>NC_133324.1:956561156-958033656 GCF_042186555.1 Aquarana catesbeiana
CGCTATGCCTTGTTTCCATAGTAATCGGAATTGAAGAAGAGGCTTGGCTATTTTGTTACTGCGCATGCGCGAGATTAACAGGACGATTGGGTACTGTGGGCGGAAGCATTTATCACAGCAGACGCGGAAGACCCACAGTACAGATGGTGCCGGCGAAGACAGAAAATAAACGGAGAAAGAACAACATTTTTATACAGTAAGAGAAACGTTTTCTAAACCAAAAGAGTGATCAATCGTTTATCATTGATGATGTCTTTTGGAAAATTTGTAAATTTAAAATGATTTTTTGAGGGTTTACTACTGCTTTAATTTTTCTGTCTCTAATTTTTCCTGTCTCATTTTCAAAGATTTCAATAGATACATGCGTACCCTTACCCTCAAGAGACATTTTCACTTCAAACAAGAAAGAGACAGAATTAATATTACCAATGACCCTACAATTAGCTCTCCATCTGAACTCTCATTAGATCAGTTTGAATTTAATTTTGAGACTGATGACATCGACAGTTTAGATATACTATCCACTGAGGATGAATCACTACGATTACTTACACAACATCTGGCCACATCACCTCCTATAGCTCATTCCTTTCTTAAACCTAAATCCATCTTTTATCCTGCACATTCCAAAGGTCCATATCTGTAAAGTTTTTATAGAGTAGATTTATTGAAACTCTGCAACTCTACCTCCACCACCAAATCTAACAACCTCTCATCATCTGAAATTAAAGCCCTTGACCAGCTAACGCATGCACAAGATCTCGTTATAAAATCTGCAGACAAAGGAGTAGGGATTGTCCTTCAAATTAGGACAGATTATGTAGAAGAAGCAAATAGACTTCTTTCAGACAAAACAACATATATTAAACTTAATAAGGACCCTACGGCTGACTTTGCCAGAGAAGCAGATATATTGATTTCAACTGCATTACAGGATGGCATCATCTCTAAAATGGAGAGTTCCTTTCTACGAAAGGCATTCTACCAAACACCATACTTTTATCATCTTCCAAAGATACACAAAAGCCTAAACCATCCCCCAGGTAGTCCCATCATAGCAGCAATGGACAGTGTTACCACAGGTTTCACTTTATATCGACAAATTCTTACAACCCATGTTACATCAACTTCAGTCACATATTCGTGACGGTACACACCTACTGGAACTTCTGTCCCCTTACAGATGGGAGCCAACTTATGTGTGGCTCTCTCTTGATGTCAGCTCCCTTTACACCTCCATTCCTCACAGTTTCGGTCTAATGGCCCTGGAACAAATTCTGGTTATGGACCCATTAATTAACCCGTCAGGCTGCCTTTATTGTGGAGGTCACCAAATTTTGTCTGACGCATAACTATTTTATCTTTGATGGAGACTACTATTTGCAACAACAAGGTACTGCAATGGGGGCACATTTTGCCCCATCGTATGCAAACCTGTCTATGGGTTTTTGGAAAATCAACCATATCCACAAAAATAATCCTCTCTAAGCTAATATTGTTTTCTTTGGGAGGTGCATAGACAATATTATCTTCATCTGGGATGGTGCTCCCGCCCTCATCACTTACTTTGTCCAATACTGTAATGATAACACATACGGGATATCATTTACATCTGTCACTGACCCCACTACACTAGCTTTCGTGGATCTGGAGTTGGGCCATGATGGCCAGACCATCTACGCCAAAAATTAGGTAAAACCCATGGCAGGCAACTCTTATCTGCATTTTAGGAGCTGCCATTACCCAAAATGGATTGAAAATATCCCTAAGGGGCAATTTTGTCGACAAAACTGTACCAAAGATTCTAGATTATGCTGAACTCCGTGTTAACCTGAAGAGTAAATTTCTTGATAAACAGTATCCTTAAAAACTTGTGGAGCAAGAATATGAATTTTACCTTCATGGAAAACCCCCTAAAACCAGTAAAACACCGAAGGACTGCTCCACCAGGTTTGTAACTACTTTACATTCACAACACAAAAAGATGGAAAAAATACTGTCAAACCATTGGGATATTTTACAGCAAGAACCACACTTGAAAACTATTCTTCCTGCATACCGTAGGGTTACATAGCTTAGGGCTCTTAATTTGAAAAATAAAATTGCTCCAAGTAAATTTAAACCAATTTTAACTTCACGTACTGTTCCTGTACTGATACCATTGGTAGGCATGTACCAATGCTGTAAAGCAGTATGTAAGACTTGTAAATATGTACAGTGCAGCCAAAAATCCTTTGGCACGAAAAAGGTAAAACCTACCCACTCAAGGAATTTTACAACTCTTCGTCAGACTACGTGGTCTATGGCCTCACCTGCCCTTGTGGCCTGATCTATGTTGGCCCGAACAATCCAAGCTTTGAGGCAGAGGTTCGGAGAGCATAGACAGTTCATTGAGGCTGGTAAGGATCGACATAGTGTTCCAAGACATTTTAAGGCCCACCATAAATCCACTATTGGATTAAAAGTATGGGTTATTGAACAGATTTCCAGATCTCTCTCTGCAGCTGAAAGATTTTTAAAAAAAATATGTGCCAGAGAGACCTACTGGATATACAGTCTAGATGTTCAGGCTTTAGAGGCACCGGGGGAGAGATGCAGCATCCACCTAAGGTAGTATAAATCATGAAGAAGAAAAAAACATCTCTTTTAAAGATTTTCTGAGGTATTTCAATAATAAGTTGAAAAAGCATCAAATTTCATTGTCCTAAAATACTTACTTTTTTATTTAAATTCATGTTTTCCAGATCCATCATTTGCATCCTCACAAGAAGACATACCCCTTCGAATAGCATCACAAGATGAGCATTCTGGCGGTGAGTAACTGACATGAACACAAAAGTTATGTATGAATACTGTTACACATAACACTAATCAAGCTTTTAATGTTTTATATAGTTATAGGTATAATGCAAATAGTATTTGATAAATTTATGTTACCATAAGAATAAAATGTAATGCTTTTAGTATATAATCAATTTTATTTATATGCATGTAATCATTTACAATGCCTCTCTTTCAGATGATGTTAACAGACCCAATTTAAGTTTTGACGGGGTTCACAAAACAAGTGCTGCATGTTCTAACCCAACAAATGCACTTGGCTTTACAACCCCCCCCATTCCAATCCTCGGAAGGTAGCGATTGTGAGGGAGACAATTTACTGCTGCAGGCATTGCAGGGACCCAGGACCAGTTCAGCGGCTTGTTTTTCACCGGGGGAGGACATATTGGGAGGTGATGAAGGGCATGCTAATGTTCCAACTCCACCAGGTGCCTGTCCCCAGGCTTGCATGCCACTATCTTCTCCAGTGCAATCTGCAGCAAGTCAGGGTACGAATGTAACACCAAAGACCAACAGAATATTTGTTGCAGACTATACTGGGTGAAGTACGCCAATTAAATAGGAACATGCACATCTTACTCCATCAACAGGCAGATTTTGTTTTCCAAATGCTTTTTGTGAGAGCTGAGGAAGACTGGCACCGGGAAGCTTTGCTGCAGGCAATCTCTTGCCACAATGCACCATTATGAAACCACAGCAGAATCATCAGGTATGGAGGAAAGTGCACCAAATTCTGACCCTACCATCTAAATGTCACAGCTGAAATAGAGACTCATCTAGGGTTGCCACCTCATCCCTTTAAACCCGAACACATAATAATTACACAGGTTCTGGGGCTGATTAAGGTGGTAATTGAACTCACTTGGTGTCTTATCTGCATTTAATTAGCCTCAGAACCTTTGTAATTCATATGTGTTCGGGTTTAAAGGGATGAGGTGGTAACTCTAGACTCATCAGACCAGACGTTTTTCCAATCTTCTATTGTCACATTTTGGTGACCCTGTAAGAATTGTAGCCTCAGTTTCCTGTTCTTAGCTGACAGGAGTGGCACCCGGTGTGGTCTTCTGCTGCTGGAGCCCATCCGCTTCAAGGTTCGATGTGTTGTGCACTCAGAGATGGTATTCTGCATACCTTGGGTGTAACGAGTGGTTATTTGAGTTACTGTTGACTTTCTATCATCTGGAACCAGTCTGCCCATTCTCCTCTGACCTCAAAAAGGCATTATCCTCCACACAACTGCCGCTCACTGGATATTTTCTCATTTCCCTGCCATTCACTGTAAACCCGAGAGATGGTTGTGTGTGAAAACCCCTGTAGATCATCAGTTTTTGAAATACTCAGACCAGCCCGTCTGGCACCAACAGCCATGGCACGTTCAAAGTCACTTAAATCCCCTTTCTTCCCCCATTCTGATGCTCAATTTGAACTTCAGCAAGTTGTCTTTACCATGTCTAGATGCCTAAATCCATTGAGTTGCTGCCATAGATGCATAAATGCATTGAGTTGCTGCCATGTGATTGGCTGATTAGCAATTTGTGTTACCAAACAATTGAACCGGTGTACCTAATAAAGTGGCCGATGAGTGTATATTTGATCTCTCCAAACCTGGCATAATATGAAACTTGTGCACATCCTAATGTATTGTTTACAGCTTTTGATGTTTTTAAGCATGATGCTTTTACTCTTTATAAGTTTTGTATTAATGTCATTTTTTACATTTGTATTATGAAAACTTTATTTAAAAAAAAAATGAAAAAGCAAACTGGATAAACGTTTGCTTATTAACCACTTGCCTACCGGGCACTTTCACCCCCTTCCTGCCCAGGCCAATTTTCAGCTTTCACACTTTTGCCACGTACACACGCTCGGAATTTCCGACAACAAATGTTCGATGTGAGCTTGTTGTCGGAAATTCCGACCATGTGTAGGCTCCATCAGACATTTGCTCGGAATCAAGCAGAAGAGCTGCACTGGCTATTGAGCCTAATTTTTCTCGGCTCGTCGTACGTCACCGCGTTCTTGACGTTCGGAATTTCCCACATTTGTGTGACCGTGTGTATGCAAGACAATTTTGAGCCAACATCCATCGGAAATAAATCCAGGATTTTGTTGTCGGAATGTGCGATCGTCTGTATGCGACATTAATCTTTTCAAACATACTTTCAAAAACAAAAAAAATGTGCAGCTTCAATGCAGAATGGTGTACAAAATATACCTTTATAAAGACCAGTACACTAGGCATGGATTGCGCCCTTTGCATTCTTTGTTGCAAAAATATTAACATTGGCCATGGTGGAGTAAATGACATCAAAGTCCATAGCAAGGCACCGATACATACAAAAAGTGCTGTATTAGAAGAATCATTGGTGGCTAATAGAAAAATAACCACATGGGCCAGTACATCAGAGCAGTGTTTCTCAACTTAAGTCCTCAAGGCGCCCCAAAAGGTCATGTTTTCAGGCTCTCCATTATTTTGCACAGGTGATTTTATCAGTCTCACTGCCTTAGTAATTACCACAGCCGTTTCATCTGAGGGAAATCCTAAAAAACATGACCTGTTGGGGCGCCTTAAGGACTGGAGTTGAGAAACACTGCATCAGAGACCAGCATTAGATGATCAAGTCAAAGGAGCTGAAAGGTTGTGGACTGCCTTCTTAATTGAGCACATTTCCTTTCTGACAAGTGACCATGCAACTAATGCCCCGTACACACGGTCGGACATTAATCGGACATTCCGACAACAAAATCCTAGGATTTTTTCCGATGGATGTTGGCTCAAACTTGTCTTGCATACACACGGTCACACAAAGTTGTCGGAAAATCCGATCATTCTGAATGCGGTGACGTAAAACATGTACGTCGGGACTATAAACGGGGCAGTAGCCAATAGCTTTCATTTCATGCTTTTTATTCTGAGCATGCGTGGCACTTTGTGCGTCGGATTTGTGTACACAGGATCGGAAATTCCGACAACGGATTTTGTTGTCGGAAAATTTTATAGCCTGCTCTCAAACTTTGTGTGTCAGAAAATCCGATGGAAAATGTGTGATGGAGCCCACACACGGTCGGAATTTCCGACAACAAGGTCCTATCACACATTTTCCGTCGGAAAATCCGACCGTGTGTATGGGGCATAAGCTGTTCAAGAAAATGTTCCCAGGAGAAGTCAAAGATGGTTAGCCCTCATGCAAATCTAAGACCAAACATCTGTGTAATGGTGTTATAGCACCAGAAGCACAGAAAAATGTTGCTGATGCATTGTTAGATACAGAAGAAAGCTGGTTTTCTATTCTTACTGACGGAAGTAGAAGACCAGGGGTGCCCAAACGCTGACCCGCAGCACCCTCTGATGAGAAGAACGGATCCGGCGCTCTAGGAAGCAGAGCCAATGCTCTGCTTCTGCAGTTGAGGAAGCAGTAGCCAGCAGTACCCAGCAACAGTACCAGCCCTGGAGGACAACCAGCAGCAGCCACCAGACATACGCGCCTAGGGGACAGCAGCAGCCAGCGATATCAGCAGGAATCCTGAGAAAAAAGTGAAGATTGAGCTGCAGGTACCGCAGTGCATAAGTGTGAAAGCAGCCTTAGGCCCCTATCACACGATCGGCCCAATTGGGTCCGCCTGTCTGTTTTTCAGGTGGACCCAAGCAGACCCCTCCATTCCCCTCTATAGAGCGGCAGATGTAAAATGGACTTGTGTCCTTTTACACCCGCCTATCTCCAATCCACTTAGAAAAATAGAAGGGAATCCGTCCCCTTCTGTCTGGGCGGATAGGATTGGAGGGCCCACAGAGTAGAGCGGGCTGTGTCCGTGTCTGCTCTGCCTATGCAAAGTGCACACGGACCTGTCATCTGCCCGCTTCACTCACTGTGGCCCGCGACCGCTTACCACATCGCTAAAGTGGCTCTCGCTCCTCAAAAAAGTTGGCACCCCTTGTCATGTATCATGAAAAACGCAATGAATATTGTTACATCATTGCTGGATATGTTCCCCTGTAACAAGACAACAGGAGAAAATATATTCAATGCTCACAATGAAGTGAGTAATATGAAAGGCCTTAATTGTAAAAAAAGTGTAGAGTATAGCAGTGAAAATGACAAGTGTCATGATAGGAAGGCATAACAGTGTGCTTAGAGTAAGAGGAAAACCCTACTTTTCCATCCATTTTCGGATCGGATCGGGTGACGATGGACACTACGGTCCGTCATCATCCGATCCCCCATAGGGGAGAGCGGCGCTCTGACAGGTCCGTAGCTGCACTGTGTGCAGCGATGGACCTGTCATCTTCCTGCTCAGCGGGGATCGGCGGAGCGATCCCCGCTGAGCAAGCGGGTGTTCGCGGGGCGGATCATCACTGATCTGCCCCATGTGAAAGAGCCCTAAAAGCCCAACAACCTTTAGTATTTTATGTGGGTTGTCCGTGTCTTCTTGCACATTTACCAAGTAAACGATCTGTCAAGATTTAGTCTGTGAATGTGGAAGTAATAATTGACACTTATTATCACTTTGAGAAAGCTGATGGCAGAAAACAGGATTTGCGAGACTTTATGGTCTTCTGTGGTACTGACGTCAGGAAAGTTCTAAAGCACAGATCAACCCGTTGGCTTAGCCAAATGAAATGTGTGGAAAGAATTCTTGCAAAATGGGACATATTAAAAGGGTACTTTCTAACATATTTTAAAGATGATGAAGATAATGGCCAAGGTGGCAAGAAAGGAAGTGAGAGAAAAAAAGTTTTGTTTCAAAGTTTGAAAACAGAATAACGATGATCAACCTCTATTTTGCCCATGCGTTGTTAAATGATGTTGACAGCTTTAATATTCTTCTGCAATCAAAAGGAACCCAAAAGTCACGTTTTATATGAAGAAATATTAACCTTGGTCAACCTTGTAAGATTGGATATTTTGGCAAACAAGAATGAAAGTCAGCTGCTGGAGATTGACTTCTCCAATGAAGAAATCCAAAGAGATAACCAGTCGTTTCATTGATCTTCTGAAGAAATCAATAAATTGCAATCTGAATATGAATTGTAACAAATAGTTCAAAATTCAGAAATCGGATTTGGTGAAGACACAGTTGCTCATAGAAGGCACAGGGAAAAGGAGAGGAGGGTTTCAAGGCCCTGCCATTATCATTTTACTTGCGCGATTGTGTGCAGCCAGGATAGGGTTTCGAGGCTCCCCCATTACAGCAGTGTGAGGTGAGAGAGTTACTTTTAACTGTTGGGTTGGGGGGACCCTTGAAACCTAGGTCCTCCTTCCTGTAAAACCAATATTCATACACTATTATTTCATGAATTGTTTGTTTGTAAAGTGTCTTTGTGCTTCAAAAATAAATATTTATTTCACGAAAAAAAAAAAAAAGTTTACAAATTCCTTTTACCCAACAGTACCCAAAACAATTATGAAGGTTAATGACCCATGACAGTCTGTAGAAACTATACTCAAACTGTATGGGCCTTGTTAGACGTGTGCTCCCTTTTATACCTCAATCCCGCACAAATTGGGCCTCACAGCTCTTCAACATTTTCTTTTTCAGGACCCAAATATGAACCCATAGGTAAGCCCAGTTCCTGATAGATGGCACCAAATTTTGTCTTACTTTTACCCCAAGGTAAGTTTTTATCTCCAGACAAAAGGTACGGCAATGGGAGCTAACTTTGCTCCCTCCTATGCTAACATCACTATGGGGTTTTGGAAAGACAATCACATTTGGAACCATAACCCATTTGCAAGGTATATTGTCCTTTTTGGCCAATATATAAATGATATTCTTAATTCTAATTTTGAGTGAAGCGTTTGAGGCTTTTGTTACACATTGTAATAACAACAAATTAGGTCTTAAATTCACTCATGTGGTGGATCCCGTGTCCTTGGTGTTCCTGGATCTTGAATTGTCTCATGAGGGAGGAACCATAACTAAAAATTACTGCAAACCCACTAGTGGTAACTCATATCTAAAATTACTCCGGCTGTCACCACCCTGCGTGGCGTAAAAACATCCTTTGGGCGGTTCCAAAGGTTGCATAGAAATTGCACCAGAGGGGATGATTATGACCAGCAGGGTGTGGAGTGGATTAAAAATTCCAAAAAAAAGGGTTACCCCTAATGTTTTGATTCAGGATGCCTTTAATAAGTACTATAAATATTGTGCAATGAACCATAGCACCTGTATGTACAGTACAAATAGAGTTGTCAAATTTTAAGGTTTTATTAACTTTATCTTTTATGTTAAATAAATGTATGATTTTTTTTTTGTAGCAATTTATTCATTTTATCTTACATTTTTATAATTTGTAGTACTGTGTAACAAATGTATATATATTTTTTTCCATTTGAGAAAATAAAAGAATACATAATTTTGTAAACTACAGCAATTTATTTAATTTTGACTTCTCCAGACATCTAATATTTTTTATATTATTTTTAGCATTTGTAATATTGTGCAACAAATGTATGTTTTTTTTCTATTTGAGAAAATAAAAAGAATACATATTAATCTGATAACAGACAATTGTTTAGTCAATCACTCATATTCTATAATAATTTTGTAATGAATTATATCACCTGTATGTACAGTACAAATTGAGTTGTCAACTTTTATGAATAAATAATTTTATCTTTAAATGTTAAATATGATTTTTTTTTCCCAAAAAAATAAAAGAATGCATAAAATAAAAGAATACATAAATTGTAGTAAATTATTTTGACTTCTCCAGAAATCTTTTATATCATTTTTATAATGTATGTCCCCCCCCCCCATTTGAGAAGATAAAAGAATACATACAGTATCTGTTACTTCGATAACAGACAACTGTTTAGTCAGTCATTCATTTTCTATATATACTGTGGAATTAACTATATCACCTGTATGTACAATACAAATCGAGTTGTCAACTTTTATCAATTATTAAAAATTGTATCTTTATTGTTAAACAAATGTATGATTTTTTCCCACGTCAGAAAATCTAAAAATACATCAATTGTAGCAATTCATTTTTTTTTACTTCTCCAGAAATATTTTTTTTTTTTTATATATAATTTTTATAATTTGTAATACTGTGCAACACATTTTTTTTCCCCATTTGAGAAAATAAAAGAATACATATTTGTGTAAATTATAGCAATTTATTTTGATTTCTCCAGAAATCTTAGATGTTTTATATCAGTCCATTTTATAAAATGTATATATAATTTAAGTGTATGGATTTTTTTTATAGATAAAGGTCAATACATGACATTTTAATGTCAACAAAATTATAGCAACAAGGCATCTAATATAATTAAAAAATCAAAACTACAACCCCGATAACCTTTTTTGTGCACACTTAGTTTTTTGTAAGACATTTTTTGAAAGTTTTTGGATTATTTTTTTTAATTATAGAAATATTACATATATTTAGTTTCAAATCGTAGGTCCCATTATTCCTCCTAATTGGTGTATTTAGTATGATATTTTTGCATCTGTATGTCTGAGTCATAAATATTGCTCTGTACAAAAGTTTGTGCTTTTCAAACTTGTATGCTTTTCTTTGCAGCTCTTTTTATTTTCTGCCTCTAGCCCTGCATGGCAGCTTGTTTCTTTGTTGTTAAAATGCAAAAACTCAACAGTCTGCACCTACAGTTGCTCAATGAATTGCAAGAGTAAATGACATTGAACAGATGGGAGGATCCGACTGCCCCTCTTTGGGATAAAATCAGAGGAACATAAGACCAAATCAGAGGAACTTAAGACCAGGTGGTTTTACTGGGACCTTTTCTGCTTCTCTGACGAATTCCCTTGCTACGTATAGCCCATGCCATGTGCTTGTGGGTTTTGATGCTTGATTTGCACCGATGCTCCCTGGTAGAGACTCCCTCTTTCTCCCCTCCCAGTCATCCTCCCCTCCTCTTCTTTCCATCTTCTTCCTTCTTTATTTCACTTTTATTTTCTATTGTCCCTTTTTTCTTTTCACCCTAATTTTCCTTTCTTTTATTAAAACAGGTATGCCCAGACCCTAGTTAGCCATTCTATACTAATCTTCTCATGTACTAATCTCATCATGTGTATGTCTGAGGGACCCCCCTTCTAAAGCAGGGTTGTCATCTACATGGTCCTCTCAGGAAGGTCATCTACACTTCAGTATCTCCGTTACAATTTCAGTGTTACTACATGTGCACATATGGTCTTACCCATTTGCTGTTATTTCAAGCCAGGGGTGCCCAACCTCTGGCCCACGGGCCACAGGCTCCCTCTAATGTGGCCCACCACTTCTTGCTCTGGGATGGTGGCGGAAAGCCCAGATCGCAGGTACCTGACCCGCCATCCTCGAGCATCAGTGTGAAGAACTGAGCTAGTGCTAGAGGAAGTAGAGCCGATGCTTCCTGTATAGCGCCGCCATGCCTGCTGTGCTCTGCCATCCACCCTGAGCTCTTCATCCATAGAGCTATAAAGCTGTAGTACATTTCCATCAGTAAAGACAATCACATCAGAATTGAAGATTTTGGGAAAGTGATAGACATCAAGTTTGAAGAGGGCATTGCAGGGAAGAGGGCATTTCTCGATGGTGATAGGGTCCCCTCTGTCGACCAACATGACTCTTTGTGCTCTTCATCCATCGAGATATAAAGCTTTAGTACATTTTTCATCAGTAAAGACAGGCACATGCAAATTGCCAACTTTAGGAAAGAGGTGGACACCAAGTTGGAAGAGGGCTTTGCAGAATAGAAGGCATTTCTCGATGGTGGTAGGTTACCCTCTGCGCTCTATCATCCATCCATTATGTGCTCTTTATCGATCGAGATATAAAAGTTTTAGTTCATGTTTCAAAAGTAAAGCTGTACAGACACATGCAAATTGCAGACTTTGGGAAAGAGATGGACATCAAGTTTGAAAAGGGCATTTCCAAATGGTGGAGGGGTCTCCTCTGTGCTCTATCACCCATCCATCCTGTGCTTTTCATTCATTGAGATATACAGTTGTAGTACATTTTTATCAGTTAAGACGGCCACATCAGAATTGCTGATTTGGGGAAAAAGATGGACAGCAAGTTTAACGAGGGCATTGCAGGGAAGAGGGCATCTCTCGGTGGTTATGGGATCCCCTCTGTTGACCAACATGGCTTCTGTGCTCTGTCATCCATCCATCCTGTGCGCTTGATCAATTGAGATATAAACTTTTAGCACATTTTCATCTGTAAAGATGGTCACATCAGAATTGCCGACTTTGGGAAAGAGATGGACATCAAGTTTGAAAAGGGCATTGCAGGCAAGAGGACATTTCTAAATGGTGGTGGGGTCCCCTCTGTGCTCTATCATTCACCCATCTATCGTGTGCTTTTCTTTCATTGAGATATACAGCTATAGTACATTTTCATCCGTTAAGACGGCCACATGAAAATTGCAGATTTTGGGATAGAGAGGTATTGCCGATTTTGGGAAAGAGGTAAAAAGATTGAAAAGTGCATTGCAGTTAAGAGGGCATTCCTCAAAGGTGGTAAGGTCCCCTCTGTTGACCAACATGCTTCCTGTGCGATATGATCCATCCTGTGCTCTTCATCCATCGAGATATAAAGCTGTAAGTACATTTTCATCAGTAAAGACGGCCACATCAGAATTGCCAATTTTGGGCAAGAGACGGAAACCAAGTTTGAAGAGGGCATTTTGCGATGGCGGCGGGGGTCCCCTCTGTTGACCAACATGCCCCTTGTGCTCTATCATCCATCCATCCAAAGGGCATTGCAGGCAAGAGGGCACGTGGTGGGGTCCCCTCTGTGCTCTATCATTCACCCATCCATCCTGTGCTTTTCATTCATTGAGATATACAGCTGTAGTACATTTTCATCAGTAAAAACGACTACATGTAAATTGCAGATTTTGGGAAAGAGACGAACACCAAGTTTGAAGAGGGCATTTCTCAAATGGTGGTAGGATCGCCTCTATTGACCGACATACCTCCTGTGCTCTTCATCCATGGAGATATAAAGCTGTAGTACATTTTCATCAGTAAAGACGGCCACATCAGAATTGCTGATTTTGGGCAAGAGACGGAAACCAAGTTTGAAGAGGGCATTTTGGGCAAGGCAAGAGGGCATTTCTAAATGGTCTCTGTGCTTTTCTTTCATTGAGATATACAGCTGTAGTACATTTTCATTAGTTAAGACGGTCACATGAAAATTGCAGATTTTGGGAAAGAGACAGACACCCCAGTTTGAAAAGGGCATTCATTGCAGGAAAGAGGATACATGGTGGGATCCCCTCTGTGCTCTATCATTCACCCATCCATCCTGTGCTTTCCATTCTTTGAAATATACAGCTGTAGTACATTTTCAAAGACGGCCACATCAGAATTGCTGATTTTGGGAAAATGATGGACACCAAGTTTGAAGAGGGCATTGCAGGAAAGAGGGCATTCATTTCTCAATGGTGGTATGGTCCCTTCTGCTGAGCAACAGGCCCCCTGTACTCTATCATCCACCCACCCACCTATCCAGTGCTCTTCATCCTTTGAGATAAATAAAGTCATTGTACATTTTCATCAGTAAAGACAGCCACATCAGAATTGCGAAGTTTGGGAAAGTGATGGACACCAAGTTTGAAGAGGGCATTGCAGAAAAGAGGGCATTTCTCAAAGGTGGTGGGGTCCCCTCTGTTGACCAACATGCCTCCTGTGTTATATCATCCATCCATCGAAATATAAAGCTGTAGTACATTTTCATCAGTAAAGACCGACACATCAGAATTGAGAATTTTTTTGAAAGAGATGGACACCAAGTTTGAAGAGGTAATTTCTCGATGGTGGTGGGATCCTCTCTGTTTCTCTTTTTTAATTTCATTCAAATTCTTAACTAATTCTTTAGGTAATAAGTCTCCAATTAATTTATAATAATTTCTATATGAAATAACTATAAGCATGTGCACTATTCATTTTTTATTTATATTTTATTTATCTTTTATTAGTAAAACTGTAAAGTAAACTAACGTACAAAATGCCCTCTATGACACACTAGGGGTTTTAAAGCCAAAAAAGCAAGAAAAATCACAATTAAGAAAACCAAAAAGTTATCCGATACAAATAACCATTATATTACAAAACACGATATTTTATATATATATAGATATATATATATATCTATATATCAAGATATTGATAAAAGAATCAACCTGTGTTATATATGCATGTATATAGAAAGAACCAAGGAATGAATTGTAGAACAATCCTAGTACTATTTTCTACCTATCCAATTTTATACAAATGTATGATTTATATATTTATTTTATATATATATATATATATATATATATATATATATATATATATATATATATATATATTTTTTTATATATATTATCTTTTATTTTTAATTGCATTGTCAAGAAAAAGGAGAACGAAATATATGTAATTATATCTTAGGCATATTGTATGTATGCTGTTCTTGAATGTATTCTAGTTGTCATACTATCCCCCATATGATTTTTAGTTGAAGTTCGATACATTTTATTTATAGGGTTAAAAAACCCAGGCCAATTAATTTCAGCTACAAAAGGGCTCTCTGAATAACAGGGGGCGGATCTGAGGAAGGAGGCCACGCCCTCCGCAACATATTATCCTGATAACTACAGCGCACTCTATCAGTTAGTTTCACCAAAGCTCTCCCTGGGACAAGTGTTGTAGGTGCCCCGCAGTCCTCTCCTTACCAGCTGTTTCTTCAGTCAGTGAGCAGCTCACTTGCGGCCTGTCGGCAGCTGCTTGATGAGCCTGTGTTTGTGGAGCCAGCCAACCCAGCTATCTTCTCATTCACTCTTAGGTACAGATGTGTCCCTCGCTAAGGCTCTCTATTGGAGGAACAGTTTGACGCTGTTTATTCACCTTCACTTGTGAGTGTATTGATTGATTCTTGATTCTTTTATATCCCATAAAAAGACGTCATTGCACCATGAGCCTGTGCGCTCGTATTCCCTTTTGTTTTCCCTTCTGTTGACTAACATGCCTCCTGTGCTCTATCATTCACCCATTAGGTGTTCTTCATCCATTGAGCTATAAAGCTGTAGTACATTTTCATCAGTGAAAATGGCCATGGGAAAGAGATGGACACCAATTTTGAAGGGGTAATTTCTCGATGGTGGTGGGACCCTCTCTGTTGACCAACATGCCCCTCCTGTGCTCATCTATTGATCCAAGTTTGAAAAGGTAAATTTCTCGATGGTGGTGAGACCCTCTCTGTTGACCAACATGCCCCTCCTGTGTTCATCCATTGAGCCAAGATTGAAGAGGTAATTTCTCAATGGTGGTAGGACCCTCTCTGTTGACCAACATGCCCCTCCTGTGCTCATTCATTGAGCCAAGTTTGGAAAGGTAAATTTCTCGATGGTGGTGGGACCCTCTCTGTTGACCAACATGCCCCTCCTGTGTTTATCCATTGAGCCAAGTTTGAAGAGGTAATTTCTCAATGGTGGTGGGACCCTCTCTGTTGACCAACATGCCCCTCCTGTGTTCATCCATTGAGCCAAGTTTGAAGAGGTAATTTCTCAATGGTGGTGGGACCCTTCCTGTTGACCAACATGCCCCTCCTGTGCTCATTCATTGAGCCAAGTTTGAAAAGGTAAATTTCTCGATGGTGGTGGGACCCTCTCTGTTGACCAACATGCCCCTCCTGTGCTCATCCATTGAGCCAAGTTTGAAGAGGTAATTTCTCGATGGTGGTGGGACCCTCTCTGTTGACCAACATGCCTCTCCTGTGTTCATCCATTGAGCCAAGTTTGGAAAGGTAAATTTCTCAATGGTGGTGGGACCCTCTCGGTTGACCAACATGCCCCTCCTGTGCTCATCCATTGAGCTATAAAGCTGTAGTACATTTGCATCAGTAAAAATGACCACGGAAAAATTGCAGACTTTGGGGAAGTGATGGACACCAAGTTTGAAGAGGTAATTTCTCATTGGTGGTCGGATCCTCTCTGTTGTCCATCCTCACCTGTGAATAGAACCATTTACTATTCAAAAGCTAAGAATGAAAAATGGAAATCTGTGCCAATCAACAATTCGATGCCATTGAATGGATTACTGTGGGTCCATCTAGGAAGCTGTATGGGTGCGGCGTGTCGATACCACTTGAAAGCTGAACTCGCACAATTTTAATCCCGCTGTCGGTGCGAACCTAGGCTTAAGGACATTTTTTCTGAATAGAACATTTCCCGCACTCTGAACATAAATAGGTTAGCTCACCGGTGACTTCTCTAATGTACAGTATATGTTATTTTCTCAGTAAAACATTTCCCGTACTCAGAACATGAATAAGGACGCTCACCAGTGTAAACTCCACTTAAGGTTTTCATTTCCTGCACTTAGGACATAAATAAGGAAGGTTGTTGGTGTGTTTGAATTATTTATTTTTGTTTTTTTCCACCAATACATTTCCCACATTCTGAACATGAATAAGGACGCTCCCCAGTTATGAGTCCTTTGATTTATGACCAGTCTGCTATTTAAAAAAAGCGTTCTTTCCTCAATTAGAACTTTTCCTGCACTCCAGACATAGGTCTGGACACTCGCCCGTGGGAATTCTGTGATGTAGAAGGTTTATTTTTTTATCAGAAAAACATTTCCCACACTCAGAACATGAATAGGGACGCTCATCAGTGGGAATTCATTGTTATGTAAGGTCTTGGTGAATAAAACATTTCCCGCACTTTGAACAAACAGGTAAGCTCACCTATGTGATTTCCCTGCTTTAAAACAAGTGTTATTTTGTCAGTAAAACATTTCCTGCACTCTGAACATGAAGGATTCTCCTCAGTGTAAATTGCCCTAAACTACATTCTACATGGAACCATAGTCATGTATACTAGTTGGTCTCCTTTGAACACATCAACCATTTTCCTACGTATTTAATGCACATTTACACTGTGGGTGCACGTATCGTGATCAGGCATGTTGCTGCTAGCAACATCATGTCTTCCTACCTCTTCTAGTAACATTCAATCTTGTGCTGCTATTTATGTATATTTTTTACTATGCCTATATTATGTGTACATCATTTCTATATATACACAGTATGTATGAATTATTTTATTGTATATGAAATCAATACTCCTTTACTATGTGTTATATGTTTTACAATCAATAAATATTTCATCATGCAATTTATATATGGTCTACTTTACCTCCACTACCCAATTGCTTCATTTTAAAGTCCCAACTTCCTATTAATTTATTATCGAAAACCGGGATGGAGGAACACTATTGTTCCTCATTTAAAGTCCCAAAACCCCCTCATTTAACTCTATAAATTCCCCCCCTAAGGTCTTCTTGCAAGTGTAATTTTCTCAGTAAAACATTTTCCGCACTCTGAACAGGAAGGACACTCCTCAGTGTAAATTCCCCTTGAGGTATTCTTTGTAAATAAAAAAATTTCCCGCACGCTGAACATAAAAAGATGAGCTCTCCTATGTGATTTCTCTGCTGTATAACAAGTATTTTCTTCTCAGTAAAACATTTCCCGCACTCAGAACATGACGAAGGACACTCCCCAGTGGAAACTCCCCTTGAGGTCTTTTTTTCTAAAATAGAACATTTTCCGCACTTAGGACATGAATAAAGAAGGTCATTTGTGTGAGTTCTATGGTGTGCTTGAATTTTTTTTCTCAGCAATACATTTCCCGCACTCTGAATATGAAAAAAAGGGTGCTCGCCTGTGTGAATCTTTTGATTTATGACTTCTCTGCTGTTTAAGAAGTGTTATTTTCCCACACCCTGGACATAGATATGGACACTGTCTGTGTAAATTCTGTGATGCAAAAAAATAATACATTTTTCCAGAAAAACATTTCCCGCACTCAGAACATGAATAGGGACACTCAGTGTGAATTCTGTTATTTAGAAAGGTCATATTTTTGATTAAAACATTTCCCGCACTCAGGATATGAATAGGGACACTCACCAGTGTGAATTCTCTGGTATTTAAGGTCTTCTTTCTGAATAAAATTTCCCGAACTCTGAACATAAATGGATAAGCTCACCTGTGTGACTTCCCTGATGTAAAACAAGTGCTATTTTCTCAGTAAAACATTTCCCGCACTTCGAACATGAACAAGGACTCTCCCCATTATGAACACCCCTTAAAGGTCTTTCTGAAAAGAACATTTCTTGCTCTTAAGACATGAATAAGGAAGGTCATTGCTGTGAGTTCTCTGGTGTGCTTAATTTTTTTTTTTTCTTAGCAATACATTTCCCGCACTCTGAATATGACAAAAGACGCTCACCGTAACTTCTCTGCTATATAAGAAGTATTCTTTCCTCAATGAAATCTTTCCCGCACCCCAGACATAGATATGGACGCTCATCTGTGTGAATTCTGTGATGTAGAAGGTTTCTTTTTTCAGAAAAACATTTCCCACACTCAGAACATGAATAGGGACGATCATCGTTGTGGATTGGTATTCCTTCTGTGATGTGAAGTTTGTGATGGCAACTGGAGAATCTCCCGTCCTCTGCCAGTCATTGCCTCTGTCAGTTTTTGGCTTGGACCAGAACTTGGAAGATCTCATTAAAAAGCCCTCTGAGTAAAAAAATCCCAAAAAACGTCTGCAGATGAGTGGAGATATCGTAAGCCATCCATTCCTTAGTGATATAAATGGGAGGACCTCAAGAAACTTAAAACGATTCCCCCATTTCTATCCAAGTGACGTGTGATTGGTCTACAAAGACATCAGGTGAGACCAGACACAGGAGACAACCTGGGAAAAGGTTCAACCAACATTCTGACTTTTCTTTGCTGCCCCCAAATGACGTGTCTGATCATCATGGCCTGAGAAGATCCATCTACAGAACGCACAGGACTCCACTCTAAACATAAATAGATGAGTTCACCTGTGACTTCTCTGATGTATAACAAGTGTTATTTTCTCAGTAAAACATTTCCCACAGTCAGAACATGAATAAAGACACTCCCCAGTGTAGATTCCCCTAAGGTCTTCTTTCAGAAGAGAACATTTCCCACATGAATAAGTAAGGTCATTTGTGTGAGTTCTCCGGTGCCTTTAAAGTTTTTGTTTCCAGCAATACATTTCCCGGTCTCTGAACATGAAAAAGGACACTCTCCAGTGTGAGCTCACTCTTATTTAAGAAGGTCTTCTTTCTGAATAAAACATTTCCCGCAGTCAGAACATGAATAGGGACACTCTCCAGTGGCAACTATACAATGTAGCTGTGGATTGGTATTCCTTTAGTGTTGTGTTGCTTGTGATGTCAACTGGAGAGTCAACCGTCCACTGGCAAGTCCTCTAGTCTGTCAGTTTTTGGCTTGAAAAAAGAGCGCGCTCTAATGCGCATGCTCTGAAATGCGTCGCTTAACGACAGTACAGTGCATACCTTGGATTTGCCTTCCAGAGCCCTAGCCCTCCATACGATTGCCCAGCAGATGTACAAGCCTCGTTCTGGATCGCAGTCAAATTCCGGAAGCTTACATCGTACACATCAGCCGGCAGCAGGAGAGGAACACGGCTGTCTAACAACAGAGGACGCTATTCTATATGGCTGCTACTGAGACTTCTCATGCCGGACTAACAAGTTTTCAAATGTGAGTGCTCTTAATGAAAATGTGTCATTACAATATACTGTTTACTAAGAGGCGCCTTTACTGTTTTCTCTCTCTTTTTGCATATCTGGAGTGGCTTCACCTCCCTTCAAAAGGCTGCCCTGCTAAAAAACTGTATGCATCTCACGAAGAGCTTTTGATTGCTCAAAGGACATTCTGTTGTTGTGCATTTGAGATAATTGTGGACATTGAAACCTGCGCTGCTCTTTACTGGTCTTTTGTTCATATGATAGTTTTTGGCTTGGACCATAACTTGGAAGATCTTATTAAAAAGCCCTCAGAGTAAAAATCCCAAAGAACGTCTGCAGATGAGCAGAGGCATCAAAAGTCATCCATTCTTTAGTGATATCAACTGGGATGAACTCAAGCAACTTAAAATGACTCCCCCAATTTATATTCAAGTGACGTGCGATGATCTACAAAGACATCAGGTGAGACCAGACACAAGAGACAACCTGGGAGGGGGTTCCAAATCAACATGACCTTTCTTTGCCAGCCTGAAATGACATGGCTGATCATCATGTTTTTAAGGCCTAAGAAAATTTAGATTGTGCTGGACTGCAGGTAACCAATTTGTAAACCTTTTGAAAAAAAAGTAAAGTGTTAAAATAGATTCTTTAGAGAAGTTTAAGTTTTTGATTGACGGTTTCTCATTTTAACTTTTTGAACTTGGAGGAGGATTACCTGGTCTACATCAACTGATCAGTGTCCCTTCTTGACATTCTCAATGTAGGTCTGCATTCATGCTTTGAAATGGTCGCACTTCTGGTTTAGGCTGGGCTTGGTTACTCAACCAAGGCTGGTGGGGGAATATTTACTGGCTCCTTCTTAAGAGAACATGAACGGACTTCCTGGCCCCTCAACTGTTTTATTTTACAAATACTTCACTTTATTTTGACCAAGAATTACTTCACTTTTATTGACCAAATGTACTTACAAACCCAGTGCATTGCCATGAGGACTTTGCGCGCCCCTCTTACGCTAACCTATATTTAGGTGGGTGGGAAAGAGATATTACTTGGAACGATCGATATATACAGAACTTCTTGAACATGTACTATTATGGTACAGGTATATTGATGACCTATTTATAGTCTGGACGGGCACAAGAGATAAACTTTTGGAGGTTTATTCAACAACTGAATTGCAATAACTTTAATCTTAAATCTTAAATTTACTTTTTTACCCCTGACAATGTGCAGATCCCTTTTTTTTTTATATTTTATAAATATAATTTTATAATTTTATAAAAATGTTAACTGCCGCTCCAATGTGTACATAAAGGCAATGTTTGTACGCAGAGGTTTGATCTTAAACTGCATAAGGGTGCTTTACAGTTACAGCAGTAAACTTACACATTTAATGGTATCAAATGAGAGTGTGGAAAAATTCAAACTGTTATATGTCTTTCCCCGCTAATAAAAAATAGAGAAATATGAAAATTCAAAGCAACATGTACACACCCACAGATATAAAGATTGAATTGGATCAATCTGTGTCTTTATTGAACCTT
Source organism: Aquarana catesbeiana (assembly GCF_042186555.1). Lineage (NCBI taxonomy): Eukaryota > Metazoa > Chordata > Amphibia > Anura > Ranidae > Aquarana > Aquarana catesbeiana. The sequence continues at coordinate 956,582,081 of NC_133324.1, forward strand.
AATAACTATATAGATATGTAACAGTAACGGAACCTTGTCGCACTCCGCTTGAGTGCTTCCATCAGTATACAGCCTCCTCCAGTCTGAACATAGATATCAGATAATATAGACGCCTGTACAACACTAGCTTGTAGGAACATGGAGTGTTTGACACTCTCACACAGAATATATACCACAGGAGGACATTACCCCAACAATACAAACTGTAACCAAGAACATAACAAAAGATAATTCAACTAGTTGCTTAACCCAGCCTAGGTGACTCAATGCCCACACAGACAATGTTGTGATTAATCAGATATCCCCACTTCAGGTCAGACTTGCATCAACTCCTAAATTACAATACACACACATTGTTACAAGTGTAAACACATCCCCCAAGGGTTTGCTAGGAGACAAAAGGTGTTCCACTTAGCACAATTAACAATACAAACAGTGATCTCCCCCTCCTCAGCCTAGTAGGCAACAGACTAAAGCAGGAGACCCCAGTGGCAGACTGTTCGGCTCCTACATTGAAGGACATGAAACAGAGGTCAATGTGCAGAGTTATCTCAATTAACATGTATAGTTCAGAATCAAACAAACCAGGAATAGTCTTTATATATTTCCTGGAAGATATTGTGGATAAATATTACTGTCCTATCTGAAGTAATCCAAACCACGTTCTCGGTGTCCATTAGGTGGTGGTCTATCATTACAGAATTATCTGCTTTCTCCCTGGGCCATAGCCAGTGGGTAAGAGGCTTGCTCCTAGTCCTCTCCAGAAGCCCCCATCTTTTTTAGATCTGTCACAGTAACTAAAAGCCATCCAGTGTTAATGTGTACATATAAAAAAAAAAAATGGAAATGTTCTCTATTTTGATAAATGGATTCGAACAAAGTTCACCAACTGCACATGAAATTGTTGCCTATAGCTTTAGGCCCCTTTCACACTGGCGCCTCCATATAGCGGATTCCCCTTGCTCAGCGGGGGAAATCTCTGCTGATCCCCGCTGAGCAGGCGGATGACAGGCCCATGTCCGCTATGCAGAGCGGACACTATCAGAGTTGTCACCATCCAAGGTGGATTAAAAATATACCTAGAAGTCAATTTTATAGCATTCCGCAAAACTGTAAGATGAAGATTACTATACACAGGGTAAACTCCTCTCAGAAAAGTTGCAGGACAAGGGATACCCATCAAATCTGGTTCAAGAAGCCTTTCTCCAACAAGCAAAAAAAACCCCAGCAAAGGCAAAAACTATAGATGACCTACAACTGACACGATTCACAACCCAATTCCATGACGGTCACCAAAAAAATGGAAAATATCATAGCCAAACATTGGTGCATCCTGCTCAGAGACCCTTTTTTGGGTTCTTCCCTCACCCAACAACCTAAGGTATCCTACCGTAAAGCAAAAAATAAAATAGCAACTAGCAAAAATAAAAATCTTCCACCCACTCCGGTTTCACATACTCCCCTAATTCCTTTAGTGGGAATGTATCAATGCAAGAAAAAATTATGTCTCACCTGTAAATTTGTTGACCAAGGCCAAAAACACTTTACCATCCAAGGAAAAACATATACCATAAAATCATTTCACAATTGCTCTAGTGAGTACGTGGTATACTGCCTGACCAGCCCATGTGGCTTGTTTTATGTGGGCAGGACCATACGCACCTTACACCAATGTTTTGGTGAACATAGGCGCTTTATAGAGAAAGGCTGTGACAAACACAGTGACCCTCTCCATTTTCTGAAGGAACATCATAAATCCACCACAGGCCTCAAAGTCTGGGTTACAGAGGCCATTCCCAGAGGTCTTCCTGCTGCAGAACGTTTTAAACGCTTATGTCAGCAGGAAATCTACTGGATATATTCTTTGAATACTCTCTCGCCGGGGGGGACTCAATGGAGAAATAGACACACACTCTATATTGTAGTTCGATTCCCATGGCTTTTTTGCCATTTTTGCCCTACAGTGAAATAATTCTTACCGGGGTCAAATCTTCAGTTTTCCCTGGGACAATGTGTTACTTGGGTGAAGGAATTTCTTCCCCTCTCCCTCCCCCTGTGCCCCCCCTTTTTTTCATCCAATAATGTGTTCCATTGTTCACCAACTAATAGTGCACCTCTATGCATTTTTAATGCCTTTTTTTTTTATGCATCTTTTTATCACATTTTCTTTTTCATTAATTCACATTTATTGCTATATTTTATATTAAATAATTGTTTTTTATATTAAATAATAGACTTTTAAACTTTATCCCCATTTTTAATTTCTATTTTTGCACAAACGCGGGTCCGCTGGCTGTTATGGTTCCACAGCCGAGGATCCCCCGCCCCACATCCTTTCAGCCAGATGTCCTGCACTTTTATTTAAGCTGCTCTCCTCCTGAGAGCTAACAAGCCAGTAGATGGAGCTGTGAGCCCCGAGCGCGTAGCCTGCACATTCTCCTATCTGTGTTTGGATGCTTTCCGTGCACCACTGACGTCCGCTTCCGCGTTCCAGGGTGGTTAGCGTGGAGCTTCCACACAATGGACACCACCGAACAGCTTTACCAACCAGGTAAACATCCCCTGAACCGAAGGATCGCCATCGAAGCCTGCACCCCAGCACACTCCAGGACATCTCAACCCTTGATGGACACCGCCACCCTATTTTGAACCAGCGAACCAGTAAGTGTATGTACTGCACTACACCAACATTTTATGACAGTGTCATTAGAGTTGGCGCCTCCAAAACCCCCCCCCCCCTCCTTCTTAGAGCGGACACAGACACAGTCCCACTCTCCCCTATGGTGAAATTGGATAGAAACAAACTGCCTGTACATTTCCAGCCAATCAGATCCGACGGACGTATGAAAAATAGGACCACCATCCCTTTTTTTTTTAGCGGACAGGATTGGATCAGATGGCAGTGGGCGTCAGTGGACATCAGCCGCTCCATAGAAGAGAGACTGGAGGGTCTGATCAGGTCTGCCTAAAAAAAGGACAGGCGGACCCGATCTGACAGCCCATGTGAAAGCCCCAATGTGGATATTTGCCAGTACACCACGGATAAAACAAATTTTTATTGAAGCATGATCACATCACAGAGGAGAAAAATACACCTCGCGCACCAAATGACCTGACCACCAGACTCGAAGAGGCCTATGAGATAGGGAAATCCGAAAGTTTTCCGGGATTTAAAGAGATAGTCGAAGAGATCATAGCCCTAGCCAATGCCTGCACCAATGATCTTGGACGACAATCACAAAGCCAAAAAGATCTGGAAAACCATTAGGGCACTAAGTAAAAAGAATGAAGTAGTCATATGACCAACAGACAAGGGGGGAGGATTGGTGACCCTCAATAAGGAAGATTACGAGGAGGAAATGAACAACCTGTTACAATTGGAGAACACATATAAGAAATTAAAAAGCAACCCTAAGAAGATGTACAAGAAAAAGCTTAAGGCCTTTGTACAAAAAGGGAAAGATAGCGGAATACTTAACATCCAGGAAGCTGAATACCTTGTATCCAACTCTACAAAGACCCCTGTCATCTATTACACCCCTAAGATTCATAAAAAGCTGGAGAAGCCCCCCCGGAAGACCCATAGTTAGTGGGATAAATTCTATCTTCTCGAGGTTGGGTGAATACTTGGATAAATTTCTAAAACCAATGGTATGTAAGGGTAAATCCTATCTACGCGACAGCTTACAACTGTTGCAAGATCTACAGGAAATCAATGGAGCTCATAACCACATACTTACTACAGTAGATGTCAACTCTCTCTACACCAGCATTGTGCAAAAAGATGGCCTACGGGGTGTGGAGAAAGCCTTACATGAACACACGGAGATGAGACAACCACAGATTAATTATATACTGGAGGGTCTAGAGCTTGCAATGAGCTGCAACTATTTCTGGCACAATAACAACTACTATGTCCAACAGAAAGGAGTCGCAATGGGGGCACGCTACGCACCGAGCGTAGCTAATCTCCTCATGAATATGTGGGAGGAGGAGTATTTATACACAAGGAACATCCCTCACCTCAAGTTCTATCGGAGGTACATTGACGACCTGTTCATAATATGGGAAGGGACACCAGAGGAGTTTGAACAGTTTCTAAACAATCTCAATGACAACAGATATGGCCTTACCTTTACTGGCAAATGGAATCACCAACACATTGAGTACTTAGATCTAAAGATCTTCAAGAATGGAGACAGATTACACACCAAGACGTACTTTAAGGCCACTGATAAAAATGGGTATATATACCTATCACTAGCTGCCACCATCCACAATGGAAGGGAAATATTCCAAAAGGACAGCTAATGAGATTACGGAGAAACTGTGACAACATCAAGGATTTTATGGCCCAAGCAGACAGGCTGATTGATCAATTCTGTGAAAAAGGCTATAAGAAGGACGAGCTGATAAAATTAAAAACTGATGTGGCAAGCATGAATAGGAGACAATTGCTTACAAAAAACACAAGAAAGAACAAACCAATTGACACAGCGTTCATAACAGGATTTAATAGCCAATATAAAAATCTAGAACAAATCTTCAGGAAGTACTGGCCTATCCTTAAGGAAGACAGAGTGCTGGCCAAGATACTGCCGAACAAACCAAATTTTATCTACAGAAGAGCCCCCAACCTCCGTGATCATCTGGACCACAATGTCATCAACCCCCCGAAGCAGATAGAGATCTTCCCTAATCTAAAGGGTTTCTACAAATGCCAGAGGTGCTTACCCTGCCTACCCTAAGGTTGACCAGAGAGAATATAAAATCAGAAATCTGAGGGGGGGCGTGGCTTAGCAATGGCCGAGTGAGGACGCTTTTGAAGAGGGCTCCTGATCTCACCCGCTCTATCCTGCTAAATTGACGGTGATTCATGAGCGACAAAGAGGCATGATAGCTACCAGACGATACCGGACAAGATCGTCAGCTGGAGGTAACCGTCCCTCTACCCCGAGCAGTGGCATTCAGCGGTACTTCCGCGGCACACAGAGAGTGTCGCCGGGCGCCATTATAGCGGCTCCACGTGCACGCAGCTTAACGGAGAATACTGCACTAGACTCCCTGAGACCTTCCATCTCACCCGACAATACAAGTCTAACTCAAGAGACATTCACTATATTGCCCTTAAACATGGCTGATGCCTCTCCTAGGTCCAGCGGTATGCCGGACAATATCCGAGCTATTTTGCAATCCCTACCGACCAAAGCAGACATAGAAGGCCTCATCCTCCGTATTGAGGAGGCACACAGTAGGGATATCCAGGAAGTAAGGGCAGACTTGCACGCACTTACAGATCGAGTCGACTCTGGAGAAGCTTCGATCACGTCTTTAACTCATAGGATTGTGGCACTGGAACGTTCCCAGGAATCCCAAGAGACCACTGCCGTTGAACTACAACTGCATCTAGAGGATTTAGAGGATCGTAGCAGACGCAAGAACCTTCGATTGCGGGGTATTCCAGAAGCTACCGGCTCAGAAGATCTGGCGGCTACCGTGACGGCTATCTTTCATGAGGTACTGGGTTCCTCCCCTCCGTCGCTGGAATTAGACCGTGTCCACAGAACCCTGGGACCTAAATCGTCTGACCCTGCCAGACCAAGGGATGTACTGTGCAGGATACATCATTATAATCAAAAAGAACTTATCCTCCGTAAAGCTTGGGAACATGGGCCAGTGGAATTCGATGGTGCCACAATTAAAATTCTTCCAGACCTGTCTAGGGCCACACTACAGAGAAGGGCTATGCTGAGACCCCTTTTGGATGTGGCCAGAAGAAATTACTGCACCTATCGTTGGGGATACCCCTTAGCGGTCAGCTTTCGTAAAACGAATGCCTCCTTCACGCTATGTACTCCTGCGGACTTACCAGCTCTCTTCGCCTTCCTGGGAATAGAGCCCATACAAATACCGAACTGGCTGACCATCATACCTCGCACCTCAGGTCGTCCGGGACCTTCTTCTCAACAAAACTTTCAATCCTCTCGCCGACAGCGATCCAGGAGAAGAGCCCGGTCTCCATCCGCTGAAGGAACCCGGGAATCATGAATGTTACTCCCATGAGTTGCCCCACTGTGGTCTCCATGCGCATCTGATTTCGTTATCCCTGTTTGTTGGATTTTACCACCCCACACCATAAAATAGGCTGGTCACGCATACCCTTTTAACACCACACCAGAGAAGACTGCGACTCCATCTGGAATCATGCATACCTTACCTCCCAGCCCTGCACTTACTGTGATGAGCGCGTCAAGGTCTGTTAACAAGCGGCTGCTATGTTATGTTATTTTGAACGTTTGCAGTGTTCATTCTGGCGGAGACTTTGAGCCACGCTGTGTTATCTCTGGGGCCGAGACGTTAATGCAGACGGGTGTGATCTTACCTACTTAACCTGGGAAACCTTCCCTGCCTCGATATCATTCTTATTATACACACTCTGTTCTGTCACATTAAACGGAAGATCAGGGACCATGATGTGTATGTAAGAGAATATCTATATTATTACTTATGACGGGAGAAGGGATAGAATGATGCCGGTGTGGGTTACTTCTGCTTTTGGGGGCTGTTCCTCCCTTCTGGCCCTGATATTTGTCTGGGGTGGGGGGAGGGGGCTTTCCCTATCAGGAAGACTTCATGAGGGATATATATACTGAGGGGGTGGGATCTTTTCTACACGTCACACAAGAGAGGGTAAGAGGGATGAGTCTCCACGGATCTGATAGTAAATATGAATAGCATGAAAGTGGATCTGGAGCCGATGGCTCACGTATCTACCCTCCTGTTGCTCTCGTGGTTCTAATGGGGAAACCCTCCTCTCAGCACTGTAAGCAGCCAAATAATATGCAATTAGTAAATGCCAGTCTATATATATATTCTTTATTTAGTATATTTAGTTCATGTAAGGGGTGGTTCTTGTTCAGGTTGATATTATTTACTTCCCTTGCAGTTCTGTTTGTTTTATGCTTAAGATGTGTAGGAGCATTGGATGATAACACTCTATCTAGAGAGGCAGCTCCCAGACATGGGCTACGCTTTCTTTCTTAAGTTTATTGTGCCCTTAGGTTCTTCTTTTAATTTTGACATGTTTACCTCTAATTGATCACCGTCAAATCATATATATTTCCTTTTATGATATTTCACACTGCAGGTGGGAGGGGAGTTCAGCGAGCACCTCGCTGGTCATTCCTTTCCACAACCCCCATTTAGGCCTGCGCTCGATGACCAGAGTTATTCTGGTGAGCGTCTTAGTTTTAAGAACACTTCCTAAGTAGAACTTGGATTTAATACCCCGTTGGGGTGATCTAGTATCTATTAATCTCTGCTTTTCCTGTCCTATTTTTCTCTTCTTTTTCTTCTGCTAACACCTTTCTTCCTTCAGTCTACTTCTACCCCTAATCTCCCACCTCTCCCCTTCCCTTACCCATTTTCTCCCCTTTCCCCCCCGTACCCCTTATTTTTTTTTTTTTTGTGTGACGTGAGGGTCATGGAGACAGTAAAGGTGCTCTCGTTTAACGCGAGAGGTCTAAATATTCCGGAAAAAAGGCGTATGTTATTTCAAGACCTACACCGACTGAAGACTGATCTGGCTTTCATTCAGGAGACACATTTTAAGGGAGACAAGTTTCCCTTATTGCAAAATAAATTTTTCCCGAAAGCGTACCACGCTACAAATGGGAATGCCAAATCTCGGGGTGTATCCATTCTTATCTCTCGCTCCGTCCCGTGGATTTTTGAAGATATGAGGGCCGACCCAGAGGGGCGATTTCTGTTCCTTAGAGGAACAATTGGAGGAGTAGAGGTGACTCTAGCAAATGTCTACGTTCCGAACAATGGACAAGACGACTTTATCTCCAAAATGACTGACACTTTGTTAGAATTTGCCAAGGGCCAGACATTACTGGGGGGAGACTTCAATGTACCACTGATCCCCTCAGAGGACACATCAGTGAGACATTCCTCGATCACCCCTAATGTTAGGAAACGCATTGCGCGTTCATTGCACAAAGCACAGTTAATTGATGCCTGGAGACTTATGCATCCCACCGAAAGGGATTACACTTTTTATTCATCCCCGCACAAACAATACTCGAGAATCGACTACTTCCTAATCCCTCATTCACAATTACATGCGGTTAGAGAGACCTCTATTGGATCTATAACATGGTCTGATCATGCCCCTGTTCTGTTGACCTATGCCCTGACTGACATTTTTACCTCCAAGACGAGAACCTGGGGATTAAATGAGAGTCTTCTACAGGACAAAGAGGTACTTCAGGACGTAGTCAGGGAGCTGGATTTTTATTTCCAAACGAATGATACCCCGGATAGCAACCCTGGTATCGTTTGGGAAGCCCACAAGGCTGTGATCCGGGGAGTGCTTATCAAACACAGTTCACGCATTAAGAAACAGCGCGCGGTACAAATGACATCGCTCTTAAATCAACTGAGCCTGGGTGAGGCCCGACATAAACATGCCCAAACCCAATCTCTAGAGGCGGAAATTCTGACACTCCTTAGCAAAATTACCGAACTCATGCAATTTCGAGCTAAAGCTGCGATTCAAATATGCCGTCGGATCTCATATGAATCGGGAAACAAGTGTGGTAAACTTCTGGCCAGGTCACTAAGAGATCAAGTATTGGCTAACTATATACCGCATATTAAGACCTCCAACGGTCAGAAAACCACACTCCCCCGCAACATCGTCGGAGAATTCAAAGAGTTCTATGCGTCCCTTTACAATCTGCAAACTCCAGCTCCCCAGCACTCTCAGATAGAGGACTATCTCACTAGTTCAGGCATGCCCAAACTCTCACTGGAAACGGGAAAATTACTTGACGAACCGATATCCACAGAAGAGATACAATTAGCAGTGAGGGCCTCTAAATTAGGGAAAGCTCCAGGACCGGACGGTCTTACTGTACAATATTTTAAAACGCTACTTCCCTCCCTTGAGAAGTTCATGCACAAATTCTTTAACTCGTTGGGCTCGGATATAAACTTCCCCCGGGACTCTTTGTCGGCGCACATTACGGTGATCCCCAAGGAGGGGAAGGACCTAACCCTTTGCGGGAGCTATAGACCAATCTCTCTCCTAAACACCGACCTAAAAATTTTCACGAAAATACTCTCTACTAGGATCCAACTCTACCTTCCCTCCTTGATCCACCTGGACCAAGTGGGCTTTGTCCCTACGAGGGAAGCTAGGGACAACACAATTAAGGTCCTGAACCTCCTACATGTGGTCAATAAGGACAACATTCCCTGTATTTTTTTAAGCACGGACGCGGAGAAGGCCTTTGACAGGGTGAACTGGCATTTTATGACAGCTGTTCTGAAACACATTGGTCTAGGCAACAACATGTTATGTTGGATTAAGTCATTGTATGGAGCCCCTTCGGCACGTGTCAGAGCCAATGGACTATTATCAGATCCCTTTGAAATCAAGAACGGTACACGCCAGGGGTGCCCTCTGTCCCCACTCCTTTTCGCCCTGTCGTTGGAACCGTTTCTGCGTACTGTGAGAGCCAATCCGGATATCACTGGAGTTGGTATGGGAAATTCACAACAGAAGATTGCCACGTATGCGGACGATATGTTGTTCTCACTCACCAATCCACTGATTTCTCTCCCAAACCTTTTAAAAGAATTTAAAACATACGGGGACCTCTCGAACCTGAAGATTAATTTTAATAAATCCGAAGCTATGAGTGTAGGAGTTCCCACGCAGCACCTCACAGCCCTACAATCCAGTTTTAAATTTAGATGGACAACCTCAGCCCTGAAATACCTTGGCACATATATCCCCTCCAAACTCTCGCAGCTGTTTCCTCTTAATTTCCCCCCTTTGCTAACCCAAGTTAGAGCTCTTCTCGCCAAATGGCAATCAGGAATGCATTTGTGGTTCGGGAGATGCAATATCCTTAAGATGTGCATCCTACCTAAATTTCTTTATCTTTTCCAAGCGCTTCCGATTCAGATTCCCTCTAGCTACTTTGATCAGATCAGAACAGTATTTTTTGACTTCATTTGGGCTCATAAAAGACCTCGACTAAACAGACGACAGATTATGTTACCTAAACAATATGGGGGATTGGCGGTACCAGATCTTCGCAAGTATCACCAAGCAACACACCTAACTAGACTCATTGACTGGAACCGACACCAATCCACAAAATTATGGACTAGTCTAGAACAGACCCAATGTGAGATACCCCTAAATAGGGCTCCTTGGTGCCATAAATCACTGCCGAGAGAGGTGAGGAATCATCCTCTGATTGGTATTACCACACAAATATGCTCGACCCTCTTTGCGCGTGCTAACCTTGTGTCACCAAGGTCCCCTTTACGTCCAGTATTAGGAAACCCAGAATTTGCTCCTGGTTACACAGACCCCATTTTCCGTGCAATGAGAGCGGCAGGTTATTTCCAAGCCTCACATTTCATGGTCAATGGTAAATGGCCGTCACTGACAGAACTCATGGACATGGACGGTCCCTTTCATTTAGATTTTTGGAGAGCACAACAGCTCTGCCATTTTCTTAAAACACTGCCACTACCCAATTGCGCTGACCAGACTTTAACTACCCTAGAGACATACTGCTCAGAGGAGGGTACTATGCCCCACACGCTATCGGCCAGCTATCAAATGCTGATCACACCACCAGAAGGTCATCATCCCCAATGCTTAGATAGGTGGGAAAGGGATCTCCAATGTACCTTTACATCAAGACAAAAACAAAACATTCTTCAATTCACATTTAAATCTTCAATTTGTTCAAAGACACAAGAGACCAACTATAAAATAGTTACCAGATGGTACAACACCCCGGCAAAGTTACAAAAGATATTCCCTGACGTCACAGACCTCTGCTGGAGGTGCCAGAGAGAATGTGGATCGATTCTCCACATTTTCTGGTCTTGCCCCCAGTTGGCAGGGTTTTGGAAAACCGTCCACCAGACGATGCAGAAGTTCACTGAATACCCAATTCAAGCAGACCCGGCCCTCTTTCTGCTGCATGCATCCGACAAATCCCAGAAAACATATAAGCGTTCATTAATACCACACCTACTTGACGCAGCAAAGGCGTGTATCCCCTTGTATTGGAAATCCACACAATCCCCTCCTATCAGTTTATGGATCAGGAAGGTTGAGGACATCAAACAAATGGAGGACTTAATCCTCACGGCCCGCCACCAAAATGAACGTTTTACCAAGAAATGGTCCATCTGGAATGTCTTCTTCTTCTCAGACGAAGGTCAATCTCTTTTAGGTAGGGACATGACGGATCAAAATTAAAATTGAAATTGTCCTACTGTAGTCTGCCAGATATCAGTATGGGTATATAGACATTGTTTAACTCAGCCACTTTGTTCCTCAACTCGCATAAAGACAAGCATGCGGCCTCCATATGCCATATCCTCCCCATAACCCTCCTCCCTACTCCTCTCAGTCCCCCCCCCCACCCTGTCCCTCTCTCCTTTCTACTATCCTTTCATTTCTCTCCTTTTCCCCTTTCTGATTCCTGTCTTGATTGGGGCTATTGTTGATGTATGGGGTAATTTTGGGTGCCCCGTGGTCTGCATGGCCCTACTCTCTTACTATCTTGAAAATAGGAGCAAGATGCACGGAACCTCTCGCTAGTTAATGTGCAACCCAGGAGTAGGTTGCCCTTTTGTTTCAGTTGAGGTCAGGGTCAGAAGCGGTTCCAGTATCAAGGATTTTTGTATTCTCTTTACTGTTGTACCTTTCTTTTTATTTTTCATTAGATCGTGATATTGGGCCATGCTCATGTTACTGTATGATATTCTGTACATGTTTGACTTCGAGACGATGTATTCTGTGTGTCTTGTGTCCATTCTTTAAATAAAAAATTAAAAAAAATCAGAAATCTGATCACGTGCCATAGTTCTCATGTGACGTACGTCATTGAATCCGGCCCTTATACGTGCGTATACGTGAGCATATTAAGAATATAAGGAAAGGCTTTCCTAAACACAATCTGTCACGCCATTTTGACCAAGTGCATAAAAGAGATCCATCAGGCCTAATCTTCTATGGCATTGACTCCATAAAAGACCACTGGAGAGGAGGCAACAAGACCACCCTTATTTCACAGAATGAAACAGCCTGGATATATAGGCTGAGGCCCCTAGGGGCCTCAACCTAGATATAGATCTCAACTGCTTTATAGCCGACCCATGATACAAAACAAAAAAACCCTTCCCCTATGCTCTTGACTACTCATATTATCGTGCCACGTGGGGACATATTTCCTGGGGTTCACCCACGGCTATCGCCGTCTTTCGGACACACTTGCCCTTCTTCCCTCTATGAGCCAATTTAAGCCCTTATACATACACCTTTAATGGTTACAGTTATACCTATGATGTCTACATAGGTATAAACTGTACACCTAATTAAGCATAAGTTTCCCAGTTTTACACCAGCACATTAACACTGGTACACTATTCACACTTAATGATGGTATATTGCATAATAATATACTATGGGGGGTCCATTATGGAATATGGCACTTAGCACTTTATAATTTACATTAAATATTATCACTTATATATTTATGAGTGTAGCTCCTACGATGCAGGACTCTTAAACAGATCCCGCATGGATAGGGGAGAATAACAACGACCTCACATTATGCATGATGGTCGCCATTAGTCACAAAAATATTAGTTGTAATAATCATTCACATTGGTTATATAAATATGTGTTAATATCTATTATTTATTTATTCAATTAATTTATTTGGAGTTTTCTATATATGACACTCACTATATGGAAGAAGTGGCTGCCATCTAATTTCCCTCTTTGGAAATTGGCTATGCTTCCCTATCTGATATATCACTCCATGGTTATTATATATCCTGTTATATAGCTGTATACACAACAGGGAGTTAATGTATGCCCATATAACATTGTTGCCATTACGGTAATGGAAGCTCTCTTTTCTTAAATTATGAGGGGATGCAACACCGTCACGGATCGAGACGCATTGGAGACACCCACCACAAAACATAGCAGCACAGTTGTCTATTTTCCAGCATAAACGCATTTAACCTGCATGGGGCTTGGGGAGTTGATCACACCAAAGGTACCTACCGGAGTAAGCAGCAAGAGGAGCAACCCAGCTTTATTCAATACACGCGCAATACCCCTGTTGGGGTTCCGGGAGCTGGTGAGTAGGCAACCAAGAGGGGGAGCACTAGAGTCACCAGACAACTGTTGCTGCACCAAAGTCACCATTGGGAATTTCACAAAGTTAATATAGTACAACCTATGGGACTGTTATATTTTATCTGAAGTTTGAATTGCTGGAACTTTTTGTGTTAATATTTTTTGCTCTGCATGCATGCGACTTTAACCCATGGTGTAATATACATAAGGTCTCTGATCAAGGCGGTGTTATTTATGTGCATAGCATGTATATTGATATATGACTAACGCAATCTCCATGACACATCCAACTGCTGATGCGGGTATATATCTATATATAGAAATGACTTTATAGCATATGGTACACGGTCTCATTAAATGCACTTTATGGAATATAGCCTCTGGCTTTACTACCAGACGCTGTAGGACAACTATTTGCAGTGCGACACTTGATTGGTTGTAATATACTTCTCTCTAGTACACATCATTGTGCACACACCTATGCTCCTGAAGTATTATTCCTAATATAAGAAGACATATCCCTTGAGGCCTAATATCTTATAAATATACAACTAATAGTAGGGGTTTATCACTTCTAAGGCTATCCCAGTCAAGTCTTCAGGTAGCGCCAATATACCCACACTACAATTTTTAATACGTTCTGCAAAGCACCTCACCGGGTACTTTGTGTAAGGTAGGCAGCAACCTGTGGTTTCTGACCCTATAGACGTGCCCTAAGCGCAGTTTCTTTTTGTTATCTCTGATATCCACAAGGAAGTAAACCCTTTTTCCTTGAGACGGGGTACACGCAGGTAAGTATGAGTTCCGTTATTTATCAGAAACAAGAAAATGTCAATAAAATTATCGCTTATGCCAGCAAATCCTTGTCCTCAGGTGAGATTAAGTTTTCTGACTGCGAAAAAGCGTTATTATCCACTGTCTGGGCATAACAGAATTTCTGCAGTTACATTCAAGGTGAAAGAATTATTGTTGAGACAACAGCCTTTACAGTATTTACAGAGTGAACGTATCAGGGACAGAAATGTGTCAAATAGCCGCATCACTGCCTGGACTCTGTCCCTACAAGGGTGGCCCCTGGAAATTCGATATAAACAGAACAAGAAAAGTCCAGTGGCCCAGGGTCTTGCTGAGCTGCACGATTGCTCTGCTCCTGATCCCTGCGCAGGGACCCCAGACACTGACTTTATAGAGGAACAAATGTTGTCTCCATACAAGGTTTATGATGGTAAATACTGTAAACAGTTGCCGCGTGTTTTTGTAGATGGCTGTGCCTATCATCACAAGGACAAGGACCAGCTCCAACTAGTGGCTGGCATTGGGATCATATGGACCCAAGGTGTAGCCACAATCTCTGTGGGATACAAACTTGGACCAAGAAGCAGCCAAATTGCGGAACTCACTGCCATCCTGAAAGCCGTTGAGATGGCCATAAAATATCACATCAAAGAATTTGCCATCATCACCGACTCAAATTATGTCAGAAATAGTTTTGTTGAATACCTCACCCGATGGAAACGGAACAACATGGTAAAAAGTAACCATAAACCTGTAAAACATGGTAAGTTGTTTTGTCAAATCGACCACTTGGTAAGGGAACATGAGATCACCCTGTATTTTTTTTTTTTTTTCTAAATTTTTTATTTATCAAAGAAAACAGGTCCACAGGGACCGATACATCGGTATTTAACATTGTAACAATACAACACGAATATTTACTTAGGTCTTATACCGGAGACTATCTCCCACTTATTTTAAGGATCTCTTGTGTTGTGGTGTAGTATGAGATTGGCATATTTCAGATGTTACAACTGTGTAAGATCTTCTAGAATGATGGATAGCAATATTGTTCTTTATTGTCTTCGGGTTATGATAATGTCAAGGTGTGTTCGTCAAGTAGTATCAGTATTGTAGGGCCTATTACTTGTTCCCTCATGTACCCTGTTCCCTTCCTTGTTTTTATTTTCTATAGATCAGTAGAGCCGAGATAGGAGAGAGAGTGTAGAAAGAGGAAAGGCAGAGAGGGGGGGGAGACGGGTAGAGGGGGAAAGGTGGGTAAGGAGGGGTCTGCGAGCAAGGGGGACTCCTTATTGTCCCGTGAGATTAATTTTCTAATCTGTCAATTAGTTACCTATAGGATTCAAGTATGGGCTAGGTATCTGTTTCCTCTCTCTGGAGGGCCTGTCCTTCTGTTGAGTATTTAAATATATTCCACAGCTGCCAAGTCTTGGAGTATGTCTCACTTCTGTTCTGGCTCGTGAGGATTAGATCTTCCAATGTGCTAATTTCGTCTACCTTTCTAAGCCAGCTGGCGATAGAGGGCGGCTCGGGGGATTTCCATTTGAGGGGAATGCAAATTTTAGCCGCGTCTAATAGGTGACGAACGATTGATTTTTTATATATCCGGGTGGGTGTATCGGTGGCGTGTAGGAGGAAGTAAGCCGGTTCATCGGGGACATTACGATCGGTGAATTTCTGTATTATCTCACGGACCCTTCCCCAGAAAGGCCTTATCCGGGGACATGACCAGAAGAGATGTATGAGCGTGCCTGTGTTCTGCTGACATCTCCAGCATAGTTTCGATGTCTCGGGAAAGATTTTTTGTAATAATGCAGGTGTTCTGTACCATCTCGTAAACATTTTGTAATTGGTTTCTTGAAACCTGGTGCATATGGATGATTTATGAGTAAAGTGAAGTATGTGTGTTCTTGTTTGCGGAGTAAAGTGGCAGTTCAGGTCCTTTTCCCATTTATCAAAACTGGGGTGTTGGTAGTCTCCCGGAGGTGTGATGAACATGTTATAGGTCAGAGACAGCGTGTGCGGTAGCACACCGCTTTCCAGACAGATTTCTTCGAGGGTAGTGTAGGGAGGGTCAGTTACAGTCGGGGGGGTCAGACTGTTAAGGAAGTGTGAAAGCTCGCTTGCCCTCAAGAAGTCCAATCGGTATAAACCGTTCGGATCTGATAGTTCGGCCAGAGTTGCCCACCTTCCGCCAGTGCTGTAGTGGGAAGCTTGGTACATCCCTGAGTTTTTGAGTGTGCGGAATGTAGGGTCTGTCATGCCTGGGGTGAATTGTGGATTGCCTATTATGGGTCTCAGTAGTGAGTTTTTAGTAGAGAGAGATGCTTGTGACATTAAGCGTGTACAGATGTTCGTTGTGGTTCCAATTAGCGGATGAGATCGTATTCGTGCAGGGAGTGTGGAACCGCTCCATGGCGCTCTATTTAGTGGGATGTCAAATTGTGATTGTTCTATCTGAGGCCATAGTTTTGTTTCCTGGTGTCTGCACCAGTCAATAAGCCTACTCAGATGCACTGCTTGATAGTATGTTTTAATTTCTGGCATGGCCATTCCGCCGTGATGTTTTTGTAATGAGAGTGTCTTTCTCGGGAGGCGTGGCTTTTTCCCTGCCCATAAAAAGGTTGAAAATAGTGAGTGTACTTGTCTGAAATAGTTTGCGGGTATGTGAATAGGTAAAGCTTGTAGTAAATACAAAAATTTGGGAAGGACCATCATTTTTAGTATATTGCAGCGTCCGAACCATGAGTGTAGGCCGTTTTTCCAGCTGTGTAGTAGTATTTGGACTTTTTTTAATAGAGGTGGGAAATTGAGTTTGAAAATCTGGGAAAGTCTAGGAGGGATATAAGTGCCTAGATATTTCAGGGCTTTGTCTGTCCATTTGAAGTGGAAGTTATTCTGGAAGTGTGCAAGTTGGGTTTGTGGAATCCCTACTCCCATAGCTTCGGATTTGTTAAAGTTTGAGATCACCCTGTATTTTAAGAAAACCAAAGGCCACTCCAAAGTCCTAGGTGAAGAGAAGGAAATGATCAGGCCGATATCCTAGCCAAAGAAGGGGCCCTAACAGGTGAGTTGCAAGATATAGATCATCTCTTAGGGTCAGTACAGTCAGAAGCCATTACTAGGCAACAAGCTAGGATGACTGATAATTCAAATGTATTGCAATGGTGTCATGAAAACCCCAGTGAAGATTTAATCACAGCCCAAAAAGAAGACCCAATAATTGGCTTGTTTTATGAACATTTGGAATGTCCAAGCCAGGATCCCCTTAGTCGAGAAAATTATCCTAGCAAGGAAGACTTACGTATATTAATGAGATCCAAATCCCAGTTCACGCTGCATCAGGGATTGTTGATCCGCACCTCCAAGGGGGGTATCCAACAATGGGTTGTCCCCCTCAAACTCAGAGGTTTAATGCTACAGCATGCCCATGATGCTCCCAAATCACCTATGAGATCCTCCGGGATTACGCCTACTGGCCTCATATGCTGCGTGATGTGAAAGAATACTGTCAGGGATGTTTAATATGTCCTCAATTTCAACCGGCTTCGCCCACCCATAGGGCACCACTTCAGAAAAGGGGGATATGCATGCCCTGGTCAGACCTTCAAATGGATTTCATTGGGCCTGTAACAAAATCTTCATGAGGAAATCGATATATGTTAACCGTAACATGTTTATTACCAAATATGTTGAATGCATCCCCGCACCAAATAATAGCTCTGACACATGTGCCGCCTTATTGATAAATCACATATTTTAACGCTTTGGCCTTCCCCAGAGAATGGAATCTGATAAAGGTACTCATTTCACTAGTGAAGTAATGACCAAGTTGTGGAAGATATTGGGGGTAAAAAGAAAGTTACACATCGCCTATCAGCCTGCTTCTAGTGGTGGAGTGGAACGGTACAATCAGACCATTGTCAACATACTTAAGAAATTTGTAAAGGAGACAGGCAAGGACTGGGATGTGAAACTTCCTTTAGTATTGATGGCATTAAGGGCAACCCCGAATACCGTCACAAAAATGTCACCCTTTGAACTTATGACCGGAAGGCGAATGGTCCTGCCCCAACATCTCCTGTACCGCACCACCGATCATAACTTAATCAATGCCACCACAACTCACCAATACATTGAAGATTTACGGAAGCATTTACAAAATGCGTTCTCATTTGCCCAAAAGAACCTTGAAAGAGCAGCAACTAGCACTAAAACCTATTATGACCTAAAAACCACTAAAAAGGAATATGAGATCGGGGACAGGGTATATCTCTACAATTTCACGAGAAGCCAGGTAAAAGAACGGAAATTCCTACCGTCCCGGAGAGGTCCATTCGATATAGTGGACAAAATCTCCCCCCGTGGCATATAAACTGCATATTCCACGGAATGGTGAAATTAGTGAGAGATGGGTACACATCAATCAGTTACGTGCTTGCCATCCCAAGTCCCAATTACTGTTGCTGGAGGACTGACCCTCGGCAACATATACCTTCAAGGTCAATCAAGAGGGTTAGATCACCTGAGAATGAAATTTTTCTTTTCACATCTCCACGTGATACTCAAACTGTCTATTTGTTGTCTTTTACAGTATATACATCAGAGGAATGATATCCCTGCCACAATCCAAACTCGCGATCAAAGATGATAGCGACCAGAAATACCATAGACGGAACCAGACCATGAGACCACCCCAGGAAACCGCCACATGGAAAGTCCTTGGTATTATGCTATGGCTGCCCATACCAGGCCGGACCAGCCTCATTGCCCGACCAGGACCTTCCTCAGGGATATTAGTCCAAGAAGCCCCCGGATTTATCTTAACAAAAGAATCACAACCCAAAAAGTATTTTTATCAGCCTGGATCCAAAGACCTCTATAGAAAGACTTTTTAACCCAGAGGATCCAATCCCCTGAGGTCAAGGAATGGTAACCCATGCACCTGAAAGCAGCAAGAACTCGGGTGGATGAGATACTGACACAAGCTCGTAAGCCATTTGTCCCAGCAACTATAACCTGTGAGAAGAGACCTAAGAGGTTCGTGAGAGTCCTGATAGCTGGACTCATCTTCACCGTCCTCGGAGTTGTAGTGTCCACCACCATATCTGCTGCTAATTCAGTTTCCGTAAAGACTCTTGTAATGGAAATTGAAAATTTACAAATGAATCTTCAAGCCATCCACCAGGAACTTGAAACACAAAAAACTGAGTTCACCAATTTCCGCACCATCATCAATGACATGGTGGTCACTGTCAACTTACATTCAGAACTGATCACCCTGTCCATCGACCTCCATCAGTCACGAACTATTCAAAAGGGAATTACTATTCATCCAGGAACCAATTCTATTCCACACATTAGGCTAAATGAAACATTCATCTAAATGAAATACAGAATGGAATGAACGATCTCTCCCACGGACACATTCCCCTTTATTTTGTGTCCACTGAGATGATAAAAACCCTACTCACCAGGGTCAATGGGGGCGAAGTAGAAGACTTCCAAGTCAACCTGGCCTTCGAAACAGGAAGTGCTATGCAGCTATATATCAATCCAGAAGATCTTGAAGTGTGTTTCTCGTTAGCCATACCCTTCGTCTCCTCTAAAAATATTTTCCAGATGAAAACAATACATAATGTCGGAACATGGAGGGATGATATACACGTACAGATCAAAACCCCAGACCTGATTGCCTATCAACCATGGATGCCGGATTTATACGCTATACCCCTTTTGAAGGAATGCACATGATTCAAGGACATCAATTTCCAATGTAACGGAAACCCATTCGTATATGACACGACCCACACCCTATGTGGCATGGAATATGAAAAACATGGTTCTGAACAATGCGAAGTACAAATGCGGAAGACTACCGATACCTCAGAAGTACAGGAAATACTCGTGAAGGACGAATGGCTGGTAAGCACTCCGTTAAAAAACATGAGCATATTTTATGAAAAACAAATCATGAGCCGTGTCATAGCTCTACCTGCTACCGTATCAATTATCAAAGTCCCAACCAATGCGAGAATCACTATAGGGAAAACCACATTATATCCAATAGGAACCGTAGTCTGGGAAGGGGAAGTTAAAAGTGTCGATGCCTTCCAACATCAAGACATACCAATGAACCTGGACCTCAAATTCCTGTTAGAACATAAGCCTAACCACACCCTCCAGATGTCTATAAAAAAGAACAATCTGTCAATTAAAGCTTTTGACTATTCCGAGAAGGACCACATCTTATTAGAAAGCAGATCATATTTGCCACTGACAGATATAATGATTTTAATCTGTATCGGACTGTTAATACTATAGTTGGTGCTTCTCACCATCCAATTGACGAAAGTATCCCGAGAAACCCACGAACAATTACCAACGGTCTTGAGGCTCATTAGCGGAGGTTACCAACAACCTTAACTGTCAATCCCCTACACACCAAGTTACCAAAAAAAAAAAACTACAAACCAACTTCTGACTTTCGCCACGTTATGAAGTCACGTTTTCATGACATACCCGGAATTCAAAAGGGGGATTTTTTCATAACGGAGATACCTCAAAATATCATATTTTTATTTTAAACCGTGAAAAACCTGAATAACACTCCCAAAGAACACTTCCCCTTTGGGAGTGTACCAATTACTAGGGATCCCTAAACAGTATAGACTCATAATCGTATCCCCAAAATATAGATAGATACCCATTATGATAAGAAAGCATATTTTCTGTTAACAAAATAAGTTTACAAAAATACATTTGGTCCTCAGACACCACCCAGCGGCTGAAGATAATATTACTTTTGGTACCTGGCAAATCATTAAAAAAAAAAAAAAAACCCCACCAATGGAAAGTGAGCCAAACCTTCTGGGCTGAACTTGTGAAATTTTATGAGCTTATTGTCCCAAATTGTGATAAAGGCTGAGAGGGCCAGAAGGAAGGGACAGAACCCACACCAGATGCATCTCTGACATCAAGAAGTCTGTTGATATTTAACCACTCCCCATCCTGCTGGAATTTATGACGGAAGCCATTTGATGTGCATAGATTTTGGCGGAGATCTTCCCTTTTAAGCTGATTGGTAAGATACAGACCACACACAGTTTATTTAATTTCTGTCCTTAAAATGGTAGGGATTGTATTTTAGAAGTTAAGTACTGATGTTTATTGACTGTCTGGGGGTGTATTATTATAACTGTGTTTAAGGCTAGGTTCACACTGCTGCGAATTTTATTGCGAATTTGAGCCGCTGCGATCGCTCAAATTCGCAAGTCATTTTAATAACATCGTTTTCCACGAGTGCCGTTCACATCAATGCGTTGCGAATCTAACCTGCGTAAAAAAAGGGTCCTGTCCGAGTTTGATCCGTGTGCGATGCGAATTCAGCTCCATAGATTGTAAAATTTGGCGTAGAATCGCAAGAACACATAAAGAATTCGCAATGCAAATTCGCAACGCAACCGGATCAAAATCGCGCTAAATTCGCACTGCAGCAGTGTGAACCCAGCCTTAGGGAATTCAAGCCAATATTGACATCAATTTTAATTTCTGTGACCCCAGGGAAGTTTTATTACCCCATTAAATTTCTTAGCTCTGTTGGTTTAATAAGTAATTCAAATGGGCAATATTGTTCTGTTGACTCGATGAGATATACTTTGGATTTCTTCCAGCCGGAGAGATTTGAAGGACTGCTCCCCTGAGCAACAAGGGATATTGCGTTCTTGAATATAAAGGGTAAATTTCCACCCATATTTTTCCAACAGACCAATTTTGACTCCCCTGGGTGACTATTAATTTTCCTCACTACCAATTCTGATGTTTTGATAATGTATGTGTGAAGTCTCAATCACAAGAAAATTTTGTTCTGTATGAAATTGTATGAATATACTCGCTAATTAATAAAGTCAAATTATTTACCTATTAAGTTTGTTGGGAGATATTTTATACGTTGGTATGAAAACCCCATAAATCAACGAACTCAGGAAAGGATTGTGGTGTGCACTGATAGTAGGAACCAAATTTAGAAACTTACCGTAAGGTTGGAGGCACTGAAAATAACACTGAGATCTTAATTAAGATTCCATACCACACTCACAACAATAGAAATCACACGGCAACCAAAATGGTGAAAAATTCACTCAACCTTTCTGTTGTGTGTCTCTGTGTGCCAAACGAAGAATGGAGAAGAGAAAGAGCAGCAAAGAATTGTCTTGAGGATTTGAGATTAAAAAAATGTGGAAACGCACGGACAATCTCAAGGTAAAAAGTCCATCTCCAGAGATCCTAATGTTCCTGTGTCCACTGGGCGCACCATTGTGAAAAAGTTTACAGCCCATGGCACTGTAGCTAATCTCCCTGGACGTGGACGAAAGAGAAAAATTGATCAAAGATTGCAACAAAGGATTGTTCGAATGGTGGATAAAAAACCTTGACCACTTTCCAGACAAATTCAAGCTGACCTTTAGTCACAGGGTACAACTGTGTCAGCTCGCACTATACGTCTCCATCTGAATGAAAAGGGACAGTATGGTAGGAGACCCAGGAAGACCCCACTGCTACACAGAAACAGAAAAGGCCCAGATTTAGAGTTTGCCAAAACTTAACTGAGGAAGATAAAATCCTTTTTGGAGTATGTGCTGTGGACAGACTAAATAAAATTTTCAGCTTTTTGGTAAAGCTGTCAGTCTAGTGTTTTCAGAAAAAAATGAGTCCTTCAAAAGAAAAGAATACAGTCCCTACAGTAAAACATGGTAGAGGTTCACTGATGTTTTGGGTTGCTTTGCTGCTGCAGGCACTGAATGTCTTGACTGTGTGCATGGCATTATGAAATCTGAAGACTACCAAAGAATTCTGGGATGCAGTGTAGGGCCCAGTGTCAGAAAGTTGGGTCTCTGTCAGAGGTCATGAGTCTTACAGCAGGACAATGACCCAAAGCACACGTCAAAAAGCACCCAGAAATGGTTTAAGACAAAGTGCTGGAGAGTACTGAACTGGCCAGCAATGAGTCCAGATCTAAATCTCATAAAGCACCGGTGGAGAGATCTCAAAACAGCAGTTGGGAGAAGGAACCCTTCAAATCTGAGAGACCTGGAGCAGTTGGTTAAAGATGAGTGGTCCAAAATTCCAGTAAAGAGGTGTAAGAAACTCATTGATGTTTACAGGAAGTGATTGATTTCAGGTTTTTTTTTCCAGGGCCTGTGCTACCAGCTATTAAATTGAGGGTGCCAATAATTTTGTCCAGTCCATTTTTGGAGTTTTGCGTGGAATGTGTCAGATTTAGCTTTTTGTTTCTCACTTTTTTGTGTCATACCAATACAAACAAAAAAAATAAACATGAGAATGCTCAAACATTTGTAATTGCAACAATTTTTTGGGTGAAGTGGTGCATTATCTGACAGAAATGCAGGGGTGCCAATATATTTGGCCATGACTGTACTAAGCACCAGTTGTTTAACGACCCTATAAAGATTATCATCAGTGTTCCAAAACACTTCTACCATGACTATACCAACTGCAGAGTTCTACAGCAAAGACCATGCCATAACTGTGCACTGTTTTTCTGGTTTAAAGGCACACATGCAGCCAAAAATGGAAGTGTTATACTTGAAGAAGGGCTGCACTGACATTGCCACCACCACAGTTGCTATGAGCTCTGCAATTTCTCATGGTAGATTTCAACCTTAAAAGGGAGACGAGGGATAATCCATTTGCAAATTACAGCAGTAAATCACCACTACTGTATTCATCACCACAAAATGTCACCTGTACTGGATTCTCCATCATCTCCACTTTCAGTTTTGGATTCTCCTGCCCTTGTATCTAAATGTGCTGCCGCCAGTGGCACAATTCTTGATATGTCCCAAAAATCTGACATTGTCACCTGAAGTAGAATAATGACGAATCGAACCAGTGATGCAGGTTTATTAACAATAGCTGGGATCATACACGGTTCATGTTCAAAGTATTACAAGATGCAGGCATAATTTATACAGTTTCTTACAATGCAAGCATATTAGGTACAACATGATTGGTTGCTAAGATCTACGTCAATGTAACTAATGGCGCGTACACACGAGCGGACTTTCCGGCAGACTTGGTCCGGCGAACCGGACTCCGTCGGACAATTTGATCGTGTGTGGGCTCAGACGGACCTAAAAATAAAATATTTAATAATACACCCCTTTTTTCTTTGTTTCAGTGGTTTTATTCTCTGCATTATATCTATATACTCCCCTGATGAAGCCAATGTTTTGGCGAAACTAGTTGGGAAAAAATGACTACGATCACCCTTCAACATCATTGGTGACGGTCAATATCTTGAACTGCACTTTTGTTTTTGTGTTCTTGAGATTTTTCTATGTATGTATGTTTAATGTACAATTTTTAGCTTTCTTTGATACTAAATACAATAAATAAGATGATTTTACAATAAAATTGTTCTATCTTATAGGTGGCACCGCAATAATCCCATCCCCCCTCTTTTCCCCATCTTGAGAATTCTTTCAACTGGGATGAGGTGCCGTATCTATTAGGACACACCACCTACCACCTACTTAGAAATAAAATATGTTTGAAATCTTTCCGACGGACTCGAGTCCAGTCGAAAAATCCGCTCGTCTGTATGCTAGACCGACGGACAAAAACCGACGCTAGGGCATCATCACGTACGAATCCGTCGGACTTTGGTGTGATCGCGTGTAGGCAACTACGTTCATTCGCAAAGTCCGTCGGAAGTCCGTCAGATAGTCCGTCGGACCAGTCCGGTCGAAAAGTCTGATCGTGTGTACGCGGTATAACCATAAATCTGACACCTGTCATACAACCAAAAAAAAAATTATTCATTCCCAGAATTCCTATATGTTTATTAATTTTTTATAACTGGTTTCAACTATGGTTTTACCCATTATAATACTTGTGTAGAGACAGTATGGCACCCAGTCATGTTAAATCAAACCCTTCTTGTCCTGAAAAAACTTCACCAACTCATGGATAACAGATTTACGACTTTGGGAAAATGAACTTGCAATAACCCCACCTTATGTGTTATAAGTCTTATAGTTTTTCACTATACAATCCTATATGTATGTATTCATATATTGGCTTCACAAAAACATACTGTATTATATATATATATATATATATATATATATATATATATATTTATTTCTAAAAGGAAGAGGTGCATAAAAAAAGGCCTAGACACGGCACCTACCTACTCAGCGCCAGATCTAAACGAGAAACCCACTGGATTTTTTTAGGTCGACACTCTATCACCTAATGGGTTAAACATTGATTTAGACATAAACTGTTTTATTAGCGATTATTAATATTCCTACATTCTCCTGCGACCCTTACTGACTCATTCCCTCTCCATGTGATCTCTACCATCTATATTAGTGCCTTCTATGTGCTTAGAAGATTTGGTTGCTTTTAGGTTTATGTTTATATTTATTAGGTCTTTTGAGTATAATTTTGTATACATCTTTTTATGTGGTCTCTTGCTGTGCTTTTTTACTTTGCCCCTATGCTGTGTAATCATATATACACTAGGGAGCTACTTATACATTACATATTCAATTGATGTGTACATATCCCATTATATTGTTTTGATAATTTTAATGCTATTAATCTTAGCAACTTTCCAATAATGATTGATATATGTATACATGTATGATACCCCTTCTCTGTTGCAGGGTTAGACCAGTGTCCTATATCTTCCTCTTTAGGGGTTAAGTCAGTTCATTCTTTCTGCATTTTTTATATGTATTTTTATACTTGGTTTTTTAACATATTAGCAATACACCGGATGGCCTACTCACTACTATTATTATAATTAGTATTAACCACACTGTTTCTACTTTGCCCGTATTGTATGAACTAAATTTTAAATATCTGTCATACTAGTTTAAGTAATTAAATTAGTCCGCTTCCCATCTATATTTATCTAACAATTTATCCATTGTGACTGAGGACTCATTCATTTTATGTCACTCAGCCTTTTTTTGCTGTTCTGGGTGCTTATTTTCCACCAATCCGTATATTTGTTTGTTTTTGATATGCTGAGTCACTTATGTCTAGATTGTAATTGATCTTCATATGGTCCAGTTTCGATGTGCTTCGTTTCCCGCACAGCCTGTTAACCGCTTGCACCCAATGAAATGACAGACGCACTGCGTCATCAGTTGCCGGGCGAATTTGATTGGTTGGCTGGGTGGGGTCGAGGATATACAAGTTCATTGCTCTGTCATGGCCACGCCCTCTGTGGAAGTCCGTAATGACGAAACCGGTCAGGGCGTGACCAACACGACATCCCGGAAGTGACGCTGTGCGCTCCACCGTCCTCCACCGCCTACCCAGAAGTGTTTGCAGCTATCTGCAAGGAAACGCTCGCTCCATCCTGGACGGCTGATAACGGTGATAGCGCCCTCTGGGTGACATACTTTCTTTTGCTTGTGATTTTTAAACTTGATGTATGCAGTTTTACTAAGGGGTCCGCTTGTATATGGGGGGTTTTGTCTAAAAATAAATGAGATTACGCTATGTGCCGACTTGTATTTTATGACACAACTCTGGAGCCCCTGTACTGGTGGATCTTGATGGTGATGTGGACTTAGAATCTGAGTGGCGGTTGTTTATTCCACCATAACGCTGACTTATATTGAGATTCTGGTGAGTTTGACCCCCTGGGGAGTGTGCTGCACAAGGTGGAATTTGTTCACGTTTTCTAGTGAAAGGTGCACATTTTGACCACTTACATTCTCCAATCAAAACGTTTTTTGAACTGTCTGCTTTACCATCTACTGCCTATAGACTTTTATGTGTGGGGAAGACCACATGCTGTGATATTGTGTTTTTATCACGTTTAATTTTAGCGCTGTTTTAGTATTTTAATAATCTAGTGCTTGAACTACTTATTTTTATACTACTGTTCGGTATTTTTTTCCTGCTCTTTTTAATAGCTGCTTAGTACCTTGTAAATATTGGGATAGTTATATTTCAAGGATTATACTGATTTCTGCTAACAGATTTGTGGGATTGATCTGGCGCTGAGTAGGTGCCGTGTCTAGGCCTTTTTTTTTATGCACCTCATCCTTTTAGATTTTTGCTTCTGGTTTCTCGGCTGCCATGGATGCCCTACAATTTCTAAGTAGCAGAAATATTGATATTAACAATGTGTTCACCATTAATGAACAGACTACAGCACAAGCTTATTTTAAAAGGAGCTATCAATGCTCTCGGTAATGTCTTAGAAAAACAGGTGAGAACTTGGTGGGACATTTGCACTTTAGAACAGTACATGAAAGAAAACATTATTTTCAGGAGTCTGAGATGGGAAGTAGTCCCACAAGACGGCCTTGATGGTCCTGAATCAACCAAGGAATGGCTTGTATTCTTTAATGGGATGGGGCTTAAGCTACAAGAACTTATTCTAAAAAGGAAACGCATTAAAATGGCACGTTTAGAAACACGCATTATTGAACTTCAGACACAACTCAAACCCATTAAAGATTCACAACAAGTGACCGACTTTAATACTCGGATCAAAAAGAAACTTGAAAAAGTAGACGAAGATACACAGAGAAAAAATTTCAAGAAACTACATAAATGATATGGGCGATTTTCGCTCTAACTCTATTTATCTCTGGCAGCAACTCAAAAGTCCTGTAGTGAACAATAGGAATACTGAGATGGCACAAGTGGAAAATCCTATAGAGAGATCTCAGCACCCCACTACCAATGATCCTCTGGTAAGAGATTTTCAACGAAGTGAGGGACCCCCCCTCCCCCCCGACAGGGCAGTCCACTCCAATTAGGAGTAACAGTGACTATGGGAGAGATAGACTGGCTAGAGGGGGCCCCCCCAATTCTCATTACCATCCTACAAACAACAGTCAATATCATGTTCCAGTACATAATAAATGCTATATTCTGGGACAATATGATGATAGGGAGAGATACCAATCCCCACGTCCTTTTTTAGGGAGAGGGAGAGGATGGCAGAAGCGGGGTCGAGGGTTTCCCCCACGAAGAGGAAGACCTCCAATGTACCCTCAGCAAACACTGGAGAACAGGGGACCACAATGGAGGGATCCCGCATATTGGGAAAGAGAGCCAGTCCAATATCAAGACCTAAGGAGAGAAGAACAAGGGGCTGTAGAGCTGGACGAAGGATCCAGAAAAAGGAGAGAACAGGACTAGGGGGTATCTTCAACCTGACGGACGTCAATTTAACACATAAGGAGACTACCATTCTAAATTTGGGACTGAAGTGCGGCTTAAAAAGACCTATTAATAAATTTGATGTGTTTATGTTTATAGATGTACACAAATATATGAGAACAATCAACATGAAAAAATACTTCTTAAACAAAAACTCACAACCTGTTACTAGTCTATCGTCAACTACTTTTGATAGTGAATTATGCAACAAATCACTTTTTAATCCCCTAAATGGGGGCTAACCAGCAAGTGGACGTGTTTAAAGGACGTGTTTAAAGGGCTCGTTCTACGAGATCTTGACAGCCTAATACCAAAGAAAGACGTGAACCCTCGATATATTCAAACAGGGAATTCCATCATTGGAAAAAGGAAAAGATCTGGCCATAAGACCAGCGGATAAAGGGGGTGGAGTTGTAATACTCACGAAAGATTTTTATCACAATCAACTAAATGAGATGCTCATGGATGAAGATACATATAAAACATTGGACAGAGATCCTACTATGCAATATGAAAAGGAACTACAGGTCTTGGTTGAATCAGGATACCAAACAGGAGTTCTATCCACTAAAGAGAAGAAATATCTCATTCCAAGTTTCAGTAGAATCCCGACTATATACACGTTGCCGAAAATCTATAAGGATTTACACTGCTCTCCCGGGAGACCCATTGTTAAAGAGGAAGTAAACCCTCCCACTCTGATGCTGCTTTTCATTTAGTCCATTATAAGTAATTATCAAACTATAGCCACTGTAAACCAGCCCAAATCGCATATTACTTTAAAGAAACTTTAAAAAACTTGTTTCCAAGGGTTAAGGCAGCGTCATCTTAAGTATTGTTTTCTGAGTCCACAGTAGAGTGTATTTCTGCCCTTACATTGAGCACTTCCTGTACGGTTAACCAAGCCTCCTTCTCAATCTAACGTTTCTATGGCAACCCTGCTTCACTGCTCATAGTATTTCATAGTATTTACTTGTGCCTATTATCTATTGTTTACCTGTGTCAGTCTTATCAGCTTCAGCTGATAGGGCTGCAGTAATGCTGTCCATTGTCCAAGTTTACATTCCATGTGATGTTGCATGGTCACATAGGGTGTAGTAGTAAGCTCTGAGTGATTATGCAGTCTTGTGGGATTTCAGTGTTGTGCTGTAGGAAGATCTGATAATAGACAGACAAGTACACAGAGTGTGCCGTAAATCAGGGGAGATCTGGGCATGGTCAGTGAAGTCATTCTAAAGAACAAAAAGGATAACAATACTAAGCAAGTAAGGAGATATCTACAAGCAGTGTTCATTAGGGTTTTTTATGCTGATTTACATGGGACAAAGTTGTCGGGAGTGTTTACAACCACTTTAATTTCTTACAAAAAAGAGTAATACAAACCAGAGCGTATTTAAGAGATACAAAAATTTGTTACAGCTCTTACAAGAAATTGACCTATCCGGTACTGAAGAAGTATATTTGGTGACAGCTGATAGTCTCTTCTTTGTACACCATCATCCAACACGACGATGCTCTGCTAGCCCTAAACTGGGCCCTCAGTCAGAAGGAAGACATATCCCATAACCAGAAGATGTTTATAAGGAATGCCCTGGACTTTTGTCTAGGGCACAATTATTTCTGGTACAATGGTGAGTTTTATTCTCAGAGACGCGGTGTTGCAATGGGTGCCAAGTTTGCTCCTAGTATTACAAACCTTTTTATGGGCAAGTGGGAGGACAAAACAATATTCTCTGTGAAAAGGGATCAACTCCTGATGTACAGAAGATATATCAACAACCTCTTTTTTATCTGGTCAGGAACGAGCACCTCATTGCAACAATTTTTAGAATTTTTAAACTCCAATACCAACAATATTAAATTAACAAGTCATTTTACAAGCAGTATCCACTACTTGATGTCAATATTTACAGACAAGGTAACAAACTGGCCACTTCGGTTTATTTTAAGCCTACTGACTCCAATAGCTACACACCAATTCAAAGTGGACATCATCTCATGTGGCTGAAGAATATCCCTAAGGGACAATTTACCAGAGTGAGGAGAAATTGCACAGAAATTGATGACTTCCACTCACAAGCGCTGGTTATTAAGAAGAGTTTTGTGGAAAAAGGCTACTCTGGGGAAAATCTGGACTCTATCATTCATGATGTCGCCTTAGTGCCAAGGGAAGAGCTCCTAAAGGATATACCTCACCTTGCAGTGAGCAATATTTAGGAATTGAGTTTTTTATCAAGGTTCCACTCGCAATACAGGGAAGTTGAAAAAATCTTTGGTGCACATTCTCCTTATGGACAAGGTACTTAAACGAGTATTACAGTCTAAACCTGGGTTCATATATAGAAGGGCCCCCAGTTACACAGATAAAGTCGTAAAAAAGGTACTGGACCCTCCAGGCAGACCCCCATCCTTTTGGAACAAAAACAGGTTTTATGCTTTCAGAAGATGCCGTGCATGCGAAGATGTCAGAACACCGATAAGAGCCCTGGATAAGTTCACTTCTTCCTCCAATAATAAAGAGTTTACGATTAAGGAGTTTATTACCTGTAATACGGCATATGTGGTCTATGCTCTCCAGTGCCCTTGTGGGTTAATCTACATAGGTTGCACAAAAAGATTGTTCAGAATACGTATCGCTGAGCATATAGCTAATCTTAAAATAGGCTTCAAGGACCACAATGTGTCATTGCATTTTAAGACACATCATAATCAGGATCCCTCTGGGCTGAAATTCTGGGGTATCGACCATCCGAAACCCTTCTGGAGGGGTGCTAATTTGGTGAGGGAACTCTCTAAACGAGAAACCCACTGGATTTTTTTTGTCGACACTATCACCTAATGGGTTAAACATTGATTTAGACATAAACTCTTTTATTAGCGATTATTAATATTCCTACATTCTCCTGCGACCCTTGCTGACTCATTCCCTCTCCATGTGATCTCTACCATCTATATTAGTGCCTTCTATGTGGTTAGAAGATTTGGTTGCTTTTAGGTTTATGTTTATATTTATTTATTAGGTCTTTTGAGTATAATTTTGTATACATCTTTTTATGTGGTCTTTTGCTGTGCTTATTTACTTTGCCCTTATGCTATGTAATCATATATACACTAGGGAGCTACTTATACATTACATATTCATTTGATGTATACATATCCCATTATATTGTTTTCATAATTTTAATGCTATTAATCTTAGCAACTTTCCAATAATGATTGATATATGTATACATGCATGCTACCCCTTCTCTGTCCCAGGGTTAGACCAGTGTCCTATATCTTCCTCTTTAGGGGTTAAGTCATTTCATTCTCTCTGCCATTTTTTATATGTATTTTTATACTTTGTTTTTTAACATACCCACTACTATTTTTATAATTAGTATTACCCCACTGTTTCTACTTTGCCCATATTATATGAACTAAATTTTAAATATCTGTCATACTAGTTTAGGTAATTAAATTAGTCCGCTTCCCATCTATATTTATCTAACAATTTATCCATTGTGACTGAGGACTCATTCATTTTATGTCACTCAGCCTTTTTTGTGCTGTTCTGGGTGCTTATTTTCCACCAATCCGTATATTTGTTTGTTTTTGATATGAGTCACTTATGTCTAGATTTTAATTGATCTTCATATAGTCCAGTTTCAATGTGCTTCGTTCCCCACACAGCATGTGAACCGCTTGCACCCAATGAAATGACAGAGACACACTGTGTCATCAGTTGCCGGGCAAATTTGATTGGTTGGCTGGGTGGGGTCGAGGATACTTAAGTTCATTGCTCCATCGTGTGGCCACGCCCTCTGTGGAAGTCTGTAATGACAAAACCGGTCAGGGCGTGACCAACGCAACATTCCGGAAGTGATGCTGTGCGCTCCACCGTCCTCCACCACCTACCCGGAAATGTTTGCAGCTATCTGCAAGGAAACGCTCGCTCCATCCTGGACGGCTGATAATGGTGATAGCGCCCTCTGGGTCACATACTTTCTTTTGCTTGTGATTTTTAAACTTGATATACGCAGTTTTACTATATATATAGATATATATATATATATATATATATATATATATATATATACACACACACACACATATATACATACACACACACAGCTAACCGCTTTATTCAATATTGTCTAATTATCAATACATACATAAAATACACTGAATAAGAGAACACGGATGTATATCTAACAGTTTTAATGAGGGCATAAGCAGACCTTTTTGACCCTGTCAAACTTAATGTACATAACTTTCCCAAATTCTACATAATTACTTTTAAGGCCCCATGTACACTGATGCTGCTAAACGGACGTTCAGAGGCAGTTGGAAACTTTTTCCAACTGCCCCTGAACTCATTCAATGTTATCTTATGTGGACATGTACACGGGTTTGTTTACTGTCGTTTTTTTTTTTTTTTAACAGAAAAGTTTTTATTTGTCTCCTAACGGAGAAATTTATGCATACAACAACAACATACTGTGGTTATACATCAAATGAATAAATTGTTCTATCTTACAGTGTCATGTTACTATATTGTCTACTCATTTTATTGCCAACATTTTATTCATATGGGGGGGGGGGGGCGGGAGCACAGAAGAACAAAGACCCAATGGGGGGCGTACAGTGGGAGGAAGAGGGGGGGGCACCTAAACCATCATCTAGTTGCTTCTGCTATCATTACTTGGTCCATTCTCCCCATATTTTTGCAAACTTCTTGGGACACTTACGATTCATATACGTTAGTTTATATAGCGGGAGTGTGGAGTTCACCAGGGCCCTCCACTGGGAAACCGTGAGAGGGTCAGGTTGTTTCCATTTAAGCAGGATAGACTTCCTAGCATAAAAGGAGGCATAGAATACAAATAGTCTCTTGTGCGTGTTGGGTGTGATATTGTCACAAATTCCTAAAAGAAGAACGATCGGATTCATCCCTATCTGCAAATGGCTCACTGTGTTGATATTATCCACTACCTGCGACCAGAAATGTTGTATGACAGGGCAGGACCACACAACATGCATAAAAGTGCCTAGTTCAGTCTTACATTTAGGGCATCTATCCGATTGTGTTGGATATATGTTGGAGAGTTTCTGCGGTGTGTAATATGCTCTATGTAGAAATTTAAGCTGGATATAGCTATCCCTTGCCGAGATCATTAGTGGGATGTACTGCTGGATCCCCTCTTCCCAGTCGTCCTCAGCAAGGTCAGGTATATCCCCCCTCCATTTATTATACAGTCTACTCCCTTCATCACTGCCCACACCTGCTATCGCAAAATAAAGGGAGGAGAGGGTGCGGTCAACATTTTGTGAGATCAGGAGTTTCTCTACCCCATGCGATTGCACTGTGACCCCTTCTGGAAACTGTGCCTGTATTGCATGTCGCAGCTGTAAATATCTGAAGAACATCTTGGAGGGGAGCTGGAAGGTATCCCTGAGTGTGTCATAAGGAATTATTCTACCCTGTGACATGACCTGTTGCACCACCTTAATTTCATACCTAGCCCACAGTGCCGGATCAGGAACCATCAATAAGTGATGTAGCTTGGGGTTGCCCCATAGTGGAGTGTATGGAGAGATTATCCCTGAACCTCCTATTTTACCCAAAATTTGCTCCCAGACTCTCACAGTCGTCCTCATAGATGTCGTGATGTCAGAGTGTGCCTTTGGGCCCCTGAATACCAAATTGCTTAGCGCCGAGTACGACCCTAGTATAGCTGCTTCTAGATTAACCGCGGGATTAGATCTTGCCTGGATGAACCACCACCTGACTGTAACCATGAACGCTGCGCAGTAGTACCATTTAAAGCAGGGAAGTGCCAGTCCACCCAGCGAGAGAGGGAGCTGCAAGGTTGACTTCGCAACTCTAGGGGCCATTCCCCCCCCCCCAAACAAAAGCCATAACCACCCGATCTAGCTTCAGGAAAAAGGAGTTAGGGATGGGGACAGGAGTATTATGAAAAACGTAAAGGAATTTAGGCAGAAATGTCATTTTAAGGAGATTGATCCTTCCTACCGGGGAGAGAGGGAGTGATTTTCAGGCCTGGCATTTAATTGTCAGCTTATGTAAAATGGGATATACATTATCTATCAGGTATAGTAAGGGGTCCCTTTGTATCTCAATCCCGAGATATTTAAATTTGGATACCATAGTCAGTGGTGTTTGTGGATCAAGGAGGGGGGCAGTCTGAGAAAGTGAAAAAAGGGTAGACTTAGACCAATTAATTTTGACTCCCGAAAAGGAGCCGTAAGAGTCTATAAACTCAAGTGCTGCTGACAGGGATGTTGAGGCGTCTGGTAAGTATAGGTGTCATCAGCATATAATGAGAGTTTCTCAGTTAGAGGACCAATTTAAATCCCTCTAACTGTGGGTGAAGATCTGAGGAGGATGACCAAAGGCTCCAAGGCCAGCGCAAATAGCCCTGGAGAAAGTGGGCACCCCTGCCTTGTGCCCCTGCCCAGGGAGAAGGATGGGGAGAGCACCCCATTTGTTCGGATCCTTGCAGAGGGTTGTCTATAGATTAATTTAAGGAAATAAATTTGGGGCCAAAGTTAAATTTGTCAAGTACTTGCCATAGGAACTCCCACTCCACCGAGTCGAAGGCCTTCTCGGCATCCAATGAGGCCACCACACCCGGAGAGTCAACCCCGCTAGCCCGTGATATGTTGGTGTACAGACGCCGCAGATTTATGTCGGTACCTTTACCCTGCATAAATCCCGTTTGATCACCATTCACCAGTGATAATATGACTGAATTTAGTCTAGTAGCAAGGATCTTGGTGGTGATCTTGGCATCTACATTCAAGAGCGATATAGGGCGATACGAGGCACAGCTTGCAGGGTCCTTGTTGGGTTTAGGCAATACCACAATTATCGCCTCTGACATGGCCATGGAATTTAGGAAAAACAAGTTCAGAGTTCAGAGTTAGTTTTGTAAAATTCAGACGGAAGGCCATCCGGCCCAGGTGTTTTACCTGGTTGGAGTGACGCTACCGCAAGCTGTACCTCTTTAATCGTGATGGGGGCTTCTAAGGTATTACGAGCTTCTTCTGAAAGTTGTGGGAACTCTATCTTGTCCAAAAAATGACGTAAATTATCAGGAGTGTAGTCAGCTCTGGATGTATAGAGACTCTCATAGAACTTGACAAACTGGGCATTGATATCAACAGGGTCATCATATATTATGCCGTTTTCATCCTTAATATGTGCAATATGGGGTGTAGATGAGCGTTCTCTAGCCAACCATGCCAACAGCCAACCCGTCTTTTCCCTCTGTTCAAAAATTCTCTGTGTCTGTGAGAGCAGTTGTTTCTTAGTTTTCTCCACTCTTAACAAGGAGATCTCCCTGTGAAGAGACTGCATAGCCGCATACGTCACAGCGTCTTTATTGGTAACATAGCTATCCTCCAAATCTGCAACTTTCCTCTCTGCTTCCTCCAGTGCCAGACCCGTGTCTTTCCTGACCCTCCCAATGGCCATTTTATACTGCCCTCTAGTGTACGCCTTGAAGGCATCCCAGATCATCGGGGGGGTCGCAGTGTCCGTATTATGTTCCCAGTAGATCCCCAGCTCTCCCTCAACAAGAGGGGCCACTCTCTCATCTGTTATCCACATACCGGACAACCTCCACATTACCGACCCGGCCGGCAAGTCAGTTTGTAACTTTAATAGAAGTGGCGCATGATCTGAAATGCCCCGGGGCAAGATCTCCACCTCCTGCATCCGCAAGAGCAGGGAGTCACTGGTATAAATCAGGTCAATTCTAGAAAAAGAAGCAAACGTGGCTGAGTGACACGTACAATGCCTTCTCGTCTGATGTCTTAGTCTCCATATGTCAGTAAACCTGTAAATGTCTGCCCATTGCGAGAGTGGGGAGGTGTCCAGGAGCACGGTACTGAGTCTATCTAGAGCAGGGTTGGGGGTCATATTAAAGTCTCCAGCTAGTATAACACCCGCTGAGGGATACTGTGCCAGCAGTGGGGTAAGCTTACGGAGGACGTCCATTGTGGCAGGGGGGGTATATAAAGTCCCACAATCAATAGTTCTAGCCTATCGCATAGAGCATGTATAACTACATATCTCCCCTCTGGGTCCAGGTGGAGGTCCAGAAGGGTGAACCCAAGAGACTTGCAGACCAGGTCACTGACACCCCTAGAAAATGAAGAATGAGTAGTATGGTAACACGCCCCTACCCAGGGTTTCCTGAGGGCCAGTGTCCTACTCCCCACCAAAATACAAAATACATATATGAGGACTATATTTTTTCAAATAGTTGAACACCAATGACCTTTTAATCTTGGAATTTAGTCCTCGGACTTTCCAAGATAATATAGTTAAGGGGGCCATCTCACGAACTCCACATATCCCAGGGGGCAATTAAGCAGCAATTTTAGCAAAGAAGTCGTCAACATGCATATACAGTGCCTTGCAAAAGTATTCGGCCCCCTTGAACTTTTCAACCTTTTGCCACATTTCAGGCTTCAAACATAAAGATATAAAATTTTAATTTTTTGTGAAGAATCACCAACAAGTGGGACACAATTGTGAAGTGGAACGAAATCTATTGGATATTTTAAACTTTTTTAGCAAATAAAAAACTGAAAAGTGGTGCGTGCAAAATTATTCGGCCCCTTTACTTTCAGTGCAGCAAACTCACTCCAGAAGTTCAGCGAGGATCTCTGAATGATCCAATGTTGTCCTAAATGACTGATGGTGATAAATAGAATCCACCTGTGTGTAATCAAGTCTCTGTATAAATGCACCTGCTCTGTGATAGTCTCAGGGTTCTGTTGAAAGCGCAGAGAGCATCATGAAGACCAAGGAACACACCAGGCAGGTCCGTAATACTGTTGTGGAGAAGTTTAAAGCCGGATTTGGATACAAAAAGATTTCCCAAGCTTTAAACATCCCAAGGAGCACTGTGCAAGCGATCATTTTGAAATGGAAGGAGTATCAGACCACTGCAAATCTACCAAGACCTGGCTGTCCCTCTAAACTTTCAGCTCAGAGAAGGAGAAGACTGATCAGAGATGCAGCCAAGAGGCCCATGATCACTCTGGATGAACTGCAAAGAACTACAGCTGAGGTGGGAGAGTCTGTCCATAGGACAACAATCAGTCGTACACTGCACAAATCTGGCCTTTATGGAAGAGTGGCAAGAAGAAAGGCATTTCTCAAAGATATCCATAAGAAGTCTTGTCTAAAGTTTGCCACAAGCCACCTGGGAGACACACCAAACATGTGGAAGAAGGTGCTCTGGTCCGATGAAACCAAAATCGAACTTTTTGGCCACAATGCAAAACGATATGTTTGGCGTAAAAGCAACACAGCTCATCACCCTCAACACACCATCTCCACTGTCAAACATGGTGGTGGCAGCATCATGGTTTGGGCCTGCTTTTCTTCAGCAGGGACAGGGAAGATGGTTAAAATTGAGGGGAAGATGGATGCAGCCAAATACAGGACCATTCTGGATGAAAACCTGTTGGAGTCTGCAAAAGACCTGAAACTGGGACGGAGATTTATCTTCCAACAAGACAATGATCCCAAACATACAGCAAAATCTACAAAGGAATGGTTCACAAATAAACGTATCCAGGTGTTAGAATGGCCAAGTCAAAGTCCAGACCTGAATCCAATCGAGAATCTGTGGAAAGAGCTGAAAACTGCTGTTCACAAACGCTCTCCATCCAACCTCACTGAGCTCGAGCTGTTTTGCAAGGAAGAATGGCCAAGAATTTCAGTCTCTCGATGTGCAAAACTGATAGAGACATACCCCAAGCGACTTGCAGCTGTAATCGCAGCAAAAGGTGGCTCTACAAAGTATTAACGCAAGGGGGCCGAATAATTTTGCACGCCCCACTTTTCATTTTTTTATTAGTTAAAAAAGTTTCAACAATCCAATAGATTTTGTTCCACTTCACAATTGTGTCCCACTTGTTGGTGATTCTTCACAAAAAATAAAAATTTTATATCTTTATGTTTGAAGCCTGAAATGTGGCAAAAGGTTGAAAAGTTCAAGGGGGCCGAATACTTTCGCAAGGCACTGTATATAATCGCGCAACATGCTTTTGTCTAATAACCTCGCCAGGGGGATCCCCTGTGTCACCCGGTGGAAAAATATCAGAACCACAGATATACCTAGGGAGAAGACCATATATATAGAGTACCACAGTAAAACATAAAATTAAAAAAACAAAAAGGGAGCAAAAAACAGCCCCCCGCAACCATCCCCCACCCCCCTCCCCGCACCACCCCCCAAACTTTGGTGTGCCTCCTTCCCTAAAACAGTCATGGCAACTGCCACTGGGGAAATGAACAGAGGGACACCCGAGTGTCACAGTACATTTCCTGAGTCCTCCAATGTTATGTGGCGGATAGACGGGCCCTGCAGATCATGTGAGCTCCTGGGAAAGAGAGAGAAGCAAAAAAAACCCCTTCCCTCCTCCCTCTCTGGGGGTACAAAGCTTCAAAAAGAGAAATAACAAAAAGAAAAAAGGGGAAAAAAAAACCCAAAAGGGGGGAAACAAAACCCCTGCAAACCCTTATAGGTAACAAGAAAAAAAAAGGTTGCTAATGTCCCACTCCAATGCAGGGGTATCGTGTACATACATCAGGGAGTAGCAGTCTAGTGCACTGGTTTAGCAGACATGCCAGCCTCACTGTGGGCTGTAACAGCATGTCATGTCCAAGTTGCATTTCCTGCAGCATTTACAATGAAGGATACTGCCAGTCTGTGCATACAAAAAATACGCTTACCCGTAAAGTTATGTACCATAGGAGTGGATAGGATAACTGGACCATATCAGGACCACCTAGTAGCTCATTTATCTTCTGGGTAGAGACTCCAGCCATTGCGATGCGTCTTTGGGTGATGTAAAGAAACGAACAGCTTCCCCATCTTGTACTCGGAGCCTCGCCGGATAAAGCATGCTGTATTTGATTATTTTATTGCGCAGGTTAAGTTTCACGTGGTCAAAGGATCGGCGCAATTTCTGAGTGTCTACTGAGAAATCCGGGAATATCATCAGTTTGGCTCCTTCATAACGCAGTTGCTCAACTTGTCTAGCTTCCCGCAGGACCAGGTCACGGTCTTTGAAATTGAGCAGTTTTAGAATGAAAGTGCGTGGAGGAGCTCCCAGGGGCCCCTGGGTAGCAGGCATTCTGTGTGCCCTCTCCACCACAAAGAAATTAGAGAAGGCCGCATTTGGTAGAAGGGTTCTCAGCAGGTGTTCTGTGAACGCTGTGGGATCCTTGCCCTCCGCCCCTTTAGGTAGCCCCACTATGCGGAGATTATTCCGTCTATTGCGGTTCTCGGCCTCCTCCGCACGTGTCTCCAGAGTTTTTATCTTGGTTTGCAGCGTGCGGAGTGAGACTGTGTGCTCCTGCAGCGTGTCCTCTGTGTCCCCCACCCTGCGTTCAGCTTCAGTGAGACGGAAGCGAAAGCTGTCCATATCTCTGCGTATTAAACTGATATCCAGCTGCATATGTTCTATCTTACCCGTCAAGGTCAATTGGCAGGTATGAATCGCGTGCATC
The DNA here is from genome assembly GCF_042186555.1 of Aquarana catesbeiana. Taxonomy (NCBI): domain Eukaryota; kingdom Metazoa; phylum Chordata; class Amphibia; order Anura; family Ranidae; genus Aquarana; species Aquarana catesbeiana. Next base: position 956,621,833 of record NC_133324.1, read on the forward strand.
AGTGCTTCAAAGTTGGACTGTTCCCTTTCTGCTGGGTCCGGGACATCGCTCTCAGCCTGAGACGTCATATTGAGAGCTCTGGCGGGACGGGCGTTCCGTGCGGCGGAATTTGAAGCGGTTTTCTGGGGCTTGCGGGCAGACAGGGTGCCTTTCCCTTTGGTCATACCGGTCACCGTCGCTTCCCCTCTCGTTTTCGGCCGTTTATTGGTTCCGGACTGCAGGGTAACAGGGTTGAAAGGTGGAGGCCGAGCAGAGCTCTCTCAGTGCACGTCTGCTCCGGTGGCCATCTTGGACACGCCCCGTTTACGGTCGTTTTTAGGCAGTAGCGTTTATAGGCCTTTTTTTGAAGGGAAAAAGTGAGTTCATACGCCGACATTTCAGATGCCAAACACGGTAACCCGCGTTTAGTTTATAAGCGTTTTTCGTTTTTAGTCATTTAAGAAAAAAAAAAAAAAACACTGGTTTGTAGCTGTCAAGTTAAATCGTTCAGGAGAGGTTGAAAAACGTCTTAACTACCAGTATAAGAAGGGGTATCACTTATTCTTGACAATGTTTATTTATTACCCTTAAGGAATATTATCTTATCAGGCTGTAGTTCAACTGCTGTCAAAGTGTTTCTCTTAAAATGAACTATCCCAATAACCTTTCACCCAGTAAACTTGTGACTGTCTTAGAAAAAAATACCAGCAGAGAGGTCATCTAGAGTTCAACATTTAAAAAATGAAGACCTTCTATATTTATGGGATAACATAGTATACATTAATAGAGATTAATAACTATTGCTTTACTATTGAATAATAATATTGATAAGACCACTACTATATAATAATAATAATAATAATAATAATAATATTATAAATAAAATATGAATAATATAAAATAAATTGGTTAATATGAAATTCTACTACACATCATCCCCCGTGTCTTTAGGCACCCTTCTGCCAAGTCACAGACCACAGCAGGGTCTGTGACTTGGCATAGTGGTGGATATTAGCCAGCAGCCAGGTGTCCCAGCCCAGCAGGCTGCTGAAACTTCAGCAGAGCAGTCTTCATCATCAGCACCCAGCGGTTCCTCCACTTGGCGTTCCCAAATATGGAACTTTATTGCGCTTGGTGATGGTCGCTTAGCCAAGTGTAAATTAAGCAGTAGGGAGGTGAACTGCAGGCAAGTGGTAGGACATCTGACAAATTCAGGCATGGTTCAACATATGCACACTCACCACAAACCTGTCCTGCTTAAGAACATGATGTGGCTCCTCCACTATGCACCACTCAGGGAAGTTCAACTGTGACTATTACCACTAGTAGTACCCAAGCTAAGGGACAGATTGATCATACTACCTCAGCCACAGCATCATCACCTCAGTGGTCATATCCCCACCATTCCACATTCACACAGATGATCCTCAAACAATTTGGTGGCTTTCATTCAAAAATGTCCCACCAGCAGTCCCGTAAAATAGCACATTTAATAGCATAGCTCCTAGCAGTTGGAGGGGCTCCTTTTAATTGGGTTCAAGGGGAGACCTTTAAACAACTCATGGAAGCTCTGGCCCCCAGTTACCAAGTACCTTCTCAAACTACTTTTAGCCGTACTATAGTCCCATCCCTGTATGCTTTGTGTGTTGGAGTGTTGAAGGAGGAGCTTGGAAAGGCTGCTGGTCAGTCAGTGAATTTCACCACAGACTTATGGAGAGCTCCAAGTGGTCAGCATGCCTTTGTATCCTTGACGGCACATTTGTGACAGCCCAACATGCCGCAAGACATGTTCAGGGGCAAGAAGCTCTGCCGCATTAGTTAAGCAAGGCCACCATTCCTTCCTCCTTCATGCTGAGGTCACAGATGATCAACACACCTCCCACAACATACGACAATCACTGAGGATGGTGGCACAGTGGTTGGGGGAGCAGGCAGATACAGAGGCCGAGATGAGCTTTGTGGTCATGGTCAGTGGTGCCTATATACTAAAAGCTGTATGGGATGGGAGATATGTGGGTGTGCACGGTTCAGCCAATTTGCTCAATCTCGTAAAAGATGCCCTTTCTGAACATGACTGAAAGGCTGACAACACTACTGGGCTCCTGTCGCTAGATTATGGCACACTTCCAAGTGTGAAAGACAGCTATATTCTCAAAAAGAAGCAACAAAAAGCAGGGCTAAGAAGATCAAGGTTTAGTTCTCATTACTGATTCTCTGAGAGAACAAGATAAGGCCATGAGTAACCACAAGATCTGGACCCTAAGACCCCTTTCACACTGAGGCGCTTCAAAAACGCCTTAAAAAGCCTTAGCGTTATTACCGCATTTTTGGGGCGCTAGCGGTAAAATTACTGCAACGCTGCGGGCGTTTTTCAAGCTTTATTGAAACATGGGCGTCAAACCCACCTCCCTACATCACTTCCTGTGTACTTCCTGGTATCTCGTGGAGGTGAGAGATGGTACAGAAGGAAAAATTGAGTTTATGGAGCTTTTTGCTGTTTGTGCTACTCTATTGGGAGAATATCCACCAACAGAGGCAACAACGTCGCTATTGGGTTCATCCCATCTTCCAAGCACACACCTCAAGTGGACAATTTGCATTGCTATATGAGGACTTGAGAGTGCACCCTGACAAGTTCAGAAATTACACTCGGATGACCATTGCAACATAAGTATATATATCCCAATCCCGCTCCCAATAGTCCCAAAGCCCTAACCATAATCCCGCTCCCACTAGTCCCAAAGGAGGAAGCTCTGGAATTCCATGCCGAAGAAGTAGGGTCCAAACCCATCTTCCGGATGCCTTGGCCAACTCATTGTGGCTGCCTTCTAGCACAGGGTCAGCCACAATCCCCCCTTTCACAGCACAGCCGGGTATGCAGGCCAACACCGAAGGTTTCTCTCTCTGAATTTTTTTTTATTTATTTTTCCCTGATGAGTTACTTCAAAGCATCATGGACCAAACAAATCTTTTTGCCCGTCATTACATACAAACGCCCCTTTTGAATGGAGAACCCTAACAGTGGAGGAGCTTAGATTGTTTTTAGGCCTTACGCACAAACAAAATGAACTGCATTCATATTGGTCTACCAAGCCCATCCACCATATGCCAGTTTCTTCAGCTGTGATGTCCAGGTCCCACTATGACATGATCATGCGGTTACTGCATTTCAGTGATAACTCGCAGTGCCCCCCCCCCCAAATCATCCGGACTTTGATAAATTGTATAAAATTCGCCCCTAATTGATTTTTTTAATAAGAGGTTTGCTGAACTTTACATCCCTGACCAGAACATCTCTGTGGACGAATCCCTGGTCCATTTCACAGGCCGGCTGGGAATCAAGCAGTATATTCCCAGTAAGAGGGCGAGGTATGGCTTGAAGCTCAACAAGCTATGTGAAAGCGCCACCGGATATGTGAATGCCTTTCGTGTGTAGGTAGGCAAAGACTTCCAGCTCCAGCACCCTGAGTGTCCATTGTACATGGGAATAAGCAGGAAGATTGTATGAGAGTTGGCATTCCCACTCCTCCAAAAGTGGTATCATATTTACATGGAATACTACTACACCAGTTTGCCCCTATTTCGCCACCTATTCCTGAAGAAAACTTTGGCCTGTGGTACTGCAAGAAAAATCAGGAAGGGCTTCCCACAGCATCTAGTCACCACAAGGCTACAAAGGGGGAATCAGCAAGCCTGAGGAACGAGGAAGTGTTGGCCGTGAAGTGGAGGGATAAGAAAGATGTTTACATCATGTCCACTATCCACAATGACACCTCAGTGGAACTTCAAAGATGCGGTACCGTTCAAAAGCCTTGCTGTATCAACGAATACAATAAGTTCATGGGGGGGTGGATTTTAACGATCAAATACTGCAGCCCTATCTTTCAACACGAAAGTCCCTCTTCTGGTACAAAAAAGTTGCAATATACTTCTTCCATTTGGCCATTTATAATGCATACGTCACTTACCAAAAATCAATGGACATGCCCAACCCCTTTATCAGATTTATCAAAAATATTGTCACTGCCCTGATCTATCAGTAAGGATCCCCCCCAGAAAGCATTCGCTCCGATTGTGTTAGCAGACTGCATGAGCGCCACTTTCCTGACAATATTCCACCATCAGCAACCGAAAGAAGACGCCAAAAAAAAATGTCGGGTGTACAGCAAAAGAGGAGTCAGGAAAGACACCAGTTTCCATTGTCCCCAATGTCCCTCCCAACCTGGCCTATGCATCGGAGAATACTTCAAGCGCTATCACGCTCTCGAAAACTATTAGCCCAAATTTCGAATACACCGTCATTTACCCGGTTTCAATTTCTGTGCTGATTATTTCCCTGCTGCCTCAACTCAACTGACCATGGTCTGTTTATTGACTATGCCTCTGCCTGCCATCTGCATTGTTTATCCACCATGTTTCTGCCTTTCACGTGAACTGACCCTGGACTGTATCGACTATGCCTCTACCTACCGTCTATTTCTGCCTTTTACCTGCACTGACCTCGGCTTGTTGACCAAGTTTTTGCCTGCCCCTTGGACTGATCTTTCACCCTGCTACACAGGGGTCTCACATATGTGAGGGGCTCCAGAATAGTGTTCTGAGTTGAGAAAACCAGTTTTGGGCTTTCGGTGTTCCCAGAACAGGGTCTGGTTGCCTGGAGGCTTCAAAGGGATTTGGGTGGGAGAAGCCTCTACCCCTGTCCCCATTCTTTCCTGACCGAGGCCCTAAACTTGATGGTCCTGCCTGCTGCCTGGACCAATACTTTGGCTGCACTAACCATATCTCTGCCTGCTGCCTGTACTTGGACAGTATTCTTGCCTGCTGCATGGACGATCCTTTCGCTGCTGCTGACCACATCCCTGCCTGCTACCTGGACCGATGCTCTACTCTGTGGACCACTGCACTACTAAAACCGCAGGTAATCTTTTGTTTACTCTTTGCTCAGAAGAATGTATTTTGGTTTGTAATTGGTATGTACAGTACATGCTATGGGTTAGAAATATGAAGGGCCTTCAACAATGTGATAGGTTGGCAGGAATTTGTGTGTGTAATTTATGGTCCGAGAACGCCTGGAGGTGCTACTTGGATGTTGGATCTCTGTATGTGGCCAGGCTGTGTAAAAGTCTCACACGTGGTATCACCATACTCATGAGGAGTAGCAGAATGTATTTTGGGCTGTCATTTTTGCTATGTACATGCTATGTGTTAGAGATATCTTATAAATGGACAACTTTGCGTAAAAAAAAAGCGGTTTCATTTTTTTTCCACATTTTCCAAAAACTTCTGTTAAAAAAAATGAACCGTTCAAAAGATTCATTATGCCTCGTGGATTATACGTTGGGGTGTTAGCTTTCCAAAATGGGGTAATTTTGTGGACGTTTCCATTATACTGGTGCTCCAGGGTCTTCAAAAGTGTAATAGGTGATTGAGAAATGATAATAATAATAACAATAATAATAATTTCTGCTCCTAGAATGCCTGGAGATGCTACTTAAATGTTGGGCCTCTGTATGTGGCCAGGCTGTGCAAAAGTATCACACATGTGGTATCGCCATACTCAGGAGGAGTAGCAGAATGTATTTTGGGGTGTCGTAAGTATGCATGTCCTGTGTGAAAAAACTAACTTGTTATTTTGACAATTTTGTGTAAAAAAAAATAATTAAAAAATTCTTAATTTTCCCAAGAATTGTGGGAAAAAATTACAACTTCAAAAAAATTCACCGTGCCTCTTACTAAATACCTTGGAATATTTACTTTCCAAAAAGGGGTCATTTGGGGGGTATTTGTACTTTTCTAGCTTGTTAGGGTGTCAAGAAATGAGATAGGCCGTCAGTATATCAGGTGTGTTCAGATGTGATCAATTTTCAATGATTTGCACCATAGCTTGTAGATTCTATAACATACACTAATTTGGGTTATTTTTACTAAAGATATGTAGCAGTATACATTTTGGCCCAAATTTATGAAGAAAAATAATTTCTTTGCAAAATTTTAAGATAGAAACTAAAAAAAAATGTTTTTTTTTTCAAAATATTCTCTCTTTTTTTGCTTATATTGCAAAAAATAAAAAACCCAGTGATGACTAAATACCACCAAAAGAAAGCTCTTTTTGTGAGAAGAAAATTATAAAAATTTTGTTTGGATACAATGTAGCGTGACTAAGTAATTATCATTCAAAGTGTGAGAGCACTGAAAGCTGAAAATTTGTCTGGGCAGGAAGGGTGTATAAATGCCCTGTATTGAAGTGGTTAAGAGCAGACTTGGAGACCTTCCCAACAGAGCATCCACTGGGTTACTGGGTCTTGAGGATGGACCACTGGCCAGAATTTGCTCAATATGCAATTGATCTGCTGGCCTGTCCTGCATCCAGCGTTCTTTCTGAACACACATTCAGTGCTGCTGGAGGGTTTGTAACGGATCATAGAGTGCGCGCCTGTCCACAGACTCACTCCCTTGATAGGCTCACATTCATAAAATGAATCAGTCTTGGATCAGCAGCAGCTATCAAGCACCTGATGCTGATGTAACCGATTGATTTTTCGATGGATGTGGGATCCCTTGAAGACAGCCTATGCTGAGTGACTATCCTACTCCTCCTCAATCTTGATAATGCTAGCTTCCAACAATACAATATTTTTGGTTTAGGGCACCACCACCACTGCCTAAAGCTGTGTACACACGACCGGACTGATCCGACGGAACTAATCCGTCGGACAATCCGACCATATGTGGGCTTCATCGGACCTTCAGCTGACTTTTTCTGTCGAAAATCAGACGGACTTTAGATTTGGAACATGTTTCAAATCTTTCCGACGGACTCGAGTCCGGTCGAAAAATCAGTTCGTCTGTATGCTAGTCCGGACAAAAAAGGACGCAAGGGCAGCTATTGGCTACTGGCTATGAACTCCCTTATTCTAGTCCCTTCGTACGTCATCACGTTCAAAACAGTGGACTTTTGAACGGACTTTAGTACCATGTCCATGACCAGCTCTGTGGACACAGAGCCTGCTTGCCCTCTTTTAGTAGCCTGTGAGCATCTGCCTCTCCTTGGTGGCCTTCTGGACATGATGGGGATTTTGTTTTGCAACACAACACTACACTGTACTGTGTACACCACCAGAAAAGAAGTAGCAACTGCACTATGGGTGCACGGTATTGTGTACACCACCCGAAGTCTAATAGCAACTATGGGTGCACTGTATGTATTGTGTACACCACCAGTAAAGTAGTAGCAACTGCACTATGGGTGCACGGTACTGTGTACATCACCAGAAGTCTAATAGCAACTATGGGTGCACTATTGTGTACATCACCAGAAAAGTAGAAGCAACTGCACTAGGGGTGCACGGTACTGTGAACACTGCCTGAAGTATATCAGAAACAGTACACCAGGAATGGCCTGCAGTGAGATATAGCTAAACTGTATGCAGTGGATATAGATAGATCTATATATATATATATATATATATACACACACACACACGAGACTATTAAATACACTGCAGCTAACTAAATCACCTGCCTGCCAGAAGTATATTAGAAACAGTACACCAGGAACAGCCTGCAGTGAGATATAACTAAACTGTATGCAGTGGATATATATATATATAGGAGACTATCTGTATATATATATTAAATATACTGCAGCTAACTGAATCACCTGCCTGCCTGCAGTATATTAGAAACAGTACACCAGGACTCCCTTAAATTTTTCACTCTTTGTTATATTGCAGCCATTTGCTAAAATCATTTAAGTTCATTTTTTTCCTCAGTGTACACACAGCACCCCATATTGACAGAAACACAGAATTGTTGACATTTTTGCAGATTTATTAAAAAAGAAAAACTGAAATATCACATGGTCCTACGTATTCATACCCTTTGCTGTGACATCATCCCTGAGATGGTTCTACGCCTTCATTTGAGTCCAGCTGTGTTTGATTATACAAGCCACACACCTGTCTATATAAGACCTTACAGCTCACAGTGCATGTCAGAGCAAATGAGAATCATGAGGTCAAAGGAACTGCCTGAACAGCTCAGAGACAGAATTGTGGCAAGGCACAGATCTGGCCAAGGTTACAAAAAAATTTCTGCTGCACTTAAGGTTCCTAGGAGCACAGTGGCCTCCATAATCCTTAAATGGAAGACGTTTGGGGCGGCCAAAACCCTTCCTAGAGCTGGAAGTTAAGCCAAACTGAGCTATCGGGGGAGAAGAGACTTGGTGAGAGAAGTAAAGAAGAACCCAAAGATCACTATGGCTGAGCTCCAGAGATGCAGTCAGGAGATGGGAGAAAGTCAACCATTACTGCAGCCCTCCACCAGTCGAAGCTTTATGGCAGAGTGGCCCGACGGAGGCCTCTCCTCAGTGCAAGACACATGAAAGCCCGCATGGAGTTTGCTAAAAAAAAAACACCTGAAGGACTCCAAGATGGTTAGAAATAAGATTCTTTGGTCTGATGAGACCAAGATAGAACTTTTTGGCCTTAATTCTAAGCGGTGTGTGGAGAAAACCAGGAACTGCTCATCACCTGTCCAATACAGTGCCAACAATGAAGCATGGTGGTGGCAGCATCATGCTGTGGGGGTTTTTCAGCTGCAGGGACAGGACGACTGGTTGCAATCGAGGGAAAGATGAATGCGGCCAAGCACAGGGATATCCTGGACAAAAACCTTCTCCAGAGTGCTCAGGACCTCAGACTGGGCTGAAGGTTTACCTTCCAGCAAGACAATGACCCTAAGCACACAGTTAAAATAACGAATGAGTGGCTTCACAACAACTCCATGACTGTTCTTGAATGGCCCAGCCAGAGCCCTGACTTAAACCCAATTGAGTATCTCTGGAGAGACCTAAAAATGGCTGTCCACCAACATTTACCATCCAACCTAACAGAACTGGAGAGGATCTGCAAGGAGAAATGGCAGAGGATACCCAAATCCAGGTGTGAAAAACTTGTTGCATATTTCCCAAAAAGACTCATGGCTGTATCAAAAGGGTGCTTCTACTAAATACTGAGCAAAGGGTCTGAATACTTAGGACCGTGTGATATTTCAGTTTTTCTTTTTTAATAAGTCAGCAAAAATGTCAACAATTCTGTGTTTTTCTGTCAATATGGGGTGCTGTGTTTACATTAATGAGGAAAAAAATTAACTTAAATGATTTTAGCAAATGGCTGCAATATAACAAAGAGCGAAAAATTTAAGGGGGTCTGAATACTTTCCATCCCCACTGTGTGTATATATACATATATATATATATATATATACACACATACATACACACGAGACTGTCTGTATATCTATATAGATATATTAAATACACTGCAGCTAATTGAATAACCTGCCTGCCTGCTCAATCTATATGACACTCTCTCTCCGTCCACGCCAACGACACACTGCACGAGCGCAACATGCAGGCAGCCTTATAGTGTGGGGCATGGACTTGGTCCCCCTGAGCCATGATTGGCCAAAGGCACCCTGCCTTTGGCCAAATATGGCTCTTAGCTGAGGGCGCTGTGATTGGCCAAAGCATGCAGGTCATGGTGCATGCTCTGGCCAATCATCATACAGTATTACTGCACTCCCGCAGTGCAATATGGGCTATTACGCGACGCTCGAATTTGGCGCAAACGGCCCAAAATGTTCGGTTTTCGACGAACAGCCAATGTTCGACCCGAACAGAAAGCTCATCCCTAATGGTAATCCTCCTCCATCATCTATAATAGATTTCTATAGAAGATCGCACTATCTCCATGGTAATCCTCCTCCTTCATCTATAATAGATTCCTATAGAAAATCGCACTGTCTCTATGGTAATCCTCCTCCATCTATAATAAAATCTTATAGAAGATCGCACTGTCTCTATGGTAATCCTCCTCTATTATCTATAATAGAATCTTATAGAAGGTCGCACTGTCTCCATGGTAATCCTCCTCCATCACCTATAATAGAATCTTATAGAAGATCGCACTGTCTCTATGGTAATCCTCCTCTATCTATAATAGAATCTTATAGAAGATCGCACTGTCTCTATGGTAATCCTCCTCTATTATCTATAATAGAATCTTATAGAAGGTCGCACTGTCTCTATGGTAATCCTCCTCCATCACCTATAATAGAATCTTATAGAAGATCGCACTGTCTCTATGGTAATCCTCCTCCGTCATCTCTAATAGAATCTTATAGAAGATCGCACTGTCTCTATGGTAATCCTCCTCCATCATCTACAATAGAATCTTATAGAAGATCGCACTGTCTCTATGGTAATCCTCCTCATCATCTATAATACAATCCTATCTCAGCTCTCCTCCTATAGATCTCTATGGTAATCCTCCTCTATCCGCTCTGTATCTCGGCCATCCTCTATAAAAGATTCGTATAGAAGGTCGCACTATCTCTCCCTGACTCTCCTCCATCTTCCACACTGTATATTTCCTGTCTTCTCTCTCATATATTACAGATAATCAGATCGCCATTTCTCTCCAGCATCTGCTCCTCACTACGTCTCCGCACATACTACTTCCTCTCCCAACATCCTCCTTGTTTTCCTCCTAAAACACTAGAGGACGATCTGCCTCATATCCGGTCTCCGGCCGGCGGCCATTTTGTCGATGACCGAATGCATTGTATGTAATGGGAGAGATTTCTCGGACACTAGAGAACGAAATCCTCCATGCTGAGGCTCCGGCCGGAGGCCGCCATGATACAGAGGACAAAATCACCTCATGTAGCTGTACAGGGGGAAAACATGGCGGGCACGTTTTCTGTGTAATGATAAAGATAAATAATGGGCGGTGTACACCATCTATCCCCTCATATACTACATATAAAGTAAATACATATTGCAATAAAGATGTATATACATATAAATCCTGAAATTTTGTATTATAATATAGCTCCACACAGTATATACATATACACACACAGTATATACACACACACATAGTATATACATATATACACACACACACACAGTATATACATACACACACAGTATATACATATATACACACACACACGTAGTATATATATATATATATATATATATATATATATATATATATATATATATATATATATATATATATATATATATATATATATATATATATATATATATATATATATATATACACACACACGGTATCAGACATCCCAACCTGCAAAAACTAAGTTTCAGGGAGGTGACAAGCTCATTTCAGGGAGGTCAAGCTCCGTGCCAACATTGATCACCCTAGATGTTTAACCCCTTCCCAGCCAGAGTCATTAGCACAGTGACAGTGCATATTTTTAGCACTGTATTAGACCCCTTTCACACTGGGGCGCTTTGCAGGCGCTACAGTGCTAAAAATAGCGCCTGCAAAGCGCCCTGAAAGAGGCGCTCCTCACACTCCAGTGTGATAACCCCGAAGGCTTTCATACTGGAGCGGTGCACTGGCAGGACGGTAAAAAAAAGTCCTGCCAGCAGCATCTTTCGAGCGGTGAAGGAGCGGTGTATACACCAATCACTGGGGCAGTGCGACTATACCGCCGGCATAACACTGCTGCTGCAGCTCTTTGCGGTGATTTTAACCCTTTCTCGGCCACTAGCAGGGGGGTAAAACCGCCCCACTAGCGGCCGAATACCGCCGCTAAAACGATCGTAAAGCGGCGCTAAAAATAGCGATGTTTTACCACCGACGCTCGCACCGCCCCAGTGTGAAAGGGCTCTTAGTGTCACTGGTCCCAAAAAAGTGTCAGATAGTGTCTGATTGTCCACCGTAATATCGCAATCCTGCTATAAGTCGCTGCCATTACTAGTAAAAAAAATTAAATATCCCATAACTTTTGCGCAAACCAATCAATATACGTTTATTGGGATTTTTTTTTAAATATGTAGTAGAATACATATTGGCCTAAATTGATGAAAAAATTAGATTTTCTTTTTTTTTTATTGGATGTGTTTTATAGCAGAAAATAAAAAATATAGTTTTTTTTCATAATTGTTGGCCTTTTTTTTGGTTTGTAGCGCAACAAATAAAAACCGCAGAAGTCGCACGCCCGCACAATTGTCAAAGTAACGCAGTGCTGTATCCCAAAAAATGGCCTGGTTATGCAGGGAGGGGGGTAAATCTTCTGTAGGTCAAGTGATTAACCACTTGAATGACGGCGGCAAAGTGGTTTCAACATCCTGACTGGGCGTCATATGACGTCCGCAGGATATTAAGCCGCTGCGCGCCCCCGGGGGCGCGCATCGCGGCGCTCGTTGTTGCAGGGTGTCAGTCTGACACCCCGCAACACCGATCTAGGTAAAGAGTCTCTGACGGAGACTCTTTACCACGTGATCAGCCGTGTCCAATCATGGCTGATCACAATGTAAATAGGAAGAGCCGTTGATCGGCTTTTCCTCACTCGCGTCTGACGGACGCGAGTAGAGGAGAGCCGATCGGCTGCTCTCCTGACAGGGGGGGTCTGTGCTGATTGTTTATCAGCACAGCCCCCCCTCGGATCCTACCCAGGACCACCAGGGAAGCCGCCCAGGACCACCAGGGAAGCCGCCCAGGCCCACCAGGGAAACCAGCCGCCCAGGACCACCAGGTATGCCACCTACACCCCCAGGGAAATACTGATCTGTGCAAAGGCAGCTGCCAATCAATGCCCAGGCAGCTGCCAATCAGTGCCCACTCCAATGCCTACCACTGTCAGGCATCCCTGGTGGCACTATCAGTGCCGTGTATCAGTGCTCATCAGTGCCACGTATCGGTGCCCATTAGTGCCACGTATCAGTGCCCATCAGTGCCGCCTATCAGTGCCCAGCAGTGCCGCCTATCAGTGCCCAGCAGTGCCACCCATAAGAACCCATCTGTGCAGCCTTTCCGTGCCCAGTGTTGCCTAACAGTGCCCACCAGTGCCACCCATGAGTGCCGCCTATCAATGCCTATCAGTGCTGCATATCAGTGCCACCCATCAGTGCTGCATGTTAGTGCCCGTCAGTGCTGCATGTCAGTGCCCGTCAGTGCCCGCTCATTGGTGCCACCTCATCGCTGCCGCCTTATCAGTGCCCATTAGTGAAAGAGAAAACTTCCTTTTTTACAAAATTTTTAAACAAAAACAAAACTTTTATTTTTTTCAAAATTTTCTGTCTTTTTTTATCTGTTTCGCAAAAAATAAAAATCCCAGAGGTGATCAAATACCACCAAAAGAAAGCTCTATTTGTGGGAAATAAATGATAAAAATTTAGTTTGGGTACAGTGATGGATGACCGCGCAATTGTCATTCAAACTGCGACAGCACTGAAAGCTGAAAATTGGTCTGGGCAGGAAGGTGTCTAAGTGCCTGGTATTGAAGTGGTTAATTAGCTCCACTTTCATAATATACGAGCTGTTGTAATTTTTTATTTCTTGCATGTAAAAGTGGCGTATTTTAGATCCCTTTCACACTGAGGCAGTTTTCAGGCGTTTTAGCGCTAGAAATATCGCCTGAAAACTCCCTGTCCTGTACTTGTATGTGGTTATTTAGCATGAAGTGTTCTGTACTATGTCATCTGATATACTGGATTTACTTTATATGACAACAATAAAGCACCTTTGATTGTAAAAAGAAGAAAACTGCCTCCCATGTCACCCAGGTACTTTCACACTGCGGGGGCGGGGCTCTTGCGGGACGTTAGAAAAAGTCCTACCAGCAGCGTCTTTGGGGCGGTTTGGAGAGCGATGTATTTAGCTCCCCTATAACACCCCGCACATTGCAATGAATGGGCAGCGCTACCGAAGTGCCTGAAAAGCGATTCAGAGGCGCCGCAACACGGGAGTTTTAGACCCTTTTTTGGGGTTAAAAGCGCCCCGCTAGCGGCCAAAAAAGCCCCGCTTAAACAGCGGTAAAGCGCCACTAGCAGCGTTTTCCCACGAACGCACAGGCGGCCCCTAGTGTGAAAGGGGTCTTAGAATCACCTGAATTTGGCGCAGAGAGTCACTGTCAGAATTAGAGACGGTCACAAACTCTTCATGAATTGGCGCAAAACATTAACGCCAAAAAAAAAGCCCCCCACCCCCCATGTGTATGTTGGGGGCTGTGCACCCACAATGGATGTCACATTTGGGGGCGGCGATGTCCTGACATGAATGGGACGCCTGTATTAGGGATGAACACGACTCCTGTATATCCCTGTGTTGGGGGCGTCATGTGAACCAATCCTTCAATGTAGAAAACTTTGGAGCAGACGGGCAATTTATTGTAGAAAATAAATGCAGCATTAATTCTGTAATAAACTGAACCGCCCCGCTGGCCGTCTTCATCAGCATGCGCAGTTTACATCCCCACATAGAGCCTGTGTGCCGAGGGAACCAAACGCCCATGCATGCGTGTGACTGCTATACAACACATATCTCGTCTCTGATTGGTGATTCCTTCATAGAGACACACCCGGATTTATTCTGAATCTGCACAGGAGGATTGGGGACATTTGTGGTTGCTATGGGTTACAGCGAGAACCCCGCCCTGATCCCAGGGAGGAGATTGTGTGGGGGGGGGGGGGTACAGCATAATTGTCTATAGAAGAGATCAGATTGTGTTTGATATAAAATCCGAGTGTTGGGGATTTATTGATGAACTCAGGAGGGGGGAGGGGAGGAGCACACCTATTAACCACTTACCTACGAGGGGCAATTATGACATTTTTCACACACAGACATAGGAAAATCAGCTTTTCTTTTGTTTTTTTGCTAGAAAATGACTTATGGCCCGTACGCCTGATCCGAAAATCGTACAAAAAAATACTCCTGTGATGGTCGAGGTGAGCCGTGATGACCAGGCCTCACTTAGCAACGTCCTGAGGAGTATTCCAGTCAGGCTTCATAAGGTATGTGAATGGCCTCCACCTATAGAGAGGGTATTATTCATCTTTAGTCCGAGCCGCACAGTTTGTTTTCATCTACAGACTCCCCTTATCTGCATAGGCAGGATTTGTTTGTAAAGGTGAATTATCCTTTTAACCACTTAAAGACCGGGCCTAGTTTTCAGACTCCATGTTTACAAGTTAAAATCACTTAGGAAAAAAAAAAAAAAAAATATATATATATATATATATATATATATATATATATATATATATATTTATTATAATATGTTTGGGGGTTCTAACACTCTAGAGCAGGGATATGCAATTAGCGGACCTCCAGCTGTTGCAGAACTACAACTCCCATGAGCCATAGCAAGACTGACAGCCACAAGCATGACTGGCCTAGAGAATAAAATGGCGGTCGTTGCAATACTTTCTGTCACACCGTATTTGTGCAGCGGTCTTACAAGCGCACTTTTTTTGGAAAAAAAACATTTTTTTGACCTAAAAAATAAGACAACAGTAAAGTTAACCCAATTTTTTTTTTTATATCGTGAAAGATGTTACGCCAAGTAAATTGATACCCAACATGTCACGCTTCAAAACTGTGTCCGCCCGTGGTATGGCGACAAATCTTCACCCTTAAAAATCTTCATAGGCAACATTTAAAAATTTCTACAGGTTGCATGTTTAGAGTTACAGAGGAGGTCTAGGGCTAGAATTATTTCTCTCGCTCTACCGATCGCGGCGATACCTCACATGTGTGGTTTGAAGACAGTTTTTATATATGGGCGCGACTTATGTTTGCGTTCGCTTCTGCGCGTGAGCTCACCGGGACGGGGCGCTTTAAATTATTTTATTGTTTTTCTTATTTATATTATTTTAGTTTTTACTTTTACACTGTTCTTTTTTTAAAAAAAAAACATTTGGGTCACTTTTATTCCTATTACAAGCAATGTAAACATCCCTTGTAATAAAAAAATCATGACAGGACCTCTTAAATATGAGATGTGGGGTCAAAAATACCTCAGATCTCATATTTACACTAAAATGCAATAAAAAATAAATACATATAAAAAAATGAAATGTCTTTTTTTTTTTTTACAAAAAATAAAAATTAAAAATCCCCCTTTTAAGATCATTGGGCGTTAGTGACGTTTTACGTCTCTTCCGCCCTCCAATGCTATGGAGCCGAACGGGGGGGCCATCTTTCCCTCACTCGGCATCCATGCAGTGAGGGGAGCGGACGCGATCGTCTCCGCCGCTACGGACGGCTCCGGTAAGCAGCGGAGAGGACCAGAGTGCGGAAGGAGGGGGTAGGGGGCCCCTCTCCCACCCTCATCTTGCGGTGAATCCGCCGCTGAGACCACTTATCTGCAAGAGGACCGCCGTCCCTTTTTATAAAATACCGGGGGTTATGGTAGCGAGCTGCTTCCATAACAACGATATTTAAACGTCAAAGTAGCGACGTATAACGACAGTGGCTGGTCCTTACGTTGTTAGAGACAATCGTGCGGCTTCATCCACAGATGTCTATTAAAGTCGCACCCAAAAATTTTTTTTTAAAAATCGACTTTTGCGGAACAGTGACATTGCTGGCAATAGGCTGAAACTTGTCATGTGATTTGATCTGCTTCAATGTGAAGGAGAGAAAAGACACCCCGGGATTTATTCTGAATCTGCACAGGGGGATTGGGGATATTTGTGGTTGCTATGGGTTACAGCGAGAACCCCGCCCTGATCCCGGGAGAGGATTGTGTTTTCGGGTACAGCACAAATTATCTATAGAAGAGATCAGATTGTGTTTGATATAAAAGCCGAGTGTTGGGGATTTATTGATGAACTCAGGAGGGGGGAGGGGAGGACCACACCTATTAACCACTTACCTACCGGGGAAAATGACATCTCACACACATATAGGAAAATCAAGTTTTTTTTTTTTGTTTTTTTTTTTTTTTACTAGAATATGACTTATGGCCTCGTGCACACGATCCAAAAATCGTAGGAAAAATACCGCTTTCGAAGCGATCATACGATACTCTGATCGTCAGTACAGTTTCGATAGCCGACCACGACAGTTCATCTGATATTCTCTTATGGTGCAAGCGTGAAAACTTTCCTCTTGTATGATACCAGATCGTACGGCTTTCGTTTAGGCCGGATTCACACTTATGCATTTTTTTTCTGCATTTTGCAAATTTACACCTCAGAACGTGATCGATAGGAAACCATATTATATGGACTGTAGTGCAGATCTGCAAAGAGCACGAAAAATGTAAAGGTGAGAATCAGGCCTTAAATCGCTACAGTTGTCATCTGAAAATACAGTACAAATACACGACATGACAACACATGACATCACATGACATCAAATCCACATTTTTATCCTGCGGTAGGAGAATTTTCATAACTTTAGTATCCTCTCCATTTTCTACAAGCAAGTAAAAAAAAGTCAGTATGTGGTCCAATTTTCAGATCACGTATGTACAGGGCATTCCACTGACAAAAAAAAAAAAAAAATCATTCAAAAATTTTGTGTTTTGAGCGTTCATCCAATTTGTGAGCATAAATCAAAAATAGTTTTTAACCGTGGAGAGCAAAAAATAAAAAATAATCAAAAAGTAAGAAGTTGGAAAATGTTTGCTAAATTACCAAAACACTGAAAGGATAATTAGTTTACCGGACATTAAAAAAATCGCAATATTTGTATTACACGTGTGAGAAACCTTTATATGGGAGAAAAAAAAAAACTATGTTCGATCAAAACGTTCAATTATAAAAGAAAGATTGTTTATTCATGGAATCTCCACCCCGCCAAAATTATCAACACAATTACGATTTTTTTTTTTATTATATAATCGACCAAATATCATAAAATATTCATAATGACAAGGAATGTATTAATATAACTTTAATGTAAAGTACTTTTTTAATATCATCATGGTTTAAATTTACAACATTGGTTTTTCACAGACAGGTGTTTTTATTTTTTGGGATTACAGAAAGTGTTTTTTTTTATTCATAAAGCGTTGATATTTTGATACACACCAATATATTTATAATATCATACAGGATATATGCATGTGTTTATTTTATACAGGATATAGATTATATATACATACACCATTATTACGATAGACGAATATATATATATATATACACACACACACACACACACATCATTTTTATTATACAGGATAGAAAAAAATATTATATTTATTATTATACAGGATTTATACATACTTTTTTTTTTTTAATATCATGATTTACACATTATGTTACAACGTGGGTTTTTCACAGACAGGTGTTTTCAATCACAAAGTTTTCTTTTTTTCTTTTTTTATTCATAAAACAATTTTTGAAAACATTGTTGATATTTTGATACACAACTTCCCCCATCACTGATTTTTTTTTTTCTCCACCCAAAAAGGCTTTTTTCAAACATTCATTCTTTTTTTTTTCCTAATAAACTTTAGTTTTAGTATCAATTATTGTAGAAGTCGAATTGTATTCTAAAAAGTTCAGATCGATTGTGACACTTCTCTATGTGAACAAACCAAAATGAGAAATCTATTCATTTCTGCCCATTGAACGATTTCTCATTGGAAATTGGATGATGGTTGTACTACGAGTTCTATCGAATGATTTTTTCATTATTCAAATCACAGCTGAGAAGATTTTGTCTAGTAGTGTATGGCCACCATTAGAGCCCCCAAACATCATCTGTTTTCTGAAAGCAGAGGACCTGGAAAATAAAATGGCTGCCGATTTACCCCCCCCCCTCCCCCCCTCCCTCCCTATAGATAGCAAATACAAAAAGTGTGAGGGCTGAAGGGGGTGATGGACCCCTCATTTTCTGTATACGTGGTGTAGCGGGATATACGGAAAACATGGACACCCAGATGTACTCAGTTGGCCCCTCAGAGACATCTACATGAACCCCGAGAGATCCAATCATCATCTTCATATCTCAGAGCAGGAAGGATCATAATCCCCATCATCTCCTACATGGAGAACGCGACTACAACCCAACCTGATCTTTACTTCCATCAGGTGTGGATTTCCTGCATCCTGTATAATCTGATCAGACTATGCTCCCCTCCTCCATCCACTCTATGGCCTCAAACTCACTGGACCTTATAAAACCGCCAGTAGCGTTGCTGCGTTAAAAACACGATTTCAGCGTTATTTCATTTTTTTTTCATTGGCATCGTTTTGTTTTTTTATCAAGAAAACACAAGCTACGGGATCAAAAATACCATGTTTAGGCGTGTTTACTATTGTCAGAGCATTTTTAAGGTTCAAAAACTCCTCTAAACATTGCAAGTTCTGGGGGGCTTCTTCCAGCCAGAAAACGCTGATAACAGCCGACGTGGACACACACAGGAGAACGTGCTGGGAAATTACTGGCTGTAGAAAAATACCTCTGAAGCCAAAAACAGCAACTGAAAAACATCCCATGTGCACGAGACCTATGCTCCCACCATACTTTATGACAGACTGAGGCCTATGCTCCCACCATACTTTATGACAGACTGAGGCCTATGCTCCCACCATACTTTATGACAG
The DNA here is from genome assembly GCF_042186555.1 of Aquarana catesbeiana. Classification (NCBI taxonomy): domain Eukaryota; kingdom Metazoa; phylum Chordata; class Amphibia; order Anura; family Ranidae; genus Aquarana; species Aquarana catesbeiana. The sequence continues at coordinate 956,641,196 of NC_133324.1, forward strand.
ACTGAGGCCTATGCTCCCACCATACTTTATGACAGACTGAGGCCTATGCTCCCACCATACTTTATGACAGGCTGAGGCCTATGCTCCCACCATACTTTATGACAGGCTGAGGCCTATGCTCCCACCATACTTTATGACAGGCTGAGGCCTATGCTCCCACCATACTTTATGACAGACTGAGGCCTATGCTCCCACCATACTTTATGACAGACTGAGGCCTATGCTCCCACCATACTTTATGACAGACTGAGGCCTATGCTCCCACCATACTTTATGACAGACTGAGGCCTATGCTCCCACCATACTTTATGACAGACTGAGGCCTATGCTCCCACCATACTTTATGACAGACTGAGGCCTATGCTCCCACCATACTTTATGACAGACTGAGGCCTATGCTCCCAGCATACTTTATGACAGACTGAGGCCTACATTCCCACCATACTTTATGACAGACCCTCCTCATATAATGATATTGATCAGCTCAACATCCCCTCCATGTCTCTACACACAAGGCTTCCTCTCCCATCATCCCCCACGCTTTTCTTATACACCTCCCTCAACACTAGAGGACGATCTGTCCCATAACAGGGCTCCGTCTGGTGGCGGTGGCCATTTTGGAGAAGACAGAATGCATTGCATGTAATAGGAGATTTCCCAGACACTAGAGAAACAAGCTTCTCTGAGGAGGCTCCTCCTGGCAGGCGCCATTTTACTGAGGTCACCTCAGGGATGTAGGTGGGAAGAAAATGGCGGGAACATTTTCTATACCCAGATAGAGATATATAATAGGCTGTGTGCACTACCCATCACCTCAGACATATCACCTTCTATACATATATAGTGAATATATATTATGTAGCGCTGGTAGATTTTCAATCTATCGCTTATAGGTAAATTTAGTGGGTTATTCGTTTTATACACAGTCAGATTTAGCCTCTGTTCCAGTTTGGCTGTGTTGCATGTAGTTTCACACTGTGCCGGTGGGTGTCGTTGTCGCCATGGGTCAGAGTTGGAAAAGCAACACGTTAAAGCGTATGAGTGCTCTTCTGTCCCGGAGATAACTCGGTGGAGGTGGTCCTCCGAGTTGCATTTTGGGAGAGGGAATTTATGGGGCAGATGCCATGTTCTAGGGTTGTTTCGTTCCACCTGCTGGTCCTCCTGGCTGACAGGTATATTTTAGGAGTACTACCGCTAGATATATATATACACACACACACACATACATACACACATACATACAGTGGTAGTATGTGTCTGTCATCCCCTGGGTGCTGGATGTGGAGGAGATGTAATGGCGGCACACACACACCATTCCCCATAAGGACCCAGTCACACTTGTGTGACTTTGAATATGACAAGTTGCAGCCCATTGTTTGCAATGGCACCTGTTCTGATCGGTGCGACTAAGACCATTTTCACAATGACAGTGGCCCCTGTTAGCACTGCTTGTGTTAGTGGCACTTTTTGCCCGCTAGCTGGGCAGTTTTAACCCCAAAAAAAGGTTTAAAAACCTCCCACTTTGTGGTGCTTTTAAGACACTTTGGAAGCGCTGCCCATTCATTCCAATGAACGGGGCATTTTGGAAGCACTAAATGCATCTCTCCTAACCCGCCCCAAAGATGATGCTTGCAGGACTTTTCTGAACGTTCCACGAGCGCCCCGCCCGAGTGGGAAAAGTCACACTGGAATGAATGGGAGGCGATTTTCAGGCGCTTAGCAGAGGCTTATGAAAAGAAAAGGGGGGGAAGGACACCTTAAAGTCGTCCAATAGTAGGTTCTAGGGTGACAAACGGGGGAAGGGGAATTCCCTCCCACTGTGGTAATTAATCAGATTAATATGTCTCTCATGTCACCCGTATCATTAATCATATAACTCAGTGGTATGTAGCTGACTAGCTGTCAAACGGTTGTTCAATGGACCATAAAGCATATGTAAGAAAGGGAAGGAAGGGGTCAAGAGGAGATCCCCCCAAAAAAAAAAGATGGTCCGCTCAAGAACAAACAGTTGAACCTACAAAAACTTTATTGTGTCACAATATGTAGAAACATAATCCAACAACCATGTGTATTTAAAAATAGGGCAGATAAAAGGTCCTATTGTGTGCTGGTGGCCACCACAGACATTACACATATATCTCATGCATTCATGCACTTACACTCATCAATTAAAGTCACTAGAGACCCGGGTCTATACTGTTTCACTGGAATTCCAGAGCTGGATTGGCTACATAAGTGGGTAGACTAGGTCCTTGTAGGTAAAGTGCAAGTGCTAATACACAACAAAAGTCCCCTCGGATGTGAACCAATGGCTGGTTAGACATATGTATGTGTCATTCAACCAGAGCCAAGGAAGGAAACGGTGTCCTGATTGTGTGGTGAACAATTGCAACTCAAGCAACCTCACATAGAGGGCTTTTAAGGATGGACGGAAAATGGCCATAAACAAAATGCCTCATGAATGTGAGGGTACATTTTAGCTCACCGTCTGACGTCTTCAGTGAAGAAGGAGTAGAGCCCAAAGGAGTTGCTGATGGCCGCGTTCGTGTGGGTTTGAAAACACGTTCATGCGGTATTAGCTTGTTGTGGGCATGAGCGGGTTACTTCCGGGTATCCTCCGGCAGAAAGTAAGGTGAGTCACAAGGGTCAAGATTGTTAGTGTCTCATATCCAATGGTATAAACAATCCGGAGAGACGCTCGGCGTCCGTGTTCACCGCAGAGGTTTCACCTGATATCCCAAATCTTGATTGATCCGATCAGGATCGTTAGGGATGTTCACATCCAATTTGGAAGGATATTGTAGTTAGAGTGTGAGAGTCTGTGTGCCACCTGCACATGGGTCAAATGCTGAGCGCTTTCCGATACCACACTAGCTCTGAAGAAGCTTGGCAACAAGCGAAAGCGCTCAGCATTTGACCCATGTGCAGGTGGCACACAGACTCTCACACTCTAACTACAATATCCTTCCAAATTGGATGTGAACATCCCTAACGATCCTGATCGGATCAATCAAGATTTGGGATATCAGGTGAAACCTCTGCGGTGAACACGGACGCCGAGCGTCTTTCCGGATTGTTTATACCATTGGATATGAGACACTAACAATCTTGACCCTTGTGACTCACCTTACTTTCTGCCGGAGGATACCCGGAAGTAACCCGCTCATGCCCACAACAAGCTAATACCGCATGAACGTGTTTTCAAACCCACACGAACGCGGCCATCAGCAACTCCTTTGGGCTCTACTCCTTCTTCACTGAAGACGTCAGACGGTGAGCTAAAATGTACCCTCACATTCATGAGGCATTTTGTTTATGGCCATTTTCCGTCCATCCTTAAAAGCCCTCTATGTGAGGTTGCTTGAGTTGCAATTGTTCACCACACAATCAGGACACCGTTTCCTTCCTTGGCTCTGGTTGAATGACACATACATATGTCTAACCAGCCATTGGTTCACATCCGAGGGGACTTTTGTTGTGTATTAGCACTTGCACTTTACCTACAAGGACCTAGTCTACCCACTTATGTAGCCAATCCAGCTCTGGAATTCCAGTGAAACAGTATAGACCCGGGTCTCTAGTGACTTTAATTGATGAGTGTGAGTGCATGAATGCATGAGATATATGTGTAATGTCTGTGGTGGCCACCAGCACACAATAGGACCTTTATCTGCCCTATTTTTAAATACACATGGTTGTTGGATTATGTTTCTACATATTGTGACACAATAAAGTTTTTGTAGGTTCAACTGTTTGTTCTTGAGCGGACCATCTTTTTTTTTTTTTTTTTTGGGGGGATCTCCTCTTGACCCCTTCCTTCCCTTGCTTAGCAGAGGCTATTTCTAGCACTAAAATGCCTGAAAATCTCCCCAGTGTGAAAGGGGTCTTAAAGTGGCAGCGATTTTGAACAGTTGCCCATACTACTTTGGTTCACAGAATGTAAAGTTGCATCAAAGTGGCACCAAGAGTCTCTCCAAAGTCACACTGGAAATGGTGCGACTTTGGAGACACGCTGATATGAATGAAGTCTTTATCTCTCATCTCCTCCTTCCTCCTCTACATTTCTGTTTGATGTGAATTCCACTGAAATCACAGAACACATCAATACACGGCGTTCAGAAGACACCACAACGCACATCACTGTGTATGGTAATAGAATACAAAGTGCACTAAAAACGCACTTTAACCATTTGACCTCTGGAAAGTTTTACCCCCCTTCATGACCAGGCCATATAAAACTTTCTGCTATAAAACATTCCCAATAAAATCACATTTCAATAATTTAAGCCAAAATATATGCTGCTACATGTCTATTGTAACAAACGATCCCAATAAGTGTCTATTGATTGATTTGTGTGAAAGTTATGGTTTCTAAAAAGTATGGGATGTATACGGGAATTTACACCTCTATAGACGCTGTACTATGATGGCGGAGATCAGCGACTGCAGGTGTGACTGATAGGGTGGTGGGCAATCCGACATTGACTGACACTACTAGTGACACTAATATAGAGATCAGTTATAATGCTGTGCATGGGTGACGAGAACTCCTATATATCTCTGTGCGGGTAAACACGCCCCTCCACAGACATACAGGGACATGTTTACCCGCACCTGTGACATGCAGTTGTATGCAAAAGTTTAGGAACCCCTGACAAGTTCCATGATTGTCATTTATAAATATTTGGCTGTTTGGATCAGCAATTTCATTTTGAAATATCAAATAACTGAAATAACTGAAGGACACAGTAATATTTCAGTAGTGAAATGAGGTTTATTGGAATAACAGAAAATGTGCAATATGCATCAAAACGAAATTAGACAGGTGTATAAATTTGGGCACCCCAACAGAAAAATCACATCAATATTTAGTAGAGCCTCCTTTAGCAGAAATAACAGCCTCTAGACCAGTGATGGTGAACCTTGGCACCCCAGATGTTTTGGAACTACATTTCTCATGATGCTCAACTACACTGAAGAATGCATGAGCATCATGGGAAATGTAGTTCCAAAACATCTGGGGTGCCAAGGTTCTCCATCTAGACGCTTCCTATAGCCTGTAATGAGTGTCTGGATTCTGGATGAATGTATTTTTGGACCATTCCTCCTTATAAAACATCTCCAGTTCAGTTAGGTTTGATGGTTGCCGAGCATGGACAGCCCGCTTCAAATCACCCCACAGATGTTCAATAATATTCAGGTCTGGGGACTGGGATGGCCATTCCAGAACATTGTACTTGTTCCTCTGCATTAATGCCCGAGTAGACTTTGAGTAGTGTTTTGGGTCGTGGTCTTGTTAAAATATCCAGCCCTGGCATAACTTCAACTTTGTGACGGATTCCTCAACATTATTCTCAAGAATCTGCTGATATTGAGTGGAATCCATGCGACCCTCAACTTTAACCAGATTCCCAGTCCCGGCACTGACCACACAGCCCCACAGCATGATGGAACCTCCACCAGATTTTACTGAGGGTAGCAAGTGTTTTTCTTGGAATGTGTTCTTTTGCCGCCATGCAGAACACCCCTTGTTATGACCAAATAACTCAATCTTTGTTTCAGCAGTCCACAGCACCTTATTCCAAAATGAAGCTGGCTTGTCCAATGTTTGCACATCTCAAGCGACTCCATTTGTGGTGTGTGCAGAAAAGGCTTCTTTCTCATCACTCTCCCATACAGCTTCTCCCTGTGCAAAGTGCGCTGAATTGTTGAAGGATGCACAGTGACACCATCTGCAGCAAGTTTATGTTGTAGGTCTTTGGAGGTGGTCCGTGGGCTATTTTTGACCGTTGTCACCATCCTTCTCCTCTCCAATATTATATGTGGCCTGCCACTTCTGGCCTTAACAAGAACTGTGACTGTGGTCTTCCATTCCCTCACTATGTTCCTCACAGTGGACACTGACAGCTTATATCTCTGCAATAAATTTTTGTAGCCTTCCCCTAAACCATAATGTAGAACAATCTTTGTTTTCAGGTCATTTGAGAGTTCTTTTGAGGCCCCCATGTACCACTCTTCAGAGGAGAGTCAAAGAGAACAACAACTTGCAATTGGCCACCTTAAATACCTTTTCTCATGATTGGATGCATCTGTCTATGAAGTTCGAGGCTTAATGAGCTCACCAAACCAATTGTGTGTTCCAATTAATCAGTGCTAAGTAGTTACAGGTATTCAAATCAACAATATGACAAAGGTGCCCAAATTTATGCACCTGTCTAATTTCGTTTTGATGCATATTGTGCATTTTGTGTTAATCCAATAAACCTCATTTCACTACTGAAATATTACTGTGTCCTTCAGTTATTTGATAGATCAAAATGAAATTGCTGATCCAACACCCAAATATTTATAAATGACAATCATGGAAATTGTCAGGGGTTCCTAAACTTTTACTAAAAACTGTACACAGGTATGTACACTCCATGTCCCAGGTATGTACACTCCATGTCACAGGTATGTACACTCCATGTCACAGGTATGTACGCCCCATGTCACAGGTATGTACGTCCCAGGTATGTACACTCTGTCACAGGCATATACGCCCCATGTCCCAGGTATGTACACTCCATGTCACAGGTTTGTACGCCCCATGTCACAGGTATATACGCCCCATGTCACAGGTATGTACACTCCATGTGAGAGGTATGTACACTCCATGTCACAGGTATATACGCCCCATGTCACAGGTATGTACGCCCCATGTCACAGGTATATACGCCCCATGTCACAGGTATGTACACTCCATGTGAGAGGTATGTACACTCCATGTCACAGGTATATACGCCCCATGTCACAGGTATGTACGCCCCATGTCACAGGTATGTACACTCCATGTCACAGGTATGTACACTCCATGTCACAGGTATGTACACTCCATGTCACAGGTATATACGCCCCATGTCACAGGTATGTACACTCCATGTGAGAGGTATGTACACTCCATGTCACAGGTATGTACGCCCCATGTCCCAGGTATGTACGCCCCATGTCCCAGGTATGTACACTCCATGTCCCAGGTATGTACACTCCATGTTACAGGTATGTACACTCCATGTCACAGTTATGTACGCCCCATGTCACAGGTATGTACGTCCCAGGTATGTACACTCTATGTCACAGGCATATTCGTCCCATGTCACAGGCATGTACACTCCATGTTACAGGCATGTCCACTCCATGTCACAGGTATGTACACCCCATGTCACAGGTATGTACACCCCATGTCACAGGTGTGTACACTCCATGTTACAGGTATGTACACTCCATGTTACAGGTATGTACGCCCCATGTCACAGGCATGTACACTCCATGTCACAGGTATGTACGCCCCATTTCACAGGTATATACGCCCCATGTCACAGGTATGTACGCCCCATGTCACAGGTATGTACACTTCATGTGAGAGGTATGTACACTCCATGTCACAGGTATGCACACTCCATGTTACAGGTATGTACGCCCCATGTCACAGGCATGTACACTCCATGTGAGAAGTATGTACGCCCCATGTCACAGGTATGTACACTCCATGTCACAGGTATGTACACTCCATGTCACAGGTATGTACACTCCATGTCACAGGTATGTACACTCCGTGTCACAGGTATGTACACTCCATGTTACAGGTATGTACGCCCCATGTCACAGGTATGTACGCCCCATGTCACAGGTATGTACACTTCATGTGAGAGGTATGTACACTCCATGTCACAGGTATGCACACTCCATGTTACAGGTATGTACGCCCCATGTCACAGGCATGTACACTCCATGTGAGAAGTATGTACGCCCCATGTCACAGGTATGTACACTCCATGTCACAGGTATGTACACTCCATGTCACAGGTATGTACACTCCATGTTACAGGTATGTACGCCCCATGTCACAGGTATGTACGCCCCATGTCACAGGTATGTACACTCCATGTCACAGGTATGTACGCCCCATGTCACAGGCATGTACACTCCATGTCACAGGTATGTACACTCCATGTTACAGGTATGTACGCCCCATGTCACAGGCATGTACACTCCATGTGAGAAGTATGTACGCCCCATGTCACAGGCATGTACACTCCATGTGAGAGGTATGTACACTCCATGTCACAGGTATGTACGTCCCATGTCACAGGTATGTACACTCCATGTGAGAGGTATGTACATCCCATGTCACAGGTATGTACGTCCCATGTCACAGGTATGTACGTTCCATGTCACAGGTATGTACACTCCATGTCACAGGTATGTACGTCCCATGTCACAGGTATGTACGTCCCATGTCACAGGTATGTACGTCCCATGTCACAGGTATGTACGTCCCATGTCACAGGCATGTACGCCCCATGTCACAGGTATGTACACTCCATGTGAGAGGTATGTACACTCCATGTCACAGGCATGTACACTCCATGTCACAGGTATGTACGCCCCATGTCACAGGTATGTACGCCCCATGTCACAGGTATGTATGCCCCATGTCACAGGTATGTACACTCCATGTTACAGGCATGTACACCCCATGTCACAGGTATGTACGCCCCATGTCACAGGTATGTACACTCCATGTCACAGGTATGTACGCCCCATGTCACAGGTATGTACACTCCATGTCACAGGTATGTACACTCCATGTCACAGGTATGTACACTCCATGTCACAGGTATGTACGCCCCATGTCACAGGTATGTATGCCCCATGTCACAGGTATGTACACTCCATGTTACAGGCATGTACACCCCATGTCACAGGTATGTACGCCCCATGTCACAGGTATGTACACTCCATGTCACAGGTATGTACGCCCCATGTCACAGGTATGTACACTCCATGTCACAGGTATGTACACTCCATGTCACAGGTATGTACACTCCATGTCACAGGTATGTACACTCCATGTCACAGGTATGTACACTCCATGTCACAGGTATGTACGCCCCATGTCACAGGTATGTACACTCCATGTCACAGGTATGTACGCCCCATGTCACAGGTATGTACACTCCATGGTGGTGGTGAGGGAAAAGACTGCGCTAAACTTAATCAAATAGGTGAACACAAGCTGCTGACACTCAAACATACAAAGTTCAAATGGATAATATAGTGACAGTGTAGCGCTACTGAAAAGTGAAAATAAATCACAAAAAAAAAAAACAACTAAAACTAAATAACACATCTAATAAAACCAAAAGGCAATATATATTGGCTATATTCAATATAACCCAGTGAGGGTGTAAGAACAATGTCCACAAAAAGAAATGTCAATTGGTAAATCCCTCAGGTGAAGGTAATCCCAATCGTAAAATAATGGTGTAAGGCTTGTCTGTAGTCAATAACAGCGAAACTCAAGAGATAAATGAGTACTCTTACCAGCTGTGATGGACTCCGGATGTTGAGATCTTATGTTATATTCATCAGATGTTACTCAGGTACTGGACACAGGTAAATAGAACCAGTTCAAGATGGTATCCTCAGCTCCTGGTTCATAAAGGCTCCAAGTGCTCCCCCGTCAGATAGCCGTCTTCAAAGATGTTCCGTGAAGGCTCCGGGGAAAAATCATATAAAAATAGAAGGAAGGAGAAGGACTCCAATGGTGCAGAGCAAAACCAATAGGGTTTATTAATAATAAAAGGTCAGATGGTAAACGCCAATCAATAAAAGTGATCACAAAAATGGGTATAAAATAGGATAAAATCAATGTGGGATACAAGAAATGCTGGCCCAGTAGCGCTACACTGTCACTATATTCATGTACACCCCATGTCCCAGGTATGTACACTCCATGTGAGAGGTATGTACACCCCATGTCCCAGGTATGTACACCCCATGTCACAGGTATGTATGCCCAATTTCACAGGTATGTACACCCCATGTCACAGGTATGTACACTCCATGTGAGAGGTATGTACACCCCATGTCACAGGTATGTACACTCCATGTGAGAGGTATGTACACCCCATGTCACAGGTATGTACACTCCATGTGAGAGGTATGTACGCCCCATGTCACAGGTATGTACGCCCCATGTCACAGGTATGCATGCCCCATGTCACAGGTATGTATGCCCCATGTCACAGGTATGTACACTCCATGTGAGAGGTATGTACGCCCCATGTCACAGGTATGTACTCCCCATGTCACAGGCATGTACGCCCCATGTCACAGGTATGTACACTCCGTGTCACAGGTATGTACGCCCCATGTCACAGGTATGTACGCCCCATGTCACAGGTATGTACACTCCGTGTCACAGGTATGTACACTCCGTGTCACAGGTATGTACGTCCCAGGTATGTACACTCCATGTCACAGGCATGTACACTCCATGTCACAGGTATGTACGCTCCATGTCACAGGCATGTACACCCCATGTCACAGGTATGTACGTCCCATGTCACAGGTATGTACGTCCCATGTCACAGGTATGTACGTCCCATGTCACAGGTATGTACACTCCATGTCACAGGTATGTACACTCCATGTCACAGGTATGTACGTCCCATGTCACAGGTATGTACACTCCATGTCACAGGTATGTACACTCCATGTCACAGGTATGTACGTCCCATGTCACAGGTATGTACGTCCCATGTCACAGGTATGTACACTCCATGTCACAGGCGTGTACACTCCATGTCACAGGTATGTACACCCCATGTCACAGGTATGTACGTCCCATGTCACAGGTATGTACACTCCATGTCACAGGTATGTACACTCCATGTCACAGGTATGTACGTCCCATGTCACAGGTATGTACGTCCCATGTCACAGGTATGTACGCCCCATGTCACAGGTATGTACACTCCGTGTCACAGGTATGTACGTCCCAGGTATGTACACTCCATGTCACAGGCATGTACACTCCATGTCACAGGTATGTACGCTCCATGTCACAGGCATGTACACCCCATGTCACAGGTATGTACGTCCCATGTCACAGGTATGTACGTCCCATGTCACAGGTATGTACGTCCCATGTCACAGGTATGTACACTCCATGTCACAGGTATGTACACTCCATTTCACAGGTATGTACGTCCCATGTCACAGGTATGTACACTCCATGTCACAGGCGTGTACACTCCATGTCACAGGTATGTACGTCCCATGTCACAGGTATGTACACTCCATGTCACAGGTATGTACACTCCATGTCACAGGTATGTACGTCCCATGTCACAGGTATGTACGTCCCATGTCACAGGTATGTACGCCCCATGTCACAGGTATGTACACTCCGTGTCACAGGTATGTACGCCCCATGTCACAGGTATGTACGCCCCATGTCACAGGTATGTACACTCCGTGTCACAGGTATGTACGCCCCATGTCACAGGTATGTACGCCCCATGTCACAGGTATGTACGCCCCATGTCACAGGTATGTACACTCCGTGTCACAGGTATATACGCCCCATGTCACAGGCATGTACACTCCATGTCACGGGTATGTACGCCCCATGTCACAGGTATGTACTCCCCATGTGAACAACACTTTCATTTAGAAAACTATGAGGCAGTTTATTGTAGAAAACACATACAATGTCACTTCTGTAATAAAATAATTTGTCCCGTTACATTAGAATGTGCTGATTACATCCCCACACAGATCCGGTGTGTCGGGGTGAACTCCTGCGCATGCGTGTGGTTGCTATAGGATACAGCAACCCTTCTCTTATCTCTGATTGGTGATTCTTCCATAGAGAAACCCCGGGATTTATTCTGAATCTGCACAGGAGGATTGGGGAGATTTGTGGTTGCTATGGGTTACAGCGAGAACCCCGCCCTGATCCCAGGAGAGGATTGTGTTTTCAGGTACAGCACAAATTATCTATAGAAGAGATCAGATTGTGTTTGATATAAAATCGAGTGTTGTGGATTTATTGATGAACTCAGGAGGGGGGAGGGGAGGACCACACCTATTAACCACTTACCTACCGGGGAAAATTTGACATTTTTCATACACAAAGATAGGAAAATCAGCTTTTTATGTTAGAAAAAGATCTATTCATGAAATGTTCCCCCTCCAAAAAAAATACTAGAGAACAGGAACACATAAAGCAATATATTACCAAACACAATAGAGATTATTGATTACAACATATTTTTTAATTTATTATATAATCGACCGCAGAACATAAAATATCAATAGTGACCAAAAAAAAATGAATACATTAATTTAACGTTACTGCAAAGTCTTTTTTTTTTTAGATATTAACATGATATAATTTTCAGACATGTGCACTGCTGAAAAATTTGATCGTTTTCATTTCCATTTCATTTGTTTTTTTCTTTTCTTTTTCCGTTTTTCGGCTCATTCGTTATGATCGCAATCTGTAAATTCAAACATCCGAAAATAATTTCTTGTGAAAAAAAAAAAAATCCGAAAATAAGAAAGAAAATCTGAACATTCGAAAGAATAACTATTAAGTTATAGGTATTGGAATTTCCTTTCAAATTTGGAATTGGAATTTCCTTTCAAATGCCGCATCTAAACCAATGGAACAGAACAAATTAATTAAAAAATAATAATGAAACTTTTTTTATTATTATTGTTATTTATTGTTATTAATTACTTCTGTTCCATTCGTTTAGATGCGGCATTCGTTATTTCGGATAATTCATAACTTCAGATAAATTCGTATTCGTTACGTTTACTAACAGCCAAATTTGAAAGGGAATTCCAATACCTATAATTTAATAGTTAGTTATTATTACTTAGTTATTATTTCAAATTTTCAGATTTTCGAATTTACGAATATTCGGGAAAAATCCTTTAAACGGGTTTTCGTTAATTTGGATATTTCTGAATTAACGAATTTGTCGAAATTAGTTAAAAAAAAAATGCGGAACAAAACTAATTGCACATGTTTAATATTTTTTTAACCATTTTTATGTTACAGCATTGATTTTTCACAGGCATGTATTTTGTTTTTACTTTTTTTATTTCTGAATACAAAAAGTGTTTTTTATTGATAAAACAAATTGATATTTGGATACAAAACCTTTTTTTCCCCCATCACCGTTTTTTTTTTCAAAATGTGTTTTTCAAACATTGATTTTTCTTTTTAACAAACTTGTGTTTTAGCATCAATCAATTGTAATCATGCCTGTAATGATGTCTTCTTTTTGAAAACCAATAAAACTATTGAATACAAATAAAAAAAATTAATAAAAAATGTAAAAGAAATAATTATATAAGTCAAATTGCATTGTTAGTCTTCGGGTCGCGCTGAATACGACTTTTAAATCGCGTGACTTCACTTGAAGCCACCCAATTTTCAAAGTTGCATGTCGGTGACAAGCAGACATCGGTGCGACTTCAGTTGCAACTTTGGCTGACATCGGTGCGACTTCCTGCACATTTGTCTTTGCAAGTCACACCTGAACTTGCAAAAAAGTAGTGCGGGAACAACTTTCAAAATCTGATTGACTCCGATGGAGTTGAAGTCGCACTGACTGGATCTCTTCCATTACGAACAATAGGGGGATCGACTTGTATTATGCAATTTGAAACGACCAAATTGCATGACAAGTCGCACCTGTGTGACTGGGGGGGGGGGTCTCAGGCGTTTTCTGGTGCTTTTTTGCAGAAACGCACTACCGTTCCATTTAACGTGGTCTCCCTATGGGACACGTTCACATCTATGCTTTTTTTTTTTTCAGCCGCTGCGTTTTTGGAAAGGGTCAGGGAACTTATTTCAACGCAAAACTGTGTTTTTTTTTTTTGCTTCAATAGACTTTAACGGAGAAGCTGCGGAAAAGCATGTAGTGCGTTTTTTTTCCCCCCAACAATTTGAGTTTTGCGTTTTTGAATCTGCCCAACAACAAATTGGCCAAAAACCAAAAAAAAAATCAAATGCAAAACGCATTAAAAAACACGAGGGAAAAAAAAAAAAAGCGTCAAAAACACGTGCGAAAGAACACAAAACGCACCGCAAAAAAGCGCTGCAGAAACCGATATTAAAAAAAACAGCAAACTGCATAGGTGTGAGCCGATCATAAGGCGGAGTTTTTCAAGCGCTTTTGCGTTAAAGAAAAAAGAAAAAAAAAAAACACCTGAAAAGCTCAAGAAAAATGCTTCCCTTTAACCACCTCAATCCCGGGCACTTTACCCCCTTCCTGCCCAGGCCATTTTTCACCTTTCAGCGCTCTCACACTTTGAATGACAATTGCACGGTCATACTACACTGTAACCATGTGAAATTTTTATCATTTTTTTTCACACAAATAGAGTTTTCTTTTGGTGGTATTTAATCACTTCTGGGGGTTTTTATTTTTTCCTAAAAAAATTTAATTTGATAAAAAAGTTTTTCTTAGTTTCTGTCAGTAAATTTTGTAAATAAGTAATTTTTCTCCTTCACTGATGGGCGCTGATGAGGTGGCACTGATGAGCACTGATAGGCGACACTGATAGGTGGCACTGGTGGGCACTGGGCACAGATATGGATGGCACTGGTGGGCACTGGGAACAGATATGCATGGCACTGGTGGGCACTGGGCACAGATATGCATGGCACTGGTGGGCACTGGGCACAGATATGCATGGCACTGGTGGGCACTGGGCACAGATATGCATGGCACTGGTGGGCACTGGGCACAGATATGGATGCCACTGGTGGCCACTGGGCACAGATAGGTGGCACAGATAGGCGGCACTGATGGGCATTGATAGGTAGCATTGATGGGCAGCACTGACTGGCATCGCTAATGGCCACTGATTGCTGGCACCTAATTGTAATCAGGGCACTGATGCTCAGTGCCCTGATTACATGCCTAGATGTCCCCTGTGAGGAGATGCCACTGATCAGCTCTCCTCTCCTCACATTCTATCAGTGTGAGGCGAGGAGCGCCGATTACCGGCATCTCCGTGTTTACATGTGACCGGCTGTGATTGGACACAGCCGATCACATGGTTAAAGAGCCGCAGCCGTGCAGCCACGATCGCTGCACTGCGTGCCTACGGGGGCGCACGAGAGCGGTCGTTGTGGGAAGCCGTCATATGACGTCCACCCAGAACGAGAGCCGCACCGCCCAGCCGTCATTTGACGGCGGCCGGGGGGAAAGTGGTTAAAATAAATGAATGTGTTCACACTGGGGCGGTGCGCTTCCATTGCGGCGGGAAAATTAAATCCTGCTTGCAGCATTTTTGAAGCATGTTCGGAGAGTTAAAAAATAAATAAATAAAAATGCACAAAAAAACGCACCTTCCCATTGAAAACAATGGAAAACGAGGTAAAGACGCCCCTGGAGACCCGCTCTCACTCTCACTGTGATTGGACACAGCATGTAGCCAGTTCTGCCTGAAGACAGCTCTGTGCTTAAGACCCCTTTCACAATGAAGGCGCTTTTTTGGCGTTTTAACGCTAAAAATAGTGCCTGTAAATCGCCTCTCAAGCCACCCCCCAGTGGCTTGAGAGGCGATGTGGGACAGGAAGAAAAGTCCTTGTGGCGGTGCGGGATCGCTGTACACACCACTCCTCCCCTACCCCTGTCCATTGAAATCAATGGGTGCTTTTTGAGAAAGTGACGTAAAAGTATAAGTTGTCTCATTCCACCAGTGGCGTTTCTAGCACATCTCGTACCCGGGGCTGGACTTTTTTGTAGCGGCGCCATGCCAACACTGTGGGTGTGGTCAGATCGCATCAACAGTGGGAAGAGCTTAACCATTTAAGGACCTGGCCTATTTTTCAAACTTCTTGTTTACAAGTTAAAATCTGTTTTTTTTTTTGCTAGAAAATAACTTAGAACCCCCAAACATTATATATATATTTTTTCTAACACCCTAGAGAATAGAATGGCGGTCGTTGCAATACTTTTTGCCACACCGTATTTGCGCAGCGGTTTTAGAAGCACACTTTTTTGGGGGGAAAAAAATACACTTTTTTAAATTTAAAAATAAGACAAGAGTAAAGTTGGCCCAATTTTTTTTTTATATTGTGAAAGATAATGTTACGTCGAGTAAATTGATACCCAACATGTCACGCTTCAAAGTTGCGCCCGCTTGTGGAATGGCAACAAACTTTTACCCTTAAAGATCTCCATAGACGACGTTTAAAAAATTCTACAGGTTGCATGTTTTGAGTTACAGAGGAGGTCTAGGGCTAGAATTATTGCTCTCGTTCTACCGATCGCGGCGATACCTCACATGTGTGGTTTGAACATCGTTTTCATATGTGGACGCTACTCACGTATGCGTTCGCTTCTACACACGAGCTCGGCGGGACGGGGCGCATTAAAAAAATGTTTTTCTTATTTATTTTACCTTTTTATTTTCAAACTGTTCTTTTAAAAAAATGTAAACATCCCTTGTAATAGAAAAAAAGCATGACGGGACCTCTTAAATATGAGATCTGGGGTCAAAAAGACTTCAGATCTCATATTTACACTAAAATTCAGTAAAAACAAAAATAATTTTGTCATTAAAAAAAAAAAAAGTCCCTTTAAGAGCTATAGGCGGTAGTGACGTTTTGACGTCGCATCCACCCTGCAATGATATGGAGACGGGTGGGGGTCATCTTCTCCTCACTCATCTCCATACCAAGCCAGGGACAGGACGCGATCGCCTCCGCCGCTGCCAGCACCGGAGCGCGGTGGGAGGGGGTGGCCCTCTCCTGCCACTGATAAAAGTGATCTTGCGGCGAATCCGCCACAGAGACCACTTTTATCTTGAAGCGGACCGCCCACTGAAGAAGAGGATACCGGGGTTATAGTAGCTAGCTGCTGCCATAACAACGATATTCATCTTTATTTATTTTTATTTATTATTTATTTCAGGTACTTATATAGCGCCGTCAATTTACGCAGCGCTTTACATATACATTGTACATTCACATCAGTCCCTACCCTCAAGGAGCTTACAATCTAAGGTCCCTAACTCACATTCATACATACTAGGGACAATTTAAACAGGATCCAATTAACCTACCAGCATGTCTTTGGAGTGTGGGAGGAAACCGGATTACCCGGAGGAAACCCACGCAGACACAGGGAGAACATGCAAACTCCAGGCAGGTAGTGCCGTGGTTGGGATTCGAACCAGCGACCCTTCTTACTGCTAGGCGAGAGTGCTACCCACTACACCACTGTGCCGCCCATAGTAGTGATGTATAACAACGGCGGGCGGTCCGTAAGTGGTTAAAGAGGGCTTCCAGATTCCAATAAGCCCCCCCCAACCTGTTCCCGCAGACACTTTTTCTTGATTTCTGTGTGGGGTTCTTCCTTTAAATCCAGACCTAGACCAGACCAGAGGGTCTTTTTTTGTTTGGGGGTCCCAAATCCATCTACATCATGTCAGTGTTGCTGTAGTAGGTTGTATACATTGTGCAGATACACCACCTCACAGGCAGGATCAGAGCAACCACCAGGCATGTTATTTAATGGAGTTTTGCATTTTTATTGTTTTACTTTAACCACTTCAATACCGGGCACTTTTACCCCCTTCCTGCCCAGGCCAATGTTCAGCTTTCAGCTCTGTCACACTTTGAGTGATAATTCCGTGGTCATACAACACTGTATCCCATATGAAATTGTTATCATTTTGTTCACACAGCTAGAGTTCCCTTTTGGTGGTATTTAACCACTTACAGACCGGAAGATTTTCCCACTTAATGACCAGGCCATTTTTTGCGATACGGCACTGCGTGGCTTTAACTGACAATTGCGCGGTCGTGCGACGCTGTACCCAAACAAAACTGATGTCTTTTTTCCCCCCCACAAATAGAGCTTTCTTTTGGTGGTAAAAACTACACAAAAATAGGGGATTGGCGCTGTTCACTGATCAAATAATATACTCTTAACAAACTCTCACCACAAGGGAAGGACTTCGCTACATATCTGAGTGAATAAATTAAAAGCAAACAAAGTGTGCTTCAATATGTATAAATAAATATCCACAATTGAAATTAGGGGTACCAATAAATGTGCAAACTGCTTGAAGTGAAAAAAATATATAATAAAAAATAAAAATAAGATTATCTCCAAACCAATAAATAAAATTAATAATCGACCAAGTGTACAAAGATGACCAAAAATTGTTAATCTAAAGTATATGTAAATAGCTTCCTGAGAAAAAAAACAATGCTATCCAATCCAAAGTGGTGTTTTACCAATTCTGTGTAATGGCAATCTAGATGGTGATCAGATGGAAGTAAAAAAAAACAAAAAATGTATTATATTACATGTGCGTTTGAATGTGGTGATCACATACCAAGTAAAGCAAAAAAATGTATAAAATTAATTTAGAAAATTAAAAATACTAAACTCCAGCATAGTAGTCCATATTTTCAAAAAAAGGATTCTCCAGGGGATGTAGCTTTTATCACAGGTTTTAATAAACAATATAGGAATATAGAACACATAGTGAGGAAGTATTGGCCCATATTAAAGTCTGATAGAACTCTGGGGAGCATCCTCACCAAAAAAACCACGTTTCATCTACAGGAGGGCACCTACCCTCAGAAATCACCTGGTTCATAACGTCATTGACCCCCCAAAAAATATCAAATTGTTTTACTTTATATTAACAATTTTTCGTCATCTTTGTACACTTGGTCGATTATTAATTTTATTTATTGGTTTGAAGATAATCTTATTTTTATTTTTTATTATTTATTATATATTTTTTTCACTTCAAGCAGTTTGCACATTTATTGGTACCCTTAATTTCAATTGTGGATATTTATTCATACATATTGAAGCACACTTTGTTGATCAGTGAACAGCGCCAATCCCCTATTTTTGTATAGTTTATAGCATTTGGATTTCACCTAGGTGTTTTCTTCTTTTTTTGGGGGGGGCTGCAGTTCATATAGGAGCCTGTCCTGAGCGCGGAATATTAATATATATATTTTCTTTTGGTGGTATTTGATCTCCTCTGCGGTTTTTGTTTTTTTGCCCTATAAACAAAAAAATGCGTGACAATTTTGAAAAAAAAAACAATATTTTTTACTTTTTGCTATAATAAATATGCCAAAAAAACAAATTTCTTCATCAGCTTAGGCCAATATATATTCTTCTACATATTTTTGGTAAAAAAATATTGCAACACGTGTATATTGATTGGTTTGCACAAAAGCTATAGTGTCTACAAAATAGGGGATAGATTTATGGCATTTGTATTATTTATCTATTTTTTTTTTTTTACTAGTAATGGAGGCAATCTGAGATTTTTAGCGGGACTGCGACATTGCGGCGGCAGATTGGACACTTTTGACACTTTTTGGGGCCATTGACATTTATACAGCGATTAGTGCTATAAAAATTAACTGATTAATGTGTAAAAGTGACTGGCAAGGAAGGGGTTAAAACTAGGGGGGGCGATCAAGGGGTTAAATGGGTTCCCTGGGAGGTGATTCTAACTGTGGGGGGAGGGGACTGACTGGAGGAGGAGAGAGATCGCTGTTCCTAATCACTAGGAACAGCAGATCTCTTTCTCCTCCCCTGTTTACATTAACAGATACCCATTCTGACTCTCTTTCTCAAGATCACAGGTGCCCGGCAGACATCTCGGCCGCCGACCACGCGCATTGGGTCCCCCGCCATGCAACGCCTAGGCATGTGCAGTTCGTTTCGTTCCGAATCGAAATTCGGACAAATTTTTCATTATTCGGAAATTCGGATGCATCTGAATTTCCGAATTACAAAAGTAAAGAATTTAAACGAATCCGAAAAAAAACGAACGAATTCAAAAACATATTTGAATCGAATTCAAAGACAAATTCGAATTTGAATTTGAAAACATATTCGAATCGAA
This sequence comes from Aquarana catesbeiana, assembly GCF_042186555.1. Taxonomy (NCBI): domain Eukaryota; kingdom Metazoa; phylum Chordata; class Amphibia; order Anura; family Ranidae; genus Aquarana; species Aquarana catesbeiana. Next base: position 956,660,948 of record NC_133324.1, read on the forward strand.
TTAGAAAAAAATAGAAAAGTTTTTCTAAGAAAAACAATAAGATAGAATATAAAATAATAAAGCAATAGAATATATAATTTTTTTTTATTATTCTCTTCTGTTTTTTTATGCTTTTCTTTTCTATTATTTTATATTCTATAATAGTCTTTTCAATTCAAATTCAAATTCATTCTATACGAAATTCGAATTTCGGGAACATGGCTTCTGAAGTTTGAATTTCGTATAGAATGAATTTGAATTTGAATAGAAAAGATTAGAACAGAAAATAATAGAAAAGAATAGACTAGAAAAACAATAGAACAAAATAGAAGAAAATATAATATATATATTATATTTTCTTCTATTCTGTTCTATTGTCTTTCTAGTCTATTCTTTTCTATTATTTTCTATTCTATTCTAATCTTTTATATTCAAATTTGATTTCGGTCTATATGAAATTCGAACTTTGGAAGATATTTTATTTATATATATATATATATATATATATATATATATATATATATATATATATAAATCATTTTTTTCTATTCTGTTTAATTGCTTTTCTATGCTATTCTTTTCTATTCTATTCTAAACTTTTCTATTCGAATTTGAATTCATTCTATACGAAATTCGAATTTCGGAAGATGGCTTCTGAAAGTGGAATTTCGTATAGAATGAATTCGAATTTAAATAGAAAAGATTAGAATAGAGAATAATAGACTAGACAAACAATAGAACAGAACAGAATAAAATATAATATATATATTTTATTCTATTCTGTTCTATTGTTTTTCTAGTCTTTTCTCTTCTACTCTATTCTAATCTTTTCTATTCAAATTCGAATTCATTTTTATAAGAAATGCAATATAAATATACATAAATTCATATTTATATATTTATTTATTTATTTATTATTTATTTATTTATTTTCTCTGCTGGTCTATTGTTTTTCTATTCTTTTCTATTCTTTTCTATTATATTCTAATCTTTTCTATTTGAATGCGAATTCATTCTATACGAAATTTGATTTTCTGAGAATGGTTATACAGAAACAGAATGAAATAGAATGAAATCGAATTCTAATAGAAAAGACTAGAACAGAAAAACAATAGAACAGAATAGAAAAAAATTATATATATATATATATATATATATATATATATATATATATATATATATATATATATATATAAAATACCATCTTCCGAAATTGGAATTTGGTACAGAATGAATTCAAATAGAAAAGATTAGAATAGAACAGAAAATAACATAAAAGAATAGCATAGAAAAACAATAGAACAGAATAGAAAAAAATATAAAATATTCTATTCTAATCTTTTCTATTCAAATTCATTCTGTACCAAATTCCAATTTCGGAAGATGGTTTTATTTATAAATAGATATATATAGATATATATAGATATCTATATCTATATAGATATCTATATATATCTATATAGATATATATATATCTATATATAGATATATAGATATATATATCTATATATCTATATATAGATATATAGATATATATATAATATTTTTTTCTATTCTGTTCTACTGTTCTATTGTTTTTCTATTCTTTTCTTTTCTATTAGAATTTGATTTCATTCTATTTCTATATAACCATTTTCCGAAATTCGAATTTTGTATAGAATGAATTTGAATTCAAATAGAAAAGATTAGAATATAATAGAAAATAAAAGAAAAACAATAGAACAGAATAGAAAAAACATTTTATATATATATATATATATATATATATATATATATATATATATATATATATATATATATATATATATATATATATATATATATATATATATATAAAACCATCTGCCGAAATTTGAATTTCGTATAAAATGAATTTGAATAGAAAAGATTAGAATAGAGTAGAATAGACTAGAAAAACAATAGAACTGAATAGAATAAGATATAATATATATATTATATTTTATTCTGTTCTGTTCTATTGTTTTTTTAGTCTATTCTTTTCTATTATTTTCTATTCAAATTCGAATTCATTCTATACGAAATTCGAATTTCAGAAGCCATCTTCCGAAATTCGAATTTCGTATAGAATGAATTCAAATTCGAATAGAAAAGTTTAGAATAGAATAAAAAAGAATAGCATAGAAAAAAATATAATATATATATTATATTTTATTCTCTTCTGTTCTATTGTTTTTCTAGTCTATTCTATTTCTATTATTTTCTATTCTAATCTTTTCTTATCAAATTCGAATTCATTCTATACAAAATTTTTCTTGATGTTTTCCAATGCAACATTACACCCCATGATCTCCCCAATCAGGATCTGGGCACTTTCAGAGGTGAAAGGATCAGGATCCACAACATCACGATCACCTAAAAAGAGAGAAACCAAAAAAAAAAAACAAGGTATTATAAATATGCCGGCATCCATCTCTTAACTGAGTCTGTGGTCGCAGACAGTCACCTGTTGTGGTGACTATTTCCACCACATCTCCTTCCTCCTCCTCCTCCTCCTTTTGTCTTTGGTGGGTCTCCACTTCTTCCTGAGGTGGGGGGTCTGTGGTCTTTTTAGATGAGGGGTGTCCTCCGAGTCTTTTCTCCCCTATGTAAAAAAAAAATAGGTATACTTAGCACACAGATATTTGATGACATAAACAGGAATATGAAACATTGCTTGGAAGTGGGGTACAATTGTCTATTTTGTCAGAGTTCCAAGATGAAGAAAATTTTTTGTCCTTTGTCAAGCTTGAATACTTACTGTTTTGTACAAGCTTCACAGATGGAGTCACCCCTATAGTATACACTGGAGCACCTGTGTGGGACCCCCTAATAAAAAGGGTGTTCTTGTGTCCCACACTAGTGTTTTCTAGGCCGAATGAACAATGTTTCATACGAACGAATAATGTGCCCATGAACATGAAAGTTGCTATTTTAAACTGTACAACAGTAAAGAAAAGCACATGGAGCAGCACAAACGTAACAAAAATAAAGAATAGGAACACAGCACAACTACTTACTTTTTTGCAGCACTCTCCTAATCTTTCTGTACTGCTCGTGCTCCCTTAATTTGAGGTCCGACCACGGCTTCCTGAGCTGATCTTGACCACTTTCGCCATGATCTTGGCCTTTCTGACATTGGGGTTGGGGTAAGGCCCATACTTCCCGTCATAGTCGGTCCTTTTCAGTATGTCGACCATCTCCAACATCTCCCCAAAGGACATATTTGAGGCCTAAATCGTCTCTTCCGGGATTGGGACATTTCAGGCTGCGGGCTTTCCTCCTCCTTGTTGCTGTAATTAACAAACACCTGCTGTGTCTACGCCATGTGCTCTTCCCTGACTGCGCCGAACGAGAAGGGGTGGGGAATAGACTAGAAAGAACGTCAGGGGAGGGCGAAGTTTTACGCATGCGCAGTGTATATAAAGCGTAACACGCGTGCATAGTACGTACGATCTGTGAGCGGAGGAAGGAGTGTCGGAGGCTCCGATCGTGATAACGAAGGTAAGATCTAAACTTGGGCCTATACTGCTTCTAGATTGAGGCCTATATTGTAACAAGGAGAGCTTCGCCTGAGATTAGGGTTTGTCTTGTGTTGTGTCTTGCAGATAAAATGGATGGCTTCAATGACCACAACTTCCTCCCCCTGTACATAGACAAATACAGGGAGCTGCCCTGTCTGTGGCAGATCAAACATCCCCAATACAACAATAAACAAAAGAGGCAGGCAGCGCTGGAGAAACTGCTGGAGTTGGTGAAGCCAGTGGTCCCCACGGCAACCATCCCCTATTTAAAAGCCAAAATTGGTGGCCTGAGGAGCACTTATCTTAGGGAGCGCAAGAAGGTCACGGATTCCCAGAGATCAGGAGCTGCAGCAGATGATGTTTATGTCCCCAGGCTGTGGTACTATGAGAGACTGTGATTCCTGTCAGACCACACTGAAGTCAGGGAATCCCTCTCCACTCTTCCTTCCACCCTATCTTCCACCCCAGCTGAGGCTTCCGATGTCCAACCTGGGACTTCCAGCCAGGAAGAAGTGGAGGAGCCTAGCTGGAGCCAGGTATAGAATTCTTCTATAGATTTCTGGTCAATAAATAAATGATGTTTACTAGATGTTATTATTGATCACTAGACAAGAATGAAAAATGCTGGGCTCAGAATGATAATCTGTTATATTTGTTAACATTCAATTTGCAACAATCATGAGGTGAAAATTGTGTGTGATTGATGAATAAAAAACTCAAACTATGTCCCTTTTTCATACACAGGAAGACCTCAGCCAGGAGGAAGCTGTGGAATGTGGCAGCCAGGACGAGGCTCTGGAATGTGCCACAGAGGAGGAGGCTGTGGAATGTGGCAGCCAGGAGGAGGTGGGGGTTAGTGGCAGCCAGGAGAAGGCCGGGCCCAGTAGGAGCCTGACAGAATCACAGGTTCCTCCCCTCCGCCTTCCAACCATAAGACCCAGGAAGGGGAGTAACGTGGAGGATTCAGCACTCAGGCTGATTCAGGAGGCTTCTGCGTCCCTCAGAGCCACCCCCACTCCTGAAGAGGCCTTTGCCTGCATGGCTGCCACAAAACTGCAGGGCATGCAGTAGGGTCAACGCCAGCTGTGTGAGGATCTTCTTTACAAAACACTAACTAAGGGGGTGAGGGGCGAAATCACACACAAAACCCACCACAAAACCCACCTGTGTGAGTTGGACCATCCTCCTCCTACAACTCCAACACCACAGACACAGCGTGGAAGGAAGCGTGGAAGGAAGACCAGAGAATGATGACCTGGGTTCAGTGTGGTCTGGCAAAAGATGCAGGCTCTTGTATGACCACAGCCTGGGGACACAGATGTCATCTGCTGCTTTCATGATCTCTAGGGACTTCTGGACCAGACTGCACTCCCTTAGATAAGGACTCCTCAGGCCACCAATTTTGCAGGAAAATAATTGATGTGTGCCCAGGGGGCCAAAGGCTTCGCCAATTTCTGCTGTTTCTCCAGCGTTGCCTCCCTCTTTGGTTCTGAGCCCTTAATAAAGGATTTTTTGTTTCAATTAGACTCGCCTGTGTGTGTTTTCCTTTAAAAAGGACAGTTTGTTTGTGAGGAGGCAGGTACATTTGTAAACTACAATGTGAAATCAACAAGAGACACCAACACCAAGCAATCTCCTTGAGATTAAATAATACAAGATAATAATGGTGTTGTGGTAACTTGACACACAAAACACACCCAAAAATATTCAGGATGTAAAATCAAAAAATAAAAATAATTAACAACAAGATCAGGCTTGAAAACAATACAAACCAAAAGAAAAAAAAAGCTTGAAAACAATACAAAATAAAAAAATAAAAATAAAAATCTTTTTGTTCTGATGTGACAAATCTAAATATATTGATGAAATCACGATAAATAATAAAGAAAGAAGTTTGTGAGAAGTCTGTGTGAATATGAGCAGCAAAACTACTTCATTCTTCTGGCATTATAAAGAAGAAGAGAGTGCGTTGCATTGAACAATTTAAAACATTGCAGCCTGACGAAAGTGCTGTATCCATTCCGAACGCTAATTTTACCAGACCGAGCAATTCCATCTTGGAATTTCTTCTGAGCATGGGTGGCACTTTGTGCATCGGAATTGTCCACACACAGTCGGAATTGGCGCGATCGGATTTTGTTGTCGGAAAATATTATAGCCTGCTCTCAAACTTTGTGTGTCGGAAAATCCAATGGAAAATGTCTGATGGAGCCCACACAAGCTCCGATCGGACATTTTGCGTCGGAAAGTCCGACTGTGTGTACAGGGCATTAGAGACTTAAACTATCAGTCTGAAAAGGGAAAACTACTAGCATCAAAAAATGCACTACTACCAAAAATATGTTCTATCTTGGTCCATATGGTTAAATAACCCAAACTGTACTGTATAAGATTGATGACATGTACTTACATTGCCTTCTCTTACTGACTGGAACTATTTCCTTGTTTTATTAGTTCACTTCCTTATTTGATTACCCTCCCTTCCCCCGCTGTCTCCCTCTACTACCCAGGCTTAACCCTAATCCTTAATCCTCCCTCCCCATACCCCCCTTCCCGCCTACATCCCCAGGATGAAGACATTGGTTCTACACCAACACTACTGGCTGTAAGCTTAATTTCAATCTACTAATTCTATCTGACCTCACCTGCTGATTGAATGATTGTTCTTCTTCATAATTCTGCTCTTGTCATTCATGCTGCTGTAATTTGTACGGCTTCATCCTTCTGTACCCCTCTACTGTTTAATAAAGTCAATAAAAACTATTGGAAATAAAATGAGGTCAACTCATCACTTAAAATGTGAATTTACTGAGAACATGTTCTCATCAACTTCAACTAATGTTACAAATAATTGGAGAATACACCAAGCCAAATGAATGTATTAATATAGCTGGATACATCTGCATACAATAATAAATATGAACTATGACATTACAAGCAGTTTATAAAAGAACGTGTTTAATATTTACCTTTCTGGAGGGTGGTGAGTAAAAATTTTACCATCTTAAAGAGCGATGGGTGGTGCTGGTATCTGACACTTTGTGATGGTTTTGTTCCCCTCTGGACTCTGTGGTTCCTCCTCACTAAGTGACTACTTTGTTCTGTTTTGATGTAACAGCCGGTGGGAGGAACCACTACACCCAGCAGGGGACAAGGTTCTTCAAGAGAGCAAAAACTCACGGTACCTCTCCGGTAGATTAAAAAGTTTAAATGTAATAATGTTCATTCTCAATATGCTAAAAAAATACTAAAAGTAACAATAATAGAGGTAAAGCTATAACTACTGGTAACCCAGTGTTCCTCCTTAAATATTAGTGGATAACTATTTTTTTATTCAGGTCAGGTCTGAACAGAATTTTGTAACATTTGTGGAAAAATATACAGCCAAGAAGTCCACTACTTGATGCCATTATAGCAAACACCTCCACAGCCACCATGTATTTCCCTCTGGTGCTCAGATAGGCCGGAATCATGGAAATCCAGACACTGCAGAACACCAGCATGCTGAAGGTGATGTACTTGGCCTCATTAAAACTATCCGGTAATGTCCTGGCTAAAAAAGCTATAATGAAACTCACAGCTGCCAGAAGTCCCATATATCCCAGGACAGAGTAGAAGCCGATAACCGAACCCTCATTACACTGAATGATGATCTTAACCTGATAAGAGTGAGTGTCCTGATCCTGGAAGGGGGGAGAAATAGACAACCAAGAGACACAGATTATTACTTGAACCAGTGAGAAGACACAAATGATACAATTGGGCAGTTTTGATCCCATCCATTTCCTCCAAGGACTCCCAGGTTTGGTGGCTTTAAAAGCAATACACACCATGATACTTTTGGTAAGTAAAGAAGAGACAGCAACTGAGAAGATGATTCCAAAAGAGGTTACACGCAGCATGCAGGTCACATCTACTGGGCGGCCAAAGAACAAGAAGACACAGAGGAAGCTCAGCATGATGGAGACCAGGAGAAGATAGCTCAGGTTCCGGTTATTAGCTTTAACAATGGGGGTGTCCCGGTAATGTATAAATAACCCCAATATTAAACCAGTCAGAAGACAACAGAGTATGGAGACAGCTGAAAATATTGCAACAATTGTATCATCAGTGTAGGAGAGAAATTCCACCATTTTTGAAACACACCGATCCTTCTTCTCATTTGGAAATTTATCATCGGGACATTTCACGCAGTTTTCACTGTCTGCAGGAAGAACAATACAAACACAATGAACATCTGGATCAGAGCTTCTGAGAAAACATAGTTAGTCTGGTTGGTACAATCCTATACCCACAGTTGGTCCAGAGGAAGGCAAAAAACACAAGGAAAGCATGATCCAATTTGCTTCAGCAGGGGGAAAATTCTTTCTGATCCTTCGAGAGGCAATCAGATATTACCTGGATCAACTTTACCTATAAATGTTATATTTTGTGCATTTATGAAAGAATCCAGGACTTTTTTTAAAAGCAATCTACTGAGCTGGCCAAACCCAGCTATTTCACAGTTTCACAGCTCTTACTGTGAAGAAACCTTTCTGTATTTGGAGATTAAATCTCTTTTTCTCTAGATGTAAAGAGTGCCCCCTTATCCTCTGTGATGACCTAAACTGAATAACTCAACACCAAGTTCACTATATGGGCCACTTATGTATTTATACATGGAGATCATATTCCCGCTTATCTTCTCTTCTCAGGAGAGAATAAATTCAGTTCCTCTAATCTTTCCTCATAGCTGAGCTCCTCCATGCCTCTTATCAGTTTGGTTGCCCTTCTCTGCACTTTCTCCAGTTCCTTGATATCCTTTTTGAGAACTGGTGCCCAAAGCTGAATTGCATATTCCAGATGAGGTCTTACTAATGATTTGTACAGGGGAAAAATTATATCTCTCTCTCTGGAGTCCATACCTCTATTAATATGCTGCTGCCAGACTCATCCACCTTACCAATCGCTCTGTCTCTGCTACCCCTCTCTGTCAATCCCTCCACTGGCTTCCGGTCAGCCAAAGAATTAAATTCAAATTACTAACAACTACGTACAAAGCCATCCACAATTTAGCCCCCAGCTACATCGCTAGCCTAGTCTCTAAATACCAACCTACTCGTTCTCTTCATTCCTTTTAAGACCTTCTGCTCTCTAGCTCCCTCATCAACTCCTCCCATGCTCGCCTCCAGGACTTTTCCAAAGCCTCTCCAATCCTATGGAATGCCTTACCCCAATCTGTCCGCTTATCTCCTTCTCTATTAGCTTTTAGACGATCCCTGAAAACCCTTCTCTTCAGAGAAGCCTACCCTACCCACACCTAACAACTGTTTTTTTTTTAATTTTCTCCATCAGCTCACCCCCCCACAGTTATTACCTTTTATTTTTACTTGACCCTCCCTTCTAGATTGTAAGCTCTAATGAGCAGGGCTCTCTGATTCCTCCTGTACTGATTTTTATTGTAATTGTACTGTCTGTCCTCATGTTGTAAAGCGCTGCGCAAACTGTTGGCGCTATATAAATACTGTTTATTAATAATAATAATAATAATACAAGAAAGGACTTTGCTCGCTTTGGAAACTGCAGCTTGGCATTGCATCCTATCATTAAGCTTATGATCTACCAAAACCCCCAGATCCTTCTCCACCATTGATCCCCCCAGTTGTACTCCCCCTAGCATGTATGATGCATGCATATTCTTAGCCCCCGAGTGCATTACTTTACATTTATCAACATTAAACCTCATTTGCCACATAGTTGCCAAATTAGACAGAGCATTGAGATCGGCTTGTAAGTTGGAGACATCCTGTAAGGACATTATTCCACTGCATAGCTTAGTGTCATCTGCAAAGACAGAAAAGTTACTTTTAATCTCAGACCCAATATCATTTATAAATATATTAAAAAGTAAGGGTCCCAATACTGAACCTTGGGGTACACCACTGATAACCTTAGACCATTCAGAGTAAGAATCATTAACCACTACTCTCTGAATTTGGTCTTTTAGCCAGTTTTCTATCCATTTACAAACTGATTTTTCTAGGCCTATAAACTATACCTTACATGTTAGCAACAAATTGTCAATGGGATTTCCATCGTCGTCCTCGCAACATTTTATGCCACGTTCATTTTCTTGCGCAACAAAAAGTGCTCCATAAGGTTTGGCAAATGCAAAGGATTGACTTTGAAGCAGCCACCTTGCAAATCCTCCCAGACCTGTCCACGAATACCCAACGATAGCAGGTGATCCTGAAACCCCTTTTGGATAAGCTTTGTGAGATTGGTGCTACTTATCAGTGGGGGTAACCACTACACCTGATAGTCCGGAAGGGTACGGATACATTCTTGATCCGTTCCATGACAGATGTTCCTCCTACTTTGGAACACCTGAGGATCCCACAATTCCATCTAGATGGAAAATGGAATAAAATGGCGGTCGTTGCAATACTTTCTGTTATACCATATTTGCGCAGTGGTCTTACAAGTGCACTTTTCTGGAAAAAATACACTTTTTTGAATAAAAAAATAAGACAACAGTAAAGTTAGCCCAATTTTTTTATATTATGAAAGATAATGTTACGCCGAGTAAATTGATACCCAAAATGTCACGCTTCAAAATTGCACCCGCTCGTGGAATGGTGACAAACTTTTACCCTTAAAAATCCCCATAGGCGACGCTTAAAAAATTCTACAGGTTGTATGTTTTGAGTTAGGAGATCTAGGGCTAGAATTATTGCTCTCGCTCTACTAATCGCGGCGATACCTCACATGTGTGGTATGAACACCGTTCTCATATGCGGGTGCTACTCAAGTATGTTCACTTCTGCACGCAAGCTCGGGGCGTGTTTAAAAAAAAAAAATTCTTATTTATTTTACCTTTTTATTTTTTTATTGTTACACTGTTTTTTTAAAAAAAAAATTGTGTCACTTTTATTCCTATTACAAGGAATGTAAACATCCCTTGTAATAGAAAAAAAAGCATGACAGGACCTCTTAAATGTGAGATCTGGGGTCAAAAAGACCTCCGATCTCATATTTACACTGAAATGCAATAAAAAAATAAATAAATAAATTTGTAATTTAAAAAAATAAAAAAATAAAAGGCCCTTTAAGAGCTATGGGCAGAAGTGACGTTTTGACGTCGCTTCTGCCCTGCATTGTTATGGAGACGTGTGGGGGCCATCTTCCCCTCACTCGTCTCCATGCCCAGAAAGGGTGAAGATCCGATCGCCTCCGCCACTGCCGACGCCTCCGGTAAGCAGCGGAGGGCACCGGAGCATGGCGGGAGGGGGGGCCCTCTCCCGCCGCCGATAAAAGTGATATTGTGGCGAATCCGCCGCAGAGACCACTCTTATCGGAAAGTGGACCGCCGGCCTGAAGAAGAGGATACCGGGGTTATGGCAGCTGCTGCCATAACAACGATACTCCTCTTCAAAATTAGGACGCATATCGGCGTGCGGCGGTCCGTAAGCAGTTAAGCTACACTAGCTTGGATTGCACGCTAAGGAAATGGGCCCAAAGTGTGGTCATTCTTTAAAACAAGTAAACTGGCAAGGGCTTAGGGGCAGCAAGAGTTATGGGTATGCAAAAAAACAGCCCAAAGGCTAACGCTGCACTAGAAAAATAGTTAAAAGGATATAAACACAGCTGCTAGCACCCCAAAGTCTAATACAAACTCAACAGATATAAAATACAAAATTGGTGCAGCACTCGTGATATTGAAAATTTACAAGTGAAAAAAGGCTTAGAATAAAAGACTAAAGACGAGTCCCAAATATGCAGTCTTCTTTTTCCCAATGGGCCATAAACAAATTGGTTAGGCTGGGCGCACATTTAGCGCCTCTGATGATATGCCCTTTGGATGAAACATGTCAGGCTGGCTGATGCAAGCACGCTGAGAACCGCAGATTTTATACTTATCATGATGACCTTTTTTACCACATAATTATAAGTGAACTACAAATAAATTTGTGTCTTTTTACCTTACGGCTTCGCTATTTTTTGCCGCTTTGCTTTTTCTCTCTATGTCTTGGGTATTGCTGAAATGCTGAGGTTTGATATTCAACAACTTCTGCCCTGACTTTGGAAACTATTTGAATGGTGGCTATCTCCTGTTGGATGATTGATTTTTTAGAGGATTCATTTTACCTATTGGAGAGTGACACCTACATTGCCCGCGATTAGTGATTTGATGCTCATCTTAAATCATTATCTGGTAAGCAGATTTGACACACCTGGGTCTTGAGTGCATTTTTCCTTATACACTGGAAGCAGTGAAGGGCTCTTCATACTGTCTACATCTTCAATGAATGAACTTTTTCTGTTTGAATAAGCGCTGCATTTTGGACTATATTTCCCTGTTCTGCCTAGCAACATGACAGAGATCTACTGCTCCCTGTCATCGGGAGCAGTGATCTCTGTTATGTTGTAGAGAGACAATCCCCCCACAGTTAGAATCACTCCCTAGGACACACTTAACCCCTTGATCGCCCCCTAGTGTTTAACCCCTTCCTTGTCAGTGTCATTTACACAGTAATCAGTGCATTTTTATAGCACTGATCGCTGTATAAATGACAATCGTCCCAAAATAGTGTCAAAAGTGTCCGATGTGTCTGCCATAATGTCGCAGTCACAATAAAAATCGCAGATACCTTTTCATTTGGTCATTTTATACTTCTGCCACTAGATGGCGGGGTTTTTTGTTTTCACATGCGGCTCCATTACTTCCTTGTTTTTCTCTTATTGTCTGAATGGGTGGCCAGCAGTTAAAATGGCGCTACCGCCCTGCAGCTAATGTTGTACAATATCCAGCGGCCAGTAGTTAAGATGGCGCCGTTGGATTATAAAAACGATATGCGTGGTGACACGATCACCTGGCCAATGCCCAGACAACTTTTTTTGTGATGAAATGCGTAGGGTGAGGCCTACGACAGTAATGTCATCACGCTTCTCCTCTCAGGAGGTTGACAGACAAGCAAACCAAGAAGTTAAGTGAAACTCGTGGAGATGCCACGGTTTTGTTACATGACATGCCGCCTCTGATGCTTTTACTCTGCTTTTATCTTGTAAGTGCAATCCATTTATATTATTAAATTTGGAAACTTAACAGTACTGCACTATGAGAGCATTTCTTTTTTATTTTTCCGAGTTTCATCTGTAAAGTGGTGATTCCAGTTACTACTAAGGTTCCTGGGGAGACCTATTTCCCTGTACTTGGTGAGACCATTATTCTAGTGGTCACGGAGAGCTAGTAAGCAGACTACTTACTCTCACTTGGGTGTGGAGTTGGATGTTTCTAATGTGACAGATTATCACTTTCTCCTCACCTACAGCCTTTTCATCTATACAATACACGGATATTTGTTTTACTTTCACCTATGGACTGCATATTTGGGACTCTTCTTTAGTATTTTATTCTAAGCCTTTTTTCACTTGAAAATTTTCAATATCACTAGCGCTGCACCAATTTTGTATTTTATAAGAGTTATGGGTAGTCTTTGGTCCTAACTCTTCAGCTGGATAGGTCGTTGAAGCTCTTTTACTGTTGGCGCACTTTAAGGCAGTCTCTCAGGCTTGCAGACAGTGGTAAAGCTAATATGTGGCTGGCTATGAAGTCCTATTGCAAGAAGTGGCAGTCACAGATAATAGCCTCAAGGGCCTATAACCAATTCCAGCGACACAGCAACCACTGTGTCCTTTCGGCCAGATGTCACCCTCACACTTGGTTGCCTGTGACAACTCCAGCAACCGGCACTGCGGGGGTTGTGTCTTTTGCAGAAGCTTAGTCCTCTGATTCGCAGGTATCACACCTACCCCCAACGCAGGTGATCAGACACTATAGCTAGCTACTATGTGCTTCACCTATAGCAGCACCCTTTCCCTTAAGGCTAGCAGGCCTACCAGTACTTGGTTGCCCCCAGGACTTATACACAATGCTATAGTGCCTGGCCACCATGCCAGGGCAGATGCGAACTGAGCAAACAAACAGACTACTAGCAGTTAGAATACAGATAGCGTGGATCAATGACAGTCTAGGTAAAAGGCAGGCTGAGTTTGGGGAATAGTCCAATATCTGATCTAGGTCATACACAGGGAAATCCAAACTAGCAAAACAGGGCAGACAAATGGGGGGGGCTCGCTCAGGAACAATGCAGGTATCACTGTCTCCATCACAAGCAAGGGAGAGAGCATTTGGCTTGCTTATAACAGGTGACTGACAATATCAATCACCTTGCAGGTGTACACAGACAGGGAGAATGCAATAGCCAAAACCCGGATGCTGGAATGAGGAGCAGGAGCTCTTAAGTGATCCTGACAGCAGGTCACGGTGCAGTGCCTGGTTTCTCTCTCTCCCTCTGGTGGCATCCTCACGGTGCAGTAGTGGAGAAGCATGGCCCTCTCTCCAACCAGTCACCTCCTGGTCTCCTCTCTCCAGTAACTCTGCCCTTCCTCCCTTTATGGCGCCAGGTTTGCTCCCCTCCTTTAGTTCAGCAGGCTAGGAACAATAGTCTTATGAGTTGCCTGTCAATTGGGAAAATATGTTCCAAAACCCTCCTCTGGTCTTCCTAATTGTCTCTCTCTCATGGCCAATGGGGAGGGAGGGGAAGGAACAGCAGGGCGGGAGGTGATTACAGCAAATGCTGCTCTCCAATAGGGACACAACCTTAGGGGAACCATTCCTCTTTTGTACCATCACTATAGGATGATACCTGCTCTCTTCAGTTCTGCCAGCTGTTCGCATATTTCCTCCAGGTCTCCCAATGAGTTCTTTTGGACTCACCTCCCTGAATGGCTTGTCTTTCCTGAAGGCTGATCTGGTGTTGAGCACTTTTTGCACACCCCACATTGAACTCATTCTTCGAAAACATATTCTGCCATCTCAGGAGCTGGGTTTTGACTCTTTCTTTCCACTCGAGTAACAGTGGAGTAATTTGTGGGTAGATCTTCTGTATGGGAATGCATCCTTTACTCCCCAAACCAAATCAGATAGTGAGACTGGGGTGGCTGGATTCACTTGTCCTAGTAACATTCATACGCAATCTCAGCGGGGAAGCCGTAACATTCCAAACATTGACTGGAATCTTCCCATGGCTTTGTTGCAAAGCCCTAGTCAATATCACTTCTGCGATTATCTCCACCCCCGTGTCCCCTCCTTGAGAGTGAGCTTCCAGGACAACAAAGGGCCCCAGTTGTTCCCAATTGAGCTTGACTGAAGCTTGTGGACACGCCACCTCTCCAGGTTGTAGTATCTTTTCACATCTGTTTAGTCGCCATATCTTCCCGACTCCTTCAGCTGGGGCTTTCTGTTCTTGAACTAGACGATGCTATGCTTAGCATGGTGTGTATACCCTTGGTTGAAGTATCAGGTTCCAAGACAAGAGGAGTAAGCAGTCTCCTGAGGTCAGTGTTGGTTCCTGTGATAAGGGAACTCTTGTTGGCTCCCGGTAGGTGAGTACATTGGCACCAATGACAAAGTCAGAGGCAGATGGAGTGTCCTAAAGAACGATTTTAGGGACTTAAGAGCTAAATTGAGGAAAGGGACCTCCAAGGTAGTATTCTCAGGAATGCTACCGGTACATAAAGCCACACCGGAAAGGCAGAGGGAGATTAGGGAAGTAAACAAGTGGCTGTAGAGTTGGTGTAGTAAGGGAGGGTTTGGGTTCCTGGAGGACTGGGCCGACTTCTCAGTCGATAACCGGTACTATAGAAGGGACGGACTGCACCTAAATGAGGAGGGTGCAGATCTGCTGGGAATGAAGATGGCCATAAAGTTAGAGGGATTTTTAAACTAGGCAATGGGGGGGAGGGTCCAGAGGTAGAGATAGCCAACGCGGAAGATATTCCAGAGGGTAGTATTGGGGGCATTAGTGGTAGGTTAACCAAAGCACAAAAACACAAGGTAAGTATAGTAGCAAGTCCTTGTTGCAATCTCGAAACACCCAATACGAGGACAATATGCGACCGGTCTAAACTATGTGGCATGTTCACCAATGACAGGAGCATGGCGGACAGGATGGGTGAACTAGAGATACTGTTGTACGAGGAGGATTTGGATTTTGTGGGAATTTCAGAGACCTGGTTCAACAGCTCTCATGATTGGCTGGCAAACATTCAAGGGTATACCCTTTACCGCAAGGATAGAGAGGGTAAAAAAGGGGGAGGGGTATGCCTATTAATCAAGAATAATGCACAAGTGAATGTGAGAGATGACATCACTGAGGGAGCTAGGGAGGAGGTGGAATCCTTATGGGTAGAGCTCCAAAGCGATAAAGTTAAGGGGAAAATAATACTGGGAGTATGCTATAGGCCCCCTAACCTGAGGAAGAAAGTGGAGACAGATCTCCTATCACAATTTGGATTAGCAGCAAGGATGGGAAGTGTTATCTTAATGGGGGATTTTAACCATACAGACATAGACTGGGCGGAGGGAACCGCGCATTCTTTTAGGGCTTGCCAGTTCCTTAACCACTTGAGCCCCGGACCATTATGCTGCCTAAGGACCAGAGGTCTTTTTCCAATTTGGCACTGCGTCGCTTTAACTGCTAATTGCGCGGTTATGCAATGCTGTACCCAAACGAAATTTGCGTCCTTTTCTTCCCACAAATAGAGCTTTCTTTTGATGGTATTTGATCACCTCTGCAGTTTTTATTTTTTGCGCTATAAACGGAAAAAGACCGAAAATTTTGAAAAAAAATAATATTTTCTACTTTTTGTTATAAAAAAAATCCAATAAACTCAATTTTAGTCATACATTTAGGCCAAAATGTATTCGGCCACATGTCTTTGGTAAAAAAAAATGTCAATAAGCGTATATTTATTGGTTTGCGCAAAAGTTATAGCGTCTACAAACTAGGGTACATTTTCTGGAATTTACACAGCTTTTAGTTTATGACTGCCTATGTCATTTCTTGAGGTGCTAAAATGGCAGGGCAGTACAAAACCCCCCCAAATGACCCCATTTTGGAAAGTAGACACCCCAAGGAAATTGCTGATAGGCATGTTGAACCCATTGAATATTTATTTTTTTTGTCCCAAGTGATTGAATAATGACAAAAAAAAAAAAATATTTACAAAAAGTTGTCACTAAATGATATATTGCTCACACAGGCCATGGGCCTATGTGGAATTGCACCCCAAAATATATTCAGCTACTTCTCCTGAGTACGGGGATACCACATGTGTGGGACTATTTGGGAGCCTAGCCGCGTATGGGACCCCGAAAACCAATCACCGCCTTCAGGATTTCTAAGGGTGTAACTTTTTGATTTCACTCTTCACTGCCTATCACAGTTTCGGAGGCCATGGAATGCCCAGGTGGCACAACCCCCCCCCAAATGACCCCATTTTGGAAAGTAGACACCCCAAGCTATTTGCTGAGAGGCATATTGAGTCCATGGAATATTTTATATTTTGACACAAGTTGCGGGAAAGTGACACTTTTTTTTTTTTTTTTGCACAAAGTTGTCACTAAATGATATATTGCTCACACAGGCCATGGGCCTATGTGGAATTGCACCCCAAAATACATTTAGCTGCTTCTCCTGAGTATGGGGATACCACATGTGTGGGACTTTTTGGGAGCCTAGCCGCGTACGGGGCCCCGAAAACCAATCACATCAATTATACATATACAAAAATATTTTGGAAATGATGTTAATAATGCACTATTCATTACAGTTATCGTATTGCATGCTCCTGAGGAAGCGCTAAGGCGCGCAACATGTCGAGCTTATAAGTTTATACAGAATTTTTGACCACCACCATCACATGGCGTCTGATTCAACGATATGTACTGTAACTATATAGATCAATAAGTTGTCTGTGTGTCCCTTACTGATCCTATAGTTCCGTTGTCTCTTGATATATTGTGTATGGAGTGCATATTCTGTAAATGATGTATACTATACTCAGTTTTTATCCTATTTTTGTCTTTCCCCGTTTTTAATATATTATTTTTGAAATAAAAATCAGACTTTTTATGATCTTAGTATCCTTATTGTGCCTACAAAGTCTTGGTGCCTGCCCACACTTTTATGTCCTCTAAACAATTTATATTAGACGCGGCACATATACGTACCCTGTATCCGCATGACCACTATGCGATGATACATTCCCAATTTCTTTTTTTGTAACTAACTTTTATAACGGTAACCGGTTCCAGGTTCGGGTCTCTCAAAATGCGATGGCATCTTGGGAGACCCTGTGAAAGTGTGCCTAGTCTGTGGAATGCTGTACCCTACGCTAATACTCAACTAGTGCATGGTAGCGTTCAAAACATTCACCAATGCAAAGACCAGGATTGTCAGGACAGGAGGGACAATAATAGCGGGTGTCACGCCTATATCCGCGCTTGCTGCAGACACGACATCTTTTTTGGGGGGGTTCGTTGGGTAGGGGTACTCGGGAGGATATAAAAATGCCTCTCATGCAGCCGACTGCATTTGGTTGGGGATGTGAATGGGGGAAGTACGGGCGCTGCAGAAGCGGTGGGTTCCCAATTAGGATTGGCGAATGCAGCAGGAAGGGCACTATGGGCATGACGGGCCTGTGTTTGTCTTTTTGGTGGCAGCGGGACACTACTTGTGCTTGCCACCTCACCAGCTTGAACTGCACTTATGGGACTCGCCACGTCACCAAGTGTTACTGCAGCGCTGGTTTGACTACGACTGGGGTATACTAGGCCGCTGGTGCTTGCCAGTTCAATAAAAAGCTTCCAAAAAAACTGTTAGCGATCGCAGGGATCAGGCCTGACTCTGCAAACGCTGCAGTCATGCGTTTAGTGTTTTGTAAGTGACAGTGATCGATCGATACTTCACTTGGGTGGGCTGGGCTGGGCCGGGCAGAGGGGCAAAACGCAGGTGCTAGCAGGTATCTGGGCTGATCCCGCTAACACTGCGTTTTTGGGAACCCTAAACTGCTGGGGACGCTAGTATAGATCTGATCGGATCAGATGTTGATCCGTTCAGATACTATACCACTAAAGGAGGCGTATGCTGCGTGCGTGGGTGTTAGTGGTACTGGCGCTAACCTGACGCTGCCTGGGGACGGTGCTTGCTAGTTCACCAAAATGCTACCAAAAAAACTGTTAGCGATCGCAGGGATCAGGCCTGACTCTGCGAACGCTGCAGTTATGCGTTTAGTGCCTTGTAAGTGACAGTGATCGATCGATACTGCACTTGGGTGGGCTGGGCTGGGCCGGGCGGAGGGGCACAACGCAGGTGCTAGCAGGTATCTGGGCTGATCCCGCTAACACTGCGTTTTTGGGAACCCTAAACTGCTGGGGACGCTAGTATAGATCTGATCGGACCAGATATTGATCCGATCAGATACTATACCACTAAGGGAGGTGTATGGTACGTGCGTGGGTGTCAGTGGTACTGGCGCTAACCTGACGCTGCCTGGGGCTGGTGCTTGCCAGCTCACCAAAATGCTACCAAAAAAAATGTTAGCGATCGCAGGGATCAGGCCTGACTCTGCGAACGCTGCAGTTATGCGTTTAGTGTTTTGTAAGTGACAGTGATCGATCGATACTGCACTTGGGTGGGCCGGGCGGAGGGACAAAACGCAGGTGCTAGCAGGTATCTGGGCTGATCCCGCTAACACTGCGTTTTTGGGAACCCTAAACTGCTGGGGACGCTAGTATAGATCTGATCGGATCAGATATTGATCTGTACAGATACTATACCACTAAGGGAGGCGTATGCTGCGTGCGTGGGTGTTAGCGGTACTGGCGCTAATCTGACGCTGCCTGGGGCGACGCATATCACCACCGGGCGACCGGGGGGCTAAACCTTTATTCGGTAATAAATGGCGGGTGCCCTGACACTATAAAAAATAAACAAACTAACCAGCGTCACCCGTAACAGTTATACGGTGATCAGTGGTGAAAGGGTTAACTAGGGGGCAATCAAGGGGTTAAAACATTTATTAGGTAGTATGTGGGGGTCCCTGTCGCTATAAAACGCTGACGGCGAACCTAAATATTTACCTCACTAACTAGCGTCACCAGCGACACTAATACAGCGATCAGAAGAATGATCGCTTAGTGACACTGGTGACAGGGGGTGATCAAGGGGTTAAAACTTTATTAGGGGGGGTTAGGGGGGTACCCTAGACCTAAAGGGGGGTAATACTCACTGCCCTAACACTGTAACTGTCACAAACTGACACCAATGCAGTAATCAGAAAAAAAACAAAAAAAAAACAAAAAACTGCTGGTGTCAGTTTGTGACAGGGGGGGGGGTGATTGGGGGGGATCGGGGGGCGATCGGGGGGGGGGATCGGGGTGTTTTGTGTGCCTGGCATGTTCTACTGTCTTGTGTAGTGTTGGTGCACTCACATACCTGTCTTCTCTCCTTGGCGCTGCAACGGAATACCGAGCCGAGGACAGATGACATCATTTCCTTTGCTGCTGTTTAGCATACAGCAGCAAAGGAAGTAATCTGATTGGCCGGCGGCGATCGCGAGGGGGGGGCCACGAACGGATGGCCTCCCCCTCACCTCCGATCGCCGGGGGACAAAACGGGACCGCCTCGGGCACCGCCGCGGGAGGCAAATCACGTACATGTACGTGATTTTGCCTGCCCGTGCCGCCTTGCCGACGTAAATCGGCGTGAGGCGGTCCTTAAGTGGTTAATGTCTTGCAGGACAATTTTGTGGGTCAGATGGTAGACGCACCAACTAGAAATAAAACATTACTGGATCTACTGATTACCAACAATACAGACTTGATCACGGATGTGGAAATACGGGGCAATTTAGTTTCAGTATAAATCACACAAATAGGAAACCTAAAGGGAATACAAAGACACTGAATTTCAAAAGAGCCAACTTCCCTAAACTACAAACCCTGCTAAAAAAAAAAATTGGGATAAAATATTAGGAACAAAGAATACGGAGGAGAGATGGGTTTGCTTTAAGAGCATATTAAATAAGGGCATTAGCCAATGTATCCCATTGGGTAATAAATTTAAAAGAGCGAGCAAAAGTCCTTAACTCCAATGTAAAAATGCATATAAAAGCAAAGGAGAAGGCCTTCAAAAAATACAAGGTTGAGGGATCATCCTCAGCATTCAGACTTTATAAAGAATGCAACAAGAAATGTAAGGGTGCAATTAGGACGGCTAAGATCGAACATGAAAGACACATAGCGGAGGAGAGCAAAAAAAATCCCAAGAAATTCTTTAAGTATGTAAACAGTAAAAAAGGGAGGACAGACCATATTGGCCCCATAAAGAATGAGGAAGGACATCTGGTTACAAAGGATGGGGAGATGGCGAAGGTATTGAATTTATTCTTCTCCTCAGTCTTCACAAGTGAATCGGGGGGCATCAGTAACCAAAACTGCAGTCCTCATGACACAACCTCATGACACAACACAGGAAGCACCAACATGGTTAACAGAGGACAGAATTAAAATTAGACTTCAGAAACTTAACATTAATAAATCACCGGGACCAGATGGCTTGCATCCGAGGGTACTTAGGGAACTCAGTCAAGTGATTGCCAGACCGTTGTTCCTAATTTTTATAGATAGTCTACTGACTGGAATGGTACCAGCTGATTGGAGAAAAGCCAATGTAGCACCAATATTTAAAAAGGGCCCAAAATACATCCCTGGGAATTACAGACCAGTTAGCCTAACATCAATAGTATGTAAACTCTTGGAGGGGATGATAAGGGACTATATACAAGATTTTAGTAATAAGAACAGTATCATTAGCAGTAATCAGCATGGATTCATGAAGAATCGTTCTTGCCAAACCAATCTATTAACCTTCTATGAGGAGGTGAGTTGCCATCTAGATAAAGGAAGGCCCATAGACGTGGTGTATCTGGATTTTGCAAAAGCATTTGACACAGTTCCCCATAAACATTTACTGTACAAAATAAGGTCCATTGGCATGGACCATA
Source organism: Aquarana catesbeiana (assembly GCF_042186555.1). Lineage (NCBI taxonomy): Eukaryota > Metazoa > Chordata > Amphibia > Anura > Ranidae > Aquarana > Aquarana catesbeiana. Next base: position 956,682,340 of record NC_133324.1, read on the forward strand.
GGATGAGTACATGGATTGAAAACTGGCTACAAGGGCGAGTTCAGAGGGTGGTGATAAATGGGGAGTACTCAGAATGGTCAGGGGTAGGTAGTGGGGTTCCTCAGGGTTCTGTTCTGGGACCAATCCTATTTAATTTGTTCATAAATGACCTGGAGGATGGGATAAACAGTTCAATCTCTATATTTGCAGACGATACTAAGCTAAGCAGGGCAATAACTTCTCTGCAGGACGTGGAAACCTTGCAAAAAGATCTGAACAAATTAATGGGGTGGGCAACTACATGGCAAATGAGGTTCAATGTAGAAAAATGTAAAATAATGCAATAATGAACCTCTGGGAGAATCTAGGATGGAAAAGGACCTGGGGGTCCTAGTAGATGATAGGCTCAGCAATGGCATGCAATGCCAAGCTGCTGCTAACAAAGCAAACAGAATATTGGCATGCATTAAAAAGGGGATCAACTCCAGAGATAAAACGATAATTCTCCCACTCTACAAGACTCTGGTCCGGCCGCACCTGGAGTATGCTGTCCAGTTCTGGGCACCAGTCCTCAGGAAGGATGTACTGGAAATGGAGCGAGTACAAAGAAGGGCAACAAAGCTAATAAAGGGTCTGGAGGATCTTAGTTATGAGGAAAGCTTGTGAGCACTGAACTTATTCTCTCTGGAGAAGAGACGCTTGAGAGGGGATATGATTTCAATATACAAATACCATACTGGTGACTAGGGATGAGCCGAACACCCCCCTGTTCGGTTCGCACCAGAACATGCGAACAGGAAAAAAGTTTGCTCGAACACGCGAACACCGTTAAAGTCTATGGGACACGAACATGAATAATCAAAAGTGCTAATTTTAAAGGCTTATATGCAAGTTATTGTCATAAAAAAGTGTTTGGGGACCCGGGTCCTGCCCCAGGGGACATGGATCAATGCAAAAAAAAGTTTTAAAAACGGCCGTTTTTTCAGGAGCAGTGATTTTAATAATGCTTAAAGTCAAACAATAAAAGTGTAATATTCCTTTAAATTTCGTACCTGGGGGGTGTCTATAGTATGCCTGTAAAGGGGCGCATGTTTCCCGTGTTTAGAACAGTCTGACAGCAAAATGACATTTCGAAAGAAAAAAACCCATTTAAAACTACTCGCGGCTATTGCATTGCCGACAATACACATAGAAGTTCATTGATAAAAACAGCATGGGAATTCCCCACAGGGAAACCCCGAACCAAAATTTAAAAAAAAAATGACGTGGGAGTCCCCCTAAATTCCATACCAGGCCCTTCAGGTCTGGTATGGATATTAAGGGGAACCCCGGCCAAAATGTAAAAAAAAAATGACGTGGGGTTCCACCTAAATTCCATACCAGGCCCTTCAGGTCTGGTATGGATTTTAAGGGGAACCCCGCGCCAAAAAAAAAAAAAAAACGGCGTGGGGTCCCCCCAAATATCCATACCAGACCCTTATCCGAGCGCGCAACCTGGCAGGCCGCAGGAAAAGAGGGGGGGACGAGAGTGCGCCCCCCCTCCTGAACCGTACCAGGCCACATGCCCTCAACATTGGGAGGGTGCTTTGGGGTAGCCCCCAAAACACCTTGTCCCCATGTTGATGAGGACAAGGGCCTCATCCCCACAACCCTGGACGGTGGTTGTGGGGGTCTGCGGGCGGGGGGCTTTTAGTGAAATGGTAGGGGTAAGTACCCCCTTACCATTTCACACAGGGGGGGCCGGGATCTGGGGGTCCCCTTGTTAAAGGGGGCTTCCAGATTCCGATAAGCCCCCCGCCCGCAGACCCCCACAACCACCGGCCAGGGTTGTGGGGATGCGGCCCTTGTCCTCATCAACATGGGGACAAGGTGTTTTGGAGGGCTACCCCAAAGCACCCTCCCAATGTTGAGGGCATGTGGCCTGGTACGGTTCAGGAGGGGGGGCCGCACTCTCGTCCCCCCCTCTTTTCCTGCGGCCTGCCAGGTTGCGTGCTCGGATAAGGGTCTGGTATGGATTTTTGGGGGGACCCCACGCCGTTTTTTTTTTTTTTTTTTTTTTTTTGGGCGCGGGGTTCCCCTTAATATCCATACCAGACCTGAAGGGTCTGGTATGGAATTTAGGGGGAACCCCACGTCATTTTTTTTTTACATTTTGGCCGGGGTTCCCCTTAATATCCATACCAGACCTGAAGGGCCTGGTATGGAATTTAGGGGGACTCCCACGTCTTTTTTTTTAAATTTTGGTTCAGGGTTTCCCTGTGGGGAATTCCCATGCCGTTTTTATCAATGAACTTCTATGTGTATTGTCGGACTGGCAATGCAATAGCCGCCAGTAGTTTTAAATGGGTTTTTTTCCTTCGAAATGTCATTTTGCTGTCAGACTGTTCTAAACACGGGAAACATGCGCCCCTTTACAGGCATACTATAGACACCCCCCAGGTACGAAATTTAAAGGGATATTACACTTTTATTGTTTGACTTTAAGCATTATTAAGATCACTGCTCCTGAAAAAACGGCCATTTTTAAAACTTTTTTTTGCATTGATCCATGTCCCCTGGGGCAGGACCCAGGTCCCCAAACTCTTGTTATGACAATAACTTGCATATAAGCCTTTAAAATTAGCACTTTTGATTTCTCCCATAGACTTTTAAAGGGTGTTCTGCGGCATTCGAATTTGCCGCGAACACCCCAAATTGTTCGCTGTTCGGCGAACTTGCGAACAGCCAATGTTCGAGTCGAACATGAGTTCGACTCGAACTCGAAGCTCATTCCTACTGGTGACCCTACAATAGAAATAAAACTTTTTCGCAGAAGAGAGTTTAACAAGACTCGCGGCCACTCATTAAAATTAGAAGAAAAGAGGTTTAACCTTAAACTACGTAGAGGGTTCTTTACTGTAAGAGCGGCAAGGATGTGGAATTCCCTTCCACAGGTGGTGGTCTCAGCGGGGGGCATTGATAGCTTCAAGAAACTATTAGATAAGCACCTGAATGACGGCAACATACAGGGATATATAATGTAATATTGACACATAATCACACACATAGGTTAGACTTGATGGACTTTTTTCAACCTCATCTACTATGTAACTATGTAACTATGTAACATATCACAGCTAGTGTGTCGAACGTCTCTGTTTTTTTCAGCCACAGAGAGGTCAAAGGTTAACTGTAGCTGTTATAGGGAAATTTCTGGGTCCCGATAGCCCTTATTTCTAATTCATCCAACTTCAGCAGGGGCAAGTGTTTGTGGTGTTTGTCACAGAAGTCTCAGTATAGAAGGGTCACTTAGGTCCCGGTGTCCAGAAGGGTATTTGTGTAGACTCCTTCCACTTGAATTGACATGACAGGAGAAGATCCCACTAGCTCAACCTGGAATTTGCAAGAAGTAGTAGTAGAATTAGTTTGTCCTGTGGCCGGTATCCGTGCCCCCTTCCTGTGAGGATCCTGTTTTGGCTTGGGTCTCCGTTGAGCCCCTGAGGGTTGGTGTGCACAGAATTTCCGAGACTAGGCAAGGTGAGCGGGATTTCGGGTCGCTCAGAGATAACAGCAAAAACCCTCTGCGAAGGTTTGGACTACCGCTGTGGTCTCCTCATGTTGTTGACTAGCTATGGTAGGCGGGCACCCAGTTTGCGCCTTTACCGGGGCCCTCTGGCTTTGGGCATTTTCTTTCAGACTTTGATGGGCTTGGGCAATCACGTTGGTAATGTCCTACTCCTTCACAGTTGAAACAGACCCCTTGACTTGCTGGTTTCTCGGTAGAGATGACAAAAGGTGTCTAAGATAGGTTAGATCCTGTGACACTCTCACCAGACATTGTGGTGATTTTAGCTGCCAGTAGGTTTATCATCTCCATCACCTGTGACTTTCTGATGGCTATTTCCAAATTGAGCTCCATTGCCCCCACTGATCCAACGTCAGCTAAAGGTGCCGATGCTGGCCTGACTGAAGCTTGTTTGCCCTCAAACATGGCTTCTTTCTCCCTCATTACCTTAATGAGCTCACAATATTTCAACATGACATCTGCTGAGGCCTTCAGCTGGATCCAGATTGGATGTGAGTATAGAGCCCCTCTTAGGATCTGCCACACTCTAGCTTGATCTATGGCAGAGGGTTCTATTCCCTTCTTCAACACGATTTGGTTCAGCATTTTGTTCAAATGTCTCATATACTCAGACAGGCGTTCACTATGGCTTTGTTGATCATGCTTGAACTGGCAAATCAAGCCTGCCACTTTCTCTGTCTGTTCGAACCTTTCCTGTAGCATAATGAGGTAGTCATGGGTTGTTTTGTTGAATTTGAGGTTTCTGATGGCTTCTGCAGCAGCTCCTTGCAAACGTTCACTGATGCGCTGTTTCTTTTGGGCTTCTGGCACATCCCACTGTTCCAGAGCATGCATGGCTTGCTCCATTGGAGAGGGAGGGGGGGGGGATAGCCTGCAGCTGCTCCAGTCACCCTCTGGGAGTGGCTCTGTTCCTCAGTGGTGACTGGCTGAGTGGGCTGGGGGGTGGAGAATCAGCGCCCCTACACTAGTAGAAGGTGTCACCTGGGTGAGGATCCAGACTGTCAATCAAGTGGTGGACCAAGGTGGAGTAGCAGTAACTTGTTTGCAGGCCAGTAAGCTCAGCAGTGCCTATTGTTCTGGGCATGAATATGTTAAAGAACCTGGACTTGCCCTGCGGTGTGTCCGGGGCAGTGCCCTACGAGCTGTGTGGCCCAATGTGATATGAGCCTAGGAAGCTCACCAGATGGCAGCGAGGAAAAATCCTGAGCAGGTGTGAGTCAGGAAGGAGGTGGGCAGAGGCATGTCCATCAGCGTGTCCAGGAGCAGCCATGTTTTGGCAGAAAAAAAATGCTTCATGCGTGTAGACGGGTCTAAGCAAACATTAATGCTAGGCGTGTCAAATGCTTAAGTGTTAATCCATTTCCAAATGCTTGATGAGCCTAAATGGGTCTAAACACGTTATACAACTCAATTGTTTTTTCAGCAAAAACGCAGCTGACAAGAGGAAATGTTTTTAGAGGTTAGCTAAACGCCCGGTGTGCATGTGTCCTAACCACTCCCCTCCCCCTAGACTGACAATGCTACTGTACAGAGGTGTCCCCATTGCTCCTTCATCCAGAGTGGAGACACTCTAAGACAGGAAGTGAGTTACTGGTCGGATCACCAGGTAAAAATAAAGGAGAAAAAATCCCAAAAAACGAAATAAAGATTGGTAAGGTGCAATATATTAGAGTTTTAGTTTGGAGTTTTGATACGCTTAAATGTGATGTATGATGAGTAATGTGCGAGAATAACACTTCCAGGTATTTAGTACCAGAGATCTGGCATCATACAGGGTCACCATTTACTTCCTGAACTGAGAGATGACACAATCATGGAAATCCTGGTGCCTGTTTAGCTCTTGGCTGTGTTCTTGAATCCCTGACACAGATCAGCCCCTGCTGCAGACTCTCACCGTGTGACTTTCTATGAATCTACAATGTTGGGGAAGAGGAGACTAAGGAAATGCTTCCTCCTGCCTGCAGCAGACCAATGACATCATCTTAGCCTCGGAAAATACACTGACTGGAGCTCAAAGATAACTTGTTTTTTCTTGTTCAATATGTTTAGTGAAAAAAAAAGTTATCTGATATCGTACTTAGCGTGTAGATTTTGTTCTTCTCTCTCTCGCCGTGGTACGGTGTGAGGCGGAGACACCCTTATCATCCACACTTCTTAGTTCCTACTAGAAATACCTGTCCACCCCGACCTTGTGGGATGCTCCCACCTGTATTGGTTACCATTAGATTTCCTGTTGTGATTCTCATCATGATCTATGATTCTTTCCTACTACCGTGCCTTGAAAAAGTATTCATACCCCATGAAATTTTCCACATTTTGTCATGTTACAACCAAAAAACGTATTTTATTGGAATTTTATGTGATAGACCAACACAAAGTGGCACATAATTGTGAAGTGGAAGGAAAATTATAAATGGTTTTCAATTTTTTCTACAAATAAATATGTGAAAAGTGTGGGGGGGGGGAATTTGTATTCAGCCCCCTTTACTCTGATACCCCTAACTAAAATCTAGTGGAACCAATTGCCTTCAGAAGTCACCTAATTAGTAAATAGAGTCCATCTGTGTGTAATTTAATCTCAGTATAAACACAGCTGTTCTGTGAAGCCCTCAGAGCTTTGTTAGAGAACCTTAGTGAACCGACAGCATCACGAAGGTCAAGAAACACACCAGACAGGTCAGTGATAAAGTTGTGGAGAAGTTTAAAGCAGGGTTAGGTTATAAAAAAATATCCCAAGCTTTGAACATCTCACGGAGCACTGTTCAATCCATCATCTGAAAATGAGAAGAGTATAGCACAACTGTAAACCTAACAAGACATGGCCGTCCACCTAAACTGACAGGCTGGGCAAGGAGAGCATTCATCAGAGAAGCAGCCAGGAGGCCCATGGTAACTCTGGAGGAGCTGCAGAGATCCACAGCTCAGGTGGGAATCTGTCCACAGGACAACTATTAGTCGTGATCTCCACAAATCTGACCTTTATGGAAGAGTGGCAAGAAGAAAGCTATTGTTGAAAGAAAGTCATAAGAAGTCCAGTTTGCAGTTTGCCAGAAGCCATGTGGGGGACACAGCAAACGTGGAAGAAGGTTCTCTGGTCTGATGAGACCAAAATTTAACTTTTTAGCCTAAAAGCAAAACGCTATTTGTGGCAGAAAACTAACACTGCACATCACCCTGAACACACCATCCCCACCCTGAAACATGGTGGTGGCAGCATCATGTTGTGGGGATGCTTTTCTTCAGTTATAGGCTACTGGCTATTCCTTATTCTAGTACGGTCGTATGTCATCACGTTCGAAACGATCTGACTTTGGTGTGATCCAAAGTCCGTTTCATTGGAACTCCATCAGAACTCCGGCGAAAAGTCCTTCGGAGTTCAGTCCGACGAAAGGTCCGGTCGTGTGCACACGGCATTAGTGTATTTTTTTATATATATTTTTATTATATATATAATTTTCTTATTCATTGTGTCCAATTTGGCTATATTTAATCTTGTACACACGAGTATTCTAAGCCAACCTAATATTGTGTTTTTATGTAATGGAAACATTACTAGCCATGAATGTGAACCGGCACTGTGGCTGCTTATCAAAAGCCCCTTTTGTCTTTCATCAGAAAAGTGCTTTGGAATCAAATGTTTCTTTATTTTTATATTTACGCCATTTTAATTAATTTGATGTACTGAAAATTATACCTATAAAGGAATGAATACATTTAAGTGCATTGAATGTTTTCCTAGCCGCAAGTAATGCTTTTGCATTGCGATTAGATAATACCATTTTTTCCCTGGTGTGTAATTATCACGCCCACTAGCCCGCCTCCTTCCACTACAAAGGACTGTTTCCTAGTGACCACGCTTCCTGAAGACGTTATTACGAAACGTACGTCGGAGCGGTACCTGGTCACGTTACTCTACGCCATATCCGGTTCCTCTGGTTGTTGATATCATCGGGTGGAATGCACGCCGACCACGGAGGTGGTACACGGCATCCATGCACAGCCCTAATACCGATAAGTGAGCAGCCCCAGTGCTGACTAGGCACCAACACATGTAAGTGGACATTTGGCTATGTTTTATGCTTTTAATCTTTCTTATTAAACTGTATTACGCTATGGATCTGTCCATTGTTTTTTTATATATCCCATGTCTAATAATCCGGGGAGGAAGCTTTCCATTTGATCTCCAGTCTCCATATGTGAGCAGGCACAACCCTGCATAAGCGCTTTATGACTTTCTTTTTAATTAAAGAAGTCAATTGTATCTGGTAAGCAGATTTGTTACTCAGCACTGTGGGGTGTCGTTTTGCTTCTTGGTGAAGGAACTCCCACTATCTACACAGAAGAGTCTATACACCTAGAAGACCACTCTGTTTACATTAGAACTGTTGTTCTTCTTCACATTTGGGACTTTATTTTTATCACTATTGTTTATTTTTGTGAGCAATCATTTTTTTCACATATACTTAGTGTTTTTGGCAACCATTATTCTTTATCACTTGGTGTTTACATTTTTAGTCTTATAAGATGTTACGTATATAATTTGTTTTTTTCATTAATGTCATCACCAATAGTTAACTCACCAGCGCCCTCTACATACCACCAATATAGTGTATATGTGAAGTGTTGCGTATATTTATGGTGCTATATAAGTACCTGTTATAAATAAGTAGCAAGAGCAAAATATAACTGGGCAGGGCTGATACCATTCTTCTGATTTCAGTCCACAAAATCCTGTGTGCAGTCAGCCAACAAAAGGACTTAGGGGCTAAATACATTCCTGACAGGATAAATAGGTATCTTTCTTTACTTGCAGCAACCTTTAAAGTGGTACAAACATGGGAAAATGTGTACAAACTGTACCTGAAATGTTGGAGATCTCTCCTTCTGGACATGGGATGCACTCATAGCAGCATTTATAAATGGAAGATCCAAACATTTTTCTGCTGCCAGGTAAACAGGGATCTGAGCACCGAGATACCGGAGCCTGAAATCAGATATTAATTATTATTATAATATAAATGTTGATCATTTCTCATGAGGCTATACAAACTAAGTGTTACAAATATGAATGAGGTTCAGGTTTTCCTCCCCAATGGATTTAAGGTGAATTCTGTAGGTCTGAGATCCATTCAGGGGTCGGTATATTGTGGGTTTTCATTCATTTGTGGTGTTTATTGATTTCTGTTGTATGTTGATAGGGCCTCTATTTTTAATTAAAGTTCACTTTTTTCTTCTAAATTCCAGCTCCCCTATGTACCAATATACCATGTACCTATACTCGAGTATAAGTCAAAATTTTCAGCCCCTTTTTTGGGGCTGAAAGTGCCCCCCTCGACTTATGCTCGAGTCACCACCGTCTGCCTACATGATCAGCGTGTCATGCAGGCAGATGGCGGCCAGCGTGTGCTACATACCACTCGGCAGACTCTCACTGTTAAAAGCCCCGCCTCCTCGTCTGTGATAGGCAGTCAGTGTACAGCCTATCACAGACATTCTCTCATCCTGGTCCGTGGTATGAGGATGAGAGAATGTCTGTGATAGGTTGACCGCTGACTGCTGGAAATTAGAGTTTTCTGCCTACCATAGACGAGGAGAAGGCGCGGCTTTTGAACAGTGAATGGCCGCCGAATAATAATAGCACACGCTGATTGGTGCAGAGCGGCACACGGAGGCATGCACAGGACACAGGTAGGATGCACACAGACACATGCACACAGACACATGCACACATACACAGGACACATACACAGGTACATATACACATGACACATGCACACATACACAGGACACAGGTACATATACACATGACACATGCACATATACACAGGACACAGGTACAGGACACATGCACATACACACAGGACACAGGTACATATACACATGACACATGGACATATACACAGGTACATGACACATGCACATATACACAGAACACATGACACATGCACATATACACAGGACACATGACACATATACACAGGACACATGACACATGCACATATACACAGGACACATGCACATATGCACAGGACACATGACACATGCACATATGCACAGGACACATGACACATATACACAGGACACATGACACATGCACATATACACAGGACACATGACACATGCACATATGCACAGGACACATGACACATGCACAGGACACATGCACAGGACACAGGGAGGTATACAGCTGCAGATGGGCATTGTTGACCCTCTTTTTCAACTTACAGTAGCTGCTGCATTTCTCACCCTCATCTTATACTCGAGTCAATACGTTTTTCCCATTCTTTTGTGGTAAATTAGGGCCATGACTTATACTCGGAACGACTTATACTCGAGTATATACGGTACTACTTTTCCAGAAATAAAAAGCTTTCTATTTATCTTACACACCCCTTACCTCAGTGTCTAGCTGGATGTATAAAAACATTTCTCCATTACTTCCTGGACAGACCTTGGGACATGACCCAGGAAGGAGTTTACCAGCTGATCTCATTAGTACACACCCTGCATCATCTACCCTCCTACTCCCCCACATCGCTACCACCCTTCATCAGGTGCACGGTTTTCCTATGCAATCAGTGAATACCATTGTCACTAAATACACAGCCATAGATTGTTCATTTGGTAGAGTGTGCAGGAGCTGAGCGATCAGATAACAGCCTGTGTGGATAGAGCTGTAATATTGAAAATAGGAGAAGTATGTTCTGGGTTCTGCAAAGCTCACAATATCCTTCAGATCTACCATCAACTTCACTATATACCATTTGGAATGTTGCAGAAGCAAAGTACACTCTATTGTTAAGAGTATTGGGACGCCTGCCTTTACACACACATAAACTTTAATGGCATCCCAGTCTTAGTCCATAGGGTTCAATATTGAGTTGGCCCACCCTTTGCAGCTATAACAGCTTCAATTCTTCTGGGAAGGCTGTTCACAAGGTTTAGGAGTGTTTCTAAGGGAATGTTTGACCATTCTTCCAGAAGCACATTTGTGAGGTCAGTTACTGATGTTGAACAAGAAGGCCGGCTTGCAATTTTCGATCTAATTCATCCCAAAGGTGTTCTATCAGGTTGAGGTCAGGCCAGTCAAGTTCCTCCACCCCAAACTCGCTCAACCATGTCTTTATGGACCTTTCTTTGTGCACTGGTGCGCAGTCATGTTGAAATAGGAGGGGGACATCCCCAAACTGTTCCCACAAAGTTGGGAGCATGAAATTGTCCAAAATATATTGGTATGCTGACTCCTTAAGAGTTCCCTTCACTGGAACTAAGGGGCCAAGCCCAACCCCTGAAAAGCAGCCCCACACCATAATCCCCCCTCCACCAAATGATTTTGAACCCTACGGACTAAGACTGGGATGCCATTAAAGTTCATGTGTGTGTAAAGGCAGGCGTCCCAATACTTTTAACAATAGAGTGTACTTTGCTTCTGCAACATTCCAAATGGTATATAGTGTAGTTGATGGTAGATCTAAAGGATATTGTGAGTTTTGCAGAACCCAGAACATACTTCTCACTCTGCCTTTGTTGGCTATCATTTGCTATTTTTGGAATAAAATTGTTGGAACGTTCTTGTGGTGTGCAGCCGTTCTTTTCTTCCAGGCGATGGGGCAGGCAGACCGTTGGAGCATTCGTGGTGAGCAAAGCTTTTTTTAATTGTTTTTCGGAAAAGCATCGCTTTCATGATTGACGATGGATCTACATGGGGGCACATTTTTTTGTATTCACTTATTTTTTTATTCACTTATTTTTCTTATTTTTATTCACTTTTATGCCCCGTACACACGGTCGGATTTTCCGATGGAAAATGTCCGATCGGAGCGTGTTGTCGGAAATTCCGATCGTGTATGGGCTCCATCGGACATTTTCCATCGGATTTTCCGACACACAAAGTTGGAGAGCAGGAGATAAAATTTTCCAACAACAAAATCCGATCGCGTCAATTCCGACCGTGTGTGGCCTGTTCCGACGCACAAAGTGCCACGCATGCTCAGAAGAAATTCCAAGACGGAACAGCTCGTTCTGGTAAACTTAGCGTTCGCAATGGATACAGCACTTTCGTCACGCTGCAATGTTAAAAATGGTTTAATACAGCGCACTCTCTTCTTCTTTATAATGTGACAAGAATTAAGTAGTTTTGCTGCTCATATTCACACACACTTCTCACAAAGTTTTATTTGTGTTTTTTTATTGGGATTCCCTGAATATATTGTTATTAGTTGTCACATCTGACAGTTTTAGTTATTTTTTTGATTTATTTTTTTTTGGATTTTAAGCCTTTTTTTTTCTTTAATGTTTGGATTTTTTCAAAGGCTGATCTTTGTTCAATGTTTTTTTTATTTTTACTCCAGAATATTTTTGGGTGTCAAGTTACCCCAACACCATTGATATCTTTTATTATTTAATCTCCAGGAGATTGTTTGTTGTTGGTGTCCCTTGTTCATTTCACATTGTATATTTGAAATGTACCTGAATCCTCACAAACTGTCATTTTTGAAGTAAAACACATAGGAGAGTATAATTCCAAACAAAAATCCTTTATTAAGGTATCAGAACCAAACAAAGAGGAAGGCAACACTGGATCAACAGGAGAAATTAGTGAAGCCTGGGACCCCCACGGCAGACATCAATTCTTGAACATCAAAATTGGTGGCCTGAGGAGTCCATATGTAAGGGAGGGCAGTCTGGTCCAGAATTCGCTGAGATCCGGAAAGCAGCAGATGACATCTGTGTCCCCAGGCTGTGGTACCACAAGAGGCTGCATTTTTTGGCCGACCAGACTGGATCCAGGGTCCTCACTTTCTGGTCTTCCTTACACGCTTCCTTCCCGGCTGTGGCTGTGCAGTTGGAGATGTGGCAGGAGGAGGAGTAGGACCTGGAGGAGGACTGGGAGGACCTGGAGGAGAGGGAGGACAAGGAGGAGTACCTGCAGGAGGAGGAGGAGGACCATTGCAAAGGTGTGTCTGAGGTGTAATTTGGCCCCTCATACCTTTCTCAAGAGCCTCCAATATGAGGGCCTCACACATGACTTGTTGGCCCTCCTCCACCCTCTGCATTTTATAGGCAATGGTGGCAGCAATGTCCTCCTCCACAGTCTGTTGTGCTCCCAGGACCTCTGTAGCCCTCCAAAAGAGTCCTCTGCCAGCCTCCTCTAGGGCACTCCTCCTGCCACTTTCTTATTTCGGGGGGGTGGAGGGACCTGCAGATCAGCCAGCCGGCTAGGCCCGGCCACCTCCTGGCTGAGACTTCCCTGTGTATGAAAAAGGGACATGGTTATAATGTTTTGCATCATCAATCACAATCCTAAATTAGTACTCCCAACTAACATCTAGTTAACATCATTGATTGGACAAGCAGAAATATTTAGAAGAATGCTATACCTAGCTCAATCTGGGCTCCTCCACATGTGGCCTGGAAGGCCCAGGTTGGGCATCAGAAGCCTCAGCCAGGGGGGAAGGAAGCGTGGAAGGAAGACTGGAGAGGGATGGCCTGGGTTCAGTCTGGCCTGCCAAAAAATGCAGCCTGTCGTAGTACCACATCCTGGGGACATAGATGTCATCTGCTGCTCTGGATCTCAGCGAATCCAGGACTTTCTTGCGCTCCCTCAGATATGTACTCCTCAGGCAACCAATTAAGATCTTTAAATAGGTGATGTCTGCCGTGGGGATGACCTGCTTCACAATTTCACACAATTGCTCCAGTGCTGCCTTCCTCTTTGCTTGGTTCTTGTAATGGGGGTGTTTAATCTCCCACAGACATGGCAGCTCCCTTAGCATATCTACGAATACTGACATGAAGTCATTATCTTTCAGTAGCATATTATCCATGTTCACTGCAAGACACAGCACAAGACAAAGCCTAATGTCAGACAAAACTCTCCTAATCTTGTTACAATATAGGCCTCAATCTAGAAGCAGTATAGGCACAAGTTTGTCTCTTACCTTCGTTCTTACGATCGGCACGTCCAATGCTCCTTCCTCCGCTCACAGATCGTACGTAATACGCACGCGTGTTACGCTTTATACACACTGCGCATGCGTGTAACTCCGCCCGCCCCTGACGTTCTTTATAGTCTATTCCCCGCCCCTTTTCGTTTGGCGCAGTGGGGGAAGAGCACATGGCGGAGTCACAGCAGGTGCGTGATAATTGCAGGAACGAGGAGGAGGAAAGCCCGGATCCGGACACGTCCCGATCCAGAAGGAGATGTTTTAAGGCCACAAATATGTCCTTTGGGGAGATGTTGGAGATGGTAGACATCATGAAGAAGTCCGACTATGACGGAAAGTATGGGCCTTACCCCAACCCCAATATCCGAAAAGCCAAGATCATGGCGAAAGTGGTCAGGAGTCTTGAGAGGAATTTCCGGGTACGAAGATCAAAAGATCAGCTCCGGAAGCGGTGGTCGGACCTGAAATTGAGAGAGCCAGAGCAGTACCGAAAGATCCGGAGAGTGTTGCAAAAAAGTAAGTAGTTGTGCTGTGTTCCTATTCTTTCTGTCTTTATTCCGTTCGTTCTGCTCCATATGCTTTTATCAATTGTAACGTTTAAAAGGGCAACTTTAATGTTCATGGGCCCATTATTCGTTCGTATCAAACATTTTTCTTTCGGCCTCTAAAACACCATTGTTTATGCCATATGCATTTTCCCACATTTTTTTTGGGCCTACTTGGATGCCAAATATTTGTTTGTGTAGATGGGTTTGTTACTAGAATGAAATGCAAACTAGATTCTGTGTAAGGAGAGGACACTGAGCAGCTGTTTTCACATCTGGACACTGGAGCACTAGTGTGGGACACAAGAACACCATTTTTATTAGGGGGCCACACAGGTGCTCCAGTGTATACTATAGGGGGGTCTCCATCTGTGAAGCTTGTACCAAACAGGTAAAGTATTGCAGCTTGACAAAGGGCATTAAAAAAAAGACATCTTGGAACTCGGCTAAAATAGACAATTGTACCCCACTTCCAAGCAAAGTTTCCTATTTCTAGTTCTGCCATCAAATATCTGTGTGCTAATTATACCATTTTTGTTTTTCATAGGGGAGAAAAGACTCGGAGGACACCCCTCATCCGAGGAGACCACAGACCCCCCACCTCTGGAAGAAGGGGAACTAACACCAACCCAAGAAGAGCAGGAGGAAGAAGAAGACGTGGTGGAGATTGGCACCACAACAGGTGAGTGTCTGCGACCACAGGCTCAGGTAAAAGAGATGGATGGTGGCAGATTTTTGATACCTGTTTTTGTTTTCTTTCTCTCTTTTTAGGTGATCGTGATGTGAGGAATCCAGAACGTTTCACATCAGAAAGTGCCCAGATCCTGATCAGGGAGATCATGGGGTGTAATGTAGAACTGCAAAACATACAGCAAAAAATCAATGATGTGATTAAAAAAAATAATAACATCATTGATGTTTTGGGGCGAATTTAAAACCCCACAAAATCTATTTTTGGATTGTGGTCCAATCTTTTTAAACATTTTGCAATGTTTTGAAAAGCCAAATTTGGAGGATGCACACAGTGTGCCAACATGTGCTATCTGCCATCACGGGAGATCAATGGACGCGTTTTGGGGGTGCAACCCCTTCCTCAATTATAAAGTAGCGTTGAGGAAGGGCTTGCTCCCCCAAAACACGTCCCTTGATCCCCCCTGATGGCAGATAGCACATGTTGACATTCGTAAATTGGTGTGCATCTTCCAAATTTGGCTTTTCCAGGGGTGATTTCCCCCCATCTGAACGCTATATCAAACACAGTTCCTAAATACTCATGTCTGATATAGCCTTCAGGTTTTACCTAATGTGAACTTTGTAAGTTCAAGTTTTTTGGCTTTCTTGTTGGTTTTACACAGGCCTGTTTTATCTGAAATGGACATTTTCGATTTTTGATAATGCTACTGCAAAAATTGTTATACAACAAACATGTTGGTTAGTTTTAAAAACCTTTGGTAAATGCACATGTGATTGTGCAGGTATAAAAAAGTGGCTTAGTCAAGAATGTGTGGATTATTGTCTCAACACTACAATACAACACTTTTGGGGTGATGTAATTGCTGTTTTCTGTGAAAATGGGGGTTATTTCCTAAGGGCAAATCCTCTTTGCACTACAAGTGCAGTTTCAGTGCAGTTGCAAGTGCACTTGTAGTGAAATGTGTTTTTGCATTTAGGAAATAACAGCCAACAGTGCTTTGTATAAGGTTACACAATCACGACATTTTCCGGACTCAACACATCTCTGACAGGGTCAGCTAAAACAAACACAAGCAGTAAATGTCCACCAAGAATTTCTTTTTTTTTTTTATTATAAAAAGGCTTCACAGATTGTCTGGCATATTGATAGCCCCCCTACCCGCAAAGAACTCCAGGTAGCGTAACCGGACATCATGGGCACTCAGGGAGGGCAAGCCAGGACGGCCACTTTCAAGTGCCGTCAGTGTGATTTGATGTAGGATTCCGGCCTCAGGCCCAACTGAGCCAGCATAGTTGGCCGAATGTTTCCTTAAAAAGTTATGGAGAACACAGCACGCAAGTATAATATGGTTCAGTTTATAGTCCGCCATATGGATGGGTGTCAGAAATAGTCGGAACCGGCTGGCCAGGATTCTAAATGTGTTCTCCACCACTCTTCGGGCTCTGGCCAGCCGGTAATTAAAAACCCTCTGTTCCGGGGTGAGGGTCCTCATTGGGAATGGCCGCATCAGGTGGTCCCCCAGCGCAAACGCTTCATCAGCAACGAACACAAATGGGAGTCCTTCCACATTGTCCTCTGGAGCTGGCAAGTCCAAGCTGCCATTCTGGAGACACCTGTAGAACTCTGTCTGGGCGATGACTCCACCATCGGACATCCGGCCATTCTTCCCCACGTCCACATACAAGAAGTCATAATTAGCCGACACCACCGCCAACATCACTATACTATTAAACCCCTTGTAATTATAATAGTACGACCCCGAGTTGGGTGGTGGGACGATGTGGACGTGTTTCCCATCAATTGCCCCTCCGCAGTTAGGAAAGTCCCACCACTGGGAAAAGTGGGAGGCCTCAGTCTGCCATTCCTGTGGCGTGGAAGGAAACTGTTGAGGAAAAAATAAACATTACTATTTTTACTCTGAAACATGGCAAGCAGATTAGACACAAACATTCTGGGGTAACCTCCAGATAGCATTTATTAAGGGGAATTTAACAAGGCCAAAGTAAAAGGTACACCTATCATATTCCCCCCCCCCCCTCTCATGGGCCATTTCTAACATTATAGGGGGTGTGTGGAAATCTTGGACAGGTAACCCTCTTCACTTCATTGAGAGATGAATGCCTAAATAATGGGTATTACTTGGAACAGCCCCTCCTTAGTTACACTATTGGCAGCCCACTGGACAGGTAAGAAGTGTCATAATACAAAGATATAAATACACATTGTACACATTTGAGGACATTTGGACATTCTGCTATTACCTATCAAGATAATAATAGGATACAAAAACTTTAAACAGTACCATTTGAAAGTATACAGGCAGGCCCTTGCACTACATGCTTTGGGGAATTCATCCATAAATTTGACCAGTAAAGAGGTGGGTATAGTGTGTATGGGTTTGGCAAAGTCAGCAGATAGATGATTGAGGATAGATAGAGAATTGGGATCAGCTGACTTAGCAGTTGGGGGAGGGAGGGTTACTAAAAATTATTTGGGGACACCACAAAAAAAAGCCTCTGCCACTCTGCCTGAATTTAAATAAAAAATAACATTTCCAAACATTTTAGGGGGTGTTTGGGGTAAAGCACTACTATGGAGCTGATAAAATACATTGTTAAGTGACTACATGAGGTGAATATAGGCCAGGAGACACCATGCTGGGGAGGTTAGTGAAGGGCAAATATGTATGAAGGACCTAAAATAATAATTACATACAAATCCAGCATGCATGAGGACAAAGGGGACATTCACAGCATATTACAATCATGGTAATTAGGGAATGAGGAAAGAAATACAATATATTAGCAAACATTCAATACAATAAAATGTGATATAAAAGGATAAAAATCTTACCTTAATATACTCCTTCTGCAGGACCTGGATGATGGCAGAACAGGTCTCTGGGATAATGATCCCCAGGGCCTGGGGGGAGATGCCTGTCCAGAACTTCAAGTCCTGCAGACTTCTCCCTGTCGCCAAATACCGCAGGGTAGCGACCAACCTCTGCTCCGGAGTGATGGCTTGCCTCATGCAGGTATCCTGCCTGCTGATATAGGGGGTCAGCGAAGCCAACAAACGGTGAAACACGGGGTCCGTCATCCTGAGAAAGTTCCTGAAATCATCAGGATTATTCTCACGGATCTCACGGAGCAAAGGCATATGACAGAACTGGTCACGCTGAAGCAACCAATTCTTGGTCCATGAACTCCTCCCCACCCTGTTCATGGACTGGACTTGTGTCAAGGTCAGGACCCCAACACCAAGCCCCCGCACAGCACAAACTCTATGAGGAGTACGCATACGAAACATGGCTAGAAAACGGTCGGCTGCTCAGAACGAAGTAACAGAACGCACTGAAGAACAGCAAGGCCTGTGAAGAGTGACCTGAAAACCAGTAACAAACGAACAAGAATACAATGACTACCTAAAGTCACGCGGAAATTGCTGCATGCACTGAAGAGCAGATACAAACCCACAAGCACAAACTGAACGGCAGAAAACGATCTGAAAGCCACGAGTCTGAAAAAGCGCAAATCGTCTCTCACCAAACTTTTACTAACACGAGATTAGCAAAAGGAGCCCAAAGGGTGCCGCGCTTGGTTCTGGACCGACCTTTTCTAGTCTCGTCGTACGTGGTGTACGTGACCGCGTGGTTGGCGATGGGAAATTCCGACAACTTTGTGCGACTGTAGACAAAAAAAGTTTGAGCCAACATCCGTCGGAAAAAATCCTAGGATTTTGTTGTCGGAATGTCCGAACAAAGTCCGACCGTGTGTACGCCCTATTTGAATTTTTTGGTGAATGGGTAGGGGGACTAAGTTCCCCATACTCATTCGGATGGGGGGCCAAGATCTGGGGGCCCCCTTGTTAAAAGGGTTTCCAGATTCTGATACACTCCCAGTCTACAAACTTCCACAGCCATCACCCTGTCCCAAAGGTATGGTTCTGGGGGCATGCCTGCTCGTCCCCTGCCTTTTCTGACCTGCCGAACTGCATCCTCGGATAAGGGTCTGGCTTGGATTAGGGGAGAGCCATTTGCCATTTTCTTTTATTTTTATTTTGGCATGGGGTTCCCCTCCAAACCCATACCAGACCCGATGCCATTTTTTTCCTTTTTTTTTGCCGGCAATTCTTTCTTTTACACTCCGCTGTCAGCGGGCAACCCCGCTGACAGCTGACTACTTATTAGTTGTTAAGGCTGCAGCATCCAGCTTTCTGGCTCATTCCTTAGCAACCAACTATGTACAGTGTTTTTAAAGGGAAAAACAAACACAAAATGCATTAAGGAGCCGGAAAATGCATCAAGAGCAGCCCACATAAATGTGAACCTAGACTAAATATATCTTCAGAGAGGGTTCTGGCTGCAGGGCATCACAGCAGCTTAACTGCATACTGCACATTTTCTGGCCAGTGTTCCATCTTTATTACCCAATAATCAAAGGGGTGGCATAATATAAGGGTGCCTTTTCTTGATGTCACAAATCCTAGGGTCCTTTGACAGGCTGTGGAGTATGAATGAACCCATCTGCCACAAGTTACCTGAATCTGAGGAACCTGAGTTCTTTGGGTTACTGAGGATGACATGCATGGTAACTTTCCCTGTGGAAGAGTGGATAGTATTGTCACACACAACCTCTGGGCACAACATGGCATGGGGGTAACCCCCTCTTGGCTGGATCCTGCAGAGGTGACAGAATCTCCTCGCCAGTGTGGCTCCTATCTACTAGGAACAAGCTGCAGCCCTGCATGGCATTGTTTGCTTTGGCATTTGTATAGTCTCTTTGAACACTTGCAGAGGACCGGTGGTACATTGGAAGACTCATCCTAAGCAGGCATTAAGAGGTGCAGGAGATGAAAGTGACTGCACTGTCCCCTGATAATGTGCAGGTGCACAAAATGCGTAGGGAAGAGCACTACACGCTGACGTCACACCACCACATCTGGGTTCCAGAGCAGCGATCATCTTGATATGTCTAGCTGGCTTGTGTATTATTGTCTCCACATGGATATTTATGCTGTGTATTTTACTTAACTTCCAATAAATACTACACTAGTGTACTACATTTGGGCACCTTGTGGTGAGCTCTTCTTTTCTTAAGATGTGTCGCCCAACTACATTTGATTGACTTATGAGGGTTCAGAGATGAGACCAAGACCAGAGGTTTTGCTTTATAGGTGCATTGTGTCATTAGCTGTGGTGAGTGCATTGTGGTGGAGGAGCACTACACCGCGTGGAATCACGATAGGCCATTTTGTGGCACTATTCACACCTGACTGGATACAGCCATCACGGTGATACATATATGGACTTATATTAATATATGGACTCTCTTTGATACAATTTGCACATGATACCTTTGTTTGGACATTTTAAGAAATATGGGATGTGTTGATTGTAATTAATTTCATTCTTTATGCAATTTTATATCAGTTGATTACCATTGTTTTGTATTTAAGATCACGTTGTTTATCAGTCTTCTCCCCTCTCTGTAGGCTCATGTTAGTCCCTTCCTCTACCTCAGAACCAACATCAGAATCAAGTAATGTCTGTGCACCCTCAAGAAGCAAGTGGCTGATGCTGTGTTCAAATAATTCAGCTGACTCCTCCATGCATGATGCTGGGGCTATGGCAGGAATAGCTGTGGACAAGGAGGCAGAATAATCCGGTCTGGCAGCTGTGGTGGACTGCGCACTAGTGTCAGCTTGGGTGACGGAGGATGAGGAGGATGAGGATGGTTTAGTAAGCCAGTCCACCACCTCCTCTACATGCTGTGGCTGGATAGCACGGGCAACTTCACTAAACAGAGACAAAGGTGCCCTGCCTGAGGACTCACCACATCCACCTTTGCCTGTGGACACATACACTGCTGGTCTCCTCATAGTGGCATGGAAACGTCTGCCTCTCCTTGTTCACCTCCCAGACATGATGGGGGGAGCTTATTTCGCAAATTTTTTAGATACTGGGAAATGTGTGATTGGATGCACTTTATGCAATAAAAAGGGGTGTTTGGTGCACCTTAAATTGAGAAATGACGCTGACAGATATGTAAAAACTATAAAAAAAAATAAAAAAGGGGGAACACCAGCATCACAGTCAGAATAACTGGGCGCAGGCAGGGGACAAAAAAAGACAAAAAAAACCCAAAAACATGCAGCAACCAAAAAAAAGGGGGAATGCAGCACTAAATGTTATGTAATGCTGTGTTTAACACTGCGCTACGCTAACACAGTATACTAACACTCTACACTAACACACTACACTAATGCCGCATACACACGACCGGACTTTACGGCAGACTTTGCCAGGCGGACTTTTCGACGGACTTTACAACGGACTTTCCGAATGAACGGACTTGCCTACACACGATCAACCAAAGTCTGACGGATTCGTACGTGATGACGTACGACCGGACTAAAACAAGGAAGTTCATAGCCAGTAGCCAATAGCTGCCCTAGCTAGTTTTTGTCCATCGGACTAGCATACAGACGAGCGGACTTTTCGACCGGACTCGAGTCCGTCGGATAGATTAGAAACATGTTTCAAATCTAAGTCCGTCAAACGTTGAGAAAAAAAAGTCCAGTGCGCATGCGCGGGACTCCCGGGAAGACGCTCTGAACGGGAGCTCCGTCACAGCCGAGCCTTCCGCGGTCCCCAGACGCCGGATTACTTAGCGGAACCGTCCCTGCTTAACACCCGCTGGTAGAGGAGGCTAGCGGGCACAAATCTATATGCCCAACCGATTACAGCGCCCAGCGGCTAGCAGGAAACTCTCCTTTGGCCTACCCGACCCCACTACATCTAAGATGGCGGCCGCTACCTCCTCACAGGCAGACACAGGAGACGGAGTCAGCATGGCTAACATCCCAGAGGAGGATCAGCTCCCCAACATCACACTGGGATCCTCTGTGAGTAACATCTCCCCCAAGAATGCCTATCTTACCAGCAAAGACTCCGTTTTTAACAGGACCCTAACTGAAATGCTCCATATCCCTTCACTGCATGCTCCCGCCCCATCCTCTGCTATACAACAGGCAGCATCGCTGAACTCTCCCAACCAGTCAGACATGGCACAACTTCTGAATTGCTTTTCAGACATGCTGGCCACAGGCCTGGCCCAAAACGCAGCACAAATCACCACGTCTTTTAAGGCAGACCTACAGAGCTTGGGGGCCCGCATTGACTTGATCGAACAAGCAGTTGATCAAACTGTTGCGTGCACCAATCAGAATACCGACTGCATTCAATTGATGCAAGATCAACTTGAAACAGCTTTAGGGAAGATTGACGATTTGGAAAATCGTAATCAGAGAGGAAACTTCCGTATTCGAGGTATCCCTGAGTCTGTAACTAATATTCATGACACAGTGCAGCTTTTCATGAAAGAACTGATCCCGGATATCTCTGACTGCAAACTAGAGATTGACAGGGCTCACAGAGCGCTGCAACCACCCAGACAGGACGGGCTCCCGAGGGATATAGTGGTGAAGCCCCACTATTACGAGACCAAAGAGGAGGTCATGAAAAGATCTCGGAATCTAGACGCCTTATCCTTCCAAGGAAACAAGATTCAAGTCTTCGCAGACATCTCCAAAACTACAATCCTAAAGAGAAGAGCTTTAAAACCTCTGCTTGAAATCCTCTCTCAGAAATCAATTAAATATCGCTGGACTTTCCCTTTCCGTCTTCAGTTCCAACATAAGGAAAGATCGTATGGATTCTCCTCATTCCAAGAAGGCGAACACTTACTCCTGCGACTTGGATTCATCTCTCAAGAAGCTTCCCCCCAGGATCCTCCGTCCAAGTCAAGTTCCTCTAAGAGACCCCCTCCAGGCAGCCCCATCACCCCCCTCTGGAACAAACAGCAAACGAAGCGTCACCGCGATTCCTTTCCTCCAAGATGAAGTCATCTCTTCTCAGCTTTATAAGGACTTTGTGACTCCCTTTTCTCCCTAAGGTTGTACCCTCTGAGGAGGGGCTATGGTGTACATTGCATACACCCCATCAGACCCCACTTATCCATCTGTGAGGGTGGTCGCACTTACCTGATCTCCCCCCATTCTCCTCACTGCAATGAAGATGGAAGAAGATGATTCCGGGTTGTTTTCCTTCTTCTCCCTCCCCCCCCCTTTTTTTTTTTTTTTTTTTCAACAACTATCCTCGGTTTTCATAAGGGACCGCACTTGAGGTTATATTGACTTCCGCGGAAACCAGGGCATAAGTTTATACCTCACTTCACCTTCCCCCCCTCCCTCCCACATCCCTGCTCCTACCCTCCACCCCCCCTCCCGGTTACTAATTGACCTTACCCTATGGAGGGTCTTGTTATGTTATTTTTATTTAAAACAGTGATTTGCCCTTGTACCTCTTAGTGTTTGGGCTCAACTCATCATTTTTGATCCGTGTCTTTTATATGGGTATATTATTCAAATTCTTCGTGCTCACACTTATTAGGTTCCATTGCTCCCCATTAGATGGGGCCCCGGTGGCTCGGCTGGGCTAGCATTGCCACTTCCTCTGTTGTGATCAGGGGAGATCCTCCCACTGATTACACCAGACTAACAGCCTCGGCTGAGGTTGTTCTTGTTTTTCTGAGACCCTTTTGTTTGTGGGTCTCAGACTCGAACTGAACTTTTCAGTCCAGTTCCTGGATTTTCTGGGCTTTTACGCCTAGTCTTTTTTGAAGTTACTAGAATGTATTATTTAATGATTCTTCCTCTCTTCTTTCATTCTTTTCTCTCTCCCTTCTTCCCTCTCTTCTCCTCCTTCCCCTTTTTTATATTTCAGGGAGGTGCACAGGAGACCGACCTTACCCAGAGCCCTCCGCTGCGACAGCAAGATCTCTCTCCCAGACTCCATGCTGCATCATCAAGGAACCTGGTAGGAACACACCTAACGCACCAGGGTTACTCCCTATGTAAAAATGACTGACCCACCTACCTTACAGAGGACACTTAAAGTTGCCTCACATAACACCCAAGGGCTCAACTCACCCGTCAAGAGACGCAAAGCTTTCCAGAGCTATCACTCAAGAGGAGTAGATGTAGTGCTCCTCCAAGAAACACATTTCCCCTCAAACTACTCGCCTTCTTTTCTACACAACAAATACCCCACTTTTTTTCTTGCAAATGCTAGCGAGAAAAAGAGAGGAGTAGCCATCCTAATCTCCAAACAAACCCCTTTCTCTCACACTTTAACTGTGCGAGATAATGATGGAAGATACATTCTAATCAAAGGACTGATTGAAGGTAATCTATACACTTTCATTTCCTATTATGCCCCCAACAAAGGCCAAGCTAAATTCTTCTCCTCCTTACTGGCAACTCTCTCACCCCATTTCGAGGGTAGGGTGATTATGGGAGGGGACTCCAATATTACCTTTGATCAGATCTTAGATAAAGCAGCTCAGGGGATCCCTCGCCTTAAACGACCCCCCAAACAAAGCCTCCAGATTGCCAAACTTATTCATTCGGTGGGACTCATTGATTCATGGAGGGAATTAAACCCCGCAACAAGGGACTATACACACTTCTCAGCACCCCACAAGACATATGCTAGAATCGACCACATTTTCTTATTGAACTCTGACATACAAATTGCTAATCACGCCTCTATCCACGATGTTCCGTGGTCTGACCACTCCCTAGTAATATTAGGAATATCCAATTCATTATCACCACCTGGCCCACGCACTTGGCGCCTAAATGAGAAACTCCTAGCTAATCCCGTCCACTGTACTATACTAGAAAAGGATATTAAAGAGTATTTTCTATTGAACGACATGGCAGACATCTCCCCTAGCACGCTCTGGAATGCTCACAAAGCAGTAATCAGAGGGAAATTGATCCAACTTGCAGCCAAATTAAAGAGAGAACGGCAATTTGATATCAAGAAACTAGAGAAAGAATACAAAAATCTCAGCAAGTCCCATAAACTGAACCCCAATCCTACATCTCTATCTAAACTAGATACTATTAGGCTATCCCTTAATTCAGCTTTGACCTCCAACGCAGAAAAGCACCTCCATTGGCTAAGCGGCAGTTTCTATCTACGAGCGAACAAATTTGGCCCCCAGCTGGCGGCCAAACTCACCCCGAAACACAGGTCTTTTGCCCTACCTAAAATAAAAACCCAATCAGGATCGTACACCCAAAACCCAAGTAAAATTCTTAAATCATTCCAATCCTTTTATGCCAACCTGTATTCTGACGATTGCCCAATTTCTCAACAAAAGTTAGATGCTTTTCTAGACAAAACACCATTGCCTAAAATTTCTGAATCTCACCGCTCCATTCTGGAATCCCCATTTCAAGAATCTGAAATCCGAGCAGTCATAAAAGGGCTTAGAAAAGACTCAGCCCCAGGCCCAGACGGTTTCTCAAACCACTATTACAAAACTTTTATAGATTCCCTCTCTCCATACCTGGTCCGCCTCTTCAACTCCTTAGCTAAAGCATCTCCGTTAGACCCAAATGCCAATTTGGCTTTTGTTTCAGTCATACCTAAGCCAGGTAAAGATCCCAGTGATGTCAGTAACTATAGACCTATTTCGTTAATTAATAACGACCTAAAAATTATGACAAAAATATTATCCAATAGACTCGCCTCTTTTATAAATACCTACATACATAAAGACCAAGTAGGGTTCATACCAGGGAGACAGGGACCGGACCAGGTGCGGAGAGCGATAAATGCAGTCTCCCTAATGAGATCGGGGTGGGATGGGGGATCTCCCCAGGGGGGCCTCCTCCTCTCCATAGATCTCCAAAAAGCGTTTGATACGGTGGCTTGGCCCTACCTCTTCACAATTTTAGGTAAATGGGGTTTCGGCCCAAACTTTATCAATATATTAAGAGCCCTCTATTATCAACCTAAGGCACAGGTGAGACTACAAGGACACCTATCAGATAAATTTTCCATACAGAAAGGAACAAGGCAGGGATGCCCTCTCTCTCCCCTTCTCTTCGCGATGGCTATAGAATCCTTGGCCATCGCGATTAGACAACACCCAGACATCCATGGAGTTCGCTGCGGGCAAAATTACCACAAATGCGCTCTATTTGCGGATGATGTCCTCCTGTTCGTCACGTCTCCCATGACCTCCATCCCCAACATATTGCAACTTTTACAAGACTTTGAATTAGCCTCCGGACTTAAGGTTAATGTTTCCAAATCAGTCGCTCTCAATGTTTCCACTCCTCCAGACATCGTAAATAACCTAAGGAGCAAATTTCCATTCTCATGGAATTCCACATCTATCCCTTATCTTGGCATTAACCTTACTTCTGGCATAGATACTCTCTATAAATATAATTTTCCCCCCATGATCAAAAAGCTCACGGACGACCTGACCCAATGGTCGCTATATAAGCTCTCGTGGTTGGGTAAAGTGAACGCAGTTAAAATGACACTCCTACCTAGGCTACTATATCTCTTTCGTTCCTTACCCATTCCAGTCCCCAAATCGCACATTCAACGCCTACAATCTGCCATAATCCGTTTTATTTGGGATAAAAAAGGCCACAGGTTTTCTAAAGAGGTGCTTTTTAGGCCCAGAAAAAAAGGAGGACTAGGGGTCCCAAATCTGTGGTGGTATTATCAGGCAGCACAATTGAGCCAATTCTCAACTATCTATATGAAAGGACCCAAACCAGATTGGGTGAACATGGAGCGTGAAGCGGTTCCCGGTGTCACCTTAGACTTTCTGCTTTGGAATATCCCCAAAAAACGCCCCCCTATTTTAGCACCAACATTATCTCACTCAATGAAACTTTGTGATGCACTTCATAAGTTCAAACCTCTCATCTCCACATGGCACCCCCTGGCACATATCTTCAGAAATCATAATTTTCCTCCTGGACTGGAGATTCGGGCCTTTAAATGGTGGCTGGACAAAGGCCTTTATAGAATTGGTCAATTCTTCAACTCCAATGGTCCCCTCACTCTAGCATACTGTACCTCCAAACTCGAAATGCCCCCAACCGAAAAATTTAGATTCTTTCAACTCTCTCATTTTTTAAATCGGGTATGGAAGGACAATGAAAACCATCTCTTTGTAACGCCTTATGAACAATGGTGTGCCTCAGCCTCGGACACCAAAGGGGGTATCTCTCTCATCTACTCATCCCTGGCGGAACCCACGGAAAAAGCAGCATACATGACAAGCTGGGAGCGAGATCTTGACTTCAGCTGGGACCTGGATAAGTGGCATATCAATTTTCCCCGCTCCTTTAAAGGTATGGTTAATACTACAATTAGCGAAGCAGGGCTGAAAGTTCTCACACGCTGGTATCTGGTACCGTCACGTCTTGCCAAAATCTATCCGCTAACGTCACCTCTATGCTTTAGAGGATGCGGTCATGTGGGGACTCTTTTACACATACTATGGGAATGCCCTAAAATCAGAATGTATTGGAACAAGATCTTCTCCCTTATCCGCAGAACATGCGGTTGCACTCTGCAACAAGATCCAATTGTTGCATTGCTGAATGGTCCCATACCAAAAATTTCTAAACATACACAGAAGCTGATCCAGTTTATTCTAGTGGGGGCCAAAATGACCATCACCAGGGCCTGGAAATCACCGAAAGTGTCCATTCGGTTAGCCAAGCAAAAAATCACGTGGATCATGCTGCAAGAAAAAATTTCCAACACCATCCTAGATACCACTGATAAATTTAACACTATTTGGGAACCCTGGGCAACATTAGTAGGGCATCCTTTGTATGTGAGATAGATAGTACACCGGAGTGGTCCTTAGCTGAGGGGCTTTCGGACCCCCCCCTCCTTTGAGGTCTCCTGTGCACTCCCCCCCCATAATTCTTGAAGTTCAACTACCCCTTTCACTCTTTCTATCCCCTCTGCCTCTTCTATTTCCTTCCTTTCCTCCTTTCACTCTCCTGTTTTCTATACAAATCTATATTGGTCTATCAGGCTCTCAGTACTTTTAATTACCTTAGCTATATGCCTCAGGGCAGATTATCAAAGGTAACACCCTTCTAACCTCCAAACATAACATGTTTTGGACTTGATCATCCAACCAAAATTTAACCCATCATGAGAGATAGACAGACCAATTGATTTCCTTCCCTTCTTATTTTTATTTTTTTCCAATAACGAATGTTTAAATGCGTTATTGACATGGTCTTCCAAGGTTACAGTGATACAAACTCCTTTTGGTTTTATCCCTTTTATCAGTTTCCGGTTTCTGTAGGTGTGTGTCTGTACTCTAGACAGTTATTCACTTGTTAGAGGCGAGATGGGATGGGGGAGACCCGGCTCGTAGGAGCAGTTAGCACCCAGAAGGCTCTCCGACGCCGGGACTCCCAATGCCCATAACAAGATATCCGGATGTATTACAAGCCTATATCTGCCTACAATTTATTGTTATCATCTTTTACGACTGCTGTATTACTTATATATTTTGTACTCGATGAGCGATGTGCTCCCTTTTTATTTTGACGATTGATGTATTCTATTATCTTCTTAATAAACTTCATTCTTTCAAAAAAAAAAAAAAAAAAAAAAAGTCCGCTGGAGCCCACACACGATCGAATTGTCTGACGGACTCCGGCACGTCGGAAAAGTTTGCCGGAAAGTCCGCTCGTGTATACGCGGCATTACACTCTACACTAACACACTATACTAACACACCACACTAACACACTACACTAACACAATATACTAACACTCTACACTTGCAATAAGTGAAAACAATAACTGCTAATAGCAAAATGAGCCCTGCTCTATCTATCTACAATTTCACACTGCAAACACTTCCTATAGGAAGGTGCCTTTTATAGTGTGGGGTGGGACTATGAGTACTAAGCGGTAATTGGAGAAAGTCATCATCACTTTGTCCAATCAGAGCTCTGTCAGTGCTAATTGGCAAAGCTTTGCATCTGACCAGCAGTCAGGTGCAAGGCTTCATCCAATTAGGTCAATTGAATGCACCGTGAAGCTCGCAGTGCATTGTGGGGCGCTCTGGGGGGCAAACATCTCTCCGAGCTACAGTACCCACAAATTCGGATTAGGCAACAAGGTGAATTGCGGACCAAACGTTTGCTCGGCTTGAACTGTTCACCCATCTCTAGCGATACGCAGTCAAAAAGTAAAAGCTGTGTAAATTCCAGTATATGTACTTTTTTTTACCAAAAACATGTAGCAGAATACATATTGGCCGAAATGTATGAAGAAATTTGATTTTATTGGATATGTTTTATAACAGAAAGAAGAAAATATCATTTTTTTTCAAAAACTTTTGGTCTTTTTTGGTTCATAATAATAAAAAAACAGTGGTGATCAAATACCACCAAAAGAAAGCTCTTTTTGTGTGAAATAAGTGATTTAAGTTTCATTTGTGTACAGTGTTGCATGACTAAGAAATCGGCAGTTAAATTAGAGCAGTGCTAAATAGCAAAAAATGCTCTGGTCATGAAGTAAAACCTCCTGGAGGTGAAATGGTTAATAATAGACTTTTTCATGGTGTGGGCATTTGTATTTCTTTATCAATGAGTAATAAGTGATATTATGTACCCCGTAGTCATTCACCCACAGGGGCTGGAATGTTTCGGAGGCCTCGTATTCTAAAGTGGGCTATCAGATTCTGATAAGTGCAACTGCAAACCCCCACATCCCATTTGGGAAGCAGGATGTGAGATACGTTTCTTGCCTCCCAACATGGGCACAGGGTATATTGTGGGAGATGTGGTCTTTTATGGTTAAGAAAGGGGGCTGAATACTTGTTGCTTCCCCTTCCCTGGGCACCCAGGCTGCAAGTCTCGATAAGGGTCTGGTATGTATTTTAAGGGGGGGGCCCTTGCCATTTTCTTTAGATGAGACAGTACACATTTTTGTAAAACAAGAAAAAATGGCATGGGGTCTTCCTAAGAAATCAAAATAGACCCTTATCCTTGCATTCACCCTGGGCCACCAGGAAAGGGAAGGCGGCAAATGTGTAGCCCTCCTCTCTGGCCTTGTCCAGCTTAAACTTCTCTGCACCTGTTGTGTCACTGATCTTCCTAGAGCCATATTCTGCTCATGTCTTGAGGACTCTAATTGTCGGTGGCACTAGGTTCATGACAGGTTGGCCCTCACAAGTGTCTGGGGTCACTGTATCTAAATCTATCCCATAATGACATCAGTCACTGCTCTGAATCTCCCATCAACTGTCATAATGACTGATGTCACTGAATTTAATGTATTACTTTCACATCTAATAATCTATCCCACAACTGTCACACCTACTAATGTCACTGTATATAATCTGTCACCAACTAGCAGAAGTATTCTTGTATGGTCACATTATATCAGGCACCATGTATCCAGGAGACACCTCTAGGAGCTCTGCGGGTTCCTATGTGATTTATGTTGACCGGCAACATAGAAAACACAATGAGGCACCCAGTTAGAATTATTTTCTTTCCATTTATATTTCTTTTATATATTTCAAGAAGTGCTAAGAACATGTAAGGACTAAACTTCTTGAGGGCCCCATTGGATGTATTAATGACAATCTCTTGATTTCAGTGCTGCTGTTTCTCTTTAATAATTATATCTCATCTCACATATTCCAAAGAATTACAGCCCCCATTACCTTCTATGCTAACTTTATTCCATAACACATCTATACACAAAATAGAATATAATTACTGTATCTTGTAAGAAATGTTCTACATCTACAAAATCACCGCAATCAACAATCTTCACTGACTCGGAAAAATAACCCCTTTCATGGACATCCACATTTGCTAGTGTATCTTAAAACAAGGCTAAAAGATCCCAATAAATCTAAATGATGAACCTCCTCAGCAAACAATATAAACAGAAAACATCAAGTCATGACTTACTTTGCCGGTTTTCCAGAAGAGGGGACCAGTCATATTGAGAAATGATATAGGCACAAAGTCTGGGGCAGAAAGAATGGAAATTGTGGCATGATAAAAAGATCTACTTTCACCAACACCCATGATGTGTAAAGTAAGATTAGTTGGCATTACATTCCTCTGATTAAAATGGAACTTTTTTCCGTTTGTGTGATGAACATTTCTCACATATTTGTGCAGCTTTTTAATGGAAGACAGAAATACACACATTATCATATACAGTTATACAAAGTCTAAGCTAAAATACAAAGTGGTCAGATTCAATGTGCTAGTTGGTATTTCTATAAATGTGAATAGAAATGAAGGAATCAAGAGAACCACGCATTCTCTATTTTTTAATTATCGTGCAATGTCTCCATGTACATCTCTCAGATATGAAAAGAATCCTCCATCCCACTAATCCTGAGAATCATCAACCATTTGTTTTATTTTCAGATTGGATAATTTTGTATATATCTATCTATCTATATATCTATTTCGGCACCGGGGACCGGTTGTGTGCAAGAAAATTGTGCCAAGGCCCGGGGGGGGGGGGGTTAAAAGCACGCGGGGGGTAAGCGATTTTTCACGGGCAATTTTTCAGGGCAATGGCTGGTGTTAGTGCTTCAATCATCCTGGCACTATGGTTGGTATGGTGTCAGGATGATTGAAACGCATTATTTCTATCATTACATTGTAATATATAATAAAATAGTTCAACTCATAATAACTCATAATGCAGAATCATTGGGAGCCTTAAGCGTGTCACTTGCCACCATCGCTTGTCACTTTCCACTATGCCTGCCACCAGATGGGGATGTCACTTGCTACTATGCCTGCCACCAGATGGGGATGTCACTTGCCACTATGCCTGCCACCAGATGGAGATGTCACTTGCCACACTGCCTGCTACCAGATGGGGATTTCACTTGCCACTATGCCTGCCACCAGATGGGGATGTCACTTGCCACGCTGCCTGCCACCAGATGGGACTGTCACTTGCCACGCTGCCTGCTACCAGATGGGGATGTCACTTGCCACGCTGCCTGCCACCAGATGGGGATGTCACTTGCCACGCTGCCTGCTACCAGATGGGGATGTCACTTGCCACGCTGCCTGCCACCAGATGGGGATGTCACTTGCCATGCTGCCTGCTACAAGATGGGGATGTCACTTGCCACGCTGCCTGCCACCAGATGGGACTGTCACTTGCCACGCTGCCTGCTACCAGATGGGGATGTTACTTGCCACGCTGCCTGCCACCAGATGGGGATGTCACTTGCCACGCTGCCTGCTACCAGATGGGGATGTCACTTGCCACGCTGCCTGCCACCAGATAAGGATGTCACTTGCCACTATGCCTGCCACCAGATGGGGATGTCACTTGCCACGCTGCCTGCCACCAGATGGGAATGTCACTTGCCACGCTGCCTGCCACCAGATGGAGATGTCACTTGCCACACTGCCTGCCACCAGATGGAGATGTCACTTGCCACAAAATGGGTGACCCCGCCCCCCTCTGACAACATGGGGAAAGCCATAGGGAAGTCCCCGTGCATCAGAGCGGGGCGGGGTCACTGGGTGGCCCTGCCCTCCGTTATATAAGAGCTGTCATCTGGACAGAAGCGTCACACAGCGGGAGACTGTCATTGAGGCGGATCGTCCAGAGCACGAAGCGGAGAAGAAGAAGCCAGAGGAAGATGAAGCCGGAGGAAGATGCCGGACGAGAAGACCAGAGGAATAAGCGGAGGAAGATAGAGGAAGAAGCGGTGAAGAACAAGATGGAGGAAGAAGAACACTGAATGGCTTTCCCCATGTTTACAGAGGGGGGCGGGGTCACCCGTTTATGAAAACAGGTGACCCAGGAAAAAGAAGAACAGAAGAAGATGGAAGAAGAAGTGGGAAAAGAAGAAGACATTAATAAAGGAATTGTCAAAAACCGTCTATTGCCTTTTTTAATACTTTTGACACTTTTTTTGTGAAATGGTAGGGGTACATTTGTACCTAATTACCAATTCACACAGGGGGGTTGGGATCTGGGGGTCCCCTTGTTAAAGGGGGCTTCCAGATTCCAATAAGCCCCCCGCCCGCAGACCCCCACAACCACCGGGCAAGGGTTGTGGGGATGAGGCCCTTCTCCCCATCAACATGGGGACAAGGTGCTTTGGGGGGCTACCCCAAAGCACCCTTCCAATGTTGAGGGCATGTGGCCTGGTACGGTTCAGGAGGGGGGGGTACTCTCTCATCCCCCCTCTTTTCCTGCAGCCTGCCAGGTTGCTTGCTTGGACAAGGGTCTGGTATGAATTTTTTTTAAATTTTGGCGCGGGGTTCCTCTTAAAATCCATACCAGACTTGAAGGGCCTGTTATGGAATTTGGGGGGCCCCCCACACATTTTTTTTTTACATTTTGGTTCAGGGCTCCCCTGTGGGGGAATCCCATGCCGTTTTTATCAATTAACTTTTATGTATATTGCTGGGACCGACAATTCATTATAGCCGCAAGTAGTTTTAAATGACTTTTTTTCCTTTACAAATGTCTTTTTGCTGTCAGACTGTACTAAACACTGGAAACATGTGCTACAGGCATACTATAGACACCCCCCCCCCCCCCGGTATGAAATTTAAAGGAATATTATACTTTTATTGTTTCACTTTAAGCATTATTAATATCACTTCCTCCGAAAAAACTACTGTTTTTAAAACTTTTTTTGCATTGATACATGTCCCCTGGGGCAGGACCCAGGTCCCTAAACACTTTTTAAGACAATACCATGCATATAAGCCTTTAAAATTAGCACTTTTGATTCTTTATGTTCATGTCCCATAGACTTTATCAGTGTTTGCGTGTTCAGACAAATTTTTTGCCTGTTCGCATGTTCTGGTGCGAACCGAATGGTGGGATGTTCAGCCCATCCCTATATACAGTGGGGACGGAAAGTATCCAGACCCCCTTGAATTTTTTTCCTCATTAATGTACACACTGCACCCCATATTGACAGAAAATCACAGAATTGTTGACATTTTTGCAGATTTATTAAAAAAGAAAAATTGAAATATTACATGGTCCTAAGTATTCAGACCCTTTGCTGTGACACTCATATATTTAACTCAGGTGCTGTCCATTTCTTCTGATCATCCTTGAGATGGTTCTACACCTTTATTTGAGTCCAGCTGTGTTTGATTATACTGATTGGAATTGATTAGGAAAGCCACACACCTGTCTATATAAGACCTTACAGCTCACAGTGCATGTCAGAGCAAATGAGAATCATGAGGTCAAAGGAACTGCCTGAAGAGCTCAGAGACAGAATTGTGGCAAGGCACAGATCTGGCTAAGGTTACAAAAAAATTTCTGCTGCACTTAAGGGTTCCTAAGAGCACAGTGGCCTCCATAATCCTTAAATCCAAGACTTTTGGGACGACCAGAACCCTTCCTAGAGCTGGCCGTCCGGCAAAACTGAGCTATCAGGGGAGAAGAGCCTTGGTGAGAGAGGTAAAGAACCCAAAGATCACTGTGGCTGAGCTCCAGAGATGCAGTCGGGAGATGGGAGAAAGTTGTAGAAAGTCAACCATCACTGCAGCCCTTCACTAGTCGGGGCTTTATGGCAGAGTGGCCCGACGGAAGCCTCTACTCAGTGCAAGACACATGAAAGCCCGCATGGAGTTTGCTAAAAAAAACACCTAAAGGACTCCAAGATGGTGAGAAATAAGATTCTCTGGTCTGATGAGACCAAGATAGAACTTTTTGGCCTTAATTCTAAGCGGTATGTGTGGAGAAAACCAGGCACTGCTCATCACCTGTCCAATACAGTCCCAACAGTGAAGCATGGTGGTGGCAGCATCATGCTGTGGGGGTGTTTTTCAGCTGCAGGGACAGAACGACTGGTTGCAATCGAGGGAAAGATGAATGCGGCCAAGTACAGGGATATCCTGGACGAAACCCTTCTCCAGAGTGCTCAGGACCTCAGACTGGGCCGAAGGTTTATTTTCCAACAAGACAATGACCCTAAGCACACAGCTAAAATAACGAAGGAGTGGCTTCACAACAACTCCATGACTGTTCTTGAATGGCCCAGCCAGAGCCCTGACTTGAACCCAACCTGACAGAACTGGAGAGGATCTGCAAGGAGGAATGGCAGAGGATCCCCAAATCCATTTGTGAAAAACTTGTTGCATCTTTCCCAAAAAGACTCATGGCTGTATTAGATCAAAAGGGTACTTCTACTAAATACTGAGCAAAGGGTCTGAATACTTAGGATCATGTGATATTTCAGTTTTACTTTTTGAATAAATCTGCAAAAATGTCAACAATTCTGTGTTTTTCTGTCAATATGGGGTGCTGTGTGTACATTAATGAGGAAAAAAATTAACTTAAATGATTTTAGCAAATGGCTGCAATATAACAAAGAGTGAAAAATTTAAGGGGGTCTGAATACTTTCCGCCCCCACTGTATATATATAGATATATATCTATATATCTATAGATATATCTATAGATAGATAGATAGATGGATGGATGGATGGATGGATAGATAGATAGATAGATAGATAGATAGATAGATAGATAGATAGATAGATAGATAGATAGATAGATAGATAGATAGATATTTAGAATAAAAAAATTAATTTTTCTGTCTATAACTCTCAGGCTATTACTCGAAGGGAGATA
The DNA here is from genome assembly GCF_042186555.1 of Aquarana catesbeiana. Taxonomy (NCBI): domain Eukaryota; kingdom Metazoa; phylum Chordata; class Amphibia; order Anura; family Ranidae; genus Aquarana; species Aquarana catesbeiana. The sequence continues at coordinate 956,717,600 of NC_133324.1, forward strand.
AGCAGAGGACACAGACGGCTTCATATGGAGTGATTGGCACTGATTGTTATTAAGAATATTCAAACCCATCATTATGTATTGTTCATTAATCATTACCACAATGTTACCTTCTTTGAGGATTGCATAGCTAGATCATCCCTCTCTTTTAGACTTCTAAGAGCATAATATTGTTAAACAGTCAGTTTTCATGGGATAGATCCTAAGGCCATATTCTCCATCTCCTCCGCCATTCATCTGACAAATAACTCTACACTTGGGTTGGGTCTGAGTTCGAAACTTATTTGATTTCTTTTTATATTCATATTTTAATTTTGAACTGGGTTTAATGTCAGTAATCTGCAGTAGGGGTGGTCCCGACTGTTCATTTCTTCGTAGAACAAACAAATATATGGGGCGCTTGGGGGAAGTTTTCCCGCCGTGGGGTGCCCCCTAATGCACTGTGAGATCGCAGTGCATTGACAGCTGCTGAGTGGCCACAGAATGCACTGTATGCTTTGACCAATCACAACGCGATGTGCTAGTTAGTTGCGTGCAGGCAGTGTATTTACTATCTATCTATCTATCTATCTATCTATCTATCTATCTATCTATCTATCTATCTATCTATCTATCTATCTATCTATCTATCTATCTATCTATCTATCTATCTATCTATCTATCTATCTATCTATCTATCCACTCTGCATTTAGTGTAGACTAGATATTCAGTGTAGACTCTATATTCAGTCAAGTCCACGCCCCACACTATATAAGGCTGCTGCTTACACGGCGGCCGTATATAGTGTGTATATATGAATGGAGGTTAGGCAAGTAGTTTGTGTAGTGTGCAGTCAGTCAGTGTAGTACGTATAATACAGTTCAGAGTATATAGTGCAGTCAGTGTAGTACATATAATACAGTGCAGAGTATATAGTGCAGTCAGTGTAGTCAATATAATACATTGCAGAGTATACAGTATCTCACAAAAGTGAGCACACCCCTCACATTTTTGTAAATATTTTCTATCATTTCATGTGACAACACTGAAGAAATGACACTTTGCTACAATGTAAAGTAGTGAGTGTACAGCTTGTATAACAGTGTAAATTTGCTGTCCCCTCAAAATAACTGAACATACAGCCATTAAAGAGGAAATAAACCCTGATGGGTTTTACTTCCTCTTTTGCTTGCTGCAAAGCCTGCAAATGAAAAGCATTTAGACATACACACATGACCCACACAAACAATACACCAATAATAAATAAAAAATGATCTTAATTTGCAAATAAGGATCATCTCTTCCTCAGAGAACAGTGAGCGGGGCATGGGGGTGGGAAGAAATTAGTAGCAGTACAAGCAACTTCCTGTGTGATGTCATTCCTGTGTGCTGGCCACCGCTTCCAGGAACCAGATATGCGCCACGGGTACACACCTCCACGCACACAGCAGTTGCGCATCTCACATACACAGCGGTCACGCATCTAGCTGCAGGAACCCAATTTTTATGAAAATTTATAGGAAAGCAGATGCAGATTTCCAGGACTGGACTAACAAATGTTTCTAGTGAAAGGCAACTGGTGTTTTCTATTAAACAAGGTCTAAATGGGCCATTGACATGCATCACAGTTGAACTTAGGAATGTGTCTTTGCAAAGTTAGACTAAATGAAATTCTTTCTTATTTTTGCTTGGGGATAGAGTGCAGAGGGATTAGAAGTCTTGTCAGTTTTTGGGGATGTCTGCACCCCTGATAGGGTGAAGACACCCCCCCAAATTTTGCCGGTTTCTCCTTCAAATTTATTCACTTCCTGTAACATACCCAAACAGGAAGTGAGGGTAAAACCCCACCAATGTCGTTCCTTGGGGACACACAGGTCAATCTAACTAGTGTCCCCATTAGGTAAATTGCACTCTATCACTTTCCTGTGTACACCCCAAATTATTAGGTATCTTGGACTTTGGGGTTTATTTACTAAAGGCAAATCCACTTTGCACTACAAGTGCACTTGGAAGTGCCGTTGCTGGAGATCCGAGGGGGACATGCAAGGTAAATAAAAAAACAGCATCTTCGCTTCTACATGATTGGATGATAAAATCATCAGTGCTTCCCCTCATATTTACAGCGAGTACACTTGTATTGCAGAGTGGATTTGCCTTTAAATAAACCCCAAAATACCTATTTTGGGGTGTACACAACACAGTGCTAGAGTGAAATTTGCCTAATGGGGACACTAGTTAGAGTGACCTGTGTGTCCCTAAGGAAAATCATTGGTTGGGTTTTACCCTCACTTCCTGTTTGGCTATGTGACAGGAAGTGAAGCCAATTTTCATAAAAGGGACACAAAGCCCAACCTAAAAGACAAGCAGGGGTTCTAACACTCACTTGCTTTCCCTAAAATGCCCACAAACTTTCCTGGTGGCTTCATGGTAGCATATGCATGGATTGTACATATGCTACCATGAAGCCACCAGGAAAGTAGCTTTTGGACACCTTTTTTTGATTTGCCATGCCAATCAGCCTAGTTAAGCTGCAGCTGGGAAATCTGTTGCATGAAAATTGTTTGGGTGGGGGGTGGGGGAGTGTAAAATGCATTACTTGGATTGAGCATTCATCTGCAAAACAAATTTAAAAAAAAACACATAAAACATAAACATTTGCTACAAACTTTATTGGTCAACAAAACAGGACTTGGAAAAGAGCAAGGAAAGGAAAAAATACATGTATGTGAATTTGAGACACTAACAGAATATGGTTTTGAGGTCTGACCATTTTGCAGAGGAAATGAACAGGAGTTAAAAGGCCTGCGCCCACAAATGGACAGTCTCTTAAGGATTTAAACATTTAGTAATCACAACAGCTTGAGGTAGATTTTGCAAAATAATGCAGCACAGACAATTAAATCAAATTGAAACTACCAACCTACAAACAACACAGATTGACAACATCAAAAATATTTCACTGAAAAATATGCGCCCCCCCCAAAAAACACATCTATTTTGCAAAGACATAATAAACAAAATACAAAGAGAAAATATATGTGTTACAAACTCTATAAAAACACCCAAATGTACTCTCTTGACACACGATTGACATAAATGGGACTGCCTGTACGGGGATCCATGGAATACCTGTGCATCCCTGTGCAGGTAAACATGGCTCCCCCATGGGCGTACACTTTAGTATGCTACTAGGGATGAGCCAAACAGGTTTCCAGCAGAACTTGCGAACAGGTAAAAAAATTTGAACACCGTTAAAGGCTATGGGACGCAAACGCGAAAAATCAAAAGTGCTTATTTTAAAGGCTTATATGCATGTTATTGCCATAAAAGGTGTACTGGGACCTGGGTCCTGCACCAGGGGACATGGATCAATGCAAAAAAAAGTTTTAAAATTGCCTGTTTTTTGGGAGCAATGATTTTAATAATGCTTAAAGTGAAATAATAAAAATGAAATATTCCTTTAACCACTTGCCGCCCACCATATAGCAAAATGACAGCGGCAAAGTGGTTTCAATATCCTGATCGGACGTCATATGACGTGATCAGTATATTAACCTGCCGCGCGCCCCTTTTCCTCACTCGCGAATGACAGACGCAAGTAGAGGAGAGCCGATCGGCTGCTCTCCTGACAGGGGGGTGGTCTGTGCTGATTGTTTATCAGCACAGCCCCTCCTCGGATCTCACCCAGGACCACCAGGGAAGCCACCCAGGACCACCAGGATGGCCATCCACACTAGACCACCAGGTATGCCCCCTAGACCCCCAGGGAAATACCAATCTGTGCCCAGGCAGCTGCCAATCTGTGCTCAGGCAGCTGCCAATCAGTGCCCACTCCAATGCCTACCACTGCCAAAGCCACCAGGGATGCCTAACAGTGCCTCATACCAGTGCTACGTATCAGTGCCCATCAGTGCCGCCTATCAGTGCCCATCAGTGCCCAGCAGTGCCGCCTATCAGTGCCCAGCAGTGCCGCCTATCAGTGCCACCCATACGAACCCATCTTTGCAGCCTTTCAGTGCCACCCAGTGCCACCCATGAGTGCCCATCAGTGCTGCATATCAGTGCCACCCATCAGTGCCACCTACCAGTGCCCATCAGTGCCACATATCAGTGCCCATCGTCAGTGCCCATCGTCAGTGCCCGCTTATTGGTGCCACCTCATCAGTGCCTGTCAGTGCTGCCTTATCAGTGCCCATCAGTGAAAGAGAAAACTTACTTATTTACAAAATGTTTTAACAGAAACAAAACTTTTATTTTTTTCAAAATTTTCGGTCTTTTTTTATTTGTTTAGCAAAAAATAAAAGCCGCAGAGGTGATCAAATACCACCAAAAGAAAGCCCTATTTGTGGGAACAAAATGATAAAAATTTAGTTTGGGTACAGTGTAGCATGACCGCGCAATTGTCATTCAAACTGCGACAGCGCTGAAAGCTGAAAATTGGTCTGGGCAGGAAGGTGTATAAGTGCCCTGTATTGAAGTGGTTAAATATCATACCTGGGGGGTGTCCTTAGTATGCCTGTAAAGTAGAGTATATTTCCCTTGTTTATAACAGTGCCACAGCAAAATGACATTTCTAAAGGAAAAAATGGCATTTAAAACTGCTTGCGGGAGTAATTATTGCCGGACCCGGCAATATAGATAAAAATACCAAATAAAGTGGCACGGATGTCCCCCCCAAAATCCATACCAGGCCCTTCAGGTCTGGTATGGATATTAAGGGGAACACCGCACCAAAATTAAAAAAAAAAATGGCATGGGGGTCCCCCAGGCACTATATACTCTGAACAGCAGTATATATACTTTACGGCCTGCCCTATATACTCTGCAGAAAATTGGGCCTTAGGTGTTGATGGTACCAGAACACTGTAAGCCCTCACAGTTACTCTTGTTGGGCGCAGGAACGGGCCGTGCTGTGAAATATTATATCAAGAATTGTAATTACATGCCCCTTTTAAACAGGAGCAGACAAATTGGGCCTTGGGTAGTGGTGGTGCCGCCACAACACTTTAACCCCTCACAGATACTCGTGTTGGGCGCAGAAACGGGCCCTTCTGTGAAATATTATATAAAAAGTTGTAATTACATGCACCTGTTAAACAGGGCCGGAAAAATTGGGCCTTGGCTGGTGGTGGTGGTGCCCTAAGCCAAAAATATTGTTGGAAGCTAGCATCATCAAGATTGAGGAGGAGTAGGATAGTCAGCATAGGCAGTCTTCAAGGGATCCCACATCCATAGCAAATTACGCATCTTCCAGCAGCATATAACCGACACTGTGGTTGAATAATTCTGGGGACTCCTCTGTGCATGATGGTGGGGCTACGGAAGCAGCGACTGTGGACAAGGAGCCGGTGGAATAGGCAGCTTTGGCAGCTTCATCGGAAGGCAAACTACTCTGAGCCTGGGTGACAGAGGATAAGGGGGATGAGGACGGCTTTGTTATAAACTCCACCAACTCTTCTGCATGTTGTGGCTCAATAACACGGCCAGCAGCAGAAAAAAAGGACAAGCGTGCCCCACGGCCACCTGCAGAGGATGCACCATGTCCACGACCAGCACTGTTGACTGTAGAAACAAAGGCTGCTTGCCCTCTTTTAGTGGCCTGTGAGCGTCTGCCTCTCCTTGGTGGCCTTCCGGACATGATGTATTTTTTGTTTTGCACCACACTACACTGTATTAGATACTGTGTACACCGCCTCAAGTGTATTAGCAACTGTTCACATTGTATTAGAACCACGGAATGCACTGTAGATTAGGCTACACTGGATGCAGAGTATATATATATACTAGACTGTATATATATATATATATATATATATATTAATACACTGCCTGCTCTCACTGATTATAGAGTAAACACTGAGTATATATATAGTCTATGCTAAATGCAGAGTATATATATATATATATATATATATATATATATATATATATATATATATACTAGACTGACTGTATGTATGTATATATATATATATCAAATACACTAACTAATTAACCTACCTGCTTAATCTAACTCAAGCTATCTCTCTGTCCACGCCAACAACACTACACATGGCCACCGTGTAAGCAGCCTAATATAGTGTGGAGTGTGGACTTAGTCCCCCTGAGCCATGATTGGCCAAAGGCACCCTGCCTTTGGCCAATTAATGCTCTTTCAGAAGAGAGCACTGTGATTGGCCAAAGCATGCAAGTTAGGTGCATGCTTTGGCCAATCATCATACAGCAATGCACTGTGATCTCACAGTGCATTATGGGGCATTCCGCGGTGCTTAAATTTCATATCACACTGCCTTAAAAATCAGTAGCAGCTTCTTTTTATTCTACTGGCCATGTACTTTCAGAAAATGTATGGTTTGGGGGGTGTTTTACAAATTCTGAAATCTGTAAGTGAATAAAAGGAAAACCTCCAGATTTTCTAAGAAACTTTTGCGTATGTCCGATGTTCACTATTTCTCAAAATAGCACAATTTAAAATTGACAAATATTTGTTATTTATTAACTCAATACAGGTTAAGCTTTTATATTTAGTAGGAACTTAGCATGGATTTTGTAAAATTAGCTGTGTTTTTATCTGCTAATAATGGTTTTAGTGTATTTTTTGCAAATATATTGGTTTGATAAACATTTGCGCAACAACCACATGGTCTAAAAAAATCAGTAGCACCTTATTTTTTGTTCTAGAGGTCATATGCTTTCAGAAAATATATGGTTTTGGGGGTCTTTCACAAATTCTGTAAGCTGTAAGGGAAAAATTAAAACCTTCAGATTTGTAGAGAAATTTGGATTTTTGCATCTGTTCAATTTTCATCATTTTGCAAAAAGGTGCAATTTAACCACTTCAGCCCCGGAAGGATTTACCCCCTTCCTGACCAGAGCACTTTTTGCGATTCGGCACTGCGTCGCTTTAACTGACAATTGCGCGGTCGTGCGACGTGGCTCCAAAACAAAATTGACGTCCTTTTTTTCCCACAAATAGAGCTTTCTTTTGGTGGTATTTGATCATCTCTGCGATTTTTATTTTTTGCGCTATAAACAAAAACATAGCGACAATTTTGAAAAAATCGCATTATTTTTTACATTCTGCTATAATAAATATCCCCCAAAAAATATAAAAAAACATTTTTTTCCCTCAGTTTAGGCCGATACGTATTCTTCTACATATTTTTGGTTAAAAAAAAATCGCAATAAGCGTTTATTTATTTGTTTGCGCAAAAGTTTACAAAATAGGGGATAGTTTTATGGCATTTTTATTAATTTTTTTTTTTACTTGTAATGGCGGCGATCAGCGAATTTTATTGTAACTGCGACATTATGGCGAACATGTCGGACATTTTTTACATCATTTTTGGGACCATTGTCATTTATATAGCAATCAGTGCTATAAAAATGCATTGATTCCTGTATAAATGATACTGGCAGTGAAGGGGTTAACCACTAGGGGGCGGGGAGGGGTTAAATCGGTACTGGGAGTGATTACTAACTGTAGGGGGGATGGGCTGTGTATGTGACGTCCCTGATCTCTGCTCCGATGACAGGGAGCAGAGATCCAGTGACATTGTCACTAGGCAGAACGGGAAGATGCTGTTTACATCAGCATCTCCCCGTTCGTCCTCTCCGTGAGGCGACCCGACACGCAACCCGACTCACGGAGCTCGCGGCAGGCGCGCACGCACACACGGCGGCAAATTCAAAGTAACGTATGGGTACGTTACTTTGCGCAGCCATGCCATTCTGCCGACGTAAATGTACAGGAGCCGGTCGGGGACCGGTTAAAAGTCACAATTATTTGTTATTTATTAACTTAATATAGGTTAAGCTTTTATATTTAGTAGGAATTTTGTAAAAATTGTTGTGTATTTATATGCTAATCATGATTTTAGTGGATTTTTAGCAAGAATATTTATTTGATAAACATTTGTGCAAATATCGTGGAACCTTAGAAATCAGTAGCGCCTTCTTTTTATTATACTGGTCATGTTCTTTCAGAAAATATATGGTTTGGTGGGTCTTTTACAAACTCTGAACGCTATAAGTGAAAAATAAAAAAGCAAAGGAAAAATTGCAGAAATGGTCTGGCCACCTGAGTGTACAAAATGGAGCACAGGGCCTGGCAGCAAAATGGTTAATGAATGCAGTAAAACGTCAGATACCACGATACTGGCAAGAATCAGGGGAGATTGGGTCCAAAGAGTGGAGGATACATACAATATGAAATACTTGCAATGCAGTGAGGAGGATGAGATTGAAAAATTCACTGATGTATGGAAAGTTTTGAAAAAAAAAAGAAATATGCAGTAATGATGGAAACATAAGAAATACGAAGGAGGAGGAAGAAGGAAATGAACATAGAAATAATTGATTGAGAAAAGAGGCGACAGGTGGGGGTGAGAAAAGAGAAAGGATGGGGGTGGGATTGAGTAATTATCAAAATGTCAAAGAGAACAATTTTAAATGCTTTGTATTTAATATATGGAAAATTAATAAAGATATGATAAAAAAAGAAACAAACAAATCTAACTTTTCAGCAGTGGACAGATTTCCTATTACTCTGCAGTTTTACAAAAAACAATCACTTATCAAATTTACAATTTTTTTTTTATTAGCTTTTGCTTTGCTGCTTTGCATATATCTGAAATTGTTCTCTTGAATGGTAAATGTGGTCTACAATTTTTAAGATATTATATTATGGAATAATAAAGTTAAAATATTTATCAGGCGGTCAAATACTGACCAGTTAGGTAAAGGATCTTGGATCACACTATATTCCTGTGCAGACACTAATATTTGTTCTGTTTTACCGGTAAGGCAATATCTTACGTTGAGGCCTCCCGTTGGTGAGTTTTTGTTTATTCACACAAATGGTTTACCTTTGACAAAATCCCAGTTTATTAAAGTACTTCAGAAATGTTTATGGTTTCTCCAGTTTGGAGATTTCCCAATTTCATCCCATTCATTCTGTATAGGGGCTGCAACAGAGGCAGCCAGAATCGGTTTATATTCTGCAGTAATTAAAAAAATAGGTAGATGGAAGTCGAATGCTTGTACTTTGTTTATTAGTCCTTTGTCTTTTTGAATTCTAGGTAAACAACTGACTATATGAATTGTCTGGCATTCCTATGTGTTATGGGCGAAACAAAGAGCAGATTGCAGGATCTACACGGAAAATTTGGACCTGCTGCTTTTTAGTATTTTTTGGTAAGCGGGGTATGCTTTGTAAATACTTGATGTCCTTGTCATATGATTGGCCACTCTCAAATATTTTAATCATCCATTTAGGTGGTAATGACATTGGAAAAAGAAAGACTTTAGATTTAATCTTTTACATGTGTACTACAATTCAGCAATTTAAAGCATTATCTCCCAGTACTGACATTGTTTTCTCTACGATCATACCTCGTTTGGTTTGGATAAATTTTGCTATGTTGAAGCCATTTGAGGAAATTCCTAAACAAATTAATAGGATGTTGGAAAAATGTATGTCTTTAGGGTATGTCTTTACTTTTTGCCACCGGGACCTAAAGGGTGTTTTTTTGGGGATATCATTTAATATTATTTGATTCATGGTTATTTTTAATACAGCTTGAGCTATAAAAGCCGAGTTGTTGAGTTGTTAAGTGGTTGGAGTTATTATTTATACATGCATTTTAATTTATACATGCATTTTTATTGATGAGATGTAATATCTAAAAAAAAATGTAAATAAATCAACAGTAAAGGCTGCGGCCAATTGCTTTTTCCAAAAGTAAAATTATTTCTGTACATTTATTGCATGTCTGAACTTCCCTCAGTGTCTTGTCTTCACCTGTTCAAGTCCTGGAGGTGGCTATCAAGAGAATCCTCCTGCTTTGGAGCCTGCTGTGGAATAGTGTCAACATGTGTTGGGAGCAGTAACCACAGCTATGGAGGAAGGCAGGCCAGCCAGTGGCTGTCCATATCCAGGAGGTACATGCTATTGCCCTTGGCAATGCTGGTGCAAGTAGACCAGCTATCAATTTACAAAGTTCTCAGCATGAAAGGGGATTTAGTGTGGGAAGCCCAGACAAGACACTGAGGCAAGTGCATTGTTTGTGGTGCATTGAGTGGGGGCATGCTGTCTCCAAGTCTCTTTTGTTCCAACTTACAGCACAAGGTGACATGGCCAGGCATTTGGAAAGCCTGCTCTGAGTGCCAGGAGGCAGGAGGCTGACCAGACGTTTAAGAGGTGTCCCGTAGCAATGCTGGTGAGGTTAGGCCTGTTGACTTTATGTTAAAGATGTTGCCTACAGATGATGAAGGCAAAGCAAAGAGGAATTCAGAGAGAATTCAGCATGCTTGAAAGAGTCAGCAAGGTTTAGCTGAGAGAGAGTCATCTCCCATGGCAATGAAAGTGTCTTGCCAGGAAGGAGGAACTTCAGGGGAGATGTGGCTCAGCATCCTACCCTACTTGGGAGTCACCAGGAGGGAAAATATTTGGTGAGAAGTTATATGTTACTGTGATTGGAATGTGATCAATTGGGGTAGGATATCCTGACTAGGTTTTGGAATATGGCTGGTGATTGGAGAATATGGCCTGAAAATTTTCCAGGTGTTGGAATATGGCTAAAGATAAAATTGCTGGGCAGGGGGTTTTACTTGCAAGCCCAATCTTATATCTAAAATGTCTGCTTTCATACCTGGCAACAGTGCGGAAGTTCCTTTGAGCCTACATGGGGTGTCAAAGAGCCTGAGATGCCTGCTGTAGTTTTGTTCTATGGCCACCTGGGTGAAATAGCAGGTATAAGTAAAGCAAAGGACATGGCAAGGACAAGGATGTGGATCCATGACATGGCATGGATGGATTCGTTCTAACACACTCAAATGAAAATGGTGATGCCTTCTATGCTGATTCGAAAAACTCTTGCTCATGACTCAAATGCTGGAATTGCTAATGCAGTGATTAAAGAGACTGACTGTGAGACTGCCCATTGTGAAGTAGAGGTCACCCCAGTTTGGAGACCCACTGAATGTTACCTTGAGAGACACTTGCCTCTTTACAATGTGTTGTTTAGTGAGGATGCAAGAGTTAAAGATGCTGGTGCATATGTGATATTGATTTATTATCAATATGAAGTTTACTGCTACTGGGAATATACCGTGTCATGTAGACCAAGGTAGGCGAAGAGTGTGGAGGGTATGAAGGTGAACAGTATGTGTAGGAGGTGAGTGTAGAGGGTATGACAGTGGGCAGTCTGTACATGAGATGAGTGAGGAGGATATGACTGGGTGGTATGTACAGGAGATGAGTGTGGAGGGTATGACAGTGGGCAGTATGTACAGGAGATGAGTGTGGAAGATATGACAGAGAGCAATATGTACAGGAGGGGAGTGTAGAGTGTATGACAGAAGGCAGTATGTGCAGGACAGGAGTGTGGGAGGTATGACAGCGGGCAGTATGTACAGGAGGGGAGTGTGGAAGGTATGACAAAGGGCAGTATGTACTTGAGATGAGTGTAGAGGGTGTGAAAGAGGGCAGTATGTACAGGAGAGGAGTTTATTACAGCAAGCATTATATGCAGGAGAGGAGTGTGTAAGATATGATGGAAGGTAGGTAGAAATGGATATAGCAACACACATAGAGATAAGTTGGCACTTGCGACAAGCTAAGTGTTAGCACGCCAGCCTGTTTGACATCATGGGGGATGGTCAAGAGGAATTTTACTAAGAAATTACTAAGAAAATTACTAATAAAAATCCATGTAGTCCATGTGATAGCACCTGGAAGGCAGCCCAGTGGAAGTTAGGAAGTAACTTCTGGAACAGCTAAAGATAAAACACAGGTGCCACTCTAAGTATAAAAACTTAGTATAAGTTTTTAAAAGTAAAAACAGTATAAAAGTAAATTCAATACACAAACGGGTATAGGTACTCACAAGAGGTAAAGTAGTAAAAGGGATTGGGCACAAATTGCCGGGTGTCCGGTCAGGTCAGGTCAGGTCAGTTGCAGGGCTTTGCCTAATCAGAGCACAGAGCACTGTCAGAGCCACAATTGGACAAAGTCATGATGACTTTGCCCAATTATGGCTCAGTGCTCATTGTGCTACCCCACACTATAAAAGATTCCTTCCCAGTGGAACCTTTTGCAGTGTGTAGTTGGAGATAGATAGAGCAGGGCTCAGTTTGCTACTAGTGAGCAGGGCCAAAACTAGGGGGTGGGGGGCAGGGGTGTCACCTGCCCCGGGCGCCACACAGAGAGGGGCGCCGCCTACTGGCAGAATGAGTGACAGCGGCATCTGTCAGCTCAGCCCTGGGAGCAAGGAGGAGAGTGTCGGGAGGAAGTGTGGTCTGTGCATAGCTCTATGCAGTTCCGCTTGTTTGCTGTTTGGCCCCTAGATGTTTTCAGGTCGGGCTCCATACCTGGGAAGAGTGTACCTGGACCAATGTAAATATGTCTGTACAATACCTGACTTATCCCCCTTAAGCTACAATTCCTTTCTGGTCTTAAAAGTGAGGAATCATAGGTCTTTTTAGACCCCTGATATTGCACCAAAGCTCTCAACAGAGCTTCTAAAAAATAATAAAAAATAATATTGTAAAAAAATAATACAATTGTAAAAAGATAATTTAAAAAAAATAATAAAAAATGTAAAAACTGGCACTGTCCACTGCCCTATTATTTCTGACCTCTATCCTTCTAACACCATCCTGCTCGGGAACGGGGGGCGTAGAACTACGTTTTTGCCCCAGGTGAAAGAATGTCTAGCTTCGTCACTGCTAGCGAGTTGTGTTATTGTGACTCAGAGTGTAGAGTGTTAGTGTAGTGTGACCAGGGCTTTTTTTCTTGGAGAATAGGTGCAGGAATAGGTGCAGGAACTCCCCCGTCTGAGTCACCCCTTGTTTACATAGGCGCTTCTCTGTTCTGAGGCTCCGTGACACAATTGCCGGGAGACCGGCAGACATCAAGTCCACCAGTCCTGCGGGCACGGTCATGCTGTCCCAGATGGTGATGGGGAAAGGAGGAGGGCACCAAAAAAACCTCGGAAGTGAAATACCACCCCACGGTGCCGTGGGACGGAGGTCCCAAAGAGACATACCTAAAAGATATGAAAAGAAAAAACAATATTCAAAAATGAGGGGGGGGGGGGGAGCTGAGTACATATGATTAAAAAGGAGTTACATTTTTGTCTGGAACTCCGCTTTAAGTGTTTTTGGGATTTCAATACTGTGCAAGACTGTCTAGGCTGCCTAGCTTTGTTGGTGTTGATTTTATCTTGAAGTAATTGTTTGGTAAAGATTTTATGGGCACAATTAACACACAAGGACCAGTTTTTCCACACCTGTTTGACAGGTGCATGTAATTTAAATGTTTTGCAGCAAGGCCAATTCTTGCTTTCATCAAGAGTACCCTCAAAGGGTTACAGTGTCAAGGCACCATCAGCAGCCAAAGAGCAATTTTTTTGCACATGTTTGACCGGGGCATATAATTTCAATTTTTGACAGCAAGGCCAATTCTTGCTTTCAGCAAGAGTACCCCTATATGATTGCGATGTGAAGGCACCACCAACACCCAAAGACCAATTTTTCTCCACTTGTTACTTCTATCCAAAATCTGCAAAAGAGACACCAGATTTTACGTATAAAAAAATGTTAATCTTGGCCTGAGTGTATTATAATTGCCCTCAGTTTGCAGTGCCGACTTGGAACCATTGTTGTGTGCTTGGTTCAACTTGCAACCCCACATATGTGGAAAAAACATCTAAAAATCCTTATATACATTGATCTGTGTGATTTTGTTGAAAATCCCCCCATGTGGTTCCCTGGGTGCAGGATACTGGAGCTCTGCAGGAGATCTGACATACCTTTCAAATGTTTGTGAGTATATACAGTTGTGCTCATAAGTTTACATACCCTGGCAGAATTTGATTTCTTGGCCATTTTTCTGAGAATATGAATGATAACACAAAAACTTTTCTTTCACTTATGGTTAGTGTTTGGCTGCAGCCATGTATTATCAGTCAACTGTGTTTACTCTTTTTAAATCATAATCACAACAGGAACTACCCAAATGACCCTGATCAAAAGTTTACAAATCCCAATTCTTAATACCGTGTACTGCCCCCCCCTTTACATCAATGTCACCTTGAAGCCTTTTGTGGTATTTGTGGATGAGGCTTTTTATCTTCTCAGATGGTAAAGCTGTCCATTCTTCTTGGCAAAAAGCCTACAGTTCATGTAAATTTTTGGGCTGTCTTGCATGAACTTTGAGATCTCCCCAGAGAAGCTCAATGATATTGAGGTCAGGAGACTGAGATGGTCACTCCAGAACCTTCACTTTATTCTGCTGAAGCCAATGGCAGGTCAACTTGGCCTTGTGTTTTGGATCATTGTCATGTTGAAATGTCCAATTATGTCCCATGCACAGCTTCCTGGCTGATGAATGCAAATGTTCCTCCAGTATTTTTTGATAACATACTGCATTCATCTTGCCAACAATTTTGACCCAATTTCCTGTGCCTGTTTAGCTCACACATCCCCAAAACATCAGCGATCCACCTCTGTGTTTCACAGTAGGAATGGTGAACCTTTCATAATAGGCCTTGTTGACTCCTCTCCAAATGAAGCTTTTATGGTTGTGGCCAAAAAGCTAAATTTTGGTCTCATCACTCCAAATGACTTTGTACCAGAAGGTTTGAGACTTGTCTCTGTGCTGTTTGGCATATTGGAAGCGGGATACTTTGTGGCATTTGCGTAGTAATAGCTTTTTTCTGGCGGCTGGACCATGCAGCCCATCTTTCTTCAAGTGCCTCCTTATTGTGCATCTTGAAACAGCCACACCACATGTTTTCAGAGAGTCCTGCATTTCACCTGAAGTTACCTGTGGGTTTTTCTTTTCAACCCAAACAATTTTCCTGGCAGTTGTGGCTGAAATTTTAGTTGGTCTACCTGACCGTGGTTTGGTTTCAACAGAACCCCTCATTTTCCACTTCTTGATTAGAGTTTGAACACTGCTGATTGGCATTCTCCAATCCTTGGATATCTTTTTATATCCCTTTCCTGTTTTATACAGTTCAACTACCTTTTCCTGCAGATCCTTTGACAATTCTTTTGCTTTACCCTTAAACCAGAATCCAGAAAGGTCAGTGCAGCACTGGATGAAAGATGCAAGGGTCTGTCAGGAGTCTAGAAACTCATTGACCTTTTATACACACACTAATTACAAGCAAATAGATCACAGGTGAGGATGGTTACTAGGGATAAGCCCAACACCCCCCGGTCCGGTTCGCATCCAGAACATGCGAACGGACCGTAAGTTCACGCGAACGTTCGAACACCGTTAAAGTCTATGGGACTCGATCGTGAAAAATCAAAAGTGTTCATTTTAGAGGCTAATATGCAAGTTATTGTCCTAAAAAGTATTTGGGGACCCGGGTCCTGCCCCAGGGGACATTTATCAATGCAAAAGAAAGTTTTAAAGCAGCCATTTTTATGGGAGCAGTGATTTTAATGATGCTTAAGTGAAAAAATAAAAGTGAAATATTCCTTTAAATATCGTACCTGGGGGGTGTCTATAGTATGCCTGTAAAGTGGTGCGTGTTTCCTGTGTTTAGAACAGTCCCTGCACAAAATTACTGTAATTGTAATTTGGAACAGGTACATTTTTTAATTGTAGCTCCAGCCAAAAAAATCTATTTTTAAGATTTTTGGATAACTTAGGGAAGGGTTATCATCACCCCTGTAACATCTGTTTTTCTGTCTGTGCCCCTGTTCAGAAGATTTCACCTCACCTTTCTGTCCCAATGATAATTGGATTTTGAAAATTTGGGGTTTTTAGGGAAACAAGGATTGTTAACCACTTGAGCCCCGGACCATTATGCTGCCTAAGGACCAGAGGTCTTTTTCCAATTTGGCACTGCGTCGCTTTAACTGCTAATTGCGCGGTTATGCAATGCTGTACCCAAACGAAATTTGCGTCCTTTTCTTCCCACAAATAGAGCTTTCTTTTGATGGTATTTGATCACTTCTGCAGTTTTTATTTTTTGCGCTATAAACGGAAAAAGACCGAAAATTTTGAAAAAAAATGATATTTTCTACTTTTTGTTATAAAAAAAATCCAATAAACTCAATTTTAGTCATACATTTAGGCCAAAATGTATTCGGCCACATGTCTTTGGTAAAAAAAATGTCAATAAGCGTATATTTATTGGTTTGCGCAAAAGTTATAGCGTCTACAAACTAGGGTACATTTTCTGGAATTTACACAGCTTTTAGTTTATGACTGCCTATGTCATTTCTTGAGGTGCTAAAATGGCAGGGCAGTACAAAACCCCCCCAAATGACCCCATTTTGGAAAGTAGACACCCCAAGGAAATTGCTGATAGGCATGTTGAACCCATTGAATATTTATTTTTTTTGTCCCAAGTGATTGAATAATGACAAAAAAAAAAAAAAAAAAAATATTTACAAAAAGTTGTCACTAAATGATATATTGCTCACACAGGCCATGGGCCTATGTGGAATTGCACCCCAAAATATATTCAGCTACTTCTCCTGAGTACGGGGATACCACATGTGTGGGACTTTTTGGGAGCCTAGCCGCGTATGGGACCCCGAAAACCAATCACCGCCTTCAGGATTTCTAAGGGTGTAACTTTTTGATTTCACTCTTCACTGCCTATCACAGTTTCGGAGGCCATGGAATGCCCAGGTGGCACAACCCCCCCCCAAATGACCCCATTTTGGAAAGTAGACACCCCAAGCTATTTGCTGAGAGGCATATTGAGTCCATGGAATATTTTATATTTTGACACAAGTTGCGGGAAAGTGACACTTTTTTTTTTTTTTTTTTTTTTTTGCACAAAGTTGTCACTAAATGATATATTGCTCACACAGGCCATGGGCCTATGTGGAATTGCACCCCAAAATACATTTAGCTGCTTCTCCTGAGTATGGGGATACCACATGTGTGGGACTTTTTGGGAGCCTAGCCGCGTACGGGGCCCCGAAAACCAATCACCGCCTTCAGCGTTTTTAAGGGCGTGAATTTTTGATTTTACTCTTCACTGCCTAACACCGTTTCGGAGGCCATGGAATGCCCAGGTGGCACAAACCCCCCCCAAATGACCCCATTTTGGAAAGTAGACACCCCAAGCTATTTGCTGAGAGGCATGGTGAGTATTTTGCAGCTCTCATTTGTTTTTGAAAATGAAGAAAGACAAGAAAAAACTTTTTTTTTTTTTCTTTTTTCAAATTTCAAAACTTTGTGACAAAAAGTGAGGTCTGCAAAATACTCACTATACCTCTCAGCAAATAGCTTGGGGTGTCTACTTTCCAAAATGGGGTCATTTGGGGGGGGTTTTGTGCCACCTGGGCATTCCATGGACTCCGAAACTGTGATAGGCAGTGAAGAGTGAAATCAAAAATTCACGCCCCTTAGAAAGCCTGAAGGCGGTGCTTGGTTTTCGGGGTCCCGTACACGGCTAGGCTCCCAAAAAGTCTCACACATATGGTATCCCCGTACTCAGGAGAAGCAGCAGAATGTATTTTGGGGTGTAATTTCACATATTCCCATGGCATGTTTGAGCAATATATCATTTAGTGACAACTTTGTGCAAAAAAAAAAAAAAAAAAAAAAAAATTTGTCTCTTTCCCGCAACTTGTGTCGCAATATAAAATATTCCATGGACTCGACATGCCTCTCAGCAAATAGCTTGGGGTGTCTACTTTCCAAAATGGGGTCATTTGGGGGGGTTTTGAACTGTCCTGGCATTTTATGCACAACATTTAGAAGCTTATGTCACACATCACCCACTCTTCTAACCACTTGAAGACAAAGCCCTTTCTGACACTTATTTTTTACATGAAAAAGTTTTTTTTTTTTTGCAAGAAAATTACTTTGAACCCCCAAACATTATATATTTTTTTAAAGCAAATGCCCTACAGATTAAAATGGTGGGTGTTTCATTTTTTTTTTTCACACAGTATTTGCGCAGCGATTTTTCAAACGCATTTTTTGGGGAAAAAACACACTTTTTTAAATTTTAATGCACTAAAACACACTATATTGCCCAAATGTTTGATGAAATAAAAAAGATGATCTTAGACCGAGTACATGGATACCAAACATGACATGCTTTACAATTGCGCACAAACGTGCAGTGGCAACAAAATAAATACATTTTTAAAAGCCTTTAAAAGCCTTTACAGGTTACCACTTTAGATCTACAGAGGAGGTCTACTGCAAAAATTACTGCCCTCGATCTGACCTTCGCGGCGATACCTCACATGCATGGTGCAATTGCTGTTTACGTTTGACGACAGACCGCCGCTTGCGTTCGCCTTAGCGCAAGAGCAGGGGGCGACAGGGGTGCTTTTTTTTTTTTTTTTTTTTTTCTTTATTATTTTTTTGCTTTTTTATCTTATTTTTAAACTGTTCCTTTCATTTTTTTTTTTTTAAATCATTTTTATTGTTATCTCGGGGAATGTAAATATCCCCTATGATAGCAATAGGTAGTGACAGGTACTCTTTTTTGAAAAAATTGGGGTCTATTAGACCCTAGATCTCTCCTCTGCCCTCAAAGCATCTGACCACACCAAGATCGGTGTGATAAAATGCTTCCCCAATTTCCCAATGGCGCTATTTACATCCGGCGAAATCTAAGTCATAAAATGCTCGTAGCTTCCGGTTTCTTAGGCCATAGAGATGTTTGGAGCCACTCTTGTCTCTGATCAGCTCTATGGTCAGCTGGCTGAATCACCGGCTGCATTCTCAGGTTCCCTGTTGAGACAGGAGAGCCAGAGAAAAACACGGAAGACGGTGGGGGGGGGGGGCATTCCCTCCCACGGGTTGTAAAGGCAGTCTAGAGGCTAATTAGCCGCTAGGATTGCTTTTACATGAAAGCCGACCGCTGGCTGAAAAGAATGATACCAAGATGATACCTAAACCTGCAGGCATCATTCTGGTATAACCACTCAAAGTTGTGAATGGCGTACCTGAAGACAAAAAAATGGTTAACAATAAAGCACAGTAAACAATAAAGTATAAATAATTACATACCTGAAAAACAAACATGATAAAACATAATAACAATAACAATAACAATAACAATAAAACACTGCAGAATAGAATACAGTAAAAAAAGAGCAGAACAATAGAGAGAGAGAATAGAGAGAGAGAACAATAAAACGACAACTATTTTTTTTTATTTTATATATATTTTTTTTTTTTTTACACTTTTTTTGTAACTAACTTTTATAACTGTAACCGGTTCCAGGTTCGGGTCTCTCAAAATGCGATGGCATCTTGGGAGACCCTGTGAAAGTGTGCCTAGTCTGTGCAATGCTGTACCCTACGCTAATACTCAACTAGTGTATGGTAGCGTTCAAAACATTCACCAATGCAAAGACCAGGATTGTCAGGACAGAAGGGACAATAATAGCGGGTGTCACGCCTATATCCGCGTTTGCTGCAGACACAACATCTTTTTGGGGGGGGTTCGTTGGGTAGGGGTACTCGGGAGCACATAAAAATGCCTCTCATGCAGCCGACTGCATTTCGTTGGGGGATGTGAATGGGGGAAGTACGGGCGCTGCAGAAGTGGTGGGTTCCCAATTAGGATTGGCGAATGCAGCAGGAAGGGCACTATGGGCACGACGGGCCTGTGTTTGTCTTTTTGGTGGCAGCGGGACACTACTTGTGCTTGTCACCTCACCAGCTTGAACTGCACTTATGGGACTCGCCACGTCACCAAGTGTTACTGCAGTGCTGGTTTGACTACGACCGGGGTGTACTAGGCCGCTGGTGCTTGCCAGTTCAATAAAAAGCTTCCAAAAAAACTGTTAGCGATCGCAGGGATCAGGCCTGACTCTGCGAACGCTGCAGTTATGCGTTTAGTGTTTTGTAAGTGACAGTGATCGATCGATACTGCACTTGGGTGGGCTGGACTGGGCCGGGCGGAGGGGCAAAACGCAGGTGCTAGCAGGTATCTGGGTTGATCCCGCTAACACTGCGTTTTTGGG
This sequence comes from Aquarana catesbeiana, assembly GCF_042186555.1. Lineage (NCBI taxonomy): Eukaryota > Metazoa > Chordata > Amphibia > Anura > Ranidae > Aquarana > Aquarana catesbeiana. The sequence goes on from NC_133324.1 coordinate 956,737,548, forward strand.
AACCCTAAACTGCTGGGGACGCTAGTATAGATCTGATCTGATCGGATCAGATATTGATCCGTTCAGATACTATACCACTAAAGGAGGCGTATGCTGCGTGCGTGGGTGTTAGTGGTACTGGCGCTAACCTGACGCTGCCTGGGGCCGGTGCTTGCTAGTTCACCAAAATGCTACCAAAAAAACTGTTAGCGATCGCAGGGATCAGGCCTGACTCTGCGAACGCTGCAGTTATGCGTTTAGTGCCTTGTAAGTGTCAGTGATCGATCGATACTGCACTTGGGTGGGCTGGGCTGGGCCGGGCGGAGGGGCACAACGCAGGTGCTAGCAGGTATCTGGGCTGATCCCGCTAACACTGCGTTTTTGGGAACCCTAAACTGCTGGGGACGCTAGTATAGATCTGATCGGATCAGATATTGATCCGATCAGATACTATACCACTAAGGGAGGTGTACGGTGCGTGCGTGGGTGTTAGCGGTACTGGCGCTAACCTGACGCTGCCTGGTGCTTGCTTGCCAGTTCACCAAAATGCTACCAAAAAAACTGTTAGCGATCGCAGGGATCAGGCCTGACTCTGTGAACGCTGCAGTTATGCGTTTAGTGTTTTGTAAGTGACAGTGATCGATCGATACTGCACTTGGGTGGGCTGGGCGGAGGGGCAAAACGCAGGTGCTAGCGGGTATCTGGGCTGATCCCGCTAACACTGTGTTTTTGGGAACCCTAAACTGCTGGGGACGCTAGTATAGATCTGATCAGATCAGATATTGATCCGTACAGATACTATACCACTAAGGGAGGCGCATGCTGCGTGCGTGGGTGTTAGCGGTACTGGCGCTAATCTGACGCTGCCTGGGGCGACGCATATCACCGCCGGGCGATCAGGGGGCTAAACCTTTATTAGGTAATAAACGGCGGGTGCCCTGACACTATAAAAAATAAACGAACTAACCTGCGTCACCCGTAACGGTTATACGGTGATCAGTGGTGAAAGGGTTAACTAGGGGGCAATCAAGGGGTTAAAACATTTATTAGGTAGTATATGGGGGTCCCTGTCACTATAAAACGCTGACGGCGAACCTAAATATTTACCTCACTAACTAGCGTCACCAGCGACACTAATACAGCGATCAGAAAAATGATCGCTTAGCAACACTGGTGACAGGGGGTGATCAAGGGGTTAAAACTTTATTAGGGGGGGTTAGGGGGGTACCCTAGACCTAAAGGGGGGTAATACTCACTGTCCCAACACTGTAACTGTCACAAACTGACACTATGCAGTAATCAGAAAAAAAAAAAAAAAAAAAAAAAAAAAACCTGCTGGTGTCAGTTTGTGACAGGGGGGGGGGGGTGATTGGGGGGGGATCGGGGGGCGATCGGGGGGGGGATCGGGGTGTTTTGTATGCCTGGCATGTTCTACTGTGTGTGTGTGTGTTGTGCACTCACATTGATGTCTTCTCCCCTCGGCGCTGGAACGGAAAATACCGAGCCGAGGGGAGATGACATCATTTCCTTTGCTGCTGTTTAGCATACAGCAGCAAAGGAGTGTTCCCATTGGCCGGCGGCGATCGCGAGGGGGGGGCCACGAACGGATGGCCTCCCCCTCATCTCGGATCGCCGGGGAACAGAACGGGACCGCTTCGGGCACCGGGGGGGGGGTCCGATCGGACCCCCCACCCGCGAGAGGCAAATCACGTACATGTACGTGATTTTGCCTGCCCGTGCCGCCTTGCCGACGTAAATCGGCGTTAGGCGGTCCTTAAGTGGTTAAAAAAGCATCAGTAGAGACACCCTTTTCCCATATTAACTCTTACAGGAGAGAATTTCCCTTCCTAGGGGTAGATTTCCTCTCACTTCCTGTTGTCTCCCTTCGTTTGTAAGTAGGAGTCGTTTGTAAGTCGGATGTTTGAAAGTAGGGGACTGCCTGTATATACTATATGGTCTGCCCTATATACTCTGCAGAAATTTGGGCCTTAGGTGTTGGTGGTACCAGAACACTGTAAGCCCTCACAGTTACTTTTGGTGGGCGCTGGAACAGGCCCTGCTGTGAAATATTATATCAAGAATTGTAATTACATGCACCTGTTGAACAGGGGCAGAAAAACTGGGCCTTTGGTGGTGGTGGTGGTGGTGGTGCCACAACACTGTAAGCCCTCACAGTTACTCTTGGTGGGCACTGAAACGGGCCCTGCTGTGAAATATTATATCAAGAATTTTAATTACATGCCCCTGTTGAACAGGGGCAGAAAAACTGGGCCTTTGGTGGTGGTGGTGGTGGTGGTGGTGCCACAACACTGTAAGCCCTCACAGTTACTCTTGGTGGGTACTGAAACAGGCCCTGCTGTGAAATATTATATCAAGAATTGTAATTACATGCACCTGTTGAACAGGGGCAGAAAAACTGGGCCTTTGGTGGTGGTGGTGGTGGTGGTGCCACAACACTGTAAGCCCTCACAGTTACTCTTGGTGGGCACTGAAACGGGCCCTGCTGTGAAATATTATATCAAGAATTTTAATTACATGCCCCTGTTGAACAGGGGCAGAAAAATTGGGCCTTTGGTGGTGGTGTGGTGGTGTTGCCACAACACTGTAAGCCCTCACAGTTACTCTTGGTGGGCGCAGGAACGAGCCCTGCTGTGAAATATTAGATCAAAAATTGTAATTACACGCCCCTGTTAAACAAGGGCAGAAAAATTGGGTCTTAGGCAGTGGTGGTGCCACAACACTGTAACCCCTCACAGATTCTGTTGTTGAGCGCAGGAACGTTGTTGAGCGCAGGAGCAGAAAAACTGGGCCTTTGGTGGTGGTGGTGGTGCCACAACACTGTAAGCCCTCACAGTTACTCTTGGTGGGCACTGAAACGGGCCCTGCTGTGAAATATTATATCAAGAATTTTAATGACATGCCCCTGTTGAAAAGGGGCAGGAAAATTGGGCCTTTGGTGGTGGTGTGGTGGTGTTGCCACAACACTGTAAGCCCTCACAGTTACTCTTGGTGGGCACAGGAACGAGCCCTGCTGTGAAATATTGGATCAAAAATTGTAATTACGCGGCCTTATTAAACATGGGCAGAAAAGTTGGGCCTTAGGCCGCGGTGGTGGTGGTGACACAACACTGTAAAGCCTCACAGATACTCTTGTTGAGCGCAGGAACGGGCCCTGCTGCAAAATATTACAGAAAAATTGTAATTACACGCCCCTGTTAAATAGGGGCAGAAAAATTGGGCTTTGGGCACTGGTGCTGGTGCCACAACACTGCAACCCCTCACAGATACTCTAGTTGAGCGCAGGTATGAGCCCTGCTGCAAAATATTACAGCAAAAATTGTAATTAGGGGGGGCAAGGCTTGACCGCAGAGATGATTGCTGCCTAATTGCTGAGCTCCAGCTGACAGGGATAGAATCCTGACTATCACGGACTGTTATTGAATGCCTAGATACCCGAAAAATGATGGTAACATCCTCCAGAGCCTCCTCAACATCCTGATCACGTTCGCCCCACGTTTTACACAATCAAACACCCCCTACCATCCCGGAGATGTTCAGATCTCAGGCAAGTAATATGGCGCCGGCTCCTGCCTCATAGGATTCTCAGCGTCAAGTGACAGGCACTAGTGACATGGCTTTCTCCTCACAACCCGAGAATGCTGAGGGAGGAATAGTGCTCACTCCACACCAACAACCAAGCCTAAATGATCTCAGGTCTGTGGCAGCAGACATTAAGGACACCCTGACAGCTGCCATTAAAGAACTGAGAATCGATATCCAGGCTATTCTACAGGCAGTTGAAAAAACAAAGGCTTAATAAACTGATGAGCGGGACAACCTTGTGGACCATACCTCTACCTTTCTACCCTTTTTCTTCTTTCTCTTTCCTTTTCTCCACCTTACGATTAAAGCTCATTATCAGAATTTATTTGACCTATATACACTCTACCTGTAAACAATATGTATAGTAGGTATAAATCATTTAATTACCTACAAAAGTAACTAAGGAAATTACATATATCTTTAATTTAGGTTTACGTGAACCCAATGTTTAATATTTGAAATGTCATGATATTTACCTATATAAACCCTACTGTAAAACAATGAGCTTATTTTATAGATCCTTGTAAACTTACTTTATGTATCTTTATAATATTGTATACTCAATAAACTTCTTTTGACAAGGAAAAAACAAAGGCTTTACATCCCTCAGCAATCAGTAAGACCCACCTTACTGTGGACACTTACACATGGCAACTCAGGGATATGAACCAACACCTAGAGGATTTGGATAACCGTGGCAGACATCACAACCTTCGCTTAAGAGGTCTACCAGAAAACGTGGATGCTGAACATCTTCAAGAAGAAGTTAATTGCATCTTCAACGGTATACTGAACAAACCGACATGAACACCAATTATCATGGAGCGACTTCATAGAGCCCTACGACCGAAAGGAAAAGACACAGAACCGCCTAGAGATGTGGAATGCTGTATTGTGGATTACCAACTCAAAGAGGAGATATTGAGAAGAGCATGCCCTGTGGTGCCATTAGTACACCGGGAAAAGAGCTCCGCTGATTCCAAGACCTTTCCAGCATCACTTTACAGAGCAGGAGAGAACTGAAGCCCCTTCTGGAAGTTCTCCGCTCCAAAGGCATAGTATACCGCTGGAAGTTCTCTTTCGGTCTAGCGGCATCAACACAAGGGCGCTCGGCTCTCCTCAGAATCCCTGAAGACCCCCCCATTTCTGCGAAACACTCAACATCCCGCTCACGGAGGTACCAGACTGGTACGCAGAATTCCGCCCCTCTCAGACCCCCAAGCTCCACACCAGAACTGAACCGATGGAGATCCAGGAAGTCCGCTACCGCAGACACCGTTCCCCATCAACGCGGAGGACATACCATCATGGTCCACAGTCCCCTGCAATCAATAGCCCATCACATCCTCTGCACACTCGTAGAGCCAGATGGGATCGGTAGATGTATGAATTCTATACAGCAGGCACAGGTTATGTATTACATTTACATAATATATTTGCCTGATCCTACCCCGCTCCTGACTCTCTTCTCTCTGGAAGCTTAGTTACTCCAGTTATGAATTCACTCTTATGCATGTCTCTGTATTAGCGATTTTCTCCTCTTTATACTGAAACTTTAAGGGGCCCTGAAATTGAGTGCTCATCCAACCCTCAGACTGCTTTGTGGCGGGAAATTGATCTCCCTCATGTCCACATATAAACTGGACTGGACTCTTTTTACTCACGAACTGAGGTAAATACTGCTATACGTTTTGTGGAATCTCTTCTTTATTTCAGGTTTTTATTTATTTATTTATTTATTTTCTTTCTTTTTCTTTCTTCTCCTTCTCTCTTCTGTAAGAATAAGGCATGTCTCATACATACAATTCAGCTGAATCCCAGTAAGTAGATTGCGGCCACGGCAGGCACTTTTTCCCTGAGGAAATGATGTGCAGGTTTATTTGAGAGCTGTTTCCACGTTAGTTACGCCTGACCAGCTACTAAACCAAATAACATGTTACTACTATACACAAGACACAGGGCTATAATGGGGTTAATGGCTTTGAAGTCATAATATGTCACAGAGAGCAGGAGGGTTGGGATGACACATTCACTGACACCTTTTTCTAACATTACTGCACTCTGGTCTCCCTAACCTCGCATTGTAAGGGAAGGAGGCTGGGATATGAATCTACATTGACACGCCCTTTATTAAACTGGTCCATAGACACTGCAATACTTATCCTAGTAAGCAAGAATCTGCATACAGTGAGGACATACAGTTAATCCAACCCCTTACACGTAACGGATAGGGCAAATGCTTATGCCGCGTACACGGGAGCGGACTTTACGGCAGACTTTGCCCGGCGGACTGGCTTTCGTCGGACAATTCGATCGTGTGTGGGCTCCAGCGGACTTTGTTTGCTCAAAAGTTGGACGGACTTAGATTTGAAACATGTTTTAAATCTATCCGACGGACTCTTCTTTCTAGCGGACAAACCGGTCGTCTGTGTGCTAGTCCGACGAACTCAAACTGACGCATGCTCTGAAGCAATTACAAGATGGAAGCGCTCAGTCTGGTAAAACTAGCCTTCGTATTGAAGCTAGCACATTTCTCTTCTGTGATCTTTTAATACAGCGCTTTTTGTAGGATTGATAATGCGAGAGGAATGAAGTTGTTTTTGTGCTTTATATTCACACAGAGTTCTCACAAACTACTTTCTTCATGATTTATCCTCATGCCATGACTAATATAATATTTTGAAAAAGCCAGATCTCCATAAATAAAAAAAATTAAATTAGATTTTGGACTCATCTTTATTTTTTGGATTGATTTCAACACTTATCTATTTTACAATGTGTGTTAAATGATAACCACATTTTTTTGATGTTTTTTGTGTGTATTTTCAAGTTACCACAATAACCTTAATATTTTGTGTTGTTTTAATGAACCTTAATGAGGTTGGTGTCCCTTGTTCATTAGACATAGGGGGGTGTATTTAACAAAGGCAAAATCATTTTTCACTACAAGTGCTAATTCTACTTGGAATTCCACAGAAAGAACATTTTGAAGTGCCTTCGCCGTGGATCCGAGGGGCACATGCAAGGAAGCCCAAAAAATAAAAATAATTTTTATTGCACATGATTTTATGAAAAAATCAGCAGAGCTTCCCCTAATTTCAGCTCTTCCCCTCAGATTTACAGCGACTGCACTTCCAACAAGTGCACTTGCTGTGCAATTTCTCAAGTGAACTTTTCATTAGTACTTTTCACTTGATATTCGAAATGATTTAGCCTTTTGTCAAAAACACACATAGGGGTTGATTTACTTAAGGGAAAAAGACTGTGCACTTTGCAAAGTGCAGTTGCCCTCTGCAAGAGCAGTTGCTCCAGAGCTTAGTAAATGAGCAGAAGCTCTGCTGACTTCCATCATCCAATCATGTGCAAGCAAAAATGCTGTTTTTAGAATTTTCCTTGCACAGGATTGGGTACTCTTTGCAAAGTCAAGCTTTTAACTTATTTCTGATGCTCTGGAGCAATTGCACTTGCAGAGGGCAACTGCCCTCTGCAAAGTGCACAGTCTATTTGCTTTTCTCAAATCAACCCCATAGTCTTTTTTACCTGTACCTGCCTACTCCCAAACAAAATGGCGTTTTTTAATCAAAACACATAGGCAATAATGAAAGGTAACCAAAAAATACATTTATTTTTTTTCAAAAAAAAATTAGGAAGGCAACACTGGAGACACTTTTAGAATCTGGGAAGCCTTTCGTCCCCCAGGACACACATCAAGTTTGAGGACAAGAAAATTGGTATCTTGCGACTATAGGGAGCACAAGGAGCACAGTCAGACCAGACAGAAGCCAGGCAATCACTTTCGACTCTTCCGTGGAGCCTTCCCTGCACGCTTCTCTGCAGCCTTCCCTCCACGCTTCTCTGCAGCCTTCCTCGGAGGTTGTGCCTCTGGTGGTGTACTTGGGGCAGGAGGAGGAGGAGGAGGAGTGGCTTCATCAGCCAGATATGTGGTAGCAGTAAGCTCCCCTCTCAAGCCCTTCTGGTAAGCCTCAAAAATCAGACCCTCACAGAGTGTCTTGAAGATCCTGCCAGTAACCAGCGATCCAGGCGCATGGGAACACGGCCACGGGTTCCACTGCGCATGCGCGCGCGTTAACGGGTGCGGCCACGCACGGGCACGCACGCGCGCACTCCCGCTGGTGTCAGGCGGGCTATTTAAACCGGTCTGTCACACTCCATCCCCGCTGTCTGCTCTACAGCGTTCTGTGTGTGTTACCTGATCTGATCTGTGTATCCTGTTACCTGACCCGGCTTCCTGTTTGACCATCCTGCTATCCGCCTGCACCAGACCCTCTTGGCTTGCCTGACCATCCCTCTGCATTACCCCTGGTACCTCTGCTGTCCGACCGCTACCGACCACCGGCTTGTTGACCTCCCGCTGTGTATACCGGCTTCCAGTCCAGCGTTCCAGGCTATTACCTGCTGTTGTTCCTGGTTCCAGTCCAGCATTCCAGTCTGCTACCTGCTGCTTGTTCCTGGTTCCAGTCCAGCGTTCCAGGCTATTACCTGCTGTTGTTCCTGGTTCCAGTCCAGCATTCCAGGCTATTACCTGCTGTTGTTCCTGGTTCCAGTCCAGCGTTCCAGTCTGCTACCTGCTGCTTGTTCCTGGTTCCAGTCCAGCGATCCAGTCTGCTACCTGCTGCTTGTTCCTGGTTCCAGCCCAGCGTTCCAGGCTCCTACCTGCTGTTGTTCCTGGTTCCAGTCCAGCGCTCCACTATCCGGCTTGCTTACCTGTTGGGTTCCTGGTCCTACCTGCATTCCAGTCTCTGTCTTCAGTCTTCTCTTCAGGTTCCTGATTCCAGAGGGTGTCACCACTACTGAACTTCCAGCTACTGTTGATCCTGCCAGGCACCCATACCACTCTGCACTCCTGGCCCTCTGTTTCCAGTTCAGGGGAACGGGAGTGGGAGCTGTAAGGGAGGTCTTTCTCTGCACTTCCGGCTCACAACCTACCAGGTACGTGACAGTAGCAGACAGCCATGTCTGAGCCTGAGCAGGGAACGTCTCCCATGGAGGAACTCTGTGCACACCTGGCAGGATTGACTGAAGCAGTCAAGAATCTACAGCAAGGATACACCAGGCTGGAGGAACGAGTGTTAACTCTGTCTAATCCCATTGGGGTCCAGGGGGCTCCCTCTGCTCCTTCAGTGGGGCCTTCCTCAATGGTGGTAATGCTCCCTCCAGAACCTAAGTTTCCTACACCTGAACTTATGCGGAAATCGCCATAAGTTCAGGGCCTTCCGCAACTCCTGTGAATTATTTTTTGCTCTTCATCCACGTACCTTTTCCCTGGAGGCTACAAAGGTGGGCTACGTAATTTCTCTACTCTCTGGTGACCCCCAAACCTGGGCCCATCGCCTCTTAGAGCAAAAGGACATGTCTCTGACCAATCTCTCCACCTTCTTTGACGCACTGGGTCAGTTGTATGATGACCCCCAGCTGTCCGTAACTGCAGAGACGGCTCTGCACACCCTTCAACAGGGTCGCAGAGCAGCAGAGGACTATGTGGCTGAATTTAGGAAGTGGAGTGCGGACACTAATTGGAATGATGCGGCTCTCCGCTATCATTTTCGGTTGGGACTTTCTGATTCTCTGAAGGATGAATTGCCCAGGGTGGGTACACCACAGACTTTAAATGCTTTAATCGATCTAGCCATCCAGATCGATCGACGCCTACGAGAGCGTAGGTCTGAGAGAGCTATGGGGTCTTCTCGTCCAACTTGGGTTACCCCTAGGGTTCCCCATCACTCATCACCAACACCACCTACCTCCACGTTTAACTTACCTAAACCGATGCAATTGGGAGTCCTGCGGCCTTCGCTCACCCAAGAGGAACGACAACGTCGTCGAGCAAATAATTTGTGCCTGTATTGCGGGGAACCTGGGCACTATGTCAAGAACTGTCCCCTTAAACTCCGTAAGTGCTTATCTCTATCTACTGACTATGTTACACCTCTGGTTAAAAATACCACTCACCTTGCTCTCCCTCTTCTGCTACAGCTTCCAGGAAAGACCCTGCAAATAACCGCCATTATTGACTCGGGAGCTTGCAGCTGTTTCATGGATTCTCTTTTTGCCACCCAACATCAAATACCTTTGTCGCCTAAAGCCCATGGACTCTCTATCCATCTAGCTGATGGAACTGCTATCAATTCTGGACCTGTTACTCAAGAGACCATCCCAATACCCGTTTCCATTTCCAACGCCCATCAGGAACAGCTACGCCTGGACATTATCGCTTCACCCCTGTTTCCCATAATTCTCGGCATGCCATGGTTACAGGCTCACAATCCGGACATTAATTGGATCACGGGTGAGGTTACCTTCCCTTCTCCTTATTGCCAACAGTTCTGCAGAACTCAGAATACCCAGGAGAACCCTACTCTGCTATGCCTAGATACAGATCCTAGTCTCCACCCGTCCATTCCTTCTGCCTATCATGACTTTTTGGACGTATTTAGCAAGCAGAAGGCATAGGTGTTACCCCCTCACCGGGCCTATGACTGTCCCATTGAGTTACTTCCCGGTGCTGAAATCCCTTTTGGAAGAATCTTTCCCTTAACTGAAGTGGAACAAGGGGCGTTGAAAGAATACATTGATGAAAACCTTAAAAGAGGCTTCATTCGTCCATCCACGTCTCCCACAGGTGCAGGCATCTTCTTTGTGCAGAAAAAAGATAAAACCCTTAGGCCTTGTGTGGATTACCGCAAACTAAATAAAATCACTGTGAAGAGTCGGTACCCTCTCCCCCTAGTACCAGAGCTGTTCCAAAGACTGGGGACGACCACCATATTCACCAAACTTGATCTCCGTGGGGCCTACAATTTAGTTCGTATTAGGGATGGAGACGAATGGAAGACCGCCTTTCGTACCCGCTATGGACATTTTGAGTACCTCGTGATGCCTTTCGGCCTGTGCACTGCCCCTGCTACATTTCAATACTTTATTAATGATGTGTTACGTGACTTTCTAGACCTGTTTGTCATCGTCTACTTAGACGACATATTGATTTTTTCTTGTTCCCTTGAATCCCATCGCAGGCACGTCAGAAGTGTGTTGGGCCGACTTCGACAACACGGTCTATATGCAAAGGCTGAAAAATGTGAATTTGAACAGGAAAGTATTCCAGTTTTGGGGTTAGTCATTTCCAGTAAGGGCATTAAAATGGACCCTCAAAAGGTCACTGCAGTCCTAGATTGGCCAGTCCCGACAGACAAGAAAGGAATCCAGCGATTCGTTGGATTCGCTAATTTTTACCGTAAATTTATTAAAGGGTTCTCAGCCATCATTACACCCATCACACAACTAACCAAACAAGGTACACGCTTCCATTGGTCTGCTGAAGCTCAAAAGGCTTTTGAGACTCTCAAGGGTCTTTTCACCTCCGCCTCTGTACTAAAGCATCCAGATTCCTCTTTGCCATTTATACTAGAAGTGGACACATCTGAAATTGCAGTAGGGGCAGTGTTGTCCCAAAGACAGGGAACTAAGGCCCTGCTGCATCCTGTGGCCTTCTTTTCTCGTAAATTGTCCACGGCAGAGAGAAATTATGCTGTAGGTGACAGAGAGTTGTTGGCAATCAAGTCAGCATTGGAGGAGTGGTGCTATCTGTTGGAGGGTGCCGCTCATCCAGTCTTAATTTTTACAGATCATAAGAACCTGGAGTATTTGAGATCTGCAAAGAGGTTGAAACCACGTCAGGCCAGGTGGGCTCTCTTTTTCTCCAGGTTCTCCTTTCATGTCACTTACCGCCCTGGTTCCAAAAATACCAAACCTGACGCCCTATCTAGGATGTTTCACAAATCCCAAGAGATTTCCCCTCCAGACACCATTCTGTCCCCGGGGAATTTTCTTTTACTTCAGGGAAACCTGCTTTCCCAGATTAAACAGGCTTCCGTAGGATTGGAATCTTCCATTAAAACAGAGCTCCAAGTTAAGGATGGGTTACTGTGGCATGAGAGTAGGATCTTTATACCTGAAACACTACGAGTTGCAGTACTAGAGCTCTGCCTTGATCATGCGCTGGCTGGGCATTTTGGCGTAGCTAAGACCACTGATTTGGTACAGCGTACCTTCTGGTGGCCTCAGCTACGCAAGGATTGTAAAGAGTTTGTAGAGCCCTGTACCACCTGCATTAGGAACAAAGGGCACAAAACAAAGGCATGGGGTCTACTAAAACCCTTGCCTGTCCCAGATAGGCCCTGGAAAATGCTCTCTATAGACTTTATTGTAGAATTACCCCCGGCTGGGGGCTTCACCTCAATCTTTGTCATAGTGGACCGGTTGTCGAAAATGGCTCACTTTGTCCCAATGAAGGGCACCCCTTCAGCTACAGAAACAGCACAAGCATTCATTAAAGAGGTCATCAGACTCCATGGGGTACCAGTTAATATCTTTCAGATCGAGGGGTACAGTTTACCTCTCGATTCTGGAGGGCTTTGTGTAAAACCTTGGACATTGAACTTTCATTTTCATCGGCTTATCATCCCCAGACTAATGGGCAAACAGAAAGAACAAACCAGACCCTTGAACAATATTTGCGCTGTTTTTCTTCTTTTGCCCAAGATGATTGGATTTCTGTTCTGCCATTGGCCGAATTCGCTTATAACAATTCTATTCATTCTGCTATCAAACAGACTCCGTTTTTTGCGAATTATGGTTTCCACCCTTCATTTTTACCTAACTCTCTTCCAGAATGCACAGTACCCGCAGTCCAGGAGAAATTGGATTTCTTTACTTCCAACAACCAAGTTTTACAGGACACCATGACCAGGACCCAGGAGTATAATAAAGCAACCTTCGACAAGAAAAGGCGAGGTGAGCTCTTACTTGCACCTGGGGATCAGGTATGGTTGTCCACAGTAAACCTCAGGTTGGCCTGCCCTTCCAAGAAGTTGGGTCCCAAGTTTTCTGTTAAGCGGAGAATTAACGAAATTGCATACGAACTTGAACTCCCGGATTCACTAAAGGTACATCCAGTTTTTCACGTGTCCTTGCTCAAACCATCTATTGCCAACCCATTTCCAGGTCGAAGTACAGATCCTCCTGATCCAATCCTGGTAGATGGGGAGGAGGAATTCGAGGTGGATGCTATCATGGACCATAGGAAAAGAGGTAACCAGAATCAATTTTTGATAAAGTGGAAGGGGTTTGGTCCAGAGGAGAATTCTTGGGAACCAGAAGATAATATTCATGCTGAAGATCTGTTACAAACCTTTAAAAGATCCCACCCAGAGAAATTTTCTCAAAGGGGCATCCGGAGGCTGTCCCTTGGTGGGGGGGCAATGTCATGAAGATCCTGCCAGTAACCAGCGATCCAGGCGCATGGGAACACGGCCACGGGTTCCACCGCGCATGCGCGCGCGTTCACGGGTGCGGCCACGCACGGGCACACGCGCGCGCACTCCCGCTGGTGTCAGGCGGCTATTTAAACCGGTCTTTCACACTCCATCCCCGCTGTCTGCTCTACAGCGTTCTGTGTGTGTTACCTGATCTGATCTGTGTATCCTGTTACCTGACCCGGCTTCCTGTTTGACCATCCTGCTATCCGCCTGCACCAGACCCTCTTGGCTTGCCTGACCATCCCTCTGCATTACTCCTGGTACCTCTGCTGTCCGACCGCTACCGACCACCGGCTTGTTGACCTCCTGCTGTGTATACCTGCTTCCAGTCCAGGCTATTACCTGCTGTTGTTTACATAAATGTATGACTCAGAGGGTTGGCCGTGTCATTGCCAGCATCCCTTGTAATTTTTAGAACTAAATGTGTACCTCAAAATGGTATTTTAAGGGCAATGCAGAAATTGGCAGTGTTGAATTATAGTTAAAAAGAAGTTTATTGATACAAAAACGAATAGGATATACATGAACATACACATTGATCTATGGTTAAGAATAATTATAAAAACATCAGATATATGGAAACATATGATGCATCCTACTGCTAGTTACAAGTACCACCCCCGATAGGTGTGATGGCGTCCTGATAGCAGATTTCCAACGCGTTTCCAACGCATTACCTGCTGTTGTTCCTGGTTCCAGTCCAGCGTTTCAGTCTGCTACCTGCTGCTTGTTCCTGGTTCCAGTCCAGCGTTCCAGGCTATTACCTGCTGTTGTTCCTGGTTCCAGTCCAGCGTTCCAGGCTATTACCTGCTGCTTGTTCCTGGTTCCAGTCCAGCGTTCCAGGCTATTACCTGCTGCTTGTTCCTGGTTCCAGTCCAGCGTTCCAGTCTGCTACCTACTGCTTGTTCCTGGTTCCAGCCCAGCGTTCCAGGCTCCTACCTGCTGTTGTTCCTGGTTCCAGTCCAGCGCTCCACTATCCGGCTTGCTTACCTGTTGGGTTCCTGGTCCTACCTGCATTCCAGTCTCTGTCTTCAGTCTTCTCTTCAGGTTCCTGATTCCAGAGGGTGTCACCACTACTGAACTTTCAGCTACTGTTGATCCTGCCAGGCACCCATACCACTCTGCACTCCTGGCCCTCTGTTTCCAGTTCAGGGGAACGGGAGTGGGAGCTGTAAGGGAGGTCTTTCTCTGCACTTCAGGCTCACAACCTACCAGGTACGTGACACAGAGGAGGCGTTGGCCCTTTTCCAACTCCAGCAATCTTCTGGCTATATAGGTGCCATACGCCTCCTCTGCATTGGGTGGTTTGCTCAGGATCAGGCTTGCTTCCCGTATGAGGGCTAGGGATTCCTCCTCAGTTGGTGTCATTCTCCTGGGCCTTTTGTGGAGAATGCGGAGGGGAGGCACCTGACACTCTGTGCGGCTTCGACTTGGCCCAGCCACAGCCTCCTCCTCTCTCCCACTGGGCAAGGCCTCCTCCTCTCTCCCACTGGTCAAGGCCTCCTCCTGGCTGAGGTCATCCTGTGTCAAAAAAAGGGACATAGTTGTAATTTTGTGTTATGCAATCACACACAATTTTCAGCTCATGACTTTCAAATATAAGTTACACAAAATAGTAAAGGCTATCTATTTGACACCACCATTATTTCAGCTGATCAACAATATCTGAAGTACATAGGCGTGCGCACAGGGTGTGCCAGGTGTGCCTAGGCATACTCTAATTGCCTTGTGTGCTGCATATTTCCCCCTGTTTTGACCACTGATATTTCATCCCCCCCCCAAAAAATGTTACCCAAGCCCAAAAATTTGGGGAAAAGAAAATTAACAAAATTACACTGTCCATTGCCCTACTGACACCATCAGTACATATACCCATGCATATGTATTTGAGCTTTGGGGTGCACACCCTAATGCAAGAGGCTGCGCACACCTATGCAGAAGTATATTTTTGGCCACTACTGTCTAGTGATATGTCTACATATTAATCTTGGTGCAGAAGTCATTTTTTAGTAAGCACTTTAAAAATTAACACGTTAACATCATTAATAACATTTACACAATCACAAATTTAAAAAAAAAGGATACCTGGCTGAAGCTGGGAACATCAACTTCATCAATGATGAAAAGGCCCAGTTCTTCCTGGGACTCCTCAGCTGGGGTGGAGGTGGATGGAAGGCTGGAGGGAAGAGTGGAGGGAAGGCTGGAGGGAAGGGTGGGGGGAAGGGTGGAAAGTGACTGCCTGGCTTCGGTCTGGTCATCCAGGAATCGCATTTTGTTGTAGTACCACAACTTGGGTACATATACTTGGTCAGCTGCTGCACCGGATCTGAGCGACTCCTGGATTTTATTGTGTTCCCGCTTATATATGTTTCGCAAGATACCAATTTTCTTGTCCACAAACTTGAGGTCTGCCTGGGGGACTCGAGTCTTCACAAATTCTAAAAGTGTGCCCAGTGTTGCCTTCCTAACATCCCTATTATAATATAGGGGGTGTTTGACCTCCCACAGGTTTTTCTTTTCCTAATAGAGCTCAATAAATTGGCACAAAAATTCTTCCTCTTTAAAGGGATTCATTTTTTCTGAAAGACAAGACACAAGATCCAAACTAATGTCAGTCACAAATCACAGGATTATTTTTGGTTGTAATCTAGGGGACACATACGGTACATACACACACACACACACACACACACCAAACACACACACACCCCCACTTTAATCTTACCTTCGTTTCTGACGCTCGCTACTTCCGCACGGACATACGTAGGCCATCGTAATAACTTTATATACACTGCGCATGTGTCATGCTCAGCCTGCGTCGCCCACCCCTGACATTCTTTAGTACGATTTGGCCCCGCCCCTTCACTCTTTGTTGCGCAGTGGGAGTAGATAGCTAAAGATGGCGCAGAGAATCAGTGGAAGTAGCGCGGAGGAAAGCCCAGAGCTCCAAACATCCACATCCCGGAGGAGATATAAGGCCACCAACATGGCTTTTGAAGAGATGGTGGAGATGGTGTCCATATTGAGAAGGGAGGACTACGATGGCAAAAAAGGACCGTACACACGACCCAATATGCATAAGGACAAAATAATGTCCTCAGTTGTCACCGCTCTAGAAGCAAAATTTGGCACATAACGGTCGAAAGAACAATTGGGGAAGTGGTGGTCTGACATCAAAAGTAGAGAGCCAGAACAATATTGGCGAATAAAGAAGCTGCTTAAAAAAAGTAAGTACCTGTTGTGTTTTACTATTGAGATACTTAACGTGCATGCTGATCCTTATTTTTGGACTTTATACAGCATCGTTCGTAAAGACCGTTCTTTGTAAAATACATATGATACTTTAGAAAATGACGTTATTTTTTCGCCAAATACGATGGGACAGGGTTGGACATACATTTATGTCTTGATAATTTGTCAAATTACCACAATTTGTTGATGTGGTGTAGATGTGTTGGAAAATATAATGCTTCTTCCAAAATGATTCAGTGTAATGTAGGGACAGGACACATCAGCTGTTTACACATCTGGACTCA
Organism: Aquarana catesbeiana; assembly: GCF_042186555.1. Lineage (NCBI taxonomy): Eukaryota > Metazoa > Chordata > Amphibia > Anura > Ranidae > Aquarana > Aquarana catesbeiana. The sequence goes on from NC_133324.1 coordinate 956,754,001, forward strand.
CGAGCACTAGTGTACTATGTGACCATAAATACATTTTAGAGGGGTAATACACATAGGAGATAATTGAGGTGTCTGCATCTGTGAAACTTGCCAGAAAATGTGCATTGTTTATAATTGTTGTTCAGAGGGAATGTTCATCCTGTCTTCTAAATTTTTTATGATCAAAAAAAGGCAATTGGCCACAACTCATAACCAACGTTTAAGTTTATTTAATAAAATCTAAAATATCACTGTGTTTTAACTATACCTTTTGTTCAATTCTCATAGGGGAGAAAAGACTCAGACAACAGTCCAAGGATCCCAGGACCCCCCCAAGTCACCAGCCTAAGGCAGAAGACACCCCAAGCCCCAGCCCAAGACCACGCCCACCCAACGACCTGGAGGAAGGAGAGGTGGAGGAAGCGTGCGAGGTTTCAAGCCCACCAAGTGAGTGACTGACACCCCAGCTTAAGTTAATGTATTTTGGCGTGCATATTGTAAACCTTGTTTTTATTCACTCATTTTAGGTGAGTTTCTGGTTGTGGAAGGCCAAGCGGCAGAGCCATTCACCACAGACAGTGAGCAAAGACTGATTGGCCAGATATTGCTGTGGAATGGCCAACTAGATAAAATGCGTGACCAAATTCACAGCATGCAACTTCGCCTGGACTCCATGCAACAGGAAATGAAAAACATGATTGATGTTTTGGGCAGAATATAATAACGTTTGGCCTAAAAACATCAATCATGTTCTTCATTTCCTTGTGAAGTTTGTTTTTTCAAAAAAATGTTTTTTAAATTTATTTGGGATACCACAATTGACATTATGATGCACACGGTGTCTCATCATGTGCTATCTTCCATCATGGGTTATCAATGTACTTGTTTTGTGTTTGCAACCCCTTCATCCTGAAAATTATTTTGTGGTGATAGGAACCAAAAAAGGGATTGCACACACAAAACACGTACATTGCTCACCCATGATAGGAGATAGCACATGTTGACGTGACCCTTTCGTAAATCTCAATTTTGAGCATATTCTAAAGGAACGATTTCCAAGGGTGACATCACATGCACCGTTCTTTAAATGTTGAACTTTGTAAGTTCTTTAATGTTTTGTTATGTTTATAAAAACACTGTTGTGAATGTAAATTTTTATAGAAAGGTCTATTTTTGCTAAAATATGCCTTTAATAATGTTTTAAAAACATATTTTTACACAACGAAAAATCTTTAAAAAAAATAAAAACCAAAAAAATATTCAATAATGCACCTTTCAATGTGCACAAAGTAAAATTTTGTTAATAATACAATGTGTGTGGCTGATTATTGCAGACAAATTTTTTTTTTTTTTTTGGGGCCTGATTAAATAAAGGTAAATGCACTTGCCACTACTACAAGTGCACTAGGAGACAGACATAACTAAATGCAAACAAGAATAAAAACAAGATATTTTAAAAAAAAAAAATTATTTTTTTTTTGGCTAAAATTACAGCTGTTGCTGAATAGCAATGGCCCCCCGACCATTAAAATAATTTACATAACGGTCACGCACTTGACGTGCGGTTCGGGGGGCCAAGCCAATACGGCCAATTTCTAGGCCTGTCATTGTGGTATCCTGTTCCAGTCCGGCCTCAGGCACAACAGAGGATATATATGTTGCTGAATGTCTCCTTAAAAAGTTATGCAAGATGCAGCAAGCAAGGATGACGTAGTTTAGTTTATAGTCCGCCAAATTAATTGAAGAAAGGAATAAACGGAACAGGCTGGCCAGAATCCCAAAGGCATTCTCCACAACTCTTCTTGCTCTGGCCAGCCGGTAATTAAATAACCTCCTCTCAGGGGTGAGTGTCCTTTGGGGGAATGGCCTCATCAAGTGCTCACCGAGAGCAAACACTTCATCAGCGATAAAAACTGAGGGGAGTCCATCCACATTCTCATCATCAGGTGGCAATCCCAGGCCACCGGTCTGGAGACGATGGCACAGCTCGGTCTGTGCAAAGACTCCTCCATCAGACATCCAGCCGTTCTTTCCCACATCCACAAACAGAAAGTCCAAATGTGCCGAGACCACCGCCATCAAAACTACACTATAGAACCCCTTGTAGTTATAGAAATAAGACCCCGAATGCGGTGGTGGCACAATCCGGACATGCTTCCCGTCAATCGCCCCGACACAGTTGGGAATGTCCCAACGGTCAGCGAACTGGGAGGCCACAGTCTGCCATTCCTGTGTACTTGAAGGAAACTGTGGAGTGCAAAAAATTAAAAAAATTAAGATAAGGACTTTGAAACCTAAATTGTATATCAGATTACACCAAAACATTAGTGAACAACAGCAGTCAAACATTATTAATATGTGTGTTTGTAATTGAAATGTTAAAAAACATAAGGCCCACTTATAAGATTAATCACCCCTTCTGATGGCCCATTAATACATTTGAATGTAGGGGGAGGGGTTCTAATTAGGGCCGGAAACACACCTGACTGGTTCAAACATTTGTGGGGTGGGGGAGGGGTTCTAATTAGGGCCCGAAACACACCTGACTGGTTCAAACATTTGTGGGGTGGGGGAGGGGTTCTAATTAGGTTAACAAACACACCTGACTTGTTCAAAAATTTGTGTGGTGGGGGAGGGGTTCTAATTAGGTTAACAAACACACCTGACTGGTTCAAACATTTGTAGGGTGGGGGAGGGGTTCTAATTAGGTTAAAAAACACACCTGACTGGTTCAAACATTTGTGTGGTGGGGGAGGGGTTCTAATTAGGTTAACAAACACACCTGAATGGTTCAAACATTTGTGGGGTGGGGGAGGGGTTCTCATTAGGTTAACAAACACACCTGACTGGTTCAAACATTTGTGGGGTGGGGGAGGGGTTCTAATTAGGTTAACAAACACACCTGACTGGTTCAAACATTTGTGGGGTGGGGGAGGGGTTCTAATTAGGGCCAGAAACACACCTGACTGGTTCAAACATTTGTGGGGTGGGGGAGGGGTTCTAATTAGGTTAACAAACACACCTGACTGGTTCAAACATTTGTGGGGTGGGGGAGGGGTTCTAATTAGGGTAACAAACACACCTGACTGGTTCAAACATTTGTGGGGTGGGGGAGGGGTTCTAATTAGGGCCCGAAACACACCTGACTGGTTCAAACATTTGTGGGGTGGGGGAGGGGTTCTAATTAGGTTAACAAACACACCTGACTGGTTCAAACATTTGTGGGGTGGGGGAGGGTCAAACAAGACAATGGAGCAGACAATATACATTGTTCAAAGGACTATAGGCTAGAGATATAAATGGACACAGGATTGCATGGTGGGGAGGTTAATGAAGGAAAATATGCATGTAGGGCAATAAATGATTAATGTCCAAAAACAGTCATGCATGAAGATAAAGGGGATATTCACAGCATATTGAAAGCATGGCAATTAGGTAAGGAGGACATTTATACAATACATCAAAAAACATTTTATACATATCATGTTATGTTAAAGGATAAAACTTACCTTCATATAGTCCTTCTGCAGGACCTGAATAATAGCAGAACAGGTCTCTGGGATAATGATCCCCAGAGCCTGGGGGGAGATGCCTGTCGAGAACTTCAAGTCCTGAAGACTTCTCCCTGTTGCCAAGTAACGTAACGTGGCAACTAGTCTCTGCTCCGCACTGATGGCTTGCCTCATGCAGGTATCCTGCCTGCTGATATAGGGGGTCAGCATAGCCAGCAGACGCTCATCCGGAGATAATTCCTGAAATACTCAGGATTACTCTCACGGAGCTCACGGAGCAAAGGCATATGAGAGAATTGGTCACACTGGCGCAACCAATTCTTCATCCATGAACTCCTCCTCGCCCTGTTCATGGACTGGACTCGGGTCAAAGTATTAACCCCAACACCAAGTCCCCACGCAGCACGAACTCAAGAACAAGAACGTCCATGTGACATGGCTTCAAAACGGTCGGCTGGTCAAACAAACAAACTTATAACAAACGCACTGAACAACAGCAAGGCCTATGAAGAACGACCTGAAAATCAGGAACGAGCGGACCAGAACGGCCTGCAAGGCAGGGTACGAACTGACCAACACGCACTGAAAAGCACATACAAACCTCACAAGCACAAACTGAACCGCAGAAAACGATCGAAATAACCTGAAGTGTGAAAAGCGCAAATCGTCTCTAACCAAACTTCTACTAACACGAGATAAACACGAGATTAGCAGAAGGAGCCCAAAGGGTGCCGTAGTGGGGCTTGAACTTCCTTTTTATAGTCCCGTCGTACGTGCTATATGTCACCGCGTTCCAAACCAGCGGACTTTTGCAGTGAGCGTGTGTGTCCAAGTCCATCCGTTTTTAAGTCTGGCGCAAGGAGCCGACAAAGTCCGGCGAAAAGTCCGCCGAGCAAAGTCTGCTGTAAAGTCCGCTCGTGTCTACGCTGCATTAATCTTAAGGACCCCACTTGTTCAGATCCTTATCTGCAGTTATTGATTTTTACCAGGTCTCGGCCTTGACAATTCTCTCAATTATAACGGACACAATCAGAGCGCAGTCGGAGATGTAATAAGTACCTAGGTCTAGACCCTGGGCGCATTTACATTATTTCCTCCTTGGCTTGGTTTACCTCCTCTAAATATCACTTGTGTGTCATCTCCTGCTGCCTCTCACCTGCTTCGTTTGCGTGCAATTTTAGGATATTATAAATGCCTACATGATATCTAAATGCCGCGTAGGAATCAGATGACTATTCATTAGGACAGGATATCTCGCATTTGCTTAATACAATATACTATGTAATTGATCCTACCATATTATACCCCCAAATTTTCTTAATGGTTCTAACAGCCCTTCAACTAACATCTACCTGGGAGGAGAAAGGCTCCTTTGCTAGTCCAAGTTGTAAGCTGAACTACAGAGCAGAGAATATTCAGGGCTTTGGAAATGTTATAAACTTTATTTTTTCCAGACATACGCAGATCCCTGGGGCTTATACCTAAGGAGTTAAATCCCCACGGCTGAGTCATTTTGATCTCGTCACATAAACTGATAGAGACACATTCTCAACAGGGAGTTGTTTTTTTTTTTTCTCTCACGGTCTGCTCCTTTGCACTAGCTTAGCCCCCTATTATACACACGGTGCTTGATTCCAGTAGGTTCTATAATGGTTTATTACCTGAGCATTAAGATTACTGACAGGGGTACCTCAGGTTATTTTTGTAAAGCGGTGAGGCTTTCTAAGTCGCTGCTAACTCGCTACTTTCCATCTTCTTGAGTTCTCTCTTTGTTCTTAATCATATGGTTTATGGTTGCATGTTATGATTTCTTATGTTCACAGAGCCTTTTCTGCAATGTGGTTTGCTATTACTTAGTTTGGTGTCTTTTGACCCTTTTTTAGTTGACAAATCATACACGACAGAATTCACTTCCCCACATCCGGAATAATTTCGAATTATTGTCACACTTTCGCTAGTCACCACCTGGTAACTGATGATCTTTAAGACAAGCTTATGTCTTGTACCACAGTAAATGAATTCATAAATAACCGAAAGCTTACAAACAAACTGCTTATTGACCATCCACTCCCACTTCTCAGGGTACCATGAGATTACCGAAACCATCCTCATGGTTCTCCTCATTTGTTATATTCCCTTGTCAGCGGGACGCCACCCATTTTGAAAAGTTTATCTTCTACTCCAGTGTCGACTCACCCTTCAACACAGTGGTTCCTTTTAACTATCTGCATCCTGTAATCTATTTTTACCCACATACCACTGACACGACCCGGTAACACCTTATTTCAGGTGTGCACTATACTTGGATTAGCAAGCAGGCCTTGCCAATCACCAGGAAATTGCCTATATACCCACTCTCCATCACCTTCAATTACCAAAGACCAGCGTACTTTAACCTTTTACCTGAAAAACATTTTGCTTCTCTTACCCTTCAAATATACTCACCTCCTAGTTTACCTCCATCTTGACACATATTCAGAGATCCCTTCTATCCCAACTGCCAGTTCACGCCACAATAGCTTTATTCTCTCAAGCTATCCCATTCCCATACCAATTACTACCGGTCTCAGACAGTCAAATAAACATTTAGGTACGTCCAAACCCATACAATGTCCTCTACCAAGAATGACGCTCACCCTGAAACCAATCACAAAGCCACAACTAAAATAGTCTCACTAAATGCTAAAGGCCTTAACCTACCTTAAAAACGATCGCAAGCCCTCTTATCCATGCGTAAATTAAAAGCTGACATTATATTCTTTCAAGAAACACAATTCAAAACTGATAATATACCCAAACTCTCATACCAACATTACCCAACAGAAATACACGCCACGACTAAGGACTCCAAAACAAAAGGGGTGTCTATTATTTTCTCGAAAAATTGTCCATTTCAAATTACAGATTCATGAAGGAGGCCGCTACCTGTTCATTAAAGGCACCCTTTTTGACAAATGTTTAACCTTGGCTAATATTTATGCTCCTAATGTAAAGCAAATTCCCTTTTTCTAAAAATACAATGTAAACACACGCATCCTTTCAAGACGGTATCGTGATCGTAGGAGGAGATTTTAATGTTCCTTTGAATCCTATTCAGGACACCTCCTCGGGCTCATCTTAATTAACATTTAAGGCACTACGTGCGATTAAGAAATGCCTCCAAGACTTAACACTACATGATTCATGGTGCACAATGAATCCTACAACCAAAGATTACACCTTTTACTCCACTCCACATGGCAGCTATTCCAGACTTGACTATATCTTCCTAACACAGAGAGACCTTCCCATGCCCCTAAAACCACCATAGAACCAATGTATTTATTGGATCATCACTCCATTACCATGTCCATTGCATTTCCGTCCACTCAATCATGTTCTCAGATTTGGCGCTTAGACCCATCCTTACTTACAGATACCCAGATAGCATCCTCTATCCACGACAGGCTCATACAATACTTCAAAGATAACGATACAACTGACATTTCCCCAATGCTAACATGGGAAGCCCATAAATGCACGATATGTGGGGAGTTAATAGCGATTGCATCCAAAAGACGACGTGAAAGACAAAAACACATCTCAAATCTCGCCTGTCATATTCATGATTTAGAAAAATCGCACAAAAAAACACAAGCGATCTCTACCCTCCAAGACCTCACCCAGGCTGGAACTGATCTGATAGAAGAACTAAACAAGATAACAAAACGTAACTATATTATGTCTCAAAAATTAGTTTATGAATACAGTAACAAAACCGGTAAACTACTGGCTAGAGCATTACGGGCAAAAAAATCGACTACAATCATTCATTAAATGAACAATTCTGAGGGAACCAAATTTACTTCTAATAACCAAAGAGCAGACCAATTTGTCCAGTATTATACACAACTGTACAACATTGAGGCAACTCCCACCCAGAAAGACACTGAAAAAAGATTGGGTTTGGTCAAAGAATTCCTGGCCCAACACGGCCCTAAGCCAGTTTCAGACGCTGAAGTGTCCACATTGGAACAACCTTTATCTAAAGATGAATTGGAAATTGTTCTTAAGCAATTGAAACCTGGTAAAAGCCCTGGACCGGACGGTCTGACAGTGGGGTATTATAAAGCGTTTATCGACACCCTACATCCTCACTTCTTAAAAGCATTCCATTCCCTCTCCCCAGACAACCCTCCACCCCGAGACCTACTCACTGCACATATTACTGTCATTCCAAAGCCTGATAAGGACCCAACTTCAGTATCTAATTATAGGCCTATCTAAAAATATATGCAAAAATTCGAGCCAATAGACTCTTGCCCCTTCTACCAAATCTAATATCTCTGGACCAAGTAGGTTTCGTTCCAGGAAGAGAGGCAAGAGATAACACTCTGAAAGCGATCAATATACATAAATGGCTAACCTCAAAACACCAACATGTTTTTTTTCTCTCTTTGGACGCGCAAAAAGCATTTGACAGGGTGGCCTGGGACTATCTAACAGAAGTACTTAAACAGATTGGCATACAGGATCGTATGCTACAATTCATACTTGCATTATATTCAAAACCCACGGCCAGGGTCCGGGTCAGCGGACACCTGTCGGATGCCTTCTCCGTGTCCAATAGGACTCGTCAGGGCTGCCCGCTCTCCACACTAATTTTTGTATTAACACTAGAACCCTATCTCCAACGTCTAAGAGATAATCAAGACATTAAAGATATTTCCATAGCACAATCCACCTACAAGCTGGCTGCGTTTGCAGATGATATTTTGTTATTTCTAAAGGACCCACATGTTACGCTACCCAATCTCCTTAAAGAACCAACCTTATTCGATACCCTAGCTAATCTTAAAATTAACTTTTCTAAATCTGAAGCACTAAATATTTCCCTCCCACATGATATCAAAACCCTTTGCCAGGCTAACTTCCCATTCAAATGGAAACCAAACTCCATCAAGTATCTAGGAATACATATCCCGACCAATCTTATGGATCTATATAGCAAAAACTTTCTCCCGATTTTACAAAATATCCAGAAAGATCTCAAGGCTTGGTCGACTGGTCTGTTTTCTTGGTTCGGCAGATCCTCTATTAATAAAATGGCAGTCTTACTGAAAATACTATATTTACTCCAAACGATTCCTGTAAAATTACCACAAACATTTTTTACATCTTTTTGTAGATCCTGTTTGGAGTTCATTTGGGGGGGAGGGCGGGCTAGGCTAAGCTATGATAGACTGACTCTGCAAAAAATGAAAGGTGGTCTAGGATTAGGATTACGGATCTCTCTATCAACCTCTCAGAGGAAGAATGTAGAATTAATCCGAGGATCCCTTCCACTTGCTGGAGATGTAGTAAAGAAGTAGGCTCACTTCTCCACATCTGGTGGGAATGTCCCTTGATCATAAAATTTTGGACTGATATTTAAAGGTATATTGCCCAAATTACGACTCTTCGCTTGGATTTTTCTCCAGCCCAAGCCTTGCTCCATCACTCTACTCTACCAATGAAAACTTACCATAAATCTTTAACCCTTCATCTTCTCAAACTATGTATTCCGGTTCTCTGGAAATTCCCCAATCCTCCGACATTAGCGGATTGGCTTAGAAGAGTTAACAAAATAGAATCCATGGAAGAACTCATCCATCAAGCCCATGACTCTTCCAAAGTATATAGGAACACTTGGGCAAGCTGGCATCATTTCAAATCGACACCTGAATATACCCAACTTCTTAGGTAGAGATCCCTCTTTCACCCTTATCCTTCCCTCCTTATGCCACTTAACCCCATCCATATGTAGACAGAGATGGGATTACCACCAATATTGATGAAAGTTGCTATCATAATGGGCTTCTATTCAAGAAGCCCAATAACTACGAACCTATCATTAAGACCCCTCCAGATACCCTACAGAAAGATAGAAGACAAACTACCTACGCTTTATTACGCAAAGGTCCTCGGTTTTTTATAGGCCGAAAACAAGGTGATATGGAACACTACATTCCACGGCATTTACATTAGTACAAATTGTCCTCCAATTAGAAGTAAATCGGATATTAGTTAATACTTTGACGATTACGCATGGGTCATGTACCGATGTTAATAGGACAATCGATCTACTTGGTACTCCCATCTATTAAGTCAGAAGGGAAAACTACTTTATACTGTCCTCTCACGTGGTTGTTCGCAGTTAGACCCTATCTGTGTATGGAAGGACACATCCTTATGACATCTTTCGGCATTTCCACTGTACTTATCCAAAGTACTTTTCCTCTACTGTTATTATATATACCAAGCGTTTATAGTTGACTTACTATGTTGATTATTACCTCTTGTTATTATTTCTGCTGATTTCCCACTGCATTGTACCTATGATGATGAAATATCTGTATTCATGTGTGTTATCTTAATAAAAGCTTTTCAAACAAAAATTGTAATTACACGCCCCTGTTAAACAGGGGCAGAAAAATTGGGTCTTAGGCAGTGGTGGTGGTGCCACAACACTGTAACCCCTCACAGATTCTGTTGTTGAGCGCTGAGAAATATTGGATCAAAAATTGTAATTACGCGCCCCTATTAAACATGGGCAGAAAAATTGGGCCTTAGGCGGGAGTGGTGGTGGTGACACAACACTGTAAAGCCTCACAGATACTCTTGTTGGGCGCAGGTACAGGCTCTGCTGCGAAATATTACAGAAAAAATTGTAATTTCACGCCCCAGAAAAATTGGGCCTTAGGCACTGGTGACACAACACTACAACCCCTCACAGATACTCTAGTTGAGCGAAGGAATAAGCCCTGCTGCAAAATATTACAGCAAAAATTGTAATTACACGCCCCTGTTAAATAGGGGCAGAAAAATTGGGCTTTAGGCACTGGTGCTGGTGCCACAACACTGCAACCCCTCACAGATACTCTAGTTGAGGAGGAATAGGATAGTCACTCAGCAAACAGGATAGTCACTCAGCATCAGCATAGGCAGTCTTCAAGGAATCTCACATTCATAAAAAAATGAATCAGTTACATCAGCATCAGTTGCTTGGTAGCTGGTGATCCAAGACTGATTCATTTTTATAAAGGTGAGTCGATCAACCGAGTCTGTGGACAGGCGCACTCTGTGATCGGTTACAAAGCCTCCAGCAGCACTGAATGTGCATTCAGATAGAACGCTGGATGCAGGACAGGCCAGTAGCTCAATTGCATACTGTGCAAGCTCTGGCCAGTGATCCATCCTCAAGACCCAGTAACCCAGTGGATTTTCGTTTGGAAAGGTCTCCAAGTCTGCTCTTGCCCCAAGGTATTCCTGCACCATGTAAATCAGACACGATGGTTGCTGGAACTGATCAGACCTTGGGGCTGCGGACTAAAAAATTGTCTGAACGCATCAGTCAGATGGCTACCTTCTCCACCACTCCTTCTGTGACTGACCGAAGCCTCAGCAACACGTTGTCCAGGAAGACCAGGAAATTGCAACCTCCCAGGCTCTGGAAACACATTGCACAAACCTTTCTGCAAGGCCTCCCAAAGATGTTTCATCCTCTGCTCCCTCTGTGAAGGCTGGATAAGTTCCACAGCCTTACCCTTGTAACGTGGATCAAGAAGGGTTGCAAGCCAGTACTGATACCACAAATTCGTGGGTCATTTCGCAGGCTTTGTAGGATCAGTGAGGCCAAGCAACATAGGTGTGCTGAGGCATTCGGTCCGGAGTCCATTGGGTCACTAAGGATGACATGATCCGCAGCCACCTCCTCCCAGCCACATACAAGTCCATGGGTTTCTGGAGATGAAAACGATCCCTTGAAGACTGCTGCTGATGCTAAGTGCCAGGTTCCACTTCCATGCTGACATAACCCTCCTCCTCTTCCTGTGTGATAGGCTGCAGGAATACTGTCTGGATAAAGGGGGCCTTGAAAGGTAAGGAAGTCCTCCTCTTCCTTCCTCTGTTCTGCCTCAAGTGCCCTGTCCATTTCACGCAGCGTGTGCTCCAACAGGAAGATAAGAGGGACAGTATCATGCACTGTCACTGCTCACCATCCTCCTGGCCTCCTCAAATGGTGACAGGACAGTGCATATATCCTTGATCATTAGCCACTGGCGAAAAAAAGCCAAGCTCCCCTGACCCTATCCTGGTGCCACACTCGCACAGGTACTCATTGATAGTCCTCTGTTGTGTGTGCAGCCACTGCAGTATTGCCAACGTTGAGTTCCACCAGGTGGGCATGGGCAGTTTGCACTCCTTTTGAAGGTCAGCCAGCTGAGCATTGGCATTATATGACTGGCGGAAATGCCCGCAGACTTTCCTGGCCTGCCTCAGGAGATCCTGTAAGCCCGGGTACCTGCAAAAGAACAGCTGCACCACCAAATTAAGGATGTGAGCCAAACAGGGAACATGGGTCAAGTGTCCCTGTCGAAGGGTGGAAAGGAGGTTGGTGCCATTGTCGCAAACCACCATTCCTGCCTGAAGCTGGCGTGGTGTCTACCACCTCTGAACTTGCCCCTGCAGAGCTGCCAGAATCTCTGCCTCAGTGTGGCTCCTGTCCCCTAAGCAGACCAACTCAAGCACCGCATGGCATCTTTTTGCCTGAGTGCTTGCATAGCCACTAGAACACCTATGAAGCACCGCTGGTTCTGAGGACAACTCTGCACAGGAAGAGGCCATAGAGGAAGAAGAAGAGGAGGGGGTGGAGGAGAGAGTGTGGCAGAATCACCACTACCAGCATTTTGGAGGCGTGGTGGCGGAACAAGCTCAAACATTACTGCACCCTGTCCTGCATCCTTCCCAGCTGCCAGAAGGGTTACCCAGTGCACCATGAAAGAAAGGTAATGTCCCTGCCCATGCCTGCTGGACCATGAGTCAGCGTTAATATGTACCTTACCGCTGACCGCCCTGTCCAACGAGGCCAAGACATTGCCTTCCACATGCTGGTAGAGAGCCGGAATGGCCTTCCGAGAAAAAAAATGGCATTTGGGAACCTGCTACTGAGGTACTGCACATTCCACAAATTCTCGAAAGGGGGCAGAATCTACCAGCTGAAAAGGCAGCAGTTGGAGTGCTAGCAATTTAGCCAAACTAGCATTCAGGCGCTGAGCGTGTGGATGACTTATTTTGACGGTTTAGCAAGTGGGGTAGGAAAATTTGCCTGCTACAATCGGATTTAGGTGTACCGCTAGTAGATTGCCCGCAAGTGCTTGGAACACCTAATTCTACACCTTCATTCCCCTCAGTGCAGGTCTCTCAGAGGACTGAAGGTATAGTGGGGTTGGAGATCCCAGCTGATGAGGAGCAAGGAGAGGTCCTCTTTGTTCTTTAGTGTGGGTCTTTTAAGTACTGTTGCCAACGGACTGCATGGGAGCTCGATACTCTTCAGACATATGTTGCAAACAGCAATGGTGCGATCTGCTGCACACATCTCAAAAAAGGCCCACACCAAAGAACTTTTGAAAAAATGTGTGGAGTCAGCAGTGCCCTGCACATGCAGAGCTCTGCGGTGTGATGCAGTCGGTTGGCTGACCTTAAGCTGGCCCCTGGAGGGCATCCTGCCTCATTGGAGATGTGCCGCCTCCTCCTCCTCCTCTCTTCTATCAGGCACCCATGTAGAGTCAGTGACCTCATCATCCCCTCCCTCCTCACCACTGGAGCAAACCTGGCAGTATGCTGCAGCTGGGGGAACATGACTTCCAGTTTCTTGTCCTTCTTGGGCACCCCCTCTCTCTGGGCTCACGTTACTGCCTTCATCCACAACCTGTGTACCATCATCGGAGACTTAAAATGCTGCGCATCCTCCTGCAGCATGTACCAGACATTGTGGTCGAACAGTTCGGGGGACTCCTCAGAGCATGATGGTGGGGCTAGGGAAGGAGTGATTGATGCCATTGAGCAAATGGAATAGGCCGCATTGGCAGCCAAACTTGTCTTAGCCTGGGTGACAGAGGATGAGGACGGCTTTGTGATCCACTCTACCAACTCTTCTGCATGTTGTGGCTCAACACGGCCAGCTGACAAAAAAAGGACAAGCGTGCCCCACGGTAACGTGCTGAGGATGCACCGTGTCCATGACCAGCACTGTTGGCTGTAGACACAGAGCCTGCTTGTCCTCTTTTAGTGGCCTGCGAGCGTTTGCCTTTCCTTGGTGGCCTTCCAGACATGCTGTAAAATTGGATTAGCAATACACCATCTGAAGTTTACTAGAAAAATTACACCAGGAGTGGCCTGCAGTCAGGTATAGGCTTGGCTAGATTAGAATGCAGTGGATATATATGTAGGAGACTGTATATATATCTTTATGCACTGCAGATCACTGAATCACCTGCCTGTCTGAAATTGTCGTTGAAAAAGTACACCAGGAACGGCCTATAGTCAGGTATAGGCTTGGCTAGACTAGAATGCAGTAGTATATACCGTATTTATTGGTGTAAAACACGCACTTTTTTCCCCTTAAAATCAGGGGAAAATCGTGGGTACGTGTTATAGGTCGATCCCCCGCCAATTTTGTTTGATCGGAGCGATCGCAGCAATCGCTGTGATCACCGCCAACATACACAGCCGTGTGTAGATTCAAATATGGCGCCGAGACTTCTCGGCGCCGCTCACAGTCACGCCCAGTCCCGCCATTGGACCTGTGTTATGTCCATCATAGGGCGGGACTGGGCGTGATTGTGATCGGCGCCGAGAAGAGCCGAGAACACTCGTCTATGTGTATCTCGGCTCCGCCGAGTCCCTGCAGTCTCGGCGCCATATTTGAATCTACACACGGCTGTGTATGTCGGCGCGATCGCGGCGATCACACAAAGCTGCACTCGGGTAAGGCTGCACTGGGGCAAAGCTGCACTGGGGCAAAGCTGCACTGGGCAAGGCTGCACTGGGGCAAGGCTGCACTGGGGAAAGGCTGCACTGGGGGAAAGGCTGCACTGGGGCAAAGCTGCACTGGGGCAAAGCTGCACTGACAAGGCTGCACTGGGGCAAAGCGGCACTGACAAGGCTGCAATGGACACTGTGGCAAGGCTGCAATGACACTGAAAAGGCTGCAGATGGACACTGATAAGGCTGCATTGATGGGCATTTTAATGTAAGTTTTTTTCCTTAAACTTTACTCCTAAAAGTTTTTTTCCTTAAAATTCCCTCCTAAACTTGGGGTGCATGTTATACGCCGGCGCATGTTATACGCTGATAAATACGGTATATGTAGGAGACTGTATATATATCTTTATGCACTGCAGATCACTGAATCACCTGCCTGGCCTGCCTGCCTGAAAGTGTTTTGAATACATACACCAGGAATGGCCTGTAGTCAGGTATAGACTTGGCTAGACTAGAATGCAGTGGATATATATGTAGGAGACAGTATATATATTTTATGCACTGCAGATCACTGAATCACCTGCCTGCCTGCCTGAAAGTGTATTTGAAAACGTACACCAGGAACTACCTGCAGTCAGGTATGGGCTTGGCTAGACTAGAATGCAGTGGATATATACAGTGGGGACGGAAAGTGTGACAGACCTAGCCAGAACAGAGGCTGTTGGAGAGGACTGTATGCAAGCCTGTTGCCTTTTGATTATGGGCCCTGGATTTTCAATGGAACAATACTCTTTGTGAGGTGAATGAGAAATCCAGGCTGAACTGTACTAATCGGACTCAGTCGTGTATATATGTATATATTGTATGGGGACTCCTTACTGTAGATTTGTGTCCCTGAAGAGGGAGGGGGGATTCCTCCAGCAGCCCCCTGCTGATAAGACTGATTCATTCTGTTGGGACACATCCTGTGAGGAGATGCTGGTGTCATCAATTCCAACTACCTGTGTTTATGTTAATTGAATGAGCTAATGACATTGTCCTCTATACAATGTAGGAGACGGGACGACTGCTATTGTGTTGATATAACTGTGTGAAGCTCGGTGACCACAAGTCTGGGCGAAAGGTCATGTCTCAGTCACCTAGGCTGTATAAAGGATTAGATAATTAGCTCATGTTAATTAAGTTACAGTTGTATTGTTAGAGGAGGTTCCAACGGCATATAGTCTTGTAATTTTGATTCTAAATAAAGTGAGTTCTTGGTAGCAACAAGCAAGTGTCACCTTGTTTTGTGCTCAGAGAGGTTGGGATATCTGTATACAGACTGGGAGGAAGTGGTATATGACGGAAGCACTCAAGCAGAGTGTGGGACGTTCCGTGACAGAAAGTATTCAGACCCCCTTACATTTTTCACTCTTTGTTATATTGCAGCCATTTGCTAAAATCATTTAAGTTCATTTTTTTCCTCATTAATGTACACACAGCACCCCATATTAACAGAAAAACACAGAATTGTTGACATTTTTGCAGATTTATTAAAAAAGAAAAACTGAAATATCACATGGTCCTAAATATTCAGACCCTTTGCTGTGACACTCATATATTTAACTCAGGTGCTGTCTATTTCTTCTGATCATCCTTGAGATGATTCTACACCTTCATTTGAGTCCAGCTGTGTTTGATTATACTGATTGGACTTGATTAGGAATGCCACACACCTGTCTATATAAGACCTTACAGCTCACAGTGCATGTCAGAGCAAATGAGAATCATGAGGTTAAAGGAACTGCCTGAAGAGCTCAGAGACAGAATTGTGGCAAGGCACAGATCTGGCCAAGGTTACAAAAACATTTCTGCTGCACTTAAGGTTCCTAAGAGCACAGTGGCTTCCATAATCCTTAAATGGAAGACGTTTGGGATGACCAGAACCCTTTCTAGAGCTGGCCATCTGGCCAAACTGAGCTATCAGGGGAGAAGAGCCTTGGTGAGAGAGGTAAAGAACAACCCAAAGATCACTGTGGCTCAGCTCCAGAGATGCAGTCAGGAGATGGGAGTAAGTTGTACAAAGTCAACCATCACTGCAGCCCTCCACCAGTTGGGCCTTTATGGCAGAGTGGCCCGACGGAAGCCTCTCCTCAGTGCAAGACACATGGAGTTTGCTAAAAAAAAAACACCTGAAGGACTCCAAGATGGTGAGAAATAAGATTCTCTGGTCTGATGAGACCAAGATATAACTTTCGGCCTTAATTCTAAACGGTATGTATGGAGAAAACCAGGCACTGCTCATCACCTGTCCAATACAGTCCCAACAGTGAAGCATGGTGGTGGCCGCATCAAACTGTGGGGGTGTTTTTCAGCTGCAGGGACAGGACGACTGGTTGCAACCGAGGGAAAGATGAATGTGGCCAAGTACAGGGATATCCTGGATGAAAACCTTCTCCAGAGTGCTCAGGACCTCAGACTGGGCCGAAGGTTTACCTTCCAACAAGACAATGACCCTAAGCACACAGCTAAAATAACGAAGGAGTGGCTTCACAACAACTCCGTGACTGTTCTTGAATGGTCCAGCCAGAGCCCTGACTTAAACAAAATTGAGCATCTCTGGAGAGACCTAAAATGGCTGTCTACCAATGTTTACCATCCAACCTGACAGAACTGGAGAGGATCTGCAAGGAGGAATGGCAGAGGATGCCTAAATCCAGGTGTGAAAAACTTGTTGCATCTTTCCCAAAAAGACTCATGGCTGTATTAGATCAAAAGGGTGCTTCTACAAAATACTGAGCAAAGGGACTGAATACTTGGGACCATGTGATATTTCAGTTTTTCTTTTTTAATAAATCTGAAAAAATGTCAACAATTCTGTGTTTTTCTGTCAATATGGGGTGCTGTGTGTACATTAATGAGGAAAAAAATGAACTTAAATGATTTTAGCAAATGGCTGCAATATAACAAAGAGTGAAAAATGTAAGGGGGTCTGAATACTTACCATCCCCATATATGTTGGAGACTGTATATATATTTAATGCATTGCAAATCACTGAATCACTTGCCTGCCTGCCTGAGAGTGTATTTGAAAACGTACACCAGCAATGGCCTGCAGTCAGATATAGGCTTGGCTAGACTGGAATGCAGTGGATATATATATGTAGGAGACTGTATATATATTTTATGCACTGCAGATCACTGAATCACCTGCCTGCCTGCCTGAAAGTGTATTTGAAAATGTACACCAGGAACTACCTGCAGTCAGATATAGGCTTGGCTAGACTAGAATGCAGTGGATATATATTTGTTGGATTCTGTATTTATATTTAATGCACTGCAGATCAATGAATCACTTGCCCGCCTGCCTGAAAGTGTATTTGAAAACGTACACCAGCAATGGCCTGCAGTCAGACATAGGCTTGGCTAGACTGGAATGTAGTGGATATATATATGTAGGAGACTGTATATATATTTTATGCACTGCAGATCACTGAATCACCTGCCTGCCTGCCTGCCTGAAAGTGTATTTGAAAACGTACACCAGGAACTACCTGCAGTCAGATATAGGCTTGGCTAGACTAGAATGCAGTGGATATATATATGTTGGAGTCTGTATATATAATTAATGCACTGCAGAGCAATGAATCACTTGCCCACCTGCCTGAAAGTGTATTTGAAAACATACACCAGCAATGGCCTGCAGTCAGATATAGGCTCGGCTAGACTAGAATGCAGTGGATATATATATGTAGGGGACTGTATATATATTTTATGCACAGCAGATCACTGAATCACCTGCCTTCCTGCCTGAAAGTGTATTTGAAAACGTACACCAGGAACTACCTGCAGTCAGATATAGGCTTGGCTAGACTAGAATGCAGTGGATATATATGTAGGAGACAGTATATATATTTTATGCACTGCAGATCACTGAATAACCTGCCTGGCCTGCCTGCCTGAAAGTGTATTTAAATACGTACACCAGGAACGGTCTGCAGTAAGATCTAGCTAACTAAACTGGATACAGTATATATATATATATATATATACACACAAAGCCGGGATGTATATATATATACTAAATACACTGCAGCTAACTGAATCAACTGCCTGCCTGAAGTATATTAGAAACAGTACAGCAAGCACGGTCTGCAGTGAGATCTAGCTAAACTGTATGCAGTGGATATATATATATATATATATATATATATATATATATATACCAGTCTGACTGTGTGTATATATATATATATATATATATATATATATATTAAATACACTGCAGCTAACTGAATCAACTGCCTGCCTGAAGTATATTAGAAACAGTACAGCAGGAACGGTCTGCAGTGAGATCTAGCTAAATGAATAAACTGCCTGCTCAAAGTAAATGAAATGACACTCTCTCTCTCCGCCAGCAACACACTACACAAGGCACCCTGCCTTTGGCCAATTATGGCTCTCTTTGCTGACAGCGCTGTGATTGGCCAAAGCATGCGGGTCATAGTGCATGCTTGGCTAATCATCAGCCAGCAATGCACTGCAATTACGCAATGCATTATGGGGCATGACGCGTCGCTCAAATTTGGAGAAAACGCCCCATAATGTTTGATCTCCATCGAATGATCCAACAGCCGATGTTCGACTCGAACTCAAAGCTTATCCCTAATGGTTACCTTTAATAGCCATTCAAACCCCTCTGTGTCAACTTGTGTGCATGTTATCAGGCCAAAATCACCAGGGTATGTAAACTTTTGATAAAGGTCATTTGGGTAGTTTCTGTTGTGATTATGATTTAAAAAGAGTAAACACAGTTGACTGATAATAAATGGCTTCAGCCAAACACTAACCATAAGTGTAGGAAAAGTTTTTTGTGTTATTCATATTCTCTGAAAAATGGCCAAGAAGTCATAAATTCTGCCAGGATATGTAAACTTATGAGTACAACTGTATATACAGCTGTATTGATGTGATGCAATGCATGCTAATAGGTAAAAAGAATGTTATATTATAGTGGAATTCTCTGATTTCAGAGTGGTGAAACACATCCCTGAAGAAGATAATTGAAACGTCGATGGATATCCCTGTAGCATCCGATCTATGTTATTGCTGTAGTATGATCAGTCAGTATATTAGGTTGGGTATCACCACTTCTCATTTCCATGTCATTGTATGTATTGCATTGTTTTTAAATTATCCCATGTGGGAATGTTACAAGTTTTTTCAATAAAACCATATATTTTTATTATATGATTGTTATGTTGGTGGAGATTGCTGTTGTAGACAAAAATAACAGGGATGATGGTAACCCCGATTCAGCTCTAAGTGAAACAATATTGTTAAATGAGTGTACTATAATTTGGCTTCTTAACATAAGGCTTGCTTACTCCCTGTCTGGCAAAACTTTGTTATGTCCATCCAAAGTCTGCCAAAGAAACACCAGAATGTATCCAAAAATCTCTAATCTTTTTCCGAGTGCACTAAAATGTGGCCTCATCCTTCAGACTGACTCCTCAGGCCGTTGTTTACAAAATAAAGAAAGCTTGCAGGGAAAATCAATTTAAATTTCCTTTTTTTTCTTTATAAATATCCATTTTGCTGCAGCAGGTTCTATACATGGTACAGATGCACCACTTTACAGGCAGACTAAGGGGACCTCCAATGCACTTTGTTTAAAATATTTTTTTTATTTTCATTGTTTCACTTTAAGCATCATTAAAATTCCAGCTCCTTCAAAAACAATCTTTTTTAAAAACTTTTTTTGCATGGATACATGTCCCCTAGGGCAGTACCCGGGCCCCCATATCCTTTTTATGGCCAATAACTTGCATATAAGCCTTCAAAATGGGGAGTTTTGATTTTTCAATTTCAGGTCCCATAGACTTTAATAGGGTTCGCTGCTCAGGCCAAAACTTTTGCGATGTTTGAGAGATCTGGCGCAAACTTAACCCAGGGGTGTTCAGCCAATCTCTACTTTACTGCACCCGTGGACACCATTTTGTTGATAACCTGATAACCACAGCTATGTTTTTAGTGTAAAGCACAGGGTGATGGGTGGAGTTATCATGGTGTCACACATATATGAATTTATGTAGCAATGGCTGCTGTGTTCTCAAATACCAGATTGTACCTGTTCAAAGAACACATATGACTGAACAATGGTGACATCACTTTCTAGCTAAAACTTTGTTGAGCCAACCAAAGACACGCTGCTGTGCTCACCTGAAGACCACCCTTCTCTGAGATGTTTCACCCTTATGGGTTTAGTCCTAGAGACAGGGGCTCATAATCAAGATGCACAAAATCTTTAAAGAGACTTACTCTCTTTATTAAAAATATAAAAATTGTAAAAAAAAATCAATAAATTACAAAAAAAGGTGATTGCAGTTTTCATGATCACCTACACAGTAAAGCCACATTCACACTTGTGTGACTTTGGACCTCAAAGTCGCATGACAAGTCGCACCCCATGTTTCCCAATGAGCACCATTCATATCTGTGTGACTTAAATTTGCAACGACTTCAAAGTAGTTCCTGCACTGTTTTGGTCAGACTGTCATGTGACTTGAGTACCATAGGCTTCAATGTAAACCCTCAAGTTGCATTAAAGCCGCACCTGCATGTTACACATGCGACTTGTATATGACTCTGTAGAGCACAAACAATCACATTGGTCAAAGCCAAAGTTGCACTCATTCAAAGTCTCATCAAAATTGCATTGAAGTCACGTCAAGTCGCACTGTAAAGTCGCAATGGAAATCACACGATTTTGAAGTCGCACAAGTGTGAATGGACGCTATGAGGGATCTTACTTCATTCACATAATTCTTATATAATATAGGATAGGATCATAATAATATAAACACTTATTATTTAACTTACTTTGTGCTGGAAGCCATTCAGTTTAGATTTAATGTCCATCATGTAGATGTCATGTAGAGCTCTGGCCAGAACATATACACCCATGTATGCATAGGAAGGTATAGTTGTATAAATTCTGAACATGTTTGACCATCTGTCATGATATGTTGAATTAGGACAAGGTTTGCAAAGATGCTTAAAGAATATTTCAAAAACATCATTTTTGTATATATTTGGGGAGAGGCACTTAAAACGGAAAATCGAAATATCTTCCAGTATTGGGTCATGTAAGCGTTTATGAAACATGCTATGATTACATAAAATGTTATCATTCTTGAATTTTGATGGCCATAAAAATATGAAGCTGCAGTTGATTAATGTAAAGTCAACATAATACATATTACTTATTTTACTCCATGATGGTGGAAAAATAAATGTGATAGTTTCTATAACAGAGCGTATACGAGATGCAAACTGTTGTAATTGGTTTGTGTAAGGCCCACACACTATGATAACTTTAGCTTTTGATTCACTAATAATCTTTAATTTCTGAATATCATTTTCAATATTCTCAATGAGTGGAATAATATATTCTGTGCAGATCCCATGTTGGCTCATCATCCTACTCAGTTCTTGGGACTCCTCATCGCTGCCGCCATCATCTGATGAGAATATTCCAACCCAATTCCACCCAAAATGCTGCAATAACATAAAAATACCGGCATGACGGGCCCGGTCATCTGGTGTAATATGAAATAAAGTTGGAAATATTTTACCGTCACTCTGGGGAGTGTAAATTACACGATAAGTGATCTAGATAAGATGTTAGGAAATATTTTAAAGGGATGTTATTATTCAAACAATGTAAATATGAGAAATAAAATATATAAATGGCACACAATGATCTCTTGTCATAATACAAGAAGTACTTGTCAGAATTTATATCATAGAGATCTAAGTATATGACAGCACAATGCCTACTTACCTCCTCCAGCCTCACATCCAGCTCTTAAAGTGGTTGTAAACCCCATTCATTAAATGTGACCTAGGCACATATATCTGTAATGTTTACTGATCTCTCTCCAAAGCTCTAAGTGCCATGTCTTTCTGCTGCTCCGTTCCTTTGTTATCAGCACTCACAAGTCGGAGTCACTTTTGACAAGTTCTCCGACACACGAGATAACAGCAACTGAAAATTTGTTTCAGGGGACAGAGCTGTGAAGGGGGCAGAAACACAGCTGTGGTGGGGTGATGTGAAGGGCAGAGGACACTACATTGGGGGGCAGAGCTGTGAATGGGGGCAGAGGACACCAATGTTGGGGGGGGCAAAGGACACCACTGTGAGGGGTAATGTGAAGGGGGCAGATGACACAGCTGTGGCGGGGTGATGTGAAGGGGTAGAGGACACTATTGTGGGGGGTCATGTGAAGGGGCAGAGGACACTACTGTGGGGGGTGATATGAAGGGGCAGAGGACACCACTGTGGGGGGGGGGTGATGTGAAGGAGGCAGAGGACACTATTGTGGAAGGTGATGTGAAGGGGCAGAGGACACTACTGTGGGGGGTGATGTGAAGGGGGCAGAGGACACCGCTGTGGGGGGGGAGTGATGTGTAGGGGGCAGAGGGCACTACTGTGGGGGGGGGTTGATGTTAAGGGGTGACAGAGGATACTGCTGTGATGGAGGGATTGTGCTATGCAGTGGGACTGAGGATGTAAGAACGATATAACAGAGGGGGCTGTCATGTAAAGGACAGAGTCATTGCACAAACAAGCAATTTGGACCTCCATGAATTTTAATTCAATAGCCCTGATGTAGGACATAAAACAAAAGTGAAAGAGATGAAGTTCTAGTGCAATAAATAAGTTTACTAGTAATAAAATCATAAGTTGAGTATGTACTCAGATGTGGCCAGGTAGAGGGGTGATTTGTACATGGCCTCTATGTCTAGGAGTGGAGAGGCACAGACCTCCTCCTCAATCTCCTGCTGTCAGACAAGGCAAAGTATAACACATGCCAGTGTCTTGTCTGTCAGGGCTCCTTTTGCAAGTATCTACCAAACCATTTGGTTTGTATACTGCCCTCATCATTTTTAAATGAGCAGTGATTTATTGATCCTTAAAGTGAAATTATAAAAATGAAAAATGCCTTTCATAGTTCCTTGGAGGGAGGGGTCCCCTTAGTCTACCTGTAAAGTGGCACATCTGTACTGTGTACAGAAGCTGCTGCAGCAATAATTGCATTTATAAAGCCCCCAAAAAATTACATTTTCCCTGCAACCTTTCTTTATTTTGTAAGCAACGACTTGCGGAGCCAGTCTGTATGATGAGGCCACAATTTAGTGCACTGGGACTGCAGACTTTGGATAGAAGTAACAGGTGTGGAAAAATTGGTCTTTGAGTGTCGGTGGTGAGGTGGAAATTTTGCTGTGCATAATGCATCTTAGTACAACCCTGTTTCCTGTATCTTCCCAAGTAACACAGACATGACCACCATTCTTACATCCTTAGCTCCACAGCTCGACTGTCTGCCCTCACCAGCACAGGCACTTCATTTTTATTTATCGGGATTAAAAGGAATGACAAACAGAAAGTCATGGCCCCAACAGCCAATCGCTTCCTCCATACAAAATGACAACACAGGAAATGACAACAGTAAAGGGGAGGGTATCCACAGGAGTGGGGGGAAGTGCACATGTCTTACCCACTTGAGGCATATACACTGCCCCCCTGCCCAGCAACATGCATGCACATCCACCATCTTGGTCAGCATGGAGCTTATTCAATACTGCTCAGAGTAACCAGTATCTAGTAAGATCATTCTACTTGCTCTCACAGGGTGGATAAGATCTGCGGGGACATTGCTACTGCTGTTGTTAATATACAGTATGGGTATACCAACAAGGCAGATATCAATGTCCTCTTACAGTACCTGCCGCCAATATTGTGTTTCCAGCACGCTGGGATCGCACTGGAAATCACCCCTGCAAGCCTGTGCTTCTCGCCGCCCCCACGAGATGTTGCGCATCCATAGGAATCCATTGGGGGCGGCGAGCGGGAGGAGCAACAGAGCTCAGTGCTGGCTCCCGCGACGGGGCTTGCAAGTGTGAATCTCGCTGCTAACAGCGGCAGGTTTGACACAATATGTTTCTCTCGTTATGCAGACTTCGCTTCTCTAATGTGCATAGACATTTGAAGGCAAGAAGCCCAGCAGCTTTCATTAGCTCAAGCCCCCACCATGTACAAGCAGGAATTCATGCCCAAACCTGGTCGGGGTTGGTGAACAATTCCCTTCTAGCTGTCCCTGACATTCCTACCTTCTCTCGCACCATTACATCCTCACGATCGGCTGTGACATAAGATGCTGGAACGAGTTTCACCAGGACACATGAACCTCTTGCATTAGGGGTAATTACCTTTTAAGCTGTAGACCCGCATGAATACCAAACTAAAGTTGAAGCACACTTGTGGGCTACCTAGTTTTCCCGATATCCAAACTGGCAAGAACCAGAGCTATTGTTAAAACTATAACTAATTTTACCCTCTAGAAATGTATCGTTAAGTTCTATTGACGAGTGTCTGTTTGTTTTTTTTTAATAGTTTGTCAAAACTCCTCATACCAATATGGACATCATATATAGCATGTACCTCTGTCATCGCTGGGGTACTAAACCTCGGTTGAGATTCAGAGTAGACCCAGCAATGGGTCCTGTTCACTTTCTTAGCTAGTTGGAGAATACACCAAGCTAAAAATATAATTAAAGATACTAATCATCCTTTGGTGTAGTTGAACAGCTTCTTGCAGTGGCTGGCGTGGATCCAGTTGCCTCACCCCCTCAAGCTTCTTTACAATGACCCAGTCACCTGGTTGGAAATAAATGTAAACCGGTTATTGTGTCAGGGTCCAGGAGGGACTCATGAACCCTGTGGTGGACCTTTTGAGGTTCACATTACAGTGACTGCACCTACCCCATCAGCTGAAAATGTAGGCGACAGCTGCTGAGGAAAGTACAACCCTGTTTTCGGTTGACCTCCAAACAAACCTCCATATGGCGATAACCCAGACATGTGAGAACTCAATGACCGTGGTCACTTCATAATCTGTGCTTGGCGTACCATCTGGGGTGTAATACCTAGAACTATTGACAAAAAGGTTCTTAGCATCTGGGATAGGACTTCTTCACCAGATTGCTGCTTGCTGATTCAAATTCCATCAAAGAAAGACAGTCATGGAACATTTCATCCTACTAGGTCACAAACTTAATTAGAATTAGAGCGGTTAGTATTATTAGTTTGAAAACTGTCATTCTCACAATTATCCCCCCATTTTCTTCCTCATTACAAACTGGAGGAAGAGACGCAGGGTTTAGAATGGTGCAGAAAAAAAAAAAAACAATGAAAAAATGAAACAGCCCATTATACCTTTACCCTCTTTTAGGCGTGTGTATTTATGCATGTGTACAACAATCTACATACACCTTCAGAAACTCACTAGACCTAAAAAGATACTTATAAACAAAAGTTATTACTCTATCCTTCATCTTTAAAGAGGGAGGGAGGAAATTTTTTTTTTAAAAGTCAGCAGCTACAAAAACTGCAGCTGCTGACTTTTAAAATAAGGACACTCACCTGTCCCAGGGTCCAGCGATGTCAGCACCCGAGACCGAACCGCTGCCATTCTCTGTAATGGAATCAGGAAGTGAAGTGTTGTGGCTTCACTTCCCGGTTCCCTACTGCGCATACGCGAGTCGCACTGCGCTTCCTTACTGGTCCCCGCTGTCTCTGGGACCTGTGTGTGTCCCAGCAGACAGCGCGGTGGGGACGGGAGGGGGCATAGACTTCCGTGGGAGTCTATACCGGTAGTGGGTGCAAATACCTGTCTTAGAGAGGTATCTGCACCCCCCCCCCCACCGAAAGGTGGCAAATGTGACACCGGAGGGGGGGAGGGTTCCAAAAAGCGGAGGTTCCATTTTTGTGTAAACCTCCGCTTTAACCTGCAAACAAAGGCAACCAATACAATATTCCTGTACATTGGTAAATTGTCACTGATATTCCCCAAGACGTACGGCGAGCCGATGTGATATCTCCATTACGAACGCTAGTTTTACAAGACCGAGTGCTTCTGGCTCGTCCTTGATTCTGAGCATGCATGTTTGTACTTTGGACTTTTGTCCGACAAACTTGTGTACACACGATCAGAAAGTCCGACAACACACATTTGTTGGCGGAAAATTTGAGAACATGCTAGCCAACATTTGTTGGCGGAAAGTCCGACAACAATTATCCGATGGAGCATACACACGGTCGGATTTTCTGCCAACAGCCTGACATCCAAAATTTCCAGTCAGAAAATCTCATCATTTGTATGCGCCATTACTTTCACGTTCCTACACAGATACAACGGCCGCGATGCGTAGGGCTGCCGCGGTGGGTTCTAGCATGTTCATGTTACTACATACAAACAATCAGAAGACAAGACATGAGACAAACATTTAGATACAAAAGTGAGGGAGATCTTTCATAGTTTCCAAAACAAAAATTAAAACAAAAACAACCAGACGGAATACTGCCTTCACTCTTTCAGCAATAGAAAAAAATACAATGGGAAAAACACGAGAGCAGCTAGAAAACCTTGCATGGACCAGCCACACAAAGTTCAAAAACAACCATGAGAATTTTAATCACACAAGCGTGTACTACACATCCATCAACCCACTCATCATTACAGATTTCTGAAGCCACAGCCATGCTACTTCCAAAGTATTTTTATTCTGGGGTCTCGTACCTGCAGACATCAAAAATACCTTCCAAAGGAATACACCTTACTGTACCCTCTGACCATATATGCCATGGGGGCTCATGTCTGGAGCCCCAAACCCAGACCTCATGTACAGTGCAGCTGTCTGACTGGTATGGAGCCTAATTTTTTTCCCCCAATGCATGGACGGCACATTACCCATGACGATTCAAATCACTTATGACTAGGGATGAGCTTTGTGTTTGAATCGAACCCATGTTCGACTCGAACATTGTGTTGAATGGGTTCGACTCAAACATCGGGTGTTCGACCGTTCGCCGACTTACGAACGATATGGGCCGTTTGCGACAAATTCGAGTGGCGCGTCACGGTCCACAATTCACTGCGGCAATGCAGTGCATTGCTGGCTGATGATTGGCCAAGCATGCACTATGACCCACAGCCTATACACTGTATTCAGTTTAGCTAGATCGGTTCCTGTTATTCTCTTCCTACTGACAGACAGGCAGGTGTTTTTACAGTATTTACAGCTACCTGAAGAAAATTGCTGGTGTTCTTCTGATCCCATTATTCCTATTAGCTACAGTATTTACAGTTAGTGTAGTGCGTCCTCTGCACAGTGTGCACCTAAAGCTACCTGAAGAAAATTAGTGGTGTTCTTCTGATCCTATTAGTACAGTACCGCAGGCAGCTGCAGTATTTACAAGTTAGTGTAGTGCGTTCTCTGCACAGTGTGCACCTAAAGTTACCTGAAGAAAATTAGTGGTGTTCTTCTGATCCTATTAGTACAGTACCGCAGGCAGCTGTAGTATTTACAAGTTAGTGTAGTGCGTCCTCTGCACAGTGTGCACCTAAAGCTACCTGAAGAAAATTGGTGGTGTTCTTCTGACCCTTTTAGTATCCCAGGCAGCTGTAGTATTTACAAGTTAGTGTAGTGCGTCCTCTGCACAGTGTGCACCTAAAGCTACCTGAAGAAAATTAGTGGTGTTCTTCTGATCCTATTAGTACAGTACCGCAGGCAGCTGCAGTATTTACAAATTAGTGTAGCGCGCCCTCTGCACAGTGTGCACCTAAAGCTACCTGAAGAAAATTGGTGGTGTTCTTCTGATCCTATTAGTACCGCAGGCAGCTGTAGTATTTGCAAGTTAGTGTAGTGTGTCCTCTGCACAGTGTGCACTTAAAGCTACCTGAAGAAAATTGGTGGTGTTCTTCTGATCCTATTAGTACAGTACCGCAGGCAGCTGCATTATTTCTAAGTTAGTGTAGTGCGTCCTCTGCACAGTGTGCACCTAAAGCTACCTGAAGAAAATTAGTGGTGTTCTTCTGATCCTATTAGTACAGTACCGCAGGCAGCTGCAGTATTTACAAATTAGTGTAGTGCGTCCTCTGCACAGTGTGCACCTAAAGCTACCTGAAGAAAATTGGTGGTGTTCTTCTGATCCTATTAGTACAGTACCGCAGGCAGCTGCAGTATTTACAAGTTAGTGTAGTGCATCCTCTGCACAGTGTGCACCTAAAGCTACCTGAAGAAAATTAGTGGTGTTCTTCTGATCCTATTAGTACAGTACCACAGGCAGCTGCAGTATTTACAAATTAGTGTAGTGCGTCCTCTGCACAGTGTGCACCTAAAGCTACCTGAAGAAAATTGGTGGTGCTCTTCTGACTCTATTAGTACTGCAGGCAGCTGTAGTATTTACAAGTTAATGTAGTGCATCCTCAGCACAGTGTGCACCTAAAGCTACCTGAAGAAAATTAGTGGTGTTCTTCTGATCCTATTAATACCACAGGTAGGCAGCTACAGTATTTACTATGGTTGAGATTCAGAGTAGACCCAGCAATGGGTCCTGTTCACTTTCTTAGCTAGTTGGAGAATACACCAAGCTAAAAATATAAATAAAGATACTAATCATCCTTTGGTGTAGTTGAACAGCTTCTTGCAGTGGCTGGCATGGATCCAGTTGCCTCACCCCCTCAAGCTTCTTTACAATGACTCAGTCACCTGGTTGGAAATAAATGTAAACCGGTTATTGTGTCAGGGTCCAGGAGGGACTCATGAACCCTGTGGTGGACCTTTTGAGGTTCACATTACAGTGACTGCACCCACCCCATCAGCTGAAAATGTAGGCGACAGCTGCTGAGGAAAGTACAACCCTGTTTTCGGTTGACCTCCAAACAAACCTCCATATGGCGATAACCCAGACATGTGAGAACTCAAT
Organism: Aquarana catesbeiana; assembly: GCF_042186555.1. NCBI lineage: Eukaryota > Metazoa > Chordata > Amphibia > Anura > Ranidae > Aquarana > Aquarana catesbeiana. The sequence goes on from NC_133324.1 coordinate 956,783,086, forward strand.
GACCGTGGTCACTTCATAATCTGTGCTTGGCGTACCATCTGGGGTGTAATACCTAGAACTATTGACAAAAAGGTTCTTAGCATCTGGGATAGGACTTCTTCACCAGATTGCTGCTTGCTGATTCAAATTCCATCAAAGAAAGACAGTCATGGAACATTTCATCCTACTAGGTCACAAACTTAATTAGAATTAGAGCGGTTAGTATTATTAGTTTGAAAACTGTCATTCTCACAATTATCCCCCCTTTTTCTTCCTCATTACAAACTGGAGGAAGCGACGCAGGGTTTAGAATGGTGCAGAAAAAAAAAAAAACAATGAAAAAATGAAACAGCCCATTATACCTTCTTTTAGGCGTGTGTATTTATGCATGTGTACAACAATCTACATACACCTTCAGAAACTCACTAGACCTAAAAAGATACTTATAAACAAAAGTTATTACTCTATCCTTCATCTTTAAAGAGGGAGGGAGGAAATTTTTTTTTTAAAAGTCAGCAGCTACAAAAACTGCAGCTGCTGACTTTTAAAATAAGGACACTCACCTGTCCCAGGGTCCAGCGATGTCGGCACCCGAGACCGAACCGCTGCCATTCTCTGTAATGGAATCAGGAAGTGAAGTGTTGTGGCTTCACTTCCCGGTTCCCTACTGCGCATACGCGAGTCGCACTGTGCTTCCTTACTGGTTCCCGCTGTCTCTGGGACCTGTGTGTGTCCCAGCAGACAGCGCGGTGGGGACGGGAGGGGGCATAGACTTCCGTGGGAGTCTATACCGGTAGTGGGTGCAAATACCTGTCTTAGAGAGGTATCTGCACCCCCCCCCCCCCCGAAAGGTGGCAAATGTGACACCGGAGGGGGTAGGGTTCCAAAAAGCGGAGGTTCCATTTTTGTGTAAACCTCCGCTTTAACCTGCAAACAAAGGCAACCAATACAATATTCCTGTACATTGGTAAATTGTCACTGATATTCCCCAAGACGTACGGCGAGCCGATGTGATATCTCCATTACGAACGCTAGTTTTACAAGACCGAGTGCTTCTGGCTCGTCCTTGATTCTGAGCATGCATGTTTGTACTTTGGACTTTTGTCCGACAAACTTGTGTACACACGATCAGAAAGTCCGACAACACACATTTGTTGGCCGAAAATTTGAGAACATGCTAGCCAACATTTGTTGGCGGAAAGTCCGACAACAATTATCCGATGGAGCATACACACGGTCGGATTTTCTGCCAACAGCCTGACATCCAAAATTTCCAGTCAGAAAATCTCATCATTTGTATGCGCCATTACTTTCACGTTCCTACACAGATACAACGGCCGCGATGCGTAGGGCTGCCGCGGTGGGTTCTAGCATGTTCATGTTACTACATACAAACAATCAGAAGACAAGACATGAGACAAACATTTAGATACAAAAGTGAGGGAGATCTTTCATAGTTTCCAAAACAAAAATTAAAACAAAAACAACCAGACGGAATACTGCCTTCACTCTTACAGCAATAGAAAAAAATACAATGGGAAAAACACGAGAGCAGCTAGAAAACCTTGCATGGACCAGCCACACAAAGTTCAAAAACAACCATGAGAATTTTAATCACACAAGCATGTACTACACATCCATCAACCCACTCATCATTACAGATTTCTGAAGCCACAGCCATGCTACTTCCAAAGTATTTTTATTCTGGGGTCTCGTACCTGCAGACATCAAAAATACCTTCCAAAGGAATACACCTTACTGTACCCTCTGACCATATATGCCACGGGGGCTCATGTCTGGAGCCCCAAACCCAGACCTCATGTACAGTGCAGCTGTCTGACTGGTATGGAGCCTAATTTTTTTCCCCCAATGCATGGACGGCACATTACCCATGATGATTCAAATCACTTATGACTAGGGATGAGCTTTGTGTTTGAGTCGAACCCATGTTCGACTCGAACATTGTGTTGAATGGGTTCGACTCAAACATCGCGTGTTCGACCGTTCGTCGACTTACGAACGATATGGGTCGTTTGCGCCAAATTGGCGCGTCACGGCCCACAATTCACTGCGGCAATGCAGTGCATTGCTGGCTGATGATTGGCCAAGCATGCACTATGACCCACAGCCTATACACTGTATTCAGTTTAGCTAGATCGGTTCCTGTTATTCTCTTCCTACTGACAGACAGACAGGTGTTTTTACAGTATTTACAGCTACCTGAAGAAAATTGCTGGTGTTCTTCTGATCCCATTAGTCCTATTAGCTACAGTATTTACAGTTAGTGTAGTGCGTCCTCTGCACAGTGTGCACCTAAAGCTACCTGAAGAAAATTAGTGGTGTTCTTCTGATCCTATTAGTACAGTACCGCAGGCAGCTGCAGTATTTACAAGTTAGTGTAGTGCGTTCTCTGCACAGTGTGCACCTAAAGTTACCTGAAGAAAATTAGTGGTGTTCTTCTGATCCTATTAGTACAGTACCACAGGCAGCTGTAGTATTTACAAGTTAGTGTAGTGCGTCCTCTGCACAGTGTGCACCTAAAGCTACCTGAAGAAAATTGGTGGTGTTCTTCTGACCCTTTTAGTATCCCAGGCAGCTGTAGTATTTACAAGTTAGTGTAGTGCGTCCTCTGCACAGTGTGCACCTAAAGCTACCTGAAGAAAATTAGTGGTGTTCTTCTGATCCTATTAGTACAGTACCGCAGGCAGCTGCAGTATTTACAAATTAGTGTAGTGCGCCCTCTGCACAGTGTGCACCTAAAGCTACCTGAAGAAAATTGGTGGTGTTCTTCTGATCCTATTAGTACCGCAGGCAGCTGCAGTATTTGCAAGTTAGTGTAGTGTGTCCTCTGCACAGTGTGCACTTAAAGCTACCTGAAGAAAATTGGTGGTGTTCTTCTGATCCTATTAGTACAGTACCGCAGGCAGCTGCATTATTTCTAAGTTAGTGTAGTGCGTCCTCTGCACAGTGTGCACCTAAAGCTACCTGAAGAAAATTAGTGGTGTTCTTCTGATCCTATTAGTACAGTACCGCAGGCAGCTGCAGTATTTACAAATTAGTGTAGTGCGTCCTCTGCACAGTGTGCACCTAAAGCTACCTGAAGAAAATTGGTGGTGTTCTTCTGATCCTATTAGTACAGTACCGCAGGCAGCTGCAGTATTTACAAGTTAGTGTAGTGCATCCTCTGCACAGTGTGCACCTAAAGCTACCTGAAGAAAATTAGTGGTGTTCTTCTGATCCTATTAGTACAGTACCACAGGCAGCTGCAGTATTTACAAATTAGTGTAGTGCGTCCTCTGCACAGTGTGCACCTAAAGCTACCTGAAGAAAATTGGTGGTGCTCTTCTGACTCTATTAGTACTGCAGGCAGCTGTAGTATTTACAAGTTAGTGTAGTGCATCCTCAGCACAGTGTGCACCTAAAGCTACCTGAAGAAAATTAGTGGTGTTCTTCTGATCCTATTAATACCACAGGTAGGCAGCTACAGTATTTACAGTTAGTGTAGTGCGTCCTCTGCACAGTGTGCACCTAAAGCTACCTGGATTAAATTGGTGGTGTTCTTCTGATCCTATATTAATACCAGAGGCAGGCAGCTACAGTATTTACAGTTAGTGTACTGCGTCCTCTGCACAGTGTGCACCTAAAGCTACCTGAAGAAAATTGCTGTTGTTTTGCTCCTATTAATACAACAGGCAGGCAGCTTTAGTATTTACAGTTAGTGTACTGTGTCCTCTGCACAGTGTGCACCTAAAGCTACCTGAAGTAAATTAGTGGTGTTCTTCTGATCCTATTAATACCACAGGCAGGCAGCTATAGTATTTACAGTTAGTTTACTGCGTCCTCTGCACAGTGTGCACCTAAAGCTACCTGAAGACAATTGCTGGTGTTATACTAATAATACTACAGGCAGGCAGTTGATTCTGCTAGCTGCAGTATCAGTATATATATACATCCTAGCTTTGTGCAGCTTCATCTCACTGCAGGTCATTAGTATGTCTGGAAGGCTACCAAGGAGAGGCAGACAGTCACAAGCTTATAAAAGAGGGCAAGCAGGCTCTGTGTCTAGAGGCAATAGTGCTGGTCGTGGACATGGTGCATCCTCATCAGCACGTAACCGTGGGACACGCTTGTCCTTTTTTTCGGCAGCTGGCCGCGTTGAGCCGCAACATGCCGAAGACTTGGTAGAGTGGATGACCAAGCCGTCCTCATCCTCCTCATCCTCTCTCAGCCAGGCTCAGGGTACTTTGTCTGGGAAAGCAGCTGCCAACGCGGCCTCTTCCCTTGGCTCAATGGCATCAGTCAATCCTTCCCTAGGCCCACCATGTCCTCCTTAGGAGTTCCCCGAACTGTTTGACCACAGTGTTGGGTACATGCTCCAGAAGGATGCCCAGCGTTTTGAAGGCTCTGATGTTGGTACCCAGCTAGAGGAAGGCAGTAACGTGAGCCCAGAGAGAGGGGGTGCCCAAGAAGGACAACAATCTGGCAGTCATGTTCCCCCAGCTGCAGCATACTGCCAGATTTGCTCCAGTGATGAGGAGGGAGGGGATGATGAGGTCACTGACTCCAGGTGGGTGCCTGATAGGAGAGAGGAGGAGGAGGAGGCACATCACCAACGAGGCAGGATGCCCTCCAGGGGCCAGCTTAAGGGCAGCACACCGACCGCATCACACCGCAGAGCTCCGCATGTGCAGGGCGCTACTGTCTCTGCGCGTTATTCCAAAAGTTCTTTGGTGTGGGCCTTTTTTGAAACAAGTGCATCAGATCCCACCGCTGCTATTTGCAACATATGTCTCAAGCGTAAACATCTCCTGTTTGGGCACCACATGCTTGACCAGACATATGTTGACCTGCCATGCAGTTCGTTGGCAAGCGTACCTAAAAGACCCACACCAAAGAACAAAGAGGACCTCTCCTTGCTCCTCATCAGCTGGGATCTCCAACCCCACTATACCTTCAGTCCTCTCTCAGACCTGCACTGAGAGGAATGAAGGTGTAGATTTAGGTGTGTCACAGCCAAGTACTTGGGGGCAAATTGCTATCGGTACACCGACGTCAGATTGTACCAGGCAAATTTCCCTGCCCCAGCTGCTGCACCACCGAAATAAGTTCGCTCCCAGCCATCCACATGCCCAGCGGTTGAATGCTAGCTTGGCTAAATTGCTAGCACTTCAACTGCTGCCTTTTCAGTTGATAGACTCTGCCCCCTTCCGTGAGTTTGTGGAATGTGCAGTTCCTCAGTGGCAGGTTCCCAAACACCACTTTGTCTCACGGAAGGCGATTACGGCTCTCTACCGGCATGTGGAAGGCAATGTCTTGGCCTCGCTGGACAGGGCGGTCAGCGGTAAGGTGCATATTACCGCTGACTCATGGTCCAGCAGGCATGGACAGGGACATTACCTATCTTTCACCGCGCACTGGGTGACTCTTCTGGCAGCTGGGAAGCATGCAGGACAGGGTGCAGTAGTGTTGGAGGTTGTTCTGCCACCACGCCTCCAAAATACTACTAGTGGTGATTCTGCCACACCTTTCTCCTCCACCCCATCCTCTTCTTCTTCCTCCATGGCCTCTTCCTGTGCTGACTTGTCTTCGGAACCAGCGGTGCTCCGTAGGAATTCAAGGGGCTACGCAAGCATGCAGGCAAAAAGATGCCATGCGGTGCTTGAGCTGGTGTGCTTGGGGGACAGGAGCCACACTGGGGCAGAGATTCTGTCAGCTCTGCAGGGGCAGGTTCAGAGGTGGTTGACGCCACGACAGTTTAAGGCGGGTATGGTGGTTTGCGACAATGGCACCAACCTCCTCTCCGCCCTCCGAGAGGGACAACTGACCCATGTGCCCTGTTTGGCTCATGTCCTTAACTTGGTGGTGCAGCGGTTCTTGGACAGGTACCCGGGCTTACAGGATGTCCTGAGGCAGGCCAGGAAAGTCTGTGTGCATTTCCACAGGCTGACTGACCTCCAAAAGGAATTTAAGCTGCCCAAGAACCGCATAATCTGTGACATGCCAACCAGGTGGAATTCAACGTTGGCCATGCTGCAGCGGCTGCACACGCAGCAGAGGGCCATCAATGAGTCCCTTTGCAACTATGGCACCGGGACAGGGTCAGGGGAGCTTGTTTTTTTTCCCCATGCCAGTGGGCCATGATCAGGGATGCATGCACTGTCCTGTCACCATTTGAGGAGGCCACGAGGATGGTGAGTAGTGACAGTGCATGCATCAGTGACACTGTCCCCCTTGTCCACCTGTTGGAGCACATGCTGCGTGGAATAATGGACAGGGCACTTGAGGCAGAACAGAGGCAGGAAGAGGAGGACTTCCTTAGCTCTCAAGGCCCCCTTTATCCAGACAGTGTTCCTGTGTGCCCGCCGATCACACAGGAAGAGGACGAGGAGAAGGAGGAGGAAGAGGAGGATTGTGTCAGCATGGAGGTGGAGCCTGGCACTCAGCATCAGCAGCAGTCTTTAAGGGATCATTTACAGTCCCAAGAAATCCATGGACTTGTACGTGGCTGGGAGGAGGTGGCTGCGGATCATGTCGTCCTTAGTGACCCAGAGGACCCAGGACCGAATGCCTCAGCAAACCTACGCTGCATGGCCTCCCTGATCCTGCAAAGCCTGCAGAAGGATCCTCGTATTCGTGGTATCAAGGAGAAGGATCAATACTTGCTGGCAACCCTCCTTGATCCACGTTACAAGGGTAAGGTTGCGGACCTTATCTTGCCGTCGCAGAGGGAGCAGAGGATGAAACATCTTTGGGAGGCCTTGCTGAAAGGTCTGTACAACGCCTTTCCAGAGACTGGGAGTGTCGCGACTAGTACTTACCGAGGCCAAGATGCTGAGAGCGGCTCGCCCTTACGACCACGCGCATTCTGTTCCCCGGAGATGATACAGGGAGCCGAGGGCACGCAGAGGCATGGGCTACCAGCAGGTGAGTACTCCGACGGTAGAAGAACTGGGCACAGGGTGGATGTAACCAGGAGCTGACTGGAGGTGCAATACGGAGTCAGAGGATCAGGCCCGGAGAAAACAGGAAGTCCGTAAAACTAGCCAGGGGTCTCAACCAGGTAATCAGAGTTTGTAGCGAAGTCCGTTTGGGTAGCCAGAGGTCAAGCACAGGTAATCAAGTAGTTAAAGCAGAGTCCGTTTTGGGCAGCCAAGAGTCAAGCACATATGATCAGATCGTTTAGCAAAGTCTGTTTTGGGAAGCCAAGGGTCTAGCACATATAATCAGATCGTTTAGCAAAGTCCGTTTTGGGAAGCCAGGGGTCGAGCACAGGTTATCAAGTAGTAAGCAGAGTACACAGCGAATGAAGAAACAGGAACAGCTGACGACAAACCAGCAACCCGGCTGGGTGCTGGAGCCGTCTGAAATAGCCACACTGTGCGCGCGTCGGCGTGACACACTACCACGCACCCGCACGGGCGACGGAGCGCACTCAGGAACCATTGTGCACCCGCACGCGCCGCACCATTGGGCCGCGAACGGGTGTGCGCCGAAGCGCCAGTCCACCGCGCATGTGCCCCAGAGACTGGCGAGCAGAGGCAGAAGCCGTCCTCTGACAGGGAGGTTACAAACTCCTGTTCCTGGACAACGTGCTGCTGAGGCTTCGGTCAGTCAAAGAAGGAGCGGTGGAGAAGGTGGCCGTCTGACCGACGCGTTCAGACAATTTTTTAGTCCGCAGCCCCAAGGTATGATTGGTTCCAGCAACCATCGCCAGCGTCTGTTTTACATGGTGCAGGGTTACCTAGGGGCAAGATCTGACTTGGACACCTTTCCCACCGAAAATCCTCTGGGTTACTGGGTCTTGAGGATGGATCACTGGCCAGAGCTTGCACAGTATGCAATTGAGCTACTGGCCTGTCCTGCATCCAGCATTCTTTCGGAACGCACATTCAGTGCTGCTGGAGGCTTTGTAACCTATCACAGGGTGCGCCTGTCCACCGACTTGGTCGATCGACTGACCTTCATAAAAATACATAGTAGGTGAGGTTGAAAAAAGACACAAGTCCATCAAGTCCAACCTATGTGTGATTATGTGTCAGTATTACATTGTATATCCCTGTATGTTGCAGTCATTCAGAATCAGAATCAGTCTGGGATCACCACCAGCTACCAAGCACCTGATGCTGATATAACCAAATAATTTTTTTTTAAATGTCAGATCCCTTCAAAGACTGCCTATGCTGATGCTGAGTGACTATCCTGTTATGCTGAGTGACTATCCTCTTCCTCCTCAATGATCATGCTGATAGCTTGTAAGAATATTTTTGGTTCTGGGCGCCGCCACCAGTGGCTAAGGCCCAATTTTTCAGCCCCTGTTTAACAGGGGCGTGTAATTACAATTTTTGATGCAATATTTTGAAAGGAGGGTTTGTTGCTGCGCTCAACTAGAGTATTTGTGAGGGGTTGCAGTGTTGTTGCACCAGCACCAGTGCCTAAGGCCCAATTTTTCAGCCCCTGTTTAACAAGAGCGTGTAATTACAATTTTTGATGCAATATATTGCAGCAGGGCCTGTTCCATCTCCCACCAAGAGTAACTGTGAGGACTAACAGTGTTGTGGCAACACCACCACCACCAAAGGCCCAATTTTTCTGCCCCTGTTCAACAGGGGCATGTAATTACAATTCTTGATCTAATATTTCACAGCAGAGCCCATTCCTGCGCCCACCAAGAGTAACTGTGAGGGCTTACAGTGTTGTGGCACCACCACCACCACCACCACCAAAGGCCCAATTTTTCTGCCCCTCTTCAACAGGTGCATGTAATTACAATTCTTGATCTAATATTTCACAGCAGAGCCCATTCCTGCGCACACCAAGAGTAACTGTGAGGGCTTACAGTGTTGTGGCAACACTGACACCTAAGGCCGCAATTTCTGCAGAGTATATAGGGCAGGCCCCTACTTTCAAACATCCAACTTACAAACGACTCGCTTGCAAACGACTCGCTTACAAACGACTACTTGCAAACGTAAGGAGACAACAGGAAGTGCAATGAAATTTACCCCAGGAAGGGAAATTCATTCCTGTAAGAGTTAATATGGGAAAAACGTGTCTCCTCTCCACTGATGCTTTATCACCAATCCTTGTTTCACTAAAAACAACAAATTGTCAAAAAACATTTGTCATTGGGACAGAAAATGGGGTGAAATCTTCTGAAGAGGTGCACAGACAGCAAAACAAATGTTACAGGGGTGATAACCCTTCCCTATGTTTTCCAAAAAGCTTAAAAATAGATTTTTAGGCTGGAGCTACACTTTAAAAATGTACCCGTTCAAAATTACAAACAGATTCTACTTAACAACAAACCTACAGTCCCTGTCTTGTTTGCACCGCCTGTATACTGCTGTTCAGAGTATATAGGGCCTGGGGGCCCCACGCCTTTCCTTATTTTAATTTGGGTGCGGGGTTCCCCTTAATATCCATACAAGACCCAAAGGGCCTGGTAATGGACTGGGGGGTGGGGGGTACCCATGCCGTTTGTCTCACTGATTTTCATCCATATTGCCAGGACCCGACATTACATTAAAGCCGCAAGCAGTTTTAAATTAATTTTATTCCTTTAAAAATGTCATTTTGTGCAGGGACTGTTCTAAGTACGGGAAACACGCGCCACTTTACAGGCATACTATAGACACCCCCAGGTACGATATTTAAAGGAATATTTAACCTTTTTTTTTTCACTTTAAGCATCATTAAAATCACTGCTCCTGAAAAAAGTCAGTTTTTAAAACTTTTTTTTGCATTGATACATGTCCCCTGGGGCAGGACCCGGGTCCCCAAACCTTTTTTAGGACAATACCATGCAAATTAGCCTTTCAAATTTAGCACTTTTGATTTCGAATGCTCGAGTCCCATAGACTTCAATGGGGTTCTAAAGTTCGCGTGAATTTTCGGTCCGATTGCAGGTTCTGGTGCGAACCGAACCGGGGGGTGTTCGGCTCATCCCTACTTATGACGTGTCCCTGTGTCCAGGGCACCCTCGCGCTAACTTTCAGAGCAGTACTGCCTAGTGCCTACTTTTACAGTACTGGCACTTGGCGTTTTCCGATTATTATACACGGCCTCCCGGTATGCTAGAATCTACTCTTCACATTTACATGCTCTCCAATCAATTATCGGCAGCCCTATAAATGTATTTGTCAGACAAACTACAAAACACCATGAAATCCTACACTATTCAAAACAATATTATGGCTTCTTTCTACCTGTATCTAGATGTTACAACAATAACGTGGATGCCTCCCGTTTACTCTCTACCCAAAACTGTATTACAGTATAAACCTTTGCAAAACAACTGAAATTCAATTTCCTTCCAAACACAAGTCCCTTTGTCCACATGCTTGTTTCAAAAGATCCCAAGCTCCTCCCACCAACTTCCTGTTGATAGATCACTTCTCAGCTCTAAAAACCCATCTAACTGGTTTATTTATATATCAATGGACAGGAAGGGGGAGGGGAAGCCTAGTTTTTTCTGAACTTCATATTATGTCTTTTACACAAAAAGTAGCTATGGCTACCCCCTCTGGACTTTATAACATCATATAGGAAAATTCAACATGTCTAAAAAACACTTTTGTCCAGGAAAAGGTGGGATAAACCCCCCATATTGCAAATGGGAGGGAATCCCCCTCAACTCCCATATCCCCTGGGCAATCAAAGCACAAGTTTTGAGACTGAAATACCACAGAACACAACTAAAGCCAAAAACTGAAACTCCTGCAAAAAGTTGTCTCACCCTCACTAAATGCTGAAACCTGGCCCAAAAGCAGAGCAATTTCACCCAAAACCAAAACACAGCAGACACGAAATGGCAGTTGCAACAAACAAAAATTAGACCACGACCACATGGTGATGAAATCTGGACTACAACAAAATGGACGATGACAAGCGGACCACAACCACATGGTGATGAAATCCGGACTACAACAAAATGGCCGACGACAATCGGACCACGACCGCATGGTGATGAAATTCGGACTACAACAAAATGGCTGATGACAATTGGACCATGACCACATGGTGATGAAATCTGGACTACAATGAAATGGCCGACGACAATCGGACCACGACCACATGGTAGATGAAATCTTGACTACAGCAAAATGGCAGACAAAAGCCGGGCCATGGCAAAATGGTAGCATTAACACATGAAATGCAGTCGCTGATCCTGCCAAAACCAACAAAAACCAAGATTTCTTCACTAGAAAAACAAAATTTCTCAACACAAAAACTGACTACACAATTGAGGCACCAAATGAACACTTAACCGTAGACAAACACTTTAGGCCACATCAAATGGGGCCTATAGGAGGCTTAAAACACAGGATCTCCAATCAAACAACACATCCGAAAACGCCAAAGTTACATAAAACTCAAAATAACACGGCTCAAACATACACTCTTGTTCCCAAATACAACACAATACTTGGCTCTGAAAGTTGGAAGGTCAACAGAACTCCCCCCATGCTATTGCCTAGAAACCTGCGACCATCCACAGGGCATAGCCCTTTCAAGAAACAGCTCCTATTGTAAGTGATGTCCCAGCAATGCATGGCCGCTCTTCCCTCCTCGGCCACATGGCCACTTGAATATGAGGCCGCCATTTTCAAAAGCAACTTCAAACACAAAGTTCACTAAATCATTTAAAGGTGAAAAATATTATTACATTTGTGGGGACATGTGTATAGTGTTTAACTGATGCAAGACACAGCTGGTTTGCTCCCATACATAGGTAATAATCACAATTCATACATTTCTATTTCTCATATACATCCCAAACTTATTACGTAACATTCTTATCAGCCTGCTCAGTCATACACAACATACAGTTTCTTACAGAAACATTTTAGGTTGTATTAAATGGGTCCTTTAGCGGAGGTAAGTATCCCAAACAATAGACCTATCTACAATGACAAACATACAATTAATATCCCGCCATTATACCAAAAGATGAAAAATTAGTTCTTTTGCAAAGCAGAACCTACCCAACACATCGGATAGAGAAAACAAACCCCTTTGTCTCAGGACAACAAAGTATTTCAAACGGTTTGTCCTGGACTGAGATCCGCTCTCCCCTCCTCCTTATCTGATGCGTAGGAGGTTATGTTCGCTCCATAACTTCCTGGCCCGCCATCACTGACGTGGATATACGCTGTGCATAATCCATGTCACTTTCAGCCTTTTGGTATAATGCATCTTAGTATGACCCTGTTTGCCATATCTTCCCAAGTAACACAGACATGACCACCATTCTTACATCCTTAGCTCCACAGCTCGACTGTCTGCCCTCACCAGCACAGGGGCTTCGTTTTTATTTATCAGCAATAAGAATGAGCTCCGGCGTGTTCACATGCTGCACGTGCCGAGCCCGCCAGGAAGTCAGGAATGCGCTGCGCTAATCACAGGCAGTGAGACATTTCCCGATCTCTGCAGCTGCACATCAGGAAATGTCTCACTGCTTGTGATTAGCGCTGTGCAGTGCCGAGTTCCTGGCGGGCTCGGCACATGCAGCATGCAAACACGCCGGAGCTCATCTTTAATCAGCAACAAAAGGAATGACAAACAGGAAGTCATGGCCCCAACAGCCAATCGCTTCCTCCATGCAAAATGACATCACAGGAAATGACAACACAGGAAATGACAACAGTACAGGGGAGGGCATCCACAGGAGTGGGGGGGAAGTGCACATGTCCCATCCACTTGAGGCATATACACTGCCCCCCGCCCAGCCACATGCATGCACATCCACCATCTTGGTCAGCATGAAGCCTATTCAATACTGCTCAGAGTAACCAGTATCTGTAAGATCATTCTACTTGTTCTTACAGGCTTGAGAAGATCTGTGGGGACATTGCTTCTGCTGTTAATATACGGTACAAGTATATCAACAAGGCAGATATCAATGTCCTCTTATAAAAGCAGATATGTATCTAAAAGGGATAGCGTAGCCACAACAGAGATACAGTATAATATCTTTCTCTCGTTATGCCGACTTCGCTTCTCTAATGTGCATAGACATTTGAATGCAAGAAACCCAGCGCATTGTGCTTGATACTTACAAACCGGCAAAGCCCACACAAACAGAGAACGTGCTTTCAAGCCCATGAGAAGGTTTTAATATTGAGGGTTTTACCTCTGGTCCCGATTCAATCCAAGTGCACTCTGCTAGAGCGCTCCTCGGTTAAATCAGACAAAAGGAAGATAGATGGCAATCTAAAAAAACACACATCCTAGAATAAAATGTCCTCACGGGTCCGTATAAAAAAAAAAATTCCACAACAGTTGTGCCTTCACACTGTAACTCTATAGAGCAGTGTTTCTCAACCGGGGTTCCACGAGAGGCCCCCAGGGGTTCCGCCACGATCTGCCATTCATCACAAGATGATGAATGGTGGATCGCATCCCCGCATAGCTGACAGGCAGCAGTAAAGAGATAACTGACATCACTGTCCCGCACCAATCACAGCCGCACCTCCCCTCCATCCCAGGTGTCTGCATGTGAATGTGTGACATCACTCGGGAGGGACAAGAGAGGAGAGCGGATGGGAATTGGGCATTCTAGCAGCATTCTGAACATTCCATTGGCATTCTGGGCATTGCAGTGATATTCCAATAATTTCAGCAGCTTTCCTGAGCTACTCTGCAAGAGGAAAATTACTAAAGATGCCAGTAATGCACCCACCAGTTTCCTTCTGGCCCCCCTATACTATTGCATCCTGGCCCCCCTGAAATATACTGTTCCCTCCTGGCCCCCCTGAACTATACTGTTCCCTCCTGGCCTCCATATAGTGTTCCCTCCTGGCTACCAGACAGTGTTCCCTCCTGGCTCCCAGACAGTGTTCCCTCCTGGCCCCCCTGAACTATACTGTTCCCTCCTGGACCCCTGTACTATGCTGTTGTCTCCTGGCCCCCATATGGTTTCCTCCATCCCCCTGAACTATACTGTTTCTTCCTGCCCCTCTGTACTGATCTCTTTCCCCTGAACTGTTTTCTCCTGGCATCATGTACTGTGCTGTTTTCTCCTGCCCCCCTGTACTGTGCTGTTTTCTCCTGGCCAACCTGTACTGTGTTATTCTCTCCTGGCCCCCTGTACTGTGCTGTTCCCCGGCCCCCTGTACTGTGCTGTTCCCCCCTGGCCCCCTGTACTGTCCTGTTCTTCCCTGTTCTTTCCTAACCCCCTGTAATATCCCATTCTTTCCTGGCCCCCTGTACTGTGCTCTTACCTCATGGCCCCCTGTGCTGTTCCCCTCTGGCCCCCTGTACTGTGCTGTCTCCCCAGGCCCCCGTACTGTTCCCTCCTGGTCCCCTGTACTGTGCCGTTTCCTCCTGACCCCCTGTACTGTCCTGTTCTCTCCTGGCCCCTGTACTATCCTGTTCTCTCCTAGCCCCCTGTACTGTGCTGTTCTCTCCTGGCCCCATGGACTGTGCTGTTCTCTCCTTGCTCTCTGTACTGTGCTGTTTTTTCCTGCCCCCCTGTACTGTTCCCTCCTGTTCCCCTGAACTATACTGTTTCCTCCTGGCCCCCCTATACTGTTCCCTCCTGGCCCCCTGTAGCATCCTGTTCTCTCCTAGCCCCCTGTACTGTTCTGTTCCCTCCTGGCCCCCATACGGTTCCCTCCTGCCCCCTAAACTATACTGTTTCCTCCTGCTCCATTGTACTGTGCTTTTCCCTCCTGGCCCCCTGTACTCTGCTGTTCTCTCCTGGCCCCCTGTACTGTGCTGTTTTCTCCTGGCCCCCTGTACTGTGCTGTTCTCTCTTGGCCCCCTGTACTGTGCTGTTTTCTCCTGGCCCCCTGTACTGTGCTGTTCTCTCTTGGCCCCCTGTACTGTGCTGTTCTCTCTTGGCCCCCTGTACTGTGCTGTTCTCTCCTGTCACCCTGTACTATCCTGCTCTCTCCTGTCCCCCTGTATTATCCTGCTCTCTCCTGGCCCCCTGTACTGTTCCCTCCTTGCTCCCCTGTACTGTCCCTCCTGGCCCCCTGAACTATACTGTTCCCTCCTGCCCTCCTGTACTATGCTGTTCTCTCCTGGCCCCCCATACTGTTCCCCCCTGCCCCCCCTTTACGGTGCTGTTCCCCCCTGGCCCCCTGTACTGTGCTGTTCCCCCCTGGCCCCCTGTACTGTGCTTTTCCCTCCTGGCCCCTGTACTGTTCTGTTCCCCCCTGGCTCCCTGTACTGTGCTGTTCCCCCCTGGCCCCCTGTACTGTCCTGTTCTTCCCTGTTCTTTCCTAGCCCCCTGTATTATCCCATTCTTTCCTGGCCCCCTGTACTGTGCTCTTCCCTCATGGCCCCCTGTGCTGTTCCCCTCTGGCCCCCTGTACTGTGCTGTCTCCCCAGGCCCCCGTACTGTTCCCTCCTGGTCCCCTGTACTGTGCCGTTCCCTCCTGACCCCTGTACTGTCCTGTTCTCTACTGGCCCCTGTACTATCCTGTTCTCTCCTAGCCCCCTGTACTGTGCTGTTCTCTCCTGGCCCCCTGTAGCGTGCTGTTCTCTCCTTGCTCTCTGTACTGTGCTGTTTTCTCCTGCCCCCCTGTACTGTTCCCTCCTGTTCCCCTGAACTATACTGTTTCCTCCTGGCCCCCCTATACTGTTCCCTCCTGGCCCCCTGTAGCATCCTGTTCTCTCCTAGCCCCCTGTACTGTTCTGTTCCCTCCTGGCCCCCATACAGTTCCCTCCTGCCCCCCTAAACTATACTGTTTCCTCCTGCCCCCATGTACTGTGCTTTTCACTCCTGGCCCCCTGTACTCTGCTGTTCTCTCTTGGCCCCCTGTACTCTGCTGTTCTCTCTTGGCCCCCTGTACTGTGCTGTTCTCTCCTGTCACCCTGTACTATCCTGCTCTCTCCTGTCCCCCTGTATCATCCTGCTCTCTCCTGGCCCCCTGTACTGTTCCCTCCTGGCTCCCCTGTACTGTCCCTCCTGGCCCCCTGAACTATACTGTTCCCTCCTGCCCCCCTGTACTATGCTGTTCTCTCCTGGCCCCCCATACTGTTCCCCCTGCCCCCCTTTACGGTGCTGTTCCCCCCTGGCCCCCTGTACTGTGCTGTTCCCCCCTGGCCCCCTGTACTGTGCTTTTCCCTCCTGGCCCCTGTACTGTTCTGTTCCCCCCTGGCTCCCTGTACTGTGCTGTTCTTCCCCTGACCCCCTGTACTGTGCCGTTCTCTCCTGGCTTCCTGTACTGTCCTGTTATCTCCTGGCCCCCTGTACTGTGTTGTTTTCTCCTGGCCCCCTGTAATGTGTTCTTCTCTCCTGGCCCCCCCTATACTATTGCCTCCTGGCCCCCCTAAAATATACTGTTCCCTCCTGGCCCCCCTGAACTAAATTGTTCCCTCCTGGCCCCCATATAGTGTTCTCTCCTGGCCCCCATACAGTGTTCCCTCCTGGCCCCCCTGAATTATACTGTTCCCTCTTGGACCCCCTATACTGTTCCCTCCTGGCCCCCTGTACTATGCTGTTGTCTCCTGGCCCCCATATGGTTTCCTCCATCCCCCTGAACTATACTGTTTCTTCCTGCCCCTCTGTACTGTGCTCTTTCCTCCTGGCCCCCTGAACTGTTTTCTCCTGGCGTCATGTACTGTGCTGTTTTCTTTTGCCCCCATGTACTGTGCTGTTTTCTCCTGGCCCCCCTGTACTGTGTTGTTTTCTCCTGGCCCCCTGCACTGTGCTGTTCCCCATCCCTCTGTACTGTGCTGTTCCCCCCTGGCCCCCTGTACTGTCCTGTTCTTCCCTGTTCTTTCCTAGCCCCCTGTATTATCCCATTCTTTCCTTGCCCCCTGTACTGTGCTCTTCCCTCATGGCCCCCTGTACTGTGCTGTTCCCCTCTGGCCCCCTGTACTGTGCTGTCCCCCCTGGCCCCTCCACTGTGCTGTCCCCCCCAGGCCCCCATACTGCTCCCTCCTGGTCCCCTGTACTGTGCCGTTCCCTCCTGACCCCCTGTACTGTCCTGTTCTCTCCTGGCCCCTGTACTATCCTGTTCTCTCCTAGCCCCCTGTACTGTGCTGTTCTCTCCTGGCCCCCTGTACCGTGCTGTTCTCTCCTTGCTCTCTGTACTGTGCTGTTTTCTCCTGCCTCCCTGTACTGTTCTGTTCCCTCCTGCCCCCCTGTACTGTTCCCTCCTGGCCCCCTGAACTATACTGTTTCCTCCTGGCCCCCTATACTGTTCCCGCCTGGCCCCCTGTATCATCCTGTTCTCTCCTGGCCCCATGTACTGTTCTGTTCCCTCCTGGCCCCCATACGGTTCCCTCCTGCCCCCCTAAACTATACTGTTTCCTCCTGCCCCCATGTACTGTGCTTTTCCCTCCTGGCCCCCTGTACTCTGCTGTTCTCTTCTGGCCCCTTTACTGTGCTGTTTTCTCCTGCCCCCTGTACTGTTTTCTCCTGGCCCCCTGTACTGTGTTGCTCTCTCCTGGCCCCCTGTACTGTGCCATTCCCTCCTTGCCCCCTGCACTGTGCTGTTCTCTCCAGGCCCCCTGTATTGTCCTGCTTTCTCCTGGCCCCCTGTACTGTGCTGTTCCCTCCTGGCCCCCCTGTACTGTTCCCTCCTGGCTCCCTGTACTGTCCCTCCTTGCCCCTGAACTATACTGTTCCCTCCTGCCCCCCGTACTATCCTGCTCTCTCCTGTCCCCCTGTATTATCCTGCTCTCTCCTGGCCCCCTGTACTGTTCCCTCCTGCCCCCCGTACTATGCTGTTCTCTCCTGACCCCCATACTGTTTCCCCCTGCCCCCCTTTACAGTGCTGTTCCCCCCTGGCCCCCTGTACTGTGCTGTTCCCCCCTGGCCCCCTGTACTGTGCTTTTCTATTTTGGCCCCTGTACTGTTCTGTTCCCCCCTGGCCCCCTGTACTGTGCTGTTCCTCCCCTGGCCCCCTGTACTGTGCCGTTCTCTCCTGGCTTCCTGTACTGTCCTGTTCTCTCCTGTCCCCCTGTACTATCCTGCTTTCTCCTGGCCCCCTGTACTGTGCTGTTCCCTCCTGGCCCCCCTGTACTGTTCCCTCCTGGCCCCCATGTACTGTTACCTCCTTGCCCCCTGAACTATACTGTTCCCTCCTTCCCCCCCTGTACTATGCTGTTCTCTCCTGGCCCCCATACTGTTTCCTCATGCCCCCCTGTACTGTGATGTTTCCTCCTGGCACCCTGTACTGTGCTGTTCTCTCCTGGCCCCCCCATACTGTTTCCTCCTGCCCCCCTGCACTATACTGTTCTCTCCTGGCCCCCCATACTGTTTCCTCCTGCCCCCCCTGTACTGTGCTATTCTCTCCTGGCCCCCTATATTGTGCTGTTCTCTCCTGGCCCCCTGTACTGTGTTGTTCTCTCTTGGTCCCCTGTACTGTGTTGTTCTCTCCTGGCCCCCTGTAATGTGTTGTTCTCTCTTGGTCCCCTTTAATGTGTTGTTCTCCCCTGGCCCCCTGTAATGTACTGTTCTCTTCTGGCCCCCCATACCGTTTCCTTCTGCCCCCCTGTACTGTGCAGTTCTCTCCTGGCCCCCCATACTGTTTCATCCTGCTCCCCCTGTACTGTGCGGTTTCCTCCTGGTCCCCTGTACTGTGCTGTTCTCTCCTGGCCCCCTGTACTGTGCTGTTCTCTCTTGGTCCCCTGTAATGTGTTGTTCTCCCCTTGCCCCCTGTATTGTGTTGTTCTCTCCTGACCCCCTGTAATGTGTTGTTCTCCCCTGGCCCCCTGTAATTTGCTGTTCTCTCCTGGCCCCCCATACTGTTTCCTCCTGCCCCCCTGTACTGTGCTGTTCTCTCCCGGCCCCCTGTACTGTGCTGTTCTCTCCTGGCCCCTTGTACTGTGCTGTTCTCTCCTGGCCCCCTGTAATGTGTTGTACTCCCCTGGCCCCTATACTGTGCTGTTCTCTCCTGGCAACCTGTAATGTGTTGTTCTCCCTTTGCCCCCTGTATTGTGTTGTTCTGTCCTGGCCCCCTGTACTGAGCTGCTCCCCCTAGCCCCCTGTACTGTGCTGTTTCCTCTTGGCCCCCTTTACTGTGCTGTTCCCCCCTGGTCCCTGCACTGTGCTGTTCCCCTCTGGCCCCCTGTACTGTGCTTTTCCCTCCTGGCCCCTGCACTGTGCTGTTCCACCCTGGCCCCCTGTACTGTGCTGTCCCCCCTGGCCCCCTGTACTGTGCTGTTCCCCCCTGGCCCCCTGTACTGTGCTGTTCCCCCCCTGGCCTCCAGTACTGTGCTGCTCCCCCCTGGCCCCCTGTACTGTGCTTTTCCTCCCCTGGCCCCCTGTAGTGTGCTTTTCCCTCCTGGCCCCCTGTACTGTGCTGTTCTCTCCTGGCCCTAGCCCCCTGTACTGTGCTGTTCCCTCTTGGCCCCCTTTACTGTGCTGTTCCCCCCTGGCCCCCTGTACTGTGCTTTTCCCTCCTAGCCCCTGAACTGTGCTATTCCCCCCTGGCCCCCTGTATTGTGCTGTTCCCCCCTGGCCCTCTGTACTGTGCTGTTCCTTCTGCCCCCCTAAAATAAACTATTTCCTCCTGGCCCCCTGTACTCTGCTTTTCCCTCCTGGCCCCCTGTACTCTGCTGTTCCCTACTGGCCCCCTGTACTGTGCTGTTTTCTTCTGCCCCCTGTACTGTTTTCTCCTGGCGCCCTGTACTGTTGTTCTCTCCTGGCCCCCTGTACTGTGTTGTTCTCTCCTGGCCCCCTGTACTGTGTTGTTCTCTCCTTGCCCCCTGTACCATGTTGTTCTCTCCTGGCCCCCTGTACCGTGTTGTTCTCTCCTGGCCCCCTGTACTGTGCCGCTCCCTCCTTGCGCCCTTTACTGTGCTGTTCCCCCCTGGCCCCCTGTACTGTGCTGTTCCTTCCTAGCCCCCTGTACTGTGCTGTTCCATCTTGGCCCCCTTTCCTGTGCTGTTTCCCCCTGACCCCCTGTACTGTGCTGTTCCCCCAGCCCCCTGTACTGTGCTTTTCCCTCCTGGCCCTCTGTACTCTGCTGTTCCCCCCTGGCCCCCTGCACTGTACTGTTCCCCCCAGGCCCCCTGTACTGTGCTTTTCCCTCCTGGCCCCCTGTACTGTGCCGCTGTATCCTGGGCCCCTGTACTGTGTTGTTTCTTCCTGGCCCCCCTTGAACTGTTCTGTTCCCTCCTGGCCCCCTGAACTATACTGTTCCCTCCTGGCCCCCTTATTCTGTTCTCTCCTGGCCCGCTGTACTATGCTGTTCTCTCCTGGCCCCCCATACAGTTTCCTCCTGCTCCCCTAAACTATACTGTTTTCTCCTGCCCCCCTGTACTGTCCTGTTTCCTCCTGGCCCCTTGTACTGTGCTGTTCTCTCCTGGGCCCCTATATTGTGCTGTTCTCTCCTGGCCCCCTGTACTGTGTTGTTCTCTCTTGGTCCCCTGTACTGTGTTGTTCTCTCCTGGCCCCCTGTAATGTGTTGTTCTCTCTTGGTCCCCTTTAATGTGTTGTTCTCCCCTGGCCCCCTGTAATGTACTGTTCTCTTCTGGCCCCCCATACCATTTCCTTCTGCCCCCCTGTACTGTGCAGTTCTCTCCTGGCCCCCCATACTGTTTCATCCTGCTCCCCCTGTACTGTGCGGTTTCCTCCTGGTCCCCTGTACTGTGCTGTTCTCTCCTGGCCCCCTGTACTGTGCTGTTCTCTCCTGGCCCCCTGTACTGTGCTGTCCCCCCTGGCCCCCTGTACTGTGCTGTTCCCCCCTGGCCCCCTGTACTGTGCTGTTCCCCCCCTGGCCTCCAGTACTGTGCTGCTCCCCCCTGGCCCCCTGTACTGTGCTTTTCCTCCCCTGGCCCCCTGTAGTGTGCTTTTCCCTCCTGGCCCCCTGTACTGTGCTGTTCTCTCCTGGCCCTAGCCCCCTGTACTGTGCTGTTCCCTCTTGGCCCCCTTTACTGTGCTGTTCCCCCCTGGCCCCCTGTACTGTGCTTTTCCCTCCTAGCCCCTGAACTGTGCTATTCCCCCCTGGCCCCCTGTATTGTGCTGTTCCCCCCTGGCCCTCTGTACTGTGCTGTTCCTTCTGCCCCCCTAAAATAAACTATTTCCTCCTGGCCCCCTGTACTCTGCTTTTCCCTCCTGGCCCCCTGTACTCTGCTGTTCCCTACTGGCCCCCTGTACTGTGCTGTTTTCTTCTGCCCCCTGTACTGTTTTCTCCTGGCGCCCTGTACTGTTGTTCTCTCCTGGCCCCCTGTACTGTGTTGTTCTCTCCTGGCCCCCTGTACTGTGTTGTTCTCTCCTGGCCCCCTGTACCATGTTGTTCTCTCCTGGCCCCCTGTACCTTGTTGTTCTCTCCTGGCCCCCTGTACTGTGCCGCTCCCTCCTTGCGCCCTTTACTGTGCTGTTCCCCCCTGGCCCCCTGTACTGTGCTGTTCCTTCCTAGCCCCCTGTACTGTGCTGTTCCATCTTGGCCCCCTTTCCTGTGCTGTTTCCCCCTGACCCCTTGTACTGTGCTGTTCCCCCAGCCCCCTGTACTGTGCTTTCCCCTCCTGGCCCTCTGTACTCTGCTGTTCCCCCCTGGCCCCCTGCACTGTACTGTTCCCCCCAGGCCCCCTGTACTGTGCTTTTCCCTCCTGGCCCCCTGTACTGTGCCGCTGTATCCTGGGCCCCTGTACTGTGTTGTTTCTTCCTGGCCCCCCTTGAACTGTTCTGTTCCCTCCTGGCCCCCTGAACTATACTGTTCCCTCCTGGCCCCCTTATTCTGTTCTATCCTGGCCCGCTGTACTATGCTGTTCTCTCCTGGCCCCCCATACAGTTTCCTCCTGCTCCCCTAAACTATACTGTTTTCTCCTGCCCCCCTGTACTGTCCTGTTTCCTCCTGGCCCCTTGTACTGTGTTTTTCTCTCTTGGCCCCCTGTAATGTGTTCTCTCCTGGCCCCCTGTACTGTGCTGTTTTCTCTTGGCCCCCTGTACTGTTCTCTCTTGGCCCCCTGTACTGTTTTCTCCTGGCCCCCTGTACTGTGCGGTTCCCTCCTGGCCCCCGGTACTGTCCTGTTCTCTCCTGGACCCCTGTACTATCCTATTCTCTCCTGGCTGTTGTGGAAATTTGTATTAATGTATGTTGTCAGATGTCCCCCAGTGTCAGTTTTGCTGTAATATGCTCCTGCAAGCGTATTCGCACATACAGATGTTGGTGGAAGACCATTGGCTGCAGAAACCTTCCTGTGGACATGGCAGATCTGTTTGCTCTTTTAGGGATATTCGTTTATGCCTCACCAAGAGACGCTCCTAGCAAACAGATCTGCGTACATGGGAACCATAGCATAACCATACAAAAATCATGGTTCACTGAGCCATGATAGAGTACGGCTCGGGTCATTGGTAGCAGTGAGAATGTGCACCCGATCGTGTTCAGAGCCATGCAAGTAGTGTTCTTGCCGCATGGCTCTGCACACGACTATCTGCACACGTCACTACTGGAATTCTATTTGAATATATACATGTGTGCAATTGGTTCTTTTGAAAGAATACAAGTGTCTGATTGGCTGATTCTGAAGCAACCACCTTCTTTTGTTATTCATATTTACAGTATAAATAAAAGCAGCATATCATGGTAGAGAGGATTTTTCTACGCTCAACGTGATACCAGCGTCTGTGTTACTTGGAGATAAACAAGCACGCTTTCCCAGCATTATACAAGAGAGCTATGATTGTGCTTATTAGCGCATGGAATTATTTGCTTATAGGAGAAGCTTTAATTAATCCACAACATGGCCCCTGTACTGTTCTTTTCCCCCTATCCCCCTGTACTGTGCTGTTCTCTCCTGGTCCCCTGTACTGTACGGTTCTATCCTGGCCCCCTGTATTGTGCGGTTCTCTCCTGGCCCCCTGTACAGTGCTGTTCCCCCCTATCCCCCTGTACTGTGCTGTTCCCTCCTGGCTCTCTGTACTGTGCTGTTCCCTCCCGGCCCCCTGTACTGTGCCCCCCTATCCCCCTGTACTGTGCTGTTCCACCCTATCCCCCTGTACTGTGCTGTACCCTCCTTGCCCCCTTATCTGAGCACGCAGCCCGGCCGATCAGGAAAGGGGGTGGGGACGAGCGAGCGCCCCCCCCTTCTGAACCGTACCAGGCCGCATGCCCTCAACATTGGGGAGTGGGCGCTTTGGGGGAGGGGGGCACCCTGTGGGCCCCCCACCCCAAAGCACCTTGTCCCCATGTTGATGAGGACAAGGGCCTCTTCCCGACAACCCTGGCCGTTGGTTGTCGGGGTGTGCGGGCGGGGGGCTTATCGGAATCCGGGAGCCCCCTTTAATAAGGGGGCCCCCAGATCCCAGCCCCCCACCCTATGTGAATGAGTATGGGGTACATTGTACCCCTACCCATTCACCTAGGTAAAAAGTGTCAATAAAAAAACACACTACACAGGTTTTTAAAGTAATTTATTAGACAGCTCTGGGGGTCTTCCGACTTCGGGGGTCTTCTTCCAACTTCTGGGTCTTCTTAAGACTTCAGGGGTCTTCTTCCGACTTCTGGGGTCTTCTTCCGACTTCTCCGCTCTCTCCGACCTCTTCTCCCGGTGTCCGGTTTTTCTGCCAGGCTCCTCCGCTATCTTCTGCTCTTTTGCCGCTCTCTTGCTAGCGGTGGCCCGGTCTTCGCCGTCTTGTTCCCTCTCTTCTTCTCTTCTTCCGATGTTGACACAACGCTGTCTCCCGCTGTTATGCTGTGTGAGTGGTGCGCGATCACTTATATAGGCATGGGACGTGGTCACGGGTGCTGTCAGGCAGTGACCCCGCCCCTTATGATGTCGCAGTCCCATCATGCCCCGGGACTGTGACATCATACTCATTCACATAGGGTGGTGGGCTGGGATCTGGGGGCCCCTTATTAAAGAGGGATCCCGGATTCCGATAAGTCCCCCGCCTGCAGACCCTGACAACTGACGGCCAGGGTTGTCGGGAAGAGGCCCTTGTCCTCATCAACATGGGGACAAGGTGCTTTGGGGTGGGGGGGCCCGCAGGGCGCCCCCCTCCCCCAAAGCACCCACCCCCCCATGTTGAGGGCATGCGGCCTGGTACGGTTCAGGAGGGGGGGCGCTCACTCATCCCCACCCCCTTTCCTGACCGGCCGGGCTGCGTGCTCGGAAAAGGGTCTGGTATGGATTTTGGGGGACCCCCACGCAGGTTTTTCGGTGTAGGGGGTTTGCCTTAAGATCCATACCAGACCTAAGGGCCTGGTATGCCCCTGGGGGGGAACCCACGCCGGTTTTTCATTTAAAATTCGGCGCAGTGTTCCCCCTCATGATTCATACCAGACAGCTGTCAGCACTGCCTGTCGCTCATCGTGAAAGGAAAAAAAAGTTTTCCTTTCCCAATCAGCGCGAGATGCACAGTACCCTGTCGCTGAGAACCGGCGCGATGGTATCGCGCTGGAAACACAATCTCACGGTCAGGTACTGTACCTGAAGACAAGTGTGCTTGTGTGCTTCTTCTGATCCTATTAATAGCACAGGCAGGCTCTTGAAGTATTTACAGTTAGTGTACTGTGTACCCTGCACAGTTGCACCTACAGTATAGCTACCTGAAGACAAGTTACATAGTTACATAGTTACATAGTAGGCGAGGTTGAAAAAAGACACAAATCCATCAAGTCCAACCTATGTGTAATTATGTGTCAGTATTACATTGTATATCCCTGTATGTTGCGGTCATTCAGATGCTTATCTAATAGTTTCTTGAAGCTATCGATGCTCTCTGCTGAGACCACCGCCTGTGGAAGGGAATTCCACATACTTGCCGCTCTTACAGTAAAGAACCCTCTATGTAGTTTAAGGTTAAACCTCTTTTCTTCTAATTTTAATGAGTGGCCACGAGTCTTGTTAAACTCTCTTCTGCGAAAAAGTTTTATTTCTATTGTAGGGTCACCAGTACGGTATTTGTATATTGAAATTATATCCCCTCTCAAGCGTCTCTTCTCTATAGAGAATAAGTTCAGTGCTCGCAACCTTTCCTCATAACTAAGATCCTCCAGACCCTTTATTAGCTTTGTTGCCCTTCTGTGTACTCGCTCCATTTCAAGTACATCCTTCCTGAGGACTGGTGCCCACAACTGGACAGCATACTCTAGGTGCAGCCGGACCAGAGTCTTGTAGAGTGGGAGAATTATCGTTTTATCTCTGGAGTTGATCCCCTTTTTAATGCATGCCAATATTCTGTTTGCTTTGTTAGCAGCAGCTTGGCATTGCATGCCATTGCTGAGCCTATCATCTACTAGGACCCCCAGGTCCTTTTCCATCCTAGATTCCCCCAGAGGTTCTCCCCCTAGTGTATAGATTGCATTCATATTTTTGTCACCCAAATGCATTATTTTACATTTTTCTACATTGAACCTCATTTGCCATGTAGTTGCCCACCCCAATAATTTGTTCAGATCTTCTTGCAAGGTTTCCACATCCTGTTGAGAAGTTATTGCCCTGCTTAGCTTAGTGTCATTTGCAAATACAGGGATTGAACTGTTTATCCCATCCTCCAGGTCGTTTATGAACAAAATAAACAGGATTGGTTCCAGCACAGAACCCTGGGGAACCCCACTACCTACCCCTGACCATTCCGAGTACTCCCCATTTATCACCACCCTCTGAACTCGCCCTTGTAGCCAGTTTTCAATCCATGTACTCACCCTATGGTCCATGCCAACGGACCTTATTTTGTACAGTAAATATTTATGGGGAACTGTGTCAAAAAGCTTTTGCAAAATCCAGATACACCACGTCTATGGGCCTTCCTTTATCTAGATGGCAACTCACCTCCTCATAGAAGGTTAGAAGATTGGTTTGGCAAAAATGATTCCTTATGAATCCATGCTGATTACTGCTAATGATACCGTTCTCATTACTAAAATCTTGTATATAGTCCCTTATCATCCCCTCCAAGAGTTTACATACTATTGATGTTAGGCTAACTGGTCTGTAATTCCCAGGGATGTATTTCGGGCCCTTTTTAAATATTGTTGCTACATTGGCTTTTTTCCAATCAGCTGATACCATTCCAGTCAGTAGACTGTCTGTAAAAATTAGGAACAACGGACTGGCAATCACATGACTGAGTTACCCAAGTACCCTCGAATGAAAGCCACCTGGTCCCGGTGATTTATTAATGTTAAGTTTCTCAAGTATAATTTAAATTCTGTCCTCTGTTAACCATGGAGGTGCTTCCTGTGTTGTGTCATAAGGATAAACACTGCAGTTTTGGTTACTGAAGCCTCCCGATTCCCTCGTGAAGACTGAGGAGAAGAATAAATTCAATACCTTCGCCATCTCCCCATCTTTTGTAACCAGTTGTCCTTCCTCATTCTTTAAGGGGCCAATATGGTCTGTCCTCCCTTTTTTACTGTTTACATACTTACAAAGAATTTCTTGGGATTTTTTTGCTCTCCTCCGCTATGTGTCTTTCATGTTCTATCTTAGCCATCCTAATTGCACCCTTACATTTCTTGTTGCATTCTTTATAAAGTCTGAATGCTGAGGATGATCCCTCAACCTTGTATTTTTTGAAGGCCTTCTCCTTTGCTTTTATATGCATTTTTACATTGGAGTTAAGTGCTTGTGTTCTTCTTCTGATCCTATTAATAGCACAGGCAGGCTCTTGAAGTATTTACAGTTAGTGTACTGTGTACCCTGCACAGTTGCACCTACAGTATACCTACCTGAAGACAAGTGCTTGTGTGCTTCTTCTGATCCTATTAATAGCACAGGCAGGCTCTTGAAGTATTTACAATTAGTGTACTGTGTACCCTGCACAGTTGCACCTATAGCTACCTGAAGACAAGTGCTTGTGTGCTTCTCCTTATCATATTAATAGCACAGGCAGGATCTTGAAGTTTTTACAGTTAGTGTACTGTGTAACCTGCACAGTTGCACCTACAGTATAGCTACCTGAAGATAAGTGCTTGTGTTCTTCTTCTGATCCTATTAATAGCACAGGCAGGCTCTTGAAGTATTTACAGTTAGTGTACTGTGTACCCTGCACAGTTGCACCTATAGCTACCTGAAGACAAGTGCTTGTGTGCTTCTTCTGATCCTGTTAATATCGCAGGCAGGCCCTTGAAGTATTTACAGTTAGTGTACTGTGTACCCTGCACAGTTGCACCTACAGTATAGCTACCTGAAGACGAGTGCTTGTGTTCTTCTTCTGATCCTATTAATAGCACAGGCAGGCTCTTGAAGTATTTACAATTGGTGTACTGTGTACCCTGCACAGTTGCACCTATAGCTACCTGAAGACAAGTGCTTGTGTGCTTCTTCTGATCCTATTAATAGCACAGGCAGGCTCTTGAAGTATTTACAGTTAGTGTACTGTGTACCCTGCACAGTTGCACCTAGAGTATAGCTACCTGAAGACAAGTGCTTGTGTTCTTCTTCTGATCCTATTAATAGCACAGGCGGGCTCTTCAAGTATTTACAATTAGTGTACTGTGTACCCTGCACAGTTGCACCTACAGTATAGCTACCTGAAGACAAGTGCTTGTGTGCTTCTTCTGATCCTATTAATAGCACAGGCAGACTCTTGAAGTATTTACAGTTAGTGTACTGTGTACCTTGCACAGTTGTACCTACAGTATAGCTACCTGAAGACAAGTGCTTGCGTGCTTCTTCTGATCCTATTAATAGCACAGGCAGGCTCTTGAAGTATTTACAGTTAGTGTAATGTGTACCCTGCACAGTTGAACCTATAGCTACCTGAAGACAAATGCTTGTGTGCTTCTTCTGATCCTATTAATAGCACAGGCAGGCTCTTGAAGTTTTTACAGTTAGTGTACTGTGTACCCTGCACAGTTGCACCTATAGTATAGCTACCTGAAGACAAGTGCTTGTGTGCTTCTTCTGATCCTATTAATAGCACAGGCAGGCTCTTGAAGTATTTACAGTTAGTTTACTGTGTACCCTGCACAGTTGCACCTACAGTATAGCTACCTGAAGACAAGTGTTTGTGTTCTTCTTCTGATCCTATTAATAGCACAGACAGGCTCTTGAAGTATTTACAATTGGTGTACTGTATACCCTGCACAGTTGCACCTATAGCTACCTGAAGACAAGTGCTTGTGTGCTTCTTCTGATCCTGTTAATAGCACAGGCAGGCCCTTGTAGTATTTACAGTTAGTTTACTGTGTACCCTGCACAGTTGCACCTACAGTATAGCTACCTGAAGACAAGTGCTTGTGCTCTTCTTCTGATCCTATTAATAGCACAGGCAGGCTCTTGAAGTATTTACAGTTAGTGTACAGTGTACCCTGCACAGTTGCACCTACAGTATAGCTACCTGAAGACAAGTGCTTGTTCTTCTTCTGATCCTATTAATAGCACAGGCAGGCTCTTGAAGTATTTACAATTAGTGTACTGTGTACCTTGCGCAGTGGCACCTATAGCTACCTGAAGACAAGTGCTTGTGTTCTTCTTCTGATCCTATTAATAGCACAGGCAGGCTCTTGAAGTATTTACAGTTAGTGTACTGTGTACCCTGCACAGTTGCACCTATAGCTACCTGAAGACAAGTGCTTGTGTTCTTCTTCTGATCCTATTAATAGCACAGGCAGGCTCTTGAAGTATTTACAGTTAGTGTACCCCGCACAGTTGCACCTAGAGTATAGCTACATGAAGACAAGTGCTTGTGTGCTTCTTCTGATCCTATTAATAGCACAGGCAGGCTCTTGAAGTATTTACAGTTAGTGTACTGTGTACCTTGCACAGTTGCGCCTACAGTATAGCTACCTGAAGACAAGTGCTTGCGTGCTTCTTCTGATTTTATTAATAGCACAGGCAGGCTGTCATGAAGATCCTGCCAGTAACCGGCATCCCAGGCGTACGGGAACCTGGCCACGGGTCCCATTGCGCATGCGCGCGCGTTCACGAGTGCGGTCACACACGGGCACGTGCGCGCACACTCCCGCTGGTGTCAGGCGGGCTATTTAAACCTGCCTGTCACACTCCATCCCCGCTGTCTGCTCTACAGCGTTCTGTGAGTGTTACCTGATCTGATCTGTGTATCCTGTTATCTGACCCGGCTTCCTGTTTGACCATCCTGCTATCTGCCTGCACCAGACCCTCTTGGCTTGCCTGACCATCCCTCTGCATTACCCCTGGTACCTCTGCTGTCCGAACGTTACTGACCTCCGGCTTGTTGACCCTCCGCTGTGTTCATCAGCCTCCAGTCTGCCATTACCTGCTGTTGTTCCTGGTTCCAGTCCAGCGTTCCAGGCTACCTTCTGCTGTGTTCCAGCCCAGCGTTCCAGGCTACCTTCTGCTGTGTTCCAGCCCAGCGTTCCAGGCTACCTTCTGCTGTGTTCCAGTCCAGCTGCCAGTCTGCTATTACCTGCTGTTGTTCCTGGTTCCAGTCCAGCTTCCAGTCTGCTATTACCTGCTGTTGTTCCTGGTTCCAGTCCAGCGTTCCAGGCTATCTTCTGCTGTTGTTCCAGTCCAGCGTTCCAGGCTATTACCTGCTGTTGTTCTTGGTTCCAGTCCAGCTTCCAGTCTGCTATTACCTGCTATTGTTCCTGGCTCCAGTCCTGCATTCCAGTCTCTGTCCTCAGTCTACACCTCAGACTACTGACTCCAGAGGGTGCCACCACTACTGGACTTCCAGCAACTGTTGATCCTGCCAGGCACCCATACCACTCTTCACTCCTGGCCCTCTGTCTCCATTCCAGGGGAACGGGAGTGGGAGCTGTAAGGGAGGTCTTTTCCTGCACTTCTGGCTCACAACCTACCAGGTACGTGACAGTAGCAGACAGCCATGTCTGAGCCTGAGCAGGGAATGTCTCCCATGGAGGAACTCTGTGCACACCTGGCAGGATTGACTGAAGCAGTCAAAAATCTGCAGCAAGGATACACCAGACTGAAGGAACGAGTGTTAACCCTGTCTAACCCCATTGGGGCCCAGGGAGCTTCCTCTGCTCCTGCTCCTTCGGTTGGGCCTTCCTCAACGGTGGTGATGCTCCCTCCGGAATCTAAGGTTCCCACACCTGAACGTTTCTTCGGAAATCGCCATAAGTTCAGAGCCTTCCGCAACTCCTGCAAACTATTTTTTGCTCTTCAGCCACGTACCTTTTCCCTGGAGGCTACAAAGGTGGGCTACGTAATCTCTCTACTCTCTGGTGACCCCCAAACCTGGGCCCATCGCCTCTTAGAGCAAAAGGACATATCTCTGACCAACCTCTCCACTTTCTTTGACGCACTAGGCCAGTTATATGATGACCCCCAGCTATCTGTAACTGCAGAGGCGGCTCTACACACCCTTCAACAAGGTCGCAGAGCAGCAGAGGATTATGTGGCTGAATTCAGGAAGTGGAGTGCGGATACTAACTGGAACGATGCGGCTCTCCGTTATCAATTCCGGTTGGGACTTTCTGATCTTCTAAAGGATGAACTGGCCAGGGTGGGTACACCACAGACTTTAAATGCTTTAATCGATCTAGCTATCCAGATCGATCGACGCCTACGAGAGCGCAGGTCTGAGAGAGCTATGGGGTCTTCTCGTCCAACTTGGGTTACCCCTAAGGTTCCCCATCACCCATCATCAACACCACCTACCTCCACGCTTAACTTACCTGAACCAATGCAATTAGGAGCCCTGCGGCCTTCACTCACCCCAGAGGAACGACAACGTCGTCGAGCAAATAACTTGTGCCTGTATTGTGGGGAACCCAGGCACTATGTCAGGAACTGTCCCCTTAAACTCCGTAAGTGTTTATCCCTATCTACTGACTATGTGACATCTCCAGTTAAAAATACCACTCACCTTGCTCTTCCTCTTCTGCTACAGCTTCCAGGGAGGGATCTACAAATCACCGCCATTATTGACTCAGGAGCTTGTAGCTGTTTCATGGATTCTCGTTTTGCCATCCAACACCAAATACCTTTGTCACCTAAAGCCCATGGACTCTCTATCCATCTAGCTGAAGGGACCGCTATCAAGTCTGGACCTGTCACCCAAGAGACTATGCCAATACCTGTTTTCATTTCCAACGTCCATCAGGAACAGCTGCGCCTGGACATTATCGCTTCACCCCTGTTCCCCATAATACTCGGCATGCCATGGTTACAGGCCCATAATCCGGACATAAATTGGATCACGTGTGAGGTGACCTTTTCCTCTCCTTACTGCCAACAGTTTTGCAGAACCCAGAACATCCAGGAGAACTCTACTCTGTTATGCCTAGATACAGATCCTAGTCTACTTCAATCCATTCCTTCCGCCTATCATGATTTCCTGGACGTATTTAGTAAACAGAGGGCAGAGGTGTTACCCCCTCACCGGGCCTATGACTGTCCCATTGAGTTACTTCCTGGTGCTGAAATTCCTTTTGGAAGAATATTTCCCCTGACTGTGGTGGAGCAAGGGGCATTGAAGGAATACATTGACGAAAACCTCAAAAGAGGCTTCATTCGTCCATCCACGTCCCCCGCAGGTGCTGGCATCTTCTTCGTGCAGAAAAAAGATAAAACCCTCAGGCCGTGTGTGGATTACCGCGAACTAAACAAAATTATTGTGAAGAATCGGTACCCTCTCCCCTTATTACCAGAGTTGTTTCAGAGACTGGGGATGGCTACCATATTCACCAAACTTGATCTCCGTGGGGCCTACAATTTAGTTTGTATTAGGGATGGAGACGAATGGAAGACCGCTTTTCGTACCCATTATGGACATTTTGAGTACCTCGTGATGCCTTTCGGCCTGTGTAATGCCCCTGCCACATTTCAATACTTTATTAATGATGTGTTACGTGACTTTTTAGACCTGTTTGTCATCGTCTATTTAGACAACAGATTGATTTTCTCTTGTTCCCTTGAATCCCATCGCAGGCATGTCAAAAGTGTATTGGGCCGACTTCGACAACACGGTCTATATGCAAAGGCTGAAAAATGTGAATTCGAACAGGAAAGTATTCCATTTTTAGGGTTAGTCATTTCCAGTAAGGGCATTAAGATGGACCCCCAGAAGGTCACGGCTGTTCTAGATTGGCCAGTCCCGACTGATAAGAAAGGAATCCAGCGATTCGTTGGATTCGCTAATTTTTACCGCAAATTTATTAAGGGGTTCTCAGCCATCATTGCACCCATCACACAGCTTACCAAACAGGGTACACGCTTCCATTGGTCGGCCGAGGCTCAAAAGGCTTTTGAGACTCTCAAGGGCCTTTTCACCTCCGCCTCTGTACTAAAGCATCCAGATTCCTCTCTGCCATTTATTCTAGAAGTGGATGCATCTGAAATTGCTGTAGGAGCAGTATTATCCCAAAGAGAGGGAACCAAGGCCCTGCTGCATCCCGTGGCCTTCTTTTCTCGTAAATTATCCACGGCAGAGAGAAATTATGCTGTAGGTGACAGAGAGTTGTTGGCAATCAAGTCAGCATTGGAGGAGTGGCGCTATCTGTTGGAGGGTGCCGCTCATCCAGTTTTAATCTTTACAGATCATAAGAACCTGGAGTATTTGAGGTCTGCAAAGAGGTTGAAACCACGTCAGGCCAGGTGGGCTCTCTTTTTCTCCAGGTTCTCCTTCCATGTCACTTACCGTCCTGGCTCCAAGAATACCAAACCTGACGCCCTGTCTAGGATGTTTCACAAACCTCAAGAGATTTCCTCTCCAGACACCATTTTGTCTCCGGGGAACTTTCTTCTACTTCAGGGAAACCTGCTTTCCCAGATTAAACAGGCCTCCGCAGGAATAGAATCTTTCATTAAGACAGAGCTCCAGGTTAAGGATGGGTTATTGTGGCATGAGAGTAGGATCTTTATACCTGAAACACTACGAGTTCCAGTACTAGAGCTTTGTCACGATCATGCGCTGGCTGGGCATTTCTGTGTGGCTAAGACCACTGATTTGGTTCAACGCACCTTCTGGTGGCCTCAGCTGCGCAAAGATTGTAAAGAGTTTGTAGAGTCCTGTACCACCTGCCTTAGGAACAAAGGGCACAAAACAAAGGCATGGGGTCTACTAAAACCCTTGCCTGTCCCACATAGACCCTGGAAAATGCTCTCTATAGATTTTATTGTAGAACTACCCCCGGCCGGGGGCTTCACTTCAATCTTTGTCATAGTGGACCAGTTGTCGAAGATGGCGCACTTTGTCCCAATGAAGGGCACCCCTTCAGCTACAGAAACAGCACAAGCATTCATTAAAGAGGTCGTCAGGCTCCATGGGGTACCAGTGAATTTCGTTTCAGATCGAGGGGTACAATTTACCTTTCGATTCTGGAGGGCTTTGTGTAAAACCTTGGACATTGAACTCTCATTTTCATCGGCTTATCATCCCCAGACTAATGGGCAAACAGAAAGAACAAACCAGACCCTTGAACAATATTTGCGCTGTTTTTCTTCCTTTGCCCAAGATAATTGGATTGCTGTTTTACCATTGGCCGAATTTGCTTATAACAATTCTATTCATTCTGCTATCAAGCAAACTCAGTTTTTTGCGAATTATGGTTTCCACCCCTCATTTTTACCAAATTCTCTTCCAGAATGCACAGTACCCGCAGTCCAGGAGAAATTGGATTTCTTTACCTCTAACAACCAAGTTTTACAGGACACCATGACCAGAACCCAGGAGTACAACAAAGCAACCTTCGATAAAAAGAGGCGAGGTGAGCTCTTACTTGCACCTGGGGATCAGGTATGGTTGTCCACCATAAACCTCAGGTTGGCCTGCCCTTCCAAGACTTTGGGTCCCAAATTTCTTGGACCATTCCCTGTTAAACGGAGAATTAATGAAGTTGCATATGAACTTGAACTCCCGGATTCACTAAAGGTACATCCAGTTTTTCACGTGTCCTTGCTTAAACCATCTATTACCAACCCATTTCCAGGTCGAAGTACGGATCCTCCTGATCCAATCCTGGTAGATGGGGAAGAGGAATTTGAGGTGGAGGCTATCATGGACCACAGGAAAAGAGGTAACCAAAATCAATTCTTAATAAAGTGGAAGGGGTTTGGCCCAGAGGAGAATTCTTGGGAACCAGAGGATAATATTAATGCTGAAGACCTGTTTAGCCTTTAAGCCTTCTCATCCAGAGAAATTTTTTCAAAGGGGCATCCGGAGGCTGCCCCTTGGGGGGGGGCAATGTCATGAAGATCCTGCCAGTAACCGGCGTCCCAGGCGCACGGGAACCCGGCCACGGGTCCCATTGCGCATGCGCGCGCGTTCATGGATGCGGTCACGCACGGGCACGCGCGCACTCCCGCTGGTGTCAGGCGGGCTATTTAAACCTGCCTGTCACACTCCATCCCCGCTGTCTGCTCTACAGCGTTCTGTGAGTGTTACCTGATCTGATCTGTGTATCCTGTTATCTGACCCGGCTTCCTGTTTGACGATCCTGCTATCTGCCTGCACCAGACCCTCTTGGCTTGCCTGACCATCCCTCTGCATTACCCCTGGTACCTCTGCTGTCCGAATGTTACTGACCTCTGGCTTGTTGACCCTCCGCTGTGTTCATCAGCCTCCAGTCTGCCATTATCTGCTGTTGTTCCTGGTTCCAGTCCAGCTTCCAGTCTGCTATTACCTGCTGTTGTTCCTGGTTCCAGTCCAGCGTTCCAGGCTACCTTCTGCTGTGTTCCAGCCCAGCGTTCCAGGCTACCTTCTGCTGTGTTCCAGCCCAGCATTCCAGGCTACCTTCTGCTGTGTTCCAGTCCAGCTGCCAGTCTGCTATTACCTGCTGTTGTTCCTGGTTCCAGTCCAGCTGCCAGTCTGCTATTACCTGCTGTTGTTCCTGGTTCTAGTCCAGCGTTCCAGGCTATCTTCTGCTGTTGTTCCAGTCCAGCATTCCAGGCTATTACCTGCTGTTGTTCCTGGTTCCAGTCCAGCTTCCAGTCTGCTATTACCTGCTATTGTTCCTGGTTCCAGTCCTGCATTCCAGTCTCTGTCCTCAGTCTACACCTCAGACTACTGACTCCAGAGGGTGCCACCACTACTGGACTTCCAGCAACTGTTGATCCTGCCAGGCACCCATACCACTCTTCACTGTTGGCCCTCTGTCTCCATTCCAGGGGAACGGGAGTGGGAGCTGTAAGGGAGGTCTTTTCCTGCACTTCAGGCTCACAACCTACCAGGTACATGACACAGGCTCTTGAAGTATTTACAGTTAGTGTACTGTGTACCCTGCACAGTTGCACCTATAGCTACCTGAAGACAAGTGCTGGTGTGCGTCTTCTGATCCTATTAATACCACAGGCAGGCATTCTGGAAGCTGCTGTATAAACAGTAGAGATATACATCCCAGTTTTGTGCAGCTACATCTCACTGCAGTGCAGGCCATTAATATGTCTGGAAGGCCAACAAGGAGAGGCAGACAGTCACAAGCCAATAAAAGAGGGCAAGCAGGCTCTGCGTCTAGAGGCAACAGTGCTGGTCGTGGACACGGTGCATCCTCATCAGCACGTTACCGTGGGACACGCTTGTCCTTTTTTTTTGGCAGCTGGCCGTGTTGAGCTGCAACATATGGAAGACTTGGTAAAGTGGATGACCAAGCCGTCCTCATCCTCTCTCACCCAGGCTCAGGGTACGTTGTCTGGCAAAGCAGCTGCCAATGCAGCCTCTTCCCTCGGCTCAATGGCATCAGTCACTCCTTCCCTAGCCCCACCATGTCCTCCTGAGGAGTCCCCGAACTGTTTGACCACAGTGTTGGGTACATGCTCCAGGAGGATGCCCAGCGTTTTGAAGGCTCCGATGATGATACTCAGCTAGAGGAAGGCAGTAACGTGAGCCCAGACAGAGGGGGTGCCCAAGTGTTACAGCAATCTGGCAGTCATGTTCCCCCAGCTGCAGCATACTGCCAGCTTTGCTCCAGTGATGAGGAGGGAGGGGATGATGAGGTCACTGACTCCACGTGGGTGCCTAATAGGAAAGAGGAGGAGGAGGAAGCACATCATCATTGAGGCAGGATGCCCTCCAGGGACCAGCTTAAGGGCAGCACACCGACCGCATCACACCTCAGAGCTCCGCATGTGCAGGGCGCTGCTGTCTCTGCACTTTATTCCAAAAGTTCTTTGGTGTGGCCCTTTTTTGAGACGAGTGCATCAGATCCCACCGCTTGTATTTGCAACATATGTCTCAAGCGTATCTTGCGTGGCCAAAACATCACCCGGTTGGGCACCACATGCTTGACCAGACATATAAAAGACCCACACCAAAGAACAAAGAGGACCTCTCCTTGTTCCTCATCAGCTGGGATCTCCAACCCCACTATACCTTCAGTCCTCTCTGAGACCTGCACTGAGAGGAGTGAAGGTGTAGAATTAGGTGTGTCACAGCCAAGTACTTGCAGGCAATCTGCTATGGGTACACCAACGTCAGATTTTACCAGGCAAATTTCCCTGCCCCAGCTGCTGCACCGCCGAAAGAAGTTTGCTCCCAGCCATCCACATGCGCAGCGGTTGAATGCTAGCTTGGCTAAGTTGCTAGAACTTCAACTGCTGCCTTTTCAGTTGGTAGGCTCTGCCCCCTTCCGTGAGTTTGTGGAATGTGCGGTTCCCCAGTGGCAGGTTCCCAAACGCCACTTTTTCTCATGGATTCCGGCTCTCTACCAGCATGTGAAAGGCAATGTCTTGACCTCGCTGGACAGGGCGGTCAGCGGTAAGGTGCATATAACCGCTGACTCATGGTCCAGCAGGCATGGACGGGGACGTTACCTATCTTTCACAATGCATTGGGTGACTCTTCTGGCAGATGGGAAGGATGCAGGACAAGGTGCAGTAGTGTTGGAGGTTGTTCCACCACCACGCCTCCAAAATGCTACTACTGGTCATTCTGAC
Organism: Aquarana catesbeiana; assembly: GCF_042186555.1. NCBI lineage: Eukaryota > Metazoa > Chordata > Amphibia > Anura > Ranidae > Aquarana > Aquarana catesbeiana. Next base: position 956,819,740 of record NC_133324.1, read on the forward strand.
ATACCTCTCTCCTCCACCCCTCCTCTTCTTCTTCCTCCATGGCCTCTTCCTGTGCTTTGTCCACAGAACCAGCGGTGCTCTGTAGGCGTTCAAGGGGCTACGCAAGTACGCAGGCCAAAAGATGCCATGCGGTGCTTGAGCTGGTGTGCTTGGGGGACAGGAGCCACACTGGGGCAGAGATTCTATCAGCTCTGCAGGGGCAGGCCCAGAGGTGGTTGACGCCACGCCAGCTTCAGCCAGGAATGATGGTTTGCGACAATGGCGCCAACCTCCTCTCCGCCCTCCGACAGGGACAACTGACCCATGTGCCCTGTTTGGCTCACGTCCTTAACTTGGTGGTGCAGCGGTTCTTGGGCAGGTACCCGGGCTTACAGGATGTCCTGAGGCAGGCCAGGAAAGTCTGTGTCAATTTCCGCTGGTCATATAATGCCAGTGCTTGGCTGGCTTACCTCCAAAAGGAATTTAACCTGCCCAAGAACCGCCTAATCTATGACATGCCCACCAGGTGGAACTCAACGTTGGCCATTCTGCAGCAGCTGCACACGCAGCAAGGGCCATCAATGAGTACCTGTGCGACTATAGCACCAGGACAGGGTCAGGTTAGCTTGTTTTTTTCCCCACGCCAGTGGGCCATGATTAGGGATGCATGCACTGTCCTGTCACCATTTGAGGAGGCCACGAGGATGGTGAGCAGTGACAGTGCATGCATCAGTGACACTGCCCCCCTTGTCCACGTGTTGGAGCACATGCTGCATGGAATAATAGACATGCACACTGAAATATTTTGTTTCGGAATTTCGTTTTCGTCCGAAAAAGAAATGTATTTAGTTACTCCCAAAATTTGTTTTTCTTTAAAAACTTGCATTCGTCCGAAAATCCAAATTAAGTAAGGTGGAATCTGTCATTGAAGGCTTATGGTGTCTGTCGAATGTTCAAAGAAGATTCGACAGAGCAGCTAAACTGCACGACGCCGTATAGTTTAGCTGCTCCGTCGAATCCTCTTAGAACTTTCAACAGACACCATAATCATAAATGAAAGTAAGTTGGCTGTACGTGTTAGTTCTAGCTATTTTACTGCCCCTCCTCTTTGGTTACAATCAGCCAATAACATTCATCATCATCATTATCTTTATTTTTCTTCCCCCACCCAATTCCAGCAGCAATCTTTTCTCTCTATGTCGAATCTCTTCTCTCTATGTCGAATCTCTTCTCTCTACGTCGAATCTTTTCTCTCTACGTCGAATCTTTTCTCTCTACGTCGAATCTTTTCTCTCTATGTAGAATAATCTGGGACTAACAGAGTTAAGGTTAGGCACATTCGACCACAGGTTTGATGGACACAGATTGTTATTGTCAGCATCATGTCGAATCTCCTATCTATATCGAACTGTTGTAGCAACTAAAACGAAAATAAAGCATGTGTTTATGTCAGATCTTTCGTTTTTCAGATTCTGCACGTTCGTTAACGTTTGTTAAAACGATAACGAAAATACCTTAAATTTGGACGAAAATGCATTTGGACGAAAACGAATGCACATGTCTATGGATTAATGGACAGGGCACTTGAGGCAGAACAGAGGCAGGAAGAGGAGGACTTCCTTACCTCTCAAGGCCCCCTTTATCCAGACAGTGTTCCTGCGTGCCCGCCGATCACACAGGAAGAGAAGGAGGAGGAGGATTGTGTCAGCATGGAGGTGGAGCCTGGCACTCAGCATCAGCAGCAGTCTTTAAGGGATCATTTACAGTCCCAAGAAACCCATGGACTTGTATGTGGCTGGGAGGAGGTGGCTGCGGATCATGTTGTCCTTGGTGACCCAGAGGACACCAGACCGAATGCCTCAGCAAACCTACGCTGCATGGCCTCCCTGATCCTGCAAAGCCTGCAGAAAGATCCTCGTATTCGTGATATCAAGGAGAGGGATCGTTACTGGCTAGCAACCCTCCTTGATCCATGTTACAAAGATAAAGTTGCGGACCTTATCTTGACGTCGCAGAGGGAGCAGAGGATGAAAAATCTTGGGGAGGCCTTGCAGAAAGGTCTGTGCAATGCATTCCCAGAGACTGGGAGGTTACAAACTCCTGTTCCTGGACAACGTGTTGCTGAGGCTTCGGTCAGTCAAAGAAGGAGCGGTGGAGAAGGTGGCCATCTGACTGATGCGTTCAGACAGTTTTTTAGTCCGCAGCCCCAAGGTATGATCGGTTCCAGCAACCATCGCCAGCGTCTGTTTTACATGGTGCAGGAATACCTAGGGGCAAGATCTGATTTGGACACCTTTCCCACCAAAAATCCTCTGGGTTACTGGGTCTTGAGGATGGATCACTGGCCAGAGCTTGCACAGTATGCAATTGAGCTACTGGCCTGTCCTGCATCCAGCATTCTCTTGGAACGCACATTCAGTGCTGCTGGAGGCTTTGTAACCGATTACAGGGTGCGCCTGTCCACCGACTCGGCCGATCGACTGACCTTCATAAAAATGAATCAGTCTTGGATCACCACCAGCTACCAAGCACCTGATGCTGATGTAACCGAATAATTTTTTTTGAAATGTCAGATCCCTTCAAGACTGCCTATGCTGATGCTGAGTGACTATCCTGTTATGCTGAGTGACTATCCTCTTCCTCCTCAATGATCAGCCCCTGTTTAACAGGGGCGTGTAATTGCAATTTTTGATGGAATATTTTGCAGGAGGGCTCATTCCTGCGCTCCAACTAGAGTATCTGTGAGGGGTTGCAGCGTTGTGGCACCAGTGCCTAAGGCCCTATTTTTCTGCCCCTGCTCAACAGGGACATGTAATTACAATTCTCTAATATTTCACAGCAGGGCCCCTTTCTGCACCCACCAAGAGTAACTGTGAGGACTTACAGTGCTGTGGCACCAGCACCACCACCACCACCACCAAAGGCCCAATTTTTCTGCCCCTGTTCAACAGATGCATGTAATTACAGTTCTTAAACTAATATTTCATAGCAGGGCCCGTTTCTGCGCCCACCAAGAGTAACTGTGAGGACTTACAGTGTTGTGGCACCACCACCACCACCACCAAAGGCCCAATTTTTCTGACCCTGTTCAACAGATGCATGTAATTACAGTTCTTAAACTAATATTTCATAGCAGGGCCCGTTTCTGCGCCCACCAAGAGTAACTGTGAGGACTTACAGTGCTGTGGCACCAGCACCACCACCAAAGGCCCAATTTTTCTGCTCCTGTTCAACAGATGCATGTAATTACAGTTCTTAAACTAATATTGCAAAGCAGGGCCCGTTCCTGCGCCCACCAAGAGTGAGGGCTTACAGTGTTGTGGCACTATAGGGCAGGCCCCTACTTACAAACGACTCCTACTTGCAAACGGAAGGAGACAACAGGAAGTGAGATAAAATCTACCCCAAGGAAGGGAAATTCTCTCCTGTAAGAGTTAATATGGGAAAAACGTGTCTCCTCTCCACTGATGCTTTATCAACAATCCTTGTTTCACTAAAAACCCCAAATTGTCAAAAAACATTTTTCATTGGGACAGAAAGTGAGGTGAAATCTTCTGAAGAGGTGCACAGACAGCAAAACAAATGTGACAGGGGTGATAACCCTTTCCTATGTTTTCCAAAAAGCTTAAAATAGATTTTTTGGCTGGAGCTACACTTTAAAAATGTACCAGTTCAAAATTACAAACAGATTCTACTTAACAACAAACCTACGGTCCCTGTCTTGTTTGCACCGCCTGTATACTGCTGTTCAGAGTATATAGGGCCTGGGGGCCCCACGCCTTTCCTTTTTTTAATTTGGGTGCGGCGTTCCCCTTAATATCCATACAAGACCCAAAGGGCCTGGTAATGGACTGGGGGGTACCCATGCCGTTTGTCTCACTGAGTTTCATCCATATTGCCGGGACCCAACATTACATTAAAGCCGCAAGCAGTTTTAAATTACTTTTATTCCTTTAAAAATGACATTTTGTGCAGGGACTGTTCTAAGCACGGGAAACACACGCCACTTTACAGGCATACTATAGACACCCCCCAGGTACGATATTTAAAGAAATATTTCACTTTTTTTTTTTCACTTTAAGCATCATTAAAATCACTGCTCCCGAAAAAACTGCCGGTTTTAAAACTTTTTTTGCATTGATACATGTCCCCTGGGGCAGGACCCGGGTCCCCAAACCCTTTTTAGGACAATACCAGGCAAATTAACCTTTAAATTTAGCACTTTTGATTTTGAACGTTCTAAAGTTTGCGCAAATTTTCTTTCCGTTCGCAGGTTCTGGTGTGAACCGAACCGGGGGGTGTTTGGCTCGTCCCTATTGAGCTTCAGTCTAAATTGAAAAATCTAGGGGTGATAATAGATGTTAGTTTAACCTTTCATCCACATGTACAAAATTTCATCAGATCATCTTTTTTCCACTTGAGACACATTGCTCATCTGCATCCTATGCTATCATACACTGTAGCTGAAAAGCTGATCCATACATTTGTGTTCTCCCCACTTGACTACTGCAATGCTTTGCTCGCTGGTGTGTTTAACATCATTATTAATCAACTATAATATGTGCTAAATTCTGCAACCAGAATCCTGACTAGGTCTGGTACAAGTGACCATATTATCCCTATCCTGGAGTCAGAGCCTTCGCCTGCTATGCTCCAAAACTCTAAAATTCACTTCCAAAAAACCTATAGAGAGTTATCTTCTCTAAACTCACTCCAATCAAATCTAAAAAATGTTTTCTTTTGTTTTATCCTGAATATTTCTTGTGTTTTCTTTGTAAAGCGCATTGAGAAGCTACATTTAAAGGCAGTATATAACAAAGTTTTTTATTATTTATTATTATTACTACATGTGCAGTTCTTTTTTTATGAATTGTGATTCATACAAATTTTTTATTATTCGGAGAATCAGATGTATCCAAATCTCAGAACAAATCAGAAATAAATTATAACGAAACAACAAAATTAATTTGTTTCATTCAGATGTTCAAAGCATCTGAATTAACAAATGATCTGAATTGATTTGTTAATAGCTTGTTGTTAAGTAGTGGGCGGCCGCTGTGTCTCTAACAACTTTGACTCATCTGCTGTCAGTTCCCTGCTGACAGCAGAATGTGAAAAAACAGCTTGGAATAGCTAGTTGTTAGGGACCCCGATGGCCTCTGCATTATTAACAACCATGACTCATTTGCTGTCAGAGATTGTAAATGAAACAAATGGCGGTTAAAAAAAGAAGCATGGGGTCCCCCCAATCTATACCAGGCCTATCGGGTCTGGTATGGATTTTAAGGGGAACCCCATGCCAAAATAAAAAAAAAACATGTGTGGTCCTCCCACATCAAAATCCTTATCAGACCCTTATCCATGCAAGCAAGATGGGAAGCCAGGAAAGAAGGACATGCATGCACCCCCTCTCCTGATCAATAACCAGGCCACATGCCCTTAACATGGGGAGGGTGCTTTGGGGTGCCCCCCAAAATACCTTATGCCCATGTTGATGAGGACAAGGACCTCATCTCCACAACCCTGGGAGGTGGTTGTGGGGGTCTTCGGGCAGGGGGCTTATCGGAGTCTGGAAGCCCTCTTTAACAAGGGGGCACCCAGCACCCCACATATCTCATATGTGAATGATTCTGGGGTACATAGTACCTCTACTCATACACCAAACCAGTGTCAAAATAAAAAAAAAACAAAAAAAAAGTTGACCAAAAAACTGGTGCTCTATCCAGGAAACACCTGATGGACCTACAGGAGCTTGAGAAGAGACTTTAAGTTTTATGAGGTTACTATGGGTATACTACTAATACAACAATTAAAAAATGGTATCCACCAGCATCAGATTTATGCTGTAGATTCCATTTGTAAATGGATAGAAAACTGGCTAAAATACCGTATTCAAAGAGTAGTGATTAATGATTCATGCTCTGAATGGTCTAGGGTTATTAGTGGTGTGCCTCAAGGTTCAGTGTTGTGACCCTTTCTTTTTAATATACTTATAAATGATATTGGGTCTGGAAGTAAAAGTATAATTTCAGTGTTTGGAGATGACACCAAGCTATGCAGTAGAATAAAATCCCTACTTGGTGTCTCCACCTTTGTGTTTTCCTGTGTTTATAAGTTATCCAGAAGGAGCTGGTCACTAATTGACCTTTGGCTTCCTAAGTATATTGTATTCCTATGGGAGCGCTGGACTGTCTGGAGGTCGCCATTATCTATGGTAATGAGATTAGCTCTACTAATATTTCTTCATCTTTCTTTGTGAATTTATCCACGGAAGCCTGCCCTGTGACCACCAGGTAGCAAGCAAGGCGAGCAAAGGAGGCACTCAATGACAGGACCTAGGTAAGTCCTAACTCCCCTAACCCTGACCAGACTGTACTACCCCTTACCTGGGCTACCCCAACTGACTTTACTCGGGAACTACTATTTGATCCGACCTTATCTAGTTATCGGGAGAGGGCAGGTAGGATCAGAAATGGAACAGATAGAGTGGGATTGGGGATTACTTATATCGGGTGACCAAAGAGAAGGGATCTCATCCTGTGCCAGCTGGTCCCACTGCAGAAATATCAGCGTGATCTGCTTAGCATTGGAGAATACATTCCCCTAGGTGGTCACTTCAGAGCGAGCAAAACCCTTCACCATTTGACTTTGGCTATTCTTCTTGCTAAGGATAACCGGGGACATTAGACAGTGTTGTCATAACTGTGATACCTGTCAGTGGCTGGGAAAGAAGGGCGACTGATCTAAGGCTTCTTTGTACCACCTAATGATCATAGTTGAGCCCATTCGCTGGATAGCTGTAGAACTGGTAGGACCGTTACCCTGACCCAGTGAGGGACTGGAAAAAGATATATCTTGACGGTGGTAGGTTATGCTACTCATTACCCGGAAGCAATTTCCCTGACAGACATCCATGCAGAGACAGTGGCAGAGGCCCTGCTCCCGATATTTGGGGTTTCACCCAGGAGATTATCTTGGACCAAGGGACTCATTTTACTGTGGACCTGACCCAGCAGTTGTGGAAGCTCTGTGGAATTAAACCTCTACAGAGCTCTACCCCCAAAACTCCCAGACTAACGGACTATGTGAACGGTTCAATGGAATGCTGCTGAAGCAATTACTGCGGATGGTCGAGAGAAATGTCAGAATTGGCCTGGGTGCTCCAGAACGCCTGAAGGTTCTCCCTGCATGTTGGGCCTCTGTATGTGGCCACGCTGTGTAAAAGTCTCACACATGTGGTATCGCCATGGTATTCAGCCATGGAAAAAGGGATGTTTAGCACCAGTGTGGGCCCTGAAAAAAACTTCAGCCGTATCTCTATGGATGATTCTTCACAGTGCTCACTGACCACAATCCCATAATCTGGTTGAATTAAGTCTCTGGGGACAATGGATGCTTGTTGAGGTGGAGTCTTGCCCTGCAGCCTTACAACTTTTCTGTGCAGTATAGGCCAGGATGACAAAACGACAACACAGGTGGACTTTCCTGCACACCATCCTTTGATTGTATCGGATCTAGTTGAGTCTATGGAAGGGGGGAGTGTTCTCACAGACTACTCTGTGTTTCACTGTGTTTTCAAGTTATCCAGAAGGAGCTGGTCACTAATTGACGTTTGGATTCCCATGTATAATGTATTCCAATTGGGCACTGAACTGTCTGGGGTAGCCATTGTCTGTGATAATGGGATTAGCTCTACTGTCTGAGGTGGTCATTGTCTGGTATAATGGGATTATCTCTTATCTGATGGTTTTCTGTATAAATTGCATGTGGATTGAGTAAGGCCTCAGTCACATGAGGCGGATCCGCTCAGCAGAGTCCGCCAGCTCAGCAGGAGAGCTCTCCGTTGAATTCCGCTGAGCCAGCGGATGACAGGTCCATCTCTGCTCACTGAGCAGGCAGGGGCCTGTCAGAGCACCGCTGATTCCTATGGAGAGAACGGACGAAAACGGACAGCAAGTCCATTTTCATCAGTTCTCAGACGATCCGCCAAGACGGATAGCAAACGTATCACCATACATCTGATTTTAACGGATTGGATGGCAGACGGGTGTCAGTGGACACATCTCCACTGACATCATCTCCCCATAGAAGTCAGTGGATGGCCCAATCGGATCCGCCTGAAAAACAGATAGGCGGATCCGAGCGGGCTTGCCATGTGAAAGGGGCTTCAGAGAGAAGTGGATACAATACCTGGAATGTTGGAGATGCTGTAACCTCTTGATGACCATCTAGGAGAGATTTTGCAGGAGACTGACTTGCTAACATGCTGATAACTGGGTACACAAGGACATTACAGCTGCATCCGGAATAATATTGATTTGTTCTGTGATCTCTGGGTGAGTAAGTACTTCCCAAGGTGGTGGTCACAAATCAGCCCTGGAATGGGTGCTGTGAAGATTATTATAACCTATTTTGCACAGCACTGTGGCACTTTGAACTGCTGGATGAAAATGTTGGTATTTATTTATGAGGACACTTATGAAATTTTTGAGGCACCTAATATAATATTGTCGGGATCTGAGGGGTAAACAGGGGCTGGGAGATACCTCAGTCAAGTTAAAGTTCGCTTTATTCAGCAAAACAGGAAACTAATGACAGACTTTGTCTTTGCTGACAGATCAAAATAACACAAGAAACTCTGCTCATCAGTACAACACAATCTTTTTAAATCATGCTCGAACTTCAACCCCACCCTTATAACAGTATATATTTGAGCATCCTTAAGGGGTGAGCACATTGCTCGGGGGAGCACATTGCATGGGGCTTCTATCCTTAAGGCTTCTTCCTCTAAGTGATTCTTTCTACAAGTGATATGCACTTCATTCTCTGCACTTCAGCGATTGCACGAAGCAAACAAATACAAAAATCTGCACTGGAAAGCAGCTAACAGACTGCAGGTGACCCTGTCTCTCTATTAAGCTCTCCTTCCACTCTGTAACATGCACTCTCTACCACTGCTTCTGACACTCCTCTCCTCTCTCCTCAAACTCTCTTACCTTCACCCCCCCTCTCCACCCGCCTGCTTATACATATCACCCTGCCTTCTGTCTTCTCCCTACTACTGCTCCTACCAACTCTCGCTCATTCTACATCCACACACTGATAAAACCTCCAGTACTCTGAGACATGCCCCCTCACATAAATCTCAGTCCCACATTACCTCCCTCACCCTCCTGCTTCTCCTAATCTCTGGTGACATATCCCCAAACCCTGGGCCACCATCATCTGTCTTTGCCCAACGCTCCCATCCCCCTACACCCTCTGGCAGGAGCCGCAACCCACAGAACTTGGTCTCTATTCCTCTTTCCATAACCAGCCCCCCCTTTTCCTGTGCCCTGTGGAATGCAAATTCTGTCTGCAACAAACTCACCGCCCTTCACGACCTCTTCATCACAAATTCCTTTAACCTACTTGCCATTACTGAAACCTGGCTTCATGAATCGGATACTATTTCTCCTGCTTCCCTCTCCCATGGGGGCCTTCTCTGGACTCACTCCCCCAGACCAAGTGGACGGAAGGGAGGTGGAGTGGGAATTCTCCTAGCCCCATGCAGCACCTATCAGGTTCTTCACCCACCTCCCTCTCTGACACTCTCCTCTTTTGAGGCACACTGCATTCGTCTTTTCTCTCCCATTTCTCTAAGAATTGCTGTCATCTACCGGCCCCCTGGACCAGTATCAGCCTTTCTTGAGGACTTCTCTGCCTGGCTACCCTACTTTCTCTCTTCTGAAATCCCCACAATTATTCTTGGGGACTTCAACATCCCTGTCAACACTAACACTACTATTACTTCTAAACTTCTCAGTCTAACCTCATCGCTTGACCTGAAGCAATGGATACAGGCTCCTACCCACTCCAATGGCAACACCCTTGACCTTGCCTTCTCCTATCTGTGCACTCCGTGCAACCTTTCCAACAATCCACTCCCACTCTCTGATCACCACCTTATTAGTTTTGCTCTCTCCTTGTCTTCCACCTCTTCTCCCTCCAACCGCCTAACAGTTACACATAGAAACCTTCGCCACCTCAACCCTTCTCTTCTCTACTCTGCTACTGATCACATCTATGACAAAATCTCCCCCCTGTCCTGCCCCAACCTAGCTACTTTCATCTACAACAGCTCACTGTCTTCCTCCCTAGACAAGCTTGCCCCCCTCACTACACGCAGAATTAGGCCCCGACTGCTACAACCCTGGCAAACAGATGACACCAGAAGTCTCAGAAAACGTAGCCGCGCTCTTGAGCGCCTGTGGCATAAGACTAAGACCCAGGAAGACTTCACACAATATAAATCTGCCCTCCTAAAATACTACTCCTGCCTTCACACTGCCAAACAGACCTACTTTATCACACTCATCAACACCTTCTCATCCAGTCCACGTCAACTCTTCTCTACCTTCAACACTCTACTCTGTCCTCCACTGCCTCCACCCACCAACTCACTCACTGCCCAGGAGATTGCCAATCACTTCAAAACTAAGATTGATACAATTCATGAGGAGGTCGCCAATGCGCAAAAACCTCCCCCATGCAACACCCCATGTCCACAGACACAATCATTACTTCCCTCATTCAACCCTGCTACTATTACTGAGGTTGCTAAACTTTTATCTAGCACTCATCTAACCACTTGCCCCCTGGATCCTGATCCCTCGCAAATGCTACGCTCACTCTCTGACTCGATTCTACGCTCTCTAACTCACATTTTCACCCTCTCCCTCTCTCGTGGCATCTTCCCAAACTCTCTAAAACATGCGCTAGTCACCCCCATACTAAAAAAGCCCTCACTGGATCCCACCAATCTCAACAACTTACGTCCCATCTCCTTACTCTCCTTCTCCTCCAAGCTTCTTGAAAGACTGGTCTACAACCGACTAAGCGACCATCTGACCATGAATAAACTTCTTGATCCCCTTCAGTCCGGTTTTTGCCCTCAACACTCCATAGAAACTGCTCTCCTTAAACTCTCAAATGACCTACTAATGGCTAAAGCCAATGGACACTATTCTGTACTACTTCTCCTGGATCACTCTGCTGCCTTTGACACAGTGGACCACCCCCTCCTCCTCGAAAAACTCCACTCCTTTGGTCTCCGTGACTGCGCTCTTCGCTGGTTCTCATCCTACCTATCCCACCGCTCCTTCAGTGTCACTTACAACTCTACTTCCTCCTCTCCTCTTCCTTTTTCTGTTGGGGTCCCCCAAGGTTCTGTTCTTGGACCTCTCCTTTTCTCAATCTACACCACCTCCTTGGGTCAGTTGATTGCCTCGCACGGCTTTAAATATCATCTCTACGCTGATGACACCCAAATCTATCTCTCCACCCCCCCAGCTCTCTCCATCTGTCTCCTCACGCATTACCAACTTACTAGCAGACATATCTGCCTGGATATCACATCACTTTCTCAAACTCAACCTATCCAAAACCGAGCTCATGATATTTCCTCCCTCAGGTGCCACTTCCCCTGATCTCCCTGTCAAGATCAACGGCTCAACTATCAACCCATCTCCCCACGCCAAGGTCCTAGGTGTAATCCTGGACTCTGAACTAACCTTTCGACCCCACATTCTATCACTATCCAAAGCTTGCCGCCTCTGTCTTCGCAACATCTCCAAGATACGCCCCTTCCTAACCAATGACACCACAAAGCTTCTAATCCACTCCCTGGTCATCTCCCGCCTTGACTACTGCAACTCCCTCCTAATTGGTTTACCTCTAAATAGGCTATCCCCACTTCAGTCCATCATGAACGCTGCTGCCAGGCTCATCCACCACACAAACCGCTCAGCGTCTGCTACACCCCTCTGCCAATCCCTCCATTGGCTGCCACTCAGTCACCGAATTAAATTCAAGATACTAACTATAACTTACAAAGCCATCCACAACCTGGCCCCTAGCTACATCTCTAACCTAGTCACAAAATACCAACCTAATCGTTCTCTTCGCTCCTCCCAAGACCTCCTGCTCTCAAACTCCCTTGTCACCTCATCCCATGCTCGCCTTCAGGACTTCTCCAGAGCTTCCCCCATTCTCTGGAATGCTCTACCCCAATCCGTCCGATTTTCTCCTACTTTATCCACTTTCAGACGATCCCTGAAAACTCATTTCTTCAGAGAAGCCTATCTGGCCACCACCTAACAACTGTACATTTATCTTCTCAATCAGCACATCACCCACAGTTATTACCTCTTGTATCTCTTGACCTTCCCTCTTAGATTGTAAGCTCTAAGGAGCAGGGCCCTCTCATTCCTACTGTATCAAATTGTATTGTATTTGTACTGTCTACCCTCAAGTTGTAAAGCGCTACGTAAACTGTTGGCGCTATATAAATACTGTATAATAATAATAATAATAATAATAATAATAATGCTCAGCATATTACAAAAATCCAAGTTACAGGCCAGCTCACCCAGCAGGTTAAATACAGCGAATGGAGGCTTCCATCCAGCATCCAGCATTCAGGTCTCCTCATAACTGATAGCAAAACAGTCCTCACCCAAGAACATCCATGACCGCCGGGTCCAGAGGACCCGGTGCATCACGGATCACGGTAAACGGCCGCTAATCGCGACCGTTTACTATGTGATCGCTCCGTCAAATGACAGAGCGATCACTTGTAAACAAACTGGCGTCATGTCATGACGCCGGTTCCTCTCTCCCCTCTGTGTACCGATCGGTAAAGTGTGAGAGAAGAGGGGGAGGGATAGGATGGCAGCAGCGCTGTGGGCTGCATGTGTAGTGCCCACAGCGCTGCTCTGTGACAATTGCAGTCACATCCATCCATCCATCCATCCATGCTCTGCCATCCCTCCATACTCTGTAATACCCTGCAATACTCTGCAGTGCCCTGCAATACCCTGCAATGCCCTGCAATACTCTGCAATACTCAGCAATACCTCAAAATACTCTGCAATACCCCGCAATATTCTGCAATGCCCTGCAATACCCTACAATGCCCTGCAATACTCTGCAATGCCCTGCAATACCCTGCAATGCCCTGCAATACTCTGCAATGCCCCACAATCCTCTGCAATACCCCGCAATACTCTGCAATGCCCTGCAATACCCTACAATGCCCTGCAATGCCCTGCAATACTCTGCAATACCCCGCAATACTCTGCAATACCCCGCAATTCTCTGCAATACCCTGCAATACTCTGCAATACTCTGCAATATCCTGCAATACTCTGCAATACCCTGCAATACTCTGCAATAACCTGAAATACTCTGCAATACCCTGCAATACCCTGCCATACTCTGCAATACCCTGCCATACTCTGCAATACCCCGCAATACCCCACCATACTCTGCAGTACCCAGCCATACTCTGCAGTACCCAGCCATACTCTGCAGTACCCAGCCATACTCTGCAATACTCTGCAGTACCCAGCCATACTCTGCAATACTCTGCAATACCCCGCCATACTCTGCAATACCCCGCCATACTTTGCAATACCCAGCCATACTTTGCAATACCCAGCCATACTCTGTAATACCCAGCCATACCCAGCCATACTCTGCAATACCCCGCCATACTCTGCAATACCCCGCCATACTCTGCAATACCCCACCATACTCTTCAATACCCAGCCATACTCTGCAATACCCAGCCATACCCAGCCATACTCTGCAATACCCAGCCATACTCTGCAATACCCCACCATACTCTGCAATACCCAGCCATACTCTGCAATACCCAGCCATACCCAGCCATACTCTGCAATACCCCGCCATACTCTGCAATACCCCACCATATTCTTCAATACCCAGCCATACTCTGCAATACCCAGCCATACCCAGCCATACTCTGCAATACCCAGCCATACTCTGCAATACCCCACCATACTCTGCAATACCCAGCCATACTCTGCAATACCCAGCCATACTCTGCAATACCCAGCCATACTCTGGAATAACCCGCCATACTCTGCAATACCCAGCCATACTCTGCAATACTCGGAGATACCCAGCCATACTCTGCCATACTCTGCCATACCCAGTCATACTCGGCAATACTCTGCAATACCCTGCCATATTCAGCCATACCCAGCCATGCTCAGCCATACTCGGCCATGCTCGGCCATACTTGGCTGTACTCGGCCTCTGTATGTGGCCAGGCTGTGGAAGTCTCACACATGTGGTATCGCCATACTCAGGAGGAGAAGGAGAATCTATTTTGGGGTGTCATTTTTGGTATGTACATGCTATGTGTTAGAAATATCATATAAATTGACAACTTTGTGTTAAAAAAAAAAGCGTTTTAACCACTTCCCGCTCGCCGTCAAATAGACCTCCTCTGTAACTCAAAACATTTAACCAGTAAACTATTTTATAGCCTTGCCTATGGGGATTTTTAAGTAGCGAAGTTTGGCGCCATTCCACGAGCGTGTGCAATTTTGAAGGGTGACATGTTAGGTATCTATTTACTCGACGTAAGTTCATCTTTCACATTATGTAAAAACATTGGGCTAACTTTACTGTTTTGTGTTTTTTTTAAAGCACAAAGAAAAGAAAAATTGCTGCGCAAATACAGTGCGAAATAAAAAGTTGCAATGACCGCCACTGTTTTCTCAAGGTTCTTTGCTAAAAAAAATATATAATGTTGTTCTATGTAATGTTTTAGCAAATAAATGATGATTTTTCCATGTAGGAGAGAAATGTCAGTATTGGCCTGGGTGCTCCAGAACGCCTGAAGGTGCTCCCTGCATGTTGGGCCTCTGTATGTGGCCACGCTGTGTAAAAGTCTCACACATGTGGTATTGCCGTACTCGGGAGTAATAGCAGAATGTGTTTTGGGGTGTAATTTGTGCTATGCATATGCCGTGTGTGAGAAATAACCTGCTAATATGACAATTTTGTGGAAAAAAAAAAGAGAAAAAAAATATCTTGATTTTGCAAAGAATTGTGGGAAAAAATGACAACTTCAAGAAACTCACAATGCATCTTTCTAATTACCTTGGAATGTCTTCTTTTCAAAAAGGGGTCATTTGGGGGGTATTTGTACTTTTCTGGCATGTTAGGGTCTCGAGAAATTAGATAGGCCGTCAGTACTTCAGGTGTGATCAATTTTTCAGATATTGGCACCATAGCTTGTGGACTCTATAACTTTTACAAAGACCAAATAATATACACCAATTTGTACTTATTTTTACCAAAGATATGTAGCAGTATAAATTATGGCCAACATTTATGAAGAAAAATTACTAATTTGCTAAATTGTATAACAGAAACAAAGAAAAAATAATTTTTTTACAGAATTTTCAGTGTTTTTTTTTTTATAGCGCAAAAAATAAAAAACTCAATGGTGATTAAATACCACCAAAAGAAAGCTCTATTTGTGTGAAAAAAGGACAGTAATTTCATATGGGTACAGTGTTGTTTGACTGAGTTATTGTCATTCTAAATGTGAGAGCACCGAAAGCTTAAAATTGGTCTGGTTAGGAAGAGGGTTTAAGTACCCAGTGGTCAAGTGGTTAAGCAGTACACTTCCTGAACTTTTACTGGCAGAAAGAGCTGTACTAATCCAGTCCAGCATCCTCTAGGCCACCCTTTAAATGAAGCAACATTTTCATATTCTCCTAGAAAGTCCTCAATATGGTTGTTAGGTAACATTGGCTGTATTAAGTCACCAACACAAATCTCACCTTCATTGGCACAGACAACAGTACCCACCGTCTTGACTATTTCAGAGGGTTCCTGCCATTTCATGAGACACCTGCTCTTCACAGTAGGCCCAACCACCGGTTGTGCATTCAACTCAACACAGCTCTTGGCATACATCATCATTATACTAGTTCTGCAACACAGTATCAATCACTTCATCTAGGGGTTTCTCCTTTTTGGCGGAGGCCCCTGAACCTTTGAGCTTTTGAATAAGCAAGTACCAAAATATGGGGCAGTCTCACCCAATTAGCAAGTCAAGAGGCAACCCTGGGATCACTCCAACTCTTAACCACTTACAGACCAGAAAGATTTGGCTGCTTAATGACCAGGCCATTTTTTGCGATACAGCACTGCGCCGCTTTAACTGAGAATTGCGCTGTGGTGCAACGTTCTACCCAAACAAAATTGATATTTGATCACCTCTGCGGTTTTTATTTTTTGCGCTATAAACAAAAAAAACGACAATTTTGAAAAAAAAATCTATATTTTTTACTTTGTTATAATAAACATCCCAAAAATGTTTTTAAAAAACAAATTTCTTCCTCAGTTTAGGCCGATATGTATTCTTCTACATATTTTTGGTAAAAAAAATCACAATAAGCATACAGTAGGTGACCGTGATATTGTGTCAATCTCGGCGCATTTCTCGGCTAGATTTGACACCTGCGAGCCCCGTCGCAGGAGCCAGCGCCGATAAGGCTCACTCATCGGGAAAGGAAAACTATGTTTTCCTTTCCCGATGAGTGACAGGCAGTGGTGACAGTTGTCTGGTATGAATCCTGAGGGGGAACGCCAAATTTTAAATGAAAAAACCGGCATGGGTTCCCCCCCAGGGGCATACCAGGCCCTTAGGTCTGGTATGGATTGTAAGGGGAACCCCCTGCGCCGAAAAATCGGCATGGGGGTCCCCCCAAAATCCATAGCAGACCCTTATCCGAGCACACAGCCCGGCCGGCCAGGAAAGGGGGTGGGGACCATCGAGCGCCCCCCCTCCTGAGCCGTACCAGGCCGCATGCCCTCAACATAGGGGGGTGGGTGCCTTGGGGGAGGGGGGTGCCCCGCGGGGCCCCCCCACCCCGAAGCACCTTGTCCCTATGTTGTTGAGGACAAGGGCCTCTTCCCGACAACCCTGGCCGTTGGTTGTCGGGGTCTGCGGGTGGGGGGCTTATCGGAATCCGGGCCCCCCACCCTGTGTGAATGAGTATGGGATTCATGGTACCCCTACCCATTCACCTAGGGAAAAGCGTAAATTAAAAAAAAAAACAGTACACAGGTTTTAAGAGTAATTTATTAGGCAGCTCCGGGGTCTTCCAACTTCAGGTGGTCTCCTTCCGACTTCTCCCG
Organism: Aquarana catesbeiana; assembly: GCF_042186555.1. Classification (NCBI taxonomy): domain Eukaryota; kingdom Metazoa; phylum Chordata; class Amphibia; order Anura; family Ranidae; genus Aquarana; species Aquarana catesbeiana. The sequence goes on from NC_133324.1 coordinate 956,836,726, forward strand.
GTGTTCGGCCTCTTCTTCCGGTGTTCGGCCTCTTCTCCCAGTGTGTTCGGCCTCTTCTCCCGGGCCCCGCCTCTATCTTCTTCCAGCTCTATTGCCAGCGAGGGGCCGGGTCTGCTGCCGCTGTCTTGTCGCCGCTGTCTTGTCGCCGCCGCTGTCTCGTCGCCGCCGCTGTCTCGTCGCTTCTTCTCTTCTTCCGATGTTGACACGACGCTCTCTCCGGCTGGAATGGTTTGTGCGAGCTGCGGAGCCATTTATATAGGCGGTGACCCCGCCCCCTTGTGACGTCATGGTCCCAGCATGCGCAGGGACTCTGGCGTCATAAGGGGGCGTGACCCCAGAGTCCCTGTGCATGCTGGGACCATGACGTCACAAGGGGGCGGGGTCACCGTCTATATAAATGGCTCCGCAGCTCGCACAAAGCATTCCACCCCCCCATGTTGAGGGCATGCGGCCTGGTACGGCTCAGGGGGGGCGCTCGCTCGTCCCCACCCCCTTTCCTGGCCGGCCGGGCTACGTGCTCAGATAAGGGTCTGGTATGGATTTTGGGGGGCCGCCACACCGATTTTTTGGCGTAGGGGGTTCCCCTTACAATCCATACCAGACCTAAGGGCCTGGTATGCCCCTGGGGGGGAACCCACGCCATTTTTTTTATTTAACATTTGGCGCGGTGTTCCCCCTCAGGATTCATACCAGACAGCTGTCAGCACTGCCTGTCACTCATCGCGAAAGGGAAATAAAGTTGTCCTTTCCCGATGTGTGAGCCAGCACGACATGCACAGTACCCTGTCGCCGAGAACCAGCGCGATGATATCGCGCTGGAAACACAATCTCGCGGTCAGGTACTGTATATTGATTGGCTTGTGCAAAAGTTATAGCGTCCACAAACTATGGGAAAGATTTATGGCATTTTTATGGCATTTCTATTATTATTATTTTTTTACTAGTAACGGCGGTGATCTGCGATTTTGTGGCAGACAGAGTGGACACTTTTGACACATTTTTGGGACCACTGACATTTATACAGCGATCTGTGCTATAAATTTGCACTGATTACTCTGTAAATGTCACTGGCAGGGAAGGGCTTAACACTAGGGGGCGATCAAGGGGTTAAATGTGTGTTCCCTCAGCATGTTCTAACTGTGAGGGGATAGGAATGACCAGAGGAGGAAACAGATCATTGTTCCTACTTAGTAGGAACAAACGATCTGTCTCTTCTCCCCTGACAGAACAGGGATTTGTGTGTTTACACACACAAATCCCTATTCCTGCTCTCGTGCACGCGATCGCGTGTGGCCGGAGGCGATCGTGCCCGCCGGCCACGTGCAGCAGGCGTGTGTGCACCAGCGGCACGCGCGCCTGCTATCTCCCTTAAGGGTATAGACGTACCCATATGGCGATTCGTGGGAACAAACCACTTTGCCGCCATATATCCGTGTGAGACGGTCAGCAAGTGGTTAATGTAGCAGTTCCTGCTGATGTGGACAGGATTACAGGGAACATTGGATTGTCTTTGACAACCCCATGTACAGACACCACCCCAATCTTTTTCCCGGGTATCAGCTTTCCCTGCAACCTGTCCGATCAGAGCAGGGTAACCCCACTCCCCGAGTCGAGGAGTGCCACCACCACTTGTCCATTAACTCACACCGCACACTCACGCAGGCTTAGATTGTTTATAGTACCAGTGGCAAAAGCATATATAGAGCCATGTCGATCCACGTTGCATTCCATTGGCTCCTCCTTCTGGGCAGTCATATGACCAAGCTGGTGACAGGACCAACAGCGTACCTCATGGGGTTCCCTTTCCCCCGCCAACTCTCAGGAGGCTTTAATGCTGGGGTGCTCCTGGTGGGCGTGTCATGCACCTGAGCAGACACTATGCGTTCCACAGGTGCCATCTTGGCGCTGGCGACTCCTTGGTCTGGCGCAGCTCTCTGGTTGCACAAGGTCGCTCACATAAGCTTTCGGCGCAGCTGTACCGTTCGACTACGGCAGCCATCTCATCCAGGGACTGAGGCTCCGACTGAGCCAGCCATCAGTGCAGGTCCTTGAGAAGACCATGCAAAAACCAGTCTTTGGCAACTCGATCCAAAATCTTAGCAGGTGTCATTTCCTCATGTTTCAGCCAATCTTGAAACAGGAGCATTAGATGATACAGCTGCGCATGAGCAGGCTTAGCCCTGTCAAAGCACCAGCCATGAGCTCGGCTTGCCCTTAAATCAACAGTCACTCCCAGCCTGGCTAATATTTCTGCCTTTGGCAATTTATAGTCCCCTGTTGACTCTGGGGCCAAGTCACAGTATGCCTGTTGGGGATCTGCAGTCAGGAAAGGAGCCAACACATACACCCAGTCTTTCTCAAGCAGTCCTTCCCTTGTTGTAATCTGCTCAAACATCGCCAAGTAAGCACCAACATTATCTGTGGCTGTCATCTTTTGCAGAGTCCGCTGTACAGCCTTCCGCGGATCACCCTTCACAATGGGGTCACCTCTCACCATTTCAGCCTGCTGGGTCAGTGCCTTCTGTAAACCTGCTATCTGTTCCATCAGAAAGCGGTTTGTCTCTTGCTGAGCAGCAACTGCCTGGGCATTAGTCACTGCTAATTGTTTAATCAGTTCTTCCATTGCTTTTTCAGAAATCTTCACAGCCTGTGTAGCGCTAACCCAGGACATGGGGCAGGCCTGAACCCCTCAAACTGCCCGCATTCTCCACCAATTGTCGGGATCTGAGGGGTAAACAGGGGCTGGGAGACGCTTCAGTCAACTTAAAGTTCACTTTATTCAGCAAAACAGAAAAATAATGACAGACTATGTCTTCACTGACAGCTCAAAATTACACAAGAAACTCTGCTCATCAGTACAACACAACCTTTTAAAATCATGTTAAGCATCCCAGCCAACACATCCACAATATTGTAAAAGTCCCAGTTACAGGCCAGCTCACCCAGCAACAACTTTTTTTTTTTGCATGTGTTGGATTTTTTTTTTTTTTAGTAGCAAAGTAGGGAGAATTACAGATGACAGACCGCTCGTTTCCCTGCCAGATTGTACACAAATGAGTTGTAGAAATGTGCGGTTCTTTCGTTTCAAATTGAAATTCTGACAAACTTTCGTTATTCCGAAATTCGGATGTATCCGAATTTTCAAATTAGAATAGTACCGAATTTAAAAGTATCTGAAATAAGGAAATTCGAAAGAAATTGAAATTCGAATAGTTTTCCAATTTCCAAAGAGAATAAAATAGAATAGAAAATAAAGGAATAGAATAGATTTTCTTTTCTATTCCTTTATTTTCTATTCTATTTTATTCTTTTTGGAAATTGGAAAACTATTTGAATTTGAAAACGTCGTATTCGAAAACATTTTGAATTCAAAAATGTTTTGATATTGATTCGAAAACTATTTGAATCGATTTGAAAATTAATAAACGAAACTAATCTCGAAAACGAATTGAACGAATGAAACTAATTTAGAAATATAATGGTGCAGCGCTAATATCATTTAAAATTAATGAAATGAAAATATATAGGTATTTTAAACTGAAATAAAACCCATAATAATGATAAATAATGAATCACAGTGATAATATTACATAAATGTATAAGTGCAAAAATTCAAAAATTTCAGATATGGAACTATGGAAATATAATGATTGAAAAATCCATGTGCAGTGAAGCAACTTGAAATGAACTATACACAATACAAAAACCAGTAGTGTTATAAAATAAAAAAATAAAATAAACCAAAAAGTCCACTTGGTGATAAAAAGTGTTGATAGAAGAATATATCTTAAAGTGCATATGTGAATCTTGCTGGTCACAACATTAATATTTTGGACCGTCTCTAAAAGTGCATAAAGAGTGAGAACAGAGCACCGCCACTGATAATACTGGGGCTTACCGGAGTGTATGGATTCAATAGGACCTACGCCCCATGAATCATTCAGACTTGTTGGTGATTACACACCAATGAGCGAAGCACCTCAGCGAATATGAACGATTGAAAAGTTGGATAAACATCGATCTCACTCTCCTCACTATAGCCACAGTCAACAAGGGAAGGGAGGCTCCAAGGATGTATATTGTGGTGTGGACTCATGCATAAATGGCCGAAAAGGAATAAAAAGCGCATATAGCATAAATCCACATAACAAAAAAATGTATTTATAAAAAGTGAATAGTTACACTCACATTTTCTGAATTAAAATAAGCGCTTATCGATCCAATAGGGTGACGCAATGGGAACAGTAGGCTCAACCTGACGCGTTTCATCTGCTAAGATATCGTCTGGGGTATCGTCCTGCTGGTCCCACTGTGTATATACAGTGGCAACGGAAAGTATTCAGACCCCCTTAATATTTTCACTCTTTGTTATATTGCAGCCATTTGCTAAAATCATTTAAGTTCATTTTTTTCCTCATTAATGTACACACAGCACCCCATATTGACAGAAAAACACAGAATTGTTGACATTTTTGCAAATTTATTAAAAAAGTAAAACTGAAATATCACATGATCCTAAGTATTCAGACCCTTTGCTGTGACACTCATATATTTAACTCAGGTGCTGTCTATTTCTTTTGATCATCCTTGAGATGGTTCTACACCTTCATTTGAGTCCAGCTGTGTTTGATTATACTGATTGGACTTGATTAGGAAAGCCACACACCTTTCTATATAAGACCTTACAGCTCACAGTGCATGTCAGAGCAAATGAGAATCATGAGGTCAAAGGAACTGCCTGAAGAGTTAAAAGACAGAATTGTGGCAAGGCACAGATCTGGCAAAAGTTACGAAAAAAATTCTGCTGCACTTAAGGTTGCTAAGAGCACAGTGGCCTCCATAATCCTTAAATGGAAGACATTTGGGACGACCAAAACCCTTCCTAGAGCTGGCCGTTCGGCCAAACGGAGCTATCGGGGGGGGAAAGAGCCTCGGTGAGAGAGGTAAAGAAGAACCCAAAGATCACTGTGGCTAAGCTCCAGAGATGTAGTCGGGAGATGGGAGAAAGTTGTAGAAAGTCAACCATCACTGCATCCCTCCACCAGTCGGGGCTTTATGGCAGAGTGGCCCGACGGAAGCCTCTCCTCAGTGTAAGACACATGAAAGCCCGCATGGAGTTTGCTAAAAAAAACACCTGAAGGACTCCAAGATGGTGAGAAATAAGATTCTCTGGTCTGATGAGACCAAGATAGAACTTTTTGGCCTTAATTCTAAGCGGTATGTGTGGAGAAAACCAGGCACTGCTCATCACCTGTCCAATACAGTCCCAACAGTGAAGCATGGTGGTAGCAGCATCATGCTGTAGGGGTGTTTTCAGCTGCAGGGACAGGATGACTGGTTGCAATTGAGGGAAAAAGATAAATGCAGCCAAGTACAGGGATATCCTGGATGAAAACCTTCTCCAGAGTGCTCAGGACTTCAGACTGGGCCGAAGGTTTACCTTGCAACAAGACAATGACCCTAAGCACACAGCTAAAATAACGAAGGAGTGCCTTCACAACAACTCTGTGACTGTTCTTGAATGGCTCAGACAGAGCCCTGACTTAAACCCAATTGAGCATCTCTGGAGAGACCTAAAAATGGCTGTCCACCAACGTTTACCATCCAACCTGACAGAACTGGAGAGGATCTGCAAGGAGGAATTTCAGAGGATCCCCAAATTCAAGTGTGAAAAACTTGTTGCATCTTTACCAAAAAGACTCATGGCTGTATTAGATCAAAAGGGGGCTTCTACTAAATACTGAGCAAAGGGTCTGAATACTTAGGACCATGTGATATTTCAGTTTTTCTTTTTTAATAAATCTGCAAAAATGTCAACAAATCTGTTGAAAAAAAAATATGGATGTTAATCTCATAAAAGCCAAGGTGCGTTCCATATAAATTGGAAAGCACCGCGGGCCGCTCCAAACCTCGCTAAGAACAGCGGGGAACTACGCGGACATTACACATCACGGCAGAGACCAGAAGTGACATGGACTGCTCCAAGCCTCGCTATGAATAGCTGAGGCTAGAGCGGAACTTAACCAGAAATGTCCTGTAAGAACAAAACCGGAAGTTAGTCTCGTGTGGAACGCAATGCATTCCACATGAGATGGGACGCATCACAGGTAACTCCAAGCCTCGCCATAGATAACAAGGAATTACATGGACCTCACACACATGACTGAAAATAGCAGAAATAATTTAATTAATTTAACTAAACGAATTTATGTAAATAATTAATTGAAACAACACATTTTCTTTCTCGAACATCACGGGACACAGAGCCACAGTAATTACTGATGGGTTATATAGGTATCACTGGTGATTGGACACTGGCACACCCTATCAGGAAGTTCAACCCCCTATATAATCCCTCCCCCTTGCAGGGATACCTCAGTTTTTACGCCAGTGTCTTAGGTGATGGACGTGTAAAGATGTCCTGTGCTGAGCTCCAAAGGGAATATCCTAAGATCCTATACTGGGGCAAGCCAGGCGAACCGGATCCATTCAAAGTGTCTTTTCATGGCCGAATTGAATGGTACCTGGGCCTCGTGTCCGAAGAAACAAGGTTTTACCCGTAATGCTTCTCTTTTTAGAGAGCTGGACCCCGCAGATCAGAAAATGGCTTTAAACTTCCTAATTTCTGGCGAGGTGCTTTACGGTCCCAGAACTGTTGGATCCCCCTACTGATGGGGGCCCCAGTCTCTGACGGTTTTTTCAAACGGAGCCCACCGTGAGAGGTGAAGATTGGGTCTGTGTAAACAGCACCCTGCGGCTGGATAAGAATTTTTGAGTTCTAGTGGCTTTTCTCCTTTAAGGTAAATGCATGCTATGCCTATTGTGACCACCGGGGGCTGCCAAGAGCACAAACCTACACATGCTGAATGTCTGTCTCAGGTGTTGTAATCGCTGTGTATGTCCCAGCGTATCAAGCAGGCTGCAAGCAGGTAAGGTGGATGGGGGGATTTCTCATGTTTGAATGTTCCCCCCCAGGCTAGAGAGGGGCCACAGGGGTCTAGAAAGTGGTTATACCACCCGGGCTCTGTGGCCTAATGGCCACCATCTCTGAAGATAGCCGTTCAGGCAAATCTTGTTACCAGTCTCCCTCCTTCCCCCCCCCCATCCCCAGCCTTTTCTCCAGAGCATGACAGGAGAGTCGGCAGTGCGGGAAGCGCTCGTTTTTTTCAAAACTTGAGGGGGGGGGCGGTAGAGGAGGGGGCGGGATGTCAGCACAGAGTGTTTAGACTCCCACTCAGGCCAGCTGCAGGCTATTAAAGGCACTCTGTACAGGTGCACTCAGCCTTCTGAGAGACACAGAGCTGACGGTCGCATGTAAGGTGGGACACAGGCATTCTCCTAGGCAGCATTTACTGAAGTAACACCAGACTGAGCATTGGGTAGCAAGGCTTTTAGCCAGACTACATCGCTCAGCGGACAGTGTTCATTTGTATACCTCACACCTTGTTGCTTTGCACTATGGGTAGAAGAGGTTCAAGCACCCCAGGAACCAGAGACACTAGGGGATCTCGTTCAGGTTCTGAGGGCCCCCTGTCGGCAGCATCCTTCCCCCCTAAAGATGGGCCAGGGACGGCTAGCCAGGGAGAGCCATCGGGGTCAGGGGCTACACCTGCTTCTGGCACTTCAGCCCCTGTATATATTACACAAGAGGTTTTTTCCTCAACCGTTAATGGTCTAGAGGAAAGATTAATGGCCGTGATTACGTCTTCACTCAGTGGAAGAAAATGCACTAGGCTTTCCTCTGTTCCCCAAGACCCTCAGACAGAGGAGCTCTGGGATAAAGGAGATGAATCCCTTTCAGAGGATCGGGATGGGATGGATGATTCCTCTTCGGAGGATTCAGGTGGAGAGGGACCCTCTGCGACTTCCCAAGAGGAGAAAGTCTTAGTGCAGATCCTCACTGGATTGGTCCGCTCCACATTTAAGTTGCCCATACCTGAAACTGCTAAAGAATCCTCTTCTGCTTTGGGGTCACTGAAACCTTTCCAAGCAGCACATGCTTTTCCTGTTCATACTTTACTTGAAAAGCTTATTTATTCTGAGTGGAATCACCCAGACAAACGTTTTTTTCCGCCGAGAAAGTTTTCAACACTTTATCCGATGGAAGAAAAGTTTATTAAAATGTGGGGAATTCCAGCTATTGATGCCGCCATTTCCTCAATAAATAATAGCCTGACTTGTCCTGTAGACAATGCTCAGATGCTCAGGGATCCTGTAGATAAAAGGATGGAATCCCTATTGAAGGATGTTTTCTCCTTAGCAGGATCAGTGGCCCAACCTGCAATAGCAGCGATTGGAGTCTGTCAATACTTAAGAGACCATGTTAAGCAGGTCATCAAAGTATTACCTGAACAGCAGGCCCAGGGGTTTGCTAACCTTCCAGCGGCCTTATGCTTTGTGGTTGACGCCATTAGAGATTCTATCGTGCAAACCTCCCGTCTTTCACTGGGGTTGGTGCATATACGTAGAATCCTATGGTTGAAAAATTGGTCAGCCGAAGCACCATGTAAGAAGCTACTGGCTGGGTTTCCATTTCGTGGTGCAAGGTTGTTTGGAGAGGACTTGGATAACTATATCAAGAGAATCTCTTGTGGGAAAAGGACTCTCTTACCTGTCAAGAAGAAGAGTAAGCGTCCCTCTTTCAAACGGACTCTTTCCCCAGCGCCGGGGGCTTCAGCCTCCAGGCAGTCTCGACGGCCGCCTCCATCGGGGTCCAGAGACAAGAGTCAACCCCAGGGACAAAAGAAGTCCTGGGGAAAGAAGCCTACTAGGCAAAACACTAAGACCTCTGCATGAGGGGGCGCCCCCGCTCACTCGAGTGGGGGGAAGACTGCGACAATTCTCAGAGCTCTGGCAGGAGGACTTCCAGGACAGATGGGTAGTCTCCACGGTAACCTTAGGGTACAAGCTGGAGTTTCAGGAATTCCCTTCTCCTCGGTTCCTCAGATCAAATGTTCCCAGAGACCCAGAGAAGAAGCAGTCGCTCCTTCTAGCGTTAGAGCGACTTTTGTCGCAGGAGGTCATTATGATAGTTCCCGCAAAGGACCAGGGATTGGGCTTCTATTCCAACCTTTTTACGGTCCAAAAGCCAAATGGGGATGTCAGGCCCATTTTGGACTTAAGGGATCTGAACCGATTCCTAAGGATTCAATCCTTCCGCATGGAATCAATTCGAACAGTAGTTCCCACCCTGCAGGGAGGAGAATTTCTGGCATCAATAGACATCAGAGATGCATATCTGCATGTGCCCATTTTTCCTGCTCATCAGAAGTTTCTGCGCTTCGAGGTAGGAGGGCGCCATTTCCAGTTTATGGCTCTGCCCTTTGGGATAGCCACTGCACCTCGAGTGTTCACAAAGATCTTGGCTCCTCCTCTGGCCAGATTAAGGGCTCAGGGTATAGCTGTCATAGCATACCTAGACGACCTGCTCTTGATAGACCGGTCGGTAGCCTCTTTGAATGGAAACTTGAGGACCACGGTCAGGTATCTAGAACACCTGGGTTGGATCCTCAACTTAGAAAAGTCTTTCCTAAAACCAGTAAGAAGACTGGAATATTTAGGTCTGATTATAGATACAAGCCAGGAGAAAATATTTCTACCCCAGGCAAAGATCACTGCTTTGAGAGAGCTGATTCTGACAGTAAGGACCAAGAAGGGTCCCTCAGTCCGCCTTTGTATGAGGCTACTAGGGAAGATGGTGTCTTCATTCGAAGCAGTTCCCTATGCTCAGTTTCACTCAAGAATGCTGCAACACAGTATTCTGTCGACCTGGAACAAGAAGGTTCAGGCATTAGACTTTCCGATGCACCTGTCGCATGCGGTGCGTCAGAGCCTCAATTGGTGGCTCATACCCGAAAACCTGCAGAAGGGGAAATCCTTTCTACCGGTTACCTGGACGGTGGTAACAACAGATGCCAGTCTGTCAGGTTGGGGAGCAGTTCTGGAACAGGCTGCGGTCCAAGGAGTATGGTCCAATTCAGAGAGGACCTTACCCATCAACATTCTGGAGATCCGGGCGATACATCTAGCTCTAAAAGCCTGGACTATCAGGCTACAGGGTTGTCCGGTCAGGATCCAGTCCGACAATGCCACAGCAGTGGCTTATGTCAATCATCAGGGAGGCACCCGGAGCCGAGCTGCTCAAAAAGAGGTGAACCAGATCTTAGTCTGGGCAGAGATGCATGTGCCATGCATATCGGCAGTTTTCATCCCGGGAATAGAGAATTGGCAGGCGGACTATCTAAGTCGCCAGCAGTTACTTCCAGGGGAATGGTCTCTGCATCCCGACGTCTTTTGGGCCATATGCCAAAGATGGGGGGTTCCAGATGTAGATCTCTTTGCATCCCGATTCAACAAAAAGATAGACAGATTTGTGGCAAGGACAAAAGATCCTCTTGCATGCGGGACGGATGCGTTGGTGATTCCGTGGCATCGGTTCTCACTGATTTACGCATTCCCGCCTATTCTGCTACTACCACGACTCCTTTGCAGGATCAGGCAGGAAAGGAAGTCGGTACTTCTGGTGGCCCCCGCTTGGCCCAGAAGGACTTGGTATGCAGAAATAGTAAGGATGACGGTAGGTTCCCCGTGGACACTACCGGAACGCCCAGACCTGTTATCTCAAGGTCCAGTGTTCCATCCTGCCTTACAAACGCTAAATTTGACGGTTTGGCTATTGAGACCCACGTTCTGAAGAGTCGTGGGCTCTCAGGTCCTGTCATATCTACCTTGATTAATGCAAGGAAGCCAGCTTCCAGGATGATTTATCATAGAGTCTGGAAAGCTTATATAACCTGGTGTGAATCCAGAGGTTGGCATCCCAGGAAATATGTCATAGGTAGAATCCTTGATTTTCTACAGATGGGATTAGAGATGAAGCTGGCCTTGAGTACCATCAAGGGCCAGGTCTCTGCTTTATCAGTATTATTTCAGCGGCCACTTGCTTCGCATTCTTTGGTCCGAAACTTTATGCAGGGGGTGATGCGTCTTAATCCTCCGGTTAAAGCGCCCCTAAACCCCTGGGACTTGAATTTGGTCCTGGCTGTGTTACAGAAACGGCCTTTTGAACCAATAAGTCAGATTCCTTTGGTCTTGTTGACAAGGAAATTAATTTTTCTGGTGGCCATCTCTTCTGCTAGAAGAGTATCAGAATTAGCAGCTCTTTCCTGTAAGGAGCCTTATTTGATTATACACAAGGATAGAGTGGTACTACGCCCTCATCCTAGTTTTTTACCGAAGGTGGTTTCTGATTTTCATTTAAACCAAGACATTGTTCTACCTTCCTTTTTTCCAGATCCCTGTTCTCCGGAAGAGAGATCTCTACATTCGTTGGATGTAGTAAGAGCAGTTAAGGCCTATCTAGGGGCAACTACTCAGATCCGCAAGACGGATGTTTTGTTTGTGCTGCCAGAGGGTCCCAATAGAGGACAGGCAGCGTCAAAAGCTACCATTTCTAAATGGATTCGACAGTTGATCATTCAAGCTTACGGTTTGAAACAGAAGATTCCTCCGTTTCAGATCAGGGCACATTCCACAAGGGCTATTGGTGCTTCTTGGGCAGTGCATCACCGGGCCTCTATGGCTCAAATCTGCAAGGCCGCAACCTGGTCTTCAGTTCATACATTCACCAGATTCTATCAGGTGGATGTGAGAAGGCATGAGGATATCGCCTTTGGGCGTAGTGTGCTGCAGGCAGCAGTACAGGGTCCTCAGGTCTGATTGCACCCTACTTGGTCGTGGTCCCCCCCCCCTCAGGTAGCATTGCTCTGGGACATCCCATCAGTAATTACTGTGGCTCTGTGTCCCGTGATGTTCGAGAAAGAAAATAGGATTTTTTAAAACAGCTTACCTGTAAAATCCTTTTCTTTCGAAGGACATCACGGGACACAGAGGTCCCACCCCTCTTCTAATACACTATATTGCTTGGCTACAAAACGGAGGTATCCCTGCAAGGGGGAGGGATTATATAGGGGGTTGAACTTCCTGATAGGGTGTGCCAGTGTCCAATCACCAGTGATACCTATATAACCCATCAGTAATTACTGTGGCTCTGTGTCCCGTGATGTCCTTCGAAAGAAAAGGATTTTACAGGTAAGCTGTTTTAAAAAATCCTATTTTTTCGTTCTGCACATGTCTAGTGAGTTGTGTTGGTTTGCTGAGTTAGCAAATATGTTCAGTTTAATTTTTGTTATGTGTGTTTACAACCACTTTAACTACTTCAATACCGGGCACTTTCACCCCCTTCCTGCCCAGTCCAGTCTTCAGCCTTCAGTGCTGTGGCACTTTAAATGACAATTGCGCGGTCATACAACACTGTACCAAGACTCAATTTTTATCATTTTTTACCCACAAATAGAGCTTTTTTTGGTGAAATGTGATCACCTCTGGGGTTTTTATTTTTTGAGCTCCATTTCTGTTACAAATCTTTGTAAAAAAGGGCGTTCTCTCCTTCACTGATGAGGCAGCACTGATTGGCACTGATGAGGTGACACTGATGATGAGGCACTGATATGCAGGACTGATGGGCACTGATGGGTGGCACTGATGATGAGGCACTGATATGCAGGACTGATGGGCACTGATTGGTGGCACTGATGATGAAGCACTGATATGCAGGACTGATGGGCACTGATGGGTGGCACCGATGATGAGGCACTGATGGGCAGCACGAATCAGGAGACATTGACAGGCAATTACTGATGGGCACAGAGTGTCATCCTAATGGGCACTGATTGGCATCCCTGGTGGTCTCTAGTGGGTGTCCTTGATGGGTCTGCACTGATAATCAATGCGTTGATTATCAGCGCAGACCCCCTGTCAGAAGAGCAGCCGAGCGGCTCTCCTCTACTCATGTCTGTCAGTGCTAGTAGCGGAAAAGCCGATCAACGGCTCTTCCTGTTTACATTGTGATTGGACACAGCTGAACACATGGTAAAGAGCCTATGTCAGAGACTCTTTACCAGGTTCGGAGATGCGGTGTGTCAGACAGACACACCACACTACTGATCGCCGCGCTGCGTGCCCCCCATGGGTGAGCAGCTACCAGCTTATCCTGCTGGAACTCATAAGATGTCCAATCAGGATAACTTAAGCACTTTGTGGCAGTCATTTTGTTATATGGTGGGCGGGAAGTGGTTAAAGTGTAGGCAAACCTTCACCTTGCAAAACAACCCATACAGTTTAAAATAGAAATGAAAGCAAAGCATTTGTGTATATATATATAAAAACTACAAACAATTGGATAATATGACGCACTCAGGATATGGTTGTATACTAATGGCAACAAGGGGGTGGGCTGGATGATCAAATAAGTCCATATATGACAATATGACCATGTGAGGAGCGTGGTTTGCTGTCTTTAGGAGGCTGCCAGTTCAGAAGCTAGAAGAGACTCTGGAACATAGTAAAAGACAAGGAACAGCGCCCTCTAAATGCAGCGAGTTTTAATTATTTAATGGTAAGAGGTAATATTAAAAACACTCACAAACGAGCGACATTTTCAGGCATGGGTGTATGTACTACAATTTTCACCTGCACTGTTCCTAGATAGTGCTGGACATCACTGGCTGGTGGAGGCGATCAGTTGTCCAGCTGTATACAGCTGCACTGTTGGCTTACAGAGCCTCTGGAGAGCTGGAGCGTGGATCGGTGATGCTCTGTGATGACGTCACTTCCGGGAACGGAGTCAGCGGGCAGTGCTTCACATTTCGGAGCATGCGTGCTCCTTCCTCAGGCTTTGCTGGTGGCCATTTTGGAGAAGGTTAAATATACCTTACAGGGGTAGACGACTAGTGCGCCCAGAAACCATGGTAACTGACGGAACACAGATCAATAACAATTCTATCTTACAGAGTCAGTAATACTATCTTGTGGCAATACTGTTCCTTTCAAAAAACAGCAATATACAAGGGTATTACCGCCCCTTGAAAAGACATACAATATTATACAAGAGAGCACAAGAAGACGACCTTTAAAAATCTATAAAAATGTAATAAACTATATGGGACTATATCGAGGTATATATAATGGGGATCTTCTATTATATACAATATTATGCAGAAAACTTATAAAAATCTATATGGGGCTGTATTAACTATAGATATGCATGTATGCTATGGACATGCATTTATATTGGCATTTGTTGAAAAAATATATATATATATATATATAACCCATAAATTCTAATGATTTAATAATTTAATAGTGAATCAATTAATTATCATTAATTTGACATATAAATATGATATTATTATTATTGAATTAAGGTGGGAGAATGGTGGGGGGAGGGGGGAAAAGATATTGGACAGGACCTGACTAAATGATCTCCTAGTGTGAACATTAGACTGGGTTGGATGGGGGATAGTTATTGGATAGGGGTAGTTATTTTTATACCACATATTCATATTAGTAGTAGGCAGGTTTTATTATTATTATCATAGTTTTCATCTTGACTTATTGCAATCATTTAAAAGAAACCATGATTTTTAACACTGTTAACGAAATCACAGTAAACTGCAGTAAAACATTACATTGAGGTGTTACAATAAAATATTGATTTCAATACCCTCATTAAGACCTCCAGGCGATAGACTATCCAAAGTATATATCCAAACATTTTCTCTCTCACATAACCGTTTATAACGTTCGGCGGTGGGGAATGTGTTGGGGATAGCTTCTATCACCCAAACACTCAGTCCTAAGGAAGACTGTTTATGGAATTCTTTGAAGTGTCTTGGGACACGGTGTTTGTCCATGCCCTTTTCCACAAGATTCCGGTGCTCCCCAAAACACTTCCGAAGTGTGTGTATGGTGCGGCCTACATAAAGTAGGCTGCATGGGCATGTCGAGCAGTACACTACATATTCGGATCCACAATTAGAAAAATTCGGTATAGTGTACTGTTTCCCTTTATGGGAGAACTTTTTCTGCCTATGTGTCGAATGATAATATGTGAGACATAGGGATTTTTTACACTGGTACATTCCTTTAATATTAAAGAAAGTTAAAGGGACACTGGAACTTGGGTGTACTGGTTTTATTTTGCTTGGAGCTAATTGCGCTTTTATATTTTGTGCTCATCTGTATGCAACTAGAGGTCGATCACTTATTGTGGATTTTAGGTCTTTATTCAAAATGGACCAATGCTTAACAAATATCTTTTCCATTTTCCTGAATCTGTTGTGAAATTGTGTAATGAAACAAACTGGTTGTATAGCATCCTCTATTTTAGCTTCTCTCACAGTCCCAACTTTTTTGTGAAGGTAATGTTGGAAGGTGTCCTCAACAATATCTTTAGGATAGCCCTTTTCTCTCAACTTAGTTTTCAATAATTGACCATGGGTGTTATAATCCTCGACTCGAGCACAATTATGTTTTAGACGACAAAATTGGCTTTTGGGAATATTATTTAGCCAACGTGGATGATGACAACTGTTACAGTGTAAGTAATGCCCCTTACACACGATCGGACTTTCTGACAACAAAACCGTGGATTTTTGTTCGAAGGTTGTTGGCTCCAACTTGTCTTGCATACACACGGTCACACAAATGTTGGGCAACAATTACGAACGTGGTGACATACAAGACATATGTGATATCTCCATTACGAACGCTAGTTTTACAAGACCGAGCGCTTCCGGCTCGTACTTGATTCCGAGCATGCGCGGACTTTTGTGCGGCGGACTTGTGTACACATGATTGGAAGGTCCGACAACAAAAATTTGTTGGCGGAAAGTCCGACAACAAATGTCCGATGGAGCATCCACATGGTCAGACTTTCTGCCAACAAACTCACATCCAACATTTGTTGGCAGAAAATCCAATCGTGTGTATGGGGCATAGGAGTTACCTGAAGTGGGTTTGATGTAGTTCTGTGTGCAGATATTGTTACTATGGTGGAATAGTTCTAGATCCAGAAAGGCAAGTTTATTACTGTCAGATACTAAAGTGAATGATAGACCCATAGTATTATTATTATTGCAATATTGTACAAATGTGGGGATGAAGGACTCTTGACCGTCCCTAATGATGGCAACGTTTTTAATGTGATGTCCGTATAAAAGTATATGCGATGCGTATGGATTGTTTTTCTGTATATGGTAGTGTTCCCAATACCCCATGGTAAAGTTTGCAATAGCTGGGGGAAAAATTTGCCCCATCGCTGTGCCTTGGGTCTGGATAAAGAACTCCCCATTGGATTCAAAGTAATTGTGGGTGAGACAGTATTCCAAAGTTTCCAACAGAAAATGTATCTGACGTGAATAAAGCAAAGGTTCTTTGTTAAGAAAATACTGTACAGCTTGTAGTCCTACATTATGTGGAATGGACGTATATAAAGAAACAACATCCAGTGAGAGCCAATGATACGTTGGTTCCCATTAGGGATGAGCCGAACACCCCCCGGTTCGGTTCGCACCAGAACCTGCGAACGGAACGAAAGTTCGCACGAACGTTAGAACCCCATTGACGTCTATGGGACTCGAACGTTCGAAATCAAAAGTGCTAATTTTAAAGGCTAATTTGCATAGTGTTGTCCTAAAAAGGGTTTGGGGACCCGGGTCCTACCCCAGGGGACATGTATCAATGCAAAAAAAACTTTTAAAAACGGCCGTTTTTTCGGGAGCAGTGATTTTAATGATGCTTAAAGTAAAAAAAAAAAAAAGTGAAATATTCCTTTAAATATCGTACCTGAGGGGTGTCTATAGTATGCCTGTAAAGTGACGCGTGTTTCCCGTGTTTAGAACAGTCCCTGCACCAAATGTCATTTTTAAAGGAAAAATCTCATTTAAAACTGCTTGCGGGTTTAATGTAATGTCGGGTCCTGGCAATATGGATGAAAATCAGTGAGACAAATGGCATGGGTCCATTACCAGGCCCTTTGGGTCTTGTATGGATATTAAGGGGAACCCCGCACCCAAATTAAAATAAGGAAAGGTGTGGGGCCACCAGGCCCTATATACTCTGAACAGCAGTATACAGGCGGTGCAAACAAGACAGGGACTGTAGGTTTGTTGTTAAGTAGAATCTCTTTGTAATTTTGAACGGGTACATTTTTAACGTGTTTAGCTCCAGCCAAAAAATCTTTTTTAAGCTTTTTGGAAAACATAGGGAAGGTGTCAGGGGATGTTATACACAACATCCAATGCAGGCAAAAGCACATTGAGCTGGGCAGCAGGCAAAAGCACATCGAGCTGGGCAGCGAGCTCATCAAGCTGGAGAGCAGGCACTGGTACTTCCGGCTGGAACACTGGCACCTCAGACTGGAACACTGGCACCGAGACATCAGGCTGGAGGGCTGGCACCGAGACATCCGACAAGGCGGCAGGTACTGGAACTTCAGACTGGGCAGTAGGCCCATCAGGCAGAACAGCAGGTGCTGGCACAACAAGCTGAACAGCAGGCACATCGGACTGAATAGCAGGTACTGGAACTTCAAACCGGGCAGCCGGTATTGGAACTTTAGACTGGGCAGCAAGCACAGACACTGGCACATCAGGCAGAACAGCAGGTGCTGGAACAACAGGCGCTGGAACAACAGGCAGGACAGCAGGTGCATCGGACTGGATAGTCGGTACTGGAACTTCAGACTGGGCCGTGGGCACAGGCGCTGGCACGTCAGGCAGAACAGCAGATACTGGCACAACAGGCAGAACAGCAGATACATCGGACTGGATAGCAGGTACTGGAACTGCAAACTGGGCAGCTGGTACTGGAACTGCAGACTGGACAGTGGGCACAGGTGCTGGCACATCAGGCAGAACAGCAGGTACATCGGACTGGATAGCAGGTACTGGAACTGCAAACTGGGCAGCTGGTACTGGAACTGCAGACTGGACAGTGGGCACAGGTGCTGGCACAGCAGGCTGAACAGCAGGTACATCGGACTGGATAGCAGGTACTGGAACTTCAAACCGGGCAGCGGGTACTGGAACTTCAGACTGGTCAGTGGGCACAGGTGCTGGCACATCAGGCAGAACAGCAGGTACTGGCACAACAGGCTGAACAGCAGGTACATCGGACTGGATAGCAGGTACTGGAACTCCAAACCGGGCAGCTGGTACTGGAACTTCAGACTGAACAGTGGGCACAGGTGCTGGCACATCAGGCAGAACAGCAGGTACTGGCACAACAGTCTGAAAAGCAGGTACATCGGACTGGATAGCAGGTACTGGAACTTCAAACTGGGCAGCTGGTACTGGAACTTCAGACTGGACAGTGGGCACAGGTGCTGGCACATCAGGCAGAACAGCAGGTACTGGCACAACAGGCACATCGGACTGGATAGCAGGTACTGGAACTGCAAACCGGGCAGCTGGTACTGAAACTTCAGACTGGACAATGGGCACAGGTGCTGGCACATAAGGTAGAACAGCAGGTACTGGCACAACAGGCTGAACAGCAGGTACATCGGACTGGATAGCAGGTACTGGAACTTCAAACCGGGCAGCTGGTACTGGAACTTCAGACTGGACAGTGGGCACAGGTGCTGGCACATCAGGCAGAACAGTAGGTACTGGCACAGCAGGCTGAACAGCAGGTACATCGGACTGGATAGCAGGTACTGGAACTTCAAACCGGGCAGCGGGTACTGGAACTTCAGACTGGTCAGTGGGCACAGGTGCTGGCACATCAGGCTGAACAGCAGGTACATCGGACTGGATAGCAGGTACTGGAACTCCAAACCGGGCAGCTGGTACTGGAACTTCAGACTGAACAGTGGGCACAGGTGCTGGCACATCAGGCAGAACAGCAGGTACTGGCACAACAGTCTGAAAAGCAGGTGCATCGGACTGGATAGCAGGTACTGGAACTTCAAACTGGGCAGCTGGTACTGGAACTTCAGACTGGACAGTGGGCACAGGTGCTGGCACATCAGGCTGGAACAGATCAGCTGGTGGGGAGGCAGGATTGGATACTGGCATGATGGTATGGGTTGGAAAAAACTTCCGCTTCTTTTTGCTTTTAGCCACTGGGGATCTATAAGTGGGTACAGGGCTGTAGGTAGGGAATGCAGCTGGTAGAAGCGAAGAGTGAAAGGATGGCAAGACAGAGGGAGTAGGTTTTGAAGGGAGATTTAGTGGAGCTGATGGAGGCAGTTGAGAAGCAGCAGGGGAGTTAAAGGCAGGGTAGGTGCAACAGGAGGAAACAGGGTACTGGTATTTCATTGGTAGAGAAGTATATTTGGAGCTAACAGAAGCTGAATGCAACAGACTTGACCAGGCCTGTATTAATGATTGCACTGAATCAGGTTTGCACTTGGCTTGTCTGACCAGAGACTGCACTGATTCAATGCATTTTGCAAGCACCTGCTGAGGACAAGCTGAATAGTGTTCAAAAAAGAATGCTGAGTCATCCTCCAACAGCCAAACTAAAGATTCAACCTGAGCTGCACTAAAAGGGGGTGTATAGTCATCACCTCCCTCAGCGACATTAGACAGGGCCAACTCAGTACAGATCCAAATTAATGGTTGCACATCTTCAAAAAAAAACTGCCTTGCTCAATAAAAACATGAGCTAGGCGGATGCCTTCTAACAACTGTTCCCTAGTGTATTCAGCCAATGTCTGATAACAAAGGTCTCTGTCATCAGTTGCCAAGAGCGATAAATACAAAATACTTTCAAAATCCATATGTCAACAATAGCTGGGACTCAGGTCCCAATTCCCAGGTGCAACCGATCTGATTGTATGGCTTCAGTATTCTGTCAGGGGATGTTATACACAACATCCAATGCAGGTGATCAGATCGCTGGGCTGCACCAAGGAATCAGGGACAAACGAGTAAATAAAGAAAGTATGTTTATTATTAATGATAAAGATACATGTGAAAACAAGACAGCAAACCAAAAACAAGAAAATGGTGAAAACACAGCAAACCCCCAAACCCACCTAACTATCTATCTAACTAATATAATACACAAGCAAGGAAACCAACATGAAATAAAATATAAGGCATGGGCCAAAGCGGCAAGGGAACAGAAAACAGGAATAATGAAGCAGACCAAGGAGCAGGGAACAGGAAACAGGGTTCAAGGTCAGGATACACAAACGGGGTTCAGGAACAAACAGGAACAGGCTGGAACAAGAGCAGGTACTGGCAGGGACAAGGGCTTAGCAGAGGAATACTGAAGCACTGGAGGTTAGTTCAGGGCGGGTTTATATAGTCCAGCAAAACCATGACAGGTGTGCTTGATGGCAAGTCTGCAGTCCAGGCAGGGAGACCCCCGCTGGTGGCCACTGGAATTACACCCTTTTGGTGCTGAATGTAATAGTGCCACCAGCAGGAGAAACCGGAGATGACACCGTTCCTGACAGAAGGGTTATCACCCCTGTGACATTTGTTTTGCTGTCTTTCCTCCTCTTCAGAAGATTTCACCTCACTTTTTGTCCCAATGAAAAATGTTTTTTGAAAATTTGGGAACAAGTTTTTTTGTGGAACAAGGATTGGAAAGCATCAGTGGAAAGGAGAAATGTTTTTCCCATATTAACTCTTACAGGAGAGAATTTCCCTTCCTAGGGGTAGATTTCATCTCACTTCCTGTTGTCTCCTTCCGTTTGCAAGTAGGAGTAGTTTGTAAGTTAGTTGTTTGAAAGTAGGGTCCTGCCCTATATACTCAGCAGAAATTTGGGCCTTAGGTGTTGCTGTGGCCACAACACTGTAAGCCCTCACAGGGCCCTGCTGTGAAATATTAGATCAAGAATTGTAATTACATGTCCTTGTTGAACAGGAGCTGAAAAATTAGGCCTTAGGCACTGGTGCTGGTGCCACAACACTGCAACCCCTCACAGACACTCTAGTTGGAACGCAGGAACGAGCCCTGCTGCAAAGTATTGCATCAAAAATTGTAATTACACGCCCCTGTTAAACAAGGGCTGAAAAATTGGGCCTTAGGCACTGGTGCTGGTGCCACAACACTGCAACCCCTCACAGACACTCTAGTTGGAACGCAGGAACGAGCCCTGCTGCAAAGTATTGCATCAAAAATTGTAATTACACGCCCCTGTTAAACAAGGGCTGAAAAATTGGGCCTTAGGCACTGGTGCTGGTGCCACAACACTGCAACCCCTCACAGACACTCTATTTGGAACGCAGGAACGAGCCCTGCTGCAAAATATTGCATCAAAAATTGTAATTACACGCCCCTGTTAAACAGGGGCAAAAAAAATGGGCCTTAGGCACTGGTGCTGGTGCCACAACACTGCAACCCCTCACAGACACTCTAGTTGGAACGCAGGAACGAGCCCTGCTGCAAAGTATTACATCAAAAATTGTAATTACACGCCCCTGTTAAACAGGGGCATAAAAAATGGGCCTTAGGCACTGGTGCTGGTGCCACAACACTGCAACCCCTCACAGACACCTAGTTGGAATGCAGGAACGAGCCCTGCTGCAAAGTATTACATCAAAAATTGTAATTACACGCCCCTGTTAAACAGGGGCTAAAAAATTGTGCCTTAGGCACTGGTGGTGGCGCCCAGAACCAAAAATGTTCTTACAAGCTATCAGCGTGATGATTGAGGAGGAAGAGGATAATTACTCAGGGATAGTCACTCAGCATCAGCATAGGCAGTCTTTGAAGGGATCTGAGATTTCAAAAAAAATTATTCGGTTACATCAGCATCAGGTGCTTGGTAGCTGGTGGTGATCCAAGACTGATTCATTTTTATGAAGGTCAGTCGATCGACGAAGTCAGTGGACAGACGCACCCTGTGATCGGTTACCACGCCTCCAGCAGCACTGAATGTGCATTCCGAAAGAACGCTGGATGCTGGACAGGCTGGTAGCTCAATTGCATACTGTGCAAGCTCTGGCCAGTGATCCATCCTCAAGACCCAGTAACCCAGAGGATTTTCGGTGGGAAAGGTGTCCAAGTCTGATCTTGCCCCTAGGTATTCCTGCACCATGTAAAACAGACGCTGGCGATGGTTGCTGGAACCGATCATACCTTGGGGCTGCGGACCAAAAAATTGTCTGAATGCATCGGTCAGACGGCCACCTTCTCCACCGCTCCTTCTTTGACTGACCGAAGCCTCAGCAACACGTTGTCCAGAAACAGGTGTTTGTAACCTCCCAGTCTCTGGGAACGCGTTGCACAGACCTTTCTGCAAGGCCTCAAGAAGATGTTTCATCCTTTGCTCCCTCTGCGATGGCAAGATAAGGAACGCAACCTTACCCTTGTAACGTGGATCAAGGAGGGCTGCCAGCCAGTATTGGTCCTTCTCCTTGATACCACGAATACGAGGATCCTTACGCAGGCTTTGCAGGATCAGGGAGGCCATGCAGAGTAGGTTTGCTGAGGCATTCGGTCCGGAGTCCTCTGGGTCACTAAGGACGACATGGTCCGCAGCCACCTCCTCCCAGCCACGTACAAGTCCATGTGTTTCTTGGGACTGATCCCTTAAAGACTGCTGCTGATGCTGAGTGCCAGGCTCCACCTCCATACTGACACAATCTTCCTCCTCCTCCTCCTCGTCCTCTTCCTGTGTGATCGGCGAGCACGCAGGAACACTGTCTGGATAAAGGGGGCCTTGAGAGCTAAGGAAGTCCTCCTCTTCTGCCTCTGTTCTGCCTCAAGGACCCTGTCCATTATTCCACGCAGCGTGTGCTCCAACAGGTGGACAAGGGGGACAGTGTCACTGATGCATGCACTGTCACTGCTCACCATCCTCGTGGCCTCCTCAAATGGTGACAGGACAGTGCATGCATCCCTGATCATGGCCCACTGGCGTGGGGAAAAAAAACCAAGCTCCCTGACCCTGTCCTGGTGCCATAGTCGCACAGGTACTCATTGATGGCCCTCTGCTGCGTGTGCAGCCGCTGCAGCATGGCCAATGTTGAGTTCCACCTGGTGGGCATGTCACAGATTAGGCGGTTCTTGGGCAGGTTAAACTCCTTTTGGAGGTCCGTCAGCCGAGCACTGGCATTATATGACCGGCGGAAATGCACACAGACTTTCCTGGCCTGCCTCAGGACATCCTATAAGCCCGGGTACCTGCCCAAGAACCGCTGCACCACCAAGTTAAGGACGTGAGCCAAACAGGGCATATGGGTCATTTGTCCCTGTCGGAGGGCAGAGAGGAGGTTGGTGCCATTGTCGCAAACCACCATTCCTGCCTTAAGTTGGCGTGGCGTCAACCACCTCTGAACCTGCCCTTGCAGAGCTGACAGAACCTCTGCCCCAGTGTGGCTCCTGTCCCCCAAGCACACCAGCTCAAGCACCGCATGGCATCTTTTGGCCTGCGTACTTGCGTAGCCCCTTGAACGAATACGGAGCACCGCTGGTTCTGAGGAAGAGGCCATGGAGGAAGAAGAAGAGGAGGGGGTGGAGGAGAGAGGTGTGTCACAATCATTAGCATTTTGGAGGCGTGGTGGCGGAACAACCTCCAACACTACTGCACCTTGTCCTGCATCCTTCCCAGCTGCCAGCAGAGTCACCCAATGAGCCGTGAAACTTAGGTAACGTCCCTGTCCATGCCTGCTGGACCATGAGTCAGCGGTAATATGCACCTTACCGCTGACCGCCCTGTCCAGCGAGGCATGGACATTGCCTTCCACATGCTGGTAGAGAGCCGGAATCGCCTTCCGTGAGAAAAAGTGGCGTTTGGGTACCTGCCACAGAGGAACCGCACATTCCACAAACTCACGGAAGGGGGCAGAGTCTACCAACTGAAAAGGCAGCAGTTGAAGTGCTAGCAATTTTGCCAAGCTAGCATTCAACCGCTGGGCATGTGGATGGCTGGGAGCAAACTTCTTTCGGCGGTGCAGCAGCTGGGGCAGGGAAATTTGCCTGGTACAATCTGACGTCGGTGTACCAAAAGCAGATTGCCCACAAGTACTTGGCTGTGACACACCTAATTCTACACCTTCATTCCTCTCAGTGCAGGTCTCAGAGAGGACTGAAGGTCTAGTGGGGTTGGACATCTCAGCTGATGAGGAGCAAGGAGAGGTCCTCTTTGTTCTTTGGTGTGGGTCTTTTAGATACGCTTGCCAACGAACTGCATGGCAGGTCAACATATGTCTGGTCAAGCATGTGGTACCCAAGCGGGAGATGTTTTGGCCACGTGAGATACGCTTGAGACATATGTTGCAAATAGCAGCGGTGCGATCTGATGCACTCGTCTCAAAAAAGGCCCACACCAAAGAACTTTTTGAATAACACGCAGAGACTGCAGCGCCCTGCACATGTGGAGCTTTGGGGTGTGATGCAGTCAATGTGCTGCCCTTAGGCTGGCCCCTGGAGGGCATCCTGCCTCGTTGATGATGTGCCGCCTCCTCCTCCTCCTCCTCCTCCTTCTCTCTCCTATCAGGCACCCACGTTGAGTCAGTGACCTCATCATCCCCTCCCTCCTCATCACTGGAGCAAACCTGGCAGTATGCTGCAGCAGGGGGAATATGACTGCCAGATTGCTGTCCTTCTTCGGCACCCCCTCTCTCCGTGCTCATGTTACTGCCTTCATCGAGCTCAGTATCATCATCAGAGCCTTCCAAATGCTGGGCATCCTCCTGGAGCATGTACCCAACACTGTGGTCAAACAGTTCGAGGGACTCCTCAGGAGGACATGGTGGGGCTAGGGAAGGAGTCACTGATGACATTGAGCCGAGGGAAGAGGCCGCTGCTTTGCCAGACAAAGTACCCTGGGCATGGGTGAGAGAGGATGAGGAGGATGAGGACGGCTTGGTCATCCACTCGACCAAGTTTTCCGCATGTTGCGGCTCAACATGGCCAGCTGCCGAAAAAAAGGCCAAGCGCGTCCCATGGCCACGTGCTCACGAGGATGCACCGTCTCCACGACCAGCACTAGACACAGAGCCTGCTTGCCCTCTCTTATTGGCTTGTGACTGTCTGCCTCTCCTTCTTGGCCTTCCAGACATACTAATGGCCTGTAGCTGCACTAAGCTGGAATATATATATATATATATATATATATATATATATATATATATATATGTACTGATACTGCAGCTAGCAAAATCAACTGCCTGCCTGTAGTATGAGAACACCACCAACCTTCTACAGGTAGCTTTAGCTGAACACTGTGAGCAGGACGCACCCCACTAACTTGGAGGTTTAGCAGAACACTGTGAGCAGGACGCACTGCACTAACTGTAAATAGTCTAGCTGCCTGACTGTGGTACTAATAGGATCAAAAGAACACCAGCAATTT
The DNA here is from genome assembly GCF_042186555.1 of Aquarana catesbeiana. Lineage (NCBI taxonomy): Eukaryota > Metazoa > Chordata > Amphibia > Anura > Ranidae > Aquarana > Aquarana catesbeiana. The sequence goes on from NC_133324.1 coordinate 956,861,888, forward strand.
TCTTCAGGTAGCTGTATTTCCTGTAACAAGACAAGCCTGCCTGTCAGTAAGAAGATAACAGAAACGGATCTAGCTGAGCACTGTGAGCAGGACACACCCCACTAGCTTGTAGGTTTAGCTGAACACTGTGAGGTGGACGCACCCCACTAACTTGTAGGTATAGCTGAACACTGTGAGCAGGACGCACCCCACTAACTTGTAGGTTTAGCAGAACACTGTGAGCAGGACGCACTGCACTAAATGTAAATAGTCTAGCTGCCTGACTGTGGTACTAATAGGATCAAAAGAACACCAGCAATTTTCTTCAGGTAGCTGTATTTACTGTAACAAGACAAGCCTGCCTGTCAGTAGGAAGATAACAGGAACGGATCTAGCTGAACACTGTGAGCAGGACGCACTGCACTAAATGTAAATAGTCTAGCTGCCTGACTGTGGTACTAATAGGATCAAAAGAACACCAGTAATTTTCTTCAAAATACTGTAACAAGACAAGCCTGCCTGTCAGTAAGAAGATAACAGGAACGGATCTAGCTGAACACTGTGAGCAGGACGCACTGCACTAACTTGTAGTTTTATCAGAACACTGTGAGCAGGATGCACTTCACTAAATGTAAATAGCCTAGAAGATAACAGGAACGGATCTAGCTAAACTGACTACAGTGTGTATATATATATATATATGCAACACATGGGATGCATATATATACACAATACACTTTAAGTGCAGCTAACTGACTGACTGTCCTGCCTAATCTAGCTAACTCAAATGAAATGACACTGTCTCTCTCTCTCTCTATTTCTCAGCACACCGGAACACACTGCACAGGGCCGCCGCGCAGGCGGCCTTATATAGTGTGGGGCGTGTACTAAATCCCCTGAGCCATAATTGGCCAAAGCCTCCTTGGCTTTGGCCAATTACGGCTCTCTGTTAAGGCGGCGCTGTGATTGGCCAAGCATGCGGGTCATAGTGCATGCTTGGCCAATCATAAGCAAGCAATGCACTGCGATGCCGCAGTGAATTATGGGCCGTGATGCGCCACAGGAATTTGGCGCGAACGGCCCATATTGTTCGCAATTCGGCGAACGACCGAACAGCCGATGTTCGAGTCGAACATGGGTTCGACTCGAACACGAAGCTCATCCCTAGTTCCCATGAATAGTGTTGTAGCATATTTAGGAGATGAATACTGTCTTTAATATACAATGGTAAATTTTGTACCATGGGTTGCAGAAAGTGATCGATGTATATGGAAAATTAGCTTGTGACACTTTCCATAGCTGCAACTATAGGTCCAACAGGGGGGTGTAATGGGGCTTAAAAATAGGGCCTTTTGTAGAAATCATATTTGAGGAATGCAGCCTCAGATGTTGTGACAATACCATCTGCTGCAGTTCTATTGACTAGTTCATGCGCTTCAATAGTGAACTTGGGCAATGGGTCTTTTGGGGGTTTATGATATACTGAATTATCTGATAGAAGCCTAGTCGATTCTGAATGATAGTCAGTACAATTTTTGACCACAATTCCTCCCCCTTTATCTGCTAACCTTATAACAAGTTGTCGATTGTCGGCAGCGCCGGACTGGCCTACCGGGATACCGGGAAATATCCCGGTAGGCTGGCTGCACTAAGTACCGCTGGGGCCGCTTTTGCCTCAGAGCTTGGCTGGCTGCCTGTGTCAGCAATATAAAGAGCAGCGGCGGCCGCACTATACAATGTCTGTGTCAGTGTCACCGTGTCTCCTCCTCCGTTCCAGCGCCGGCGCGCCGCCCACACTCAACTAAAGAGTAATATATAAAACAAGAAAAAATACTGCGCTACCACTAAATCGATAAACCCCCCAAAAAGCAGCAGTTAAACAGTGAGATGTGCACCAAAATGACAAAAGAAAAAGAAATAACCGCGCTAAAATATATATGAATAAGATATGTGAAATATTTTTATATCGATGTCCCAAAAACCTCTGTTAGAAAATTCATGTATGTATGTGAAACATTGCGATAATCAGAAAAATATATATAAGTCCATACATATAACTGTGAATCAAAAGGTGATGTCCATATGTGGTAGATGGAAATCTTTATATATGATAATTGACCAGAATCAGTCACAGAGAGAAGCCCATGAATGGACAGTTTAATAAAAAAAAGGTAGAAACTTACATAAGTAGATTGAAAACAGCAAATAGCCAGCCGGCATAGCGAGCACTCGTCCACAGACGTCATCACCATCCTAGTGTGGACAGGTGCTGGCTATGCCGGCCGGCTATTTGCTGTTTTCAATCTACTTATGTAAGTTTCTACCTTTTTTTATTAAACTGTCCTGCCAGTATTAGTATAGTATTAGTATAGTGTAATACTGGCAGGACAGTTTAATAAAAAAAGGTAGAAACTTACATAAGTAGATTGAAAACAGCAAATAGCCGGCCGGCATAGCCAGCACCTGTCCACACTAGGATGGTGATGACGTCTGTGGACGAGTGCTCGCTATGCCGGCTGGCTATTTGCTGTTTTCAATCTACTTATGTAAGTTTCTACCTTTTTTTTATTAAACTGTCCATTCATGGGCTTCTCTCTGTGACTGATTCTGGTCAATTATCATATATAAAGATTTCCATCTACCACATATGGACATCACCTTTTGATTCACAGTTATATGTATGGACTTATATATATTTTTCTGATTATAGCAATGTTTCACATACATACATGAATTTTCTAACAGAGGTTTTTGGGACATCGATATAAGAATATTTCACATATCTTATTCATATATATTTTAAAGAGTAATATATGCCTCTGTCTGTGTGCCTGAGGGGAGGAGCAGGAGAACGGCGTGCTGCTTGATTTTTGCCTTCATGATTCGTCCTGTGCGGCGCCAGCACCGCCCACTAATCTGCACGAGGAGAATAGAAGTGAACGGCCAGCCGTGCAGCTGCAGCACAAGAATTAAGGTACTAAAAATCTCTCTCTCTCTCTCTCTCTCTCTCTCTCTCTCGTTTTGTTTAAGTGCCAGATTATCTTTGGAAAGCTGTATACCATCAAATGCTGCCACTGTGCCCATAGATTGCCACCACTGTGCCCTGCCCATCAAACGCAGCCACTGTACCCATAAATTGCTGCCACTGTGCCCCATTAAACACAGCCACTGTGCCCATTAAACACAGCCACTGTGCCATCAAGCCCAGCCACTGTACCCATAAATTGCCATCACTGTGCACATTAAACACAGCCACTGTGCCCATCAAACGCAGCTCACTGTATACATAATTTGCCATCACTGCGCCCATTAAACACAGCCACTGTGCCCATAAATTCCCGCCACTGTGCCCATCAAACACAGCCACTGTACCATCAAACGCAGCCACTGTACCCATAAATTGCCACCACTGTGCCCATAAATTCCCACCACTGTGCCCATCAAACACAGCCACTGTGCCATCAAACGCAGCCACTGTACCCATAAATTGCCGCCACTGTGCCCATTAAGCGCTACCACTGTGCCCATCAAACGCAGCCACTATGCCATCAAACGTAGCCACTGTAACCATCAATTGCCACCAATTTGCCCCATCAACTGCTGCCAGTTTGCCCCATCACTTACCACCACTTTGCCCATCAAATCCTGCCAGTGTCCCCCCCGCCCGGCACTTACCTGTCTCATGTTAGCGCGTTGCTCCACCCTCCCTCCAATAGGCATCCAATCACAGCGCCTATCGCTTCAGCCAATCAGGTGACAGTAACCAGACCCAGTGCATCTGATTGGCTGAGAGGCGGGTCAGTATTAGGGAAGCTATTTATTTGATTTCTTAACACAGCACTGTGTAAGCAGCGAACGCACAGCAGTGTGCCCGCTGTTTACCAATTTGGAAGCCTATTAGAGCCGACGGCTCTAATCAAGCTCTTCTAAAAACACCCCCGCTGCTGTAATTCAGATGCCCGATGCCCAACAAGGGGCTGGACACCTGAATAGGGGGCGGCAGCAGCGACAATAGATAGATTCATGCAATGCATGAATCTGTCTATTAAAGATTGACGGGTGCAATGGACGCACCGCCACTGCCCAGTTGTATTTCCGCTGGGTGGGGAAATACCACCATGTTTTACATTATACATTCCTATACACTGTGTGCCCTATAAAAAGGAGGTGGGCATTAAGGGACAGAGTGGTGTGCAGGCAATTCTTTTTATTTTTTGTGTGCATTACTGGGCACTTTCACCCCCTTCCTTCCCAGGCAAATTTTCAGCTTTCAGCGCTCTCACACTTTCAATGACAATTGCGCGGTCATGCACCGCTGTTCACACAAATAGAGCTTTCTTTTGGTGGTATTTATTCACCACTCAGTTATTTATTTTTTGCGATATAAGTGGAAAAAAAGAGCGGAAATTTGGAAAAAAAAACAATATTTTCTTCTTTCTATTTTAAAAGAAATCCAATAAAATCTAATTTTGTCATAAATGTAAGCCAAAATGTATTCTGCTACATGTCTTTGGTAAAAAAATCCTGGTAAGTGTATAATAGTTGGTTTGTGTGATCACAGATATATGTACGCAGATGATCATGTACAGATGTGCGCAGGTGATCATGGACATGTGTGCAGATGATCATTGGGACATATGATTTTACTGTTTCATATGTGGGGGACAGGTGTTTTTACTGTGTGGGGACAGTGTTTTGGGGACTTTGTGTGTTTACATTGTGTTGGGACATGTGTGGGGACAGTAGGCTGGTGATCAATGTGTAAAAAGCTGTAAAAAACAGCTCATACTCACTGATCACTGGCCGGCTGCAGAGATCCGCTCTCCTCTCCGACAACTTTCGTGTGAGGAGAGGAGAGCCGATCGCCTAGAAAACGGCTCTCTATTTACATCACATGACGGCTGTGATTCGACACAGCCGTCATGTGATCAGGAGGGCCAATCACAGAGCCCTCCTGCTGATCGGAGATGCGCCGTGTCCAGGTGACACAAGCGCATCGGGATCGCGCCGCTGCGCGGGCACGCACGCACGCGCATGATCCCCACAACCCGGCTGTATATGTGCAGTGGCCGGGTGGGATGTGGTTAAAGAGCAACTGTCATCTCTGTCCTGCAGCGGCTCCTCCTCTGACCCGCTGTTGACTCACCGACAGTCCCATTCACTTTAATGGGACGGCTGGTAAAGCAGCAGTGACACAACAAGGTGAGGGACGTGGCAGGAGCAGGCGAGTGGATGCCCGCTAACAGGCGCTGCCATGATGGATCTGAAATGACAGGTGCTCTTTAAATGTAAGGAACCATTCTTGCTGGTAGTTAGAATCTTTGATATTTGCAAACAAAATGAAGGTTTCCTATTTAGAATAATAAGCTGTCAAGTTAGTAAAACAGCGATATCAGAACCAATTCAATCATACAGTTTGTAGTGTATATAGATATGCTAAACAATGCGATAAGTAATATTCCAGAATTTTGTTTATGGGTACTGTGACATCAATGCAGTGCATGTTATCTCAACTTGCAGAGTTTGGATTCAGTGAATGAGTTTACCAAAAATGAAAATATTGCAGAATATACAATATTCAGCCTCTTTTTTTTTTTTTTTTTCCTATTTCATCTTAAAGCGGGATTCCGCCCCTGAAAAAAAAAAAAAATTAAAAGTCAGCAGCTACTAACACTGTAGCTGCTGAGTTTAAATAAGTACTTACCTGTCCTGGGTGCCCGCGATGTCGGCTGCCTGAGGCCGACCCGTCGCTCGGCTCTCGGGTCCCGACACCGCCATCCTAGGTAAGGGAAACAGGCAATTGAGCCTTGCGGCTTCACTGCCAGTTTCCTGCTGCGCATGCGCGAGCGGCGCGGTGCTTTGTGCATAGGACGCGATGTGTTGTGGGACACACACAGTTCCCATAACACACCGCGCCCCATTCCCCAGAAGACAACGTGGGGAGCAGAAGACTGAAGATCACCGCGGTGTAGGAAGAGGCAGTTTAGGAAGACTGCCTAGCAACAGCCATTTCACGTAAGTAAAAAAAAAATTTTTTTCCATCATTTTTTTAGGTATTTTTTGGTGCATTTTTTTTTTCAGGGTGGATCTCCACTTTAAATAGAAATCTATCTTTTAGATTTTTACTCCAAAAGAATTTTATTAAAATAAATTTGATAAAAATGAAACAAATCTTTTTTTTTTTAAATCATTGATTTTTATCCACCCTGATAACCAGGGACTTACGGTAAAACTGTACAGGTGTAGTGAAGTGATGGAGGATAAACTGGGCCAGAGTGTGTTCCAGGGAGTAGGTGGAGATTAGTGACGTTATTTTGTGAACCTGCGACCAGAAAGGTTGTATTAGTGAACATGACCACCAAATATGTGTAGTGATCCAGGTTCCCTGGAGCTCCTCCAGCAAGTGTTGGGGGTGTCTGGATGGTATTTATTAAGCATAACAGGTGTGTGATGACATCTAGTGAGGGTCTTATAGTTATTCTCCTGGATCGAGACATTTAGTGATGCCTTTGTGGGCAAAAGTGAAAGGGGAGAGTGCCCAGGAAACCGTCGAATTACAGTTACTGTCATGTAGAAAGTGGTGGATTTGGAAATATGTAGGCATGTGCAATTCGTTTCGGTCCGAATTCGTTTTTTAACGAATTTCGACAAATTCGTTAATTCGGGAATATCCGAATTAACGAAAACCCGTTTAACGAATTTTTTCCGAATATTCGTAAATTCGATAAAATTGGACATTCGTAAATTCGGGCATTCGTACATTCGTACATTCGCAATTTACATTTGTACATTCGTGCATTCGTACATTTGTAAATTAGTGAATTCGTAAATTTGTAAATTCGAAAATTCGGAAATCTGAAATAATAGTTAACTAATAATAACTTAACTATTAGTAATTACTAGTAACTTTTAATTTATAAGTATTGTAGTTTCCTTTTAAATTTGGCTGTTAGTGAACGTAACACATACAAATGTATCCGAAGTTATGAATGATCCGAAAAAACGGAATGGAACGTAATGAATTAATAATAATAAATAACAATAATAATAATAACAACGTTTTATTATTATTATTATTGATTATTAATTTGTTCCGTTCCATTTGGTTAGATGCAGCATTCGCTTTGGATAATTCGTAACTTCGGTTAAATTTGTATTTGTTACGTTCACTGACAGTCAAGTTTGAAAGGAAATTACAATACCTATAATTTAATAGTTAGTTACTATTTCAGATTTTTGAATTTTCAGGTTTTTGGATTTTCAAACTTCGAATTTACAAATTTCCGAATCTTCTAATTTACAAATGTACGATTTTACGAATGTATGAATTTACGAATGTACAAATGTAAAAATGTACGAATGTACGAATGAACGAATGTACGATTGAACGAATGTTCGAATTACGAATGAACGAATGTACGAATGAACGCATTTACGAATTTACGAATGAACGAATTTACAAATCGCGATCATAACGAATGACCCGAAAAACGAAAAAAATAATAAACTAATGAAACAAAAACGAAAATAAACAAATTTTTTTGGTTGTGCACATGTCTAGAAATATGTCCAGTTAGGGTATGACTTATTAGATGTTTTTGCTGTTTGTTGACAGCATGTTTTGATCTAGGAGAGATTTAGGAAACATGTATTTTTTATTTTTTTTTTTTAGTGATTGAAATGGATAAGAAGGGTGAAGGTAAAAGAAAACAGAAAGGAGGAGCAGAAAAAGAATGTGAAAAAAAAAAAAAACTCTTAGAAAAAGCTGCAAACCAGTATCAAAAAGTCAGTAGCTTGTTTAAGATAGTGGCAACAAAGCATGACTTACCACTTGCATCTCCACCTAAAGGCAGTGGTGCTAGCTGTAGCACAGCAATACCTAGCACTGTACAAGTGGATAGGGATACTGATGCAGGTGAAGATATTCACCGCAGTATTGGACCTCCTATTGAGCTAGAAACTGATGAAGAATTGGAAGAAGAAATTGTGGATGAATCATTAGCACCAGAAGAGATTCCAGAAGTAGTGGGCATTAATGAGGGCATACCCGACACAGTTGATGATAAAATGTGGTTTATCAGACCAAAATCAGAAAATTTGGATTCATTCTTCCAGTTTCATCCATGTCAACCAGATTTCCATTCTTTTAATTTGAAAAAGTTATATGAGAGGAGGGATGGAAAGAAGCGTCACTGGTTGACCTATTCACATGGACATGGTGTTTTTTTCTGCATGGTGTGTCTTGCTTTCAGTAGAAAGACAGACATCAGTGCTTTTATTGATGGTTGCTTTGATGAAAAACATATGTATCAGAGAATTGAAGAGCACGAAAAAAGCAACCTCCACAATAATAGCTCTGAATCCTTCTTGATGAGATCAAAGAATATGGACATATCTAGTCATTTCTTTGAGAAACAAACAACAGCCAGAAAGGAGGAAGTGAAGAGAAAACGTGCCATCCTAGAGAGAGTGATTGACACCATCAAGCTGATTGGAAAAAGAGGTCTAAGCTATAGGGCAACAGCTGAAGCAGCATATACTTTAGAAGATAAAAATTTGGACCATGGAAACTTCCTTGAGATTTTGCTACTCCTAAGCAAGTTTGATCCAAGATCAAAGAATATAGACATATCTAGTCATTTCTTTGAGAAACAAACAACAGCCAGAAAGGAGGAAGTGAAGAGAAAACGTGCCATCCTAGAGAGAGTGATTGACACCATCAAGCTGATTGGAAAAAGAGGTCTAAGCTATAGGGCAACAGCTGAAGCAGCATATACTTTAGAAGATAAAAATTTGGACCATGGAAACTTCCTTGAGATTTTGCTACTCCTAAGCAAGTTTGATCCCTTGCTGAAAAATCACCTTGATACAGTTATTAAAAAAAGTAAAAAGAAGCATCAAGGTGCAACGAGTAGCAAAGGACGTGGCAGCTTTGTTACACTAATTTCTAAAACGACAGTGAACAATATCATCTGTGTAATTTCAACACTTTTAAAAAAAAGTATTGCCCAAGAGATCAGAGATGCTGGCATGTTCTCAATTCAGCTAGATACAACGCAGGATATAAATGTCTCAGACCAGTGTTCAATTATAATTCGATATGTCACGGATGTGGTCCATGAACATCTAGTTGCTGTGGTAAATTGCACATCCACGACAGGGAAGGCTTTGTGTGAACTGGTTTGCGATGTATTGGAATCCATGGAAATTGAAATTACAAACTGTGTTGGGAACTTAACAGACGATGGAGCTTCTAATATGCAGGGGCAGTACAACGGATTCAGCACATGGCTGAGTAAAAAAGCGCCTGGCTAGATTCATGTTTGGTGTTATGCACATGTACTAAATCTGGTGATGATGGATGTCACAAAGATATCTGTTCAGGCAATATCATTGTTCGGCCTTTTAAATTCATGTGCTGTGTTTATCCGTGAATCTTACCTCCGGATGAATGTATGGCGGGATAAGTCTCAGGAAGAAAGATTCCGATCACTTTCTGTGATTGGAGAAACAAGATGGTGGTCCACAGATGCAGCACTTACAAAGGTGTTTGGTTCACTTATTGATCCAAGTCGAGCCTTGTATGTAAATTTGATCCAGACCATGGCAGCGATATCATGTTCTGATCATTTTAATGCTGACATAAGATACAAGGCTGGAACTTTCTTAGACTCCCTCAAGAAATTCAAAACATGTATAACAGCACAGCTGTACTTATTTATTTTCAAGAATACCACTCCACTATCCTTGTACCTGCAAACACAGGGTATGGATATACTGCAGGCATACCGAATGGTGTCAGAAACCGTTGACAACTTACAAGCACATGATCATGATTCTCAAATGATTATAGATGCTGCAAAGAAGTTTGCAGTCTGGGCAAATGGCAAGTTGGAGACAACTGATTGCCAAGTTATGATTGAGGAAGACTTTCCACCAACTAAAAGAATACAACGAAAGAAAAGAATGGCTGGTGAGCTTGCAGTAGACAAACCAATCTTGTTGGCAAGTGATCAGTTCAGGGTGGAGGTATACAAAGTGACCTTAGACAAGATTATTAATAGTCTGCAGAGCCCATTTACAAAACATGGTCAGCTATTTGCAGATTTGGCATGTTTGGATCCCAGAAATTTTGAAGACATTTTGCTACACCTTCCCAACAATGCATTAGAACGACTGAGCAGTCTTGTAATTAAATTTGACTCCACGGCAACTAAAGAGAAACTGCAAAGTGAGCTGCTTGATTTTTCATCAAAGTGGCAAAGATTGAAAATGTCTCTTGATGAAGAATTTACTCATGCTAACAATGAAGGTCAAGATGAAGACGCCATCCATTCTCATCTTATCACTGAAACTGAGGAACAACCATACTCAACTGTTGGTGATCAAAAGAGAAAGTGCAAGACTTCTAAGAACTATGCATGCTGCTACAATGTGTTACTGCGTTACAACTTATACAGTCTGACGTATGGTTCACTTTTTATGCATACAAATTGACACTGACACTTTCCTCTTCTCAAGTAGCATGTGAAAGGTCATTTTCAAAACTGAAATATATCTTGAACAGACTTCGAAATTCCTTCTCCCAACCACATTTGGAGGCCTTTATGCTCATGTCCATGGAAAAAGAGGCCTTGATTGGACTAAGCAATTAAACCATCATTGATGTTTTGGGTTCAAAAAGCAGCTTGCTACAAGGGATGTTGCTTACATAACATTACAAGCATGTCTGAGGATTACAATGCTGGTTGATCTCCATTAGGGATGAGCTTCGAGTTCGAGTCGAACTCATGTTCGACTTGAACATTGGCTGTTCGCAAGTTCGCCGAACAGCGAACAATTTGGGGTGTTCGCGGCAAATTCGAATGCCGTGGAACACCCTTTAAATGTCTATGGGAGAAATCAAAAGTGCTAATTTTAAAGGCTTATATGCAAGTTATTGTCATAAAAAGTGTTTGGGGACCCAGGTCCTGCCCCAGGGGACATGGATCAATGCAAAAAAAAGTTTTAAAAACGGCCGTTTTTTCAGGAGCAGTGATTTTAATAATGCTTAAAGTCAAACAATAAAAGTGTAATATCCCTTTAAATTTCGTGGTGGGGGTGTCTATAGTATGCCTGTAAAGGGGCGCATGTTTCCCGTGTTTAGAACAGTCTGACAGCAAAATGACATTTCGAAGGAAAAAACCCATTTAAAACTACTCGCGGCTATTGCATTGCCGCTCCGACAATACACATAGAAGTTAATTGATAAAAACGGCATGGGAATTCCCTTTAGGTCTGGTATGGATTTTAAGGGGAACCCCGCGCCAAAAAAAAAAAAAAATAGCGTGGGGTCCCCCCAAGAATCCATACCAGACCCTTATCCGAGCACGCAACCTGGCAGGTCGCAGGAAAAGAGGGGGGGGCGAGAGTGCGGCCCCCCCTCCTGAACCGTACCAGGCCACATGCCCTCAACATTGGGAGGGTGCTTTGGGGTAGCCCCCAAAACACCTTGTCCCCATGTTGATGAGGACAAGGGCCTCATCCCCACAACCCTGGCCGGTGGTTGTGGGGGTCTGCGGGCGGGGGGCTTATCGGAATCTGGAAGCCCCCTTTAACAAGGGGACCCCCAGATCCCGGACCCCCCCTGTGTGAAATGGTAAGGGGGTACATCCTGGGGAATGCCACAGGGAAGTCCCGTCATGTCCCGTGCGTCAGAGGGGGGCGGGGTCACCGGGTGGAGAGGAGGAGATGCCGTCACACAGCGGGAGCCTCCCTCCATGCCAGCATGTATGCGGAGCGGCCCAGAGAAGAAAATGAAGAAGAGAAGAAGAGAAGAAGAGAAGAGTGGGAGCCTCCCCCATGCCATGGGTGCGGAGCGGCCCGAGGAGAAGAAGATAGAAGATGCCGCGGAGGAGATGCTGGATGAGAACGCCGGAGGAAGAACCAGAAGAACCAGAAGAAGATGAAGGAAGAAAGAAGAAGCATTTAAATAAAGGAATTGTCAAAAACTGTCTCTTGTCATTTTTAACATTTTTGACAGTTTTTTAGTGAAACGGTAGGGGTAAGTACCCCCTTACCATTTCACACAGGGGGGGCGGGATCTGGGGGTCCCCTTGTTAAAGGGGGCTTCCAGATTCTGATAAGCCCCCCGCCCGCAGACCCCCACAACCACCGGCCAGGGTTGTGGGGATGAGGCCCTTGTCCTCATCAACATGGGGACAAGGTGTTTTGGGGGGCTACCCCAAAGCACCCTCCCAATGTTGAGGGCAAGTGGCCTGGTACTGTTCAGGAGGGGGGCCGCACTCTCGTCCCCCCCCCTCTTTTCCTGCGGCATGCCAGGTTGCGTGCTCGGATAAGGGTCTGATATGGATTTTTGGGGGGACCCCACGCCGTTCTGCTACAGAATTAACAGCAACATATTTGCACTTTTTTTTTTATCTCAAACGGTTTATTGTAACTGTTACAATATTTAATTACTGTTAAGTAAAACATTTTGCACTTTTTTTATGTGTAGTAATTAACTACTACTATTTTTGTGTCTTGGTGAGTAATTTCTTTATGTTACGTTAAAGTTTTGAACATGTTTACGTCTTACATACTTTGAAGTAAAGTTCTTTGATTATTCCTTATTCTGGCAATATATATCACCATAGCAATAAGTGGACTGTTCTTGATGATTGTTCCACTTTTACCACTTTTAACTGTAATTTGCTTATGTATAAGCCCTATGTGCTTTTATATGTGTCTTATCTATATATAATGCACTCTTTAAATGTGCTTTAAAATGCATGGTTTTCCATTTTATGAACAAGAAAATAATGGCGTTATGCTGTTGGGCTGGTATAATAATGCTATGGGGCTGGTATGACATTTTTTCCAGGGCTGGTTTTCATTCCCAGTCCGGCCATGATTGTCGGTGAACTGTTTTAAGGCTGTGCGTTCTGCAGTAGTCAGATTTGATGATGAATGTGTGTGTATGGTGGACTGTTAACACATATGAATAATATCAGTGTAGACGACCTGATAAAAGCTTTGAACATAATGGCCTTTGGCAAATGGGGGGTTAAAAATGGATTTTAGTTTGAATTCTGTGTGTTGGATTGGTGGGGAGGTAGATAAATGTTGGGTTAGTAATTCTACATAATCATCTTGGTCTTCAGTGTATAGATCCTCCAAATGTTCTCGGGCCCTCATTTCTAATGGCTCAAGAACAGATGGGTCCCCTACTACTGTGCTGGGCCCTGAGGTGCTAATGTCACTATATGAATTCATCTTACATGTTTTAGCACCTTGGATGTTATAGTAGCGTTTAACGGTAATTTTTCTAATGAATCTGTTTAGATCTAGGAAAAGGGTGAATGGATTGGGAGGTGCTGTTGAGGCAATGGTGAGACCACATGCAAACAGTGACTGTTCGGGCTTGGACAAAACATGATCAGAAAGATTAAAGATTTGTATAGTCTGCACACTTTCTCTCTCCTTTTTGTGTCTCCATCTCCCCCCTCTCCTGCCTCTTCAATGAGCTTTATTTTGGGGCAGGCTAGGGGGGTGATCACTAACAAAGAGGAAGTGGATGGTGAAGGTTCATCTGTAGGACTGGGACTTGGGTGGACTGTGGAGGATAATGGTTCTATTGTAATTTATTAGACATCTCTGGGGGTCCTCTTCTGGCTTGGGGGGTCTTCTTCTGGCTTCGGGGTCTTCTTCCGACTTCGGGGGTCTCTCCGGTTCTTCTCCGCACTCTCCGGGTCTTCTGCCGGGCTCCTCCGCTATCTTCTGCTCTTTTGCCGCTCTTTTGCTAGTGGAGGAGCCCGGTCTGCTGCCTTCTGCCTTCTTCCCTCTTCTTGTCTTCCGATGTTGACACGACGCTCTCTTCGGCTGAAATGCTCTCTGAGCGCTCCACTCTGATTTATATAGGCGGTGTCCCCACCCCCTTATGCCATCACAGTCGCTGGGCATGCTGGGACTGTGACGTTTTAGGGGGCGTGGTCACCGGGTGATGTTGACCACACCCTCTAAAATGTCACAGTCCCAGCATGCCCAGCGAAGGCAGAAGGCAGCAGACCGGGCCCCTCCGCTAGCAAAAGAGCGTCAAAAGAGCAGAAGATAGCGGAGGAGCCCGGCAGAAGACCCGGAGAGCGCGGAGAAGAACTGGAGAGACCCCCGAAGTAGGAAGAAGACCCCCGGAGCTGTCTAATAAATTACTTTAAAAACCTGTGTAGTGTTTTTTTATTGACACTTCTTCCCCCAGGTGAATGGGTAGGGGTACCATGTACCCCATACTCATTCACATAGGGTGGGGGGCCGGGATCTGGGGGCTCCCTTATTAAAGGGGGCTCCTGGATTCTGATAAGCCGCCCACAGACCCTGACAACCAACGGCCAGGGTTGTCAGGAAGAGGCCCTTGTCCTCATCAACATGGGGACAAGGTGCTTTGGGGTGGGGGGGCCGCAGGGCGCCCCCCTCCCCCAAAGCACCCCCCATGTTGAGGGCATGTGGCCTGGTACGGTTCAGGAGGGGGGGGGGGGGGCGCTCGCTCGTCCCCACCCCCTTTCCTGACCGACCAGGCTCCGTGCTCAGATAAGGGTCTGATATGGATTTTGGGGGGGACCCCACGCCGTTTTTTCGGCGTAGGGGGTTACCCTTAACATCCATACCAGACCGAAGGGCCTGGTATGCTCTTGAAGGGGGAACTAATGCAGGTTTTGTATTTAAAATTTGGTGTAGAGTTCCCCCTCAAGATTCAGACCAAACAGTGCGAGTCGGTACCCTGTCGGCTTGCCATGGAAATGGCAAACCGCAGCTAACCGCAACCGCAGCTAATCGCACTGTGCAAATGCAGCTGATCGCAGTGCCTGGAGTCTTGAATTTCACAGGAAAAAAAACATGCTTTTAACTGCGGCAGAATAGCCGTCCGTGTGAAAGGCGCCTAACAGAAGTAATACTGGGGTGGGCGGTAATGTTCTTTGGGTGTTATGGATATAATATTGAGATTTGAGATACCAAAATCTAAAGCTGGCAACAAGGAACTAGATTCAAAATTTGTTCCTAATGCAACAGTGTCAGTATCTGAATTAGATATAGGGACAGGGAAAGGATTACCTTTATCAGTTTTCTTTTTAACTGTCTTTTTTGCTGGAATTTTTGGCTTGGTAGGGGGATGACTCTGTATGGAGGAACAGGGAAGGTTAGTGAGGTTATCAGACAATGGAGATGGCCGTTGGGTGACTAAGCATATGATTGTTATGCATATCAACTGAGGGGTGGGGAGGCTTGTGGGGAAAAGGGAAAGGAAGGGTTGGCCTTGGTTCAAAGTTCATCAAAGGGATAGGGCCTTCGTGGCTAAGTGTGTTATGGTAGTGATCATCTTCTTCATATGAACCAGGATGCTGTGTGCTATATCTAGGCTTTTTCCAACAAAAGATCCTATTGGTGTTATAATCATCGAAATCTCTATGAATCTTCTGTAATTTTGTCTTAATAAGACAATCTTCTTGGAACTTAGTATTGAGCTTAAGTTTTCTATACCAGGACATAGGTAAAGACGTGACATGTGGTTTAAGATTATGAATTAAGTCTGTGACTTTGGACAAAAGTACAATATATTAGATGTCCCTTTGCTTAATGACAATTTCCATCCATTTTTGGATACAGAATTCTACTATAGTAGACCACTGTTGGGCCAATTCTGTACCCAAAAAAGAACATGTTTCTGATTTTTGAGGAAGCCTGAGGAAGGAGCATGCATGCTCCGAAACGCGAAGCAGCGCCCGCCGACTCTGTACCTGAAAGTGACGTCATCACAGAGCATATCCGATCCACGCTCCAGCTCTCCAGAGGCGGTGTAAGCCAACAGTGCAGCTGTATACAGCCGAACAACTGATCGCCTCCACCAGCCAGTGATGCCCAACACTATCCCGGAACAGTGCGGATGAAAATTGTAGTACATACACCCATGCCTGAAAATGTCGCTCGTTTGTGAGTGTTTTTAATTTGACCTTTTACCATTAAATAGTTAAAACTCGCTGCATTTAGAGGGCGCCATTTCTTGTCTTTTACTTTTATTAGATATAAAAACAAACTTTCCCTTTTTTTATGTGATCACATGCTCTGTGTTTCAGCTGCATAAGAGCTGGGGGAGGAGAAACAGCAGCACATTGAACCCAGTGAATGGCACAGCTAGAGAACTGACCACACTGTGCTATCATGCTTAGTGTGGTCAGCAGGAACACCAGGGACTTCACACAAAGGAAGCAATACAAAGAGAACAGGATACATTTTTCATACCAGTACATGGTACAGCAGGTGCATATCAGGAATATAAAATGTTGGGGTAAAATATTCTTTAAACAAATGGCACAATTTGTTTTCTTACAGCTCCTGATTATTGAGCTTATATTCTGGGCACTGGATCCAAATCACCAGAAGATAACTCTAATGCCCCGTACACATGGTCGGATTTTCCGATGGAAAATGTCCGATCGGAGCGTGTTATCGGAAATTCCGACCGTGTGTGGGCTCCATCTGACATTTTCCATCGGATTTTCCAACACACAAAGTTGGAGGTCAGGAGATAAAATTTTCCGACAACAAAATCCGTTGTCGGAAATTCCGATCGTGTGTACACAAATCCGACGGACAAAGTGCCACGCATGCTCAGAATAAATAAAGAGATGAAAGCTATTGGCCACTGCCCCGTTTATAGTCCCGACGTACGTGTTTTACGTCACCGCGTTCAGAACGATCGGATTTTCCGACAACTTTGTGTGACCGTGTGTATGCAAGACAAGTTTGAGCCAACATCCGTCGGAAAAAATCCTAGGATTTTGTTGTCGGAATGTCCGAACAAAGTCCGACCGTGTGTACGCCCTATAAGAACCTACCAAAGGGCCGTGGTGAGTTAAAGCCACCTGGATTGCTCTCTCATTCAAGCAAATAAAACTGACTCAGTTTAAACCTCTACCATTAGTTCAGCGAATAGTCTCCCACAGATTCTATGAGAAGAGAAAACTTCCAACTTTTTATCTAATCCATAAACTGTGGGAGACAATACAC
Organism: Aquarana catesbeiana; assembly: GCF_042186555.1. Classification (NCBI taxonomy): domain Eukaryota; kingdom Metazoa; phylum Chordata; class Amphibia; order Anura; family Ranidae; genus Aquarana; species Aquarana catesbeiana. The sequence continues at coordinate 956,878,904 of NC_133324.1, forward strand.
ATTATTACGCAGCATAAGGGATTCACAAGACATATGCCAATATGGGAGAATTCTTGTTTACCTGAGTTGAATAAAATACCAGAATTTCTAGAATGGAAAAGGGCTGGGATAAATTGTCTTTATCGGATATTTGAAGGGGATATTTTATTGCCTTTGAGTATATTGAAAGACCGCTTCCAACTTTCAAAAGTTAACTTCTACCAGTACCTTCAGATTCGCCATGCTTTACAAAGCCAAGCTTTAACATTTCAATTTCAATTAAATCCATCAGAAATCCTACTGAAAGCAACTTCAGTTAGGCTTACCAAAAGAGGACTAATAGGGGACCTTTACCACATTTTATTAAATACAGTGAAGGCAGGTGGACAGGCTAATGCCCCGTACACACGGTCGGACTTTGTTCGGACATTCCGACAACAAAATCCTAGGATTTTTTCCGTCGGATGTTGGCTCAAACTTGTCTTGCATACACACGGTCACACAAAGTTGTCGGAAAATCCGATCGTTCTAAACACGGTGACGTAAAACACGTACGTCGGGACTATAAACGGGGCAGTGGCCAATAGCTTTCATCTCTTTATTTATTCTGAGCATGCGTGGCACTTTGTCCGTCGGATTTGTGTACACACGATCGGAATTTCCGACAACGGATTTTGTTGTCGGAAAATTTTATCTCCTGCTGTCCAACTTTGTGTGTCGGAAAATCCGATGGAAAATGTCAGATGGAGCCCACACACGGTCGGAATTTCCGACAACACGCTCCGATCGGACATTTTCCATCGGAAAATCCGACCGTGTGTACGGGGCATAAGAGATGTTTTGCAGAAAGATCTGATAGATCTTAATGCAGATGAATGGACTCATGCTATGGAGATCCTTCCTGAGGTATCTATCTCACCATCTCAGCAATTGACTCAGCTTTTTATTCTACACAGAACCCACTATACCCCACAAAAACTATTTGTGTGGGGAAAAAATGCATCGCCTTTGTGTCCGCAATGTTTAGTTTCGAATGGCTCCCTTGTTCATATGCTTTGGCGATGTCCCAAACTTCGTAGATATTGGGAAAAAGTTTTTATGACCCTAAATACAATTTCGCAAACAGAAATAATAAATACTCCTAAATTATCACTACTGGGAATAATTCCAGATGGAATTTTACCTGTAGATATGCATATAATGTGGACTAGATCTCTCTACCTAGCCCATAAACGTATCCTACAAAAATGGACAGATAAGGTTCCACCAACCCATAAACAATGGATTAATAAAATGAACTATATATTAAAAAGAGAAAGATTAACATATGAACATAGAGGAGTCCCCCAGAAATTCAGTAGAATTTGGCATTACTGGATTGATTCGAGTAATCTACTGTATGATGGTTCATGTGGAGGGATTGATGAGGGGGAGGGGGGGGAGGAGAATAGGGACGAGGAGATTGATCTATAATATATTAATATGATGAGAGTTGAACAAAGTAAAACCAACCGGAAATTAAAGTGAGGTGTATGTTTAGTGTTTAACGTTGGTGTGTGTGGCTAATTTTATATGAGTTCTTGATGTTGTTTCTATTTGTTTATGTCTCTCTTTGTCTCTGATGGTAAATTCTTTCTAAGTTGTTTACTTGGTCAAAGATTATTGTCTTTTCATCTGTATTGAACATGCATTATAAGAATAAAAAAAGATTTGATATAAAAAAAAAAGCAAATAAAACAATTAAGTAGAGTAAATTGAAAATGACTTCTGCGCTACTATATAAGTTAATGCACATGTGAATAGTTGCCGCTTAACACACTTAGACCTCTTGATATAATGACAAGCACAGTGAGGAAACGCGTTGAGGCGGAGCCTGTGACATCATTACATCCATCTAGGAAGCAGTTCACGAGCCGCCCGGGGACACAGAGCCGAGGATCTGTAGATGTTTCAGTGATCCAGGGATTGTCGATCTTTATCATACAAGTGCTTTATCTGCATGCATCAGGAAACAGTGCATCTGTAAATGTGAGTTCTTTACTGAGGTTTTATTAAAAGTTGTTTTTAAACGGTAAAAAATGTTGAGTTTTTTCCTGCCCTTATGACATATAACTACGAGGAACAGCATCTGAGTGATTGGGAGTTCTTATGAGGATAGAGGAATAACAGATTGCTGGATTTATACCCCTGAGGGGAAGGTGCCATTAGACCCTATAGTGGGTCTTCATGTGAGGTGAGAACATATAGAGACCGGTGGAGGACACGGTGGTGTGCTTGATCACTTATTTGTCACTTATGAAGATATAGACATGTGCACTTAGAAGAGTTTTTCTCTTGGATTTAATGACTTGAATCTACTAGCAACAGTCACTATTTATGTGTATATATATATATATATATATATATATATATATATATATATATATATATATTTTCTTTGCATATTGCTAGATTATATAGATTGTTTTCACTTTTGATTATGTTCACCTAATTGACTCATTAATACACCCCGCTGCTCAGTTGGGCGTGGTTGCGATTCACTATTTTAACTAAAGTGGAGTTCCACCCAAAAATGGAACTTCCACTTTTTGGATTTCTCCCCCTCTCCGGTGTCACATTTGGCACCTTTTAGGGGGGAGGAGGGAGCAGATACCTGTCTAATACAGGTATTTGCTCCCACTTCCTGGCATAGATCACCGCGGCACTTGCGGTGACCTACGCCACTTCCGGCGCCTACTCTGTCCTCCCCCGCTGTATTCTGGGAGACACACAGGTCCCAGAACACAGCAGGGACCAGAGAGGATGCGCAGTGCGACTCGCGCATGCGCAGTAGGGAACCAGGAAGTGAAGCCGCACGGCTTCACTTCGTCATTCCCTTACAGAGGATGGTGGCGGAAGCAGCTGAGAGTCGACGGACAGATCGGCTTCGGCTGCCGACATCGCGGGCTCCCTGGACAGGGAAGTGTCCATATATTAAAAGTCAGTAGCTGCAGTATTTTTTTTCGACGAACCTCTGCTTTAAGTAAAGTTCTGGGACCCAGTGGATTTGTGGATAATGGTCACTGAATAATTTCCCCAAATTACAATGTTCTGTGGACCTGAAATATTCAGATTTCTGTTTATTTTGACCTGCACTCATTCTAGAACAGGAAAGCTACAAAAAATCCACCTAGACTGTACTAAGCCATCTATTGGACCCTCCATGTTCCATACATAATATAATGAAGTGATTACTTACCTGTGTATACTGATACAGACTAAGTAACTGGGTCAACGCCTGATTTGTATTGCGAGAGCTGTCACCAATAAAACCAGCCACTTCTCCACGTCCTTTACAGTAATAGTTAGGAGCTTCCTTTTCTCCAGACAATATCTTTATGGCATATCCCAAAGTTTTCATTTGATCATTACATGTACTAAATATATGATAGCCCAGGGTAAGATTGGGCAGAAAATTGGGGTCCTCGTTGATCTGTTTAACAATTGTGATCATCGCCAAGATGCTTCTGTACTCTTCAGTGTCAGGACTGCAGGATAGTGAGATGTTTTCAAACCATAATAATTAAAAGTTAAAAGGTAATTGCAGACAACATAAATTACAACCAGTGAACTTCTATTAATATCTGATAAACATGGTAACTTTTCAAATGTGAAAATCTCTATTGTTCAGTGTCCTGGAGGTGCAAGGATGAACAGTGCTGGAAGAGGGGTACGGGAGATGCAGAGGTGAGTAGTTCTGGAAGAAGGGTGCAGAGATAAACAGTGCTGGAAGAGGGGTGCAGGAGGTGCAGAGGTGAGCAGTGCTGGAAGAGGGGTGCAGGGGTTGCATGGATGAACAGTGCTAGAAGAGGAGTGCAGGAGGCACAGAGGTGAGCAGTTATATGGAAGAGGGGTGCAGGAGGTGCAGAGGTGAGCAGTTATATGGAAGAGGGTTGCAGGGATGAACAGTGCTGGAAGAGGAGTGCAGGAGGTGTAGAGGTGAGCAGTGCTGGAAGAGGGGTGCAGGAGGTGCAGAGGTGATCAGTGCTGGAAGAGGGGTGCAGGAGGTGATCAGTGCTGGAAGAGGGGTGTTGGGGATGCACAGATGAACAGTGCTGGAAGAGGGATGCAGGAGGTGCAGGGATGAACAGTGCTGGAGAAGTGGTGCAGAAGGTGCATTGGTGAGCAGTTCTGGAGGTGCAGAGGTGAGCAGTGCTGGAAGAGGGCTGCAATTGGTGCAGGGATGAACAGTGCTGGAAGAGGGTTGCAGGAGGTGCAGAGGTGAGCAGTGCTGGAAGAGGGTTGTAGGAGGTGTAAAGGTGAGCAGTGCTGATGGAAGAGGGTTGCAGGAGGTGCAGAAGTGAGCAGTGCTGAAAGAGGGTTGCAGGAGGTGCAGAGGTGAGCAGTGCTGAAAGAGGGTTGCAGGAGGTGCAGAGGGGAGCAGTGCTGGAAGAGGGTTGCAGGAGGTGCAGAGGTGAGCAGTGCTGGAAGAGGGTTGTAGAAGGTGCAGAGGTGAGCAGTGCTGGAAGAGGGTTGCTGGAGGTGCAGATGAGAGTACTGCTGGAAAAAGGGTGCAGAGGTGAGCAGCGCTGGAAGAGGGTGCAGGAGGTGCATAGGTGAGCAGTGCTGGAAAAGGGGTGCAGGAGGTGGGCAGTGCTGGAAGAGGGGTGCAGGAGGTAAGCAGTGCTAGAAGAGGGTTGCAGGAGGTGCAGGGATGAACAGTGCTGGAGAAGCGGTGCAGAAGGTGCATTGGTGAGCAGTTCTGGAAGTGGGTTGCAGGAGGTGCAGAGGTGAGCAGTGCTGGAAGAGGGTTAAAGGGGATGCAGGGATGAACAGTGCTAGAAGAAGGGTGCAGAGGTGAGCAGTGCTGGAAGAGCGGTGCAGGATGTGCAGAGGAGAGTACTGCTGGAAGAAGGGTGCAGGAGGTCCAGAGGTGAGCAGTGCTGAAAGAGAATTGCAGGAGGTGCAGAGGTGAGCAGTGCTGGAAGTGGGGTGCTGGAGATGCAGGGATGAACAGTGCTTGAGGAGTGGTGCAGAAGGTGCATTGGTGAGCAGTGCTGGAAGAGGGTTGCAGGAGGTGCGGAGGTGAGCAGTGCTGGAAGAAGGGTGCAGAGGTGAGCAGTGCTGGAAGAGGGGTGCAGGAGGTGCAGAGGTGAGCAGTGCTGGAAGAGGGGTGCAGGAGGTGCAGAGGTGAGCAGTGCTGGAAGAGTGGTGCAGGAGGTGCAGAGGTCAGCAGTGCTGGAAGAGGGGTGCAGTTGGTGCAGAGGTGAGCAGTGCTGGAAGAGGGGTGCAGGAGGTGCGGAGGTGAGCAGTGCTGGAAGAAGGGTACATTGGTGAGCAGTGCTGGAAGAGGGTTGCAGGAGGTGCGGAGGTGAGCAATGCTGGAAGAAGGGTGCAGAGGTGAGCAGTGCTGGAAGAGGGGTGCAGGAGGTGCAGAGGTCAGCAGTGCTGGAAGAGGGGTGCAGGTGGTGCAGAGGTGAGCAGTGCTGGAAGAGGGGTGCAGGAGGTGCAGAGGTGAGCAGTGCTGGAAGAAGTGTGCATTGGTGAGCAGTGCTGGAAGAGGGTTGCAGGAGGTGCGGAGGTGAGCAGTGCTGGAAGAAGGGTGCAGAGGTGAGCAGTGCTGGAAGAGGGGTGCAGAGATGAACAGTGCTGGAAGAGGAGTGCAGGAGGTGCAGAAGTGAGCAGTTGTCAGGGCTGGGCTCAGCCCTTGTTTCTCAGAGCTGGCCACTCAGCTGTCGGCTAATTGCCAGCTCCTATCTCTCCACAGTTACTCGACTGTTGATGATATCCTGCTCGTCAGTCCTGCCTACTTAAGCCATTCAGCCCAGTGGATCTCTGCCTTCACCTCTTTACCCCCTGCTCTTCTGTCCTACCACTGTAAGCCCCTGCACATCTGCCCCACCTCTGTAACCCCCTGCTCATCTGTCTCACCACTGTAACCCCCTGTACATCTGCCTCACCACTATACCCCCCTGCTCTTCTGTCCTACCACTGTTACCCCCTGCTCATCTGCCCTACCAATGTTCCCCCTTTCTCATCTGCCCCACCACTGTACCACCCTGCTCTTCTGTCCCACCACTGTAACCCCTATACACCTGCCCCACCTCTGTACCCCCTGCTCTACTGTCCCACCACTGTAACCCCCTGCACATCTGCCCCACCTCTGTAACCCCCTGCTCATCTGTCTCACCACTGTAACCCCCTGTACATCTGCCTCACCACTATACCCCCCTGCTCTTCTCTCCTACCACTGTTACCCCCTGCTCATCTGCCCTACCAATGTTCCCCCTTTCTCATCTGCCCCACCACTGTACCACCCTGCTCTTCTGTCCCACCACTGTAACCCCCTGCTCATCTTCCACATTAATGTTCCCCCTTTCTCATCTGCCCCACTACTGTACCTCCATGTGTACTGTACCTTCATTGTCCTTCAGGTCATTCTACAGGTGGTATACCATTGTTGATATATGTATATTGTATCTTTCTGTTCTTAAGCTGTCTTTGGGGAAATTCTTCTACTGAGTCTTTGCTGTTATTCAGGTCTCATTTGATCTATTGCCCTTCTTTACAATCCAATACTACTTTGATACTCCAGTAAAAGCTGAGATGCCATAAATATATTGACTTGTGTAATGTGTCATTTAAAGGTGCTTGTGGAAAGATGTCTGAACCCAGAGTGTCAGGTGGGTTGGAAGGTTCACTCGGTCATGGTGATGCAGATGAACAGGTAAATCCAAGAAGTCCTTAAGGGGACCATGCTACATTTGAGGTCTCATCCAGGATTTATTCTGCAGCCGGCTCTAGTCAACCTAGACAAGAGCCACAGTCCATGTAGGAGGCAGCTTCTGTGACTGCAGTCGCTTTGAGTAGAGCCCAGGGAGCTCATGTGGAAAGAAGCATTGTCCTAGAGATCCCATGAAGTGAATGCACTGAGAGGGAGATTTGGCAGTGGATGAGAGCCCTAGCCCCAGGGCAGGGGGCCTACATTGTGGATATGGAAGCTGAGCACGACCTCGACCAAGACTGGGTATTGTTGGAATGGCAGGAAGAAATATCCGTTTGCTTCCAGGAAGAAGATGTATGCCTAGCCAAAGGGGTGACTGCCAGGGTGAAGTGGGGGGAGCCTGTAGAGAGGCAGCCATTGAGGACCCAGGAGAAGGGCTTAGGAACAGTTGGGAAAAACTCTTATAGGGTCAGTGCCCCTCTTTCCTTCTACACTGATTTGAGCCGGCTAGTCGATAGCTTAGTGAAGAAAAATCCCTTGTAAACATCCCTTGCAATAGAAAAAAAGCATGACTTGACCTCTTAAATATGAGATCTGGGGTCAAAAAGACCTCAGATCTCATATTTACACTAAAATGCAAAAAAAAAAAATACAAAAAAATGGCCCTTTAAGAGCTATGGGCGGAAGTGACATTTTGACGTCGCTTCCGCCCTGTAATGATATGGAGACAGGTGGAGGCCATCTTCCCCTCACTCGTCTCCATGTCAGGCTAGGGGAAAGATCAGCAAGCTGTCTCGGGATCTTGGTCAATCCTCAAGGCACACAGCTACTAACTAGCAGGGGGGTAGGTATGTTCACTGGAGCGGCGTACGTGCACCGCATTGACGTAACTGCAGTGCACGCACGCCGCTCCAGTGATTCCCCCGAACATCCTAGGAAGTGGTGAAGCGGAGAAGCCTCTTACTAAAACGTCTTCACCCACACAGCTGAAGCTGTCACGAGTAAAGCTACTAGCTGCTGCAGAACTCCATCGCGGCACGGCCGACTAACTTACTGACAGCGGGTAGACATCCAGGACGTTAGATCTACTGACGCCAACATACCTACCCCCCTCAGACGGATGGGAATGTGATGAGCTCCCTATACTTCCGAAGCGTTCGCTCTCACACCGAGAAGGAAGGCGGTAACGTTACACTGCAACATCTATGCATATTTCATTGTATCTCTGCATTGGAACTCTGCTAGTTAGTAGCTGTGTGCCTTGAGGATTGACCAAGATCCCGTGACAGCTTGCTCCAAAGGGACATGTTATTAGGGCACACCTTGTGTTGATGATGGCCCGAAAAGCTATATGGCATAATACCATTTTGAACTGTTTTCTGGTATAGGCAACTTGTCCAATAACCACTGTCACTTTGGCACAGCCTGACTAATTACTGGCTAGATCCACGCCTACAGCTAGGGGAACATCATTGCAATAGGAGCCTTTCTTTGGAATTATTTAGCCCTGGGATATGCCATACAGCATGCAACCAGTGTGACTCTGAACAACTTCAGCACGTCCCATTAGGACCTTTAGTCTGCGCTATCTGTTACCCCTATACGAATTACCCTCTGTGGTCCTATCCTTCATGAGGTTATCCCACTAGCCAGATTTAGCTTCATTGCTTCCCCCGGGGGCCACACATGCACAGTCACCCCTGTGTATTCTCTCATGTATATTGGTAACTACATTTATTGGCGTTAAGCCATTTGGGGTTCCTATGTATGTGTGGATCACTGCAGGCGCCTGCACTGCATGTTTTCTATGTTTGTTATTTAATGTGTATGATTTGTCTTGTTAGTCTTTGTTAGTTTGTCTGTTTCATTGGTGCACCATCTGTTATTGATTCTCCTGGTGTACCATTTTATGGTTGGTGACGGGGGACCGAGAATTCTTGGCTTCCATTGAGAAGCAACATGTTTTTACATACAATGTGGTTTTGGTAAATTAATAAAAATTTGGTATTGTTTTTTACACACTTCTTTCTTATTGCCCTCTCTGACCATTAGTAGCCGTCTTTTTCCCTGGGTTGTCCACTCTGGTGATTTTCCCAGGGACTGTTTCACATTTTTACAGGCTACAGCTAGAGCCTCCTAAGCAGAGGAGCGGCAGGGAGTAAGTAACCACTATTTATCAGCGGTGAGAGCCCAATAGTGTGGTCACCCTAGTTGTGCTGTGTTACATAGACACCTTTACCTACAACTACTACTGGGTTCATCTGGCCACTCTTCAGCAAGCACATTCACACTTAGCGTGACACCAAAAAACGTAGCAAGACAGATCCAAGACACAACTCCAACCAACTTTCTTGTTGTTTTTAATATCTTGTTTGAATGTTATGCATATGAGAGTTTCAGAAAACATGTAAGTACACATGTCATATGTACTCATTAGGGTTGTCCCGATACCACTTTTTTAGGACCGAGTACAAGTACCGATACTTTTTTTCAAGTACTCGCCGATACCGATTACCGATACTTTTTTTTTAATGTCACGTGACAGTTTTTTTTTTTGCTATTTTTTTTTTGGGGGGGGGGGGTGAACGTTGTATGTGTGTGTGTTTTTTTTTTACAATTTTTATTTTTTACAATAATATTTTTTTATTCTTTATTGTTTTTTTGTTTTTGTTTTTTTTAATCAGCCCTTTTGGGGGGCTTTGGTGAGATATCAGGGGGTCTTAACAGACCTCTGATATCTCCCCCTTGAGACAGAGAAAGAGACAGAGGATAAAGATTCCCCAGTCCCTTTCTCTGCAGCGTCAGCTGCACTGAGAATGAATGGAGAGAAGACAGCGGCTCCTCTCCATTCATAAACTGACACATTGTAATCACAGGAGATTACAATGTTTCAGTTATGTGAATGGACAGAGTCAGCTGACTCTATCCATACACAAAGGAAGGAGGAGGGGGACAGAGGAACTGAGGGGGAGAACGGAGGGGACAGATAAGGAGAGAGGAACGGAGGGGACAGATAATAAGAGAGGAAAGGAGGGGACAGATAAGGAGAGAGGAACGGAGGGGGAGAACGGAGGGGGACAGATAAGGAGAGAGGAATGCAGGGGACAGCGGAGAGGCACAGAGGAAAGGAGGGGGCATGGAGGAGGATGCAGTGACAGTCAGCGGTGAGCGATCACCGCTGTATGTCACTAAAGCTGGTGAAAGGCGCTGGGGGAGAATCTTGTAACTCCCCCACGCGCCGATCACAGCTGTCCTCTAGGTATCGGGGGAAGCATCGGGAGCATTTGCCCCAGTACAAGTACTGGGGCAAATGCTCGGTATCGGTGCCGATACCGATACTAGTATCGGTATCGGGACAACCCTAGTACTCATTATCAACAATTTATGTTGTTATTTGTTCATGTTGTCACTAAGGTTGCATGCTTAAACTGTCTGTTAATATATTATAGACACATGACTAGGGATGAGCCGAACACCCCCTGGTTCGGTTCGCACCAGAACCTGCGAACGGATCGAAAATTTGCACAAACGTTAGAACCCCATTGACGTCTATGGGACTCGAACGTTCGAAATCAAAAGTGCTCATTTTAAAGGCCAATTTGCATGGTATTGTCCTAAAAAGGGTTTGGGGACCCGGGTCCTGCCCCAGGTTCAATGTATCAATGCAAAAAAAACTTTTTAAAACGGCTGTTTTTTCGGGAGCAGTGATTTTAATGATGCTTAAAGTAAAAAAAAAGTGAAATATTCCTTTAAATATCGTACCTGGGGGGTGTCTATAGTATGCCTGTAAAGTGGCGCGTGTTTCCCGTGCTTAGAACAGTCCCTCCACAAAATGACATTTTTAAAGGAATAAAAGTAATTTAAAACTGCTTGCGGCTTTAATGTAATGTCGGGTCCTGGCAATATGGATGAAAATCAGTGAGACAAACGGCATGGGTAACCCCCCAGTCCATTACCAGGCCCTTTGGGTCCTGTATGGATATTAAGGGGAACCCCGCACCCAAATAGAAAAAAGGAAAGGTGTGGGGCCCCAAGGCCCTATATACTCTGAACAGCAGTATACAGGCGGTGCAAACAAGACAGGGACTGTAGGTTTGTTGTTAAGTAGAATCTGTTTGTAATTTTGAACTGGTACATTTTTAAAGAGTAGCTCCAGCCAAAAAATCTGTTTTTAAGCTTTTTGGAAAACATAGGGAAGGGTTATCACCCCTGTGACATTTGTTTTGCTGTCTGTGCTCCTCTTCAGAAGATTTCACCTCACTTTTTGTCCCAATGACAAATGTTTTTTGAAAATTTGGGGTTTTTAGTGAAACAAGGATTGGTGATAAAGCATCAGGGGAAATGAGAAAAGTTTTTCCCATATTAACTCTTATGCCCTGTACACACGGTCGGATTTTCCGACAGAAAATATGTGATAGGACCTTGTTGTCGGAAATTCTGACTGTGTGTGTGCTCCATTACACATTTTCCAATGATCTGATTTTCCGATAACTTTGTGTGACCGTGTGTATGCAAAACAAGTTTAGCCAACATCCGCTGGAAAAAATCCATGGACTTTGTTGTCGGAATGTCCGATCAATGTCCGTGTGTATGGGGCATTACAGGAGAGAACTTTCCTTCCTATGGGGTAGATTTCATCTCACTTCCTGTTGTCTCCTTCCGTTTGCAAGTAGGAGTCGTTTGTAAGTTGGATGTTTGAAAGAAGGGGCCTGCCCTATATACTCAGCAGAAAGTTGGGCCTTAGGTGTTGTTGTGGCCTCAACACTGTTAGCCCTCACAGGGCCCTGCTGTGAAATATTAGATCAAGAATTGTAATTACATGCCCCTGTTGAACAGGGCCAGAAAAATTGGGCCTTTGGTAATGGGGGTGCTGGTGCCTCAACACTGTAAGTCCTCACAGTTACTCTTGGTGGGCGCTGGAACGGGGCCTGCTGTGAAATATTAGATTAAGAATTGTAATTACATGTCCTCGTTGAACAGGGGCTGAAAATTGGGCCTTTAGTGGTGGTGGTGCTGGTGGCACAACACTATAAGTCCTCACAGTTAATCTTGGTGGGTGCAGAAACGGGCCCTGCTGTGAAATATTCAATCAAGAATTGTAATTACATGCCCCTGTTGAACAGGGCCAGAAAAATTGGGCCTTTGGTGGTGGTGCTGGTGGCACAACACTGTAAGTCCTCAAAGTTAATCTTGGTGAGCGCAGAAACGGGCCCTGCTGTGAAATATTAGATCAAAAATTGTAATTACATGCCCCTGTTAAACAGGGCCTGAAAATTGGGCTTTAGGCACTGGTGCTGGTGCCACAACACTGCAACCCCTCACAGTTAATCTTGGTGGGTGCAGAAACGGGCCCTGCTGTGAAATATTCAATCAAGAATTGTAATTACATGCCCCTGTTGAACAGGGCCAGAAAAATTGGGCCTTTGGTGGTGGTGCTGGTGGCACAACACTGTAAGTCCTCAAAGTTAATCTTGGTGGGCGCAGGAACAAGCCCTGCTGCAAAGTATTGCATCAAAAATTGTAATTACACGCCCCTGTTAAACAGGGGCTGAAAAATTAGGCCTTAGGCACTGGTGGCGGCGCCCAGAACCAAAAATGTTCTTACAAGCTATCAGCATGATCATTGAGGAGGAAGAAGATAATTACTCAGGATAGTCACTCAGCATCAGCATAGGCAGTCTTTGAAGGGATCTGAGATTTCAAAAAAAAAATGATTCGGTTACATCAGCATCAGGTGCTTGGTAGCTGGTGGTGATCCAAGACTGATTCATTTTTATGAAGGTCAGTCGATCGACCGAGTCAGTGGACAGACGCACCCTGTGATCGGTTACAAAGCCTCCAGCAGCACTGAATGTGCGTTCCGAAAGAACGCTGGATGCAGGACAGGCTGGTAGCTCAATTGCATACTGTGCAAGCTCTGGCCAATAATCCATCCTCAAGACCCAGTAACCCAGAGGATTTTCGGTGGGAAAGGTGTCCAAGTCAGATCTTGCCCCTAGGTATTCCTGCACCATGTAAAACAGACGCTGCCGATGGTTGCTGGAACCGATCATACCTTGGGGCTGCGGACTAAAAAATTGTCTGAATGCATCGGTCAGACGGCCACCTTCTCCACCGCTCCTTCTTTGATTGACCGAAGCCTCAGCAACACGTTGTCCAGAAACAGGAGTTTGTAACATCCCAGTCTCTGGGAACGCATTGCACAGACCTTTCTGCAAGGCCTCCCGAAGATGTTTCATCCTCTGCTCCCTCTGCGACGGCAAGATGAGGTCCGCAACCTTACCCTTGTAACCTAGATCAAGGAGGGTTGCCAGAGAGTTTTGGTCCTTCTCCTTGATACCACGAATACGAGGATCCTTCCGCAGGCTTTGCAGGATCAGGGAGGCCATGCAGCGTAGGTTTGCTGAGGCATTTGGTCCGGCGTCCTCTGGGTCACTAAGGATGACATGATCCGCAGCCACCTCCTCCCAGCCACGTACAAGTCCAAGTGTTTCTTGGGACTAATTCCTTAAAGACTGCTGCTGATGCTGAGTGCCAGGTTCCACCTCCATACTGACACAATCCTCCTCCTCCTCGTCCTCTTCCTGTGTGATCAGCGGGCACGCAGGAACACTGTCTGGATAAAGGGGGCCTTGAGAGCTAAGGAAGTCCTCCTCTTCTGCCTCTGTTCTGCCTCAAGTGCCCTGTCCATTATTCCATGCAGCGTGTGCTCCAACAGGTGGACAAGGGGGACAGTGTCACTGATGCATGCACTGTCACTGCTCACCATCCTCGTGGCCTCCTCAAATGGTGACAGGACGGTGCATGCATCCCTGATCATGGCCCACTGGCGTGGGGAAAAAACCAAGCTCCCCTGACCCTGTCCTGGTGCCATAGTCGCACAGGTACTCATTGATGGCCCTCTGCTGCGTGTGCAGCCGCTGTAGCATGGCCAACGTTGAGTTCCACGTAGTGGGCATGTCACAGATTAGGCGGTTCTTGGGCAGGTTAAATTCCTTTTGGAGGTCTACCAGTCGAGCACTGGCATTATATGACCAGCGGAAATGCACACAGACTTTCCTGGCCTGCCTCAGGACATCCTGTAAGCCCGGGTACCTGCCCAAGAACCGCTGCACCACCAAGTTAAGGACGTGAGCCAAACAGGGCACATGGGTCAGTTGTCCCTGTCGGAGGGCAGAGAGGAGGTTGGTGCCATTGTTGCAAACCACCATTCCTGCCTTAAGCTGGCGAGGCGTCAACCACCTCTGAACCTGCCCCTGCAGAGCTGACAGAACCTCTGCCCCAGTTTGGCTCCTGTCCCCCAAGCACACCAGCTCAAGCACCGCATGGCATCTTTTGGCCTGCGTACTTGCGTAGCCCCTTGAATGCCTACGGAGCACCGCTGGTTCCGAGGACAAAGCACAGGAAGAGGCCATGGAGGAAGAAGAAGAGGAGGGGGTGGAGGAGAGAGGTGTGTCACAATCATTAGTAGTGGCATTTTGGAGGCGTGGTGGCAAAACAACCTCCAACACTACTGCACCTTGTCCTGCATCCTTCCCAGCTTCCAGCAGATTCACCCAATGCGCTGGGAAACTTAGGTAACGTCCCTATTCATGCCTGCTGGACCATGAGTCAGCGGTAATATGCACCTTACCGCTGACCGCCCTGTCCAGCGAGGCATGGACATTGCCTTCCACATGGCGGTAGAGAGCCGGAATCGCCTTCCGTGAGAAAAAGTGGCGTTTGGGTACCTGCCACCGAGGAACCGCACATTCCACAAACTCACGGAAGGGGGCAGAGTCTACCAACTGAAAAGACAGCAGTTGAAGTGCTAGCAATTTTGCCAAGCTAGCATTCAACCGCTGGGCATGTGGATGGCTAGGAGCGAACTTCTTTCGGCGGTGCAGCACCTGGCGCAGGGAAATTTGCCTGGTACAATCTGAATCGGTGTACCGAAAGCAGATTGCCCACAAGTACTTGGCTGTGACACACCTAATTCTACACCTTCATTCCCCTCAGTGCAGGTCTCAGAGAGGACTGAAGGTATAGTGGGGTTGGAGATCTCAGCTGATGAGGAGCAAGTAGAGGTCCTCTTTGTTCTTTGGTGTGGGTCTTTTAGATACGCTTGCCAACGAACTGCATGGCAGGTCAACATATGTCTGGTCAAGCATGTGGTGCCCAAGTGGGAGATATTTTGGCCACGCGAGATACGCTTGAGACATATGTTGCAAATAGCGGCGGTGCGATCTGATGCACTCATCTCAAAAAAGGCCCACACCAAAGAACTTTTGGAATAACGCGCAGAGACAGCAGCGCCCTGCACATGCGGAGCTTTGGGGTGTGATGCAGTCAGTGTGTTGCCCTTAGGCTGGCCCCTGGAGGGCATCCTGCCTCTTTGGTGATGTGCCTCCTCCTCCTCTCTCCTATCAGGCACCCACGTTGAGTCAGTGACGTCATCATCCCCTCCCTCCTCATCACTGGAGCAAACCTGGCAGTATGCTGCAGCAGGGGGAGCATGACTGCCAGATTGCTGTCCTTCTTGGGCACCCCCTCTGTCCGTGCTCACGTTACTGCCTTCATCTAGCTCAGTATCATCATCAGAGCCTTCTAAACGCTGGGCATCCTCCTGGAGCATGTACCCAACACTGTGGTCAAACAGTTCGAAGGACTCTTCAGGAGGACATGGTGGGGCTAGGGAAGGAGTCAATGATGCCATTGAGCCGAGGGAAGAGGCCGCATTGGCAGCTGCTTTGCCAGACAAAATACCCTGAGCATGGGTGAGAGAGGATGAGGAGGATGAGGACGGCTTGGTCATCCACTCGACCAAGTCTTCCACATGTTGTGGCTCAACACGGCCAGCTGCCGAGAAAAAGGCCAAGTGTGTCCCACGGCCATGTGCTGATGAGGATGCACCGTCTCCACGACCAGCACTGTTGCCTCTCCTTTATTGGCTTGTAACTGTCTACCTCTCCTTGTTGGCCTTCCAGACATACTAATGGCCTGTAGCTGCACTAAGCTGGGATATATATATATATATATATATATATATATATATATATATATATATATAAAGATACTGATACTGCAGCTAGCAAAATCAACTGCCTGCCTGTAGTATGAGAACACCACCAACCTTCTACAGGTAGCTTTAGCTTAACACTGTGCAGAGCTCGCAAAAAACTAACTTGTAGCTTACTTAGCTGCCTGCGGTAGTGACAGGATCAGGAAAACACCACCAACCTTCTACAGGTAGCTTTAGCTGAACACTGCAGAGCTCGCACTACACTAACTTGTAGTTTTAGCTGAACACTGTGAGGAGGACGCACTACACTAACTTGTAGCTTATTTAGCTGCCTGCGGTAGTGATAGGATCAGGAAAACACCACCAACCTTCTACAGGTAGCTTTAGCTGAACACTGTGCAGAGCTCGCACTACACTAACTTGTAGCTTATTTAGCTGCCTGCGGTAGTGATAGGATCAGGAAAACACCACCAACCTTCTACAGGTAGCTTTAGCTGAACACTGTGCAGAGCTCGCACTACACTAACTTGTAGTTTTAGCTGAACACTGTGAGGAGGACGCACTACACTAACTTGTAGCTTTAGCTGAACACTGTTCAGAGGACGCACTACGCTAACTTGTAGCTTTAGCTGAACACTGTGCAGAGCTCGCACTACACTAACTTGTAGTTTTAGCTGAACACTGTGAGGAGGACACACTACACTAACTTGTAGCTTTAGTTGAACACTGTGCAGAGGTCGCACTACACTAATTTGTAGTTTTAGCTGAACACTGTGAGGAGGACGCACTACACTAACTTGTAACTTATTTAGCTGCCTGCGGTAGTGATAGGATCAGGAAAACACCACCAACCTTCTACAGGTAGCTTTAGCTGAACACTGTGCAGAGCTCGCACTACACTAACTTGTAGCTTATTTAGCTGCCTGCGGTAGTGATAGGATCAGGAAAACACCACCAACCTTCTACAGGTAGCTTTAGCTGAACACTGTGCAGAGCTCGCACTACACTAACTTGTAGTTTTAGCTGAACACTGTGAGGAGGACGCACTACACTAACTTGTAGCTTTAGCTGAACACTGTTCAGAGGACGCACTATGCTAACTTGTAGCTTTAGCTGAACACTGTGCAGAGCTCACACTACACTAACTTGTAGTTTTAGCTGAACACTGTGAGGAGGACACACTACACTAACTTGTAGCTTTAGTTGAACACTGTGCAGAGGTCGCACTACACTAATTTGTAGTTTTAGCTGAACACTGTGAGGAGGACGCACTACACTAACTTGTAACTTATTTAGCTGCCTGCGGTAGTGATAGGATCAGGAAAACACCACCAACCTTCTACAGGTAGCTTTAGCTGAACACTGTGCAGAGCTCGAACTACACTAACCTGTAGTTTTAGCTGAACACTGTGAGGAGGACGCACTACACTAACTTGCAGCTTTAGCTGAACACTGTTCAGAGGACGCACTACACTAACTTGTAGCTTTAGCTGAACACTGTGCAGAGGTCGCACTACACTAACTTGTAGTTTTAGCTGAACACTGTGACGAGGACGCACTACACTAACTTGTAGCTTTAGCTGAACACTGTGCAGAGGTCGCACTACACTAACTTGTGGTTTTAGCTGAACACTGTAAGGAGGACGCACTACATTACCTTGTAGCTTTAGCTGAACACTGTGCAGAGGTCGCACTACACTAACTTGTAGTTTTAGCTGAACACTGTGAGGAGGACGCACTACACTAACTTGTAGCTTTAGCTGAACACTGTGAGGAGGACGCACTACCCTAACTTGTAGCTTTAGCTGAACACTGTGCACTACACTAACTTGTAGTTTTAGCTGAACACTGTGCAGAGATCACACTAAACTAACTTGTAGCTTTAACTGAACACTGTGAGGAGGACGCACTACACTAACTGTAAATAGTCTAGCTGCCTGACTGTGGTACTAATAGGATCAAAAGAACACCAGCAATTTTCTTCAGGTAGCTGTAAATACTGTAACAAGACAAGCATGCCTGGCAGTAGCAATATAACAGGAGCGGATCTAGCTAAACTGAATACAGTGTATATATATATATATATATACACACACACAACACCTGGGATGCATATATATACACAATACATTGTAAGTGCAGCTAACTCACTGACTGTCCTGCCTAATCTATCTAACTTAAATCGAATGACACTGTCTCTCTATCTATCTATCTCAACACCGGAACACACACTACACAGGGCCACCCTGCAGGTGGCCTTATATAGTGTGGGGCGTGTACTAAATCCCCAGAGCCATAATTGGCCAAAGCCTCCTTGGCTTTGGCCAATTAAGGCTCTCTGTTCAGACGTCGCTGTGATTGGCAAAGCATGCGGGTCATAGTGCATGCTTGGCCAATCATTAGCCAGCAATGCACTGCGATCCCGCAGTGAATTATGGGCCGTGACGCGCCACACGAATTTGGCGCGAACGGCGCATATCGTTCGCAATTCGGCGAACAGACGATGTTCGAGTCGAACATGGGTTCGACTCGAACACGAAGCTCATCCCTACACATGTCTGATTTTTTCACGTACCCCTGAAGAAGGAGATTTTGAAAACTCCAAAACGCGTTGGTTGAACCATAAGAAAATACTCAACACGGCCAGCTGCCGAGCAAAAGGCCAAGCATGTCCCATGGCCACGTGCTTATGAGGATGCACCGTCTCCACGACCAGCACTGTTGCCTCTAGACACAGAGCCTGCTTGCCCTCTTTTATTGGCTTGTGACTGTCTGCCTCTCCTTGTTGGCCTTCCAGACATACTAATGGCCTGTAGCTGCACTAAGCTGGGATATATATATATATATATATATATATATATATATATATATATATACACATATATAGGAGATTTTGAAAACTCCAAAACGCGTTGGTTGAACCACCTTCTTTTATTCTGTATCTTATCAAGTAATTACGCTATTAATAAAATTGATACTTTTCTACTTATTATGGAATCTTAGTGCCTTTAAAGTCCAGTTAGGGGATAATTCTTCTTTTGGTTTAGCTATTAGGATGTGGCACCTTTCACAGACATTTAACGTTAATCAATTTTGTACAATTACTACAAGGAATACCATTAGCTTGTTTAAGTTAGTCAGTCTGTTCATTCATCACTGTGCCTTATTGGATACAATCTAATGAGCTCCAACTGCCAGTGAAGACTATCAGGCCTGCACCACAAATTAAAGGCCCTTTACTATCCCTATTCTGTCTGGTCCCTAATTAGGATTAAGGTTGAATAGCCGGCCTGGGGTTCCCCTTAGAGTGTAACTACTTGCATTAGACATTTAACCATTCATTGCCCTTCAGGTCATGCTACAGGTGGTATACCATTGTAGATATAGGTATCTTTCTTTTGTTATACCGTTCTTAAGCTGTCTTTGGGGAAATTCTTCTACTGAGTCTGTGCTGTTATTCAGGACTCAGTTGATCTATGGCCCTCCTTTACAATCCAATACAACTTTGATGCTCCAGTAAAAGCTGAGATACCATACATTATATTGACTTGTGTGATATGTCATTTAAAGGTGCTTGTGGAAAGATGTCTGAACCCAGAGTGTCAGGTGGGTTGGAAGGTTCACAGTGTCATGGTGATGCAGATGAACAGGTAAATCCAAGCAGTCCTCAAGGGTGCTAAACTCCCATCGATTTTCAATTTATTTTTCACAGAAGCTTTTTTTAGTTCAGTTGTGGACCAATCCAACCTTTATGCTCAGCAATATATATCGCCAAAAATCCCAGTTCTGTTTATGCCCATCCATTTGAGTGGAAATCCCTGACAATTCAAGAATTTAAACTGTTTCTTGGCCTCAGACTTAATGGCACTAACATAAAAAATTAACTGCAGGCTTATTGGTCCACAAATCCCATTAACCATATATGCCAATCTATTCCACCACCATGTCCAGAACCCGCTATAAAATACTTGCGATTTCTACACTCCAACGAATATCCTGTGCCCGCCAAGAAATCGCCCCGGGTATGACAAACGTTATACATTTAGGTCACTAATCAATTATTTTAACCAAAAATTTTCTGAAATATATTGTCCTGACAAACATATGTGTCAATGAGTGCCTTGTCCATTTCACTGGGAGGCTGGTCTTAAAACAATACATCACAAGTAAATGGACCAGATACGGAGTGAAGATATACAAACGCTGTGAAAGGGTCACATGGGTATTTGTACAATTTCCAGGTTTATGGAGGAAAGGACAGCCAGCTGGATCCCCCTGATTGCTCAAACTATATGGGGACCAGCAGAAAAATTGTCCGGACCTTGTATAACCCCTCTTCAAGCAGGGGTCCCCCCTTTTTATGTGGACAACTTTTATACAATCCTGAAAACAAAAATGGTTGTGCGAAGTGTAAAAACTGCAATAATCTGAGTAACTAAACACTAAAACAGAGATAGCTGCGCTCACTGTATATCCACATGCATATAGCTAACAAATATGAATAAAAACGTGTTGTGCTATCAATATAAAGTGCTAGTGCATCAATACTTCAATCAAATGATAAAGCAAATAAAGTGTTTAAACAAACATGATTATGTGCAAAAATTGATTCATAAACATCCATGGAAAATTCATACAAGAAAAGAGCACAGTGCAAAGCAGTTCATCCCTAATGCTTAGTGCAGACAGTCTATAAATGAATGTGACACCCAAATCCAATGATCCTGTGTGTATACACTCCTTCACATACAAGTGCACACCACACTTACAAGCCACTTACTGCCATGTAAGACCTCAAAGATGGTCTGGCTGCACTCTTAGGGAGAAATCCCACTAGGATGGATGTATGGCACAATCCAGGGATCAGGAACGAGGGGTTTCCAAAATAACCAAAGCAGTCCACACACAGACGGAGCTCAGGAAGATATAAATTGAGAGATTCAGGGAGGGTCATTCACTAAGGAGAAGGTGCTGCACCAGTTCATACATTAATTGGTGTGCCAGAAAATTATTACATGAACGTGCGAACCAGCGCACGTTGAAGCGCAAATAGCGATAATACCTGCATATGTAAACTGCAACCGGCGCTAGGGTAACAGCAGTTTTCTCATTGATAATAGCGCATGCCCAATACAATTGGTTAATTGCATCTAATTGGGTGTGTCTTTTTAGGCAATTAGTAGGTGCTCTCAGTTAATTAACCCTTTTGATGCTATTCTCATTCCTATTACTTCTAATATTTCTTTGAAATGTGTTTTTTTTTCTTTTTTTACCCAAATCGTTCAATACATTACAAAGAACAGAGAAGTGTTTCTAAACCCAATAAATTAATATTTTCAGATCTTAATCTTTAAGGGGGACCATACACTGCAATCAGTTAAATCTAAAATTAGATTTAGTGCAAGAGCCTGTTTGATTTCCTATAATTTGAATTAATTGTTCAAGTGCATCTTCCTATTAGCTATTTTTCCTAAATATCGAGATGTGGGGTGCATGGCGAACTTTGGAGCTGATGGCTGCACATAACCACAGCTCCTCTCTACAGTGGGCTGTCAGAGCACATTAAAGCCACACAGGGCTTTGGAATCGGCCGATATTGGGCTCCAGAGCTGCGGGCACAGCTACAGATGCCATCCAGGAGATGCATGGGCAAATGTAAGTCAGGGAAAATGATGGATTTTTTTCACCCAGCCAAGTTGCTTCTCAATCCAAAATGGCATCAGCGGCCCTGCAGTCACTGCAAGCCCCGCACATGTCTCATCCCAGAAACCAGGCTCTACATCCAGGCATAATCTACACCACCAATCTGGTCACAAGCCGGGAGGATACTCAAACATATCCTCCTCCTCATCCAGCCCAGCTAAACACAGGCAGAAGATGCATGATTCATCAACTACCACAGCAGAGGTGAGCTGTTTTGAATCTTCCCTAGATGACACCAAGGAATTACAAGATTCCATATCTGAATTTCCTACACTGAACCAACCAGTCCTAGACATCACACTAAAGGGCATGCTGGTGTCCCTAAGCTTCACTATACATGCTGACATACTGTCTCTTGCCCAGCAGTTCAAATCAGAAATGAATGCAGTGACAAATAGAGTTTCACATGTGGAGTCTAAGATGGGAGAGTTTGCATCCACCTTTAATGAGCTGGTTGATGCTCATAATGAGAGAGATGATGAGATTCTCTGGATGAAGGCCAAATTAGCCGAGCTAGAAGATAGGTTGAGGAGAAACAACATTAAGATACGGGGGATCCCCGAATCTATTAAAGCCCCGGATTTGAAAATATTCTTCACCAACATTCTAAAAGAAGCACTCCCAGATGCTCCTCTGGAAGACCTGCTTATAGACCGCATCCACAGATTACCAAATCCAAAAGGCATACCGGCTCATCTTCCCAGAGATACCATTGCCACAATTCTCTTTTATCATGTCAAAGAACAATTCATGAAAAACACCAAAATCCGACATAAATTGTCATAAGTGAATAATGAAAAGTGTATACTGCGCTGTGACCCTGCAATCCAGCAGCCGGCACGGCTGTAGACAAAGAGCTAAGTAGGTAGAAAATAAATAAGTGCAGCGTTATGATTGCAAAAAAAGGGAGAAATTGTATGTGATTCAAACATATATCTGACAAAATGACACAAACTCTAATATAATAGATGTGAATGGATATTAAGCAATGTGCTAGTATAGTGATTGCACTACACACAAATGTCCAAATTGAATGAAATAATGAAATACAGTCCAATTAGGTTTGTGATCCAATACACATGTGGGAAGTTCTTGGCATTCCTGGGAACCTTGGAGTGAAAAAATGAAAGCAAACACCACCACCGTGAAAGAGGGAGGAGGCTTACCAGATAATATTGACTTGGCGGGGCATATACCACCCGAGTCAACAGGGCTTGTTGGGTTCAAACCACCCAATGGGGGACAGCAGATCCTGGAACTCCGTCAGTCGATCAGCCTTAGATGGTCATTAGATGTTAGCTGGAGGCTCCAGGAGTCTCGGGGAGCATGAAAACTTATTGTCACAGGAAGGGTATCATGTAATAGAAAAAGGGGGCTGACATAGCGTGATACTGTTTAAAAAGGAGGTGGTTTATTAAAAACATAAATTCAACACTCACATTTGGAAAAATTGATACAGCATGTAAAAGCATGAGGCGATGTTAGCGGAAGGTCCACCCTTGTGGTAGATGCCAGGTCTGTTCTCTTAATACTAATAGATCAAGGCGTATTACCACATTCACATCCACTAGTACCTCGCGATCACACGATATTGAACCCTTCATTACTTGCAGCTCAGAGGGGGTGGTCTATCTCCTACAATGCCCCTGTGGGCTTCAGTATGTAGGAAGGACCAAAAGGGCTTTACGGGTCCGCCTGAATGAGCATATAGGGAATATAAGGAGGGGTTATAATAAACACCCTGTCTCTAGACACTATGATCAGGTACATAGAAGGGACCCCTCCAATACCCTATATGTAGGCATCGATAAGTATAGACCACACTGGCAAGGTAGTTCCCTAGTTAGGGAGATCTCCAAACTAGAGATGTCTTGGATCCACAGACTAAAAAGTTATG
Organism: Aquarana catesbeiana; assembly: GCF_042186555.1. Lineage (NCBI taxonomy): Eukaryota > Metazoa > Chordata > Amphibia > Anura > Ranidae > Aquarana > Aquarana catesbeiana. The sequence continues at coordinate 956,902,187 of NC_133324.1, forward strand.
CGCCATTTGGCATGAATGTGGATACAGATGTGAACGCCTTTATTAATAATGCTTGAAGAGCCCTTTGGATTACTTTTTAGAACCTACCTGGATGGTATGGGGTTAGACCTACCTTAGGTTCTCTTGTGTTCTATATAGGGTCTGTTAACTCAACTTATCTGTATTATTTCATTTTTCCACTGGACTGGAACTATTGCGAGTGTATTGGGAATATGTTTTTGTCGTATATGGCAATTTGTTGTTAAAGCCACCGCTCTGAGTTTTTACCTATCCGGACCACCAGGGCAGTTTATGATAGTACCCTGGGTTTCCATCCCTTTAGACCCTTGGGGGTTCTTTAACATCAGAGATGTGAGAGGATATGGTTTGGGACTCCGAATGTTCCTGTTGTGCCCAGCCTCTTAGAGCTTCCAACAATTTTTTGGACCTCTATCCGATTTCTTTGGACTCTCATCCTCTTTTTGTATTTTTATACAATGAAAATTATTTTAGCCTAATATTATTAATTTTTCCAATTTTGATTTAAGATTGAAAAAAATTTTTTTGTGTTTAAAGGATTTTTTAATTTGTCAATTTTTTTAGTTTTTTGTGTTTTATATTTTTTATTCTGATTCTGTTCAAAGAGTCAGAATATTTATATCCAGGCTCCCATTAGACATGGTTAATACACCCTCCAGTTGGTCTATTTGTAGACTCAAATTTGTCTCTGACATAAACAGTCAATTGACATTGCATGTAAGTGGTGCGATCTGACATGGTCTAGGCCTAGTTCATGCCTGCAACCACCAAGAAGTCCACTAGGGGGCTTCTACAATTAAATTGGTCCCTATGACCCCATCACGGACTTTTCCGGTCTGTGTCACGGATTACGTGGAATGTGGGGTCACAACATTCTCTAATTTTGATAGTCTCTACCGAAGTTGATGTACCCGTATTCGGGTTCATCCTCGAGAGGGAGCCTTCCTTTTTTCTTATCCTTTTTTTCTTATCCCTTTTCCTTCGTTGGTCCAGTTTTTACAGATTTTTTAAAAGAAATTTCATCTGAGATTTGTTTATCTGCCATCGATATTACACTTGTGACATTTAGATGTGCAGAGTTCTTAATAATATGACCCATCATGTGTCCCATAGATCTATCATGTGTCCCATAGTCTTTATCATAACCTCTCCTTTTGAGATATGACATCTGCAAAGATATGGGTCACACCACACGCTTAAAGACTGACGGTGCGCTTGCGCATGTAAATGGTCTATTGTTTGCGATCCAAGTCTGTCACGGAAGTCTGTTGTTAGGACGAAACTCAGAGTGAGGCTTGGTTCGATTTCTCTTTGTACTATATAAGGAGGTGACGCGACACGTTGCCCGTGCCCCTGGAAGACGTAATCTTGTTACGAAATGCCGCGTAGGGCGGAACGAAGTGACTTGATCGCGTCATCCCCATCGCTGTTGTGTACCAGCAGGACGGGCTGTCTGTGGGCATCCGGCCGGTGCCCCAGACTTCTCTTCAGTCGTTCAACATTTTGATTTTACATGTGAGTGTTTACAAATTTTTATTCAATAAAACCATACGATTTTTACACTATTTGGAGCTCTCTTTTCCATTTATGGTCAACTTCGTTGCTGAGATTTCGATGCCCTGTCATTGTGCCATTGATCCATCTGACATCGAGGCCCCCGATATCTCAATGTAGTGACTCTATCTGGTTCCTTGATGGTGGTCCGGATTAACCATTCTTAACAGACTACCCAGACCCTTTGTAGTGGGGGGTCATGGGTCTCTGGTAAGCGGCCAGCATTCTCATTGGTGATGGTGGATCAGACCCTTTATTCCTAATCGTCAAGATTTCTCTACACCTTAATTAACACTTGGGTGACCATCTTATCAATTTATGGACTTTTTAATACCCTACAATTTGCACTGTTGCACATGAAAACACACTTTTGTATATCGATTTAATGCACATGTCTAGTGATGTGCACTATATATATGTTTCATATACCCTTCACGAGGTTTTGCACTTTATGGTGGTTAATTGTCATCTGTACAGTTTGTTTCATTAGCGCAGTTCCATTTTTGCAATTGTTTATTATATGTTTGTGTTACACATAGGAATTTGCAGCTTTACTTTTTGTTCACACATTTTACCTATGCGCAGTTTATTTTCTTCTTTTTCATTTTTTAACTTTGTAATGTAAAAAAAAATAGGGCACCTTTAAAAAACGCTTCTAAACAAAAACGCATCTAAACTTCGGTACCGCGTTTAGACACGTTTGGCGTCTGAAATGTCGCAAGCTTCGCCGTCTGAACTCATTTTTTTGCCTTCAAAGAAAAGCCTCCAAGGCCTCATGTACACTGCTGTTGGTAAACGGACGAATAGGAACAGTTGGGCATTTTTTTTCAACTGCTCCTGAACTCTCCTCTATGTTATCTTATCAGTACATGTACACAGGTTCGTTTATAGTCGTTTCTAGGCAGTTGCGTTTAGAGGCTTTTTTTGGAACCCAAAAAAATGCATTCAGAAGGTGTGTTTAGAGGCATTTCAAAAGCCAACACGTTTAGTCGCGTTTAGTCGCGTTTAGCCGCGTTTCGTTTAGTCGTTTTTCATTATTGACTATTTTGAAAAAAACATTTTTTTTCAAACGCTTCTAGACGCAAACACAGCTAAACGTGACTAAACGTGGCATGTAAACATGGCTAAACGGCCGTTTTTAGATGCCGGTTTCTAGCTGTCAAGTTAAATCGTTCAGGAGAGGTAGTACAGTGTCCCGTGTACATGAAGCCTAAACACAACTGCCTAAAAACAACATTAAATGACCCTGTGTACATGTACACATAAGATAACATTGGATTAGTTCAGGGGCAGCTGAAAAAAGCATCCAACTGCCTCTGAACGTCCATTTACCAGCCGCAGTGTACATGAGGCCTGATAGGAAAGCAGATGCAGATTTCCAGGACTGGACTAACACATGTTTCTAGTGAAAGGCAACTGGTGTTTTCTATTAAACAAGGTCTAAAAGGGCCATTGACATGCATCACAGTTGAACTTAGGAATGTGTCTTTGCAAAGTTAGACTAAATGAAATCCTTTCTTATCTTTTGCTTGGGGATAGAGTGCAGAGGGATTTGAAGTCTTGTCAGTTTTTGGGGATATCTGCACCCCCATGTAAGTTGAAGACACCTCCCAAATTTTGCTGGTTTCTCCTTGAAATTTATTCACTTCCTGTCACATAGCCAAACAGGAAGTGAGGGTAAAACCCTACCAATGCCTTTCCTTGGGGACACACAGGTCTAATTAGTGTCCCCACTAGGCAAATTGCACTCTATCACTTTCCTGCGTACACCCCAAATTATTATTAGGTATCTTAAATTTGGGGTTTATTTACTAAAGGCAAATCCACTCTGCACTTTATATACACCGCTCCTAAACCGCCCCAAAGATGCTGCTTGCAGGACTTTCTCTAACGTCCTGCAAGCAAACCACTCCAGTTTCACACTGGAGTGACAGGAGAGGCGCTATTTTTAGCTCTAAAACGCCTGTAAATCGCATCAGTGTGAAAGTGGTCTTAACCACTTGCCGACCGCCTCACGCTGATATACGTCAGCAGAATGGCACGGGCAGGCAGAATCACGTACCTGTACGTGATCTGCCTCCCGCGGGTGGGGGGTCTGATCGGACCCCCACGGAGCCCGAGGCGGCCGGCATTTGTTCGCGGGCGATCAGACGTAAGGGGGAAGCCATCCATTCGTGGCCACCCCCTCGCGATTGCTCCCGGCGAATGAAGTCCTTCCTCTGCCTCTGTAATGTAAACAGAGGCAGAGGAAGTGATGTTACCTCTCCTCGAGCCGGTCTTTTCGTTCCGGCGCCAAGGAGAGAAGACATCAATGTGAGTTTGCACAACACTACACTAACAGTAGAACAGGCAGGCACACTTTTCACCCCCCAGTCACCCCCTGATCACCCCCCTGTACCCCCTTTTACAGTGACACCAATAGCAGTTTTTTTTTTTGCATTGGTGTTAGTTATAAGTGTTAGGGCAGTTAGGGTTAGCCCCCTTTAGGTCCAGGGTACCCCCTAACCCCCCTTAATAAAGGTTAACCCCTTGATCACCCCCCGTCGCCAGTGTCACTAAGTGATCGTTTTTCTGATCGCTGTATTAGTGACACAGGTGACGCTAGTTAGGGAGGTAAGTATATAGGTTCGCCGTCAGCGTTTTATAGCGACAGGGACCCCCATATACTACCTACTAAAGGTTTTAACCCCCTGATTGCCCCCTAGTTAACCCTTTCCCCAGTGATCACCGTATAACTGTTACGGGTGACACTGGTTAGTTAGTTTGTTTTTTATAGTTTATTATAGTTTCAGGGCACCCGCCGTTTATTTCCTATTAAAGGTTTAACCCCCTAATTGCCCGGCGGTGAGATAAGTTACGTTTTTAGGGTCAGATAAGATCTGTGTCGCCCCAGGCAGCGTCAGGTTAGCGCCAGTACCGCTAACACCCACGCACGCAGCATACACCTCCCTTAGTGCTATAGTATCTGAACGGATCAATATCTGATCCGATCAGATCTATACTAGTGTCCCCAGCAGTTTAGGGTTCCCAAAAACGCAGTGTTAGCGGGATCAGCCCAGATACCTGCTAGCACCTGCATTTTGCCCCTCTGCACAGCCCTGCCCAGCCCACCCAAGTGCAGTATCGATCGATCACTGACACTTACAAAACACTAAGCACACATAACTGCAGTGTTCGCAGAGTCAGGCCTGATCACAGTTTTTTGGTAGCGTTTTGAATCAGTCGCTAACAGTCAGGAGCTTTTTTGCCTGTGAGTCTCACTAGTGTACCCCTAAATTTAGAGCCCAAAATGGCAAATCGAAGGTACACTAGTGAAGAGGCCTACACGTTTCTGAGCATGACAGATAGTGAAGAGGAAGTCACTCATCTGTCAGATTCAGGCTCAGAATACGATCCTGTAGAGGACAGCAACTCCATGACAGATAGCTCTGACGACGGAGTTGTGGTCCCTGCCAAGGTCAGGCGTACCAGACCCCAATCTTCTTCTTCTGTCCTTGAAGTGCAAGAACCGCAGGTCCTTGGTATGGAGCAGAGAAGTACTAGTGCCGCTATTCCTTCTGGTGAACTGGCAAGCACCAGCGGCCTAGTACACCCTGGTCGTACATCCAGCATTGCAGTATCACGTGGTGACCTGGCGAGTCCCATAAGTGCAGTTCAAGCTGGCGAGGTGGCAAGCACTAGTAGTGTCCCGCTGCCACCAAGAGGACAAACACAGGCCCGTCGTGCCCATAGTGCCCTTCCTGCTGCATTCGCCAATCCGAATTGGGAACCCACCACTTCTGCAGCACCTGTACTTCCCCCATTCACTGGCCAAACCGGAATTCAGGTGGAAACAGTTGATTTTACGCCACTGGATTTTTATTCGCTGTTTTTCACCGAAGATCTCTATAGATCTATTGTAGACCAAAGCAATTTATACACTGGTCAACACATCGCCACTATTCCCCAGTCCTCCCTTGCCAGAGATTGGAGACCAATTATGGTCTCCGAATTTAAGATCTTTCTGGGCCTTTCCCTCAACATGGGCATAAATAAAAAGAGTGAGTTGCGGTCATATTTTTCCACTGACCCAATTTACCATATGCCCGTGTTCTCTGCCTCCATGACCAGGGCACGATACGAGCAGATTTTGCGGTTCATGCACTTCAACAACAATGAACTCTGTCGTCCTCGTGGAGACCCTGAATACGATCGGCTCTACAAAATTCGGCCCCTCGTAACCACTTCAACCAACGTTTTGCAGACTTGTTTACTCCCCATCAAGTTGTCCGCGTTGATGAGTCCCTGATTAAATTTTCTGGCCGCTTGTCATTCAAACAGTACCTTCCCAGCAAGCGTGCCAGATACGGGGTCAAGATGTATAAGCTCTGTGACAGGGCCACAGGCTATACATGTAGTTTTATGGTTTACGAGGGCAAAGATAGTCACATAGAGCCGACAAACTGCCCTGACTACATAGGAAGCTCTGGCAAGATAGTGTGGGACTTGGTGTCACCCTTATTCGGAAAGGGGTACCACTTGTACGTGGACAATTATTATACGAGCGTGCTACTTTTTAGTCACCTTTTTGATCAACAGATTGGAGCATGTGGCACCGTGCGATCTAATTGCCGGGGCTTTCCCCAGCGGCTTGTAGATTCCCGTCTTAGGCTGGGGGAGAGAACCTGCTTGAAGTGTAATAACTTGCTCGCGATGAAGTGGAGGGATAATAAGAATGTTTTCGTTCTTACCTCCCTTCATGCAGACATGACGGTCCAAATTACTACAGCGACTGGTGTTGTGGAGAAACCCCTCTGTGTCCACGAATATAACCAAAATATGGGAGGGGTGGACCTCAACGACCAGTTGTTGGCGCCGTACCTAGTTGCCCGTAAGGCCAGACGCTGGTACAAAAAAGTGTCTGTTTATTTATTTCAATTGGCTTTGCTGAACGCTCATGTGCTATACAGAGCTTCAGGACGGACAGGATCCTTCCTTAAATTCCAGGAAGAGATCGTCAGAGCCCTTCTGTATCCAGACGGTGCTCCACCTCACCTTCCCCAAGCGAATGCAGTAAGCCGGCTGCATGAGAGGCATTTTCCTTATGTCCTCCCGAGTACCCCTACCCAACGAGCCCCCCAAAAAAGATGTCGTGTCTGCAGCAAGCGCGGATATAGGCATGACACCCGGTATTATTGTCCCTCCTGTCCTGACAATCCTGGTCTATGCATTGGTGAATGTTTTGAACGCTACCATACACTAGTTGAGTATTAGCGTAGGGTACAGCACTGCACAGACTAGGACACGCTTTCACAGGGTCTCCCAAGATGCCATCGCATTTTGAGAGACCCAAACCTGGTACCAGTTACAAAAGTTAAAGTTACTAAAAAAAGTGTAAAAAAAATAAAATAAAAAAATGTAAAAAATAAAAACACAAAAAAATATAAAATACAAAAACCAAAAATAGTTGTCGTTTTATTGTTCTCTCTATTCTCTCTCTATTGTTCTGCTCTTTTTTACTGTATTCTATTCTGCAATGTTTTATTGTTATTATGTTTTACCATGTTTGCTTTTCAGATATGCAATTTTTTATACTTTACTGTGTTTTATTGGTAACCATTTTCTTGTTTTCAGGTACGCCATTCAGCTGCAGAGCGGATTTATTTATCTTGTCAACAACAGCGTTTGCTCCCACGATATATAAAGCCGTGACTCCAGTGCTGTCGGAGGTGATTTCACCACCACAGTTACATACTTCAGCATATATGCCGAAGCATGGGGGCAGCAGAGGGCGGAGGAGCGATTTGCTCCTAACTTTTGCGGGAGGATGCCCCCATGCTTCGGCATATATATACGGTGCATGTATGTCCATCATTAGAAGTGGGTGGATGAAGGGAGGTATTCTAATGGTGGGCATACCCACCGATCAATATCTTTTTCTCGTTCAGCCCACAGGCTGCATGAAAAAAACGTTTACAATATATGCCCAACAAGGACCAGCAACGTACTGGTATGTTGCTGGAATTTGAGTGGCTATACCAGAATGATGCCTGCAGGTTTAGGTATCATCTTGGTATCATTCTTTTCAGCCAGCGGTCGGCTTTCATGTAAATGCAATCCTAGCGGCTAATTAGCCTCTAGACTGCTTTTACAAGCAGTGGGAGGGAATGCCCCCCCACCCCACCGTCTTCCGTGTTTTTCTCTGGCTCTCCTGTTCCAACAGGGAACCCGAGAATGCAGCCGGTGATTCAGCCAGCTGACCATAGAGCTGATCAGAGACCAGAGTGGCTCCAAACATCTCTATGGCCTAAGAAACCGGAAGCTACGAGCATTTCATGACTTAGATTTCGCTGGATGTAAACAGCGCCATTGGGAAATTGGGAAAGCATTTTATCACACCGATCTTGGTGTGGTCAGATGCTTTGAGTGCAGAGGAGAGATCTAGGGTCTAATAGACCCCAGTTTTTTCAAAAATGAGTACCTGTCACTACCAATTGCTATCATAGGGGATATTTACATTACCTGAGATAACAATAAAAAAAAAAAAAAAATGAAAGGATGAAAGGAACCATTTAAAAATAAGATAAAAAAGCAAAAAAATAATTAAGAGAAAAAAAAAAAAAAGCACCCCTGTCCCCCCATGCTCTCATGCAAAGGCGGTCTGGCGTCAAATGTAAACAGCAATTGCACCATGCATGTGAGGTATCGCCGCAAAGGTCAGATCGAGGGCAGTAATTTTAGCAGTAGTTCTCCTCTGTAAATCTAAAGTGGTAACATGTAAAGGCTTTTAAAGGCTTTTAAAAATGTATTTAGTTTGTCGCCACTGCACGTTTGTGCCCAAATTTAAAGCATGTCATGTTTGGTATCCATGTACTCGGCCTAAGATCATCTTTTTTATTTCATTAAACATTTGGGCAATATAGTGTGTTTTAGTGCATTAAAATTTAAAAAAGTGTGTTTTTTCCCCAAAAAATGCGTTTGATCACGCAAATACTGTGTGAAAAAAAAATGAAACACCCACCATTTTAATCTGTAGGGCATTTGCTTTAAAAAAAATATATAATGTTTGGGGGTTCAAAGTAATTTTCTTGCAAAAAAAAATATTTTTTCATGTAAACAAAAAGTGTCAGAAAGGGCTTTGTTTTTTTTTGAACAAAGTTGTCACTAAATGATATATTGCTCAAACATGCCATAGGAATATGTGAAATTACACCCCAAAATACATTCTGTTGCTTCTCCTGAGTAAGGGAATACCACATGTGTGAGCCTTTTTGGGAGCCTAGCCACGTACGGGACCTCGAAAACCAAGCACCGCCTTCAGGCTTTCTAAGGGCGTAAATGTTTGATTTCCTTCTTCACTGCCTATCTGTCGCGACTATACTCACCGAGGCCAAGATGCCGAGAGCGGCTCGCCCTTACGACCACGCGCACCCGAACCCCTGGAAGTGATACAGGGAATTGGGGGCACGCGGAGGCACGGGCTTCCGGTGGTGGCTGGATTCCTGACGAGCCCGAAGGAGGTCCGTGTAGCCGTTGGGCACTGGAGAAGCTGCAAGGCAAGTGGTTAACTGGAACTGGGGTATCAGGCAGGACAAGTCCGTTATACAAGCAGAGGTCAGAACCGGGATATCAAGCAGAGCAAGTCCGTATAATCAAGCTGGGTTCAGAGGTATCAGGCCAGGAAGCGTAATCCGTTAAACAGGCAGAGGTCAGGGTATCAGGCAAGCAAGAGTAATCCGGTTAACAGGCAGAGGTCAGGGTATCAGGCAAGCAAGAGTAATCCGTTTAACAGGCAGAGGTCAGGGTATCAGGCAAGCAAGGGTAATCCGTTTAACAGGCAGAGGTCAGGGTATCAGGCAAGCAAGGGTAATCCGTTTAACAGGCAGAGTTCAGCACCGGAAACACTGTAGACAAGGAAATAGCAGGTACAGGGGACAGGGCACAGCTGACGACAAACCAGCAACCCGACTGGGTGCTGGAGCCGTCAGATGTAGCCCTCTGGCAAGCGCGTCAGCATGACGCGCTGCCGGGCACCCGCACGGCCACGGCACGCACACGGGGACCGCCGTGCACCCGCGCGCGCCGCACCATTGGGCCGCGAACGGGTGTACGGCGCAGCGTGAGTCCTCCGCGCATGCGCCCTGGAGCCCGGCGGACGGAGGCGGCTTGTGCCTCCTGACAGTGCCCCCCTCCTAAGGGCGGACACTGGACGCCCAGACTGGACATCACCTCCGGATGGTCTCGGTGGAAAGTTTGAATTAAGCGTGGTGCATGTAGGTTCTTTGCAGGTTCCCAAGAGTTGTCCTCAGGTGGATATCCCTTCCACTGGATCAGATACTGCAGTTGTCTGCCCTTCTTCCTACAGTTAAGGATGGACTCCACCTCAAACTCATTCTCTCCATCCACCCTAACTGGTGGCGGAGGAAGTTCCCCTCTTTCCGGAAAAGTGCTGTCCACCACGGGCTTCAATAAGGACACGTGGAAGACAGGATGGATTCTGTAAGTCTTTGGTAATGCTAGCTCCATAGCCACAGGGTTGATAATCCTTTTGATGGGGAAAGGACCAATGAACTTGGGCCCCAATTTCCGAGAAGGCACGGATAGTTTAAGGTTGGTAGTAGATAGCCAGACCTCCTCTCCTAATTTAAAGGTTGGATTTTCCCTCCTGCCCCGGTCATACTGTTCCTTGTAATCCGTTTGAGCCCTTTGCAACATGTCTTGAATCCTCTGGAAATTCGCTTGTAAAGAGGTTATTCTGTCATGCACTGCCGGGACTGCTATCTCAGGAACATCGTTGGACAGAAAGGTGGGATGGAATCCGCAATTTGCCCAGAAAGGCGTTTGGTTGGTAGCAGCGTGAACGGAATTGTTATACGCGAACTCTGCGTATGGGAGAAGGCTTGCCCAATCATCTTGAGATCCTGAGCAGAAACACCGCAGATATTGCTCTAGAGTCTGGTTCGTCCTCTCCGTTTGGCCGTTACTCTGAGGGTGGTAAGCTGATGAGAGGCAGACTTTGATATTTAAGGCTTTGCAGAGCTCCCTCCAAAATTTGGACGTAAATTGTACACCCCTGTCTGATACAATGTTCTTTGGTACGCCATGGAGCCTAATGATTTCCTTCAGAAAAATATTGGCAGTCTCTAAGGCCGAAGGGGTGCCCTTCATGGGCAAAAAATGGGCCATCTTGGAGAGACGGTCAACCACGACAAAAATAGTGGTAAAACCCCCCGAGGCTGGCAAGTCCACTATGAAATCCATGGAGACGTCAGACCATGGCCATTCGGGGATAGGTAGAGGTCTTAGTAAACCCCAAGACTTGGCGTTTCGACCCTTGTTCCGCTGACACAGAGAGCAGGATGCCACATATTCCTTGCAATCCCGTCTCCACCCAGGCCACCAAAAGGAACGAGAGACCAGCTCGGATGTCTTCCTTACTCCAAAGTGCCCTGCGAGTTTATGGTCATGGCACATCTTAAGGGTTAGCGACCGTGTCTCCCGAGGTACAAAAATTTTCCCACGGATCCAAAAAAAATTACCATTTCTTTTCAAGGATTGCACCTCTGGTTCCATGCAAGAGTTGGATGATGATTTGATGGACGACATCAAATCCACTTGTGCCACCCCAAGGAAGTTTTGAGAAGAGAGGATTGTACCAGGTTCTAGAGTTTGGGACTCTGCAGAGAACATCCGTGAGAGTGCGTCTGCCTTTCCATTCTTTGAGCCAGGTCTGTAGGATATGTGGAAGTTGAAGCGAGAGAAAAAGAGAGCCCAGCGGGCTTGTCTGGGTTTTAGTCGTTTTGCTGTCCGTAAGTATTCGAGGTTTTTATGATCTGTAAAGATCATCACTGGATGTAATGCGCCTTCGAGCAGATACCTCCATTCTTCTAGAGCGAATTTTATGGCCAGCAGCTCCCTGTCACCCACGTCGTAGTTTAACTCTGGCGGGCTGAGTCTCCGGGAAGCGAATGCAACGGGGTGAAGGATGGCTTTGGGCCCTTGTCTTTGGGAGGGAATTGCTCCTGTTGCAATTTCCGAGGCGTCCACCTCCAGAACAAATGGCTGAGAAGGATCGGGGTGGCGAAGAATTGGAGCCGAACTAAACAGGTCTTTTAATTTCAGAAAGGCCTCTTGTGCGGCCTCACTCCACCGGAAGGAACTGTGCTGACGGGTTAGCTGGGTGATGGGTGCTACAATGGTTGAGAATCCGATAATAAATTTGCGATAAAAGTTAGCGAATCCTATGAATCGTTGGACCCCTTTTTTATCGGATGGAGCTAGCCAATCTTGGATGGCTTGTATCTTTTGGGGATCCATTGCGATCCCGTTGGCCGATATGATGAACCCCAGGAATTGTACCACTGACCCCTCGAATTCGCACTTCTCCACTTTCAAATAAAGCTTGTGCTGTTTTAATATAGTGAGGACCCTTTTGACATGCCCCTTGTGTAGCTCAATCGTGGAAGAGAAAATGAGTATGTCATCTAGATAGACAACAAGGAAGTCATCCAGGGATTCTCGGAATATATCGTTAACTAGGTGCTGAAAGGTGGCTGGAGCATTGCATAGCCCGAATGGCATCACCAGGTACTCGAAGTGTCCAAACCTGGACCTGAACGCTGTCTTCCATTCATCCCCGGCTCTGATTCTAACAAGGTTATAGGCACCCCTCAGGTCTAATTTGGAAAAGACCTTGGCAGATCGGAATCGTTGGAATAGCTCCGGGATGAGTGGTAGTGGGTACCTGTTCTTGATGGTGATATTATTAAGCTGCCGGTAGTCCACACAAGGTCTAAGGGACCCATCCTTTTTCCCGACAAAGAATATCCCTGCTCCAGCAGGTGAGGATGAGGGACGAATAAAACCCTTTTCCAGGTTCTCATTGATGTACTGTCTGAGCGCCTCCAGTTCAGTCTCGGAGAGAGGGAATATACGACCGAACGGAATCACTGATCCCGGCAACAGGTCAATCGGACAGTCATAAGGCCGATGAGGTGGTAGGCGGTCGGCCATTTGTTTATTAAAGACCTCTTGGAACTCCAGATATTCAGAGGGAATCTGCTGAAGTTTGTCTGGCGGAGTGGTAACCGTAGCACAAACCTTCGGGGTTAAAGGGAGACAATGCTCAGAGCAATATGGGGAGGAGAAGGACACCACCTTGGTGCTCCATTGGATCTGCGGGTCATGAGCTTGTAACCAGGGCAGACCGAGGATGACTGGAAAGATGGGAGAATGGATGAGGTCAAGCCGTAGGAGCTCCTGATGCCCGGAGTCGGTGGTTACTAGGATAGGCTGGGTCTCCTGGGTGATTGGACCCGAACTAGGAAGAGACCCGTCAGCTAGATGCACTTGTAGACCTTGAGCTTTTGTTTGCAAGGGAATACGGAGGCTGCGGGCCAAGGCTGCATCCATGAAGCAGCTACAAGCCCCCGAATCAATGATGGCGGGTAGGCGAGACTCCCCTTCCGGTAGCTGCAAGGAAACAGACAACATCACATAAGACTTTGGAGCATTATTATCTTGGTAATTCATCAATTTTGGCTGTAGGAACTTACTGGGCCTTATTGGACAATTGCGCAGGAAGTGTCCAGCTCCCCCGCAGTACAGACACAGATTGGACTGCCGTCTGCGTTGCCTCTCTTCCGAAGTTAGCGGGGCCCTGACCAGGCCTAGCTGCATGGGCTCAGCTTCAGGAGGTGTAGTAGGAGATGGTGACGGCATAGGTGGGGCTCTGAATGGCGTCCACGTAGGGCGTGGACCCTGAAACCGCTCCGAGCGGCGTTCTCGCAGGCGCCTGTCCAGTTTCGTGGCTGCCTGAATGAGCTCTTCCAAGGAATCAGGAGTCTCCATTCTGGCTAGCTCATCTTTGAGGAGTTCAGACAAGCCTTGACGGTACTGGTAGCGAAGAGCCGGCTCGTTCCAATTTGTGTCGGCCGCCCATTTACGGAATTCTACCGTATAGTCTTCAATAGGTCTCCTCCCTTGGGACAAGTGGTGTAAGATGGCTTCAGCTGTAGCTTTCCGTTGAGGGTCGTCATAGAGTTTGGACATACCCTCGAAGAAGGTGTCTATGGAATTTAATGCAGGACTTCCCTGTTCCATTAAGCCGTGGGCCCAAGCCTGAGGTTCTTCTGACAGCAGCGAGATAGCAAAACCCACCTTGACGATCTCTGATGCGAATGTCCGGGGCTGGAGGGCAAAGTAAAGAGAACAGGCGTTCTTGAAGGCTCTGAATTTTTTACGGTCCCCTGAGAACCGTTCGGGTGTAGGGACCCTAGGCTCAGGAAGCGCCATGACAACTGTAGGGTTGGTGGTGGCCTGGGGAAGCGGACCTTCATTGCTGGGTGCCGGAACTGCAGCAGCAGGGGGAAGTACCCCAGTAATCTGTTGGAGGCAGTTGTCAATCTGGGTATACCCCTCCTGTAGCTTCTGGACTGAGTCGGCCAAAGTGGAGACCTGTTGACACAGGATCTCCAAAGGAGAGCACACTCTGTCGGCCTCGGACATCTGGCTGGTTTGTACTGTCGCGACTATACTCACCGAGGCCAAGATGCCGAGAGCGGCTCGCCCTTACGACCACGCGCACCCGAACCCCTGGAAGTGATACAGGGAATTGGGGGCACGCGGAGGCACGGGCTTCCGGTGGTGGCTGGATTCCTGACGAGCCCGAAGGAGGTCCGTGTAGCCGTTGGGCACTGGAGAAGCTGCAAGGCAAGTGGTTAACTGGAACTGGGGTATCAGGCAGGACAAGTCCATTATACAAGCAGAGATCAGAACCGGGATATCAAGCAGAGCAAGTCCGTATAATTAAGCAGGGTTCAGAGGTATCAGGCCAGCAAGCGTAATCCGTTAAACAGGCAGAGGTCAGGGTATCAGGCAAGCAAGAGTAATCCGGTTAACAGGCAGAGGTCAGGGTATCAGGCAAGCAAGAGTAATCCATTTAACAGGCAGAGGTCAGGGTATCAGGCAAGCAAGGGTAATCCGTTTAACAGGCAGAGGTCAGGGTATCAGGCAAGCAAGGGTAATCCGTTTAACAGGCAGAGTTCAGCACCGGAAACACTGTAGACAAGGAAATAGCAGGTACAGGGGACAGGGCACAGCTGACGACAAACCAGCAACCCGACTGGGTGCTGGAGCCGTCAGATGTAGCCCTCCGGCGAGCGCATCAGCGTGACGCGCTGCCGGGCACCCGCACGGCCACGGCGAGCACACGGGGACCGCCGTGCACCCGCGCGCGCCGCACCATTGGGCCGCGAACGGGTGTACGGCGCAGCGTGAGTCCTCCGCGCATGCGCCCTGGAGCCCGACGGACGGAGGCGGCTTGTGCCTCCTGACACTATCACAGTTTTGGAGGCCATGGAATGCCCCCCCCAAATGACCCTATTTTGGAAAGTAGACACCCCAAGCTATTTGCTGAGAGGTATAGTGAGTATTTTGCAGACCTCACTTTTTGTCACAAAGTTTTGAAAATTGAAAAAAGAAAAAAATTTTTTTTTTTCTTGTCTTTCTTCATTTTCAAAAACAAATGAGAGCTGCAAAATACTCACCATGCCTCTCAGCAAATAGCTTGGGGTGTCTACTTTCCAAAATGGGGTCATTTGGGGGGGGGGGTTGTGCTATCTTGGCATTTTATGGCCTTCAAAACTGTCATAGGTAGTGAGGAGTGAAATCAAAACTTGACGTCCTTAGAAATCCTGAAGGCGGTGCTTGGTTTTCGGGGCCCCGTACGCGGCTAGGCTCCCAAAAAGTCCCACACATGTGGTATCCCCATACTCAGGAGAATCAGCAGAATGTATTTTGGGGTGCAATTCCACATATGCCCATGGCCTGTGTGAGCAATATATCATTTAGTGACAACTTTGTGCAAAAAAAAAAAAAGTTTGTCATTTTCCTGCAACTTGTGGCAAAATATAAAATATTCCACGGACTCAACATGCCTCGCAGCAAATAGCTTGGGGTGTCTACTTTCCAAAATGGGGTCATTTGAGGGGGTTTGTGCCATCTTAGCATTTTATGGCCTTCAAAACTGTGATAGGTAGTGAGGAGTGAAATCCAAAATTTACGCCCTTAGAATTCCTGAAGGCGGTGCTTGGTTTTGGGGCCCCGTACGCGGCTACGCTCCCAAAAAGTCCTAAACATGTGGTATCCCCGTACTCAGGAGAAGCAGCAGAATGTATTTTGGGGTGTAATTCCACATATGCCCATGGCATGTTTGAGCAATATATCATTTAGTGACAACTTTGTGCAAAAAAAAAAAAAAAAATTGTCACTTTCCTGCAACTTGTGTCAAAATATAAAATATTCCATGGACTCAACATGCCTCTCAGCAAATAGCTTGGGGTTTCTACTTTCCAAAATGGGGTCATTTGGGGGGGTTTTGTGCCATCTGGACATTTTATGGCCTTCAAAACTGTGATAGGTAGTGAGGAGCGAAATCAAAAATTTACGCCCTTACAAATCCTGAAGGCAGTGATTGGTTTTCGGGGCCCCGTACGCGGCTAGGCTCCCAAAAAGTCCCACACATGTGGTATCCCCGTATTTAGGAGAAGCAGCTGAATGTATTTTGGGGTGCAATTCCACATATGCCCATGGCCTGTGTGAGCAATATATCATTTAGTGACAACTTTTTGTAAATATTTTTTTTTTTTGGTCATTATTCAATCACTTGGGACAAAAAAAATTAATATTCATTTGGCTTAACATGCCTCTCAGCAATTTCCTTGGGGTGTCTACTTTCCAAAATGGGGTCATTTGTGGGGGTTTTGTACTGCCCTGCCATTTTAGCACCTCAAGAAATGAGATAGGCAGTCATAAACTAAAAGCTGTGTAAATTCCAGAAAATGTACCCTAGTTTGTAGACGCTATAACTTTTGCGCAAACCAATAAATATACGCATATTGACATTTTTTTTACCAAAGACATGTGGCCGAATACATTTTTGGCCTAAATGTATGACTAAAATTGAGTTTATTGGATTTTTTTTATAACAAAAAGTAGAAAATATCATTTTTTTCAAAATTTTCGGTCTTTTTCCGTTTATAGCGCAAAAAATAAAAACTGCAGAGGTGATCAAATACCATCAAAAGAAAGCTCTATTTGTGGGAAGAAAAGGACGCAAATTTCGTTTGGGTACAGCATTGCATGACCACGCAATTAGCAGTTAAAGCGACGCAGTGCCAAATTGTAAAAAGTGCTCTGGTCAGGAAGGGGGTAAATACTTCCGGGGCTGAAATGGTTAAAGGGGTTGTTAGTCCTCATGGTTTTTCATTCAATGCATTAGGGTGAAAAACCTTACTAAGTGCTGCAGCCCCCCTCAATTTACTTACCTGAACTCTGTCTTTCTCCGGCCAGGAACGAGCATACCAGCTCTAGCTGGTGTCTCGTGTCCTGACTGCATAGATTGATAGCAGCGCAGCCATTGGCTCCTGCTGCTGTCAATCAAATTCAATGACGTGGGGGCCGGGGGCAGGGAGCCAAGGAGAGCGCTTCTCCAACGTGGACACCCGATGCGGGGAGGAGCTAGCAGTGCTGTTGAGGGACCCCAGAACAGGAGGATCGGGGCCACTCTGTGCAAAACAAACTGCACAGTGGAGATAAGTATGATATGTTTGTTATTAAAAAAAAAAATTTAAGGATATAAACATTTAGTTACAACATCTTGAGGAAGATTTTGCAAAATAATAGAGCACAGACAATTAAATCAAAGTGAAACTAACAAACCACTCACATTGACAACATCAAAAATATTTCAGGGGATAATACCCCCCCCCCCAAAAAAAAAAACATATAAACAAAAGTAAAAAATACTTGCTCTAAAACACATCTGCTTTGGAAAGACATACCAAACAAAATACAAACAGAAAATACATGTGTTACACACTATATAAGAATGCCCAAATGTACTCTCTTCACACACACACACACACACACACAACACACAAACACACAGACACACACACACACACACACAGACACACAATGACACAGACACAGACACACAGACAGACAGACAGACACACACACACACAAAGACAGACACACAGACAGACACACAATGACAGACACACAGACAGACAGACACACAGACAGACAGACACACACAGACAGACAGACACACACACACACACAAAGATAGACACACACACAGACACACACACACAGACAGACACACAAAACACCCACACAGGCACACACACAAAACCACACACACAGACACACACACGCACAGACAGACAGACACACACACAACACCACACACAGACACACATAACACACATACACGCACAGACACACACACACAGACACACACATACTTTGCGTGCTATTGAGGCAATTGAAAACACATGCACAGTCCATGAAACACACAAAATGCAACCAATGTCACCCGATGTCGAGACATTACTTCAAAGTGTGTGTGTGTGTTAAGGATGTCCTTAAATTACCAACCAAAAAATCCAAGCGCTGTTCACACACAAAAGCACAACCCCCCCTCCCCCAAAGTCCCAAATTTCCTGAGCATGCCCAACCCAAATGCAGCTAGCACAAAATAAGCCACTCCCTGTCCAAAATTAAGCACATCATCCAGCATGCTACAAAATTACAGATGGGACAAACACCCTCCCCCCCGGTCCAGGGGGGCAAACTGTAATGTTTGTGCAGAATCACTTTGACCCTTAACCCCTTTATCCTGTTGCATGCTGGGGGAGGGGCTGTACCAGGAAGTCAGTCACAGTGTGTGTGGGACTGGAAGCAGCAGCATGATACTTAGTGGGAGACCTGTTGTATAAGACTCCTCCATGTAAGAACGTACATCACTTTCTGAGTGAGTAATTAACCCCTATCCCTGGTTAAGAAGTGCATCCAGCCTGTGTGTAACTTGCTGAGTGGATACTGGCAGCATTGCTAGCAACACCCTGAGTCAAAGGGACAGAACAGTGGCGACAAGGATTGTGGATTTTAGCACACATGGCTTTCATAGGGTTTATTCAACCATTTGATCCTGCTGCTGAATCATGGAGCTCCTGGGTGGAGAGACTGGAGCAGTATATGGAAGCAAATAGTGTGGCTGTAGAAAAGAAAGTTTCAGTTTTCCTCACAGCATTGGGTCAAGCTGCATATGGCACTCTCAGAGACCTAATTTCTCCAGACAAGCCAGCCTCTAAGCCCCTGAGTTAATTCAGAGGCTACATGAGCACTTCAACCCAAAGCCATTAGAAATCGAAGAGCGGTTTAAATTCTACAGTAGGAGGCAGCATGCTGGGAAGGATATAAATACTTATATCATTGCTTTACGTAAACTAGCTGCCACTTGTCAGTTTGGAGACTACCTGCAGGTAGCTCTAGATGACATGTTTGTCGTGGGACTCTGCGATCCAGCCATACAGAAATGTTTACTCACAGAACCCGACTTGACTCTGACGAAAGCCACGGACCTTGCTACGGTCATGGAGTTGGCTACACGGGATGCCACCCTACTGAAGACGCCACCTGAATCTCCTGCAAGCCAGGGAGAAGAAATATTCCACACTGCTATCACCCGACACCCACGATGGCCGTTGCCAAATCAACCTAATCCTCGTCACCCTAATTCTTCTGTGTCTAGGACGCCGACTTGCTACCATTGTTCGTAACACTTTTCACAGTGCACCTGATTGCAAGTTCAAGGATGTCATTTGTTTTCTTTGTGGAAAGACTGGTCATATTGGGCGTGTTTGTCGCGGCTCACGCTCTCTGAACACTACCACAAAAGGTAGACGTAAACAGACATTTCATGTGGATACTGACAATAACGGCTCCAGCTCTGATGAGGAGACCTGTGTCCAGCATGTTGGACTATTTCGGGTAGCTGGGAACACTCCTGCGATAAAAGTGGATGTCACACTCAATGGCTGTCCTGTCTCCATGGATGTTGATACAGGGGCGACTGTGTCCGTCATTTCATGGACTGATTAAAAGGCATCGGATCTGTCCCTACCGCTCCAACCTACAAATCTCACACTACAAATCTACAGCAAGGAACTGCTACAGCCCTTAGGTTATGTGAAACCCATTTTGACATTAGGCAAGCGCAGTCAAACTCTATGCCTTTATGTTGTAAGTAAAGGAGGTCCTCCGCTGTATGGTAGGGACTGGTTCAAAGCCCTGGGCATGCCCCCTCTTGCCATTGCCCAATGTACATTGCTTTCTGAGGTACCCCATTGGGTGGAATTCCTGAAGTCACGCTTTAAGGAGGCTTTTGAGGAATCTTTGGGCTAATAAAAGGCCAGTAAAAAGGAAAAATGGCCCACCTTCTCTTAAAGCCAGGTGCTACACCTCGTTTTTGTAAGGCAAGATCAGTAGCCTTTGCCTTGTGGAAGAAAGTGGAAGCAGAGCTGGACCACCTATTGGCTGAAAGGATCATAACTAAAGTTGATAGAAGTGAATGGGCATCGCCAATTGTGCCTGTCAAGAAAAATAATGGAGACAATAGAATTTGTGAGGATTTCAGGATTGCCCTGAAAAACCGGGCAATCTCCTGTGGAGTCCCTCAGGGCTCACCCTTGTCACCAGTGCTATTCAACATCTACATCCGCCCACTCCTCAATATTATCAGGAAAACGGACCTCTGCTTCCACTCATACGCAGATGACACCCAACTCTACCTTCGCATCACCGGACAAAAAGACCATCATCAGCAATTAGAGAAATGCCTCACTTTAATAGCTGACTGGATGACCATCAGCTCCCTCAAACTCAACGGTTCAAAAAGAGAACTTCTTCTCCTAAACGCTAACAAAAATTCTAAAACAAAGACTCCGTGGACCCCTCCCACCATCCTCGGACAGACCATCTCTCCAAGCACCAAAGCCAAGAGTCTCGGAGTCATCTTTGACTCAGGAATGACAATGGATGCACAAATAGGATCAGTAGTTAGCGGATCCCACCTTCTCCTCCGCCTGCTACGTAGACTCATCCCCTTCATCCCAGAAGAGGACAAAGTGGCGGTTGTTGGAACAATCATCAATTCACGACTCGACTACGCAAATTCGCTCTACGTAGGATTACCCCAATATCAGCTTGCGCGCTTGCAACTCATCCAAAACACAGCGGCAAGACTGCTAACAGGAAAAAAACCCTGGGAATCCATTTCCCCATCCCTAAAGAGCCTACACTGGCTAACCGTAAAGAATCAGATCACATTCAAGACCCTCTGCCTCACCCACAAATGCATACAAGGAAACGCTCCGCTATACCTCCGGGAGAAAATAAAACACTACACACCTAATCGCAGTCTTGGATCAGCTAACCTAAACCTCCTCATCATTCCCAAATACCGCTACAAAGCAAAGGGAGAACAAAGATTCGCAGTCCAGGGACCTCAGCTATGGGATGCTCTTCCGACCTACATCCGCATGGAAGAAAACCATCAGGACTTCAGGAAAAAACTAAAGACCTTCCTTTTCTAAGAAGCTGACAATAGAGAACGCATCTAGCGCCTTGAGGCGATTTAGTTCGCATTTGCAGCGCTTTACAAATCATTCATTCATTCATTCAACCAACTTCTTGTGGATCAATACCCATTGCCTCGACTTGAAGATCAATTTGGCTCACTGGCTGGGGGGCAAAAGTTTACAAAAATAGACTTAAAGCAAGCTTACCTGCAACTGCAAGTACACCCAGATTCACACCATCTGTTGACCATTAACACCCATAAAGTATCATTCCAATATAACCGCATGGCTTTTGGCATAGCCCCAGCTCCAGTCATCTGGCAGCGGATCATGGATGAGGTCCTGGCGGGCATACTTTTCACCCAATGTCTACTAGATGACATGCTCATCACTGGTCCCACTGATGAAGAACACAGAAAGAATGTTGAAGCTGTGCTAGAGAGACTCCAACGGTATGGTTTATGTGTCAATCTTTCAAAATGCAAATTTCTCAAGTCTCGACTGGAATTTTGTGCCCACACTGTGGACCGACATGGGTTACACACTACTGAAGAAAAGGTTAAAGCCCCTACCCATGCCCCTACTCCCCAGAATGTCACACAGCTCAGGTCCTACCTTGACCTCCTAAATTACTACCACCGTTTCTTGCCGAATCTAGGACACCAGCTCTACCCGTTACATCGCTTACTGGATGCAAGAGCTAAATGGATATGGACAGACAAATGTAAAGAAGCTTTTCGGCTTTCTATAGAGCTCATTCTGTCCTCTCAAGTTCTGGTCCACTACGATTTAAAGAAACACGTCACCTTGGCTTGTGAGGCCTCGCCTTATGGACTGGGTGCTGTAGTTTCCCATGTCATGCCAGATGGCACGGAGCGCCCCATTTCTTTTGCCTCCAGGTCTTTAACCTCCGCAGAACAAAACTACTCCCAGATAGACAAGGAAGCTTTGGCCACAAAAAAATTTCACACATACATCTACGGTCGGGAGTTCAAACTTATCACTGACCACAAACCTCTGTTGTCGCTTACAAAGGTATGCTTTATTCTTGGGAGCTTATACTTATTCTATCAGATACTGCTCCCATGAGGCCCATGGCAATGCAGATGCATTTTCCAGATTGGAGACCACCCACCTAGAGACATACACATAGTGGAAGTACACAGGCCACGGTCCTGCATGTCCACCTCCCTAATTGCCAGACATACAGCCACAGATCACTTCCTGTCTCATATATTCTTGTATGTTCAGGCTGGATGGCCAGAGAACGTCCCAGGTGAATTTTGTCCGTACTTTGCCAGAAAATGTGAGCATGTGACTAATGCTGGTTGCCTACAGTTGGGCAATAGAGTGATTATACCTCAGTTTTTGCAACCATGCTAAGGATACTGTACTGCATGAGGGCCATCCTGGCATGGTGCGCAGGAAGCAGCAAGCCCAGAGCTATGTTTTGTGGTCACAAATGGATACAGCAATTGAAGATTATGTGGCTCAATGTCCTGGGTGCTGTCAAGCTCAGCGACCCCAAAAGAAAGGAACCCTGCCACCTTGGCCATGGTCAACAGGCCCGTGGTCAAGACTCTATCTTGATTTTGCTGGCCCAATCCAGGGTAAAATATATTTGATCGTGGTATATGCACATTCAAAATGGCAGGAGGTATTTCAAATGCCTTCTATTACCTCAGCTGCTACCATTCTAGTCTTAAGCTCTTTGCTCAATATGGCTTGCCAACAGCCATAGTCTCGGACAACGGAACTCAATTTACATCGCATGAGTTTCAATCCTTCCTCAGTGGCTTGAGCATCCAACACTAAAAAACAGTTCCTTATCACCCAGCCTCAAATGGGCTGGCAGAACGGTTTGTGCAGACGTTTAAGAAGCACTTACTATCCACTCTGGACCAGGTCGGACTGTCAGAGGATTAAGAAGCACTTACTATCCACTCTGGACCAGGTCGGACTGTCAGAGGAGAAGCTGCTGATTTTCTTGACCATGTACCGAAACACAAAACACGCTACTACTGGGCTGTCCCCTGCTTTTCTTATGTTTGGCAGGCATCTCCGCACCAAACTTGATTTAGTCCGTCCACAGGAACAGTCACCAACACCTCCTCCACCAGGCTGTCCTGGATTCCGTGCCGGTGATCTTGTATGGTTTCAGAATTACAGAATTTTGCCTCATTGTCTTCCTGGCATTATTGGTGGATCTCTTGGAAGAAGAATGTACCTTGTTCACCTGGAGAATGGCATTTATGTTCGACGACACCTTTCGCAATTGAGGAAGCGCATTTGCCGACCACTAGAGACAAACCCGACCCCTCTTTCTAACCATCCACCAGATTCTACTCAGGGCTCTACTGGTGACCTATGGCATGGTGTCTGGCATGATCCCACAAGTTTACAACCCACCCCTGAAACGGTTGGTTACCATATTCCTAAGGAGTCCAGACATGTGTCTGGAGTCTGTTGGACAACCACTGACATTTCCAAAACCCTTGACCGACTCTATCTCTTCCAATCCTTTGCCACTTTGTAAGTCTGCTCGCCAAAGACATCAAACTCCTTTTTGGCAAAGCAGTGAAATCATACGGGACACATCGGGGGTCAAGTAACAGAGACAAAGGGCTCCTGAAGTGCTGCGGAAGCCACAGAACTGAGTTGGAGATACTACTTGCTGAAATGATCCTGTTTGCCTTGTTCTTTTTGTGTTGAGTATTTTATGTGTTGAGTATTCTCTTGTTATATATATTTTTTTGTTTTTTTTTTCTTTGAGAAAAAGAGGAGGTGTAATGTTTGTGCAGAATCACTGTGACCCTTAACCCCTTTCTCCTGATGCATGCTGGGGGAGGTGCTGTGCCAGGAAGTAAGTCACAGTGTGTGTGGGAGTGAAAGCAGCAGCATGATACTTAGAGGGAGACCTGTTGTATAAGACTCCTCCATGTAAGCATGTACATCGCTTTCTGAGTGAGTAATAAACACCTCCCTGGTTAAGAAGTGCATCAAGCCTGTGTGTAACTTGCTGAGCAGATACTGGCAGCATTGCTAGCAACACCCTGATAGACCCTGTGTCGAAGGGACAAAACACAAGCAAAGAGCCTAACATGGGCAAAAGTTATATGACAAATACCATTGCAGTCTATGGGAACTGACTTGTTAATTTTGCTAGTCCCCACTTGGCTGGCTTATATTCTAGTTATTGGCCTTAAAATGGGTATGGGGGCCCAGGTCCCACCCTGAGGGACGTATACCAATGTCACCAATTTTGACAACCCCAAAAACGAAACAAGGAGAAGTGCCTTTAAAAATGCCAAATTGCTTAAAAGTTAGTAACTTGGGGGGGGGGGGGGGTTTGCATGTATCCAAAATGCTGCTTGGAAGATGTACAGCGTTAAGAAAACAAATCTACATTGCAGCTGCAAGATCTTAACTCCAAAAAAAAAAAAAAATGGCACTCCCCAGTACATACCAGGACATTTGGGTCTGTTAAAGCTTTAAATGAGAACTCTAATGTGAAAAATACCACCCCAAACTAAAAAAAATATTGTGCCCCTCCCACACACTAACAAACCCCTAGCCAAACACACAGCAAGCCAGCCCATGAAAGGGGGGTGGATGCTTGGGGGCAGGAGGGGCTCGGCCACCCTTAAAGTCAACCACCTGGTTCCCATATTCAGGGGGACATGGGCCTCTTCCACACAACCCTAGGCTGGGGTTGTGGGGGGCTGTAGACAGGGGGCTTAACAGAATGTGGAAAGCCCCTTTAAACTAGTGGGTACAAGGTGCTTTGTGGTTGGTATTGGGCTGAGCCCAACATGCCCCAAAGACAGACGGCTATGTTGAGTTTATGTGGCCTTGTATGGTTCAGGAGGGGGTTGGGCGCTCGCTCTTCTTGCCCCTTTCCTAGCTGGCCCTGTTATATGCTCTGAAAAAGGATGTGGTTTGGATTGGTGAAGGAAGCTCACAGCCTTTGGAGACTGGAGTGGAGTGTGGAGTTCCCCTTTAAAAGCAAGAGCTAGCCCAAGGAAATCATATGCATTAGAGGGGGTAGCTCATGCCCTTTAGACCTTTAAAAAAGGAGCTAGAGGAGCGAGAGTCTTTTTACATAATTTTAACAAGGTGCATCTCACATGTTGGCAACGTAACATGCTAACATGACCTGTGTGCAAATCTCCTTCAAAAAATACATAAAGGTAAACCAGCTTGAAAAAAAATAGTCATGAGGTACGTATTTCTACTAATATTAGAGGTGCGCCCTTGTACGTTGTTTAACAGCTACTAAGATTTTGGGTGCGCAATGTAAAAACTCATGTGAACGGGCACAAGAGCCGCTTGCGCATTCGCAATGCTTACATGGATTTCACGCAGTTCTAAACGTACTTGCAGGTTATCTCAGAAAAAGTTACTTTCTCATTCTATTTTGGGCATGTCTGTTACTTGGGCAGTTGTTACTAAACTTCCTCACATCACCCCATAATATTGGCACCTCCATCTTCTGTTAATATTGAATTGGAGATGGCATGCGCCATTTCCATATAGGCACACAGATTGCATTCTCCCGTGCGTCGAGAGCTCTATAGTAAATGGTGGGTTCAAGCTTTGTTACCGGCACACCATGTTGTAAATATGGAAGTGTGCATTGCTTCAGGAAATCAACCCCATAGTCTAGTAGTAAAATATACCAGCATTTATTAAGAAAAAAACATTCCATCTTTGAGGTCTTGCATGTCGGTAAGTGGCTTGTGAGTGGGGTGTGAAGGGGTGTACACACAGGAGTGTTGGATTTGGGGGTCACATATATTCATTTATGGACTGTCTGCACTGAGAATATATTGATCGACTACTTTGCACTGTGCACTTTTCCTATAAGAATCAATTTATTTGCACGTAATAATGTTTGTTTAAGCACTTAAGGACAGAGCCTCTTTTTGAAATTTGTTGTTTACAAGTTAAAAAGTTTTTTTTGCTAGAAAATTACTTAGAACCCCCAAACATTATACATTTTTTTTAACACCCTAGACAATAAAATGGCGGTCGTTGCAATACTTTCTGTCACACCGTATTTGCACAGCGGTCTTACAAGTGCACTTTTTTTGGGAAAAAAATATACTTTTTTGAATAAAAGAATAAGACGACCCAATTTTAGCCCAATTTTTTTTATATTGTGAAAGATAATCTTACACCGAGGAAATTGATACCCAACATGTCACGCTTCAAAATTGCGCCAGCTCGTGGAATGGCGACAAACTTTTACCTTAAAAATCTCCATAGGCGATGTTTAAAAAATTCTACAGTTTGCATGTTTTAAGTTACAGAGGAGGTCTAGGACTAGACTTATTGCTCTTGCTCTACCGATCGCGGCGATACCTCACATGTGTGGTTTGAACAACGGTTTCATATGCGGGCGCTACTTACGTATGCGTTTGCTTCTGCATGTGAGCTCGGCGGGACGGGGCACGTTTAAAAAAATTTTTTTCTTATTTATTTTACCTTTTTATTTTTTATTTTTACTGCTGGTGACCCCGGTAAGCGGCGGAGGGCATCGGAGCGCGGCGGGGGGGCCCTCTCCCGTCGCCGATAAAAGTGATCTTGCGGCGAATCCGACGGCTGAAAAAGAGGGTTATGCAGCTAGCTGCTGTCATAACGATATTCCTCTTCAAACTTAGGACGTATATCGGTGTGCGGCGGTTCAGAAGTGGTTAAACACTTTATTTGCTTTATCATTTGATTGAAGTATTGATGCACTAGTACTTTATCTTGATAGCGTAACACATTTTTATTTATATTTTATACAAGCCTGTTCCCTTTTTTTTGCCACTTTTATCTCCACAAACCTGTAGCCTACAGTCCAGTTGGACCCATTAGGAAGGGCTTCCCACAACAATTGGTTGCCACCAGGCTGAACATGGGGGATGTAAAACCAAGTGTAGCGCTAAAAAATGAAAAAAAAAAATTAATGCTGTACCACATGTACAATAAATTATGAAAAATGGTTTTTTGTATGTTTTGTGAAAGTTCATACATAAAAGTCACTCATATAATAAACCCTTAGGGTCACCAAACGTGACGGCAAGATGCAATGATAGCAATCAAGTCCAAAACAAAATATGCAGGTGCAGTGAATGTTGCAGTGGTGATAAATTTCAAAAACATATACTCGTGAATATTTCTGATATATTCCAACGTGTGCTGATAAACACTTATGCACAACCACCACCCGAGATGACTGGAGGCTTACCAGAAAGTTGGGACCCACCGAGCATACGCTATATGGGTCAAACAGGCTTAGGTTGCTCACTGGCAAAGGAGGCAGGATACCAAGGGCTGGTAGATGGTGGAATTGTGACGTGGCTATCCCAAAACAGTTTTCTCCATATGGAAGCTCGGACATCAACGGACATTACCCACATGAAATGAAGAAGGGGCTAATAGTGTAATTCCGTAAACCGTATAAAATTTATTAAAGGAAAGACACCTACATCTCAAAGTAAAAAAGCGCTTGCAAATAAAATGGCGGCAGTGGAGTCCTCCCGACGCGTTTCGTCTCACTAGACTTCGTCTGGGGTACTTACCCACTGCAACCCGACTCCTTTTTATAGGGACAAGGACCCCTATGATGAGAATCCAGCTCCCAGGCTTGTTTGTATTGGCACTTCCGGGGTCATCCAAGATGGCGGACCCGAGTGCCTTCCAAGCCTCTTTTTCATATTGTTTGGTTCTCATAGGCCTAGGAGTGTCATGTGTATCTACATGGGGCCGTGACGCCGAATCCCGGCGTCAAAAACGTCCCCCTTGTACGTATTAACACTCCTTATAATGTCTTAATTAATATGTGGAGGAGAGGGCCGTGACTCCCTGTCACAGCGTTACTAACATCCCCCGTAATGCAAATCGCGATGTAGAGCGCGCTCGCGCATGCGCGCGGTGTGGTCTAGCGCGGTGACGTCATCGGAATGCGACGTATACATACAGCGCATCCGGTCACCATTTGATAATACCAGGAAGTGACCTGCAGAGAGGAGAGAGGCCGGAAATGATGTTACAATCCCAGGAAGGGCCTAAAAAGTGTACGCAATGGATGTGTTTTATAGGTACTTGAAACCGGCTGAAACTCCGCTCTAAAAAAAACAAAAAACCAACCAAATCCATAGAAAACGAAAAAATGATCGAAAACTAAGGATACATTCAAGGGGAAGGTGGATTCTCAGTAGGGGAAAGGGGAGGTGGACAATAATTATTCCATCCCATAACCCCCTCCTTGTCCCTATATATCTCATATTGTAGTTATCATTATCTACCCACATATCTAGAACAAATAAACACAATCATTATAAAATTAAAAGAGCACATACATATAATCAGAAAAGTAGACATCATATATACCCCGGGTAATTAAAATTCCTGAGGGGAAATTAATATTTCCTGTCTCATGATATGTCTGTCAAGATTCATTTATAAAAGCATTGACGTCTACTTCAACGTTCATGCCTTGAGGAAAAAAGGTCTGTAGCTCGTATGCCCAGAACATTTCAAGGCGAGAGACCCCTACGGTTTTGGCCCCCCCCCTCCAAGGCGGGACATATTTGTCTATAATGACAAATTGTGATCCTGTGGGGTTACTATTGTGATATTGCTTATAATGTCTGGGTACCGTATGTTTAGAGTCCCTACCTTTGATTAGAGCAATGTGTTCCCCTACCCTTGTTGTAAACGTTCTGGTGGTACGCCCTATGTATTGTCTACGACAAGGGCACGTGATAAGATACACTATGTATCTAGTGCTACATGTGCAAAAAGATTTCACTGTATATCTTCTCCCCGTGACTGTTGATGTGAATTCTGTGACTTTACGTCCCTCTAGGTTATTGTGTAGACATACCACACATTTTTTACACGGATAAAAGCCTGTCATATTATGAAAAAAAGAAGGCCGGGATGGTGGATTTATAACATTGGGGGCTATCCGACCCTGTAAGGATGGTGCTCCCCTAAATATAATCTTGGCCTCTTCTGGTAATGACCCGCCTAGAATGTTGTCATGTCTCAAGACATCCCAGTGTTTTTTTACGATGTTTTTAATTTGTTTGTGCTGGGTTGAGAAAGATGTTACCATAGCCCATTTAAACTTTTCATCCGGTTCTTTTTTTGGCTTTATCTCGAGTAGAGTTCTCCTTTCGATATTCAAAGCCCTCTGAATCTCGAAATCTAAATTAGCGTTGTCATACCCTTTATCGATGAATTTCTGTTTAAGGACACCTGCTTGTGTGACAAATAGTTCAGTGTCCGTGCAGTTCCTACGGAGCCTGAGAAACTGGCTGCGAGGAACAGCACTCAACCAGGACCTGTGATGACAACTGGTGGTGGGAATGAAACCATTACGGTCAGTGGGCTTAAAATATGTGTTAAATCTAAATTTTTTTGTCTACTATTTCTATCTCCAAGTCAAGGAAATGTATCTTGGTCATGCTGGCCTCATAGGAAAGGGAGATGCCCCTGTCATTAGAATTCAAACACTCAAAAAATTGTTTGAGTGTTTCAAAAGTGCTATTCCACAGGAGGAGGATGTCGTCTATGTACCTGGCCCACAGAACCAGCGAAGTGGTCCCATGGGCATAGACGACATCCTCCTCCCACTTGGCCATAAACAAGTTCGCAAGACTAGGTGCGAACTTGGCACCCATTGCCACTCCCCGTTGTTGGAGGTAGTAGCTTTGGTTAAACCAGAAGTAATTGTGTCTGGTTGCGAAGTCTAACAGTTCAATTATATAATCGCATTGAAATGTTGCGAGGGACTGTTCACGATGGAGAAAATGTTTGACTGCATCTATACCCTTCTCATGGGCTATACACGTGTACAAGGATGCCACGTCAGCAGTGGCCATAATAAATCCTTCCTGTACGTTGACCTCTTCTAGGAGTCTGATGGTGGAACCAGTGTCTTTAAGGTAGGAGGGTGTTTGTTTTACCAACGGTTGCAGGTAAAAATCGATATACTTCCCAATTCTTGCAGTGATAGAATTGATGCCACTGACAATAGGTCTACCGGGTGGACATGTAGGATTTTTATGTATTTTGGGTAGATAGTAGATCATAGGGATTCTGGGAGCCGTGGGGACCAGAAATGCCCTTTCTTTTTTATTCAAAATCTTTAAATCATAACCCTTGGTAATAAGCTGCTGAAGCTGTTTTTTGTATATATTGGTGGGGTTATTGGGGAGTGTTTGGTAGGTACCCGGTTCGTCTCCTCCTCATATTGACTCTTATCAAGAACCACTATGCCCCCTCCCTGGTCCGCGGGACGGACAACTAAATTTTTTTGTGCACATAATGATTCCAATCCCTCTTTTGACAATGGAGAGTTTTGAATACGCTTGACAGGCAGTTTGGACAAATCACTGAGGACAAGATCCCTAAACATTTTTACTGCTGGTGCGGTAGGCACAGGAGGGGAGAAAAGAGAAGGATTTGATAGTCCCGAATGTACCGTTCCAGAGGTGGCAGCCGGAAAATCTGTACGTACTGGGTTAGAAATCAAGTACCTCTGAATGTTAATTTTTCGTATGTATTTGTGCACGTCGATAAATGTGTGAAATTTATCTAATTTTTTCATTGGGGCGTATTTGAGGCCTTTGTCCAGTACTGATAATTCGGCTTTCGTCAGGATGTGAGAACTTAAATTAAAGACACCCTGGCCACTTAGGTTCTTTTTCTCTTTTCGCCTTTGTAGTTTCCTCCCCCCTCTGCAGCCTCTCTTTGGTCTGGACCTCGTTTCCTTGCGCGTCGGTCCTCGTGAAAACCCTGATTATTGTAATGATTAGGAGTATGTGTATATACAGGGCGATCAAAATTTTCCCTCCTGCGTTCAGGGCTATACTCATCTCTCAAAGGTGTATAGCGGTTGTATGTGGGGACTGAAGAGGGATAACGATAGTGTAAGTTATCCCTATGGTAAAAATCGGAGCGTGTTTCTTGTCTCCTTGTTGGAGACTGATAAGGCTGATTATTATAATTTTGGTTGTGGGGATGTGCATTACCTCTGGGCTTACCCCTACCCCGTGTATTACGTCTTTGATTACCTCTCCCTCTCTGGGAGTTTCTAGGGGTTTGTGAATTATCGTGGTATACCCTCTGTTGGGAGAGATGAGGCACATCATCATGTCGGTCTCTCTCTCTAAGTGTATTGCGGCCCCGAGGGACGCTTGTTTTAGGGTTAAGTTGGGGTGCAGTGGTTATCGCTGATGGGGCGCCTATTGGTATGTTTCCTTCGGCTGTGTTTGTAACGCCCTCCATAGGTGAACTGGCTGTAAATAATTTTTGCCATCCAAATACAGCATTCGCTCTATAGTCACCCACATCTCTGGAGTATTTCCTCTGCTTCTTATGTTTTTGATCACGGTCTTCCTTCTCCAGATGACTCTGGAGATTGGAGGACAGAGTATTATACTCCATGGTATTTTTATGAGCAGACATTTTATCCCTTAACTCTTTGATTTCTCTATCAAGACCAAGAAGTTTGGTATTTTTCTTGGAAATAAGTAAATTCAAAAAGCTAATACCTGTATCATTAAAATAATTAAACCATGACTCCAGGTCTGTTTCTCCCTGTTGTGGTTGTACTTCCCAGCGAAGGCTTCTGGGAACCATTTTCTCTGTAATGTATTGTTGTAGGAAGGCTAGATCCCACCGTAAACGAAGTTCGGTAGTCATAACATTTTTCAACCTGAGAAATAGCCCCCCAATCTCAGTATCACTCCCTGAGGCAATGAATACTCCTTCAGTATTGACTCTATGTGAGGCGCGATAGTCAAATATATCCATAGTTGAAGTTTTGGTGAGCAGCAGCAATAGTGTAACTTCTAAACCATGTATGTAAAAATCTTGTAAACCATGCGCTTACTCCAGATAAATCATAAATATAAGCAGCTAACACGACAAACAGAAAATTTGCAAAAAATCATGTAAAACCAAGTGTAGCGCTAAAAAAATAAAAAAAAAAATTAATGCTGTACCACATGTACAATAAATTATGAAAAATGGTGTTTTGTATGTTTTGTGGGGGAGTCGGCCAGTCGGAGGAATGAAGAGACTAAACGAGGTGTGCATGTCCTTTCCTCTATCCACAACAACATATTATTGGAAATTCAAGGGAGGAATAGTCCCATCCTAAAACCCCCAGTGCATACACCATTACAACCAGTTCATGGGGGAGTGGATTTAACCACTTCAGCTCTGGAAGATTTAACTGACAATTGTGCGGTTGAGTGACGCTGTACCAAAATAACATTGATGTCTTTTTTTTCCCCCCACAAATAATTTTTTTTTTTTTTTTGGTATTTGATCACCTCTGCGTTTTTTTATTTTTTTGTGCTATAAACAAAAAAAGATAGACAACAATATTTTTTTACGTTGTGCTATAGTACATATCCAAAAAAAATCTGAAAAAAATTTATTTTTTCTTCAATTTAGACCAATGTGTATTCTGCTACATATTTTTGATAAAAAAAAAAATTCCCAATAAGTGTATATTGATTGGTTTGTGCAAAAGTTATAGCGTCTACAAAACTATGGGATAGATTTTGGAATTTGTATTTTTTTTTGTTTTTACTAGTAATGACGGCGATCAGCAACTTATAGCGGGACTGAAACATTGCGGGGTTAAATCGGACACTAACTGACACTTTTGACACTTTTTTTGGGACCAGTGACACTAATACAGTGATCAGTGCTAAAAATATGCACTATCACTTTACTAATGACGCTGTCAGAAAAGAGGTTAACATCAGGGGCGATCAAAGGGTTAAATGTGTGCCTAGAGCGCTTATTACTTGTGGGGGAGGTGCTTGTACTATGTGAAGGCAGAGATCAGTGTTCCTGCTTAGCAGAAACACAAGATCACTACTTTATCTTCTCACACAATGGCAATCTGCCTTGTTCCTGTGTCCCAAATGATCGGCCGGTCCTGCTGGCAGACATGGTGTCCACCAGACCCGTTGATTGGCCTCCGCTGTGTCCAATCACAGTGGGAGCGGGTCACTGGCATCGTGCATGCGTGCTCCAGACCCAGAAGTGCAGGATCATGTACTAGGTATGTGATCCTGCCCAGAGGAGCCGCCTTGCCACCGTATATTTACAGTATACGGTCGGTAAGCGGTTAAATGATCAAATGTTACAGATCTTATTAGCCACCAGAAGATCAATCCACTCAAAGTATTGATCTACCTTTTTCACTTGGCTCTTTACAATTCCTACATTCTCTCTCAGAAGTCTAAACAAAGACCTGTCACCTTCTCATACTATCAGGAGGAGATTGTCACATCCCTCATCTATCAGGAAAGCTCCGTACCTTAACAAATTCGCTCTGACACAGCAGGCCCTGCGATGCCACTGAACTCAGCCTCTTTTGCCCTGCCATGTGTAGGATTCAAGACAACACGGGGGTCTCACGTATGTGAGAGGATCCAGAGTGGTGTTCCCGAGTGGAGAAACGAAGTGTTCGTTTTTCTTCTGTTTTTTTTCACTGAACATTAATTGGTTTGCCTGAAAGTTATAGGCATCTACAAATGATGATATATACTGTATGTGTATTTATATATATATATTTATATATGTATATATATACAGTGGGGTGCTGTGTGTACTGTATATATATACAGTACACACAGCACCCCATTTTGACAGAAAAATACAGAATTGTTGACATTTTTGTAGATTTATTAAAAAAGAAAAACTGAAATATCACATGGTCCTAAGTATTCAGACCCTTTGCTCAGTATTTAGTAGAAGCACCCTATTGATCTAATACAGCCATGAGTCTTTTTGGGAAAGATGCAACAAGTTTTTCACACCTGGATTTGGGGATCCTCTGCCATTCCTCCTTGCAGATCCTCTCCAGTTCTGTCAGGTTGGATGGTAAACGTTGGTGGACAGCCATTTTTAGGTCTCTCCAGAGATGCTCAATTGGGTTTAAGTCAGGGCTCTGGCTGGGCCATTCAAGAACAGTCACTGAGTTGTTGTGAAGCCACTCCTTCATTATTTTAGCTGTGTGCTTAGGGTCATTGTCTTGTTGGTAGGTAAACCTTCCGCCCAGTCTGAGGTCCTGAGCACTCTGGAGAAGGTTTTCATCCAGGATATCCTTGTACTTGGCCGCATTCATCTTTCCCTGGATTGCAACCAGTCGTCCTGTCCCTGCAGCTGAAAAACACCCCCACAGCATGATGCTGCCACCATCGTGCTTCACTGTTGGGACTGTATTTGACAGGTGATGAGCAGTGCCTGGTCTTCCCCACACATACCGCTTAGAATTAAGGACAAAAATTTCTATCTTGGTTTAGCAAAATCCATCCGGGCTTTCATGTGTCTTGCACTGAGGAGAGGCTTCCGTCGGGCCACTCTGCCATAAAGCCCCAACTGGTGGAGGGCTGCAGAGATGATTGACTTTCTACAACTTTCTCCCATCTCCCGACTGCATCTCCGGAGCTCAGCCACAGTGATCTTTGGGTTCTTCTTTACCTCTCTCACCAAGGCTCTTCTCCCCCGATAGCTCAGTTTGGCCAGATGGCCAGCTCTAGGAAGGGTTTTGGTCGTCCCAAACGTCTTCTTTTTAAGGATTATGGAGGCCACTGTGCTCTTAGGAACCTTAAGTGCAGCAGAAATGTTTTTGTAACCTTGGCTAGATCTGTGCCTTGCCACAATTCTGTCTCTGAGCTTTTCAGGCAGTTCCTTTGACCTCATGATTTTCATTTGCTCTGACATGCACTGTGAGCTGTAAGGTCTTATATAGACAGGTGTGTGGCTTTCCTAATCAAGTCCAATCAGTATAATCAAACACAGCTGGACTCAAATGAAGGTGTAGAACCATCTCAAGGATGATCAGAAGAAATGGACAGCACCTGAGTTAAATATATGAGTGTCACAGCAAAGGGTCTGAATACTTAGGACCATGTGATATTTCAGGTTTTCTTTTTTAATAAATCTGCAAAAAATGTCAACAATTCTGTGTTTTTCTGTCAATATGGGGTGCTGTGTGTACATTAATGAGGAAAAAAATGAACTTAAATGATTTTAGCAAATGGCTGCAATATAACAAAGAGTGAAAAATTTAAGGGGGTCTGAATACTTTCTGTCCCCACTGTATATACCATAGTTTGCAGACTCTATAACTTCCACAAATACTAAATAATATACACTGATTTGGGTTATTTTCTACTAAAAAAAGTTAGCAGAATACATGTTGGTCTACATTTATTTATTTGCAAAACTTTATAACAAAAAATAAGAAAAACAGATTTTTTCTTTTTTTATATTTCAGTATTTTTTATAGTTTATATAACAAAAAATAAAAAAACCCAGTGGAGACCAAAAGAAAGCTCTATCTGTCTAAAAATATTACATTAAAATTAATTTGGGTACAGTGTTGCATGCCTGAGTAATTGCTATTCAGTAATTGTTTTCACCAGGTTGACTTACTGCTATGGTGTGAATAGCCTTTATTGTGAACATCCCTGAATAGTAGGACATCATACACACAAGTTATAGAAAGTCAGCACACCTCCCTCCCTCCCTCCTGGAAGAGATGGAACCATCTGCAGGATCCGTCTATAAGGACATGACATGAATATTTATCAGAAATCCCAGCATGGCCTGAAGACACAATATTATGGAAGCCCCATGTATTAAATGTATATTGGAGAAACACAGACTGGATTCTAATAAGGAGACAATACATAAAACATCAGCAGATACATTTGTAAATTTTCATAAAACAATACGGTGATAATGAAGAAAAAACATTCTATTTATCTACAGAGAGAGTGAGATGAGAAATAGAAACTTACTTGGTACAAAAGGAAAAGGATTTAGAACCATCCAAACGAATTCTTACTTCTTTAATTTTTGTAGTGAATTTGCTGAACAAGTGAGCAGAGATTAACCCTCCAATGATGAAATCTCCCTTCTGGTAATATTCATATTCAAACCATGGCGTTATCCTATCAAGTCTACAAGCAGATGCTGATCTCTGGGTCAGTACTTCTCCATAGGATGTGATGGGAATGAGGAGTATCGGCAGGAAACAGACATAGAAGACCGGAGAACATTTCATGGCACACAGGAGATCCTCTCAGTCACCGGCAGGTCTGCTCAGAAGTAGATGCAATCACTGGAACTTTATACACATCGAATGAGACCGACTTACACTACAGAACAAAGAACGGAAAAATAGTAACTTCAATCTGAAAATATAATATCTATATCAGGCAGTGCAACTGATCTAATAATGTTTATTCATTTTCAGGATATACTTCCCAAAATATATATATATATACACAGACTGTAACTCAGTATCTCACCAAAGTGAGTACACCCCTCACATTTTTGCAAATATTTTTTTCTATCTTTTCATGTGACAACACTGAAGAAATGACACTTTGCTACAATGTAAAGTAGTGAGTGTACAGCTTGTATAACAGTGTAAATTTGCTGTCCCCTCAAAAAAACTCAACACACATTAATGTCTAAACCGCTGGCAACAAAAGTGAGTACAAAAGTGAGTACACCCCTAAGTGAAAATGTCTAAATTGGGCCCAAAGTGTCAATATTTTGTGTGGCCACCATTATTTTCCAGCACTGCCTTAACCCTCTTGGGCATGGAGTTCACCAGAGCTTCACAGGTTGCCACTGGAGTCCTCTTCAACTCCTCCATGATGACATCATGGAGCTGGTGGATGTTAGAGACCTTGCGCTCCTCCACCTTCCATTTGAGGATGTCCCACAGATGCTCAGTAGGGTTTAGGTCTGGAGACATGCTTGGCCAGTCCATCACCTTTACCCTCAGCTTTTTTAGCAAGGCAGTGGTCATCTAGGAGGTGTGTTTGGGGTCGTTATTATATTGGAATACTGCCCTGCGGCCCAGTCTCTGAAGGGAGGGGATCATGCTCTGCTTCAGTATGTCACACTACATGTTGGCATTCATGGTTTCCTCAATGAACTGTAGCTCCCCGGTGTCGGCAGCACTCATGCACCCCCAGACCATGACACTCCCACCACCATGCTTGAATACACTTGTCTTTGTACTCCTCACCTGGTTGCCACCACACACGCTTGACACCATTTGAACCAAATAAGTTTATCTTGGTCTCATCAGACCACAGGACATGGTTTCAGTAATCCATGTCCTTAGTCTGCTTGTCTTCAGAAAACTGTTTGCGGGCTTTCTTGTGCATCATCTTTAGAAGAGGCTTTCTTCTGGGACGACAGCCATGCAGACCAATTTGATGCAGTGTGAGGCGTATGATCTGAGCACTGACAGGCAGACCCCCCCACCCTTTCAACCTCTGCAGCAATGCTGGCAGCACTCATATGTCTATTTCCCAAAGACAACCTCTGGATATGATGCTGAGCAACTTCTTTGGTCGCTAATGGCGAGGCCTGTTCTGAGTGGAACCTGTCCTGTTAAACCGCTGTATGGTCTCGGCCACCATGCTGCAGCTCAGTTTCAGGGTTTTGGCAATCTTCTTATAGCCTAGGCCATCTTTGTGTAGAGCAACAATTCTTTTTTTCAGATCCTCAGAGAGTTCTTTGCCATGAGGTGCCATGTTGAACTTCCAGTGACCAGTATGAGAGAATGAGAGACAGTAACACCAAATTGAACACACCTGCTCCCCATTCACACCTGAGACCTTGTAACACTAATGAGTCACATGACACCAGGGAGGGAAAATAGCTAATTGGGCCCCACTTAGGAGTGTACTCACTTTTGTTGCTAGCGGTTTAGACATTAATGGCTGTGGGTTGAGTTATTTTGAGGGGACAGCAAATTTACACTGTTATACAAGCTGCACACTCACTACTTTACATTGTAGCAAAGTGTCATTTCTTTAGTGTTGTCAGATGAAAAGATATAATAAAATATTTACAAAAATGTGAGGGGTGTACTCACTTTTGTGAGATACTGTATATATACACTATATTGTCAAAAGTATTAGGACGCCTGCCTTTACACGCACATTAACTTTAATGGCATCCCAGTCTTAGTCTGTAGGGTTCAATATTGAGTTGGCCCACCCTTTGCAGCTATAACAACTTCAGCTCTTCTGCGAAGTCTGTCCACAAGGTTTAGGAGTGTGTATGGGAATGTTTTACCATCCTTCCAGAAGCGCATTTGTGATGTCCTGAGGCACTGATGTTGGATGAGACCTGGCACGCAGTCTCTGCTTTATTTAATCCCAAAGGTATTCTATCGGGCTGAGGTCAGGACTGTGTGCAGACCAGTCAAATTCCTCCACCCCAAACTCACTCATCCATGTCTTTATGGACCTTGCTTTGTGCACTGGTCCAAATCATTTGGTGGAGGGGGGATTATGGTGTGGGGTTGTTTTTTTCAGGGGTTGGGCTTTGCCCCTTAATTCTAGTGAAGGGAACTTTTAAGGCATCAGCACACCACCTCAAAGTTAGGCACAACATAGGGCGATACAGGAAGGTTCAAGCACCTATTGCCACTCTGTGGACTGTAAACCCTAGCTGTGCCATCTCACTGCACTGAGGATCATTTTTTCCTTTTTCCTTGCCATATTGTTGTCCTGTCCTATCTCCTTTTGCTGTGCCATATCGCCACTCCATGGACTGTTAACCCTTGCCATGTCATTTTACTGCCCTCAGTATTTTTTCTCCTTGCTGTGACATTTTACCACCTTGAGAATTGTCGCTCCTTGCTGTACCATGTTGCTGCCCTGTGGACAATTCCCTCCTTCCTGTGCCATATTGCCACTCTATGGATTGTTTACCAGCTGCTGTGCTGTATTGCTACCCTGAGAATAATTTTTGCTTGCTGTGCCATATCACTACTTCATAGATGGGGTAGCCCTGCTGTGCTGCACTGTTGCCCTGTGGATTATTTCTCTGTGCTGTGCCCTATTGTCTCCCCTCCTGTGTACCCAAGTTCCCCAATAAATGCCTGCATGTCCTGTTCTGTGTGATTTGCCTCTGTGTGCTCTCTCTCTGCACTCCTAGTTAATCACAAACTGTTTGGCAGCGGGACAAGAGAACTTGAGATGGATGATGGGTGCCTGCATACCATGGACACAGACTTGTCAGAATAATGACATTGGAAGCCGACCAGCCTTCAAGAAAAGCTAGAGAGTTGGACCTCCATTACAGGGGACTTAACAAGGAACAGCTGGTCAGGATGCTGGAGGAAGCCAGCCAACAGCAAGATTTGAGCACCGACATGGATCAAGCAGTACTGGGGGAGGATATACCAGAGCTCCCAAGGCAAGCCAGAAACAGACCATGGGCTCTCTGGTACAAGGAAGAAATGGCCATTCTGGGAGCGGATGCTACAACAGAAAAGAAACTTGCAGCCATGGAAAAGACACACAAGAGGCAAAGAGAGTGGGAGCTTATAAAGGACCACACAGCTAACTTTGTGCCAGCCCCTGTAGTAAGGGAGATCCCCCCAGTCACTAGGAAAGACTTTAAACCATACCAAGAGGATACAGGAGATGTGGAAAGGTTCTTTCAGGACTTTTAACACCAGTGTAAGCCACTGAAAATTCTAGCCACACCATGTGGTAAAGCTGCTAGAACGGCGGGGCCGGAATTATGAGAACATAAAAAGGATAGTGCTGGACTTCTATGCAGTATCACCAGAGGCCTAATGGGTCCAATTGCAGAGCACACCCCACGTCCCAGAGACCTATTTTAATATGTTCACACACAAACTATTCCTAGTGGAGAAAGCAACCCCCCCATGAGGAGATTATCCAAGCAATTATAATGAAGCAATTATTTTTCAATTGTCCTTCTGAGCTATGACAATGGGTGCGAGAACGTGAACCAGCCACCCTGGAGGGAGCAGAAGCCTTAGTGCATGAGGCCTTCATGATTATTCCCTAATTGAAGAAGACATCTGCTGAGGCACCCTGAGTGTTACGCTTACCCCTAACGCAGGTGGTCAGGCACTATAGCTGGCTTCTATGTTGTTCACCTAATAGCAGCCCCCTTTCCCATAAGGCAAGCAGGCCTACCAGTATTCATTTGCCCCCAGGACTTACTCACAATGCTATAGTGCCTGGCTACCATGCCAGGACAGGCACGAACTGAGCAAAGTAAACAGATACTTGTGGTTGGCAGACAGGCAGAGTGGTTCAGGTGTCACAGATCAGCTGCGGAGCTGATCTGTGTCTCACCTTTACTGCTGTAGGCCGGCTGGCACCTGTTGTTCCATTAGCTTGTGTTCAGCTCTGTGCACTCTGCAGCTATGGGTGTCACCGGCCACATCTGTTGCCTAATATATGATTCCTTCCTGCTACTTCCTGTCCAGCCCCATCAGGTGCTTCCCTATTTAAATCCCTTTCAAATAGGCTACTGGTTGCTTGAGCAACATTTGTTTCTGAGCTCCCTTCATGTAACATGCCTTAAACCTGACCTCTCGTGAACTGATCTCTTGTGTACTGACCCGGCTTGTTCTGATTACGTTGACAATAAACGTGAAAGGACCTCTGCGCTACTATCCAATGGCACATATGTTGCCGTGTACTGCAAAAAACTAAACGTGTTGCTGCAAAATCTGTAGTGTACACATGACCACCAAAAATAATCAAATAAATCTATAAATGATTTCGCGCAAAACACAAAAATGCAGAAAAAATAAAATAAACCAAATTCCTATGTGTGCCTTATGTGAATATCAGTGTTAAGTCACCAGTGAAGGTTTAAAGATAATAAAAAAATAATAATAAAAAATAACGTAAACAAGTGCAATATTGAGATGCTATGGGTATACTTCATATATCATGCAATCCGCTGATGCTAATAAAACACACAATTAGTTCTCTGTCAAAAATATATCTTCAGTGTGTGCAACATCTGTAGTGCTCTTAATTAAGGAAGTTCATTGGTGATTGTTGGTGTTTGAATAGGTGACACTCGATCACTGTGCGAACTCTGCATACAACTATGCTCACATTGCCCTTACCTTCATGGGCTTAGATCAAAGCCTTATGAGAAGTGCTGACTGGTGGTAGACGCGGATGTTCCAAATGTTGCCAGACGACGGTAGTGGACTTTGGATGGATGGATGACCTTGCTGGATCCTAGATAGATTAGACTCCGCTTTCCGGAACTTGTGCCAAGAAAACATAAGGGAAAAACAGGGGACATCCGATGGTGTAGTATAAAAAATAGTTTTTTATTAAAAAAAAAATAAAAATAAAACACAAAACGCACTCTGCATCCAATGTCTGTAATAGTACAGTGTGCGGCGGTGCGCCACTGCTACCCAGTGCTAGACTTCCGGTACACAGTGTCCGCAAAGGGGGTAAAAAATGTTTAGCTGCTGTGTGGATCAATACACAGTGTCCGCAAAGGGGGTAAAAAAAGTTTAGCTGCTGTGTGGATCAATAATACTTCCGGTTCCGGTTTATTATTGATCCACACAGCAGCTAAACTTTTTTTACCCCCTTTGCTGACACTGTTTACCGGAAGTCTAGCACTGGGTAGCAGCGGCGTACCGCCGCACACTGTACTATTACAGACATTGGATGCAGAGTGCGTTTTATTTATTTATTTTTTTAATAAAAAACAATTTTTTATACTACACCATCGGAGGTCCCCTGTTTTTCCCTTATGTTTTCTTGGCACAAGCTCCAGAAACCGGAGTCTAATCTATCTAGGATCCAGCAAGGTCATCCATCCATCCAAAGTCCACTACCATCGTCTGGCAACATTTGGAACATCCGCGTCTACCACCAGTCAGCACTTCTCATAAGGCTTTGATCTAAGCCCATGAAGGTAAGGGCAATGTGAGCATAGTTGTATGCAGAGTTCGCACAGTGATCGAGTGTCACCTATTCAAACACCAACAATCACCAATGAACTTCCTTAATTAAGAGCACTACAGATGTTGCACACACTGAAGATATATTTTTGACAGAGAACTAATTGTGTGTTTTATTAGCATCAGCGGATTGCATGATATATGAAGTATACCCACAGCATCTCAATATTGCACTTGTTTACGTTATTTTTTATTATTCTTTTTTATTATCTTTAAACCTTCACTGGTGACTTAACACTGATATTCACATAAGGCACACATAGGAATTTTGTTTATTTTATTTTTTCTGCATTTTTGTGTTCTGATTACGTTGTCTGCAGCCTGTCCTGACCTTGGCTCACAATCCGGCTCTCCTTTTGCTTCATCCATCCATCCTGTCTGACAGTGTCTTCTGGTACTTCCCTAGTGAGCAGAGTGAACCCGGGGGTCATGACCTGGGGTCAGCACGCAGCTAAGCCCAAACCCTCGTGAGGGGGTCCCTGGCAGAATACCGGCTGGACCTTAGACTCCACGCCCTGGGAGATCCCGTGTCACCTGCTCACCTGTGGACTCACTGCAAGTAGTACTGTGACACCAGGTACAAGGCAGGTAAGGTTTACAATAATCAGGATCAAACCCAGAGTCAAAAGGCAGACAGAGTTCAGAGAATAGTCAATATCCGAGGACATAAACAGTGAAATACAATCAGCAGAGCAGACAAACAGGGAGCTTGGGGCTTATGTTACAAGCTCAATATCACAAGCATGAGACTGCAGGCTTAGCTGGCTTAAATCAGGTTTGGTCCCCATCTAGAGACTGGCCACATCAATCACCTTGCAGCTGGACAAACAGACAGGGAGAATGTATCACAACCAAAACAGGATGCTGGAATGAGACCAGCAGCTCTCAAGGATCAGCAGTCCTGCCTCCTCTCCACCAGATGAGTCCCCAGACAATGCTGCCCCCTCAACCAGGACTCTCACACAAGTCTACCCTCCTGCAGTGAGCCCTGAGGCCTACCATAGAGAGACACTGTTTTGACTGTGGGCAAATCAAACAGCTGCCCAGCTAAGAAAGAGAACCTTGGGCTTTTCAGAAAGTAGACACCGCAAAGTATTTACTAAGAGGCATGGTGAATATTTTGCAGCTCTCATTTATTTTGGAAAATGAAGTAAGAAAATATTTTTTTTTCTTTTTTCAATATTTAAAACTTTGTGACAAAAAAGCGAGATCTGCAAAATACTCAACATGCCCCTCAGCAAATAGCTTGGGGTGTCTACTTTGCAAAAAGGGGTCATTTGGGGGGGGGTTGTGCTATCTTGGCATTTCATGGCCTCTGACACTGTGATAGGTAGTGAGGAGTGAAATTTATACCCTTAGAAAGCCTGAAGGCTGTGATTGGTTTTCGGGTCCTGTACGCGGCTAGGCTGAAAAAAAGTCTCACACATGTGGTATCCCCATACACAGGAGAGGCAGCAGAATATATTTTGGGGTGTAATTTGACATATACCCATGGCATGTGTGAGCAATATATCATTTAGTGACAACTTTGTGTAAAAAAAAGAGGAAAATGCTGTCATATTCCTGAAACTTGTGCCAAAATATAAAATATTCCATGGACTCAACATGCTTCTCAGCAAATAGCTTGGGGTGTCTACTTTCCAAAATAGGGTCATTTGGGGGGGGAGGGTTGAACTGTCCTGGCATTTTATGCCCAACATTAGAAGCTTATGCCGCGCATCACCCATTCTTCCAACCACTTGTCCTTACTGACACTTTTTGTTTACATAAAAAAAAAAAAAAAATTTTTCTAGAAAATTCATTTGAACCCCCAAATATTATATATTTTTTAAATCAGAGGCCCTACAGATTAAAATGGTGAGTGTTACAATTTTTTTTTTCATACACTATTTGTGCAGTGATTTTCCAAATGCAATTTTTTTGGGAAAAAAAAACACTTTTTGAATTCTAATGCACAAAAACACACTAAATTGCCTAATTGTTTAAAAAAAATGATCTTATGCCAAGTACATAGATACCAAACACGACGTGCTTTAAAATTGTGCACACCCGTTCAGTGGCGACACACTACATACATTTTTAAAAGCCTTTTTAGGTTACCACTTTAGATTTACAGAGGAGGTCTACTACGAAAATTACTGCCCTTGATCTGATGTTCACGGTGATACCTCACATGCATGGTGCTATTGCTATTTACCTAAGACACAAGAATGATGCTTGCGTCTGCCTTTGCGCGCGAGCACGGGGGCAAAGGGATGCTTTAATTTTTTTTATTATTTATTTTGCTTTTTTATTTTATTTTTACACTATCCCTTTTAATTTTTTTATAAATTTTATTGTTATCACAGGGAATGTAAATGTCCCCT
Source organism: Aquarana catesbeiana (assembly GCF_042186555.1). Classification (NCBI taxonomy): domain Eukaryota; kingdom Metazoa; phylum Chordata; class Amphibia; order Anura; family Ranidae; genus Aquarana; species Aquarana catesbeiana. Next base: position 956,946,364 of record NC_133324.1, read on the forward strand.
ATGATAGCAATAGATAGTGACAGGTACTCTTTTTTTGAAAAATTTGGGGTCTATTAGACTCTAAATCTCTCCTCTACCTTTAAAGCTTCTGACCACACCAAGATCGGTGTGAAAGATGCTTTCTCAATTTCCCAATTGCGCTGTTTATATCCGGCGAAACCCGAAGTCATGAAATGCTTTTAGCTTCTGGTTTCTTAAGCGATAGAGATGATTGGAGCCATTCTGGTCTCCGATCAGCTCTATGGTCAGCTGGCAGAACTACTGGCTGCATTCTCGGGTTCCCCAGTGGGACAGGAGAGCCCAAAAAACCATGTAAGGCGGCGGGAGGGGGGACATTCCCTCCCACTTCTTGTAGATGCAGTCTAGCGGCTAATTAGCCACTAGGATTGCTGTTACATGAAAGTCAACCGCCGGCTGAAAAAAACAGTACCAAGATGATGCCTAACCTGCAGGGATCATTCTGGTATAACTACTCAAAGTCCAGGCAACATACCAGTACGTTGCTGGTCCTTGTTGGGCATATATTGTAATGTTCTTTTTTGAACCTAACAGATTCCTCCATTGACATCGATCGATGTGGATGAAGATATCTCTGCCAAAAAAAGTTCATAAAAATATGAGCAACCTGCCCCTATGCTTCGGCATATATGTTTTTTTTTTTTATCTGCGGTGGTGAAATCATCTCCTACAGCGCTGGAGTTGCCGATTTACGTATCGTGAGAGCAAACTCTGTTGCTGTCAAAATAAACAAATCAGTGCTGCAGCTGACTGGTGTACCTGCAAAGCTAACAATGGTTAACAATAAATCACAGTAACAGTACATTAAAACAGTAAAATGACATACCTGCAAAGCAAACACAATAAAACACAGTAACAATAAAACATTACAGTATAGCATAAAATACAGTAAAACAGCAAGAACAATAAAACGACAACTATTTTTGGGTTTATTATTTTTTAATTTAATTTTTTTTTTATGTATTTTTAATTTTTTTTTACACTTTTATTATAACTATAAATGTTCCAGCTTAGGCTCTCTCACAATGCAATGGCCATCTAACATCTTTCGAGACCCTGTGTGAAAGTGTGCCCTAGGACTGTGCCGTGCTGTACCCTATACTAATAATCCACTAGTGTGTTCTAGCGATGGAAACAGTCCCCAATGCAGAGACCAGGTTGGCCAGGACAGGAGGGACAAAAATAGAGGGTGTCACGCCTGAACCCATAAAATGCCTCTCATGCAGCCAGCTCACTGCATCTTAATTGGGAAATTGAGTCACAGCACCTTCTGGATAAAGAAGGGCTGTTTGATCTCTTCCTGGAATTTTAGGAAGGACCCAGTTCTTCCTGACGCTTTGTATAGTACATACGCGTTGAACAGAGCCAATTGCAATAGATATACAGACACATTTTTGTAGGCTGTAAGGCCAGCATCTGGCCTTACAGGCAACTCACCTAGTCTTTGAAGACCACCCCTCCCATTTTACAGTTGTATTCGTGGTCACAATAACACCAGTTGCCGTAGTAATTTGGACTGCCGTGGCTGCGTGAATGGAAGACAGAATGAAAATGTTCCGTTTGTCCTTTCATCTCACTGCAAGCAATTAATTGGACCTCAAACAGGCTCTCTCCCCTGTCTAAGTCAGATATCTACAAGCCATTGGGGGAAGCCCCGGCAAATGGATCGTGCGGTGCCACGTGCGCCAATTCCTAATTGAAAGAGGTGTCTAAAAAGTAGAACTCTTGTATAAAAATTGTCCATGTATAAAGGGTACCCCTTTCCAAATAAGGGTGACACCAAGTTCAAAAGAATCTTGTCACTGCTCATTATGTAGTCTGCGCAGTTGGGGGGCTCCAAGCTGCTATCTTTTCCCTCGTAAACCAGGAAACTCCATGTATAGCCTGTGACCCTGTCACAGAGCATTACATTTTGACCCCATATCTGGCACGCTTGCTGGGGAGAAACTGTTTGAAAACAAGGCAGACAGAAAATGTAATCTTGTTTGGGGATATATAAGGCTGCAAATTTTTTGTTGAAGTGGTTTATGAGGGGCCGAATTTTATGGAGCTGATCATGTTCAGGGTCACCCCGAGGATGACAGAGTTCATTGTCATTGAAATGCATGAACAGCAATATCCACTCGTATCTAGCCCTGGCCATGGCAGCAGAGAACACGGGCATATGGTGAATTGGGTCAGTGGACCAATATGACCGCAACTCATTCTTTTTAATAATGCCCATGTTGAGGGCCCATAAAGGTCTTAAATTCGGCACCCGTTATAGGTTTCCAGCCAAATTGTCTGGCAAGGGTCAAATTTAGGTTTTCGGCAATAAATTGACCAGCATTTTAATTGCTTTGGCCCACAATAGATCCATACAGATTTTCAGTGAAAAAAAGCTCCAAAAAATCAAGGGGCATAAAATGTGCTGTTTCCACTTGAATTCCGGGTTGGCCAGTGAATGGGGGAAGTACGGGTGCTGCAGAATCTGTGGGCTGCCAAATAGGATTATTATCATGCAGTTATAGCACTTCAGCAACAGAAGAACGGGGTCAGGTACGCCTGACCTTAAGGCCAGTTATAGGTGGGGGCAGGGGCCATTTGTTTGTTATTGATGTATTTTGGTCCAGGGACACACTGTACACCTTTGCTGCCATTGTGCTCCTTGCTGTTAAGGCCAGTTATAGGTGGGGCAGGGGCCATTTGTTTGTTATTCATGTATTTTGGTCCAGGGACACACTGTACACCTTTGCTGCCATTGTGCTCTTGCTGGGGTGTCCAGGGTGCTGCTGTTCCTTTAAGGGGGATTGGGCTGCCTCCAGGCCCACCTGCTCTCATCTATCCATTTATTGCATGTGCTTCTATTGTGGAGACACTCTTCACATTCAGTAGTGTTAGGACTGCAAGCATACACAGGGTGCCGTGAAGAGGCCTTTCAGCTTATGCATGCGTTTGCAAATGCGTGCTAACTAAACCCCTGTTTTTAACGCAGACTGTTGGACAGGTTCATTTGGTTGGTTGGCAGACTGGTTGGTGAGTTGAGTTATATGCCTGACCTTAGCAGGGACCACTACTCCTTTACCCGAAATAAAAACAATTAGTGTAGCGCTCAAAAGTAGTAAAAAACAGTGATCAATAAGAGATTGCAACAATAATGAACCAAGCTGAATGGTTCAATTAAATAATAATTATTAAATAAACATCATAATTAGTTCATCTTGAGTAAACAATTAATAATGGAAAAAAAATGAAGTCCATAGATTGTCCATAAATTGTGATTTAAAGTGCAATGATGAATCTTATGTGAAATAAACTTGATCATGAAGTGCAATCAGCAAAGAGTAAGGTTGGCACGCTCATCAGATGAGAAGGACACACGTACCATATAGCACGTGGGTAAAATAGGAATTGGTGAGGGGATGACCTCAATGGAGTCTTCTGTATAGAGAGCGATGAATGGAAAGTAGATTCCAGTGTTAGGCAGATGATCCCATATCAAATGGACAGAATCCAAAGTGAACGGCAGGTTTGTCTCAGATGTTAATATTCCATAGCATTAGACATAAAAAATAAATAAATCCTCATAGTGTAACTCTGTATGGTCTCTTTATTCAAAAAGGAGGGGTTTACACTTATAAGAAATCCGGTAAAACAAGCTTGTGTTTAGAAGTATAAAATGATTGCCACGAACGTCATCTGACACGTTTCGTCCTATTGGACATCATCTGGGGTGTTACACTTACCAGATTTCTTAAATCTTCTTTTTGAATAACTGCTTTTGGAATTGTCCCATAGTACAAGACTTCTGTGTAAATATAGGCTCCTTCATCTCTTCAGTACTGGGTCTCCCAAATATAGTCAACCCCAAAAACTGTCTTCTGGGCATCTTTGGCGACCTCACTGTCTCTTCTCAAGCTAAGAGACTGCTTTGTATCCTCTATTTCTAAGCAAGGAAGTCCCTTCTACTGCCATGGAAGGGATCAGCGACCCCGACATGAAATCTTTGGTTAAAACTTGTCAACGATTCACTGCCTCTGTATAAGCTTACGTTTGATATTCGAAAGAGGATTAAAAACGTTCCATAAAATATGAGGCAGATGGCTACCTAGCCCGCTGACCCTCTCCCTTATACTGCCATAAATGAAGATTACACTGTGAATTCTGTATTGCACAGCTCCCTTGATTTGTGATATGTTCAGGAAGTCTGAAACCGTAGTACATTAATTCCTTGATTGAATGTACTACGTATACGTCCAACAGACTTATGTTGCGTTGCTTAGTATACTGTCTGTACAATGCACAGTTCTCTTTCCATTATGCACTGGAATAGGAACATTCTGTACTTTGTGTTGTTGTTTATGTCTGTATGTTCTAAAAATGCAATAAAAAATATCTTTAAAAAAAAAAAAAACAGAAAAAAAAACATGTCAAGTATGTAGGTGTGTCAACCTGTCGATAAATGTGTAAATTGGTCTGAAATGTCCTCTATCACATGTAGTCATTTAGCAACTGTTGTTGTGTTAATCGATTTCCAGTGTCTGGAAATCAACAATTTTGCAGCATTTAAAAAATGTCTAGTTAGAGACCTTTTATATCACCTCATGGTACAATTGCCAATATGCAATTGGCAACAGGCAGGGCTAAGTTTTATTTTTGTCTTGGTAATGTTTCTAATTAATTCATACACCTTATGCCAGAAAGGAGTGATTTTAGGACATTCCCACTGAATATGTAGCATGGTCCATCTAGCATGTTGACACCTCCAACTTACAGTGCCTTGAAAAAGTATTTACACCCCTTGAAATTTTCCACATTTTGTCATGTTAAAAAACAAAAATGTAAATGTATTTTGTTGGGATTTTATGTGATAGACCAACACAAAGCGGCACAGAATTGTGAAGTGGAAGGGAAATGATAAATGGTTTTCAATTTTTTTTTACAAATAAATATGTGAAAAGTGTAGCGTGCATTTGTATTCAGCCCCCTTTACTCTGATACCCTAACTAAAAACTAGTGGAACCAATTGCCTTCAGAAGTCACCTAATTAGTAAATAGAGTCCACCTGTGTGTAATTTAATCTCATTATAAATACAACTGTTCTGTGAAGCCCTCAGAGGTTTGTTAGAGAACCTTAGTGAACAACCAGCATCATGAAGGCCAAGGAACACACCCGACAGGTCAGGGATTAAGTTGTGGAGAAGTTTAAAGCAGGGTTAGGTTATAAAAAATATCCCAGAACACTGTTCAATCCATCATCCAAAAATGTCAAGAGTGTGGCACAACTGAAAACCTACCAAGACATGGCCGTCCACCTAAACTGACAGGCTTGGCAAGGAGAGCATTAATCAGAGAAGCAGCCAAGAGGCCCATGGTATCTCTGGAGGAGCTGCAGAGAGATACACAGCTCAAGTAGGAGAATCTGTCTACAGGACAACTATTAGTCGTGCACTCCACAAATATGGCCTTTATGGAAGAGTGGAAAGAAGAAAGCCACTAATCAAGCACAGTCATGCAGTCAAGCAACGCCGCATTAAAACCCTGTCTGACCTCCTGGGGCGACTTCACACTTTAGAACGTCAGCACAAGGCACAGCCTGATAGTACTATCGAAGCGGAACTGGTTCGTCTTCGAGAGGCCATACGGGACCATGTATGAAGCGAAACATGTATTGTTAAAGACCCGTCGCTCTTTTTATGAATACGGTGATAAATATGGCCGACTACTAGCAAAAGCCTTATGTGCCAAACGCTCTCAAACATACGTTCCCACACTTCTCTCGTCTTCGGGCTCCAAGATTCACTCTTCTTCAGAACTAGCAGAGACTTTTCGGGCTTTTTACTCCAAATTATATAATTTGGACACAACTTCTACTTCTCAGTCGGTGCCTCAAAACCCTCTCTGCAATTATCTTTGAGAAACCAATCTCCCTAGACTGATGACGGAACAGCAAGAGGACCTGTCTTAGCATATTACGGCGGAGGAATTCTCATCAGCCATAGCCAACACTCAATCTGGCAAGGCACCCGAACCTGATGGATTCACCCTCCCTTACTATAAAATGTACCAGGATTCTTTGCCACCCCACTTCCTTGCGGCCTTCAATGCTACGATGGACGAACACAACTTCCCTGCAGATATGCTGCGCGCCTCAATATCAGTGATCCCTAAACCGGGTAAAGACCCATTACTATGTGCCAGTTACAGGCTAATTTCACTCCTAAACTGTGATTTGAAACTTTTCACCAAAATCCTGGCCTCTAGGATGAATGTCTTATTGCAACGCCTAATTGTAATGGACCAAGTCGGCTTTATTCAGACTAGGGAGGCTAGGGACAACACCATACGGACACTGAACATTATAGAAAAAGCAAAACAATCTCTAATTCCCCTACTGCTCCTGTCCACAGATGCCGAGAAGGCCTCTGACAGGGTGGAATGGACTTTTCTCAGGGAGACGCTCAAATTTGTGGGAATGCCAGATCCCATCCTGTCATGGATCTCGGCCATTTGTGACAATCCCGCAGCTACAGTACGGGTAAATGGTTACGACTCCAGCCCTTTCTCCATTTTGAACGGCACTAGACAGGGCTGCCCCATGTCCCCATTGTTATTCGTTCTTTCCCTGGAGTCTTTTTTGCACCACATCAGAAATAATCAGTCCATTGAAGGAATCCGAACCGGCCAATATGAACATAAAGTGTCAGCCTAAGCCGACGACCTTTTATTTTATATTACTGAACCCTTACCTCTTTACCCTTCCTGCTACAGGAGCTTAAACGCTATGGTACCCTGTCTAACTTTAAAGTTAATCTGCAAAAGTCAGAGGCCTTGAATGTTTTATTATCGGATTCTACTATTTCAAATCTGCGGTCCTTTTTCTCGTTCAAATGGGCTCCCTGCTTCAATCAATACCTGGGAATTAAAATCTCTGCAAATCTGCACAACATTATTCCCCTCAACTACCAGCCTCTCTTAACTACGCTCACCACTGATCTTAAAAGGTGGGACTCTTTGGCCCTTTCCTGGTTCGGCAGATGTAATATACTCAAAATGAATGCAATGCCCAGACTTTTGTACTTATTGCAAGCACTGGCGGTCAAAATACCCCAGACATTTTTTCACGCCATACGTTCATTATTCATTAGATTCATCTGGCACGGTAAACACCCACGCCTCAGCAGAGCACTATTACTAAGACCAAAGATTAAGGGCGGTCTCGGGTTTCCGGACCCAGGCCTATATTACACCGCGGCACATATGACCAGAGTCGTGGACTGGTGCCGACACAGGGACCTGAAACTCTGGGTATTGTTGGAACAAGAGGCTTCCCGGGCCCCACTCGCTGGTCTATCTTGGGCAGGGAAAACTCATCTTACCCACTTGACTACCCATCCGCTGATTGGCCCTACTCTTACAGAAATGAATAGGTTTTTCCATTTATCCTCACTGAAAAGTTTCCTATCCCCAATGACGCCACTTGTTGGTCATCCGGACTTTATACCTGGTCTTACTGACCCGTTGTTTTTCTCGCAAGCCCCACAGGGACTCATAAGGGCCTCTTTGTTCCTGGGCTCCTCTGGTTGGACACCAACAGAGAACTTGCTCTCTGGATGAGCTTCTCTCATATTAGATCTCTGGAGGAGATTTTTTTTGGCTCACTACCCAAACCAGCTCTCTTTACCCGAAAGCTCCACTCCTTTGAGGAACTTTGCCTAGGAGAAGGTACGGCCCAGAGGTCCTTATCAACCTCCTACAAATTCCTACTAGATCTCCACGCTACAGGGGACCCCCCATTCTTGGCAAAATGGGAAAGGAGGGACTTGCAAGTAACCTTCACCAAACCCCAAAAAGAACTCATACTTTTTTGCGCACAGAAATCTTCTCTATGTAGCAACTACCAAGAGACTACTTATAAAATAATGATGTGTTAGGTATAGAACCTCTTCTGTTCTGGCTAAACTATTTCCTCGACAAACCGATTGCTGCTGGCCCTGCGGCCTACACTCAGGTACTCTCCTACATATTTCCTTACAAGATAACCCAGCAGCAGTCCTACTTAACCTCACCCCTATATCAAGGAAACGTTACCATAAATCCATTCTCAAACATCTCCTTAATGCAGCACGGGCCTGCATCCCGCCCCTTTGGAAGCAACAGTCTCTGCTTTGCGAGATAAATCAGAGGAACAAAGTCCAGATGGTTTCACTGGGATCTCTTCTGCTTCTCTGATGAATTCCTCCAATACACATGATAGGACCCACCGTTTGGGATCTCTATTGAATGTCTTTGGCTATTGACCCTGCTGGCTCCCTGGGGGTGATACCCCAACCCCCCTCCCCTCCTTTCCCATCCCTTTTTTTTTCTCTCTCTCTCTCTCTGCCTCTCTCTCCCTCTCTTTCTCTCTCTTTTCAAAAAAAAAAAGCGATGGAGACAAAGGCATATATCTACCCTGTACCAGGCTTCAGTTAGTGGTGTGGGTCTGATTGATGGGTTCCCTTTACTCATATGCAATTGTCTTTTATGGTTGTGCCTATCACACTCGTTATTTCTATGCAATGCGAAGTTGTCTTTATATTTGTATCTGTGCCACATCTTTAAATAAAAAAATGTAAAAAAAGAAAGAAGAAAGCCATTGTTGAAAGAAAGCCATAAGAAATCCTGTTTTCAGTTTACGAGAAGCCATGTGGGGGACACAGCAAACATGTGGAAGATGGTGCTCTGGTCAGATGAGACCAAAATGTAACTTTTTGGCCTAAAAAGCAAAACCATATGTGTGGCGGAAAACTAACACTGCTAATCACCCTGAACACACCATCCCCACCGTGAAACATGGTGGTGGCAGCATCATGTTGTGGGGATGTCTTTTTCAGCAGGGACAGCTAAGCTGATTAGAGTTGATGAGAAGATGGGTGGAGCCAAATACAGGGCAATCTAATGCCGGGTACACACGGTTGGATTTTCCGACAACAAATGTTCGATGGGAGCTTGTTGTCGGAAATTCCAAACATGTGTAGGCTCCATCGGACATTTTTTGTTGGAATTTCTGACAAAAAATTTTTAGGGCTGGTTCTCAAATTTTCCGACAACAAAATCCGTTGTTGGAAATTCCGAGCTTGTGTACACAATTCCGACGCACAAAACAAGACAGAAGCACTCGGTCTGGTAAAACTACCGTTCGTAATGGAGATAGCACGTTCGTCACGCTGCAAATTTAATAATCTATTAATGCAGCGCATTCTCTTCTTCTTTATATTACTAGAATAATGAAGTTGTTTTGCTGCTGATATTCACACAAACTGATTTCTTTATTATTTCTCGTGATCTGCTGAATAATATTTGCTATTTTTTTCGTCAGATCTCCATAATAATGTTTAGAATTTATTTTTATAGTGATCTTTTTTATTTATTTTTTTTATGAAGATCTCCATTTTATACCTACTTTTTTTTATCAAGATCTGTTTTTTTCTTCTTTTTTTTTCTACTGATCTCCATAATGTTTGTTCGTCGTTTTGTGTGTCAAGTTACCACAACACCATAATTAATTTGTATTTTTTAACCTTAAAGAGGTTGTTTGGTGTTGGTGTCCCTTGTTAATTTGACATTGTATTTTTGAAATGTACCTGCCTACTCACAAACAAAACTGTCCTTTTTTAAGTAAAACACATAGGCAAGTAATTGTGAAAAAAAATAACCAAATAAAGAGGAAGGCAACGATGGATAAACTGGTGAAATTTGCAAAGCCTTTGTACCCCAGGGCACACATCACCTATTTTACAGCCAAAATTGGTAGCATGAGCAGTCCATATAATAGGGAGCACCATCCGGGCCAGGACTCCAAGAGATCAGGAACAGCAGCAGATGACATATATGTCCCCAGGCTGTGGTCTTACCACAGCCTGCATCTTTTGTCGGACCAGACCGAACCCAGGCCATCATTTCTTGTCTTCCTTCCACACTTCCTTCCAGGCTTGCTTCCAGACTGTGGCTCTGGTGTTGGGGTTGTGGCAGGAGGTGGAGGAGGAGGAGGAGGACGATGGTCGAATTCACAAACCTGGCTTTGGCTTGTGAGTTCGCCCCTCAACCCCTTATTTAGGGCTTGAAAAATAACTTCCTCACATAAGAGGCAATGGCCCTCCTCCATTTCCTGCATTTTGCAGATTGCCATGTAGGCATAGTCCTCTTGAAGACTTGGGGGGTTTCTGAGGACCACAGTAGCCTTCAGAAATAGGCCAAGTGCTGCCTCCTCCAGGTTACTCCTCTTCCTGGCACTTTTTTGTGGAAGGCGGAGCAGAGGGACCTGGGATTTGGGCAGGCTACTGGGCCCGGCCACCTCCTGGTTGCCACTTTCCCCCACCACCTCCTGGCTGCCACTTTCCACAGCCTCCTCCTAGCTGAGGCTTTCCTGTGTATGAAAAAGGGACATAATTTTAGTTTTTGGTTCATCAATCACACACAATTTTCAGCTCATGACTGTTGCCAATTGAATGTTAATAAATAGAAAAGCCTATCATTCTGAGCCCAGCATTTTTCATTCTTGTCCCAATCATTTGTGGCCACTACTGTCTATCTATATGTAAAACACTTTGTTAAATCAGAAATTAGTGATCAATAATAACATCTAGTTAACATCATTCATTTTTTGACAAGAAATATGTTGAACAATGCTATACCTGGCTCAAGCTGGGCTCCTACACATCTTCCTGGCTGGAAGGCCTCAGCTGGGGTGGAAGGAAGCATTGAAGGAAGACTGGAGAGTGCTGGCCTGGGTTCCCTCTGGTCTGCCAGAAAATGCAATCTGTCATAGTACCACAGCCTGGGTACATAAATGTCATCTGCTGCAGCTCCTGATCTCTGGGAATCCTGGACCTTCTTGCGCTCCCTATTATAAGTGCTCCTCATGCCACCAATTGTGGCCTTCAAATAGTTGATGTCTGCCGCGAGGATCTGCAGCTTCACAAATTTCAGCAATTGATCCAGTGCTGCCTGCCTCTTTCTTTTATTGTTATAAAAGGGGTGGTTTACCTGCCACAGACAGGGCAGCTCCCTGTACATATCAATGAATATGGGGATAAAGTCCTGATCATTCAATAGATCCATTTTCTCTGCAAGACACAACACAAGACAAAAACCCTAATGTCAGGCTAAACTTGCATAATCTTCAATCCCTAAGTAGTATAGGCCCAAGTTAAAATTGTACCTTCGTTATCACGATCGGGGCTTCCGCTACTCCTTCCTTCGCTCACAGATTGTACGTACGACACAAGCATGTTACGCTTTATATACACTGCACATGTGTGAAACTCCGCCTGCCCCTGACCTTCTATCTAGTATATTCCCTGCCCCTTCTCTTTCTGTGCAGTGGGAGACCACATGACGGAGAAAGAATAAGTGCATGCAGACAGCAGCAGCAATGACGAAAGGCCAGGGTCACGAACGTCCCAATCACGGAGGAGATTTAAGGCCTCAAATATGTCCTTTGTAGAGATGGTGGGGATGGTGGACATCTTGAAGAGGGCCAACTATGATGGGAAGCATGTACCTTACCCAAACCCAAATGTGAGAAAGGCCAAGATCATGACTAAAGTTGTTAAAAATGTTGCACAGGAATTTTGGGGTATGGCGACCCAAGGATCAATTTAGGAAAGCGTGGTCGGACCTGAAATTGACGGAGCATGATCAGTACAGAAGAATCAAGAGAGTTCTTCAAAAAAGTAAGTATTTGTCGTGTGTCTCTATTATTATTACTTGCATGCTGCTCCATGTGCTTTTCTTTACTGTTGTACAGTTTAAAATGGCAACTTTCAGGTTCGTGGGCGCAGTAATCGTTCGTAGTAAACATCGTTCGTTCGCCCACTAAAATGTTTTTGGCAGATACAGGTTAACTACATTTGTTCTGGCCTATTTTTATTCAAAGACGTTTAGTACATTGTTGTCTAGATGGGTTTGTAACTAGAATAAAATACAAACTTGATTCAGTGTAAGGAGAGGACACTCAGCAGCTGTTTACACATCTGGATGCAGGAGCACTAGTGTGGGACACCAGAACAAACTTTTTAGGGTGTCCCACACAGGTGCTCCAGTGGATACTAGGGGTGTCTCCATGTGTGATACTTTACCAAAAAAGGTAAGTATTCCAGCTTGAAGAAAGGGGGAAAAAATCATGTCTTCAGCTTGGAACTCTGCCAAAACAGAAAATTGTACAAAACTTCCAAGCAATGTTTCATTATCCTATTTCTGCCCTCAGTGTGCTCAGTATAACTTTTTTTTAATCACATAGGGGAGAAAAGACTCAGGACATCTGAGGACATCAGGGACCCCCAACCTCCGAAAGAAGGGGAACTCACAACACCACAACCTGAGGATGTGGAGGAAGGAGAGGTTTATGAATTGGGCGAAATAGTGACCACAACAGGTGAGTGTCTGAGACCACAGCTTCAGGTAATATATGGATGCCTGCATATTTATAATAAATGGTGTGTTTTTTTATTTTAGGTGATGTGGATGTTGTGGAAGAAGAAACTCATTTCACAAGTGCAAGTGCACACATCCTCATCGGGGAGATCATGGTGTGCAATTGTGATTTACAGAAGATCAAGGAAGACATCAATGATGTTGAAAAAAGACTCAAAAACATCATAGATATTTTAGGCAAAATCTAAAACACACCAAAATTTTACTAATTGATTTCATTTTTCTAAAATTTGTAAACAATTTTGAAAGCCAAATTTTGAAGATGCACACAGTGTGTCAACATGTGCTAGCTGCCATCACAGGATATCATTGTACGCGGTTTGTGGGTACAACCCCTTCCTCGCAACGCAAATAGCTGAGAGGAAGGGGTTGTACCCCCGAAAAACGTCCATTGATCCCCCATGATGGGAGCTAGCACATGTTGACCTTAGGCATGCGATCAGGAGGGAAATCCCCATTTTGACTCTCAATTTGTGTGCATCTTCAAAATTTGGCTTTCACAGGGGTGACATCTACCCATCTGATGAAGGCAATATCAACACAGTTTGGACATACTAATGTCTGATATTGCCTTCAATTTATCAAAGTTGAACTTTGTAAGTTCCTGAGTTGTGTATTGTTTTATGTTTTCAAAAACATGCGTGTTTACCACAAAAAAAGGATATTTCTAATGTCAACCAAAAAAATGTAATTAAAAAAATATGTTGGTTTGTTCAAAAACCATTTTCTAAACACACATGTAAATGTGCACAGAGTAAAAAATGTTCTACTCAACAATGTTTGGCTTCTTCTTTCAATGCTCAATAGCAGTTTTTTGAGTAAGTTGGTGTTTACAGTGGCAATGGGGGTTATTTACTAAAGGAAAATCCACTTTGCACTACAAGTGCATTTTCAGTGCAGTTTCAGTGCACTTTCAAGTGCATTTTTGCAGTGCACTTTTAGTGCAAACTGGATTTTACTTTAGTAAATTACACCCACAGTGCTTTATAATTTGCAACAATCAGGCCATTTTTGTCACTCCAAAAAATTAAGTCAGGGTGCTGAAAATTATGAATATTTTTATCATTAATACATTACATACATTAACAACAAAAACAAGGTGTGTGTGTAGCAGACCCACAACATAATAGTTTGCTGAAGAATTATGTTTGCACTATTGAAGAAGATGGCAAAAAAGAAAAGCCTATTGGATAACCTAGGAGACAGCTAAAAGAAACACAAGCAGTAAATAAAAGGAAATATTTTTAAGTTTAAAATAAAAATGTATTTAAAAAATGTTTGTTAAACATTTTCTGGCATATCAATGGCACCCCTACCCACAAAGTACTCCATATATTTTAGACGGACCTCGCGTGCGCTTTGGGGGGGCAAGCCAAGACGGCCAGCTTCAATCGCTGTCAGGGTTTGGATTTAAATTCTGGCCTCAGCCCAACTGAGGCCACATAGTTCATTGAATTTCTCCTTAAAAAGTTGTGGAGAATGCAGCATGAAAGGATTATATGGTTACGTTTATATTCCGCCATGTTGATTGGCATAAGGAATAGGCGGAACCGCCTGGCCATTATCTCGAAAGCATTCTCCACCACTCTTCTGGCTCTGGCCAGCCGGTAGTTAAAAACTCTCTGGTCCAGGGTGAGGGTCCTCATCGGGAACGGCCGCATCAGGTGATCACCCAGCCCAAATGCTTCATCAGCTACAAAGATGAACGTCAGACCAGCCACGTTATCTTCCGGAGGTGGCAATCCCAAGCCACCACTCTGGAGCCATCCGTAGAACTCGGTCTGGGCGATGACTCCATCATCCAACATCCGGCCATTCTTCCCTACGTCCACATAGAGAAACTCATGTGTCGCCAACATCACCAGCAACATCAAAATACAGATTTGGGAAGCCACTCCTGTGGCATTGAAGGAAACTGTAGAGTGAAACAAGAAAAAAAAATCGTACTTTTGCACATAACATTGCAAGCAGATTAAACACAAACATTCTTGGCCAACATCAATATAACATTTATTTGAAGGAGTATTTCAAAAATAAAATCTAAGGTCCACTTATCAGATTCCTCACCCCCTCTGATGGCCCATTGTAAAAATGTCTCCACTTCATTGATAGCTGAATGCATAAATAATGCATAAATAATGTGTGTTACTTTGGCCAGCCCTCCTTACTTTACCCTATTGTGTCATAATACAAAAATATAAATACACACTGTACAAATTGAAGCACATTTTTACATTCTGCAATTACCTATCAAGATAATAATAAGAGAACAAAACTTTAAACAGTACCATTTGAAAGTAGTCAAGCAGGCCCTTTCACTACATGCTTTGGTGAATTCATCCATAAATATGACCACAAAAGAGGTAGGTATAGTGTGTAAGGGTTAGGCAAAGTCAGCAGTTAGAGGATTGAAATCGGTTGACTTAGCGGTTGGGGGGGAGGTTCCAAATGATTTTAGGACCCCCCAAAAAAAGCCTCTGGCACTCTGACTGAATTTAAGCACACAAATAACTTTTGTAAACTTTTTAGGGGGTGTTTAGGGTAAAGCACTACTATGGAGCTGACAATATACATTGTAACGTGACTAGGCTAGGTGTGTATGGGCCCAGGATAGCATGCTGGGGAGGTTAGTGAAGGAAAAAAGGAACTTTATAAACTTCCAGCATGCGTGAGGACAAAGAGAACATTCACAGCATATTACAATCATGGTAATTAGGGAGTGATGAAAGAAATACAATACATTAGCAAACATTAAATACATAGAATGTGATGTTAAAGGAGAAATCTTACCTTAATATAGTCCTTCTGCAGGACCTGAATAATGGCAGAACAGGTCTCTGGAATAATGATCCCCAGAGCCAGGGGGGAGATGCCTGTCGAGAACCTGATGTCCTGGAGACTTCTCCCTGTCACCAAGTACCGAAACGTGGCGACTAGCCTCTGTTCGGGAGTGATGGCTTGCCGCATGCAGGTGTCCTGTTTTGTAATATAAGGGAACAGCAATGCCAACAAATGGTGAAAAACGGGGTCCGTCATCTGGAGATAATTCCTGAAATCATCAAGATTATTCTCCTGGATCTCCCGCAACAAAGGCATATGAGAGAATTGGTCATGCTGGAGCAACCAATTCTTCGTCCATGAACTCCTCCCCACCCTGTTCATGAACTGGGCTTGGGTCAAAGTAAGAACCCCAACAGCAAGCCCTTGCACACCATGAACTCTACGATGAGTACATACCCGCATGGCTTCAAAACGGTCGGCTGGTCAGAAAGAACTAACAGAACGCACTAAAAATCAGAAAGGCCCGAGAAGAGCGAGCTAAAAAATCAGAAACGAGCGCACTGAAAATCAAATACGTAATATAAAAATACGCACTGAAAACCAGATACGAACTGACTACACGCACTGAAAACCAGATACGAACCCACAAGCACAAACTGAAGAGTAGTAACGATCTGAAAAGCACGAGGCTGAAAAGCACGAATCTTCTCTCACCAAACTTCTACTAACACGAGATAAACACAAGATTAGCAGAAGGAGCCCACTATCCCTGTGCTGAGTTCCCGCGTCTGTACACCTGCTGTGCCATTATGAGGGGTCCCACCATCCCTGTACTGAGTTCCCAGGTCTGTACACCCATTGTGACCATTATGAGGGATTCCCACCATCCCTGTGCAAATTTCCCAGGTCTGTACACCTGCTGTGGCCATTATGAGGGGTTCCCATCATCCCTGTGCTGAGTTCCTGGGTCTGTATGCCTGCTGTGCCCATTATGAAGGGTTCCCCACTGATGGGCACTGATGAGGCTGCACTGATGGGCACTGATGAAGCACCACTGATGGGCACTGATATGCTGCTCTGATGTGCGCTGATGAGGCTGCACTGATGAGGCGGCACTAATGAGGTGACACTGATGGGCACTGATGAGGCCGCACTGATAGGTGGCACTGATGAACACCGATAGGTGAAACTCAGTCCATGGGCACTGATAGGCAGCACTGATAGGTGGCACTGATGGGCATCACTAATCATCAGGGAACTGATGATCAGTGCCTTAATTATCTGTGTACATACCTCTTGTACAGGGCTGGCGCTACCTATAGGCAAAGTAGGCACCAGCCTAAAGCGCACATCAGTCAGGGACGCAGCGCCAGTGCCCCCCGCCACCTCTAGGCTCCTACATACACTGCATGCGTATAATGTGCCGGGTCGGTGACTGACTCCACCCCCAAAATGGTAGCAGTCATTAAAAAGGTGGGGTAAACATGGGCAGGGCAAATAGGGTGGAGTCAGGGGTGGGGCCAAGTGGTGAGGTAAAATGAGGATTCGCCTAGGGTTTCGCCTAGGGTGTCAAAAATCCTTGCACCAGCCCTGAGGGTAGGGTATTTTCTCTGCTCAGTACCAATGTTGTGCAAATTAAGATCAGCAATTTCTAATGTAGCCTCAGTGTCAGCAGAAGGCTGTCCACTTTCACTGGCTGTGGGGACTTCCTCAGTCTCCTCCATTTCTCCTGCCATAACAGAGAAAGGAAAACCTAGGGATCCCTGAAAAGGAGTCCATCGGAAGTTACATTGTCTGTGCTGCCAAAGGATTCTGGCTCCACCTCTTATTCAGTTACTGTGACCGAATCGGGACAATCCCGCAGTCACTAAGTAGGGTATGACTCTGACCAAGTGATTATGACCATCAGGATGGGGTGAGATCTTCATTGGACCCTTTTATGAATTGCCATTCATGGCCAATGTTTTAGCTTGGATGACCCCTGGGCTGAAAAGCTAGGGGTCCATAACTTTTGATGAGTGGGGACGCCGAAGGGGTGTGTGATGCACCTTGAAGTTTGAAGCACAACAGCACTTTATTGATTGGAGCACATTTGCACAATATACTGTATATGGACTTTTTTTCACTGATTATTTGATTTGTTTCTGTCATTGTGAGCACTATAGTTATATATTTCTTTAATTTTTTCAAATGTATAGCACTTTGTGTACAGAGGCTGCAATAACTAGTTTAATAATTTCACTTCTAGCGTGAGTTAATACATATATATACTTTTTCACTATAGGATACTCCTGGGTATCCCCATGTACACAAATCACAGCAATTTTTCTAGTATGAAAATTCACAGCTTCAAACATATCAGCTTTAACCAAAGTAACCAGTCCAGCCAGGCCATAATAGGCTTATTATTTACAGTCATTTGGCACATGTTTATAGCCAGGAGCTGGCTAAATGGCCTGTGTTGCCAGGGGACACTTTACAGCATCTGCCACAGTGAGGCTGTTCCATCTAGTGCCCAGTCTAGACTGTGCTTTGTCACATCCTGAATGCAGAGTGAGAACTTACAGAAGAGTGAAGGATCCTGGGACATGTAGTCTAGAGAGCTCAAATCTGCACTAGAGGCGGACCATTGCAGACTACAAGTTCCATCTGGCTGAAGAGGAAGAACAGAGTGTTGGGAGAGGGGAGAAATGGCTTTGGATTGGGAGGAGTCAATCTCTTGGAACCACAACCATCAACTGGAAGCAATGACCCAGACGATCAGAGGGGAGCGAGTTGTTGCTGCAGCCTAGGCAGCAAGGGAAATCTCCGGTTGGAGCATGGAGATGCATTGGTCACCATCAGCTCCGGTCAGTCAGGTGATAATCGGGAGGTAACACTCAGTGCCCGCAAATCAGATTCAGCTGAATCACAGCACTGCAGGGTATGCGGTCACGCCGGTCAAGCAACCTTCCCTGATTACAGCATCCACAGGAATCTGCTCCAAGATCTTCCTGTCTCTTCTTTGAGCCTGGTATTGTCTGGATTGGTGAGGGGGCGGAAGCCCACTCTCTTTGCACCCCAAGAGACCCTACATACAGACACTTTTACTTCTCTAACTAAACCTCAATTAAAGAGACTTGCTACATTTGCTGTTACAACATTGGATGTCTTCCCCCCCACCTATCCAGGAAATATACTGGGCCCTTGTCTAAGCTATCTTAAGACACAGACCACCTGCAACAGAAAAGGACTCATCCCCCCCCCTCCACCAAAGAGACATTTGGGAACTATACCTGTTTATATCACTAAGTGACTCTTTTAAGAGACCAGGGTTTATATTTTGTGTATAGTTGGTTAAACCTGTCTTGAGTATCTGTGTTCAAGTGAGCTGTGGTATCTGGAGGCAAGAAGGGAGTAATCTGACACAAAACCACCGCCTGTGGAAGGGAATTCCACATCCAATATTCTGTTTGCCTTGCTTGCAGCAGCTTGGCATTGCTTGCAGGGAGAAGTTATTGCCCTGCTTAGCTTAGTATTGTCGGCAAATACTGAGATTGAGATGTTTATCCCATCCTCCAGGTCGTTTATGAATAAATTAAATAGGATTGGTCCCAGGAAAGAACCCTGGGGGACCCCACTACCCACCCCTGACCATTCCGAGTACTCCCCATTTATCACCACCCTCTAAACTCTCCCCTGTAGCCAGTTTTCAATCCATGTACTCACTCTATGGTCTATGCCGACAGACCTTAGTTTGTACAGTAAACGTTTATGGGGAACTGTATCAAATGCCTTTGCAAAATCCAGATACACCACATCTGCGGGCCTTCCTTTATCCAGATGGCAGCTCACCTCCTCATAGAAGTTTAGTAGATTGGTTTGGTAAGAACAATTCTTCATGAATCCATGCTGATTACTGCTAATGATACCGTTTTCATTACTAAAATCTTATATATAGTCCCTTATCATCCCCTCCAAGAACTTGCATACTATTGATATTATATTAACTGATCTGTAATTCCCAGGGATGTATTTTGTCCCTTTTTTAAATATTGGAGCTACATTCTACATTGGCTTTTCTCCAATCTGCTGGTACCATTCCAGTCAGTAGACTGTTCATAAAAATTAGGAACAATGGTCTGGCAATTACTTGGCTAAGTTCCCTAAGGACCCTCGGGTGCAAGCCATCTGGTCCCAGTGACTTATTAATGTTAATGTTAAGTTTGTGAAGTCTATTTCTAATTCTATCCTCTGTTAGCCATGTGGGTGCTTCCTGTGATGTGTCATGATGATAAACATTGCAGTTTTGGTTACTAAAACCCCCCGTTTCCCTCGTGAAGACCGAGGAGAAGAATAAATTCAATACCTTCACCATCTCTCCATCCTTAGTAACCAGATTCCCCTCATTCTTTATGGGACCTGACCTCCCTTTCTTACTATTTATATACTTAAAGGATTTTTCTTACTCTCCTCCGCTAGGTGCCTTTCGTGTTCTATAGTTCTTAGCTGGCCTTATTGCACCCTTATGCCCCGTACACACGATAGGATTTTCTGATGGAAAGTGTGCGATCAGAGCTTGTTGTCGGAAATTCAAACCGTGTGTAGGCTCCATTTTCCATTAGAATTTCCGTCACACAAAATTTGAGAGCTGGTTCTCAAATTTTCCGACAACAAAATCTGTTGTCGGAAATTCTGATCGTGTGTACACAATTCCGAAGCACAAAGTGCCACACATGCTCGGAATCAAGCAGAATAGCAGCACTAGCTATTGAACTTAATTTTTCTTGGCTCATCGCACAGGTTGTACATCACCGCGTTCTTGACGTTTGGAATTTCCGACCAACTTTGTGTGACCGTGTGTATGCAAGACAAGTTTGAGCCAACATGCGTCGGAAAAAAAACATGGATTTTGTTGTTGGAAAATCCTATCGTGTGTACAGGGCATTACAGTTCTTGTTGCATGCTTTGTAAAGCTGGAATGCTGGTGATGATCCCTCAGCCTTGTAATTTTTGAATGCCTTCTTTGCTTTTATATGCATTTTTACGTTGGAGTTAAGCTGTTCAGGTATTTTATTAGCTCTTTTAATTTATTTCCCTTTGGGATGCACTGGCTAATAACCTTATTTAACCACTTCAATACAGGGCATTTTACCCCCTTCCTGCCCAGGCCAATTATCAGTTTTCAGCGCTGTAACAGTTTTAATGACAATTGCACAGTCATGCAACACTGTACCCATATAAAATTTTTATCATTTTGTTCCCCAACAATAGAGCTTTCTTTTGGTGGTATTTGATCACCTCCGCGGTTTTTATTTTTTGCGCTATAAACAAAAGAAGAGCGACAAGTTTGAAAAAAAACACAACCTTTTTTACTTTTTGCTATAATAAATATCCCATTAAAAAAAAAAATCTCAGTTTAGGCCGATATGTATTTTTCTACATAATTTTGGTAAAAAATTTGCAATAAGTGTATATTGATTGGTTTGCGCAAAAGTTATAGCACCTACAAAATTAGGGGATAGGTTTATGGCCTTTTTATTATTATTTTTTTTTTACTAGTAATGTAGGCGATCTGCGATTTTTATCATGACTTTGACATTGCGGCAGACATATCAGACACTTTTGACACTATTTTAGGACCATTCACATTTACACAGCGATCAGTGTTATAAAAATGCACTGATTACTGTATAAATGTCACAGGCAGGAAAGAAGTTAACACTAGGGGGCGATCAAGGGGTTAAATGTGTTACCTAGGGAGTGATTCTAACTGTGGGGGGAGGGGACTGACTTGGGGAGGAGACCAATCGGTGTTCATACTTGGTATGAACACATGATCTGTCTCCTTTCCCCTGACAGGACATGGATCTGTGTGTTTACACAGATGTTTACACACACAGATCCACGGTCTTGCTCTGTAACGAGCGATTGCGAGTGCCCGGCGGTCATCGCGGGTACCGGGCACACGAACCGGCTCCTCAGCAATGCGGTGGCGTGAGCACGCCCCAATACCGCCAGGAAGCTGAGAACGTTATATGACACCCGCCCAGGATGGGAGATCCCGTCTGCGGACGTCATATGTCTATGGGCGGGTAGGGAAGTGGTTAATTTGCTCTTGAAGCATATCCATTTTTCCTCCGTGTTCCTTGTTCCTAAGATTTTATCCCATTTTTTATCTTCTAGCAAGGATTGTAATTTAGGGAAGTTGGCTCTCTTGAAATTCAGTGTCTTTGTATTCCCCTTATGTTTCCTATTTGTGTAATTTATACTGAAACTAATTGACCTGTGATCGCTGTTTCCTAAATTGTCCCGTATTTCCACATCCGTGATCAGGTCTGTATTGTTGGTAATCAGTAGGTCTAGTAATGCTTTGTTTATTGTTGGTGCATGTAACGGTTCCCCGTCGCACTCCGCTTGAGTGCTTCCGTCAGCACACTGCTTCCTCCAGTCTGGAACTTCAGATATCAGATATTGCAGCCCATATATTGTAAGAACCAAGCGAGACTAGCTCAGTTACAAAACTGCAACATGAACCTGTTTATTTGAACAAACTCACCCAAATATATACACCAGGAGGACATCTCTCTAGCAATACAAACTGTAACCAGAAACCTAATTAACATCGCTAATTAACTAGTCCCTTAAAGCAGCCAAGTTGACTCCATGCCCACCTGGCCATAGTTGTAATTAATCAGGATTTCACTACAGGCCAGACTTGTTGTCACCAAGCTTCACACAATAGATTATACATTATCATAACTAAACACTAAACACAGGATACCTTCTCACAATAGCAGGAGCTTCCAGTAGCAGACTATCCATCTCCTACATTGTACAGAGGCCAATGTTATCAGCACTTTCAATTAACATGTCAAGTTCAGAATCAAACAAACCATGAATAGTCTTTATATATATCCTCGGAGATATTGTGGATAAATATTACTATCCCATTTTAAGTAATTCAAGCCACATTTTCCCAGTCACCCTATCCCCCAACTAGACACAGAGTGACATAGGCATAGTAGGTGCATGGGGTGCTGAAACAAGGGTTTCCCAACCTCTCCAAGGGATTCTGAGTTCCATCTGACCCATGAAATTGTCCTGCAAGACATTTAGGGAATTGCGAGCTTTAGATGAATGCGCGGTTCCTTCCGCCCAGTCTATGTCTGGATAATGAAATCCCCCATTATAATGACACTTCCCATCCTTGCTGCTAATCCGAATTGTGATAGGAGGTCTGCCTCCCCCTCCTCCCTCTGGTTAGGGGCCTATAGGATATGCCCAGTATTATTTAGCTCTACCCATAAGGATTCCAACTCCTCCCTTGCTCCATTAGGGATGTCGTCTCTCACATTCACCTGTACATCATTTTTGATATACAGGCATACCCCTCTACCTTTTTTTACCCTCTCTATCCCTGCGATATAGGGAATACCCTTGAATGGTTGCCAGCCAATCATGTGAGCTGTTGAACCAAGTCTCTGAAATTCCTGCATAGGATCATAGGCTTTATTCAGATTACTGAAAATAAAAACAGAATCTGTTGCACTTAATAAAACATATAGTAGAAGCTGTTGACACAAAAATTGCTGGATACAATTGAAGAGAAATCAATAGGAATGGTGCAGTGCTAAAAAATATTAATGTAAAAATGTCCCAATAAGAACCAAAATAAATGTGGTCAAACAAAAGTCCTCTCCGTCAGGAAGAAATAATACTCTAATCAGCGAGATCCATATTGAAAGGAGACACACAAGAGAGATGAAAACACCGTCACCAAGACCCAAACAAACTGACCCTTACCATCAGTGTATGGGTTATACACGTGTGTAGAAAAAAGGCAGTCTTTATAGACTAAACCAACAATCTTCTAATGGAGTAGCACCAACATATTCACCTCTGAACTAAATGGAAGGCTTTAGATCTCCTTTTGGTAGCTGGATATTAAACCAAGTATACTCCAGTATGCATATGCACCTCAAGATCGTGGTACGTAGGGAATAAAAAGAAAACACTCATTGCGCAATCTCCGTAAACAAGGATAATTTATTGAAAAGATAAAAACCACTCACATTTAGTAAGAAGGTATACAGCAGTTTGAAGCGTCCAGTGCTTCTAACCACAAAGATGGCCGCCGTGTCACCGTCCCACCGCGTCCTGCGTCGCCAGTCTCTATCATCGCCCAACGTTTCGTCATCAACATGCGTCTTCAGGGGCGTAGTTATGACGCAAACTGACGTGTATTTATAGGAACAAAAGAACTGGACAGGCGGAAGTCAGAGGACAGGAAGTATGACCTTCCGAACCAGAAGTAATATATCTCAAAGAGATTGATATATTAGATAGTAATAATACTCAGTTTAGGCAAAGGACTTGAATCAAAGATAAAAATATCTTCAAAACAAATCTTATTATAAAACAATCGAAATATGGGTGATCATTAAATCAAAAATGTAGAGACAGAGCAGCGGTGGTTACTGGTGGTGGCGACATCTTGTGGCCAAAATACAAACTACCATATAAATAATGTATGCAAAGAATTTTGATGCAAAAAATACCTTACCCCAATGAATATCACTGGAGGTGGCGGCATCTTGTGGCCAAAGTACAAACTACCATATGAATAATGAATGCAAAGAATCTTGATAAAAAAATACTTTACACCAATAAATATCAGGAGGTGAAGAAAAACGACCACACCACATGATACACAAAAAACATACTGAAAACATAATCAATAATGCAAAAATTAAACAACATAAAATAAAAATAAAAATAAAATGGAATAAACGCAGGAAATATAGCTGTTACTAATAAAGGCATTCAAATCCCATTCCACATTCATCCCATACGGAAAATAGGTCGTGGCTTGGTATATCCATTTGGTCTCTAGCTGAGAGACCCCTCTAGTCATGTTGCTTCCCCTCCAATGGCTAGAGAATTTATCAATTCCCCAAAACACAGTGCCCTTTGGATTACAGTCATGTTTCAGAGCATAGTGCTTCGATAGACTATGCTTAGGGAACCCCCTTTTTATATTATCAACATGTTCTTTAAGCCTGATGTGTAATTTACGGATAGTACGCCCTATGTACTGAAGCCCACAGGGGCAAATAATAATATACACCACGTGTCTAGTAGTACATGTAATGAAGGGCTTAATTGGAAAGGATTCATGGGTGGCAGTGGATTGGAAGGAATCTACTTTCCTAGATTTGTTGGTGCTAAGCTTACAAATCAGGCATCTCCTACAAGGAAAGAAACCCCCCATCTTTTGGAAGAACAAAATCTGCTTAGGTGGATTGATAATATTGGGAGCTACCTGTAGCCTCAATGGGGGAGTTCCCCTATATACCATATGTGGTAGGTCAGGCAAATCAGTGCCCAAAACCCTGTCTCCCGTCACGACTTTCCAATGCCTTTTAATAATTTTTTGAATCTCATAATATTGGTTAGAGTAGGCAGTGATAAACGAAAAGTTAAAAGATGTATCTTGAACTTTAATTTTCGCACTTAGCAAGTCCTCCCTATTTTTCTCTCTTGCAAGATTAAATGCCACATCCAAGGTTTTCGCTAAATAACCCTTTTCAAGAAACCGCTGCCTGAGAATAGAGGATTCGGACACAAAGTCCTCACTGTTCGTGCAGTTACGCCTCAACCTTAGGAATTGGCTCTTAGGTACTGATCCCAGCCAGGCCTTATGGTGACAGCTTTTAGTGTCTATATAGCCATTGCGATCTGTAGATTTAAAATAGGTAGAGGTAATAAGAACACCTTCATTCACTCTAATCCTAAGGTCAAGAAAATGTATCTCAGTAGTGCTAGCCTCAAATGTACCCCTATCGTTAGCATTGAGACAAGCAATAAACTCCGACAGGGACTCAAAACTACCATCCCATAGGAGGAGGATGTCGTCTATATATCTTTTCCAGAACACCAGCTCTACCCTGGGTTCTTGATAGACGACATCCTCCTCCAATTTGGCCAAGAAAAGATTGGCCATGCTTGCGTCAAATTTAGCCCCCATGGCTACACCCCTATTTTGCAAATAATAAGAGCCATCATGCCAAAAATATTTTTTTTTTACATTAATATTTTTTAGCGCTGCACCATTCCTATTGATATTTATTCAGATTACTGTTTGTTGCTTTACTTTCCCCATTAGTGAAAAATTCTGTCCCAGAACAAGGGGCCCATCTCGTGGATTTAAGAATCAAGTCTGACCTTGATTGCACTTACGCTCTATTAGAATGGAGAGCATCTATATTGACTTGCTTCCATAGGAATTTTGTAAATTTGGCAGAAGGGCGGGAAGCTCAAGTGATACCATTACTGTCAGACTGAAATCTGGATGACGATCACTCACAGTTTGGGTCAATAAGACCAGTGTCAGAGGAAGCGGAAGTATCCACAGCTGGTCTGCTTCTTTCTACAGCGACATAGGCAAGCTGGTTGAGAGCTTGGTAAAGAATAGTACCGTTTCAGCTCATCAAGCTCCAGTTCTTCTCAGGATGAATTCCCACTCCTGGTGGAAAGGAGGGGTTTGATCAGGCCATACAAGCAGTGGTAGAGTGGAGTGTTCCAGAGGTGTTGAAAATACAGAGGATAAGTAAAAGTCTTAGGAGCCCCAAAGTGTATGTCATCCATAACCTAAGAAGGGGGAAACCAGACTCCATAGCAATGGATTACATTGAAGCCCTGTGTGCTGTCTATGGTAGAGTGGAGAAGCTTCCTGATCCAATGTACAAGTTTGAGCACACCCACCAGTACAAGGGAGATCAGATTTTGCATCAGATCATTCTGAAAATGGGGATTGACCCCCACGATGCTGATAAAGTTTGATTAGAATAAATCCTGCAGGGTGCTAGGCTCAACCACCCAATTGTGTTGAGGCTGTTACTGAAAGGCACGCAAGAGGTCCCTACTTATCCCAAGCTGGTAAAAGTAGTGAGAGAAGAGGAGGACTTGTTGGGTGTAAAGAATCAAGGGTCTAGAGAACTGACAAGATCTACTCCCAAGGCAAAGAAGGTATCCACTTTGATGGTGGAGAAGAGTATTGTTGAGGAGGACAGTGATGAAGAGACGGAAGCAGGGGAATACTCCAGCTCCCTCATTGCCAAGTATATCACTGAAGCAGCCCCAGTTGAGTTACTCACTAGGGATGGACGAATGGTTCAGCCCGAGCATAAGTTCAGGCCAAACTTTCGTTCGGTCATTCGGCAAACAGCTGAACAAACGGGTCATTTGACCATTTGTTCGCCCCCCCGAATCGACCACAATGCATTTCAACGCTGGACAGTGCATTGCAAGCCCAGACTGGCTGAAGCTGTGAAAGCTTCAGCCAATCAGGGGACAGAGCACTGTCAGAGTCATGATTGGACACTGTCATCATGACTTTATCCATTCATGGCTCATTCCCGTCCCACAGTATAAAAGTATTCTTTCAATGGCAGCCATTTTCAGTGTGATTTTGGCATGGAGAGAGATATAACAGGGCTCTGTTAAGTGCTATTAGTGTGCTATACTGTGCTATTTTGCTTCAATTGTCAGTGTAGAATATTAGTTTAGTGTCAGTCTAGGGATAGTGTGAGTGTAGTGAGGAGGACCATCATTCAGCTTTGCATAGTGTGCAGCTAAATTAGGGACAGCTCAGATAGTTGCACTGTAGTGAGACCGTTTCAGTAATCTTGACATTAGTGTATAGCTAGAGTAGGGAGAGTTCAGATAGAGTCAGTGTAGTGATTATTGAACACTGTCTATTTGATTGTGTTACTGCCAGTTTAACGCCATTTACTTCTGAGTGCGTTACTACTAGTTTAACTCCATATAATTTTGCGTGCGTTACTGCCAGTTTAATGCCATATTGCTTTGTGTGCGTTGCTGCCAGTTTAACGCCATATCGTTTTGTGTGCGTTACTGCCAGTTTTACACCATATAGTTTTGCATGCATTACAGCCAGTTTAACGCCATATAGTTTTGTGTGCGTTACTGCCAGTTTAACGCCATATAGTTTTGCATGCGTTACTGCCAGTTTAATGCCATATAATTTTGCTTGCATTACTGCCAGTTTAACGCCATATAATTCTGTGTGCATTACTACCAGTTTAACCCCATATCGTTTTGTGTGTGTTACTGCCAGTTTAACGTCAAATAGTTTTGTGTGCGTTACTGCCAGTTTAACGTCAAATAGTTTTGTGTGCGTTACTGCCAGTTTAACGCCATATAGTTCTGTGTGCGTTACTGCCAGTTTAACGCCATATAGTTCTGTGCGTCACTGTACGTTTGGCAAATTATATTGTAGTATATTATAGTCTATCCGTGGAGTGTGTCTGTGTAGTGTGAGTACTCAAATTAAAGTGCACCAAACACCTCTTTACATTGATTAAAGTGCATCTACGTATAGATTTCAACTTATTCTTTACATTTGCTTATAAGCACCGCCCCCTCCCTCCCAATAATGTCTGGGAGGACAACAAGGAGAGCCAGACGTTCCCTTGGCACTGTAAGGGGGCCAGCAACAAATGTGTTCACAGGCAAAGGTGGACGTGGTGGTCAGTCCTCAGGCAGGGCATCATTTCCTCTGCTTAGTGTTTAGTGAGTTTGCCCATGCTATCCAGCCACAGCATGCAGAGAAGGTGGTGGACTGGCTTACTAAACCTTCCTCATCCTCCTCATCCTCTGTCACGCAAGCAGAGACAAGTGTGCAGTTCCCTGCAGTTGCCAGAGTGAATAAACCTGCCTCCTTGTCCACATCTATTTCTGCCATAGCCCCAACATCAGCCATTGAGGAGTCAGCTGAGTTATTTGACCACAGCGTCAGCCACTTGCTCCTTGATGATGCCCAGCCATTACTGGATTCAGATGTTGGTTCTGAGGTTGAGGATGACAGGAATATGAGCCTAGAGAGAGGGAGGAACACTGGTAGACAAATTGGCATTCATGTTCCCCAAGCCGCAGCGTATTGCCAAGTTGTCTCCAGTGGTAATAATGAAGATGGAGGAGATTGAGATGATGATGATGATAATGATGAGGTCACTGATGCGACTTGGGTGCCAGATAGAGCAATAGGAGGAAACTGAAGGTGGGGCCGCACAACCCAAAGGAAGCCGACATCAAGAAAGAGTAGAGAGCAGCCACCCTATTCCATCACATTCTGCAGCTGTTATCTCTGGCTCACTCCCCAAAGCTCAGCTGTCTGGGCCTTTTTCAGCACATCTGCAGCAGATTGCACTGTTGCTATCTGCAAACTGTGTCTAAGGCACATCAAACATGGCAAAAACACCAACCATTTGGGTACCATATGCCTAACAAGGCATTTAAAGTCCAACCACTCAGCCCGTTGGCAAGAGCACCTAAAAGCCACACAAAAGGGGCACAAATCTGTCCCTCCTCCTCCTTCTTACCCACTTCAGTCTGCCCCTGCGATACCGAGTCATTACCTTTCAGCAGCTCCACTGAAGACTGTAGTGGGCAAATTTGTCTGCCCCATCTACTGCAGCAGAAAAAAAATACAGTCCCTGCCACCCACATGCCCAGCGTCTGAATGCAAGCTTGTCAAAGCTGTTGGCTCTCCAACTTCTGCCTTTCAGCCTGGTTGATTCTGCCCCCTTCCATAAATTTGCACAATGTGCTGTACCACAATGGCAGGTTCCCAGTTGCTACCACTTTTCACATAAGGCCGTTCCATCTTTCCACAATCATGTAGAAGGGAATGTTCTGGCATCATTGGGAAAGGCAGTCAGCCGTGAAATCCAACTCACTGCTGACACGTGGTCCAGCAAGCATGGGCAGGGACAATATATTTTGTTCACAGCACACTGGGTAATGCTGCTTGCAACTCGAAAGTATGCAGAACAGGGCTCGGTGCTGCAGCTTGTTGTTCCCCCACATCTCCATACAGCTGGTGGTGAGGATGCCAGACATGTGAGCTCAATCCCCTCCTCCTTCTCCACCTCCATGCCCTCCTCTGCAGAATTGTCCTATGAACATCAGGTACCCCCTAAGCTTTCAAAGGGCTATTCCCAGAGTCAGGCTAAAAGGTGCCATGCAGTGCTTCAGCTGGTGTATTTAGGGGACAGGAACCACACCGGAGCAGAGATTCTTACAGCTCTGCAGGGACAGATTCAGAGGTGGTTCACACCACGCCAGCTGGAGCCAGGAATGGTGGTGTCTGGCTCAAACCACCTCCACCTGTCCGCCCTTAGACAGGGAAAGTTGACACATGGGCCATGCCTGGCACATGTCCTCAATTTGGTGGTGCAGCATTTCCTAAGTACACACCCAGGGTTGCAAAATGTACTAAAGCAGGCCAGAAGAGCCTGTAGCCATTTCAGGCGGCTTACACAGCCAGTGCTCAGTTGGCTAAAATTTAGCGGGAATTCCACCTGCCCATAAACCGCCTGATTTGTGACATGCCCACCAGGTGGAACTCAACTTTGGGAATGCTGCAGCGGCTATACATGCAGCAGAGGGCCGTCATTGAGTACCTGTGCCAGTATGGCATGACGACAGGCTCAGGCCGCCACGGCTTTTTTTCCCTACGCCAATGGCTGATCATCAGTGTTGTCAGAGCAGAGCAGAGAGCAGATGTGCAGACATGTGTGCCAGAAGCACCGGCTATCCAGCCACCCGGCCATTCAGGATTCATCCCGGGCTCCCCAGCAGACTCCCCAGCCCCCATCAACCCCCCAGCAATGTTACTAGGAACGGGAGCGGGAACATGTGCTTCAGCTCAGCCCCCAGTTCTCCATCGCGCCATTCGCTGCCTTCCGGAAGCCTCCTTCATGCCCGCCAGTCTCATAGGACAGCCTCCCAGGACACACTGCGGCTCTGGCCTAGCGCCGGCCTCTCCTCCCCCAGCCTCCCCCAGCCTGATCAGAAGGCCTATGCACCCCCTTCTACTGGACTCTTACCCACCAGCTACAGACACGACCGTTGCCGCACCGGGATCCGAGCATCTGGACAGACCGTGGCTCGGACCTAGCCCGGCGGCCATCTTGGCAACACTCCCCCGACCGCCCAGAGCGCATCCTCAGACTCCACAGTAGGATTCTACCGGGACCCCGGTCCCATCTGACCCTCGCCCAGACCCCTGCCCACCAGAGCACCTTCTACAGCATCTTGACAGACCGCGGCTTGGGCCTAGCCTGGCAGCCATCTTGGTACTCCCAGATGGGGCCGCAGCACTCCGCCGGCCATCCAGAGATCATCCCCGGACTCCACAGCAGACTCTGGGTTCGATCGCCTCCGGGGGTCAGGAAGGAATTTATTCCTCTGCCGCAACAATTGGCTAGCTCAGCTAGGGTTTTTTTGCCTTCCTCTGGATCAACGGGAGGGTGGTTAGGCCTGCAGAGACCCCCCCTCCACCATCACCAACAGTTCCATTCGCACCATCAGCAACGCCACCCCTGAAGCAGCGGCATTCTTCAGAACCATCATCTTCTCAGCAACAGAAGAAGCGGCATCCTTCAGGACCACCATCTTCTCAGCAACCTCACCGTTGCCACATCAGTATCATCACCGTATCAACTTACCTACAGCAATTTTTTTCTCGCCATGTGCAACTTCAAATACTCAGCGGACGCTCTCCACAGGCTAAGAAATACCACCTCAACATTACCAACCTCTATTCAAATACCACAGAAAGAACAATTACTAAGGACCAACCTACAATAAACCATCAAATACGGGAAGACAACAATTCAACGACAACAATTAGCATGCGCTCTGATCAACACCAGATCTGCAGTCAAGCACAGACTGGAAGTCCACGACTTCATCACCCAAAACAACATAGATTGCCTCTTCATCACGGAAAGCTGGCTAACACCCGACTGCAACGCCATCTTAACCGAATTAGTGCCTGAGAACTACAGGATCCTAACTGAGCACAGAATAGGAAAAAAAAAGGAGGAGGCCTAACAGTGATCTTCAAATCTCACCTCGCGCTCATCAAACCAACTGTACAGAACTCAGTGCCTTTCATGGAGACACTCACCCTACATCTTCAAACAACACCCCAACGCCCTTATTAACATACTACTATGTTACAGACCACCAGGACCGAAGACCAATCTCCTTACACCCTTCATGGAATTCATGTCAATTCACACCCTGAAAACCAAAAACTTTCTGGTACTTGGAGATTTCAACCTCTGGGCAAACTCCACCCAAGACCCCATCGCCACCGCCTGCATTAACCAACTGGAAGAATTAGGTCTTCAGCAACTGATAAATGCTCCTATTCATGGTTCAGGACAAATTCTGGACCTCATCTTCAAACAAAATATGGACACCAACATATTCGACAACCTACCGCTACCATGGACGGATCACCACGCTATCAATTTTAAAATCGCTACCAACACCACCCTCCAAAACACGCAATAACAACACACTGGACAAGATCTCAGAAGAAACTACACTCCGAACTCTTCAAAACCACATTATCAAACAAAATAGCAATGCTAAATGTAAACCACTCAATGGAACAAACACTCAACTCCTTAAACAAGACATTACTACAAACAGCAGACTCAGTGGCTCCAAAACGTAGAACACTCATCCGCAAGATAAACTCTGGATGGTTTAATGGCACTCTTACTTTACTAAATTAGGAACGCAGAAGAGCTGAAAGAGCCTGGAGAAGAAATTCTACAAAGGAAAACCACACAAACTACAAAGCACTCACGGCGAAATATCACAAAGCAATCTTCAAAGCAAAAAAGGAACATTTCTCAAGCACCATCTCAACAGCCTTAAACCGCCCTCGGGAACTTTTCAAAATAGTCGCCAAGACTATGAACCCTACCTGCCTAGAGCCTCCAGGAAACGAAACTCAAGAATCCTGCAATGAGTTATCAGATTTTTTCATTGACAAAATCGTCAACATCCGGAAAACAATTCAACAGAAAAAAACAACCAATCTCATTAAACTAAAGCAAAAAGAAAAAATCGATGCGAACATCACACAATCACCAAATTTTTTGCTGATCCCAATGACCACTGACATCACCAAAAACATCATAAGCCTCAGAGACAGCACGTCACCAAACTACATAATTTCCACAAAACTCCTGAAAGAATGTTCTGACATCTTGGCTCCTACTATAACACACCTCATAAATCAGTCGTTCAAAGAAGGGACTGTTCCGATCGCCCTCAAGCAAGGCATCATCAAACCCCTGCTAAAGAAACCCAACTTCGACCCTAAGGACCCTAACTACCGCAGACCGATGACAAGCCTTAACACCATCCCCAAGATTATGGAGAAAGCAGTAGTAAAACAGCTACAACGCCATCTGGACACACACAAACACTTGGACCCTCTGCAATCAGGCTTCCGCCCAGGCCATGGCACAGAAACGGCACTTCTTAAAATATGGGATGACGCCCTCGAAGCAGCTGATGACGGAGAATCATGTCTCCTGGTACTGTTGGACCTCAGTGCAGCGTTCGATACAGTGGACCACAATACTCTACTCATCCGCCGCACAGAAGTAGCATGAGTCACAGATTCAGATCTACAATGGTTCGCATCCTTCTTAGGAAATCGTTCTCAGACAGTGAAACTAGGAGCAGTCATCTCTGAAACCAGCACAATCTCTTGTGGAGTCCCTCAGGGTCACCCTTGTCACTGGTGCTCTTCAACATCTACATCTGCCAACTCCTCAAAATCATCAGAAAATCGGACCTTTGCTTCCACTCATACTCTGATGACACTCAACTCTATGTTCGCATCACCGGACAAAAAGACCATCATCAGTGACTAGAAAAATGCCTCACTTTGATAGACGACTGGATGACCACTAGCTCTCTCAAACTCAATGGATCAAAAACAGAGCTTTTTCAACTACACGCAAATCAAAATTCCAAAACTAAGACCCCATGGATACCTTGCACCATCTATAGACAGACCAGCTCTCCAAGCACCAAAGCCAAGAGTCTCTGAGTCATTTTTGACTCAGAAATGTCAATGGATGCAAAAATAAGATCAGTAGTCAGACTCATCCCATTCGTTCCAGAGGAGGACAAAGCAGCAGTAGTTGGAACAATCATTAACTCCCGACTCGACTACGCAAACTCCCTCTACATAGGACTACCCCAATATCAGCTTGCGCGCTTACAACTCATTCAAAACACTGCGGCAAGACTGCTAACAGTAAAAAACCCTGGGAATCCATCTCCCCTTCCCTGAGGAGCCTACATTGGCTAACTGCAAAGAATCGAATCACATTCAAGACCCTCTGCCTCACCCACAAATGCATACAAGGAAACGCTAATCAATACCTACGAGAGAAAATAAAACACTACACACCCAATCGCAGTCTTCGATCATCTAACCAAAACCTCCTACTCATTCCCAAATCCCGCTGCAAATCAAAGGGAGAACGAAGATTCACAGTCCAAGGACCACGGCTATGGAACGCTCTACAGACTTACATCCGCATGGAAGAAAACCATCAGGCCTTCAGAAAAAAATCAAGACCTCCCTCTTCTAAGAAGCTGGACAACACAGGACGGATCTAGTGCCTTGAGGCGATTCAGTTCGCATTTGCAGCACTATGCAAATCATTCATTCATTCATTAAGGATGCATGCACTGTATTGTCACCATTTGAGGAGGCCACAAGGATGGTGAGCAGTGACAGTGCATGCAACAGTGACACAATCCTTGGTGTGTTCCTGCTGGAGCAGACTCTGCGTGGCATTATGGACAGGGCCCTGGAGGCAGAGCAGCAGGCGGAAGAGGACGACTTCCTTTCCTCTCAAGGCCCACTTTATCCAGACACCATCATTCCTATGTCACAGAACACACAGGAGGAGAGAGGGGAGGAGGATGAGGAGGGGGATTCTGGCACTTTCATAGGCTTCGAAGAAGAGGAAAACATGTGTCAATCTGTAAGCGATGGCTTTCCAACCCCAGGACCCTTAGGAGTAGTACGTGGCTGGGAGGAGGAAGTTCCAGATGCTGTCATCCTGAGTGACCCAGAGGAGTCTGCTTCTCAAGCCTCGGCAAATTTGAGGCGCATGGGCAACCTCATGCTTCAAAGCCTCCGAAAGGACCCAAGAATACGTGGCATAAAGGAGAAGGATGATTACTGGTTGCAACCCTCCTTGACCACTGTTATAAGGGGAAGGTCTCAGAACTCATCCCATCCTCACAGAGAGTGCAGAAGATAAAATCTCTTGAGGACACGTTAAAGAGGATTTTATTGAACGTTTTTCCTGACTCCAGTAGGTTACAGTGTGGTGGAAAACATAGTTTTGAGTCTTCTGTTGGTCAAAAGAGGAGCGTTGGAGAAGGCGTCCACCTAAGTGAGGCATTTTGGAATTTTTTTAGTCCTAGCCGCCCAGAGCTGTCAGCTTCCACATCCCATCGGCAGCGTCTGCATCACATGGTGGACGATTACCTCGGGGCCAAAACAGAGATGGAGAGCTTTCCAGCTGATGATCCACTGACTTACTGGGTCATCAGAATAGACCACTGGCCAGAACTTGTCCAGTATGCTATTGAGTTGTTGGGCTGCCCTGCATCCAGCGTGCTTTCAGAATGGGCATTCAGTGCTGCAGGAGGTTTCATTACTGATCATAGAACTCGTCTGTCCACAGACTCCGTGGACAGTTTGACTTTTATATAAATGAATCAGTCCTGGATTACCATCTATGAAGCCCCTGATGCTGATGTCACTGATTAAGTCTTTTTGGGATGTGGAATCTCTGCAGGCTGCCTAGATTTGAGGGTGTTCAATCATTTCATCTTGAAGGATGTTTTTGGTATAGGTTTCATGGGCACAATTACACCCAAAGACCAATTTTTCAGCACCTGTTTGACAGGTGCATATCATTGCAATTTTTTACAGCAAAGCCAATTCTTGCTTTCATCAAGATTACCTCTATAGGGTTACGATGGGAAGGCGCCACCGACACCCAAAGACCAATTTTTACGCACATTACGTTACTTCTACCCAAAGTCAAAGTGACACCAGAATATATCCAAAAAATCTTTAATCTTGTTCCCAGTGCACTACATTGTGGCCTCATCATACACACTGGCTCCCCAGCTGTTGCTGAGCAAAATAAAGGCAGCTTGCAGGGAAAATGTCATTTTTTGGGGGGCTTTATAAATGCAATTATTGCTGCAGCAGATTCTAGACATTGTACAGGTCTGACACTTTACAGGTAGACTAAAGGGACCCCCCAGGCACTATATTGGAAGTAATTTTTCATTTTTATGCTTTCACTTTGAAAATCTAAAAATCACTGCTCATTTAAAAATGACGTTTTTCACAAACTTATTTTTTATTGATACATGTCCCCCAGGGAAGGACCTGTTATTCGGGTACAAACTTTCATGGTGTTCGAAAGTTCTGGTGCGAACCAAACAGGGGTCCATTCGGCCCATCCCTATTACTCACATATTTTGTTCAAACCCAAGATAAGATGTGACAAACGTTGCTACAAGCAATGGAAACCAAGACTCATATGCAGATGAGGAAGCCTGACCCAAAGAAGTGTTATTATTGTGGAGAGCCAGGGCATTTCAAAGCACAGTGCCCTCAGAAGAGGGCTGAATCAGATAGTATGGCTAAAGTATTGAAGGTATTATAGAAACTTCTCCTTGCTCAAAAGGCAGGAAACTTCCGGGGGTCTCAGAAGTAGCCAACTGAGAACCCCAACTTTAAGGAGCTCTTGTACGTTTGACTCCGAGCTTTGCATTTCCACCGTTGCCTCCCTTACCTCCCCTGCCTCCTGGTACCGAGTCTGCCAGTGAAGTAGAATCCATGTAGTTGGGCTTCACACATCTCTCTGTGGAGGAGAGGGCCTTTAAGAGGAGGGAGAGATTGTGCCTTTCAAGTGGCCAGGCAGGTCACTTTTTAAAGTCTTGTCCTACCCGTTTGTGAAATGCCCGCATCTACGGTCCTGTAGGGGACAGACCTTAAGTGGCATTGTTGCGTCCCCAATTATCCTGAAGGATAAGCCTCTAGACATGTGCAATTGGTTTAGTTCCAAATTTGTTTTTCTATGAATATTCGGAAATATTTAAATTAACGAAAGCCTGTTTAACAAATTTTTTCAAAAATTCGGAAATTCGAAAATATGAAAATTCGAAATTCGGAAATACAAAAATTAGAAAATCCAAAAATAAGAATGAAAATCCCAAAAAATCAAAAGAAAGGAAATCTGAAAATAAGAACAAACAATCCAAAAATTCGAAAACCTGCAAATGTGAAACTCTGAAATAATAACTAACTAACTAATAATAATAACTATTACCAAATATTAAATTCAAAGCATTGGAATTTCCTTTCAAATTTGTCTGTTAGTGAATAGGGATGGACCGAACAACCCCCTGTTTGGTTCGCATCAGAACTTTCGAACATTGCAAAAGTTCGGAACCAAATAACGAACCACATTGAAGTCTATGGGACCCAAACGTGAAAAATCAAAAGTGCCCATTTTGGAGGGTTATATGCAAGTAATTGGGCATACAATGGTTATGGGGGTCCGGGTACTGTGCTGGGGGACATGTATCAATAAAAAAAAAGTTTGTAAAAAACATAATTTTTCCCCTTATAACGGTGGTCAAGGAGGGTTGCCAACCAATAGTGATCCTTCTTCATTACGCAATGTATTCTTGGGTCCTTTCGCAGGCTTTGAAGCATGAGGGAGCCAATGCACCGCAAATTTGCGAAGGCATGAGAAGAAGACTCCTCGGGGTCACTGAGGATTACAGTATCTGGAACTGCCTCCTCCCAGCCACATACTACTTCCAAGGGTTCTAGGGAAGGAAAACCATCTCTTATTGTATGACGTATATCTTTCTCTGCTTCAATGCCTCTGAAACAGCCAGAATCCTCCTCCTCCTCTTGTGTGCTCTGTGGCATAGGAACAATGGTGTCTGCATAAAGTGGGCCTTGAGAGGAAAGGAAGTCCTCCTCTTGTGGTGGAAATTCCAATATACGCAATGCGTAACCAATTTCGCTTGCGCTAATAAACGCACTTTTCAGCTCTTATATAATACATTGTGAGTGCACTCATGCTTCCCAAGTAAAACAGACACAGCAGCTGTTATCACATTGCAAGCTCCACAGACAGTCCTGTGTGACAATGGGAGCGAAGTTTATTTATAGGACTAAGAACAGGGGTAACAATAGAGGCTTGGTGGCTATTCAATTCAGCCAATAAAGCCCAGGCATTCCTTCAAACAGTAGGGGTTATACAACTCTCAACCAATCGAACAATGACTAGGTGAGTGTCTCGCACAACTTCCTGAAGACGGACCGTTTGATTGGCTGAAACGCGCGTAGAGGTTGGTCCGCAGCATCGTGTCATCCCGACACACTTCCGGTCTCAGAAATCAAACAGCAAACTGCGGCGGCGGCATACCACTGCATTTGGATAGATTTCCTGTGAACTTGCCTGCTGTTCACATTGGGTGCCAGGTTTACAGGCACCCTTACCTGTGAGTTTAATTGCCATGTTTTTTATATGGAATAAATGTTTTAGAAACGTTGCTGCGCAATGAGGCTTTTTCTGTCATTTGCATGAGGAACATCTACCCAAAAAACTCTAGTATATAGAGCAATGAGGCCCTCTTTATTAGATCCAGTCATATGAGGATGTATCGATCCCGAACGATATCAGTCCACAGAAAATCCACTGGGACTTCCCCACATGCGTGTTTGACCAAACTAGAAATAGTTGGTCCATTTGGAGGGGTGAGTTCACATCCATGTGGGGGCACTGTCCTTTGAGCACATATCAAGCACGGATTCATATCCACTTTGTAGAGCATGAGCACCTTAATTGGGATTTGGAACTTTTTATTGCTTCAAGTTTATTGATGTTTGCAACAAATCTTCTGTATGGGACTTTCTAGCAATTTTTAAAAATGCACCAGGTTTCAAATGTGATATCTATCTAATGTTTGTGGCACTTTGCGCGGTATATATATATTTATTATGAGTGTCTGGGCGTGTCTTTGCAGGCCAGTGTGTACAACTTCCCGCCCTTTGTAACCCACATGTAGTGAGATTGGCGCATCAGAAATTGAGAGTGAAAAAGTGCAGTGCTATGTTACAATAAAAAGTGCTTATATATATAGATAAAACATACAAGTATCACTATATGAAAGTATACCCGTGTAAGTGATAACACTTAACAGAAAAATGTGAACAAAATAAACTCAATATGAATGTGATATTGTAATCTAATGTGACAATCCCAAAATAATATTTTTTTATATGTCCTCATAAATTATCCTAATCCAGAAATGATCAATAGACATGTATGGGATCCAACTATCCTCATAACGAGGTAGGAAACAGAAAAGGTCTTAAATCAGTCTCTCAGGTTATAACCTTTCAATAAAATGTCTGGGTGATCTCAAACACGTGTGTGCAAATCTCATCTTGTTAGATACATATTCAAAATCATGGAGGTTCCTCTTGCATTCAAATCTGTGAGATGTACATGAATTGCCCTTACCGGAACTGGTGGACTCACAGGCCATTGGCGGTGAGTCATACAGACTTTTACCGTATAGACGGTATAGGGATATCTCCTCTCCTGGGGATGGCCGAGATGTATCCCACCACTCCGAACTCTCCTGGATGGGGCCTCATCCCTTCGGAAAGAATCCCGTGTTCACCTGGAGTCTTCCCCCGGCTATCCCTCACTTGGCAATCTCCATATACAGCGACAAAAGGAAAAAAAGCTTCCACATAGTGTAAAATCCCGGGTAGCAGGAGATTTTATTAAAAAATTTCCAAGTAAAAAACAAGTTAAAATTTTTTTTTTCTCAAACAAATAAATAAAACATCTCTGGCGCAGTGAATATAGTGTCGCTGTGTGACGCTATCACAACCACTATCTGCAGTGTTTATCCTCATGACACAACACAGGAAGCACCTACATGGTTAACAGAGGACGGAATTAAAATTAGACTTGAGAAACTTAACATTAATAAATCACCGGGACCAGATGGCTTGCATCCGAGGGTACTTAGGGAACTCAGTCAGGTGATTGCCAGACCGTTGTTCCTAATTTTTACAGACAGCCTATTGACTGGAATGGTACCAGCTGATTGGAGAAAAGCCAATGTACCACCAATATTTAAAAAGGGCCCAAAAAACATCCCTGGGAATTACAGACCAGTTAGCCTTACATCAATAGTATGTAAACTCTTGGAGGGGATGATAAGGGACTATATACAAGATTTTAGTAATAAGAATGATATCATTAGCAGTAATCAGCATGGATTCATGAAGAATCGTTCTTGCCAAACCAATCTATTAACCTTCTATGAGGAGGTGAGTTGCCATCTAGATAAAGGAAGGCCCGTAGACGTGGTGTATCTGGATTTTGCAAAAGCATTTGACACAGTTCCCCATAAACGTTTACTGTACAAAATAAGGTGCGTTGGCATGGACCATAGGGTGAGTACATGGATTGAAAACTGGCTACAAGGGCGTGTTCAGAGGGTGGTGATAAATTGAGAGTACTCAGAATGGTCAGGGGTGGGTAGTGGGGTTCCCCAGGGTTCTGTGCTGGGACCAATCCTATTTAATTTGTTCATAAACGACCTGGAGGATGGGATAAACAGTTCAATCTCTGTATTTGCAGACGTTACTAAGCTAAGCAGGGCAATAACTTCTCCGCAGGATGTGGAAATCTTGCAAAAAGACCTGAACAAATTAATGGGTGGGCGACTACATGGCAAATGAGGTTCAATGTAGAAAAATGTAAAATAATGCATTTGGGTGGCAAAAATCTGAATGCAATCTATACACTGGGGGGAGAACCTCTGGGGGAATCTAGGATGGAAAAGGACCTGGGGGTCCTAGTAGATGATAGGCTCAGCAATGGCATGCAATGCCAAGCTGCTGCTAATAAAGCAAACAGAATATTGGCATGCATTAAAAGGGGGATCAACTTCAGAGATAAAACGATAATTCTCCCGCTCTACAAGACTCTGGTCCGGCCGCACCTGGAGTATGCTGTCCAGTTCTGGGCACCAGTCCACAGGAGGGATGTACTGGAAATGGAGCGAGTACAAAGAAGGGCAACAAAAGCTAATAAAGGGTCTGGAGGATCTTAGTTATGAGGAAAGGTTGCGAGCACTGAACTTATTCTCTCTGGAGAAGAGACGCTTGAGAGGGGATATGATTTCAATTTACAAATACTGTACTGGTGACCCCACAATAAAGATAAAACTTTTTCGCAGAAGAGAGTTTAATAAGACTTGTGGCCACTCGTTACAATTAGAAGAAAAGAGGTTTAACCTTAAACTACGTAGAGGGTTCTTTACTATAAGAGCGGCAAGGATGTGGAATTCCCTTCCACAGGCGGTGGTCTCAGCGGGGAGCATTGATAGCTTCAAGAAACTATTAGATAATCACCTGAATGACCGCAACATACAGGGATATGTAATGTAATACTGACACATAATCACACACATAGGTTGGACTTGATGGACTTGTGTCTTTTTTCAACCTCACCTACTATGTAACTATGTAACAGCTCTCTCCTCCGCCCTCTCCTCTTCTTCTTGCTCTATGGCCTCTTCTGCAGATTTATCCTCTGAACCAGCGGTGCTCCGTAAGCATTCAAGGGGCTATGCAAGCACTCAGGCAAAAAGATGTCATGCGGTGCTTGAGTTGGTCTGCTTAGGGGACAGGAGACACACTAGGGCAGAGATTCTGTCAGCTCTGCAGGGGCAAGCTCAGAGGTGGTTGATGCCATGCCAGTTTCAGCTAGGAATGGTTGTATGCGACAATGGCACCAACCTGCTCTCCGCCCTCAGACAGGGACACTTGACCCATGATCTATGTTTGGCAAACATCCTGAATTTGGTGGTGCAGCAGTTCTTAAGTAGGTACACAGGCTTACAGGATCTCCTGAGGCAGGCCAGAAAAGATTGCGGTTATTTCTGCTGGTCATACAATGCCAGTGCTTGGCTGGCTGACATTCAAAAGGAATGCAACGTGCCCATCAACCACCTCATTTGCGACATGCCTACCAGGTGGAACTCAATGTTGGCAATGCTGCAGCAGCTGCACACGCAGCAGAGGGCCATCAATGAGTACCTGTGTGAGTATGGCACCAGGACAGGGTCAGGGGAGCTTGGCTTCTTTTTGCCACGCCAGTGGCTACTGATCAAGGATGCATGAACTGTCCTGTCACCATTTGAGAAGGCCACAAGAATGGTGAGCAGCGACAATGCATGCATCAGTGATACTGTCCCTCTAGTCTTCCTGTTGGAGCACACGTTTCATGTAATAATGGACAGGGCATTTGAGGCAGAACAGCGGCCTGCCAAACACACAGGAAGAAGAGGAAGAGGAGGAGGAGGATTGTGTCAGCATGGGCATGGAGGATAACACTCAGCAGCAGTCTACAAGGGATGGTTTTCAGTCCCCAGAAACCCAAAGAGTTGTACGTGGCTGGGAGGAGGTTGTTACGGATCATGTGATCCTTAGTGACCCAAAGGACTCAGAATTGAATGCCTCTGCAAACTTATGCTGCATGGCCTCCCTGATTCTGCAAAGCGTGTGAAAGGACCCTAGGATTCGTGGTATCGAGGAGAGGGATCATTACTGGTTGGCAACCCTTCTTGATCCATGTTACAAGGGTAAGGTTGCAGAACTCATCCTACCTTCACAGAGGGAGCAGAGGATGAAACATCTTCAGGAGGCCGTGAAGAAAGGTTTGTGCAATGCATTTCCAGACCCTGGGAGGTTACAATTTCCTAGTGCTGGACAATGTGTTGCTGAGGCTTTGTTCAGTCAGAGGAGGAGCGGTGGAGAAGGTGGCCAGCTGACCGATGACTTTAGACAATTTTTTTAGTCCTCAACGCCAAGGTCTGATCAGTTCAAGCAAACATTGCCAGCATCTGCATTACATGGTGCAGGAATATCTAGGGGCAAGAGCAGACTTGAAGACTTTTCCAAAAGAGCATCCACTGGGTTACTTGGTCTTGAGGATGGACCACTGGCCAGAACTTGCTCAATATGCAATTGAGCTACTGTCCTGCATTCAGTGTTCTTTCTGAACGCCCATTCAGTGCTCCTGGAGGGTTTGTAATGGATCATAGAGTATGCCTGTCCACAGACTCCGTTGATAGGCTCAGATTCATAAAATGAATCAGCAGCTATCAAGCACCTGATGCTGATGTAACTGATTGTATTTCCTCTGGATGTGGGATCCCTTGAAGACTGCCTATGCTGAGTGACTATCCTATTCCTCCTCAATCTTGATGATGCTAGATTCCAAGAATATTTTTGGTTTAGGGCACCACCACCACTGCCTAAGGCCCAATTTTTCTGTCAATGTTTAACGTTACAATTTTTGATCTAATATTTAACAGCAGGGCCTGTTCCTGTACCGAAAAAGAGTATCTGTGAGGGGTTACAGTGTTGTGGCACCACCACCAAAGACCCAATTTTTCTGCCCCTGCCCCAGCAGCAGAAAAAAAGGACAAGCGTGCCCCACGGCCACCTGCAGAGGATGCACCATGTCCACAACCAGCACTGTTGACTGTAGACACAGAGGCTGCTTGCCCCATTTTAGTGGCCTGTGAGCGTCTGCCTCTCCTTGGTGGCCTTCCGGACATGATTTATATTTTGTTTTGCAACT
The DNA here is from genome assembly GCF_042186555.1 of Aquarana catesbeiana. NCBI lineage: Eukaryota > Metazoa > Chordata > Amphibia > Anura > Ranidae > Aquarana > Aquarana catesbeiana. Next base: position 956,989,236 of record NC_133324.1, read on the forward strand.
CCACACTACACTGTATTGTGTACTGTGTACACCACCAGAAAAGTAGCAGCAACTGCACTACAGCTGCACTGTATTGTGTACTGCGTACACCACCAGAGGTGTAGTAGAAACAGTACACCACGGAATGATTGATAATCAATCATGATATAGATTACACTGGATGGAGAATATATATATATATATATATATATATATATATATATATATATATATATATATAGATATATATACATACATATATATAGATATATATACATACATACACGGGACTGTGTATATATATATATATATATATATATATATATATATATATATATATATATATAAATACACCGCCTGAAGTATATTAGAAACAGTACACCATGGAATGAACTGTAGATATAGGCTACACTGGATGCAGAGTAAATATATACATATATATATATATATATAGTCAGGTCCATAAATATTGGGACATCGACACAATTCTAATCTTTTTGGCTTTATACACCACAAGGGATTTGAAATGAAACAAACAAGATGTGCTTTAACTACAGACTTTCAGCTTTAATTTAAGGGCATTTACATCCAAATCAGGTGAACAGTGTAGGAATTAAAAACAGTTTACATATGTGCCTCCCACTTTTTAAGGGACCAAAAGTAATGGGACAATTGGCTGCTCAGCTGTTCCATGGCCAGGTGTGTGTTATTCCCATTTACAAGGAGCAGATAAAAGGTCCAGAGTTCATTTCAAGTGTGCTATTTGCATTTGGACTCTGTTGCTGTCAACTGTCAATATGAGATCCAAAGAGCTGTCACTATCAGTGAAGCAAGCCATCATTAGGCTGAAAAAAACAAAACAAACCCATCAGAGAGATAGCAAAAACATTAGGTGTGGCCAAATCAACTGTTTGGAACATCCTTAAAAAGAAAAAATGCACCAGTGAGCTCAGCAACACCAAAAGACCCGGAAGACCACGGAAAACAACTGTGGTGGATGACCGAAGAATTCTTTCCCTGGTGAAGAAAACACCCTTCACAACAGTTGGCCAGATCAAGAACACTCTCCAGGAGGTAGGTGTATGTGTGTCAAAGTCAACAATCAAGAGAAGACTTCACCAGAGTGGATACAGAGGGTTCACAACAAGATGTAAACCATTGGAGAGCCTCAAAAACAGGAAGGTCAGATTAGAGTTTGCCAAACAACATCTAAAAAAGCCTTCACAGTTCTGGAACAACATCCTATGGGCAGATGAGACCAATATCAACTTGTACAGAGTGATGGGAAGAGAGGAGTATGGAGAAGGAAAGGAACTGCACATGATCCAAAGCATTCCACCTCATCAGTGAAGCATGGTGGTGGTAGTGTCATGGCGTGGGCATGTATGGCTGCCAATGAAACTGGTTCTTTTGTATTTATTGATGATGTGACTGCTGAAGTTTTTCGGGCAATATTGTCTGCTCATATTCAGCAAAATGCTTCAGAACTCATTGGACGGCTCTTCACAGTGCAGATGGACAATGACCCGAAGCATACTGCAAAAGCTACCAAAGAGTTTTTTAAGGGAAAGAAGTGGAATGTTATGCAATGGCCAAGTCAATCACCTGACCTGAATCCAATTGAGCATGCATTTCACTTGCTGAAGACAAAACTGAAGGGAAAATGCCCCAAGAACAAGCAGGAACTGAAGACCGTTGCAGTAGAGGCCTGGCAGAGCATCACCAGGGATGAAACCCAGCGTCTGGTGATGTCTATGCGTTCCAGACTTCAGGCTGTAATTGACTGCAAAGGATTTGCAACCAAGTATTAAAAAGTGAAAGTTTGATGGATGATTGTTAATCTGTCCCATTACTTTTGGTCCCTTAAAAAGTGTGAGGCACATATACAAACTGTTGTAATTCCTACACCGTTCACCTGATTTGGATGTAAATACCCTCAAATTAAAGCTGGAAGTCTGCAGTTAAGGCACATCTTGTTTCATTCCAAATCCATTGTGGTGTTGTATAGAGCCAAAAAGATTAAAATTGTGTCAATGTCCCAATATTTATGGACCTGACTGTATATATATATATATATATATATATATATATATATATATATATATATATATATATTAATACACCACCTGAAGTATGTTAGAAATATTACACCACAGAATGCACTGTAGATATAGGCTACACTGAATGCAGAGTATATATATATATATATATATATATATATATATATATATATATATATATATATATATATATATATATATATATATATATATATATATATATTCAATCGTAGAGGAGAACCGCACCCAGCTTACGATTCAGTGCCAGCAATCAGGTCTTCCCACAGACCTCATATACAGAGAAAAAGTTCAAGAGGTTGCTGCACTTGACGAAACGTAGGGCGGGACTATACAGTGTCATTGCATCACTTCTGGTTTCGAGCCGTGGAGCGCAGATCACTCCAGTTTCCTGTTTTTAAATACTGTTTTTGCTTTTAATGATTTTTTATAAATGTGAGTACCCATCAGTATTATTAATAAATGTTTGGATATTTGTACGGTATCACACAATGGAGTCTCTTTCCTTTCTACATGTGGGCAACATCTGAGAGGTTAACAGTGAGGAGACCACTTACATCGCAGACAAGGAGGCACTTGGAGAAAACAGGGCAGGAAGTTTCCTCCCACTCCACAGGCTGCACAGTGGCTCATACTGTGAAGGTGAAATACCTCCTTGTGTGTTGAATAATAGCAGTGAGGGCGTTTCTTATAGGCCACTGTTTTCCAAGAAGCACAGAACAATTTGAAGGAGCACATTGTCACTTTATTGGACTTTTTTATACACCAGAGTTTAAGGATAGTATATGCATACTTCTGAACCCAGTTTCACAGCAACAATATACACCAGTCATTAATGCTGGATTTTTTTGCACAGAAATGTCACTTTGAATTGCAGGTTTTGCACAGGATTTTGTTTATTTTATTTTATTTTCGTTTGAACATAACAATATGCATTATATATAAGCAATTAGGAAGTTTACACAGTAGGATTTTTTTGTAGATTTTTGTGAATATACAAATATTTGTTTTCTGCACTTTTATTCTCACTTTTTGCACTAAATGCACCCGTGACACACACCCCTCAAGTGCTTATCTCAACGATATTTTCACATTTTCAAAATCCCTAGAGAGCCACCACACAACAGATATCTCCCGTGTGCTACAGAGGTTGAGAGATAATAACCTGTATTCTAAGTTTTAAAATTGCGAGTTCCATTGTGAACAGGTTCAATTTCTTTGTTATGTAATTTCTACTGCCGGATTTTCAATGGACCCAGTGAAACTATCTGTAGCTCTACAGTGGCCTCCACCCGTAGATCTATGTCCGCTACAACGTTTTCTTGGCTTTGCCAATTATTATCTGAAATGTATTCGTATCTTTACTTCTTTAGTCAAACCCCTGACTGATATGACCAGAAAGCACGGTAACCCACAGAATTGGTCTCCAGATTCCATTAAAGCCTTTGAGTCTCGCTCCTGTGCTGGCACATTCTGATCCTACATTACCCTTCATTCATTGATTCGTCTGAGACTGGAGTAGGTGCCCTTCTGTCTCAATTTCCTACCTCTGAGAGCACGATGCATCCTTGTGGCTACTTTTCTAAAGAAATTGTCTCCTGCAGAATGCAATTACGAGATTGGGGCCAGAGAATTGCTAGCTATAATTTTAGCTCTTAAAGAATTGAGGCATCTCCATGAGTGTACCACTGTGCTGGTCCTCATTTTGACTGACCATAAAAATCTCACATTCTTGTCTGAAGCTAAACGCTTATCTCCCAGAAGGGCACGATGGGCTCTTTTTCTGTTAAGCTTCAATTACATAGTCTCATTCTTACCCAGTACTAAGAATGTAAGGGCTGATGCATTGTCATGACAGTTTTCCTCCTCCAAGATGGAGTCGGTTCCTATTCCTGTGATACCTCCAGATCACATTCTAGCCTCTATTCGCACTAGTCTCACTTCACCTTTAACTTCTATAGTTGGGAAGATACTGGAGAGTTTAATAAAAGACCACATAGACGAGTTCTTGCTGGAAAAAAATATTTTAAGCAACAGACAGCATGGATTCATAAAAGACAGAAGTTGTCAAATAAACCAGATTTCTTTTTATGAGGAGGTAAGCAAAACCTTGGAGGGGTGGCTGTGGACGTGGTATACCTGGATTTTGCAAAAGCGTTCAGAATCAGCCAATCGGACACTTGTATTCTTTCAAAAGAACCAATCACACACATGTATATATTCAAATAGAATTCCAGTAGTGACCTGTGCAGATCGTCGTGTGCAGTGCCATGCGGCCAGCTTCTTGTTGAGACACAAAGTGTCTCACAGTTTGAACACTACTTACAGGGCTCTGAACACGATTGTATGCACATTCCCACCGCTACCAATGACGCGAGCCGTACTCGCTCAGTAGGCCATCATTTTTGTATGGTTATGCTATGGTTCCCATGTACGCAGATCTGTTTGCTAGGAGTATTAATGCAATCACCATGAGGTGGCGAGTCTCTTGGTGAGGCATAAACAAACATCCCTTAAAGAGTAAACATATCTGCTGTGTCCATGGGAAGGTTTCCCCAGCCGTTGGTCTGGGATTCTCTGCATCTGGTACGTGGGCTGGGCTTCGGGGCATCTCATCTCAGCCAGGAAGATGTGGTCATCTGCTCGGGCTCTGTTCACTCATCCAATCAGGCAACAGGTGCACCTCATCACGACATATAGAAGGAATAGAAACAAAAACAACATGAGTATATATACCCCTACTTCCTTCAACCATGATCTGATGGAAAATAAAAATTCCCAAAGTTTCCCAAACCCTTAAAAGGATTCCAACCTTCAATAGCTATAGCTCTGGCTTTGCCTTGCAGGGATCTACCCTTATCCATATGGACCTGAACTTTGTCACTGGTATCCTCTATCCAGGTACAACACACTTTACCTATGGATTCACAGAAACCCCTCTGGGATGCCAACAGATAATCAAGAGCCATCTTTTTCTGTAGTAGAAGGGTCTTGATCTGTCATTGTTCCTGTGAGATCTCCCTTACAGCTTCTATGGTTTCATTGAATATACCATCCACAATGGATGAAAAATCGTTCAATCGTTTAATAAGTTTAATCCCCCACGCCGTCCAAGCAGGAAACCATGCCCAGGCCTGGTCAGAGTTAGTGAACAATTCCCTTCTAGCTTTTCCTGCTATTCTTACCTTCTCTCACGCCATCAGATCCTCACGATCATCCGCAATGTAAGATGCTGGGACAAGTTTCACCAGGACGCATGAATCTCTTGCATTAGGAAAGTTACCTTATAAGCTGTAGACCCGCATAAGTACCAAACTAAAGTTGAAGCGCACTTGTGGGCTACCTAGTTGTCCCGACACGCAAACTGGCAAGAACCAAAGATATTGTTAACACTGTGACTAACTTTACCCTCTAGAAATGTATTGTTAAGTTCTATTGACAAGTGTCTGTTTTGAAGTTTTTACTCGTTTTTCAAAATTCCTAATACCAATCTGAACATCATATATAGCTGTCATCGCTGGGGTACTAAAGCTCAGGGGAGATTCAGAGTGGACCCAGCAATTGGTCCTGTTCGCTTTCTTAGCTAGTTGGAGAATACACTTTAAACAATAAATTTGGATGCTTTTCATCGTTACTCTTGCTAAAATACACTTTAAAGATATAAATAAAAAAGATACTCCTTATTCTTTGGTGTAGTTGAGTAGCTTCTTGCAGTGGCTTGCGTGGATCCAGTTGTCCCGTCCTTCAAGCTTTAGAGAGGTTGGCGTGGTCAGCTGAACCTGGAATGGCCCAAGGTATCTCGACTCTAATCCCGTCTTCTGATGTTTTCTTTACAATGACCCAGTCACCTGGTTGGATAGAATGAAACCTGGTTATCAAGTCAAGTTCTGGAAGGGACTCATGAACCCTGTGGTGGATTTTGCACATACCCAATCAGCTGAGAATGTAAAGACATCAGCTGCTGAGGAAAGTACAACCCTGTTTTTGGTTGACTTCCGAACAAACCTCTTATGGAGATAAACCAGACATGTGGGAACGCAATGAACCCTTTTTCACTTTTCAACGACTATGGTCACTGAACCTGTGTGTGGTACCATCTGAGGTGTAATACCTGGAACCATTGACAAAAACGTTCTTAGCCTCTGGGAAGGGAGCCTCCTTCACCTGGACTGCTGGTTGCTGATTCAAATTCCATCAAAGAAAGACTGTTGTGGAACATGTCGTCCTACTAGGTCACAAACTTGGTTAGAATTAGAAAGGTTAGTATTATTAGTTTGAAAACTGTCATTCTTATCATTATCCTCCCCCCCATTTTCTTCCTCATTACAAACCGGAGGAAAAAAGACGCAGGGTTTAGAATGGTGCAGAAAAATAAGAATGAAACAGCCTATTATACTTTTACCTTCTTTCAGGCGTGTGTATTTATACATGTGACATTCCGACAACAAAATCCATCGGATTTTTTCTGACGGATGTTGGCTTAAACTTGTCTTGCATACACACGGTCGCACAAAGTTGGTCGGAAATGCTGAACGTCAATAACGCGGTGACGTACAACACGTACAACGAGCCGAGAAAAATGAAGTTCAATAGCCAGGGCTGCTCTTTTGCTCGATTCTGAGCATGGGTGGCACTTTGTATGTCGGAATTGTCTACACACGATCAGAATTTACGCGATCGGATTTTGTTGTCGTAAAATTTTATAGCCAGCTCTCAAACTTTGTGTGTCGGAAATTCCGATGGAAAAAGTCCGATGGAGCCCACACACGGTCGGAATTTCCGACAACAAGCTCCGATCGCACATTTTCCGTCAGAAAGTCTGATTTTGCGTGCATTATGCCCTGTACACACGGCCAGACATTCTGACGGAAAATGTGCGATCAGAGCTTGTTGTCGGAAATTCCGACCGTGTGTGGGCTCCATCGGACAGTTTCCATCGGAATTTCCGACACACACAAAGTTTGATAGCAGGACCTAAAATTTTCTGACAACAAAGTTCGATGTTGGAAATTCCGATCATGTGTAGACAATTCTGACGCACAAAGTGCCACGCATGCTCAGAATCAAGCAGAAGAGCAGCCCTGGCTATTGAACTTCATTTTTCTCAGCTCGTTGTACATGTTGTACGTCACTGCGTTCTTGACGTTCGGAATTTCCGACCAACTTTGTGCGACCGTGTGTATGCAAGACAAGTTTGAGCCAACATCCGTCGGAAAGAATCAGATGGATTTTGTTGTCAGAATATACAATCATGTGTACAGGGCATTTGTTTCTCGTTCCTACAAAAATACAACAGCCGCAATGCGTAGGAGAGCAGCTTGCAAAACCTTGCATTGGCCAGCCACACAAAGTTCAAAAACAGGCATGAGCATTTTAACCACACAAGCGTGTACTACACATCCAACCAACTCATCATTACAGATTTCTGAATCCACAGCTTCCAAGGTATTTTTATTCTGGAGTCTCGTACCTCCAGACATCAAAAGCACCTTCCAAAAGAATACACTTTACTGTACCCTCTGACTATATATGGCAATGTTTAAGGGGTCTAATGGCCTTAGCCCCATACCCAGATTTTATTTTATTTTTTTTTTGCCACATCAGCAGATCTTAAGAGAGATTTTAACTCAGCTGGGTCATTGAAATGCGCCCCCTCTCATTTTCGCATCATTGTGGCATAAGAGAATTATTTTCCATTTTTCTTATTGATACAAAACTTTCAGAAAATTTTTTAACTTTTTTATCTGCCAAAGATACAAATATTTATTTGTTTTTCTCCCCTTCCCCCCCAGAAAGAAAAAAAAAATATATAAATGATCCCTCCCACCCTCCCCCCCAACCCCCCTCTCCCTCTCCCCCCCCCCCAAGTCCTAGGAATCCATAATTGTCATATATCTCTCCGTGTTCCTATACTCAAGCCATCTTGCCTAAGTCCTATGATATTTATCTCGTAGACCCTCCATCGAGTGAATTGATTCTTCCATTCCTCTTGCCCATTCCACCCTTATTATCCACTCCCTTAACCTTGGGACTTCCGCCTCCTTCCAACAACACAGGATCAGTGCTTTAGCCGAGTTTAAAAGATATGGGACTGCTGACTTGCTATACTGAGGTATCTCTTTCTCCGTATCATGAAACAGACACGTCCATGGGTTCTTATTAACCCCTTCCCCCGTTATTTGCTGTATTTCACCCAGAATTTCCTCCCAGTACGCCTGGATTTTGGGGCGCTCCCACCAAAGATGCGCCAGGGTACCAATTTTTCCACACCCTCTCCAGCAAGTTGGGGGGGTCTCAGCGTCCTATTCATGCACTCTCTGGGGCGTCCTATGCCACCTCGCTATCGCCTTGTAAGCCATTTTGTATGTCCTAGAGTCTTTTGCTGTTAGATATACCATCTTTAATATCTTACATCTATGTGCCTCACCATTTAGGCCTCCTATTTCTCTTTCCCACTTCTCCAGAAAAATGGGGTGCCCTTTGCTCGCCCCCCCCTTAGTACTCTATACAATTTAGAAATGCTCCCTTTCACACTAGTGGGGGTGCTTAATAACTTTTCTATGACCCTTAGTTGGTCTCTTCCTCTCAGTGTTTGTGGCAGTGACCATGCAAAGTGCTGTATCTGAGCGTACCTCCATTTATCCAATGGTTTGTTCCCCCAAGCCCGTGTAATTTCAGTATAAGTGTACAATCTATTTCCTCTCATCACATCCTGTAATTGTATTGCGTCTTTTTTGCCCATCTCGTGAAGTATAAGTGCTCCTCCTTCCCTGGTAAAAAATAATCAGTGTTCAATATAATCAATGATATCAGTGGCGAGTTATACTCCCAGTGAAATCTCTTACTTACCCCATCCCAGATTCTAAATGTGTTCTTAGTCAGGAAATTAGCTCTATTTCCCAACTCCCTAAATTGTGGAGGAATCCATATAAATTTTTCTATGTCCACCCCACTCCATGCTATTTCTATATTCACCCAGCTTTTCTCATGTTTACTATATAACCAATCAGTTATCCTAGAGATAACAATGGCTTGGTAATACTTTTTAGAGTCCGGTGCACCCAACCCCCCCGTTTTTTGTCCTTCACCAAAGTGTCATATGCTATGCTAGTGCGCCTACATGCCCAAATAAATCTTAAAATTATAGACTGTAATTTATCAAAAAAAGTAGAGGGAAGAGCTATTGGGATCATTTGAAAAGTATATATTAACATGGGTAACACAAACATTTTTATCGCGTTTATCCTGCCAATCCACGACAAAGCTCTATATCTCATCCTACCAAGTAGGTCTTTGATTTTATTGAGTAGGGGAATATAGTTAGCAGCAAACAAGTCCCCCGGTGTTGGTACTAATTTTATACCTAGATACTCTATTTCCCTCTAACACCATGCGAATGAGAGACCAGGTTGAATTGCTTTCTGCTCCCACTTAGGGATTGATATATTTAGGAGCTCTGACTTACTCATATTTATTTTAAAGTTTGTCAATCTGCCATAGCGCTCAAATTCCTTGAGCGCCATGGGGATTGTTGTTCTAGGGCAAGTAATGTAGCACAGTAAATCATCGGCAAATGCTGCTATTTTATGCTCCCCTGCTCCCACCCTTATTCCCTTAATGTCTACGTTCTTACGAAATGTCGCTAAAAGTGGCTCCAAGGTTATAATGAACAAAATCGGGGAAAGGGGGCAACCCTGTCTTGTCCCATTAAATAATTCAAGGGGAGAAGACAGGATTCCATTTACTCTAATTCTAGCCTTGGGGTGCCTGTACAGTGACAGGATCCATCTCATCATCCTCTCCTCAATTCCTAGATGCTTCAAAGTTTCAACCATAAATCCCCAATCCACTCTATCGAATGCCTTTTCGGCATCGATTGACAACAAGGCCGCTGGGATATCACTCCTAATCACTTCCTGCATTAAAAAAATTGTTTTCAGAGAGTTGTCCCTCCCCTCCCTTCCGGGGACGAATCCCGCCTGGTCATTATGTATCCACTGTTTCAAGCCAACTTTCAACCTATCTGCGAGTATTTTAGCGAAGATTTTTGTATCTGCGTTTAATAATGAAATTGGTCTGTAGCTTCCGGGGGATGCTGGGTCCTTTCCTTCTTTCAAAATAAGGGTAATATAAGCTAACAGGGACTCTTCTCGGGGCTCTTCATTCTCACCCAGGGCATTCAAATAGTTGCACAGTTTGGGTACTAAGATTTCAGAAAATTTTTTGTAGTAAACTATGGAGTATCCGTTGGGGCCCGGGCTCTTTCCCAGGGCAGTGTTCTTTATCGCTTTTTCTACTTCCTCCTGAGATATAGGGGTATCGAGGCGTTCGACCTCTTCCCTTTCTGCCCTGGGAAGGTCTAGTCTCCGCAGGTACTCCCTTATCCTTTCCTTCTTGTTTTCACTCGTCTCCTTTTTCCGGCCCACCTTATATAGAGCACTGTAGTAGGAGTGGAATATTCTAGCGATCTTAGGAGAAGAAAATTCTAAATTCCCCTATTCATCTTTCATTTTAGGTATAAATGTCCTATTCTTTTTTTGTTTAATCCTTCTTGCCATCCACTTTCCTGATTTATTACCCTCTTGGTACATATCTCTATTTATCGTATTGAAAGCACACTTCCTTTCCTTATCCAATAGCTCATCCAGATCTCTTCTTTTCCTTATTAGCTCTTGCCTTTCTGGGAGCCCCCTGGGTCTTGTACTCTGTTCTAATTCCTGGATCTCCCTATATAATCGTGCTCCAATAGCAATCAAAATCCCTCTTATATAGGTTTTGTGCGCTTCCCAAAGGGTGGCCCTGGATATGTCCTCTGTATCATTTGTCTCAAAATAGCTTTTCAATTCCTGCTTTATTTTCATGACTGAGTCCGGGTCTTGAATAAGAGAATCGTTGAGTTTCCAACTCATCCTAGGCCGGGCCACACCAGCGATCTCTACCTGGATTTTCACCGGTGCGTGATCGGACAGGGTGATTGCTTTAATTTCTGCTGCCTTTAAATAAGGGACCAACTGATGTTCTATTAAAATATAATCTATCCTCGAGAATGATCTATGCGCAAAGGAATAAAAAGTAGTCTGCCTTTTTTAAAGGTCTCACGTTTTATCAAAACTCTCCTTAGGAAATTCTCCGGGTTTCTATTAGGAGAGTAGATATTCGCAACTGTGACCCAGGTATCAAATAGTTTCCCCTTCACAAAAAGAAACCTGCCCCCTGGGTCGGCCAGTCACTCCTCTTCTACAAACATCATTGTTCTGTCAAACCCGATAGCTACTCCTCCTGAATGTACTGATCCTGCATCCCCATAGATCCACTTTGGGAACAAATGCGATGCCAGTCCCCTTCCTGAGTGCGTAATATAGGTTTCCTGCAGAAACACCACATTTGCTCCCAAAAACTGCAGTTCCTGGTTGATTTTATACCTTTTTTTTCTGTATTCAGTCCCCTTACATTATAAGTAACAAAGTTTACTGCTCCCATATTTCACCTAAGAAAGGAGCGTCTGGCCGGTCCCATGAGGCACAACAGGAGAGAGAGAGAGAGAGAGAGAGAGAGAGAGGGGAAGGGAAGAAAAAAAAAAGAAACCCGCCGATCCCAACCCTCGAACCCGCCCTCCCTCCCTGCCCCCCTTCCCTCCAACCCCCCTCCCCCAGGTCTGGAACAGATCGCCTATAATGGCTGGACAGACCCCTCTGTTCATTATATGGATCGGGTGGTCTCCCTCTATCTGATGCCACCCTGCACCCATATTCCCTATTGGGCTCATGTCACAGATGCCCCCCGGTCCACCCTGGTACCCCCCCACCCAGCTCATGTTGGCACTATACTACTTCTCCCGGTTATGTTTCATAAATACTAGCTTAGATTGTCCGTTGTGCCCCCTCCATCCCTCCCCCTTATTGTGTTTCGCGTTGATGCTACACTCTCTTCGACTCCCCAACCAGGGATAGGTGGGGGGACAATATCCAACTTGCGGCAAAAGTCCTCTAGGTCCTCTGGGAATCTTAGTACTGCCGTTCGCCCGTTCCTTTCTGGGTTGGGGATGGGGCGGAGCGCTCCGTGGATGGCCTGGTGCCGCTGTCCTCCCCGCACACTCACTCAGCTCACAGCAGTGTGGAGGAGACACCAGGAATGCTGGCGCCGTGAGGCAATGTCGGCACTGCCCGGAGAGCGGTAAGGGGAGACGCCACCCATCTATAGCAGCTGCGGGGGTCGGCCCGCACCTCTCCAGCAGGTGTTAGGAGCCTGGAAGGTGTCAGTAGCCTGGAAGCGACGGACGGGGAAGCAGATCGGAGCGGACCCGTACGACGCAGGTCGGTGGAACCTGACTTGATAAGGTAAAGCTGCAGCTGGAAGGGGGTGAGCCGCTACAAGCCCACACTGAAACAGGAGCAGGAAGAGGTGAGAGGAGGTGAGATTGCCCATGTATGCCTGCATCCCCCTTGAATCCCCCCTGAAACGGGAGTAATAGTAAATTAGGAGAAAGACGGCGACTTACCCATGTATAACCCTGGGAGAATGATACTGTTGCTCGCTCATGAAATATCTGGATTCAAAGTTTAAAGATCCAATTATAAGCGTTACAAGATTGCAGAGACAATTTTCACAATAACAATAATCAAATAAGATGCGTTTTCCTGATTGCAGATGAACTGTGCAGATGAACTGTTTACATTTGGTCCCATAGTAATTTGTCTCTTAGAACCCTCTCTGACCCTCATGATTTAAAAAGGCTTAAAGGCTCCAATTAATAGTTTTCTTGGTCTCTTGGACTATATAGCGAACGTATACCACTGGGACAGAGGGGTAGAGAGGCAGATGTGAGATAAGCCTAAGAAGAGCCGAGCACCCTAAGCTTGGGCTTGGTTGTTAATACGGGCTCAGTAATAACCATTTCAGAGGTATTTTTCTTTCAACAAATGATCAGTCAATATCTGGGCTTGTAAATGTTCATCTACTACCTTGGTACTCAGGGTGTAAAAGAACCAGGTAGCAGCACTGCTCAGACAAGGTTAGATAACATCTGTCAGCGGGTAAAACCCCTACGCATGCTCTCCCCTCGGACCTCCCTGGGCCCTTGGAGAGACTCTGTGGAACCGACACAGGAGCCCGTGCCTAGGTGGATATAAGTGGTATAATTAGCTGTATACGATTAAAAAGAGGGGGTCCTAAAGGTACTGGCCCTCGTCCCTCCTATGCATAATCTTTCTATGACCTTCAGGATACCCCCCTAAGTCTGAATTAAGACACTTGGGTAATGTGGAGGGTCCCGAGGGTTGAAGAGATGAGGGGAAAGGCAACTAAAGGCAATAAGGGAGCTACAGCCGCATCAAGCCCAGGCGGGATTCAACGATACATGTCGGCCGAGTCCAGCATACTGGAAGAATCACAAGGAAGCCCCAGATCGGGAGCATCTACACGCCCAGGAATAAACAGACAGAAAGGGGCAGTAGAGGAGAATAAAGGTAAAACTGCAAGACCAAGGATCAGTGGAAGCCATCAGATGAGCGGCTTTGAGGCCCAGGAAGGTTCACACGGGAGAAATGGGGATGAAGAACACTCAGCAGGAAAAAGACCCCCACTGCAGCTTGCACAGGAGGAAGTCCCACACATCAAAGAAATGCTCGCCGAGATGCTACTAAAAATGGAGATCTCTCTGAAAAAAGATATTGCGGCTGTAAGAACAGATGTCGGGCATGTGCTTAAAAGGGTGGAGGAGACGGAGGATAGATTGGAAGACCACGAGCAAAGGCTAGAGGGTATAAGTAAGCAAATAAGAGACCTACAAAAGGCTAACAGAAGTCTCCTATATAAATTAGAAGATCAGGAGAATCGCAGTCGACGCAAAAATTTGCGAATCAAGGGCCTCCCAGAGAAACACGGGAAGGAAGATTTGGCGTCAGTATTACAGCAGCTGCTAAACCCATTATTTGACAGAGAAACAACTGTTCCCCTGAAGCTAGATAGAGCCCATAGGATCGCACGATATCTCCGAAACACATCAGAGAACCCGAGAGATGTGATAATAAAGTTTCATTATGAGGAAGAAAAAGATAAAATTGTGGGAAAACTGCGACAGCGTCCAGGCTTAAGCTTTGAAGGGGCGGAACTACAGGTATATTCAGACCTGTCAGCAGAGACCCTCGCAAGAAGAAGGTTGTTGAAACCTCTGACAGGCCTATTGAAAACGACAGAGATATTTTATCAATGGGGGTTCCCAGTCTGTTTGATCCATACCCAGATTTTATGTACTATGCAGCTGTCTGACTGGGGTGCCTGGTTCCCACCCCTGCATTGCCCATGCAATTTGGATCGCTTGTTTTGGTGAACATGAGTTCGACTTGAACACTGGCTGTTCGCCCGTTCGCAGAATAGCGAACAATTTGGGGTGTTCACGGCAAATTCGAAAGCCGCGGAACACCCTTTAAAAGTCTATGGGAGAAATCAAAAGTGCTAATTTTAAAGGTTAATATGCAAGTTATTGTCATAAAAAATGTTTGGGGACCCGGGTCCTGCCCCAGGGGACGTATATCAATGCAAACATTTTTTTAAAAACGGCCGTTTTTTCGAGAGCAGTGATTTTAATAATGCTTAAAGTGAAAGAATAAAAGTGAAATATTCTTTTAAATTTCATACCTGCGGGGTGTCTATAGTATGCCTGTAAAGTGGTTCATGTTTCCCACGTTTACAAAAGTCTGAGAGCAAAATTATATTTCTAAAGGAAAAAAGTCATTTAAAACTATTCGTGGCTATAATGAATTGTTGGGTCTCAGCAATACAGATAAAAGTCATTGAACAAATGGCATGGGATTCCCCCACAGTCCATTAACAGTCCCTTTGGGTCTGGTATGATTATTAAGGGGAACCCCGAACCAAAATAAAAAGAATTGAGCGGGGGTCCCTCCAAATTCCATACCAGGCCCTTCAGGTCTGGTATGGATATTAAGGGGAACCCCGCACTGCGATTTAAAAAAAATGGCGTGGGGGTCCCCCTTAAAATCCATACCAGACCATTCAGGTCTGGTATGGATTTTAAGGGGAACCCTGTTCCAAAACACGGGAAACATGTGCCACTTTACAGGCATACTATAGACACCCCCAGGTACCAAATTTAAAGGAATGTTTCACTTTTATTGTTTCACTTTAAGTATTATTAAAATCACTGCTCCTGAAAAAACTGATGTTTTTAAAACTTTTTTTAAATTGATACATGTCCCCTGGGGCAGGACCCGGGTCCCCAAACACTTTTTATGACTGTAACTTGCATATAATCCTTTAAAATGAGCACTTTTGATTATTGATGTTCGTGTCCCATAGACTTTAACGGTGTTCGCGTGTTCAAACAAATTTTTTGCCTGTTCGCATGTTCTGCTGCGAACCGAACTGGGGGGTGTTCAGCTCATCCTTACCGATTATTATACACGGCCTGACCTGGGCTGCTAGAATACTACTCCTCACATTTATGCTAATACAATCGTACACTGGAATTCCGACTATTATGCCGTGTACACATGACCGAACTTTCCAGCAGACTAGGTCCGACTGAACGTTTCCGTCAGACAATTCGATTGTGTGTGGGCTTCATCTGACTTTTTTTTCAAAAAATCTGACTGACCTAGACATAGAACATGTTTCAAATCTTTCCGACGGAACTCCGCCGGACTCAGTTCCTACCGAGAAATCCACTCGTCTGTATGCAGGTCTGACGGACCAACAATGACGCAAGGGCAGCTATTGGCTACTGGCTATTGAACTTCCTTATCTAGTCCCATCGTACGGCGTCACGTTCTAAAGGAACGGACTTTTGAACGGACTTTGGTCCGTTAGTGTGTGCACAAGTCCGTTCGTTCGGAGGTCCGTTGAAAGTCCGTCAGAAAGACCATCGAACCTATTCCGACAAAAAGACCGATTATGTGTACGTGGCATTAGACACAGCCCGAGCGGTCTCACGATATACAGCCCTCTAAACATGTTTGTCAGACAACTACAAAGCACCATAAAATCCTCCACTATTCAAAACAATATTATGGCTTCTATCTGTACCTAAATGTTACAACAATAATGTGGATGCCTTCCGTTTACTCGCAGAATGTTTACTCTACCCAAAACTGAATTGCAATATAAAACTCAGTATAAAATTAAACTGGAATTTAATTTAAAAACCAAAGTGATTTCCATCGTCCTTCCAAACACAAGTCTCTTTGTGTCCACATGTTTGTTTCAAAAGAGCCCAAGCCTCTCCCACCAACTTCCTGTTGATACATCACATCCTGCAAAGAACTTCCTGTTCTCTGCTCAGCTCTAAAAACCCATCCAACTGTTTTTTTTACATATCAATGGACAGCAAGGGAGAGGGGAAGCCTGGCTTCCCTGAACTTCATTTTATGTCTATCAAGACACTAAAAAATCTATGGCTACCCCCTCTGGACTTTATAACATCATATAGGAAACTTCAACATCTCTAAAAGCCTTTTGTCTAGGAAAGGGCGAAACAAACCCCCCATATTGCAAATGGGAGGGAATCCCTTCAACTCCCATATCCCCTGGGCAGTCAGACCACAAGTTTTGAGACCAAAATACCACGCAAAAACAACGCAACTAAAGCCAAAAACTGAAACTCCTGCAAAAGAATGGCTCACCCTCACTAAATGCTGAAACCTGGTCCAAAAGCAGAGCAATTCCACCCAAAACCAAAACACAGCAGAAGCAAAATGGCAGTTGCAACAAACGTAAAATCAGACCACAACATAATGGTAGATGAAATCCAGACTACAGAAAAACGGCCAACGAAAGTGGGACCACGACAAAATGGTGGATGAAATCCAGACTACAGCAAAATGGCCGACGAAAGTCGGATGAAATCCGGACTACAGCAAAATGGCTGACCAAAGCCAGATCACAACAACATGGTGGATGAAATCCAGACTACAACAAAATGTCTGACATTAACAAATGAAAAAAAACAGTCACTGTGTTACGTACCTGGGATGTGAGCCTGACGTGCAGAGGAAGGCCTCTCGTACAACTCCGGCTCATGGAATACTGGTAGTGATACAACAGCCACAAGAACACAGTGGGGTATAAGTGCCTGTAAACAGTTCAATAGTCTGTGTAGTAGTGGTGATCAGCAGGCAGATAGTAGATGAGCTGACACGGTGCTTGACTGGTGGCAGGCTGGGATGAACCACAGAGCAGTACCAGATGCAGGCTTGCAAGGTTGGGAACTGTAGCAGGCTGGATGAGCGAGATGCAGGGTCAGTAATAATCAGGCAAATCAGGTATAGACGGTAGGCATAAGAGAGGTCAGGTCACAAGCCGAGTAGTACCAGAAGATCAGCAGACAGAATTCCAGTAGTGACCTGTGCAGATGGTCGTGTGCAGTGCCATGCGGTCAGCTTCTTGTTGAGACACAAAGTGTCTCACAATTTGAACACTACTTACAGGGCTCTGAACACGATCGTGTGCACATTCCCACCGCTACCAATGATGCGAGCCATACTCTATCACGGCTCAGTGGGCCATAATTTTTGTATGGTTATGCTATGGTTCCCATGTACACAGATCTTTTTGCTAGGAGCATTAATGCAATCGCCATGAGGTGGCCAGTCTCTTAGTGACTCATAAACGAACATCCCTAAAAAAGCAAACAGATATGCTGTGTCCACGGGAAGGTTTCTGCAGCCAGTGGTCTTCCACCAATGTCTGTATGTGTGAATACGCTCGCATGAGCGTATTGCAGCAAAACTGACACTGGGGGACATCTGACAACAAACATTAATACAAATTTCCACATTCTGTACCCCTCTATTGTTTTATAAAGTCAATAAAAACTATTAAAAAAAAATGAAGTCAACTCATTATTTAAAATGTGAACTTACTGAAAACATGACTCATCAACTTCAACTAATATTACAAATTATTGTAGAATACACCAAGCCAAATGAATTTATTAATATAGCTGGATACATCTGCATACAATAATAAATATTAATTATGACATTACAAGCAGCTTATAAAAGAACATGCTTTATATTTACCTTTCTGGAGGGTGGTGGATGAAATTTTTACCATCTTAAAGAGCGACGGGTGGTGCTGGTATCTGACACTTTGTGATGGTTTTGTTCCCCTCTGGACACTGTGGTTCCTCCTGACTACTAAGTGACTACTTTGTTCTGTTTTGATGTAACAGCCAAAGGGAGGAACCACTACACCCAGCATGTGACAAGCAGGGAAGAGCTGAACACCCCCCTGTTCAGTTCACACCAGAACATGCGAACAGGCAAAAAATTAGTTCGAAAACGCAAACACCATTAAAGTCTATGGGACAAGAACATGAATAATCAAAAGTGCTAATTTTAAAGGCTTATATGCAAGTTACTGTCATAAAAAGTGTTTGGGGACCTGGGTCCTGCCCCAGGGGACATGGATCAATGCAAAAAAAAGTTTTAAAAACGGCCGTTTTTTCAGGAGCAGTGATTTTAATAATGCTTAAAGTGAAACAATAAATGTGTAATATTCCTTTAACTTTCGTACCTGGGGGGTGTCTATAGTATGCCTGTAAAGGGGCGCATTTCCCGTGTTTAGAACAATCTAAAAGCAAAATGACATTTTAAAGGAAAAAAAGTCATTTAAAACTACTCGCGGCTATTACATTTTACATTACATATTATAAACGGCATGGGAATTCCACACAGGGGAACCCCGAACCAAAATTTTTTTTAAAAATGACATGGGGGTCCCCCTAAATTCCATACCAGGCCCTTCAGGTCTGGTATGGATATTAAGGGGAACCCCAGCCAAAATTTTTTTTAAAAATGGCGTGGGGTCCCCCCAAAAATCCATATCAGACCCTTATCCGAGCACGCAACCTGGCAGGTCGCAGGAAAAGAGGGGGGCGAGGGAGCGGCCCCCCTCCTGAACCGTACCAGGCCACATGCCCTCAACATTGTGAGGGTGCTTTGGGGTAGCCCCCCAAAACACCTTGTACCCATATTGATGGGGACAAGGGCCTCATCCCCACAACCCTTGCCCGGTGGTTGTGGGGTCTGCCGGCGGGGGGGCTTATCGGAATCTGGAAGCCCTCTTTAACAAGGGGACTCCCAGATCCCGGCCCTCCCCTTGTGTGAAATGGTAAGGGGGTACCCCCTTACCATTTCACTAAAAAAGTGTAAAAAATGTTAAAAATGACAAGAGACAGTTTTTGACTTCTTCTTCTTCTGGTTCTTCCTCCGGTGTTCTTGTCTGGCATCTTCCTCCGTGGCGTCTTCCTCCCTTCTTCTTCTCGGGCCGCTCCGCATCCACCATGATGGAAGGCTCCCACTGTGTGATGCTTCCCGTCTTCTGATGGTTCTTAAATAAGGGAGGGCGGGGCCACCCGGTGACCCCACCCCCCTCTGACATCATGGGGAATGCCACAGGGAAGTTCCGTCAAATCCCCGTGCATCAGAGGGGGCGGGGTCACCGGGTGTCCCCGCCCTCCATTATTTAAGAACCGTCAGAAGACGAGAAGCGTCACACAGCGGGAGCCTTCCATCATGGTGGATGCAGAGCGGCCCGAGAAGAAGAAGGGAAGAAGACGCCACGGAGGAAGATGCCGGATGAGAACACCGGAGGAAGAACCAGAAGAAGAAGAAGAAGATGGAGGAAGAAACCGAAGGAAGATAGAAGAAAGAAGAAGCATTTAAATAAAAGAATTGTCAAAAACTGTCTCTTGTCATTTTTAACATTTTTTACTCTTTTTTTGTGAAATGGTAGGGGTACAAATGCCCCCTTGCCATTTCACACAGGGGGGAGGGCTGGGATCTGGGGGTCCCGTTGTTAAAGGGGGCTTCCAGATTCCGATAACCCCCCTGCCTGCAGACCCCCACAACCACCGGGCAAGGGTTGTGGGGATGAGGCCCTTGTCCCCATCAACATGGGGACAAGGTATTTTGGGGGGCTACCCCAAAGCACCCTCCCAATGTTGAGGGCATGTGGCCTGGTTACGGTTCAGGTAGGGGGCACTCTCTCATCCCCCCCTTTTTTCCTGCAGCCTGCCAGGTTGCATGCTCGGATAAGGGTCTGGTATGGATTTTTGGGGGGACCCCACGCCATTTTTTTTTTAAATTTTGTGGGGGGTTCCCTTTAAAATCCATACCAGACCTGAAGGGTCTGGTAAAGATTTTGAGGGGGACCCCACACCATTTTTTTTAAAATTTTGGCCGGGGTTCCCCTTAATATCCATACCAGACCTGAAGGGCCTGGTATGGAATTTAGGAGGACCCCCCACGTCATTTTTATTTTTAATTTTGGTTCGGGGTTCCCCTGTGGGGAATTCCCATGCCGTTTTTATCAATGAACTTTTATGTGTATTGTTGGACCGGCAATTCATTAATAGCCGCGAGTAGTTTTAAATGACTTTTTTTCCTTTGAAATGTCATTTTGCTGTCAGACTGTTCTAAACACGGGAAACATGCGCCCCTTTACAGGCATACTATAGACACCCCCCAGGTACGAAATTTAAAGGAATATTACACTTTTATTGTTTCACTTTATGCATTAATAAAATCACTGCTTCCGAAAAAATGTTCGTTTTTAAAACTTTTTTGCATTGATCCACGTCCCCTGGGGCAGGACCCAGGTCCCCAAACACTTTTTATGACAATACCATGCATATAAGCCTTTAAAATTAGCACTTTAGATTTCTCCCATAGACTTTTGAATTCGCCGCGAACACCCCAAATTGTTCAATGTTCGGCGAACTGACGAACAGCCGATGTTCGAGTCGAGCATGAGTTCGACTCGAACTCAAAGCTCAACCCTAGTGACAAGGTTTCCAACAAACCCAAAGCGTCAGATATCGGCGGTGTGCTTAGTTCTTTAAGAGAGAAAAAATTAGGCTCGCTATCTACCATAGAAGTAAGTATTAAATGTTTAAATGTAACAATGTTCATTCTCAATATGCTAACAAAATACTAAAATTAACAATAATAGAGTTAAAGCTATAACTACTGGTAACCCAGTTTTCCTCCATGAATATTAGTGGATAACTATTTTTGTATTCAGGTCAGGTCTGAACAGAATTATGTAACATTTGTGGAAAAATATACAGCCAAGAAGTCCAGTACTTGATGCCATTATAGCAAAAACCTTCACAGCCACCATGTATTTCCCTCTGGTACTCAGATAGGCCGGAATCATGGAAATCCAGACACTGCAGAACACCAGCATGCTGAAGGTGATGTACTTGGCCTCATTAAAACTGTCCGGTAATTTCCTGGCTAAAAAAGCTATAATGAAGCTCATAGCTGCCAGAAGCCCCATATATCCCAGGACAGAGTAGAAGCCGATAACTGAACCCTCATTACACTGAATGATGATCTTTCCCTGATAAGAGTGAGTGTCCTGATCCTGGAAGGGGGGAGAAACAGACAACCAAGAGACACAGATTGTTACTTGAACCAGTGAGAACACACAAATGATACAATTGGGCAGTTTGGCTCCCATCCATTTCTTCCAGGGACTCCTAGGTTTGGTGGCTTTAAAAGCAATACACACCATGATACTTTTGGCAAGAAGAGAAGAGACAGCAACTGAGAAGATGACACCAAAAGAGGTTATACGCAGCATGCAGGTTACATCTACTGGACGGCCAAGGAACAAGAAGACACAGAGGAAGCTCAACATGATGGAGACCAGGAGAAGATAGCTCAGGTTCCGGTTATTAGCGTTAACAATGGGGGTGTCCCGGTAATGTATAAATAGCCCCAATATTAAACCAGTCAGAAGACAAGAGAGTATGGGGACAGGTGAAAATACTGCAACAATTGTATCATCAGTGTAAGAGAGAAATTCCACCAATTTTGCAACACACTGATCCTTCTTCTCATTTGGCCATTCATCATCAGGACACTTCATGCAGTTTTCACTGTCTGCAGGAAGAACAATACAAACACAATGAGCATATGGGTCAGAGCTTCTGAGAAAACATAGTTACATAGTTAGTCTGGTTGAAAAAAGTCCATCTAGTTCAACCAATAAAAGGGAAAAAAAACACAAATCATACAATCCTTTGTACACCCCCAGCAAAGCATGATCCAATTTGATCCAGCTGGGGAAAAATTCCTTCCTGTACCCCTGAGAAACAATCTGATATTCTCTGGATCAACTTTACCTATAAATGTTAGTATCCAGTTATATTTTGTACATTTAGGAAAGAATCCAGGCCTTTTTTAAAACAATCTACTGAGCTGGCCAAAACCAGCTCTTGGGGGAGTCTATTCCACATTTTTACAGCTCTTACAAAGAAAACTTTCCATATTTGGAGATTAAATCTCTTTTCCTCTAGACGTAAAGAGTACCTCCTTGTCCTCTGTGATGAACTTAAAGTGAATAACTCAACACCAAGTTCACTATATGGATCACTTATGTATTTATGTAAGTTAATCATACCCCCCCTTAATCTCCTCTTCTCAAGATAGAATAACTTCAGTTGCTCTAATCTTTCCTCATAGCTGAGCTCCACCATGCCTCTTTTCAATTTGGTTGCCCTTCTCTGCACTTTCTCCATTTCCCCAATATCTTTTTTGAGAACTGGTGCCCAAAACTGAACTGCATATTCCAGATGAGGTCATATTATTGATTTGTACAGGGACAAATGATATCTCTCTCTCTGGAGTCCATACCTCTCTTAATACAAGAAAGGCTTTGCTTGCTTTGGAAAATGCAGCTTGGCATTGCATGCTATTATTGAGCTCATGATCTACCAAAAACCCAAATCCTTCTCCATCATTGATTCCCCCAGTTGTACTCCCCCTAGTATGTATGATGCATGCACATTCTTAGCCCCCAAATACATAATTATACATTTATGAACATTAAAGTGGACGTAAACCCAATTCATGAAATCTGCCCTAGGCACATATATATGTAGTGTTTATTTACCTCTCTTCAAAGCTCTGAGCCCCATGTCTTTCTGCTCCTTCATTCCTCTGTTATCAGAATGATAACTTCTGACAAGCTCTCTGACACAAGAGATAAAAACAGCTGGAAATTTGTGTTGGGGGAGTGACTAGAGATAGATTAGCAGAGAGCTTGTCTATTCACAGCACAGCTCTGCTTGTTTCTTCATTCCTCAGCCTATGTGGAGGGGGGGGGTAGGCCTTTCCTCTAATCAGCTGTCACACAGTGTATGCCTAGACTCCACTCCCACAGCTGGAACAGGAAGAAAAAAATATAACACAATGTTCACTTTCTAAAGAATGTGGAAAGCTGAAGACAGCAGATTTACAACTAAAACTTATGTAGGGAGATTTGTTTAATCTCTGTGTATCGTCTGGGGCTGTTCACTTCACTGAGTATAGGAGAGCGTTTACAATCACTTTAAACCTCATTTGCCACATAGTTGTCCAATTAAACAGTGCATTGAGGTTGGCTAGTAAGTTAGAGACATCCTGTAAGGACATTCTTGGGGACATACTAAAATATTTAATGTGAAAATGGCTTAATGTAGCTTAACGTGTAATAAAGTGCCTAAACCTCAATCAATTGCCCTGAAACTTTGCACAGCCTAAGTTTTTACCTTTCCAAACCTATCCTATAAATTATTTTGGTGTTCCACAAAGCAGACTAGGGACATTAAGCTTATTTTTTAGAGAGCTTAATGTGGCTTAACGTACAAAAAAGACCTTAAAGATTGACTAATTTCTTCCAAACTTCACATAATAGAAGATTCTATCCATGTCAACATATTCTGAAAATTTCAGCTCATTTGGTTAATCACGTTAAGCTATATTTTACAATGCTAAAACATGTAATGTGAACAACTTAATGTAAAAAGAGCTTAACGTACCATAATGTGCCTAAGCCTCAATCAATTGCCCTGAAACTTTGCACAGCCTAAGTTCTCAACTTCCCAAGCCTATCCAAGAAGTTTCATGCAATTTGGTGTTCCACAAGGCAAACTAGGGACATTAAGCTTGTTTTTTGGGGAGCTTAATGCGGCTTAATGTACAAAAAAGACCTTAAATGTTAACCAATGTCCCCCAAACTTTACACAATAGAAGACTCTACCTATGCCAACATATTCTGAAAATTTCAGAACATTTGGTAAATCACACCAAAAGTTTTTCACATTAAGCTATATTTTACAATCCCAAATCATGTGGCTTAGTGTAAAAAGAGCCTAATGTACCGTAATGTGCCTAAACTTTAATAAATTGTCTTGAAACTTTGCACAACCTAAGTTTTCAACTTCTCAAACCTATCCTAGAAAAGTCATGGATTTTGGTCTCCCACAAAGAAAATGAGGGTGTTAAGCTTGTTTTTTTGGGGAGCTTAATAGGGCTTAACTTACAATAAAGTACCTAAACCTTAATCGATTGCCTTGAAACTTTGCACAACCCAAGCTTTCAGCTTCCCAAACCTATCCTAGATGTTTCATAGATTTTTGTGTGAAATTAAGCTTGTGTGTAGTGGCGGTAGTGTGAGACAGCCAATGGTGGAATATTATGCATGTGTGTGTGTGTGTGTGTCTCACCAGCCAATCACTAGGGGTTTCTTGGCCAGTGGCGCATGCTCTGGAAGTGCATATATACTTAGGAGAATTGCCATGTGCTCAGTCTTCGTACAGCCTACATCCAGGCTTGTCCTGGAGATGGGAATGCTCAAGTGTGGGAAAGGTTTTACTAGGCCTCAAGCCTAGAAGAGGCCACAGGTGCTGATTGAGGAGGAGAACCAAAGAAGCTGGATGGCTACTGGAGATACCTGTTACTGGAAAGGACCCAAGGAGCATGTCTGGTGTCTCTCCTACTGAAGATCTTATGTCTATTTCTTTTCAGCTGTTGCTCTAATACCCAGTGCCAGCCTGTGCTCCTATTGATTCTGCACTGTGGAATACTGAAAGGGACCTTTGAGTCTGGAGTTCTGTTCTTATCTATTTTGCCATGAATGTTCTCAGCCCTATATCTTCTCTGTCAGTTATTGAGTTCTCCAATAAAACATTCAAAAATGTACTTTAAATGACTGGCGCCAAACTTTTCTTTGATCGCACAGCCCTTCACTGGCCTAGGATCTGCCCAAGATCAAAATGTCAGCCTTCCCTGCCTTTGGGTGTCCATGCTATGCCTCTGGGGGTCAGGGGGGTGCTGTACTTGTTTTTTTGGGATTTTAATGTGGCTTAATGTACAAAAAAGAACTTGGATATTATCCAATTTCCCCAAAATTCACACAATAGAAGACTGTATCTTTGTCAGCATATTCTAAAAATCTCAAGTTGTTTGGTAAAACAGACCAAAGGTTATTTACTTTTTTTTTTTCCAACAATATCTTTTATTTATATGCACAAATAACATTTACAGAAAGCTTTATAGACAAATAAACAATGAGGATACATGTGGCACCAATATACCGTGAAATAAAAGACTTAAACATTTTGGTTGAAATTCCTAAAATAAGAAGTTTCTGGGCCCATTTTGTGCTTCAATTAGTACTTGTACGTCTCAGGTACCTAATCCCTAATGGGATGATGACCATAGGAACCGGAGTTACCGTGAGCTATTTGTGTTATAAAGATAGGTTTGAATTTATGAGGTATCCTTTTTAGGCCTGGTATCTACCACTCTGCAAAGGGGAGATGTGGCAAATGTGGGGTGTTTGTGTTGTGCTCAGTGTAAGCTTAGTTGTAGTAGTAGATGGTAATGAATGTAACGGGGTGGGCGAGCATGTACAGTATGGGGGGTAGGTAATTGGGCCAAGTATCTCATAGGGGGAATGGTATGGGGGTAGGGAAAAGTGGAAGGGAGAATAATTAAGGGGGCGGGGAAGGGGGAGAAGGGAAATGGGGGAATGGGAGGAGAGAAGGGGAAAAAAGATAAGGGGAGGAGGAAGGTGTGGGGCCCTCTCTGACTTCCCTCTTCAGTTTGTTTGTGTACTTTGGAGGTGCAATTAGGGAATCTTGTCATAGGGGGAATGGGATGGTAGAGTAAAAACCAGACTTGGTAAGGATTTGGCAGTCTGTACATATGAGATTGTGGTTCAAGTATGTGTTTGACTTTGTAAGTTGGGATGGTTGTTGAGATTGAGATATTTAGGTGTCGTTTGGAAGTGTAACCAGAAGCTCCATTTTCTGGAGAATTTGGTAGGGTTATCGTGAGCAATATGAATTAATTCTTCCATTTCTGATACTTTTCGGGTTCTAGCAAACCATTCTCGAATTGTGGGGGTATGTGTTGAGTTCCAGTGTATAGGGATGCATTGTTTTGCTGCGTTTATCATATGTATCACTAATGATTTGTGGTATGTTCTATGTGATAGGGGAGAGCGGTGGAGTAGGAATTGGGCTGGGGAAAATTCTAGATCGTATGAGGTGACTTGTGACGTGATTTTGTGTACCTCTGTCCAAAAAGTTTGTACCAAGGTGCAAGACCACCAAATGTGCAATAAAGTACCTTTCATCTGCATAACATCTCCAGCATATTGCAGATATTGTGGGGTTGATTTAATGTAAGAGGTTTGGTATGCGATACCACCTAGACACGATTTTGTAACCGTTTTCTTGTGTGGTAACATTTCTCGACCCTTTATGTATGTTCAGAAGTGATTGTTCACATTGCGTTGCCGAGGGTGAAATGGAAAGATCCTTTTCCCACTTTCGGCAAACTAAATTCTGGTGTTTATGATTAGCTGTGAAAAGAAGGTTGTGTTTGATATACAATTAGTGAGGTTGGGATTTTACATGACTACAGAGCGTTTCGAAAGGGGTGAGTTCTCTCGAGCATTTGGAGTCTTTGTTAGGGATTGCAGATAGTGGGCTAGTAGTGTGTAAGTCCATGGTGAAATAGGCGATTTCCCCATTTGGGTAGAGATTTGAGAAGTATTGAGAATTTTCCCCTGTTGGAAGAATTGGTGGGCTCTGATGTTGTCTTGCGGGAAGTTGTCCGCCAAGAAGTGATTGTGCATTTCGGTGGGAAGTCCGGGTTTAGTTTCACTGAAGTTAATGGCTTGGGATGGAAGATAAGCTAGTTTGAGAGCAAGTTTTGCAGAAGCAATTGAGTGTAGGTCCTATTAATGGGCAGGTAAGGAGTGTCACAGGTATGTGGTGTGGGTTCTTCCAGGGTAGTGAAGCAAGGGGTTGTGTTGTGAGTGATGTTTCCAAAGCAACCCAGTCTTTGTGGCGTGAGTGGACGTTCCAATCCACTATTCTGGTGAGATGGGTAGCGGTGTAGTAATTGTGGATGTCTGGGAGCCCTATTCCTCCTAGATGTTTTGGCATAATGAGTTGTTTAAAGTTAATTCTGGGTTTATGAGTTCCCCATAAAAATCTGGAGCAGGCCGATTTGTATGTTTTAAAGAATGAAGAAGGGATTAAAATAGGGATTGTTTGGAGGATATATAAAAGTCTCGGCGGGGCATTCATCTTCAGTATCGCTGCCCTACCAAACCAAGAGAAAGATGGGTTATTCCAGAGCTTGAAGTCAGAGATTAGTTTGTTTAGGATGGGTATGTAGTTTTTTGCGTATAAGTCTTGGAGCTTGGAGGGGAGCTGGATGCCTAAATAAGTAATAGAGTCTTGCTTCCAGTGAAAGGAAACATTTTTTTTTACATTGTTCTACTAGTTGTTGGAGTAGTGAAACTGAGTGCAAAGGATTTTGAAAAATTGATTTTGAGATTAGAGAATATTTGGAACTGTTTGAATTCTGATAGTAGGATAGGTAAGGTAATCAGTGGTTGCGTTAGGAACAGTAATATGTCACCCGCAAAGGCGGCGTATTTATATTCCTTGTTGAGCGTGTGTATGCCATGTATGTCTGGATTGAGTCTCAACTTCCGAAGCAACGGTTCAAGAGTAAGGACAAAGAGGATAGGGGATAGAGGGCAACCTTGTCTCGTCCCGTTGCATATTGAGAAGGCATCCGACAGAGTGTTGTTGACCCTCACTTTGGCCGAGGGGTTCACGTATAGGGACATGATCAAACCGGAAAAGTAGGGTCCTATGCCTATAGCCTTTATGACCGCTGCCATGTAGTCCCATGCCACTCTGTCGAATGCCTTTTCGCCATCTAGTGATAGGAAAAAACCTTTCTGTTTGGATTGAGTCACTATGTGATGTAGATTTATTGCTTTGATGGTGTTATCTCTAGCTTCCCTACCTATGACAAAGCCTACTTGGTCTTTGGAAATGATAGAGGGGAGGAGCGGGGTCAGTCTGTTAGCCAATATTTTAGAGAAAATTTTAATGTCAGCGTTCAGTAGTGAGATGGGCCTGTAGTTTCCTGTATGCATGGGGTCCTTACCGTCTTTGGGGATGACTGTGATATGGGCTTCTAGCATTCCTTGTGTAAGTGGGTTTGATGGAGATACGGACTTTTAGAAATGGGGTTTGAAGCATATCTGCAAATGTCTTATAGTAAACTGCAGAAATACCGTCTGGGCCCGGGCTCTTACCGGGTTTCAATTATTTAATTGCTTGCTTGCCATTCTTCTGGGGTGATTGGGGATTCCAGGGAAGCGGAGATCTCCTCTGGCAGTTTCTTTGGGGAAAATTGTTCTAGGAAGGCTTTAATGTCGTTGGTTCTTTTAGAGGGTTGGATGGACGAGGGATCTGTTGCGTTTAGGTCATACAGCGAGGAGTAATAGTTTTCAAACCCTTTCGCTATTTCACAATTTTTTGTGGTTGTATTACCTGTGGGGGTATGTAGTTGGTGTACTGTGTTGCTGGTTCTCTTTGAGCGTAGTGCTTGAGCAAGGAGGTGGCTACATTTGTTTCCAAACTCATAGAAAAGTTTCTGTGAGAGTGTACATTTTTTCTTAAGTTTATGACCTAGCTCTTCCTGGATGCGTGTGCGAACGTCGATAAGTTCAAGGTGCGCCTGCTGAGCTGTCTCTTTTGTATAAGGCTTATAACTTTGAGTTTGAAAAATAGATCTGCTAGCATTTTCTTTTTCACTTTTTTTGCCGCTGCTGAGATGGCATCAGTTTACCTCTTACTACGCACTTATGCGCTTCCCACTGCGTCAATTTAGAAGTATCTGGTGTGTCATTTTCAGCAAAGTAGTTGGTTAGACACGTGCGTACTTCCATTTCTTTTGCTTTGTCTTTTAAGATAGATGGGTCTAATCGCCAAATCTGAGTCTGCATGATCTTTTCTGGAAAAACAAGTGAGATGGGGTGGTGGTCTGATACTGTCATTGGTTCTATGGTCGCTGTAGTTAATGTTGGGAGGTCTTGTTGAGTAAGAAAGAAATAGACTAGACGGGAGTATTTGTTGTGGGGGGCCGAAAAGAAGGTATAGTCCTTGTCTTTTGGGTGTAGGGTGCGCCATGTGTCTTGGAGTAGTAAGTCTTGAAGGCAGTTGTTCAAATTTGTTTAAGCGCCTTGTAGGGTAGGTGTAATTTGCCTGAGGATGTGTCTAATAGAGCGTCGAGAGGAACATTGAGGTCCCCCCCTAGTATCAGCATCCCTTCTTGGAAAGAGGAAAGAAGGTGAGTAATCTTGCAAAAGGAGGGGATCTGAGAAGAATTGGGGCTATAAATATTTGCCAATGTAATTGGTGTGTTTCTATATGATCCCTTGAGAAAAATGTACCTACCCTGTTCATCAATGAGGGAGTTAGTAATTTTGATAGGTACATTTTTTGAAAGTAATATAGAGACCCCTTTAGATTTCGATATCGGAGAGGTAGCATGGAAACTGTGGGGAAAAGGAGTGATTAGAAAGTTTGGGTGTTGAATTGGTAGGGAAGTGGCTCTCCTGAAGGTAAATTACGTCCGCTTTCATGCTCCGCATGGAGGATAGTAATTGTGAACGTTTCTCTGTAATATTGAGGCCTTTGGCATTGAGGGATAATAGCTTCAGGGATATGTCAGATGTTTTGGATCTTGGCGATGATACAATGAGGGTGTTAGGGGGTTTAGGAGCGGTAGAATAGCCCTGAGGTAGGGAAGTCAGAGAGGGAGCCGAGCCGAGGAATTGGTGGAGGGTGAGGTGTGGGTTCAAAGAAGTGTCAGGGGAGGAGGAATGGGTTTCTATGCGGAAAATGTGGGGAAGAGTGTGTAACCAGGTGTGGATGTGTGTTTACACGTCCACTTAAAATATTAGGGGGAGATCCGGTTAGAGTCAGCGGTCTCTACCAGAGACCGTTGTGTGAGGGTGTGGTAGGTGTCTTTCGATTAAGGAGTCAGGAAGGGAGGAGAGGGGAGAGGTCTCACGCCTCCTCTGGTCTCCTGCATCAACAAGTGAAGGATGGTTGGACATGGAAGGAGGATCGGTGGATATTGTGAGGAAGATAAGTAATCGGTGTAATGTTTCATATATATAGGACGTTTGGCTTAATATTTGTATGCGTAATCATAAGCACAGTTTGTCAGAAACAATGTGTTAGCTAACTTGCTAATCAACAACACAACTATAAGATTGGTATAACAGAGTATGTTTAAGCATAACTTGGTAATTTGTAGCCCTGGAGTAAAGATTTACAGGACAGCTGGTTGAAAAGCAAAATTTTAACCAAATGAATCATATGAACAAGGATAAAGTGAACAACTTTGTAAGAAATATAACAGGAGTCCATATCTGTATGCATATGCTCCGAGGGGGGCTCACATCTCCATGGTCCCACAATTTGGAGTAGTTGTGTCAATCAAATATATCACGTGTGAGTAATGTATACATGTTCCAATGTAAGGTGGGAGGTGTGAGGAGAATTGTGTATGTCAATTTCAGTGAAGAGATCCTGTGTATGTATGAGGTGGGGTGGGACCCTTACCTGTGCATGGCCCCCTCGAAACTCACTACACCCAGATACCAATGGAACACTGAGACATTATAGGTGTAATCAATTCGATCTGTGATGGGAGAAAAGAACACATGTAAAATGGCATATTGTACAATTAATATAGAATTGTAAAGACCTCAGATTTCAATAGAGTGAAGGGGGAGGGAAGATGGTGATAGAAACATGGGGGGAAAAGGGGAGATAGAGAGGCAGGAGGGGAAGGAAGAAATAGAGGAGGAGGGTGTTAGGGGGGTACAGGAGTGTCCAGAAGGTAATGTCGCTAGAAAGTTAACAATTTCCTCTTAAATTGTATAAACCATTCCAGTCTTCTGTGGAGTTCTGTGGTGAGGTTGGAAGGCCAGGTCAAACACTATTCTGTATATCTGAGCAAGACGAGAGTATTTGTAGCTTTGGTAAGAAGGAAAAATTATGAGTGTTGATACAGTTTCTGCTCAGTCTCTAGCTGTACGATCCCTTGCGTAAAAGTAATATTAGGTAAGTATGACTTGGGATCTTGATGAGTATGAGGGGTATCCATTGAAAGAAGTTAACGTAAGGTCTTTTCAGGGATCAGTCTTGTCAATTCTGTAGATGGACAATGTCTGGGTAGAGTAGGCAAGGATCTTTTGTTTCAACTCTATGTAAAAGGGTAAAGAGGACTCCGAGTGTTATGAGTTATAACGTGGACCTGAGTATCACAGGTTGTATCCGTGGGGTCAGTCTGGGCAGAGGCGGCTCTAGGCTTTGTGAGGCCTTAGGCAAAACTTAAACATCAGGCCCCACAGACTGGGACGCTCCGTGATGAGGCCGCTATTCCTCAGGCTGCGGGCAGTATCTGATTTGTCCGTCAGCTCCTAAGCCACAGAGTCCCAGTGGGGGTAGGCGGAGCCGCCGGTGTCAACTTCAATGATTGAGAACAGGCAAATTAGGCGGCTGCGAAGCCCCTGTGAGTGCAAGGCCTTAGGCGACCGCCTAATTTGCCTAATTAGAGAGCCGCCTCTGAGTCTGGGTAGTCTATTTCAGGATAAGCTCAGATAGCGTAGGGGGTGAAGAAGTGTGAGTCCGGTAGAAGTTTGTGTGTTCTCAGCTTTGTGAAGGTTGTGAGGCTTTGTTAGCTGGGCTCAATTAGGAGATGACCAATAGTGATATGGGGATAAGAGGTTCGGGAAGGTCTCTGCAGTATCCGAGGGAGGTTAAATTAATTGAGATTCAGATTGCTGTCTCCTTTTGAAGTAAAAACCGTATCAGTGTTCCATAGGTCTGTAATAGGTAAGAGTCAGTGTAAAAACGTAGGTTGTTAACGAGGACTCGAGTAAGTTGCAGGGTGATGAGGAATAGACTGTGTCAAGTATAAGGAGTAAGGAGGGTACGAGTAAGATGTAAGACCCCCTTGATTAGGTAAAGTGTGCCTTGCGGTGAGCTGATGAGGCTGTTGGGCTACGTGGTGTTTCTGAGGTTTTCGCATTTGAGCGAGGAAGGGGGGTGTAGGCAACGGCATCCCAGGCTGAAATTTCCTGCTTCATCAATTCCTTCCATGGATGTGGCTCTGTTAAGAGGAGGCAGGCGGAAATCGCTGTACCAATCTGGAACTTCCACATATGGGATATCTAGAGTGTTGCAAAAATGTTCCAGGTCTTCTGGTACTTTAAGGTTTGCTGTGCGACCCTGATGAGTCACAGACAGACAGAATGGAAACTTCCAGCGATACAAAATTGATCTGGCTCTTAGTGTCTCAAGGAGAGGCTTTAGTTCCCTCCTGCATTGCAGCGTGATATTAGAAAGATCCTGGTAGATTTTAGTTTCTGAGCCATGGAAAGAGATTTGGTTACGGCCTCTGGCTTTATGGAGAATTTCTTCTTTTAAGGGAAATTCTGTGAGACAGCAGACCGTGTCTCTGGGGGGGGTCTGTATCTCTTTACCTCGGATGCAATGCTCTGTGGATGCGTTAAAATGTTATCGGGGCGTCAGGGGGCCTTTCTAGGATGTTGTTAAAGACGGCCTTCACTTTTTGAGGAAGCTGACTGGGGTTTACGGATTCAGGCACACCCTCACTCTCAGATTTCGCCTTTGCCCCCTATTATCTAGGTCTTCTATATGGCGATTAATCTCCCTGAGGTGAATGGCATGTGATTTTGTAACTTGTTGTACCTGACAGAGGGAGACATCATGGCAGGCCTGGGTCACTTCTATGTCCTCCACTCTCACAGTCATTGCTTGGATGTCAGATCTAAGGTCTGAGATGGACGCCTGCAGTGTGCTCTTAATGTCAGAGGCCACACTTCGTAGGTCATCTAGATTAAGTGTTGGAAGGGTAGGAGGGGTTCTCAGCCCTGTCTCTATTGCGGCCACCATGTGAGCTTCTGTGCACCGTGGGCTGCAGCTGGGGGAGCGTGATGTATGTGAGGAGGCAGTGTGTGAGGTCTGCACTCTGTCCCTAGTCCACGAACGGAAGATCTCGGGGATCTGGGCACTTAGCTGTGTTCCTTGTGTCTTCTGGGAGCGGGTCGCTGACATGCTCCAGGATGTCCTCACCTTGTCCAGACTGTTTTAGTGGAGAGATAGCTGGGGTTTGCTAATTAAGCAGGACCTCGTGGAGCGGGAGCTCTTGTTTCATGCGTCCATCTTGGAACGGATCCAGGCCACGCCCCACGCATTTATTAACTTTTAACAATTTTATTATATTTCTGAAATGTTTAATTGGAATAGCTTAAAGGGTAAGTTCACCTTTACAGAAAATCTGTAAGGTGAACTTACACTGGACCCCCTCCCCATCCGCCCGAGTCCAGCTGACCTGGAGCCCCGCAGTCACCCGCTGTGACACATCGGGTCGCCGCTTCACTGGTCAAGGGATTTGAAACCCCTGTGGCTTGATCTCCTAAACATAAACATACCTCACAAATGTATGTATAGGAGGCATTCTAATTGGTTGGCGCTGTCACATAGATGGTGCTGACCAATCAGGACCCGCCTAGCCCATCTTGTCAGCGCTGGAAAAGAGGAGAGAAAGCCGTGGGGATTTCAAATCCAACGACCTGATGTGTCACAGCGGGTGATCGCAGGACTCCAGGTTATTGGGACCAGGGGGTGGGGTGGGGCTCCAGTGTAAATTCACCTTGCAGATTTTCTGTAAAGTTGAACTTAAACTTTAATATAAAAGGGGCTCTATGTGTAATAAAGTGCCTAAATTAGAGCTGCACGATTAATCGTTAAGAATCAAAATCGAAATCGTTTTCCCTTCCCTAGCTTCAAAACAGCTTGTCACGATTCTTTCTAACAAGTGCAGAGAGTTCTCACAGCTGGAAAAAAAAAAAAAATCCAGGCAGCCTGCCAAGTTTTATCACAACACCATGAATAAGTAGAAACAAAGTATATTTTCATTCTTTTATCAAAGGAAAGACCTCCGGCGTGTAAATGAGGGAAGTTTAACCATTTAAAGACCAAAACTTTTCTGACATTTGTTGCTTACAAGTAAAAATCATTATTTTCTGCTAGAAAATTACTTGGAACACCCAAACATGATATTTTAGCAGAGAACCTAGAGAATAAAATGGTGGTTGTTGCAATATTTTATGTCACACTGTATCTGCGCAGAGGTTTTTCATACGCAATTTTTTGGAAAAAATACACTTTAATGTATTAAAAAAAAAATAAACAGTAAAGTTAGCCCATTTTTTTGTATAGTGTGAAAGACGATGTTACACCGCAAGAATCGTGATCTTTATTCTAAGCAAAAAAATCGTGATTCTCATTTTAGCCAGAATCGGGCAGCTCTAGTCTAAATCTCAATCAATTGCCTTGTAACTTTGCACAGAACACAAGTTCTTTTGTGTAAATTAAACCACATTACGCTCCCTAAAAAACAAGTTTAATGTCACATAGTTACATAGTTACATAGTAGGTGAGGTTGAAAAAAGACACAAGTCCATCAAGTCCAACCTATGTGGGTGATTATGTGTCAGTATTACATTACATATCCCTGTATATTGCGGTCATTCAGGTGATTATCTAATAGTTTCTTGAAGCTATCAATGCTCCCCGCTGAGACCACCGCCTGTGGAAGGGAATTCCACATCCTTGCCGCTCTTACAGTAAAGAACCCTCTACGTAGTTTAAGGTTAAACCTCTTTTCTTCTAATTTTAATGAGTGGCCACGAGTCTTGTTAAACTCTCTTCTGCGAAAAAGTTTTATCCCTATTGTGGGGTCACCAGTACGGTATTTGTATATTGAAATCATATCCCCTCTCAAGCGTCTCTTCTCCAGAGAGAATAAGTTCAGTGCTCGCAACCTTTCCTCATAACTAAGATCCTCCAGACCCTTTATTAGCTTTGTTGCCCTTCTTTGTACTCGCTCCATTTCCAGTACGTCCCTCCTGAGTGTCAGTAGTTTGCCTTGTGGAACAACAAATCACATGAAAATTCTTGGATAGGTTTGGGAAGTTGAGAACTTAGGCTGTGCAAAGTTTAAAGACAATTGAGGTTTAGGCACATTATGGTACGTTAAGCTCTTTTTACATTAATCACTTCACGACCAGCGCACGACGATGTACATCCCTTTTTTGAAGAGGGATATCTTGGTAACGGCATCAGCTGCTGCCACAACTGAAGTATCCATCTCTTCAGGCGCCAGTCATGTTTACGATAATGGTGGTCTCTGTGGCAGATTTGCCCCAAGATCACCGTTATCGGCGGCGGGAGAGGTGCCACCCCCCTCCCGCCGCTCTGCCGCGCCCTCCGCCGCTTACCGGAGCCGTCGGTAGCGGCGGAGGCGATCGGGTCCTTACCGTGGCTGGGTATGGAGATGAGTGAGGGGAAGATGGCCCCTACCCATCTCCATACCATAGCAGGGCAGAAGCGATGTCAAAACGTCACTTCCGCCCATACATCTTAAAGGCCCATTTTTTGTTGTCATCTTTTCAAATGACAAAATGTTTTTTGTTTTTGTTTTTTGCATTTAAGTCCAAATATGAAATCTGAGGACTTTTTGACCCCCAGATCTCATATTTAAGAGGACCTGTCATGCTTTTTTCTATTACAAGGGATGTTTACATTCCTTGTATTAGGAACAAAAGTGGCCCAATTTTTTTTTTTAAACAGTGTAAAAATTAATAAAATCAAGTAAAATAAATAAGAAAATTTTTTTTCTGTTAAAAAAACGCCCTGTCCTGACGAGCAGAAGCTAACACATACGTGAGTAGCGCCCGCATATGAAAACGGTGGTCAAACCACACATGTGAGGTATCGCTGCGTTTGTTAGAGTGAGAGCAATAATTCTAGACCTCCACTGTAACTCAAAACATGCAACCAGTAGAATTTTTTAAACGTCGCCTATGGAGATTTTTGAGGGTAAAAGTTTGACGCCATTCCACGAGTGGGCGCAATTTTGAAGCGTGACATGTTGGGTATCAATTTACTCGGTGTAACATTATCTTTCACAATATAAAAAAAAAATGGGCTAATTTTACTGTTGTCTTATTTTTTTATTCTCTAGGGTGTTAGAAAAAAAACAACATATAATGTTTGGGGGTTCTAAGTAATTTTCCAGCAAAAAAAAATTTTTTTAAACATGTAAACACCAAAATTTCAAAACAAGGCTGGTCCTTAAGTGGTTAAGCTGTTCACATTAAATGTTTTAGCATTGTAAAATATAGCTTAACGTGAATAACTTTTGGTGTGATTAATGAAATGAGCTGAAATTTTCAGAATACGTTGGCATGGATAGAGTTGTATTGTGTGAAGTTTGGGGGAAATTGGTTAACCTTTAAGGTCTTTTTTGTTCGCTAAGCCACATTAAGCTCCCCATAAAACAAGCTTAATGTCCCTAGTTTGCCTTGTGGAACACCAAATCGCATGAAACTTCTTGGATAGGTTTGGGAAGTTGAGAACTTAGGCTGTGCAAAGTTCAAGACAATTGATTGAGGGTTTAGGCACATTATTGTATGTTAAGCTCTTTCTACATTAACCACTTGGTGACTGCCGCACGCGATGTACGTCGGCACAATGGCAGCGGTGGGCAAATGGGCATACCTGTACATCCCCTTTAAGAACCTGGGCTAGCAGGCCCGCCGCGTACAGCGTGACCGTGCCCGCGGGACCGGCAGACTCAATGTCCGCTGGTATCCCATCGATCGTGTCACGGAGCCGCAGAACGGCTAAGTGCCTATGTAAACAAGGCATTTCCCCGTTCTGCCTTGTGTCATGACAGAGATCACTACTCCCTGTCATCGGGAGCAGTGATCGCTGTCATGTGACTTGAAGCCCATCCCCCCACAGTTAGAATCACTCCCTAGGACACACTTAACCCCTTCATCGCCCCTAGTGGTTAACCCCTTCCCTGCCAGTGTAATTTACACAGTAATCAGTGCATTTTTATAGCACTGATCACTGTATAAATGACAATGGTCCAAAAATAGTGTCAAAAGTGTCCGATGTGTCCGCCATAATGTCGAAGTCACAATAAAAATCACAGATCACCGCCATTACTAATAAAAAAAAATTAATAATAAAAATGCCATAAAACTATCCCCTATTTTGTAGACGCTATAACTTTTGCGCAAACCAATCAATATACTCTTATTGCGATTTTTTTTTACCAAAAATATGTAGAAGAATACATATCAGCCTAAACTGAGGAAAACAATTTTTTTTATATATTTTTGGAGATATTTATTATAGGAAAAGTAAAAAATAATGCGTTTTTTTTTCAAAATTGTCACTCTTTTTTTGTTTATAGCGCAATTGTCAGTTAAAGCGACGCAGTGCCGAATCACAAAAAGTGCTTTTGTCAGGAAGGGGGTAAAATCTTCCAGGGCCAGGAAGAGACAACTGGAAGTAAGCGGTGGAGGCTGTCTTCCTAACACACGAGAATCTTGTATCTTTCCTGTGCTGTTAATAACACCTTTTAATGGTAATGAGATAAGAACCATCTCATTGTCAGATTTTATGGAGCCTGTCATTCGAGATGAATAAAGGATAAGAAAACAGAATTGCGCTATTGTGAGCTTTTTTCTATCCAAGTACCTATAGGATATTCAGTATAGCTCTGACACCCTCCATGACGTGGATGACATTCGTTGGTAACATATAAAAGCTTGATGTGTTCTGCTTTCTGGTGAGTGAGAACCCCTAAGGGGAGTTTGACGGATGACTTGAGGAGTCTGGTTTGAGGTGCACATCTTCAATACCACATTAGGACCACCATCTGTGTCTCTCTGGACTTTTATCACCATCTGTCATTCACTTGTTTCTCATGTGCTATTTATCATATGAAAGCTGGTTATAATAATTAATGACGGTAGCGCTGCTTTAGTAATCAGGGGTACTCATTGAAGCACCTTTGGAC
The DNA here is from genome assembly GCF_042186555.1 of Aquarana catesbeiana. NCBI lineage: Eukaryota > Metazoa > Chordata > Amphibia > Anura > Ranidae > Aquarana > Aquarana catesbeiana. The sequence continues at coordinate 957,027,382 of NC_133324.1, forward strand.
ATTTACTATATTGTATGAACAGATAGATACTGTAAATGTGTTATAGGCAGAAAAGTGATAATGAAGAGTTTCAATTTACATTGTCTATAAACCCTGATAATGAGCTTCTCCTATTTGCTACCTTTTGGTCTGTTACAAATACCATTGAATCATTTTGTTATTATCTGTTCAATAAGTGAAAATAAAAAACCCCTGTTGATTTTGTCAGAAATTCAGAGCTGTCCTGTGTTATCTCCGCACAGTCTAATTAGCCCTCCTAGTTCTTATCTTGAGACTACAGAGTGATTAGTCTCTATGCTCCTGTGCTGACAACTTTATTTTCATTGCATGTGACAAGAAAACACCTGGTAACATTGCACTCAAAACCATGCCTAAACAGAAGCATCCCCAGGAGAGGTGGAGAGATGTCTCTGAACCAGACAGTCACCATTTTTTCACCTTCCAGACTCCAGATCTTCTGGATGTGGCTACATCCATTATGGCACCTAATGACTATCTCCTGCATGACAGATCACAAACATTGGGTGTTTCTTCACCTGTGCTAAAGCTGGACGAGGAGGACTCCCGATACTGCACAAGCCTGACACAGCTACCTTCCTCCTTGGGCATTGTTACTGGCTGAACCACATACCCAACCTGCGGAGCTCAGAGAGCTGCTGAAATACCTGACAACTAAAGGGGACTTTGATACTCTAGGAGCATGGGTGGAATATTTTCTTTCTACAGCAATACTTCAAACTAGTGGGGAGACTAGACTCTGTGGAATCCTCTGTCACTGACACTTCACATTGGCTACAAGCTGCTGAAACCCAACTCTATTTTGCCCCATCTGTCACACAAGCAGATACATAGTGAACATCTAGAAGACTGCGGCAGGAGGAATAATATCAGGATCTCGGGTCTACCAGAGGTTCCAATTTTCCCAGACTTACTCTCCACTGTGCTGGACATTCTGAGTCAGCTCCTGGGAGATGTTTCCCCCGAGGATATAGAAGTGGTCAGAGTGCATAGGATATTTGGTCCCAAATCCTCAGACCCCGTCGCCCTCACAACGTTTTATGCCATATTAATTTTCTTCACAAACAAAAAAGAGGAAGTGCTGCATAAGGCTTGGCAAATGCAAAGGTTTGACTTTGATGAAAGCACATTGCAAGTCCTCACAGACCTGTCCAGGAATACTCTATGATGGCAGGGGATCCTGAAACTTCTTTTAGATAAGATTTGTGAGATCGGTGCTTCTTATCAGTGGGGGTACTCGCTGCACCTGATAGTCCGGAAGGGTATGGATATATTCTTGAGCGTTTCCATGACAGATGTTCCTCCTACTTTGGAACACCTTAGCAGTGAGTATCCCACAATTCCATCTAGATGGCTGGCTCTGTTTACTGCAAGACTTGGACCCTCACGTGCCCACCAATGCAGCAGACACCCCATCAGCATTCAAACAGACAGCTATAGCCTTCTACAGGCCCTAACAGGGAAGACGAATGGGTGATCAAGAACTAGTGTCCACTTGGTCATCTGACTCACTGATCTCTGGCAGATCTAAGGTACATACTGTGTACTATATATGTAGGCTACAAACAGCTAGGGTAAGACTTGGTCTTTGTTCATGCTTGACCACTAAGCTCATAGTGGTAAACTAACCGTTTGATCTATTTGCTGTTACTCGGTGGTGAATTTGAATGTATGTAGTTAACAGTGTATCATACAATGTTACCACTAATACGGTGTTTGTGCATTATAAGCCAACCTGGCTCTTTAAATATATAAAGTGCAACGTGACAATAAAAAGTGACAATTATTATAAAGTGCAATCTATTACAATCTTAAAACATAAACATATGCTATTAGTCCCCAATGTCCATTGCCATTTATCAAGTATTCAATGTACTCATGTGCTTTGGTTATCATCTGTGCTCTGCTTTGTAACAATGATCTTTCACCGCTTCATGTGCCACCACCACCTTCTAAAATGGTCACTCACCAGAGCCTAAAGAAAGTTTTGCCTTTAGTTCAGATAGGGATAACCACTCCACTATCCTGGCATTCCTCCAACTAGTTAGCCACTAGACGTTCCTTATTTCTTCATGCCAAATATTGGCATCTCATAAAAATTGAATATTCATCATTACACAGTATGTTTATAAAAAGGATTTATTTATAGCCAGTAAAAATGCATATAAATTGTTCACTCACATTTTGTCGTAGACCATCACTAAGTCTATCCAGCATTCTGTTATCTCGTTCCTGGTGTGCGATTCAAGCCTCGTTTTGGATCGGGTTAGTGACATGAAGTGATGTCCATAATTACCCAGAAGCCTCTACGTGTTTTGCATACACACATGCTTCATCAGGAAGCTTCATCGGGGCTTGATCTATGGCAGAGGATTCAATTTCCTTCTTCAACATGATTTGGCTCAGCATTTTGTTCAAATGTCTGATATACTCAGAGAGGTGCTCACCATGACCTTGGATCGCATGCTCAAAATATGTAAATCAAGTCTGCCGCTTTTTCCATCTGTCCAAAAGTTTCCTGTAGCATAGAGAGGTAGTCGTAGGCGGTGCAGGTTGTTTTGCTGAATTGAGGTTTCTGATAGCTTCTGCAGCCGCTCATCACAAACTTTCACAGATGCGCTGTTTTGGGCTTTTGGCACATCCCACTTGTCCAGAGCTTGCTTGGCTTGCTCCATCCAGGTGTTGTAATCTCCCTGCCTCTCCCCTTCCTCTGCTCCCATCACTTCTACATATCTCCTTGTTCTCTTACACCAGTTTCCCACCGTGGGGCTTTCAAACTCTTGCCACTGTCGTGGTATTAAGCTTTTGGCTGCGTTCATCAGATGGGGTACCAATGTTTTCATATATTGTTTGGGAAAGTCCGACCGTCAGCTGAGGCTTGAGAGGCAGCAAGCCTCAGCTGATGTTCTGATTTTCCCAGACCTGATGCTCAGGTCCCAGACAGACCCTAATGGGATCCATATTCAAACAGCAGCCTTGAGGAAGGGGGAGTGCTTTGTCCCCCGAAACGCATTGGCTATATTCTACCATCTGTAATCCAAATAAAGCAGTTTGACAACTACTGCATTTCAGGTGCTCCTTTACATTCACCTCCTTTGACCACTATGAAAGCAAACCCCTGGCTGTACCCCGAGGTAGCAGCCCATACCCATAACAGGGTTTACCATCTTCACAAAACAGTCGGGCATCAAACTTTGTAAAGAAACCTTTCTTGCCTTGCCCTTTGGACTTCCTATCTACAACCAGTGACCAACCAAGTCAGTCCAGCGCGATCTCTACCCTTCAAGAATACAAGTTCCTCTTCTGGTCTTCCTAATTGGCTCTCTCTTGAGGCCATTGGGGAGGGAGGGGTGTCACGGAACGTCCCTCACTCCACTTGAGTGCTTCCGTCAGTATACCACTTCCTCCCAGTCTGGATACAGATATCCGATATTCCAACCGCTCATAAGCACAAAACAAGGCGACACTTGTTTCACTGCTAACATGGACTAACTCTTTATTTGAGATCTCACACAAATATATACAGCAGGATGACTAAAACCTAACCTGATTAACATGAGCTAATTATCTAACATGACCTTTTGCTCAGACTTGTGGTCACCGAGCTTCACACAGTACATTATACATTATCATAAGTACAACCACAGGACATTTTCACAATAGCAGGAGCTAATTACAATTAACAATATAAACAGTGTTCTCCTCCCCTCCTCAGCCTAGTCATCAACAACTATAGTAGGAGTAGACTGTTCGTCTCCTAGCCAGTCCTGGAGGCTAATGTGATCAGCTCACTCAATTAACATGTTGAGTTCAGAATCAAACAAACCAATAATAGTCTTTACATATATATCCTGGGAGTAGGGATGAGCTTCGTGTTCGAGTCGAACCCATGTTCGAATCGAACATCGGCTGTTCGATCGTTCGCCGAATTGCGAACGTTATGGGCCGTTCGCGCTAAATTCGTGTGGCGTGTCACGGCCCATAATTCACTGCGGCATCGCAGTGCATTGCTGGCTGATGATTGGCCAAGCATGCACTATGACCCGCATGCTTGGCCAATCACAGCGCCGTCAGTAGAGAGAGCTGTAATTGGCCAAAGCCAGGGTGGCTTTGGCCAATTATGGCTCAGGGGATTTAGTACACACCCCACACTATATAAGGCCGCCTGCACGGCGGCCCTGTGTAGTGTGTGTTCCGGTGTGCTGAGAGATAGAGAGAGAGAGAGACAGTGTCATTTGATTTGAGTTAGATAGATTAGGCAGAACAGTCAGTCAGTTAGCTGCACTTACAGTGTATTGTGTATATATATGCATCCCAGGTGTTGCATATATATATATAGACTGTATTCAGTTTAGCTAGATCCGTTCCTGTTATCTTCTATCTAGACTATTTACATTTAATGCAGTGCGTCCTGCTCACAGTGTTCAGCTAGATCCGTTCCTGCTATTTACATTTAGTGCAGTGCGTCCTGCTCACAGTGTTCAGCTAGATCCGTTCCTGTTATCTTCTAGACTATTTACATTTAGTGCAGTGCGTCCTGCTCACAGTGTTCAGCTAGATCCGTTCCTGTTAAATTCCTACTGACAGGCAGGCTTGTCTGGTTACAGTATATAAAGCTACCTGAAGAAAATTACAGGTGTTCTATTTGATCCTATTAGTACCACGGTCAGGCAGCTAGACTATTTACATTTAGTACAGTGCGTCCTGCTCACAGTGTTCAGCTAGATCCGTTCCTGTTATCTTCCTACTGACAGGCAGGCTTGTCTGGTTAGAGTATATAAAGCTACCTGAAGAAAATTACAGGTGTTCTATTTGATCCTATTAGTACCACGGTCAGGCAGCTAGACTATTTACATTTAGTACAGTGCGTCCTGCTCACAGTGTACAGCTAGATCCGTTCCTGTTATCTTCCTACTGACAGGCAGGCTTGTCTGGTTACAGTATATAAAGCTACCTGAAGAAAATTACAGGTGTTCTATTTGATCCTATTAGTACCACGGTCAGGCAGCTAGACTATTTACATTTAGTACAGTGCGTCCTGCTCACAGTGTTCAGCTAGATCCGTTCCTGTTATCTTCCTACTGACAGGCAGGCTTGTCTGGTTACAGTATATAAAGCTACTTGAAGAAAATTACAGGTGTTCTATCCCAGCTTAGTGCAGCTACAGGCCATTAGTATGTCTGGAAGGCCAAGAAGGAGAGGCAGACAGTCACAAGCCAATAAGAGAGGGCAAGCAGGCTCTGTGTCTAGTGCTGGTCGTGGAGACGGTGCATCCTCATCAGCACGTGGCCATGGGACACGCTTGGCCTTTTTTTCGGCAGCTGGCCGTGTTGAGCCGCAACATGCGGAAGACTTGGTCGAGTGGATGACCAAGCCGTCCTCATCCTCCTCATCCTCTCTCACCCATGCCCAGGGTGCTTTGTCTGGCAAAGCAGCGGCCTCTTCCCTCAGCTCAATGTCATCAGTGACTCCTTCCCTAGCTCCAACATGTCCTCATGAGGATTCCCTCGAACTGTTTGACCACAGTGTTGGGTACATGCTCCAGGAGGATGCCCAGCGTTTGGAAGGCTCTGATGACGATACTGAGCTCGATGAAGGCAGTAACATGAGCACGGACAGAGGGGGTGCCCAAGAAGGACAGCAATCTGGCAGTCATGCTCCCCCTGCTGCAGCATACTGCCAGGTTTGCTCCAGTGATGAGGAGGGAGGGGATGATGAGGTCACTGACTCAACGTGGGTGCCTGATAGGAGAGAGGAGGAGGAGGAGGAGGAGGAGGCGGCAGTACATCACCAACGAGGCAGGATGCCCTCCAGGGGCCAGCCTAAGGGCAGCACATTGACTGCATCACACCCCAAAGCTCCACATGTGCAGGGCGCTGCAGTCTCTGCGCGTTATTCAAAAAGTTCTTTGGTGTGGGCCTTTTTTGAGACGAGTGCATCAGATCGCACCGCTGCTATTTGCAACATATGTCTCAAGCGTATCTCGCGTGGCCAAAACATCTCCCGCTTGGGTACCACATGCTTGACCAGACATATGTTGACCTGCCATGCAGTTCGTTGGCAAGCGTATCTAAAAGACCCACACCAAAGAACAAAGAGGATCTCTCCTTGCTCCTCATCAGCTGAGATTTCCAACCCCACTAGACCTTCAGTCCTCTCTGAGACCTGCAGTGAGAGGAATGAAGGTGTAGAATTAGGTGTGTCACAGCCAAGTACTTGTGGGCAATCTGCTTTTGGTACACCGACGTCAGATTGTACCAGGCAAATTTCCCTGCCCCAGCTGCTGCACCGCCGAAAGAAGTTTGCTCCCAGCCATCCACATGCCCAGCGGTTGAATGCTAGCTTGGCAAAATTGCTAGCACTTCAACTGCTGCCTTTTCAGTTGGTAGACTCTGCCCCCTTCCGTGAGTTTGTGGAATGTGCGGTTCCTCAGTGGCAGGTACCCAAACGCCACTTTTTCTCACGGAAGGCGATTCCGGCTCTCTACCGGCATGTGGAAGGCAATGTCCATGCCTCGCTGGACAGGGCGGTCAGCGGTAAGGTGCATATTACCGCTGACTCATGGTCCAGCAGGCATGGACAGGGACGTTACCTAAGTTTCACGGCGCATTGGGTGACTCTGCTGGCAGCTGGGAAGGATGCAGGACAAGGTGCAGTAGTGTTGGAGGTTGTTCCGCCACCACGCCTCCAAAATGCTGATTGTGACACACCTCTCTCCTCCACCCCCTCCTCTTCTTCTTCCTCCATGGCCTCTTCCTCGGAACCAGCGGTGCTCCGTAGGCGTTCAAGGGGCTACGCAAGTACGCAGGCCAAAAGATGCCATGCGGTGCTTGAGCTGGTGTGCTTGGGGGACAGGAGCCACACTGGGGCAGAGGTTCTGTCAGCTCTGCAGGGGCAGGTTCAGAGGTGGTTGACGCCACGCCAACTTAAGGCAGGAATGGTGGTTTGCGACAATGGCACCAACCTCCTCTCTGCCCTCCGACAGGGACAAATGACCCATGTGCCCTGTTTGGCTCACGTCCTTAACTTGGTGGTGCAGCGGTTCTTGGGCAGGTACCCGGGCTTACAGGATGTCCTGAGGCAGGCCAGGAAAGTCTGTGTGCATTTCCGCCGGTCATATAATGCCAGTGCTCGGCTGACGGACCTCCAAAAGGAGTTTAACCTGCCCAAGAACCGCCTAATCTGTGACATGCCCACCAGGTGGAACTCAACGTTGGCCATGCTGCAGCGGCTGCACACGCAGCAGAGGGCCATCAATGAGTACCTGTGCGACTATGGCACCAGGACAGGGTCAGGGGAGCTTGGTTTTTTTTCCCCATGCCAGTGGGCCATGATCAGGGATGCATGCACTGTCCTGTCACCATTCGAGGAGGCCACGAGGATGGTGAGCAGTGACAGTGCATGCATCAGTGACACTGTCCCCCTTGTCCACCTGTTGGAGCACACGCTGCGCGGAATAATGGACAGGGCACTTGAGGCAGAACAGAGGCAGGAAGAGGAGGACTTCCTTAGCTCTCAAGGCCCCCTTTATCCAGACAGTGTTCCTGCGTGCCCGCCGATCACACAGGAAGAGGACGAGGAGGAAGAGGAGGAGGAGGAAGATTGTGTCAGTATGGAGGTGGAGCCTGGCACTCAGCATCAGCAGCAGTCTTTAAGGGATCAGTCCCAAGAAACACATGGACTTGTACGTGGCTGGGAGGAGGTGGCTGTGGACCATGTCGTTCTTAGTGACCCAGAGGACTCCGGACCGAATGCCTCAGCAAACCTACGCTGCATGGCCTCCCTGATCCTGCAAAGCCTGCGTAAGGATCCTCGTATTCGTGGTATCAAGGAGAAGGACCAATACTGGCTGGCAACCCTCCTTGATCCACGTTACAAGGGTAAGGTTGCGGACCTTATCTTGCCATCGCAGAGGGAGCAGAGGATGAAACATCTTCGGGAGGCCTTGCAGAAAGGTCTGTGCAACGCGTTCCCAGAGACTGGGAGGTTACAAACTCCTGTTTCTGGACAACGTGTTGCTGAGGCTTCGGTCAGTCAAAGAAGGAGCGGTGGAGAAGGTGGCCGTCTGACCGATGCGTTCAGACAATTTTTTGGTCCGCAGCCCCAAGGTATGATCGGTTCCAGCAACCATCGCCAGCGTCTGTTTTACATGGTGCAGGAATACCTAGGGGCAAGATCAGACTTGGACACCTTTCCCACCGAAAATCCTCTGGGTTACTGGGTCTTGAGGATGGATCACTGGCCAGAGCTTGCACAGTATGCAATTGAGCTACTGGCCTGTCCTGCATCCAGCGTTCTTTCGGAACGCACATTCAGTGCTGCTGGAGGCGTGGTAACCGATCACAGGGTGCGTCTGTCCACCGACTCGGTCGATCGGCTGACCTTCATAAAAATGAATGAGTCTTGGATCACCACCAGCTACCAAGCACCTGATGCTGATGTAACCGAATAATTTTTTTTGAAATCTCAGATCCCTTCAAAGACTGCCTATGCTGATGCTGAGTGACTATCCCTGAGTAATTATCCTCTTCCTCCTCAATCATCACGCTGATAGCTTGTAAGAACATTTTTGGTTCTGGGCGCCACCACCAGTGCCTAAGGCACAATTTTTCAGCCCCTGTTTAACAGGGGCGTGTAATTACAATTTTTGATGTAATACTTTGCAGCAGGGCTCGTTCCTGCATTCCAACTAGAGTGTCTGTGAGGGGTTGCAGTGTTGTGGCACCAGCACCAGTGCCTAAGGCCCAATTTTTCTGCCCCTGTCTAACAGGGGCGTGTAATTACAATTTTTGATGCAATACTTTGCAGCAGGGCTCGTTCCTGCGTTCCAACTAGAGTGTCTGTGAGGGTTTGCAGTGTTGTGGCACCAGCACCAGTGCCTAAGGCCCAGTTTTTCTGCCCCTGTCTAACAGGGGCGTGTAATTACAATTTTTGATGCAATACTTTGCAGCAGGGCTCGTTCCTGCGTTCCAACTAGAGTGTCTGTGAGAGGTTGCAGTGTTGTGGCACCAGCACCAGTGCCTAAGGCCCAATTTTTCTGCCCCTGTCTAACAGGGGCGTGTAATTACAATTTTTGAAGCAATACTTTGCAGCAGGGCTCGTTCCTGCGTTCCAACTAGAGTGTCTGTGAGGGGTTGCAGTGTTGTGGCACCAGCACCAGTGCCTAAGGCCTAATTTTTCAGCTCCTGTTCAACAGGGGCATGTAATTACAATTCTTGATCTAATATTTCACAGCAGGGCCCTGTGAGGGCTTACAGTGTTGTGGCCACAGCAACACCTAAGGCCCAAATTTCTGCTGAGTATATAGGGCAGGACCCTACTTTCAAACATCTAACTTACAAACGACTCCTACTTGCAAACGGAAGGAGACAACAGGAAGTGAGATGAAAACTACCCCTAGGAAGGGAAATTCTCTCCTGTAAGAGTTAATATGGGAAAACAATTTCTCCTTTCCACTGATGCTTTCCAATCCTTGTTCCACAAAAAAACCCAAATTTTCAAAAAACATTTTTCATTGGGACAAAAAAGTGAGGTGAAATCTTCTGAAGAGGAGGAAAGACAGCAAAACAAATGTCACAGGGGTGATAACCCTTCCCTATGTTTTCCAAAAAGCTTAGAAAAGATTTTTTGGCTGGAGCTAAACACGTTAAAAATGTTCAAAATTACAAACAGATTCTACTTAACAACAAACCTACAGTCCCTGTCTTGTTTGCACCGCCTGTATACTGCTGTTCAGAGTATATAGGGCCTGGTGGCCCCACACCTTTCCTTATTTTAATTTGGGTGCGGGGTTCCCCTTAATATCCATACAAGACCCAAAGGGCCTGGTAATGGACTGGGGGGTACCCATGCCGTTTGTCTCACTGATTTTCATCCATATTGCCATGACCCGACATGACATTAAACCCGCAAGCAGTTTTAAATGAGATTTTTTCCTTTAAAAATGACATTTGGTGCAGGGACTGTTCTAAACATGGGAAACACGCGTCACTTTACAGGCATACTATAGACACCCCCCAGGTACGATATTTAAAGGAATATTTCACTTTTTTTTTTTTACTTTAAGCATCATTAAAATCACTGCTCCCGAAAAAACGGCCGTTTTTAAAAGTTTTTTTTGCATTGATACATGTCCCCTGGGGTAGGACCCGGGTCCCCAAACCCTTTTTAGGACAATACCATGCAAATTAGCCTTTAAAATGAGCACTTTTGATTTCGAACGTTCGAGTCCCATAGACGTCAATGGGGTTCTAACGTTCGTGCGAACTTTCGGTCCGTTCGCGGGTTCTGGTGCGAACCGAACCGGGGGGTGTTCGGCTCATCCCTACCTGGGAGATATTGGGGATAAATATTACTGTCCCATTTTAAGCAATCCAAGACATACCCTCCAAGTCACCATTTCCCATATGGCATACACAGGGTCCCCAGAGTCTGTGTGTCCTGGGGGACCCGTACCCGAATCCACAGTAATACCACCTCAAGAGTTCCCAGGCATACAGCTCACAAAGAGCACCGTTCCCTCAAATGCCAGGGCCCATAATCGGTCAGCAAGAGGCTTGCATTCAGTCCCCTCCAAAAGCCTCTATCCCGGGTGAGTCTGTCACAAGGTGAATGAACAGCAGGGCGGCAAAATGGCGGCAATTGCCGCTCTCCCATAAAGCAGTGTGAGGAGGAGAGATAGGGGGAGGATAGCCCACAGCTGCTCCAGTCTATCTCTGTGAGTGGCTCCATTCCTTGCTGTCATTGGTGGCTGGCTGAGCAGCGGGGGGGGGATCAGCACCCCACCAGCCTGGGCAGGTGGGAGTTAGGTGGGAGGTGGGTAGAGGCAGAAAAAAACCCACTATCAGCGTGTCCAGGAGCAGCCACATTTTGGAAGAAAAAAATGCTAAGCACACATTAACGCTAGGTGTGTCATGTGATTAAGTGTTACTTCATTTCCATGGGCAGAATTCTGCCCAAGTGCTTGATGAGCCTAAATGGGTCTAAACATGTTACACACTTCAATTGCTTTTTCAGAAAAAATGCGGCTGACAAGAGGGAATGTTTTTAGTGGTTAGCTAAATGCCCAGTGTGCATGGGGCCTAATACCCCCCCCCCCAAGACTGACAATGCTGCTGTCCAGAGGTGTCCCTATTGCTCCTCCATCCAGAGTCTGAGGGGGGATGTGTTCATTCTGCAAAGACATTATCGGTTATGGGGGATGTATGCTCGTGTGTCTCTGTGTGTCTGATCAACATGTAGGGAGGCTATGGCGTGTTCCTGCAATTAATCTCCCATCCTCAGGAATGGTAGTATAATCCCAGTATGCGTTGTTCTCTGAACAATGCAGAATAAGGATTCACACCTGTGACAGACTCACCCGAGACAGAGGCTATTGGAGGGGACTGAACGCTAGCCTCTTGCCAACAGATTATGGGCCCTGGCATTTGGGGGAATGGTGCTCTCTGTGAGCTGTATGCCTGGGGACCCTGGGGTTGATGTTACTTTGGATTCAGCTCCATGTCCCCCCAAAACACACAGACTCTGGGGACCCTGTATTTTCCATAGTAACAATAGTGACTGAGTCATACTGTTGGGACTCATACTGTGAGAAGATGCTAATGTCATCAACTCCACTCACCTGTCTGATGTCAGCTATAATGTGTTTAATGTAAATGAGTTTAGTCTAGGTTCTAAGGGCATTCAACTCATTGTTTGTTCTAATTAACCCTGTGTTGATGTTTATGGTAATGTGTGTTAATTGAATGAGCTGATCACATTAGCCACCAGCACTGGCTAGGAGACGAACAGTCTAGGCTGAGGAGGGGGGAGATTGTTGTTTGCATTGTTAATTGTAATTAGCTCCAGCTATTGTGTTTATACTACTGTGTGAAGCTCGGTGCCCACAAGTCTGTCCTACAGGTCATGTCTCTGAGTCATCTGGTCTGGGTAAATTTTGTAGTAAATTAGCTCATGTTAATTAGGTTAGCTGAGTCATCCTGCTGTATAAATTTGTGTGAGATCTCAAATAAAGAGTTAGTCCTGATGTACTCCAAGACTGGTGTTGTCTAGTTCTTGGGGGTTCCTATAGCCAGATCCATTGGACTCGTGTTCCAGAACTTAGGAAGCGGTATACTGACGGAAGCACTCAAGCGAAGTGAGGGACGTTTCGTGACAATGCCAATGGTGAAAACGGGAGTCTTTGTGTGCGTTATGTGCAAACAATAAATTTAAAAAAAAAATTTAACTCTGCGCTTGCTCAATAGTTAGCAGCTAACACAACAAATAGAAATTTTGCTCAAAACAACAGGTGTATCAAAGTGTAGCGCTGTGGTGCCAAATGAAATAACCATAATAAATAGTGAATTGTACATGTAACACATGCAGTGAAAAAATTATATAACAAAGTAATATAAATAAAGTCTCTAGTAGGACCGTCCCACTCCAATATGGACTGCGATTAATTACCGCACATGATCAACACTTGGAGACTACTAGAGACTTTATTTTTATTACTTTGTTATAAAAAAAATTTCACTGCATGTATTACATGTACAATTCACTATTTATTATGGTTATTTTATTTGGCACCACAGCGCTACACTTTGACACACCTTTGTGTGCGTTATGGTCAGGGACAGCGTCCATGATTTCAAGGCCAGCTATGCGGCTTCCTTTGTCTTACTGGAGAGCATGGCTTTCAGGTACAGGGGGCGGGAAATCATACACACTGCCGCTGCCCAGACGCGCCCATAGACTCCCCTAGTCATTGTTCCTTGGTTGAGATTTGTATAACTCCTCCTGTTTGAAGAATTGCCTGTGCTTGATTGGCAGATTGTGCAACCATCAAGCTCTATTGTTAAGTACTCTAAATAAACAGAACACAGGGTCTCCAAAAACAAGTCTGCCTGTGGAGCTAATTATGTGAGGATGGTGGTTATGTCTGTTTACTTGGGAAGGTACGGGAAACAGGGGTGTACACAGATGCATTATAACAAAAGGCTGAAAGGGTGCTTTATTAGCGCAGGAGACATGGATTACTCACAGCATATAGTGGAAATTCCATGACAGTAATAGTGAGCCAGGACTTTATGGAGCGAACAGAATCTCCTACACACCGGAAGAGGAAGGGGGGAGAGTGGATCCCAGTCCAGGACATCAAACAATTTGAAATACTTTGTTGTCCTGAGGCAAAGAGGTTCATTTTCTCTCTCTGATGTGTTGGGTAGGTTCTGCTTTGCAAAAAACTAATTTTTTATCTTTTGGTATAATGGCGGGATTTTAATTGTATGTTTGTCAGTAATGAGAGGTCTTTTGTTTGAGATACTTACCTCTCCTATAGGACCCATTAAATACAACCTAAAATGTGTAAGTAACTGTATGTTGTGTAATAAGTTTGTGATGTATATGAGAAATAGAAATGTATGAATTGTGACTATTACCTATGTATGGGATCAACAAGTAGATTGTTTAACTGATTCAAGACACAGGTGGTTTGGTGAACTTTGATGGCCGTTTAGAAAAGGTTTGGTTTGAAAATGGCTGCCGCATATTCAAGTGTCCATGTGGCTGAGGAAGGAAGGACGGAAATGCATTGCTGGGACATGTTTTACAGGTTTCTGGGCAATAGCATCAATGATAGCATGGGGGAGTTCTTTTGTTTTGAGATGAAAAGATCATGCATACAACCATCGCTGTTTGTATTTCTCTTGTCTTGTTCCTGTGGAAACTGATGCCAGAGTCAAGTATATGAACTTTCTTTGGGAATAAGAATGTATGTTTGAGCCGTGTTATTTTGTGTTTTATGTAACTTTGGCATTTTCGGATGTGTTGTTTGGTTGAATAGCCTGTGTTTTAGTCCTCCTATAGACTTGATGTAGCCTAAAGTGTTTGTCTACAGTTAAGTGTTCATTCGGTGTCTCAATTATGTAGTCAGTTTTTGTGAGGAGAAATTTTGATTTTCTAGTGAAGAAATTTTGGTTTGTGCTAGTTTTCAGCGGTTGCATTTCATGTGTTAAAGCCACCATTTTGTCATGGTCCAATTGTCGTCGGCCATTTTGTTGTAGTCTGTATTTCATCACCATGTGGTCGTGGTCCAATTTTCGATTGTTGCCATTGCCATTTCGTTTCTGCTGAGTTTTAGTTCTGGTGGAATTGCTCTGCTTTTAGGACTGTTTTTAGCTTTTAGTGAGGTTGAGCTTTTTTTGCAGGAGTTTCATTAGTATGAGTGCCCACGGGATATGGGAGTCAAGGGGGATTCCCTCTCATTTGTAATATGGGGGTTTATTCAACTCTTTCCTGGACAAAAGGTTTTTACACATGTTGAAGTTTCCTATATGATGTTATAAAGTCCAGGGGGTGTAGCCATAGCTATTTTTATGTGTAAAAGACATAATATGAAGTTCAGGGATGCCAGGCTCACCCGTCCCCTCACCCTTCCTGTCCATTGATATGTAAATAAACCAGTTTGATTTTTTTTTAGAGATCAGCAGAGAACAGGAAGTTCTTTGCAGGATGTGATGTATCAACAGGAAGTTGGTGGGAAGGGCTTGGCGTCTTTTGAAACAAGCATGTGGACAAATGGACTTGTGTTTGGAAGGACAATGGAAATCACTTTGGTTTTTAAATTTAATTTCAGTTGTTTGGCAAAGTTTTATACTGTAATGCAGTTTTGGGTAGAGAGTAAACAGAAGGCATCCATGTTATTGTAACATATAGATACAGATAGAAGCCATAATATTGTTTTAAATAGTGGAGGATTTTATGGTGCTTTGTAGTTTGTCTGATGAACACCTTTAGAGGGCTGTATAATGTGAGACTGGTCGGGGTGTGTATAATACTTGGAATTCAGATGCGCGATTGTATTAGCATAAACGTGAGTAGTAGTATTCTTGCAGCCCCGGTCAGGCCGTGTATAATAAATCGGGAATCCAGGGGCCGGTTATAGTGATGAAGGCGCAAACAATAACTGCTCCAAAAGTAAAGCACAGGGTTCTCTGGACGCAGAGTCTGCCAAAAAAAGGTTGGAATCATATGGGCAATGGGCCGTCCATGCAGGGGTGGGAACCAGGCACCCCAGTCAGACAGTTGCACAGTACATGAAATATGGGTATGGGCTAAGGACATTAGACCCCTTAAAGATTGGCATATATGGTCAGAGGGTACAGTAAGGTGTATTCCTTTGGAAGGTGCTTTGGATGTCTGGAGGTACGAGACTCCAGAATAAAAATACCTTGCAATTAACTAAGCTGTGGCTTCAGAAATCTGTAATAATGAGTGGGTTGATGGATGAGTAGTACACGTTTGTGTGGTTAAAATTCTCAAGCCTGTTTTTCAACCTTGTGTGGCTGGTTTTCGAGCTCTCTTGTGTTTTTCCCATTGTATTTTTTTCTATTACTAAAAGAGTGAAGGCAGCATTTCGTCTGGTTGTTTTTTTTTAATTTTTGTTTCGGAAACTATGAAATATCTCCCTCACATTCCTATCTAAATGTTTGTCTCATGTTTTAGTCTTGTTTGTATGTAGCAATATGTTAGAACCCTCCTACACGTCGTGGCCATTGTATGAGAGTTACAGAGGGGTTCGTTTTTGACTATTTTGAGGAATGTCAGTGACAATTTACCATGTACACAAATGTTGTATTGTTTGGCATTCTTTGCAGGTTAAAGATGAAGGATAGAGTAATAACTTTTGTTTATAATCATCTTTTTTCAGGTCCAGTGAGTTTCTGAAAGTCTATGTACATAGAAAGCAGGTGTATGTAGATAGCTGTACACATGCATAAATACACACACCTAAAACAGGTAAAAGTATCATAGGCTGTTTCATTGTTTCTTTTTTCTGCACCATTGTAAACCCTGCATCTCTTCCTCCAGTTTGTAATGAGGAAGAAAATGTGGGATAAAAGGTAAGAATGAAAATTTTAAAACCAATAATACTAACCTCTCTAATTCTAACCAAGTTTGTGACCTAGTAGGATGACATGTTCCACGACTGTCTTTCTTTTATGGAATTTGACTCAGCAAGCAGTAGTCCAGTGAAGGAGGCTCCTATCCCAGATGCTAAGAACTTTTTTGTCAATATTTCCAGGTATTAGACCCCAGATGGTAAGCCACACACAGGTTATGCAGTGACAACAGTCATTGAGTTCCTACATGTCTGGGTTATCGCCATATGAGGTTTGTTTGGAGGTCAACCAAAAAAAGGGTTGTACTTTCCTCAGCAGCTGTCGCTTACATTCTCAGCTGATGGGGTAGGTGCAGTCACTGTAACATGAACTTCAAAAGGTCCACCACAGGGTTCATGAGTCCCTCCTGGACCCTGACACAAAAACCGGTTTACATTCTTTTCAACCAGGTGACTGGGTCATTGTAAAGAAGCTTGAGGGATGAGACAGCTGGATCCACGCCAGCCACTGCAAGAAGCTGCTCAACTACACCAATGGATGAGGAGTATCTTTGTTTATTTATATTTTTAGCTTGGTGTATTCTCCAACTAGCTAAGAAAGAGAACAGGACCAATTGCTGGGTCTACTCTGAATCTCCACCGAGCTTTAGTACCCCAGCAATGACATTGGTACATGCTACATATGATGTTCATATTGGTATGAGGAATTTTGAAAAATGAGTAAAAACTCCAAACAGACACTTGTCAATAGAACTTAACGATACATTTCTAGAGGGTAAAATTTGTTACAGATTTAACAATAGCTCTGGTTCTTGCCAGTGTGGGTATCGGGACAACTAGGTAGCCCAAAGTGTGCTTCAACATTAGTTTGGTACTTATGCGGGTCTACAGCTTATTAGGTAATTCCCCTGTCAGAGAAGCTGCCGGAATAGAGTCAGTGCTGGGCGCCCTGGGGTGCACTGGTGTGCGCTGGTGCACGCTGGCGCGTGCACGCTTTTGCCTGTGCCCTGGCGTACACCAGTGCACCCCAGGGTGCCCAGCACTGAGTCTATTCTGGGAGCTTCTCTGACAGTGCCCTACCTGGGTCCTTCCCAAAGTCCCTACTGCTACCAGCTCTGTCGGACAAGGTCCTCGTGCACCATCTTCCCCGGTCCTCGACACCACCGAACCTATGCAGCTCGGTCTTCTCCGCCCAACCCTCACTCCAGAAAAACAGCAGCGCCGACGTGCTAACAATCTGTGCATGTACTGCAGGGAACCTGGTCACAACGTGAGATCTTGCCCCAACAAGACACGTAAGTTCTTTCCAACCTCTCCTAAGTATGCATCTACCTTGCCTAATCCTGCTACTCACCTTGCTATCTCCATTATCTTACAGCTTCCAGAACAGTATCTTCCAGTCTCAGTCATAATTGACTCCGGAGCATGCAGTTGCTTCATTGACCTGACTTTTGCTGCCAACCACCACATTCCTCTCCAATCGAAGACTCAGGGACTTGCTGTACACCTCGCTGATGGCTCCACCCTTAGTTCTGGTCCTGTAACCCAAGAGACTGTTCCTTTGCTGACTATCATGGGCACTCACCATTGGGAACTTCTACGCCTGGATGCCATCTCTTCACCGCTCTTCCCCATCATCCTGGGAATGCCTTGGTTACAGGCCCATAACGCTAGCATTGACTGGGCCACTGGGGAAATTAAGTTCCTCTCCAGATATTGCCAACAGCACTGTTTGCACAGTACTTCCGTAAAACTCACTCAGCTCCTCTGTCTGGATATTGACAATGAATCGCAGCAGGCAATCCCCGCTCCCTATCGGGACTTTCTAGATGTGCTTATTAAGAAGGGGGCAGAGATCCTTCCTCCCCACAGACCTTATGATTGCCCGATAGAGCTTCTGCCAGGAACTGAAGTCCCTTTTGGAAGAATTTTCCCACTAACAGAGCAAGAGCTGGATACCCTTAAGACCTACATTGATGAGAACCTAAAAAAGGGTCTTATCTGTCCATCTACCTCACCGGCCGGGGCTGGCATTTTCTTGTCGAGAAAAAGGATCACTCCCTACGGCCTTGTATTGACTATCGGGAGTTAAACAAGATAACCATCAAGAACCGTTATCCTCTACCTCTTGTGCCCGAACTTTTCTAAAGACTGGGTTCTGCGGTAATCTTTACTAAATTAGATCTCCGTGGTGCCTACACCTTAATCCGCATCCGAGAAGCAGACGAATGGAAAACAGCTTTCCGTACAAGATTTGGGCACTTTGAATATCTCGTCATGCCCTTCGGCCTGTGCAACGCACCAGCGACATTTCAACACTTTGTTAATGATATCTTCTGTGACCTTCTGGACCTGTATGTTATAGCATATTTAGATGACATCTTAATCTTCTCCTCTTCAGTTACCGAGCATCGCAGGCATGTCCGAAATGTGTTAACCCGGCTCAGGCAACACAAACTTTATGCTAAATTGGAAAAATGCGAATTCGAACTCCAGTGCATCCAGTTCCTCGGCCTAATCATTTCTGTTGTTGGCATTAAGATGGATCCCCAAAAAGTGGCTGCCATTCTGGACTGGCCCACTCCTTTCGATAAGAAAGGAGTCCAATGTTTTGTTGGCTTCGCCAACTTCTATCGGAAGTTCATCAGGGGCTTCTCTGCAATAATTGCCCCCATCACTGAACTGACCAAGCAAGGAAACCGATTTTGCTGGTCCTATAAGGTGCAATCCGCCTTTGAAAAACTTAAGGAGCTATTTACCTCTGCTTCCATCCTAAAACACCCGGATCCTGCCTTGCCTTTTGTCCTTGAAGTGGATGCATCAGAGTGTGCAGTAGGGGCCGTGCTTTCCCAGCAGCAAGGCGCCAAGGCCCTCCTTTATCTAGTAGCATTTTTCTCACGTGAGCTCTCCACAGTGGAGAAAAGTTACGATGTAGGAGATCGGGAGCTCCTGGCCATCAAGGCCGCCCTGGAGGAGTGGCGTTACTTACTGGAGGGTGCTGTACATCCCATTCTGGTCTATACCGACCACAAAAACACCTGGAGTATTTAAGAACACCAAGAGATTGAAACCACGGCAGGCAAGGTGGGCTCTTCCACATCACCTACAGACCTGGTTCTAAAAATATCAAGCCGGATGCATTATCCTGCATGTTCCATGATTCTGGGGAATCCTTACCCCCAGACACCATCCTTCCTGCTGGAAATTTCCTGTTACTCCAAGAGGATCTCCTATCCCGAATAAGACAAGCCTCTATGGGATGGTCCCCGTCTGCTGAAAACAATGTGAGGGCACAAGATGGTTTGTTCTGGCACAAGGGCAAAATTATGGTCCCAGAGAGTCTGAGGGTGGCAGTATTGGAGCTCTGCCATGACCATAAGTTGGCCGGACATTTTGGCGTTCTGAAAACAACAGAGCTGGTACAACGCACACTCTGGTGGCCTCAGCTGGCAAATGACTGCAAGAGCTACCTGAGCTCAGAATAAAAGTAGCCGAACGAGAGCCTGGGGCCTACTGAAACCCTTACCGGTCCCAGAAAAGACCCTGCAAGATGATTTTGATGGATTTCATCGTGGAGCTCCCCCAGGCAGAAGGTTTTTCTACCATCTTTGTCGTAGTGGATAGATTGTCTAAGATGGCCCACTTTCTGCCTATGAAAGGCACACCTTCAGCTATGGAAACAGCAAAAGTTTTCTTTAAGGAAATAGTGAGGCTGCATGGAGTCCCATCAAGTATAGTGTCTGATCGAGGTTCGGTTCACCTCCAGGTTTTGGAAGGCTCTCTGCGGTTCTCTTGAAATTGAATTGGCATTCTCATCTGCCTACCATCCCCAGACGAACGGGCAGAAGGAGAGAACTTATCAGACTTTGGAGCAATATCTCCGCTGCTTCTCTGCCTTCTCACAGGATGATTGGGTCTCTCTACTGCCTATTGCCGAGTTCGCTTATAACAACTCTTTGCATTTGGCCATTAAACAAACACCATTGATAGGAAGAAGCGAGGAGAGCTCATCCTAGAACCTGGCAACCAGGTTTGGCTGTCCACAGCTAACTTAAAAATGGCTTGCCCCTCAAGGAAGCTGGGTCCTAAATTCATGGGTCCTTTCTCAGTCAAGAGGAAAATTATGTTACCTTACAAGCTTGACTTACCCGGTACATTGAGAATCCATCCAGTTTTTCATGTATCCCTGCTGAAACCTGTTACTCCCAATTCCTTTACCGGGCGAAATACCGGCCCACTTGAACTTGTAATCATTAACGAGGAAGAATTTGAGGTGGAAGCAATCCTGGACTGCAGGAAAAGGCACAACCAAGTCCAATACTTAATCAAGTGGAGGGGGTATGGACCAGAAGATAATTCCTGGGAACCGGAAAGCAATTTGCATGCCAAAGAACTTTTAAGGGCTTTTAGGAGTGCCCACGCCAACATACTGGCCCAGATGGGCATCCGGAGGCTGCCCTTAAGGAGGGGGCACTGTCAGAGAAGCTCCCTGAATAGACACAGTGCTGGGCGCCCTGGGGTGCGCTGGTGCTCGCTTATGTGCGCCGGAGCTCGCTGTTGTGCACGCGCGGGTGCACGCGCGGGTGCACAGGTGCACGTCGACATGCTCGCGCACGGCGCTTGGCGCCAATCGCCCTATTTAGGCTGTCTGTGTACTTTGCTTGGTGCTGTCCGATTTGCAGCTCCTAGTATCCACGTTCCTGTTAACCTGTCTCAACATTTGATCTCCTGACTACCCGGCTTGCCCATTGGATTATTCTCTGTCGTCTGCCTGCATCTGACCCCGGCCTGTCTTTGACCTTGAACCTGCCTGCTCCTCTGTACTACACCGTCGCCTGTTGCCAACCCTGCCTGTGACCTTGACTCTGAACCTGCCTGCTCCCCTGTACTGTGCTGCCCTTGTGGGATGCTCCCGCCTGTATTGGTTACCATTATATTTCCTGTTGTGATTCTCATCATGATTTATGATTGTTGCCTACTAGATCAACCCTTTAGTATCTGTTGTTATGTGATATGTGTACACAGTATCTCTTTTTGTTTTTCAGCTTTGCTGCAAAATTTGAAGAAAGACGTTTAACCACTTCAATACAGGCCATTTATACACCCTTCCTGCCCAGACCAATTTTCAGCTTTAAGCGCTCTCACACTTTGAATGACAATTACTCAGTCATTCTACATTGTATCCAAACAAAATTTTTATAATTTTGTTCTCACAAACAGAGCTCTCTTTTGTTGGTATTTAGTCACTGCTGGGTTTTTATTTTTTTTGCAATATAAGCAAAAAAAGAGGGAAAAATTTTGAAAAAAAACCCACTTTTTTTAGTTTCTATCTTACAATTTTGCAAAGAAGTCATTTTTCTTCATATATTTGGGTCAAAATTGATACTGCTACATATCTTTAGTAAAAATAACCAAAATTAGTGTATATTATTTGGTCTCTGTGAAAGCTATAGAGTCTACAAGCTATGGTGCAAATTATTGAAAATTGATCACACCTGATCACACCTGATGTACTGACGGCCTGTCTCTTTCTAGACATGTGCACACTGAATTATTTAGTTACTCCTGAAATTCATTTTTATTTATTTCATTTTTCGTTATAAATTGCATTCATCCGAAAATCGAAATGAATTAAGGTCGAATCTGTCATAGAAGGCTTATGGTGTCTGTCGACTGTTCAAAAAAGATTTGACGGAGCAGCTAAACTGCATGTGTACATTTCCGGTCGAATTTTACGCCTACAAGCTAGCTGTAATAGAATTCTAATGTTGTATGACTAGTAATAATTATATTTATTAATTATTTTACTAGTCAACCAACATTAGAATTTTTCTATAGCCTATGGGCGGATGCATTTGACCGGAAATGTATGATTGCAGCGTCGTACAGTTTAGCTGTTCCGTTGAATCTTCTTAGAACTTCGGCAGACACCATAAGCCAAAGATTCGACGTTTGTATGTTTTTCATTGCTTTGTTGAATCTTCGTCGTTCATGTTGAATGGTCTACTCTACCCCAACAGTCAGCCAACTTTCACATTCGTTTCTCCAAGTGCAATGGCGGGCGCGGCATCCAACGTTGTGTCAGATATATGGCATTATAATATAGAATCTATAATAATAAACCCCCCCCCCCACAACACGGGCAGCCTCTGAGGCTATCACAACACTAGCAACACTAGTATCACTATCAAGTTCACAACACTAACACAATAGTAGCAGATTATTATGAAAAAGTTAAGTTGAACTGTAGCTTGCTTCACTATTGTTCTGCTGCTGTGCTTATGCTTAATTGCTAAATAATTCAGGTTCCCTGACAAACAGTCCAGCTAAGATTGACTGTCTTCTGAAATGATTCAGTGTGTGTAATGCCGCGTACACACGGTCGGACTTTCCGGCATACTTGGTCCGGCGGACCAGAGTGTGCCGGACAATCCGCCCGTGTGTAGGCGCCCGCGGACTTTTCCGGCGGACTTTTTCCCAAAAGCCCGCCGGACCTAGATTTGAAACATGTTTTAAATATTTCCGTCGGACTCAGTTTCGGGCGGAAAGCCCGCTCGTGTGTATGCTGGTCCAACGGACCAGATACGACGCGAGGGCAGGGTATTACATTTCGCGCTCGCTGCAAGAGGAAAAACAAATTTTCCTATTGCGGCGAGCGCGGGGCATACCAGGCCCTTAGGTCTGATATGGATTATAAAGGGGAACCCCCCTACGCCGAAAAAACGGCGTGGGGTCCCCCCTGAAATCCATACCAGACCCCGATCCGAGCACGCAGCCTGGCCAGTCAGGAAAGGGGGTGGGGACGATCGAGCGCCCCCCCTCCTGAACCGTACCAGGCCGCATGCCCTCAACATGGGGGGTGGGTGCTTTGGGGGAGGGGGGCCCCCTGCGGGGCCCCCCACCCACCCCAAAGCACCTTGTCCCTATGTTGATGAGGACAAGGGCCTCTTCCCTGGCCGGAGAGCAGTCCAGCCGGAGAGAGCGTCGTGTCAACATCTGGAGAAGAGAAGACAAGAAGCCCAGAAGTCCGGACCTCTGCTGGCAAGAGAGCTACCTGAAGACAGCGGAGGAGACGGCCTAAGAACTGGAACACCGGGAGAAGAGAGCGGAGAAGAACCAATAGGACACCGGGAGAAGATGAACCGAAGGGACCCCCGAAGCCGGAAGAAGACCCCCGAAGTCAGAGGAAGATCCCCCCCTACCGGAGCTGTTTAATAAAATATTTTAAAAACCTTTGTAGTGTTTTATTATTGACACTTTTTCCCTAGGTGAATGGGTAGGGGTACCATGTACCCCATACTCATTCACATAGGGTGGGGGGCTGGGATCTGGGGGCCCTCTTATTATAGGGGGCTCCCGGATTCCGATAAGCCCCCCGCCCGCAGACCCCGACAACCAACGGCCAGGGTTGTCAGGAAGAGGCCCTTGTCCTCATCAACATGGGGACAAGGTGCTTTGGGGTGGGGGGGCCCCGCAGGGTGCCCCCCTCCCCCAAAGCACCCACCCCCCATGTTGAGGGCATGCGGCCTGGTACGGTTCAGGAGGGGGGAGCGCTCGCTCGTCCCCACCTCCTTTCCTGACCGGCCAGGCTGCGTGCTCGGATCGGGGTCTGGTATGGATTTTAGGGGGGACCCCACGCCGTTTTTTCAGTGTAGGGGGTTACCCTTTATAATCCATACCAGACCTAAGGGCCTGGTATGCCCCGCGACGGGGCTCGCAAGGTGTCAATCTCGCCGCTAAAAGCGGCAAGATTGACATCCTTTTCTAGTTCCGTCGCACCTGAGTCACGTTCAAAATGAACGTACTTGTCCATGTGTGGGCAAGTCCGTTCATTCTGAAAGTCCGCCGTAACTCCGGCGAAAGTCCGTCGGAAAAACGGGCGGACTTAGCCCGCCGCAAAGTCCGGTCGTGTGTGGGCAAGTCCGTCCGTTTTAAAGTCCGGCGCACCTGGCGGACAAAGTCCGTCAGAAAGTGTGCCGGACCAAGTAGGACAGAAAGTCCGACCGTGTGTACGCGGCATTACTCTCTGCTAGCAAATCGTAAGTGAAAGTAAGTTGGCTGTACATGTGTACTTAGTTCTAGCTATTTTACTGCCCCTCCTCTTTGGTTACAATCGGCCAATAACATTCATCTTCATCATTATTTTTATTTTACTTCCCCCACCCAATTCCAGCAGCAATCTTTTCTCTCTATGTCGAAACTATGTCGAATCTTTTCTCTCTGTCAAATCTTTTCTCTTTATGTCGAATCTTTTCTCTCTATGTCGAATCTTTTCTCTCTATGTCGAATCTTTTCTCTCTATGTAGAATAATCTTGGACTAATAGAGTTAAGGTTAGGCGCATTTGACCGCAGGTTCGATAGACACAGATTGTTGTTGTCAGCGTCAATCTCCTATCTATATCGAACTGTTGTCGCAACAAAAACGAAAATAAAGCATTTGTTTATGTCGGATCTTTCAGTTTTCATATTCTGCACTTTTGTTATCGTTTAATTTATTAATTTTTTTTACACAAAATTGTCATAATAACAAGTTAGTTCGCTCACACAGCACATGAATACTTAGAATGACACCCCAAAATACATCCTGCTACTCCTCCTGAATATAGCAATACCACATGTGTAAGACTTTTACAGCCTGGCCACATACAGAGGCCCAACATGCAAGTAGTACCTCCAGGCGTTCTAGGAGCAGAAATTACACATCTCATTTGATGACAACCTATCACACTTTTTAAGGCCCTGGAGCACCAGGACAATGGAAACGCCCACAAAATTACCCCATTTTGGAAAGCCAACACCCCAACGTATAATTTATGAGGCATAATGAGTCTTTTGAACGGTTCATTTTTTTCCATAAGTTTTTGGAAAATGTGGAAAAAAAATGAAAACACATTTTTTTTACACAAAGTTGTCCATTTATAAGATATTTCTAACACACAGCATGTACATAGCAAAAATGACACCCCAAAATACATTCTGCTACTCCTGAGTATGGCGATACCACATATGTGAGACTTTTACATAGCTTGGCCACATACAGAGGCCCAACATTGAAGAAGCACCTTCAGGCGTTCTACAAGCATAAATTACACATCTCATTTCTCAACCACCTATTACACTTTTGAAGACCCTGGAGCATCAGGACAATGGAAACGTCCACAAAATGACCCTATTTTGGAAAGCTAATACCCCAACGTATAATCTATGAGGCATAATGAGTCTTTTGAATGGTTCATTTTTTTCCAGAGGTTTTTGGAGAATGTGGAAAAAAAATGAAAACGCAATTTTTATACACAAAGTTGTCCATTTGCTAATGGTGGAATATTTTTAGGAAAATGGCACTCATGCAGTCTGCTGACACAATCGGAGCGAATGCTTTCTGGGGGGAGCCTTGCTGATAGATCAGGACAGTGACAATATTTTCGATAAATTTGATAAAGGGGTTGGGCATTTCCGTTGATTTTTGATAAGTGACATATGCATTATAAATGGCCAAATGGAAGAAGTAAATTGTGACTTTTTTGTACTAGAAGAAGGACTTTCATGTTGAAAGATAGGGCTGCAGCATTTGATCATTTAAATACACCCCCCATAAACGTATTGTATTAGTTGATACAGCAAGGCATTTGAACGGGACCGCGTCTTCTGTGAAGTTCCACCGAGGTGTCATCATGGATGGTGGACATGATGTAAACATCTTTCTTATCCCTCCACTTCACGGCCAACACTTCCTCATTCCTCAGGTTTGCTGATTCCCCTTTGTAGCCTTGTGGTGACTAGACTCTGTGGGAAGCCTTTCCTGTTTTTTCTTGCTGTACCGCAGGCCAAATTTTTCTTCATGTATAGGTGGCGGAAAAGGGGCAAACTGGTGTAGTAATTGTCCATGTAAATGTGATACCCCTTTTGGAGAAGCGGGAATGCCAACTTCCAGACAATTTTCTCGCTTATTCCCATGCACGTTGGACACTCAGGGGGCTTGAGCTGGGAATCTTTGCTTTTCTACACACAAAAGGCATTCACATATCCGGAGAAGCTTTCACAGAATTTGTTGAGCTTCAATCCATACCTCGCCCCCTTACTGGGAATATACTGCTTGATTCCCAGCCGGCCTGTGAAATGGACCAGGGATTCGTCAACAGAGATGTTCTGGTCAGGGATGTAAAGTTCAGCAAACCTCTTATTAAAAAAATCAATTGGGGGCAAATTTTATACAATTTATCAAAGTCAGAATGATTTCGGGGGGTACTGCGAGTTATCACTGAAATGCAGGAAGCGAATTATCATGTCATAACGGGACCTGGACATCACAGCATTGGGTTGGTAGACCAATATGCATGCAGTTCCTTTTTTTTGTAAGCCCCATGTTTAGCATAAGGCCTAAAAACAATCTAAGCTCCTCCACTGTTAGGGGTCTCCATTCAAAAGGACGGGCATAGCATGAGTTGGGGTTGTTTTTTTTGTACTGACGGGCAAAAAGATTTGTTTAGCAAACAATGCTTTGAAGTAACTCATCAGGGAAAAATAAAGATTTTCTTTGTTTCTGTTATAAAATTTTTCACTGAGGGGCATTGATGATGTGGCACTGATGAGGTGGCGCTGATGGGCACTGATGGTGAGGCACTAATATGCAGCGCTGATGCGCACTGATAGGCAGCACTGATGGGCACTGATATGAACAGAGAGAAGCACACCGCTCTAGGCAAACTCAGGTGCAGGATGGATCACAGGTGCAGACCTCAGCTCACCACTGTGGAAGAAGAACAAGACAAGGAATTGGTCGCACACTGGAATTCCAAATTATCTCGATGTCATCTTTATTGTGGCACGTGTTTCCCCTGCTTAGAACAGTCCCTGCACAAAATGACATTTTTAAAGGAATAAAAGTCATTGAAAACTGCTTGCGGCTTTAATGTAATGTCGGGTCCCGGCAAAACGGCATGGGTACCCCCCCCAGTCCATTACCAGGCCCTTTGGGTCTTGTATGGATATTAAGGGGAACCCCGCACCCAAATTAAAAAAACGAAACTTGTGGGGCACCAGGCCCTCTGACCAGCAGTATACAGGCGGTGCAAACAAGACAGGGACTGTAGGTTTGTTGTTAAGTAAATCTGTTTGTAATTTTGAACTGGTACATTTTTAAAGTGTAGCTCCAGCCAAAAATCTATTTTAAGCTTTTTGGAAAACATAGGGAAGGGTTATCACCCCTGTGACATTTGTTTTGCTGTCTTTCCTCCTTTTCAGAAGATTTCACCTCACTTTTTGTCCCAATGACAAATGTTTTTTGAAAATTTGGGTTTTTTTGTGGAACAAGGATTGGAAAGCATCAGTGGAAAGGAGAAATGTTTTTCCCATATTAACTCTTACAGGAGAGAATTTCCCTTCCTAGGGGTAGATTTCATCTCACTTCCTGTTGTCTCCTTCTGTTTGCAAGTAGGAGTCGTTTGTAAGTTGGATGTTTGAAAGTAGGGGCCTGCCCTATATACTCTGCAGAAATTGGGGCCTTAGGTGTTGGTGTTGCCACAACACTGTAAGCCCTCACAGTTACTCTTGGTGGGCGCAGAAATAGGCCCTGCTGTGAAATATTAGATCAAGAATTGTAATTACATGCACCTGTTGAACAGGGGAAGAAAAATTGGGCCTTAGCCACTGGTGCCACAACACTGCAACCCTTCACAGATACTCTAGTTGGAGCGCAGGAATGAGCCCTCCTGCAAAATATTGCATCAAAAATTGTAATTATATGTCCCTGTTGAACAGGGGCAGAAAAATTGGGTCTTAGGAACTGGTGCTGGTGCCACAACACTGCCACCCCTCACAAATACTCTAGTTGAGCGCAGCAACGAACCCTCCTTGCAAAATATTGCATCAAAAATTGTAATTACACGCCCCTGTTAAACAGGGGCTGAAAAATTGGGCCTTAGCCACTGGTGGCGGCGCCCAGAGCCAAAAATATTCTTACAAGCTATCAGCATGATCATTGAGGAGGGGGAGGATAGTCACTCAGCATAACAGGATAGTCACTCAGCATCAGCATAGGCAGTCTTGAAGGGATCTGACATTTAAAAAAAAATTATTCGGTTACATCAGCATCAGGTGCTTGGTAGCTGGCGGTGATCCAAGACTGATTCATTTTTATGAAGGTCAGTCGATCGACCGAGTCGGTGGAGAGGCGCACCCTGTGATCGGTTACAAAGCCTCCAGCAGCACTGAATGTTCGTTCCGAAAGAACGCTGGATGCAGGACAGGCCAGTAGCTCAATTGCATACTGTGCAAGCTCTGGCCAGTGATCCATCCTCAAGACCCAGTAACCCAGAGGATTTTCGGTGGGAAAGGTGTCCAAGTCAGATCTTGCCCCTAGGTATTACTGCACCATGTAAAACAGACGCTGGCGATGGTTGCTGGAAACGATCATACCTTGGGGCTGCGGACTAAAAAATTGTCTGAACACATCTGTAAACGCATTGCACAGACCTTTCTGCAAGGCCTCCAAAAGATGTTTAATCCTCTGCTCCCTCTGCGACGGCAAGATAAGGTCCGCAACCTTACCCTTGTAACGTGGATAAAAGGAGGGTTGCCAGCCAGTATTGATCCCTCTCTCTGATACCACGAATATGAGGATCCTTCCACAGGCTTTGCAGGATCAGGGAGGCCATGCAGCGTAGGTTTGCTGAGGCATTCGGTCTGGATTCCTCTGGGTCACTAAGTACGACATGATCCGCAGCCACCTCCTCCCAGCCACGTACAAATCCATGGGTTTCTTGGTACTGTAAATGATCCCTTAAAGACTGCTGCTGATGTTGAGTGCCAGGCTCCACCTCCATGCTGACACAATCCTCCTCCTCCTCCTTGTCCTCTTCCTGTGTGATCGGTGGGCATGCAGGAACACTGTCTGGATAAAAGGGGCCTTGGGAGGTAAGGAAGTCCTCCTCTTCCTGCCTCTGTTCTGCCTCGAGTGTCCTGTCCATTATTCCACGCAGCGTGTGCTCCAACAGGTGGACAAGGGGGACAGTGTCACTGATGCATGCACTGTCACTGCTCACCATCCTCGTGGCCTCCTCAAATTGTGACAGGACAGTGCATGCATCTCTGATCATGGCCCACTGGCGTGGGGAAAAAACAAGCTCCACTGACCCTGTCCTGGTGCCATAGTCGCACAGGTACTCATTGATGGCCCTCTGCTGCATGTGCAGCTGCTGCAGCATGGCCAGCGTTGAGTTCCACCTGGTGGGCATGTCACAGATTAGGCGGTTCTTGGGCAGTTTAAATTCCTTTTGGAGGTCAGCCAGCCAAGCACTGGCATTATATGACCTGCGGAAATGCACAAGACTTTCCTGGCCTGCCTCAGGACATCCTGTAAGCCCGGGTACCTGCCCAAGAACCGCTGAACCACCAAGTTAAGGACGTGAGCCAAACAGGGCACATGGGTCATTTGTCCCTGCTGGAGGGCGGAGAGGAGGTTGGTGCCATTGTCGCAAACCACCATTCCTGCCTTAAGTTGGCGTGGCGTCAACCACTTCTGAACCTGTCCCTGCAGAGCTGACAGAACCTCTGCCCCAGTGTGGCTCTTGTCCCCCAAGCACACCAGCTCAAGCACCACATGGCATCTTTTGGCCTGCGTACTTGCGTAGCCCCTTGAACGCCTACGGAGCACCGCTGGTTCCGAGGACAAAGCACAGGAAGAGGCCATGGAGGAAGAAGAAGAGGAGGGGATGGAGGAGAGAGGTGTGGCAGAATCACCACTAGTAGAATTTTGGAGGCATGGTGGCGGAACAACCTCCAACACTACTGTACCCTGTCCTGCATCCTTCCCAGCTGCCAGAAGAGTCACCCAGTGCGGTGAAAGATAGGTAACATCCCTGTCCATGCCTGCTGGACCATGAGTCAGTGGTAATATGCACCTTACCGCTGACCACCCTGTCCAGCGAGACCAAGATATTGCCTTCTACATGCCGGTAGAGAGCCGGAATCGCCTTCTGTGAGAAAAAGTGGCGTTTGGGAACCAGCCACTGAGGAACCGCACATTCCACAAACTCACGGAAGGCGGCAGAGTCTACCAACTGAAAAGGCAGCAGTTGAAGTGCTAGCAATTTAACCAAGCTAGCATTCAACCACTGGGCACCGCTGAACCACCAAGTTAAGGACGTGAGCCAAACAGGGCACATGGGTCATTTGTCCCTGCTGGAGGGCGGAGAGGAGGTTGGTGCCATTGTCGCAAACCACCATTCCTGCCTTAAGTTGGCGTGGCGTCAACCACTTCTGAACCTGTCCCTGCAGAGCTGACAGAACCTCTGCCCCAGTGTGGCTCTTGTCCCCCAAGCACACCAGCTCAAGCACCACATGGCATCTTTTGGCCTGCGTACTTGCGTAGCCCCTTGAACGCCTACGGAGCACCGCTGGTTCCGAGGACAAAGCACAGGAAGAGGCCATGGAGGAAGAAGAAGAGGAGGGGATGGAGGAGAGAGGTGTGGCAGAATCACCACTAGTAGAATTTTGGAGGCATGGTGGCGGAACAACCTCCAACACTACTGTACCCTGTCCTGCATCCTTCCCAGCTGCCAGAAGAGTCACCCAGTGCGGTGAAAGATAGGTAACGTCCCTGTCCATGCCTGCTGGACCATGAGTCAGTGGTAATATGCACCTTACCGCTGACCACCCTGTCCAGCGAGACCAAGATATTGCCTTCTACATGCCGGTAGAGAGCCGGAATCGCCTTCTGTGAGAAAAAGTGGCGTTTGGGAACCAGCCACTGAGGAACCGCACATTCCACAAACTCACGGAAGGCGGCAGAGTCTACCAACTGAAAAGGCAGCAGTTGAAGTGCTAGCAATTTAACCAAGCTAGCATTCAACCACTGGGCATGTGGATGAGTGAACTTCTTTTGGCGGTGCAGCAGCTGGGGCAGGAAAATTTGCCTGGTACAATCTGACGTTGGTGTACTGATGGCAGATTGCCCCCAAGTACTTGGCTGTGACACACCTAATTCAACACCTTCATTCCTCTCAGTGCAGGTCTCAAAGAGGACTGAAGGTATAGTGGGGTTGGAGATCCCAGCTGATGAGGAGCAAGGAGAGGTCCTCTTTGTTCTTTTGTGTGGGTCTTTTAGTTACCCTTGCCAACTAACTGCATGGCAGGTCGACATATGTCTGGTCAAGCATGTGGTGCCCAAGCGGGTGATGTTTTGGCCACGCAAGATACGCTTGAGACATATGTTGCAAATAGCAGCGGTGGGATCTGATGCACTCGTCTCAAAAAAGGCCCACACCAAAGAAATTTTGGAATAACGTGCAGAGACAGCAGCGCCCTGCACATGCGGAGCTCTGCGGTGTGATGCAGTCGGGGTGCTGTCCTTAAGCTGGCCCCTGGAGGGCATCCTGTCTCTTTGGTCATGTGCCTCCTCCTCCTCTCTCCTATCAGGCACCCACATGGAGTCAGTGACCTCATCATCCCCTCCCTCCTCATCACTGGAGCAAAGCTGGCAGTATGCTGCAGCTGGGGGAACATGACTGCCAGATTGCTGTCCTTCTTGGGCACCCCCTCTATCTGGGCTCACGTCACTGCCTTCCTCTTGCTGGGTACCATCATCGGAGCCTTCAAAACGCTGGGCATCCTCCTGGAGCATGTACCCAACACTGTGGTCAAACAGTTCGGGGGACTCCTCAGGAGGACATGGTGGGGCTAGGGAAGGAGTGACTGATGCCATTTTGCCAAGGGAAGAGGCCGGGTTGGCAGCTGCTTTGCCAGACAAAGTACCCTGAACCTGGGTGGCAGAGGATGAGGAGGATGAGGACGGCTTGGTCATACACTCTACCAAGTCTTCCGTATGTTGCGGCTCAACGCGGCCAGCTGCCGAAAAAAAGAACAAGCGTGTCCCACGGCCACGTGCTGATGAGGATGCACCGTCTCCATGACCAGCACTGTTGCCTCTAGACTAATATTGCCCTATTTTATTGGCTTGTGACTGTCTGCCTCTCCTTGTTGGCCTTGCAGACATACTAATGGCCTGCAGTGAGATGTAGCTGCACAAAGCTGGGATGTATATATATATTGATACTGCAGCTAGCAGAATCAACTGCCTGCCTATAGTATTATTAGTATGAGAGCACCAGCAGTTGTCTTCAGGTAGCTTTAGGTGCACACTGTGCAGAGGACACAGTACACTAACTGTAAATACTGTAGCTGCCTGCCTGTGGTATTAATAGGAGCAGAACAACAGCAATTGTCTTCAGGTAGCTTTAGGTGCACACTGTGCAGAGGACACAGTACACTAACTGTAAATACTGTAGCTGCCTGCCTGTGGTATTAATAGGATCATAAGAACACCACCAATTTTATTCAGGTAGCTTTAGGTGCACACTGTGCAGAGGACGCACTACATTAACTTATAAATACTACTCTGCCTGCAGTACTAATAGGATCATAAGAACACCACCAATTTTCTTCAGGTAGCTTTAAGTGCACGCTGTGCAGAGGACGCACTACACTAACTTGTAAATACTACAGCTGCCTGTGGTACTAATAGGATCAGAAGAACACCACCAATTTTTTTCAGGTAGCTTTAGATGCACACTGTGCAGAGGACACAGTACACTAACTGTAAATACTGAAGCTGCCTGCCTGTGGTATTAATATAGGATCAGAAGAACACCACCAATTTTATTCAGGTAGCTTTAGGTGCACACTGTGCAGAGGACGCACTACACTAACTGTAAATACTGCAGCTGCCTGCCTGTGGTATTAATATAGGATCAGAAGAACACCACCAATTTTACTCAGGTAGCTTTAGGTGCACACTGTGCAGAGGACACAGTACACTAACTGTAAATACTGTAGCTGCCTGCCTGTGGTATTAATAAAGGATTAGAACACAACCAATTTTCTTCAGGTACTGTAGCTTTAGGTGCACACTGTGCAGAGGACACAGTACACTAACTGTAAATACTGTAGCTGCCTGCCTGTGGTAATAGGAGCAGAACAGCAATTGTCTTCAGCTAGCTTTAGGTGCACACTGTGCAGAGGACACACTACACTAACTTGTAAATACAGCAGCTGCCTGCGGTACTAATAGGATCAGAAGGACGCACTACACTAACTGTAAACACTGTAACTAATAGGACTAATAGGATCAGAAGAACACCAGCAATTTTCTTCAGGTAGCTGTAAATACTGTAAAAAACACCTGCCTGCCTGTCAGTAGGAAGAGAATAACAGGAACGGATATATATATACACAATACACTGTAAGTGCAGCTAACTGACTTGCCTGCCTACTCTATCTAACTTAAATCAAATGACACTGTCTCTCTCTCTCTCTCTCTGTATCTCTCACTGAACGTCAGAACACACTACAGAGGGCCGACGTGCAGGCCTTATATAGTGTGGGGCGTGTACTAAACCCCCTGAGCCATAATTGGCCAAAGCCACCCTGGCCTTGGCCAATTACAGCTCTCTGTACAGACCGCACTGTGATTGGCCAAGCATGCGGGTCATAGTGCATGCTTGGCCAATCATCAGCCAGCAATGCACTGCGATGCTGCAGTGAATTATGGCCCAT
The DNA here is from genome assembly GCF_042186555.1 of Aquarana catesbeiana. Lineage (NCBI taxonomy): Eukaryota > Metazoa > Chordata > Amphibia > Anura > Ranidae > Aquarana > Aquarana catesbeiana. The sequence goes on from NC_133324.1 coordinate 957,060,834, forward strand.
GATGCGCCACTCGAATTTGGCGCGAACGGCCCATATCGTTCATAATTTAACGAACAAGCGCACATGCGATGTTCGAGTCAAACATGGGTTCGACTCGAACACGAGGCTCATCCCTAGCCTTTACACACACATGAACTTCATCCCAGTCTTATGCCCCGTACACACGGTCGGATTTTCCGATGGAAAATGTCCGATCGGAGCGTGTTGTCGGAAATTCCGACCGTGTGTGGGCTCCATCGGACATTTTCCATCGGATTTTCTGACACACAAAGTTGGAGGTAAAATAAAGAGACAATCAGTGCGAACCAAAATGTGAACTTAATGCAGGCTGAACACTAAGAGGATAACACCAACCTCAATGACAAACAATAAACAGAATAAGTGCAGCGCAAAAAAATATATATAAAGTACAGCACAAAAACATATAAAGAATGGTCTGATCATATATTAAAATAGTTCATTTATAATCCAGAATAGCTTTCTTCTGGGGACACTCGTACACAGCTCAAATCCAGGAAGTGTATATGAAAAAAGATTGTGCTTACCAGAACCAGTTGACCCCTTGGTTATAGGGGGTCAAAAACAGCATGAATGGATCCGTGGCAGAACTGCTGGGCTAGCTGTCATCTACAAAGATCCCCTCAGGTCTGTGGTATGGAGCTGATACACTGCTGTATGTTCTTTCATGTCCACCTAGATGGAGATCTCCATCTAGGTGGACATGAAAGAACATACAGCAGTGTATCAGCTCCATACCACAGACCTGAGGGGATCTTTGTAGATGACAGCTAGCCCAGCAGTTCTGCCACGGATCCATTCATGCTGTTTTTGACCCCCTATAACCAAGGGGTCAACTGGTTCTGGTAAGCACAATCTTTTTTCATATACACTTCCTGGATTTGAGCTGTGTACGAGTGTCCCCAGAAGAAAGCTATTCTGGATTATAAATGAACTATTTTAATATATGATCAGACCATTCTTTATATGTTTTTGTGCTGTACTTTATATATATTTTTTTGCGCTGCACTTATTCTGTTTATTGTTTGACACAAAGTTGGAGAGCAGGAGATAAAATTTTCCAACAACAAAATCCGTTGTCGGAAATTCCGATCGTGTATACACAAATCCGACGGACAAAGTGCCACGCATGCTCAGAATAAATAAAGAGATGAAAGCTATTGGCCACTGCCCCGTTTATAGTCCCGACGTACGTGTTTTACGTCACTGCGTTTAGAACGATCGGATTTTCCGACAACTTTGTGTGACCGTGTGTATGCAAGACAAGTTTGAGCCAACATCCGTCGGAAAAAATCCTAGGATTTTGTTGTCGGAATGTCCGAACAAAGTCCGACCGTGTGTACGGGGCATTAGTCTGTAGGGTTCAATATTGGGTTGGCCCACCCTTTGCCGCTATAACAGCTTCAACTCTTCTGGGAAGGCCGTCCACAAGGTTTAGGAGTGCGTCTATGGGAATGTTTGACCATTATTCCAGAAGCACATTTGTGAGGTCAGGCACTGATGTTGGATGAGAAGGCCTGGCTCACAGTCTTCACTCTAAATCATCCCAAAGGTGTTCTATCGGGTTGCGTTCAGGACTCTGTGCAGGCCTGTCATGTTCCTCCGCCGCTAACTCGCTCGTCCATGTCTTTATGGACCTTGCTTTGTGCACTGGTTCAAATCATTTGGTGGAGGGGGGATTATGGTGTGGGGTTGTATTTCAAGGGTTGAGCTTGGCTCCTTAGTTCCAGTGAAGGGAAATCTTAAGGTGTCAGCATACCAAGACATTTTGGACAATTTCATGCTCCCAATTTTTTGGGAACAGTTTGGGGATTGCCCCTTCCTATTTAAACATGACTGCGCACCAGTGCACAAAGCAAGGTCCATAATAACATGGATGGGTGAGTTTGGGGGTGGAGGAACTTGACCGGCCTGCACAGAGTTCTCACCTCCTAGAACACCTTTGGGATGAATTAGAGCGGAGACTGCAAGCCAGGCCTTCTCATCCAACATCAGTCCCTGACCTTACAAATGCGCTTCTGGAAGAATGGTCAAACATTCCCATAGACACACTCCTAAACCTTGTGGACAGCCTTCCCAGAAGAGTTGAAGCTGTTATAGCTGCAAAGGGTGGGCCAACTCAATATTGAACCCTATAGACTAATGCCCCGTACACACGGTCGGATTTTCCGATGGACAATGTCCGATCGGAGCGTGTTGTCGGAAATTCCGACCATGTGTGGGCGCCATCGGACATTTTCCATCGGATTTTCCGACACACAAAGTTGGACAGCAGGAGATAAAATTTTCCGACAACAAAATCCGATCGCGTCAATTCCGACCGTGTGTGGCCTGTTCCGACACACAAAGTGCCACGCATGCTCAGAAGAAATTCCGACACGGGACAGCTCGTTCTGGTAAACTTTGCGTTCGTAATGGATAAAGCACTTTCGTCACGCTGCAATGTTCAAAATGGTTTAATACAGCGCACTCTCTTCTTCTTTATAATGTGACAAGAATTAAGTCGTTTTGATGCTCATATTCACACACACTTCTCACAAACTTTTTTCGTTACTATTTATCGGGATTCCCTCAATATATTTTGATTTCTCACATCTGACAACATATTTTTTTTTTTTTTTTTTTTACTTTAATGTAGAATCTTTTTTTGTGTTTCTCTTTTTATTTTTTTGGTGATTTTGATTTGTACTCCCGAAAATGTTTGTGTGTTTTTTGTGACAAGTTCCCACAACACCATTGATATGTTGTTCTATTTAATCTGTAGGAGGAGATTGTTTGGTGTTGTTGTCCCTTGTTAATTTCACATTGTACTTTAGAAATGTACCTGAATCCTCACCAACAAACTGTCCTTTTTGGATGAAAACACACACAGGAGAGTAGAATTTACCTAAAAATATTTTATTAAGGGGTCACAACTATAAACAAAGAGGGAGGCAACGCTGGAGAAACTGCAGAAGTGGGCGAAGCCTTGGACTCTCAGGGCAGACATCAATTATTTAAAAGCAAAATTGGTGGCCTGAGGAGTCCATATCTAAGGGAGGGCAGTCTGGTCCAGAAGTCCCAGAGATCCGGAAAGCAGCAGATGACATCTGTGTCCCCAGGCTGTGGTCATACGAGAGACTGCATCTTCTGTCAGACCAGACTGAACCCAGGGCAATCGCTCTTTGGTCTTCCTTCCACGCTTCCTTCCAGCCTTTGGCTGTGGTGGTGGAGTTGTGGCAGCAGGAGGAGGAGGAGGAGGAGGAGGAGGATGGTCCATCTCAATGACATCCGTCTTGGGTGTCAGTTCCCCACTCTCCCCCTTACGAAGGACTTTATAAATCAGGTCCTCAGAAATCTTGCGTTGGCCCTCCTGCATGCCCTGCAATTTGGTGGCAGCCATGCAGGCAAAGGCCTCTTCAGGACTGGGGAAGGCTCTGAGGGACGCCGAAGCCTCCTGGATCAGCCTGTACGCTGAATCCTGCACAGGACTGGGAGTGGCCTTCCTGGCCCTTTTATATGGCAGGCGGAGGGGAGGGACCTGAGACTCAGTCAGGCTGCGACTTGTCCCTGGCTTCTCTTGGCTGACACTTAGCCCCGCCTCTTCCTGGCTGCCACTAATCCCCGCCTCCTCCTGACTGCCACATTCCACAGCCTCCTCCTGGCTGAGGTCTTCCTGTGTATGAAAAAGGGACATAGTTTTAGTATTGTTTTCATCAATCACACACAATTTTCACCTCCTGACTGCTGCAAATTCAATGTTAACAAATATAACAGACTATCCTTCTGAGCCCAGCATTTTGAATTCTTGTCCCAATTTTGGGTGCCCACTACTGTGTATTGATATGTAAAACACTTTCAAGCAGCAATTAGTGATCAATAATAACATCTAGTAAACATCATTTATTTATTGCCTAGAAATCTGTAGAAGAATGCTATACCTGACTCCAGCCTGGCTCCTCCACTTCTTCCTGGCTGGAAGGCCTAGGTTGGACATCAGAAGCCTCAGCTGGTGTGGAAGGAAGCGTGGAAGGAAGAGTAGAGAGGGATTCCCTGACTTCAGTGTGGTCTGACAGAAATCGCAGTCTCTCATAGTACCACAGCCTGGGGACATAAACGTCATCTGCTGAAGCTCCGGACCTCTGGGAATCTGTGACCTTCTTGCGCTCCCTAAGATAAGTGCTCCTCAGGCCACCAATTTTAGCTTTTAAATAAGGGATGGTTGCTGTGGGGACCACCGGCTTCACCAACTCCAGCAGTTTCTCCAGCGCTGCCTGCCTCTTCTGTTTGTGGTTATAGTGGGGGTGTCTGACCTGCCACAGACAGGGCAGCTCTCTGTACTTGTCAATAAACAGGGGCAGGAAATTGTGGTCGTTGAACCCATCCATTTTCTCTGCAAGACACAACACAAGACAAACCCTAATGTCAGGCCAAACTCCCCTAATCTTGTTACAATATAGGCTTCAATTTCGAAGCAGTATAGGCCCAAGTTTAGATCCTACCTTCGTTAGCACGATCAGCGTCTCCGATGCTCCTTCCTCCGCTCACAGATCGTACGTAAGACGCGCGCGTTACGATTTATACACACTGCGCATGCGTATAATTCCGCCCGCCCCTGACGTTCTTTCTATTCTATTCCCCGCCCCTTTTTGTTCGGCGCAGTGGAGGAAGAGCACATGGCGGATAGACAGCAGGTGCGTGCTAATTACAGCAACGAGGAGGAGGAGGAGGAGGAAAGGCCGGAGCCTGAAACGTCCCGGTCCAGAAGGAGATTAAAGGACTCAAATATGTCCTTTGGGGAGATGTTGGAGATGGTGGACATCCTGAAGAAGGCCGACTATGATGGAAAGTATGGGCCTTACCCCAACCACAATGTCCGAAAGGCCAAGATCATGGCGAAAGTGGTCAGGAGTCTGCACCGGAAATTCAGGGTACGACGATCGAAAGATCAGCTCAGGAAGCGGTGGTCGGACCTGAAATTACGAGAACATGAGCAGTACAGAAAGATCCGGAGAGTGCTGCAAAAAAGTAAGTAGTTGTGCTGTGTTCCTATTGTTCTTGTGTTTATTATGTTCGTGCTGCTCCATGTGCTTTTAGGAACTGTTGTACAGTTTAAAATGGCAACTTTCAGGTTCATGGGCACATTATTCGTTCGGATCACACATTTTTTTTTCGGACTATAAAATACCATTGTTTAGCCCATATGCATTTGGCCACCATTTTGAGGCCCTATACTTGTCTTCAAAGAATTGAGTTGTGTAGATGGCTTTGTTACTAGAATGAAATGCAAATTAGATTCTGTGTAAGGAGAGGACACTGAGCAGCTGTTTTCACATCTGGACACTGGAGCACTAGTGTGGGACCCCAGAACACCCTTTTTATTAGGGGGGCCACACAGGTGCTCCAGTGTATACTATAGGGGGGTCTCCATCTGTGAAGCTTGTACAAAACAGGTAAAGTATTGCAGCTTGACAAAGGACACTAAAAAAGCTACATCTTGGAACTCTGCTAAAATAGACAATTGTATCCCACTTCCAAGCAATGTTTCATCTTTAGAGTTCTGCCATCAAATATCTGTGTGCTAATTATACCATTTTTGTTTTACATAGGGGAGAAAAGACTCGGAGGACACCCCTCATCCGAGGAGACCAGAGCCCCCCCCCCCCCCTGGAAGAAGGGGAAATCCCCCCAACACAAGATGAGCAGGAGGATGAAGACGTGGTGGAACTAGTCACCACAACAGGTGAGTGTCTGCGACCACAGGCTCAGATAAGAGATGGATGGCGGCATTTTTTTTAGACCTAATTTATTTTGGGTTTCCTTTCTTTTTAGGTGATCGTGAGGTTGTGGATGAAGATCCTTTCACATCCGAAAGTGCCCAGATCCTGATCGGGGAGATCATGGGGTGTAATTTACAATTGGAAAACATCAAGCAAAACATCAATGATGTTATTCCAAAATATAAAAACATCATTGATGTTTTGGGGCGAGTTTAAAGCCCCTCAAAATCACTTTCTTCTTTTGTCTGCTACAATGTGCGAAATGTTTTTGTGATTTTTCCCAAAGCCAAATTTGGAGGATGCACACAGTGTGCCAACATGTGCTATCTGCCATCACGGGAGATCAATGGACGCGTTTTGGGGGTGCAACCCCTTCCTCAATAATAAAGTAACGGTGAGGAAGGGCTTTCTCCCCAAAAACACGTCCCTTCATCCCCCGTGATGGCAGATAGCACATGTTGACATTGGGAAATTTGTGTGCATCTTCCAAATTTGGCTTTTCCAGGGGTGATTTCCCCCCATCTGAACGCAATATCAAACACAGTTCCTAAATACTCATGTCTGATATTGCCTTCAAGTTCTACCAAATGTGAACTTTGTAAGATCAAGATTTGTGTCTTTCTTGTGGGTTTTACACAGGCCTGTTTTCTATAAAATGCACATTTTGATTTTGGATAATGACACCACAAAAATTGGTATACAACAAACATGTCGGTTTGTCAGAAAAACCTTTGGTAAATGCACATGTGATTGTGCTGGTATTAAAAAGATTGTTCATCAAGAATGTGTGGATTATTGTCTCAACGCTACAACACTTTTGGGGTGATGTAATTGTTGTTTGATGAGAAAATGGGGGTAATTTCCTAAGGGCAAATCCACTTTGCACTACAAGTGCAGTTTCAGTGCAGTTGCAAGTGCACTTGTAGTGAAAAGTGTCTTTGCATTTAGTAAATAACAGCCAACAGTGCTTTGTATAAGGTTACACAATCACGACATTTTCTGGACTCCACACATTTCTGTCAGGGTCAGCTAAAACAAAACACAAGCAGTAAATGTCCACAAAGAAGAGCCTGGGGGGAGATGCCTGTCGAGAACTTGAGGTCCTGCAGGCTTCTCCCTGTCGCCAAATACCGCAGGGTAGCGACGAGCCTCTGCTCCGGAGTGATGGCTTGCCTCATGCAGGTATCCTGCCTGCTGATATAGGGGGTCAGCGAAGCCAACAAACGGTGAAATACGGGGTCAGTCATCCTGAGAAAATTCCTGAAATCACCAGGATTATTCTCACGGATCTCACGGAGCAAAGGCATATGACAGAACTGGTCACGCTGAAGCAACCAATTCTTGGTCCATGAACTCCTCCCCGCCCTGTTCATGGACTGGGCTTGTGTCAAGGTCAGGACCCCAACACCAAGCCCCCGCACAGCACGAACTGTACGAGGAGTACGCATACGAAACATGGCTAGAAAACGGTCGGCTGCTCAGAACGAAGTAACAGAACGCACTGAAGAACAGCAAGGCCTGTGAAGAGCGACCTGAAAAACAGCAACGAGCGGACAAGATCGCACAGAAAACTCCGATACGAACTGACTGCACGCACTGAAGAGCAAATACAAACCCACAAGCACAAACTGAACGGCAGAAAACGATCTGAAAGCCACGAGTCTGAAAAAGCGCGAATCGTCTCTCACCAAACTTTTACTAACACGAGATTAGCAAAAGGAGCCCAAAGGGTGCTGCGCTTGGTTCTGAACCGGCCTTTTCTAGTCTCGTCGTACGTGGTGTACGTGACCGCGTGGTTGTCGATCGGAAATTCCGACAACTTTGTGCGACCGTGTGTAGGCAAAACAAGTTTGAGCCAACATCCGTCGGAAAAAATCCTAGGATTTTGTTGTCGGAATGTCCGAACAAAGTCCGACCGTGTGTACGGGGCATACGACTGGGATGCCATTAGTTAGTTCATCTGCGTGTAAAGGCCGGTGTCACAATACTTTTGGTAATATAGTGTATATGTGAAGCGCTGCGTACGTTTATAGTGCTATATAAAGTACCTGTAGTAAATAAGTAGCAGTAGCAAAATATAACTGGGCAGGGCTAATACCATTCTTCTAATTTCAGTCCACAAACTCAATGTGTGCAGTCAGCCGACAACAGGACTTAGGAGATAAATACATTTCTGGCAGGATCAACAGGCATCTTCCTCTACTTGCAGGAACCTTTAAAGTGATAAAACATGGGAAATGTGTACAAACTGTACCTGAAATGTTGGAGATCTCTCCTTCTGGACATGGGACGCACTGATAGCAGCATTTATGGATGGAAGATGCTAATTTTTTTCTGCTGCCAGGCAAACAGGGATCTGAACACCGAGATACCGGAGCCTGAAATCAGATATTATTATTATAATGTAAATGTCCATCATTTCTCATGAGGCTATACAAACTAAGTGTTACAAATAGGAATGGCATCCATTCAGGGGTCGGTATTTTGTGGGTTTTCATTCATTTGTGGTGTTTATTGATTTCTGTTGTATGTTGATAGGGCCTCTATTTTGGATATATTACGGCTCCCCTATGTACCAATAAACCATTAATGTACTACTTTTCCAGAAATAAAAAAGCTTTATATTTATCTTACACACCCCTTACCTCAGTGTCCAGCTGGATGTATAAAAACATTTCTCCATAACTTCCTGGACAGACCTTGGGATGTGACCCTGGAAGGAGTTTACCAGCTGACCTCATTAGTACACACCCTGCATCATCTACCCTCCTACTCCAGCACATCACTACCACCCTTCATCAGGTGCATGGTTTTCCTATACAATCAGCGAATACCATTGTCACTAAATACACAGCCATAGAACGTTCATTTGGCAGAGTGTGCATGAGCTGAGTGATCAGATAACAGCCTATGTGGATAGAGCTGTAATATTCCTCTCCCTGTTAGGTATGGAGATGAGTAAGGGGAACATGGCCCCCACCCACCTCCATACCATTGCAGGGAGGAAGCGACATCGTTTTTTTTTTTCAAACAACATTTTTTTTTTTATTGCATTTTTGTGTAAATATGAGATCTGAGGTCTTTTTGACTCCAGATCTCATATTTAAGAGGTCCTGTCATGCTTTTTTTTCTATTACAAGGGATGTTTACATTTCTTGTAATAGGAATAAAAGTGACACCATTTTTTTTAAAGAACAGTGTAAAAAAAAAAAAAAAAAGTAAAATAAATGAGAAAAAAAACCATACATTTTTTAACGCGCCCGTCCCGCCGAGCTCATGTGCGGAAAACGAACGCATACGTGAGTAGCGCCCGCATATGAAAATGGTGTTGAAACCACACATGTGAGGTATCATCGCAATCGTTAGTGCGAGAGCAATAATTCTAGCCCTAGACCTCCTCTGTAACTCTAAACATGCAACCTGTAAAAAATTTTAAACGTCGCATATGGAGAGTTTTAAGGATAAAAGTTTGTTGCCATTCCACGAGCGGTGCAATTTTGAAGCGTGACATGTTGGTTATCAATTTACTCGGCGTAAAATCATCTTTCACAATATAAAAAAAATGGACTAACTTTACTGTTGTCTTATTTTTTTTTAGCAAAAAAGTGTATTTTTTCCCAAAAAAAGTGCGCTTGTAAGACCGCTGTGCAAATATGGTGTGACAGAAAGTATTGCAACATGCCATAAATCTATCCCCTATTTTGTAAACGCTATAACTTTTGCGCAAACCAATCAATATACGCTTATTGCGATTTTCAAACGTCACTTCCACCCATAGCTCTTAAAGGAGCTTTTTTTATTTTATTTATTGCATTTTACTGTAAATATGAGATCTGACGTCTTTTTGACCCCAGATCTCATATTTAACCACTCGCTGCCCACCCACCATCATGACAGCCTCCCAGAATGACCCTGGGGACACGCATCGTGGCGATCGCGGCCACACTGTGTTGCTAGGACACGGCAGGACCCTGATTGGTATAAAGAGCCGCGGCCACGGCTGTGGCTCTTTAACCATGTGATCGGCTGTGTCCAATCACAGCCGGTCACATGTAAACACGGAGATGCCGGTAATCGGCACTCCTCGCCTCACACTGACAGAGTGTGTTGAGAGGAGAGCTGACCAGCGGCATCTCTTCACAGGGGGACATCTAGGCATGTAATCAGGGCACTGATCATCAGTGCCCTGATTACAATTAAGTGTCCACCAATGCCAGCAATGATTGCCCACCGCTGCCAGCAATCAGTGCCAACCAGTGCCCACAATTGCCACCAATCTGTGCCCACAAGTGCCAGCAATCAGTGGCCATTAGTGAAGCCAGTCAGTGCTGGCTATCAGTGCTGCCCATCAATGCCCATCATTGCTGCCCATCAATGCTCATCACTGCTGCCTATCAATGCCCATTGGTGATGCCTATCTGTGCCCATCAGTGACGCCTATCTGTGCCCAGTGCCACCCATCAGTGCTGCCTATCAGTGCCACCTATCAGTGCCCATGAGTGCGGCATATTCGTGCCTCCTCATCAGTGCCACCTAATCGCCGCCTCATCCGTGCCCATAAGTGCCACCTCATCAGTGCCCATCAGTGCAGCCTGTCAGGGCCCATCAGTGCCGCCTCATCAGCACCCATCAGTGAAGTAGAAAAATTACTTATTTACAAAATTTACTGAGAGAAATTAAGAAAAACTTTTTTTTTCAAAATTTTTGGTCTTTTTTTATTTTTTCTATTTGTGTGAAGAAAAATATAAGAAAATCATATGGTTACAGTGTAGCATGACTGCGCAATTGTCATTCAAAGTGTGACAGCGCTGAAAGCTGAAAAATTGCCCGGGCAGGAAAGGGGTGTAAGTGCCCTGTATTGAGGTGGTTAAGAGGTCCTGTCATGCTTTTTTTTCTATTACAAGGGATGTCTACATTCCTTGTAATAGGAATAAAAGTGAGCCATTTTTTTTTTTAAACCACCTCAATACAATGCATTTTCGCCCCCTTCCTGCCCAAGCCATTTTCCAGCTTTCAGCGCTGTCGCATTTTGAATGAGAATTGCGCGGTCATACAACACTGTACCCAAATGAAATTGTTATCATTTTTCCCCACAAATAGAGCTTTCTTTTAGTGGTATTTGATCACCTCTGCGGTTTTTATTTTTTGCGCTATAAACAAAAGAATAGTGACAAGTTTTTAAAAAAAAAACAATAATTTTTACCTTTTGCGATAATAAATATCCATTTTTTTTTCTTTAAAACAAATTTTTTCTCAGTTTAGGCTATAATATGTAATATTAATATTAATATTAATATGTATTCTTGTACATATTTTTGGTAAAAAAAATCGCAATAAGCGTATATAGATTGGTTTGCGCAAAAGTTATAGAGTCTACAAAATAGGGGATAGATTTATAACATTTTAATTTTTTTACTAGTAATAGCGGCGATCTGCGATTTTTATCGTGACTGCGATATTGCGGCGGACACATTGGACACTTTTGACACATATTTGGGACCATTCACATTTATACAGCGATCCGTGCTATAAAAATGCATTGATTACTGTATAAATGTGACAGGCAGGGAAGGGGTTAACACTAGGTGGTGATCGAGGGGTTAACTGTGTTGCTAGGGAGTGATTCTAACTGTAGGGGGCGGGGACACACTAGGGGAGGAGACCGATCGGTGTTCCTCTGTACTGGGAACACACCATCGGTCTCCTCTCCTCTGACAGGACCGTGGATCTGTGTGTTTACACACACAGATCCACGGTCCTGCTGTGTTACCGGTAATCGCGGGTGCCTGGCGGACATCGCGGCCGCCGGGCATGCGCACCAGGTGCCTAGTGACACGGCGCGTGCGCGATCGCCGGCGGCGGTGCGCGTGCGCCCCCTGGTGGCCTAGGAAAGCGAGGCCATCATATGACGCCCGCCCGCCACGAGAGCTGCGCCGCCTGGCCGTCAATTGACGGCCAGCAGTCGGCAAGCAGTTAAAGACAGTGTAAAAAAAAAGAAAGTAAAATAAATAAGAAAAAAATTTAAAGCGTCCCTGACGATGTGCATGCGCACGAAATGCGTAGGGAGGAGCACTACACGCTGACGTCATGCCGCCACATCTGGGCTCTGGAGTGGCAGCCATCTTGATATGTCCACCCGGCTTGTGTATTATTGTCTCCACATGGATATTTATGCTGTGTATTTTACTTAACTTCCAATAAATATTACACTAGTGTACTACTTTTGGGCTCCTTGTGGTGAGCTCAGTGGTGCCTGGTGAAGTTTTAGGATGGGGGGCCCAATACCCCACCCTTCCTTTTGACCCCTCCCACTTCTAAAAAGCCACACCCCTTATAGAATAAACCCACTCTGTCCCCTGTATTCCACCCATAGTGTCAGTAGTATTCAGCTCAGCATCACAGGACAGAGTATACAGTGCAGCATCACAGGACAGAGTATACAGCGCAGCCTCACAGGACAGAGTATACAGCTCAGTCTCACAGGACAGAGTATACAGCTCAGCCTCACAGCACAGAGTATACAGCACAGCCTCACAGGACAGAGTATACAGCACAGCCTCACAGGACAGAGTATACAGCTCAGCCTCACAGGACATATAATATACAGCGCAGCCTCACAGGACAGAGTATAAAGCGCAGCCTCAGAGGACAGAGTATACAGCTCAGCCTCAGAGGACAGATTATACAGCTCAGCCTCACAGGACAGGGTATAAAGCTCAGCCTCACAGGACAGGGTATACAGCGCAGCCTCAGAGGACAGATTATACAGCTCAGCCTCACAGGACAGGGTATAAAGCTCAGCCTCACAGGACAGGGTATACAGCGCAGCCTCACAGGACACAGTATACAGCACAGCCTCACACGACATATAGTATACAGCACAGCCTCACAGGACAGAGTATACAGCTCAGCCTCACAGGACAGAGTATACAGCGCAGCCTCACAGGACAGATTATACAGCTCAGCCTCACAGGACAGGGTATAAAGCTCAGCCTCACAGGACAGAGTATACAGCGCAGCCTCACAGGACACAGTATACAGCACAGCCTCACAGGACATATAGAATACAGCGCAGCCTCACAGGACAGAGTATACAGCGCAGCCTCACAGGACAGAGTATACAGCACAGCCTCACAGGACCCAGTATACAGTACAGCCTCACAGGACATATAGTATACAGCTCAGCCTCACAGGACAGAGCATAAAGCTCAGCCTCACAGAACAGGGTATACAGCTCAGCCTCACAGGACAGAGTATAAAGTGCAGCCTCACAGGACAGGGTATACAGCGCAGACTCACAGGACATATAGTATACAGCTCAGTCTCACATGACATATAGTATACAGCACAGCCTCACAGGACAGGGTATAAAGTGCAGCCTCACAGGACATATAGTATACAGCGCAGCCTCACAGAACAGAGTATACAGCTCAGCCTCACAGGACAGGGTATACAACGCAGCCTCACAGGGCAAAATATACAGTGCAGCCTCACAGGACAGAGTATACAGTACAGCCTCACAGGACAGAGTATTCAGCGCAGCCTCACAGGACATATAGTAAACTGCACAGCCTCACAGGACATAAAATATACAGCTTAGCCTCACATGACAGAGTATACAGCACAGCCTCACAGGACATATAGTATACAGCACAGCCTCACAGGACATATAGTATACAGCTCAGCCTCACAGGACATATAGTATACAGCACAGCCTCATAGGACATAGCATAAAACGCAGCCTCACAGGACATATAGTATACAGCACAGCCTCACAGGACAGAGTATACATACAGCTCAGCCTCACAGGACAGAGTATACAGCGCAGCCTCACTGGACAGAGTATACAGCTCAGCCTCACAGGACATATAGTATACAGCACAGCCTCATAGGACATAGCATAAAACGCAGCCTCACAGGACATATAGTATACAGCACAGCCTCACAGGACAGAGTATACATACAGCTCAGCCTCACAGGACAGAGTATACAGCGCAGCCTCACTGGACAGAGTATGCAGTGCAGCCTCACAGGACAGAGTATACAGCGCAGCCACACAGGGCAGAGTATACAGCACAGCCTCACAGGACATATAGTATACAGCGCAGCCTCACAGGACAGAGTATACAGCTCAGCCTCACAGGACATATAGTATACAGCGCAGCCTCACAGGACAGAGTATAAAGCGCAGCCTCACAGGACAGAGTATACAGCTCAGCCTCACAGGACAGGGTATACAGCGCAGCCTCACAGGACAGAGTATACAGCACAGCTTCACAGGACAGAGTATTAGGCGCAGCCTCACAGGACAGAGTATACAGCTTAGCATCACAGGACAGAGTATACAGCTGACTCTCACAGGAAAGAGTACACAGCTTTGCCTCACAGTACAGAGTATACAGCTTTGCGTCACAGGATAGAGTATACAGCTTAGCCTCACAGGACAGAGTATACAGCACAGCCTCAAAGGACAGAGTATACAGCACAGCCTCACAGGACAGAGTGTACAGCTCAGCCTCACAGGACAGAGTATGCTGCGCAGCCTCACAGGACAGAGTATACAGCGTAGCCTCACAGGACAGGGTATACAGCTTATCCTCACAGGACTGGGTATACAGCTCAGCCTCACAGGACATAGTATACAGAACAGCCCCACAGGACAGGGTATACAGCACAGCCTCACAGTACAGGTATACAGCACAGCCTCACAGGACAGGGTATACAATGCAGCCTCACAGGACAGGGTATACAGCTCAGCCTCACAGGACAGAGTATACAGCTCAGCTTCACAGTACAGAGTATACAGCACAGCCCCACAGGACAGGGTATACAGCACAGCCTCACAGGACAGGGTATACAATGCAGCCTCACAGTACAGGGTATACAGCTCAGCCGTACAGGACAGAGTATACAGCACAGCCTCACAGGACATATGGTATACAGCTCAGCCTCACAGGACATATAGTATACAGCAAAGCCTCATAGGACAGAGTATAAAACGCAGCCTCACAGGACATATAGTGTACAGCACAGCCTCACAGGACATATAGAATACAGCGCAGCCTCACAGGACAGAGTATACAGCGCAGCTTCACAGGACAGAGTATACAGCACAGCCTCACAGGACCCAGTATACAGTACAGCCTCACAGGACATATAGTATACAGCTCAGCCCTCAGCCTCACAGGACAGAGCATAAAGCTCAGCCTCACAGAACAGGGTATACAGCTCAGCCTCACAGGACAGAGTATAAAGTGCAGCCTCACAGGACAGGGTATACAGCGCAGACTCACAGGACATATAGTATACAGCTCAGTCTCACATGACATATAGTATACAGCACAGCCTCACAGGACAGGGTATAAAGTGCAGCCTCACAGGACATATAGTATACAGCGCAGCCTCACAAAACAGAGTATACAGCTCAGCCTCACAGGACAGGGTATACAACGCAGCCTCACAGGGCAGAATATACAGTGCAGCCTCACAGGACAGAGTATACAGTACAGCCTCACAGGACAGAGTATTCAGCGCAGCCTCACAGGACAGAGTATTCAGCGCAGCCTCACAGGACATATAGTAAACTGCACAGCCTCACAGGACATAAAATATACAGCTTAGCCTCACATGACAGAGTATACAGCACAGCCTCACAGGACAGAGTATAAAGCACAGCCTCACAGGACATATAGTATACAGCACAGCCTCACAGGACATATAGTATACAGCTTAGCCTCACAGGACATATAGTATACAGCACAGCCTCATAGGACATAGTATAAAACGCAGCCTCACAGGACATATAGTATACAGCACAGCCTCACAGGACAGAGTATACATACAGCTCAGCCTCACAGGACAGAGTATACAGCGCAGCCACACAGGGCAGAGTATACAGCACAGCCTCACAGGACATATAGTATACAGCGCAGCCTCACAGGACAGAGTATACAGCTCAGCCTCACAGGACATATAGTATACAGCGCAGCCTCACAGGACAGAGTATAAAGCGCAGCCTCACAGGACAGAGTATACAGCTCAGCCTCACAGGACAGGGTATACAGCGCAGCCTCACAGGACAGAGTATACAGCACAGCTTCACAGGACAGATTATTCAGCGCAGCCTCACAGGACAGAGTATACAGCTTAGCATCACAGGACAGAGTATACAGCTGACTCTCACAGGAAAGAGTACACAGCTTTGCCTCACAGTACAGAGTATACAGCTTTGCGTCACAGGATAGAGTATACAGCTTAGCCTCACAGGACAGAGTATACAGCAAATGTCAGGAAAGTCCTGTCAGTATCAGACGCCCTGTGCGGGCAGTCGCACGCATGCGCACGCGCACCAGGCGGGCTATTTAAACTGATCTGTCACATGAGAATCTTGCTGTCTGCTCTACAGCGTTACGTGTGCACTTCCTGAGAACACTTCCTGTTTCCTGTACTAGACCCGGCTTGTTCCTGATTATCCTAGCTGTCTGCCTGCATCTGATCCCGGCTTGTCTCCGACCATCCCTGCTTTCTGCCTGCATCCGACCCCGGCTTGTCTGACCACTCTTCTGCCTGACCCTTTGGCTCATCTACAGTCCGCTTGGCTATCGATCCGGCTTGTCTGACCTTCCAGTCTGCTGCACCAGTGTTCCAGTCTGCTGTCCTGTGTGTTCCAGCCTGCTATCCAGTTCCAGTCTGCTGTGTAGTTCCAGTCTGCTGCACCAGTGTTCCAGTCTGCTGTCCTGTGTGTTCCAGCCTGCTATCCAGTTCCAGTCTGCTGTGTGGTTCCAGTCTGCTGCATCAGTGTTCCAGTCTGCTGTCCTGTGTGTTCCAGCCTGCTATCCAGTTCCAGTCTGCTGCACCAGTGTTCCAGTCTACCTACCAGATCAGCTTAATCTCCACTGCACAGTGTTTCCAGAGTTCCAGACCTACCTCCTGCTGTTGATCCTGCCAGGCACTCGTGCCACTCCTGACTCTTGTGCTTCCTGTATACCCTACCAGGGCCCTCGAGTCGGAGCTGCAAGAGAGGCCATCCCCTGCAAGTCGGGCTCGTCCACAAGGTACGTGACAGTAGCAGACAGCCATGACCAAGCCAGAGCAGGGAGCCTCTCCTATGGAAGAACTTTGTATGCACCTGGCCGGCCTTACACAGGCTGTTAAGAGTCTCCAGGAAGGATATACACGTCTGGAAGAACGGGTCCAAGTACTGTCTGGTCCCACTGAGACCCAGGGATCTTCTCTGCCATCTACCTCTGCTAGCAGTACTACTTCCCCTACAGTAGTGATGCTGCCCCCTGAACCAAGGGTTCCCACTCCTGAAAAGTTTTCTGGAGATCGAAGTAAATTCAGGGCATTCCGGAATGCATGCGAACTGTACTTCGCCCTTCAACCTCGCACCTTCTCGCTTGAAGCCACCAAAGTAGGTTTTGTGATCTCACTACTCCTGGGTGACCCCCAAACATGGGCTCACCGCCTTCTGGAACTGAAAGCCGAGGTGTTGACCAATTTAACCACCTTCTTTTATGCAATGGCCCAGCTATATGAGGACTCACAGCTTTCTGCAACCGCAGAAGCCGCCCTGCACACCCTTCAACAAGGGCGTAGGGCAGTAGAGGACTACGTTGCGGAATTCCGCCGATGGAGTGCAGACACGGACTGGAATGACGCTGCCCTCCGCTACCAGTTCCGTATGGGACTTTCCGACCCTTTAAAAGATGAACTGGCCAGAGTGGGAATTCCTCTGACTCTGGATGCCTTGATTAATCTTGCCATACAGATCGACCGACGGTTGAAGAAGCGAAGAGCAGAAAGAGGTGCTGGGCCTACTCGCCCAACCTGGATGTTGCCTAGGGTCCCCAGCTATACCCATCCTGCACCCACCTCTAGTCCTGCTGTTTCACCTGATACCTCTGAGCCCATGCAACTTGGAGTCCTCCGCCCATCTCTCACGACGGAGGAACGCCAACGTCGCCGGGCTAACAACCTGTGCCTGTACTGCGGGGAACCCGGACACTATGTCAGGAACTGTCCTAACAAACTCCGTAAGTGCCTGTCTGTCTCCTCTGGTGATGTGACTGCTTGGCCTAAGACTTCCGCTCACTTGACTCTTTCTATATCTTTGCAGCTCCCAGGAAAGACTTTACAGGTTCCCGCTATCATTGATTCCGGGGCTTGCAGCTGCTTCTTGGACTCATCCTTTGCAGCTAAACACCAGATCCCACTGCGTTACAAGGCCCATGGACTCTCTATTCATCTGGCCGACGGGTCTGCAATAAAATCTGGGCCGGTTATACAAGAATCCGCTCCCCTTCCAGTCACCATCTTCAACTTGCACCAAGAACTGCTTCGCCTGGACATCATCACTTCTCCTTTATTTCCTATTATTCTTGGCATGCCGTGGCTACAAGCCCATAACCCTACTATCAACTGGGTCACAGGAGAAATTACGTTTTCCTCTCAGTACTGTCAACAGTTCTGCACTTTGAAGGACTCTGGTGAATCCCCTGCTCTGTTATGTCTCAACACCGATTCTGAGTTATTCCAGGCGGTCCCCAAGGTCTATCATGACTTTTTAGATGTCTTTAGTAAAAAAGGGGCTGAAACCCTTCCTCCTCATCGGGCTTACGATTGCCCCATCGAGCTCCTTCCCGGAGCCGAAGTTCCCTTTGGCAGGATATTTCCTTTGACCGAGCTGGAGCAAGGAGCACTAAAAGCATACATCGACGAGAACCTAGAAAAGGGTTTCATCCGGCCCTCTACATCCCCAGCAGGTGCAGGCATCTTTTTTGTTGAAAAAAAGGATCACTCTCTTCGTCCTTGTATAGACTACCGCAAACTCAATAAAATAACTGTTAAAAATCGGTACCCTCTCCCCTTGGTACCAGAATTATTCCAGAGACTGGGGACTGCTACTATTTTCACCAAATTAGATCTCCGAGGGGCTTACAACCTAGTTCGCATCAGAAAAGGGGATGAGTGGAAGACAGCTTTCCGCACTCGCTTCGGGCACTTTGAATACATGGTGATGCCCTTTGGACTATGTAACGCCCCTGCAACTTTTCAGTACTTCATAAATGATGTTTTCCGGGACTATTTGGATCTATTCGTCATAGTCTACTTAGATGACATTCTCATCTTTTCTTCTTCCCTGGAATCCCATCGCAGACATGTTAAATGTGTTTTAGCTCGACTCCGGCTACATGGCTTGTACGCTAAGGCTGAAAAGTGCAAGTTCGAGCAAGAGAGTATTCCATTCTTGGGGCTAATTATCTCCGTGGAAGGGATCAAGATGGATCCCCATAAGGTTGCGGCAATTCTTGACTGGCCAGCCCCTACTGACAAGAAAGGAGTCCAACGTTTTATTGGCTTTGCCAACTTCTATAGAAAATTCATTAAGGGGTTCTCAGCCATCATTGAGCCCATCACTCAATTGACCAAACAAGGGGTGCGTTTTCATTGGTCGCCCGAAGCTCAATCCGCCTTTGAATCTCTCAAAAGACTGTTCACCTCTGCTGCTGTTTTGAAACATCCCGATTCCTCTTTACCATTTGTCCTGGAAGTGGACGCTTCTGAGAGTGCTGTTGGTGCGATTCTTTCCCAGCGACAAGGGACCAAAGCTCTGTTATACCCTGTAGCCTTCTTTTCTCGCAAACTATCATCCGCAGAAAGGAATTATGATGTAGGAGATCGGGAACTACTGGCCATAAAATCCGCTCTGGAAGAGTGGTGGTATCTTTTGGAAGGAGCTGCTCATCCTATTCTGATCTACACAGATCACAAAAACCTGGAATATCTTAAATCCGCAAAGAGGTTGAGACCGCGACAAGCCAGGTGGGCCTTGTTCTTTTCCAGGTTCTCCTTCCACGTGACCTATCGGCCAGGCTCCAAGAATATAAAACCTGACGCTTTGTCTAGGATGTTCCACAAGCCTCAAGAAACCTCACCTCCAGATACGATCCTTTCTCCTGGAAATGTTTTCCTGTTGCAAGAAGACCTACTTTCCCGGATTAAGCAAGCTTCTGTAGGGTTGGTACCTGCTATGAGAACAAAACTACAAGAAAAGGATGGTCTGCTTTGGTTCGGGAGTAAGATCTTTGTACCTGAAGGCCTACGGGTCACAATTTTAGAACTTTGTCATGATCACGCACTAGCAGGACATTTTGGTGTTACCAAGACGGCTGATCTTGTCCTGCGCACCTTCTGGTGGCCCCAAGTGCCTAAGGACTGTAAGAAGTATGTGGAATCCTGTACCATCTGTGCTCGGAATAAAGTCAGTAGAACCAGGGCCTGGGGATTACTGAAACCTCTACCTGTCCCAGACAGGCCATGGAAGATGCTGTCTATTGACTTCATTGTCGAGTTGCCTCCGGCTGAAGGGCACACTGCCATCTTTGTGGTGGTAGATCGGTTATCTAAAATGGCTCATTTCATTCCAATAAAAGGTACCCCCTCTGCTCCTGAAACTGCACAAACGTTCATTAGAGAAGTGATTAAACTCCATGGAATTCCGGCTAATATCATTTCTGACCGAGGAGTACAATTCACTTCCCGATTCTGGAGAGCCTTGTGTAAAGCCCTAGGAATTGAACTATCATTTTCCACTGCCTATCACCCCCAGACGAATGGCCAAACGGAGAGGACCAACTAGACTCTCGAGCAATATCTTCGTTGTTTCTCTTCCTTTTCTCAAGATGATTGGTTCTCGTTGCTCCCCTTGGCTGAATTCGCCTATAATAATGCTGTCCAATCTGCCACAAAGCAAAGTCCGTTTTTTGCCAATTACGGGTTTCACCCTACCTTTTTGCCCAGCTCCATTCCTGAAAGTTACGTACCAGCAGTCCAGGAAACAATAAATTTTTTCTCTGTCAATAACCAAATATTACAGGAAACCATGACGAAGTCCCAAGAACGCAACAAGGTAACTTTCGACAGGAAAAGACGTGGGGAATTGCTGCTCGAACCAGGTGATCTTGTATGGTTATCCACTGTAAACCTGAAACTGACTTGTCCCTCCAAGAAGTTGGGTCCTAAATTCCTGGGTCCTTTTCCTGTAAAAAGGAAAATAAATGAAGTAGCTTTTGAATTGGAACTCCTGGACTCACTCAGAATTCATCCTGTTTTTCACGTTTCCCTGTTGAAACCTTCTGTCTCCAATCCTTTTCCTGAACGAAATCTGAATCCTCCAGATCCTGTAATAGTGGACGGTGAGGAAGAATTTGAAATTGAAGCCATCCTTGACTGCAGGAAAAGGAACAATCAAGCCCAATTCCTGATCAAGTGGAAAGGGTAAGAAAACTCGTGGGAGCCTGAGGAGAACATCCATGCTAAAAGCTTAGTTCAATCCTTTAAGAGAACCCATCCTGAGAAATGGGCCCGGTTGGGCATCCGGAGGCTGCCCCTTGGGGGGGGGCAATGTCAGGAAAGTCCTGTCAGTATCAGACGCCCTGTGCGGGCAGTCGCACGCATGCGCACGCGCACCAGGTGGGCTATTTAAACTGATCTGTCACATGATAATCTTGCTGTCTGCTCTACAGCGTTACGTGTGCACTTCCTGAGAACACTTCCTGTTTCCTGTACTAGACCCGGCTTGTTCCTGATTATCCTAGCTGTCTGCCTGCATCTGATCCCGGCTTGTCTCCGACCATCCCTGCTTTCTGCCTGCATCCGACCCCGGCTTGTCTGACCACTCTTCTTCCTGACCCTTTGGCTCATCTACAGTCCGCTTGGCTATCGATCCGGCTTGTCTGACCTTCCAGTCTGCTGCACCAGTGTTCCAGTCTGCTGTCCTGTGTGTTCCAGCCTGCTATCCAGTTCCAGTCTGCTGTGTAGTTCCAGTCTGCTGCACCAGTGTTCCAGTCTGCTGTCCTGTGTGTTCCAGCCTGCTATCCAGTTCCAGTCTGCTGTGTGGTTCCAGTCTGCTGCATCAGTGTTCCAGTCTGCTGTCCTGTGTGTTCCAGCCTGCTATCCAGTTCCAGTCTGCTGCACCAGTGTTCCAGTCTACCTACCAGATCAGCTTAATCTCCACTGCACAGTGTTTCCAGAGTTCCAGACCTACCTCCTGCTGTTGATCCTTCCAGGCACTCGTGCCACTCCTGACTCTTGTGCTTCCTGTATACCCTACCAGGGCCCTCGAGTCGGAGCTGCAAGAGAGGCCATCCCCTGCAAGTCGGGCTCGTCCACAAGGTACGTGACAGCACAGCCTCAAAGGACAGAGTATACAGCACAGCCTCACAGGACAGAGTATGCTGCGCAGCCTCACAGGACAGAGTATACAGCGTAGCCTCACAGGACAGGGTATACAGCTTATCCTCACAGGACTGGGTATACAGCTCAGTCTCACAGGACATAGTATACAGAACAGCCCCATAGGACAGGGTATACAGCACAGCCTCACAGTACAGGTATACAGCACAGCCTCACAGGACAGGGTATACAATGCAGCCTCACAGGACAGGGTATACAGCTCAGCCTCACAGGACAGAGTATACAGCTCAGCTTCACAGTACAGAGTATACAGCACAGCCCCACAGGACAGGGTATACAGCACAGCCTCACAGGACAGGGTATACAATGCAGCCTCACAGGACAGGGTATACAGCTCAGCCGTACAGGACAGAGTATACAGCACAGCCTCACAGGACATATGGTATACAGCTCAGCCTCACAGGACATATAGTATACAGCAAAGCCTCATAGGACAGAGTATAAAACGCAGCCTCACAGGACATATAGTATACAGCACAGCCTCACAGGACAGAGTATACATACAGCTCAGCCTCACAGGACAGAGTATACAGCGCAGCCTCACTGGACAGAGTATACAGTGAAGCCTCACAGGACAGAGTATACAGCGCAGCCACACAGGACAGAGTATACAGCACAGCCTCACAGGACATATAGTATACAGCGCAGCCTCACAGGACAGAGTATACAGCTCAGCCTCACAGGACATATAGTATACAGCGCAGCCTCACAGGACAGAGTATAAAGCACAGCCTCACAGGGCAGAGTATACAGTGCAGCCTCACATGACAGAGTATACAGCACAGCTTCACAGGACAGAGTATTCAGAGCAGCCTCACAGGACAGAGTATACAACTTAGCATCACAGAACAGAGTATACAGCTGAGTCTCACAGGAAAGAGTATACAGCTTTGCCTCACAGTACAGAGTATACAGCTTTGCCTCACAGTACAGAGTATACAGCTTAGCCTCACAGGACAGAGTATACAGCTTAGCCTCACAGGACAGAGTATACAGCACAGCCTCACAGGACAGAGTGTACAGCTCAGCCTCACAGGACAGAGTATACTGCGCAGCCTCACAGGACAGAGTATACAGCGTAGCCTCACAGGACAGGGTATACAGCTTATCCTCACAGGACTGGGTACACAGCTCAGCCTCACAGGACATAGTATACAGCACAGCCCCACAGCACAGGGTATACAGCTCAGCCTCACAGGACATAGTATACAGCACAGCCCCACAGCACAGGGTATACAGCACAGCCTCACAGTACAGGGTATACAGCACAGCCTCACAGGACAGGGTATACAGCTCAGCCTCACAGGACAGAATATACAGCTCAGCTTCACAGTACAAAGTATACAGCACAGCCCCACAGGACAGGGTATACAGCACAGCCTCACAGGACAGGGTATACAATGCAGCCTCACAGGACAGGGTATACAGCTCAGCCTTACAGGACAGAGTATACAGCACAGCCTCACAGGACAGAGTATACAGCGCAGCCTCACAAGACAGAGTATAAAGCTCAGCCTCAAAGGACAGAGTATACAGTGCAGCCTCAATGGACAGAGTATACAGAGCAACCTCAAAGGACAGAATATACAGCTCAGCCTCACTGGACAGAGTATACAGCTCAGCCTCAAAGGACAGAGTATACAGCGCAGCCTCAATGGACAGAGCACACAGCTTAGCCTCACAGGACAGAGTATACAGCGCAGCCTCTGTCACGTACCTAGTGGTGGAGCCCAGAATGCTAGGAGTAGCCTCTCGTGTGCCTCTGGTTCGAGAGCCCCTGATAGAGAAGACAGGGACTCAAGAGCGCAGGGGGCCACAAGTGCTTGGCAAGTGGCAGGTGTAGAGCTGATCTGGACCTCTGGTGCAGCAGAAGGAGGACTGACAGGAACACTGGATCCACCGATAGAGCAGAGAAGGACTGTAGCTGGCAGGAACTCAGGAACAACAGGCAGCAGGGAGGTGTTCTGTAGTACAACTGGAGCACTGGAACAACTGGTAGATGAACCGAAACTTTGGCAGGAACACTGGAACTGTTGACTGAATAGAGAAGCACTGTAGCTAGCAGGAACCCAGGAACAAACAGGCAGCAGGGAGGTGTTCTGTAGTACCACTGGAAGCACTAGCGAAGTCAGACAGGCAGGGTCAAACACAGGCAAGCAGAGCAGGTACCAAACGGAATCAGGAGAGTAGTCAGGGCACGGACCGGATCGGCAACAGACAGGCAGGTAACAACGTAGGATGAGGCAGGAGAATCGTCAGACAAGCTGAGGTCAGGGACTGGCAGCAAACAGGAGAAGTCAGGAACAAGCTGGGTAACAGGAATCAGGTAAGCAGGTATACTAGATAGCTTAGGGTCACAGGGAACGCTGTAGACCGGACAGCAAGGAAGCATGCTGACAGGCTCCTTTAAATAGGCCTAATGGAGCCAAAAGCTGTCACACTGCACGTCTGCACGCATCCGTGTGCACACGTGCACGCCTGAGTACCGATCGTACGTGCCCGTTTGTATAATCGTGTACCCGCGTACACCCGCTCGTATTAGCGCGCACCCGCATGCGTCCGTTCGCGCCATTGTGCCTCCGCACGCGTCCTCTGGCTCTATTGACAGTAGTTCTGTTAACCGATCTTCCGCCGACGGCTGAGCTAACAGGACGTCTTTCATGACATTGCCCCCCCACTCAAGGGGCAGCCTCCGGATGCCCAACTGTGCCGTCTTACTTGGATGAGATCTTTTAAAGGCAAGAATCAACCTCCTCGCATGGATGTTGGACTCCGGCTCCCAGGAGTTTTCCTCAGGCCCGTACCCCTTCCATTTTACCAAAAACTGGACTTGGTTACGTCTCTTCCTACAATCCAGAATGGACTCAACCTCATATTCGGTTTCTCCGTCAATGATCACGGGTTCAGGGGGATTGACCCTCCGGTTGACAAAAGGATCAGGAACTGCAGGTTTGAGTAGGGCAACATGAAAGACCGGGTGAATCCGGAATGATTCTGGTAACTTTAGTTCGTAGGCCACATTATTAATTTTTCTTATCACTGGAAAAGGACCCACGAACCTGGGACCCAATTTTTTAGAAGGACAAGCCAATCTTAGATTCAAAGTGGATAGCCAAACCAAATCTCCAAGCTCCCCCCTTCTCTTCTTGTCAAACACCTCTTTGTTGTAGTTCTGGGTCTGTCACGGGCATGGCCAGAGCGGAGGCTGTTGGAGAGGACTGTGTGCAAGCCTGTTGCCCACCGATTATGGGCCCTAGCATTTGAGGTGAATGAGAAATCCAGTCTGAACTGTATTAATCGGACTCAGTCATGTATATATTGTATGGGGACTCCTTACTGTATATTTGTGTCCCTGAAGAGGGAGGGGGGATTCCTCCAGCAGCCCCCTGCTGATAAGACTGATTCATTCTGCTGGGACACATCCTGTGAGGAGATGCTGGTGTTATCAACATGTGTTTATGTTAATTGAGAGAGCTGATCACATTAGCCACCAGCCCTGGCTAATAGACGAATGGTCTAGGCTGAGGAGGGGGGAGATTGTTGTTTGTATTGTTAATTGTATTAATGTGTGAAGCTCGGTGCCCACAAGACTGTCATCTGGTCTAGGTACATTTTGTAGTAAATTAGGTCATGTTAATTAGGTTAGCTTTGAGTCATCCCTGCTGTATAAAGGTCTGTGAGATCTCAAAATAAAAGTAGTTCTGATGTACTCCAAGACTGGTGTTGTCTAGTTCTTGGGGTTCCTATAGCCAGATCCATTGGACTTGTGTTCCAGAACTTAGGAAGCGGTATATGACGGAAGCACTCAAGCGGAGTGTGGGGCGTTCCGTGACATTGGTGGCAAGCAGCGGGAAAGCTTCCTGAAGTCTGGGACATCCAAACTTCCATCTGGATCCAAGGTCCAGATAGCAGAAGAGGAGAGGTACAGATACCAGCCGCCATGGATGAGGAATTCAGAAGGAGGTTGCGAGAGATGCAGATACAGCACAGAGGACCAGTATCGGAGCAGGTCCTGCTGGGATGGTGTGATTCTATTCGCTGCAAACTCTGGAAGGAAGCGCTAGCCCGTGAGCAGCGACACCAGGGAAAAGTTCTCCCCTCCATCGAGGAAAGGTACTGGTCGCAGTACGGACTGCGGGTGCGGTTTTTGGGAGAAAAACCACACAAGAAGCAGACAGCTGAATTAAGCAGGCTGGTCTGGGCAGAGATGAAGCTGGATGAGAGCTACAGAGCCCTCCGGTGGCATGTATCTCAAGCATGTCCCTGGATAGCGGATGACAGCCCAACGGAAGGCTTAAGCTACGGCGGCTTGGGACTGTTGTTTGTGAAGCTGACAGGGGACCCTAACTTTGGGAGTGATTTGGAGCGGCGGGTGGACGAAATCATGGATTTCAGAGAAGGGCTACTGAACATTTCGGAAGTGCACTGGGCACAGGAAGATTTGGAGTTTCTGGCCGTTCAGGAATGGGAGCTAGAGATCGCCTACAGACGGCTGCTAGACATTGCTCAGTGCCAGAGCTGGGCTCCCTTTGCCTGGGACTATCAGGAAATACCAGCTGACAACCCTGAAATCCTGGCTGAAGAGTTGGCAATGTGGCAGAGCGATAGTGTGCTTTGCCAACCTGCCCCCACAGCTATGGAGGCGGAGGTCTTATGGCGGATGCAGCAAGTGCTGACTGACCTTGATGATCCTGTTTCTGCATGGGATGATCTTGGATGGAGGAATGTGCCTGTCCAGCAGCATGCCAGAGAATCTGCAGTGGAAAATCTGGAGATTGCCATCCCCAAAACTGAAGTGCTGACAACAGGGCAGAGCTCTGCTAACCTCTGCCCAGCACTGATAACATCTTCTGGGTTCCATGGACAGGAGATGGTGAACCTCCATCCCCAGACACCAGTTGCAGAGACAGGGGATTTGATAGACTTTTCTGCTGAGGAAGAACCATCGGGTGAGCCCCCAGCAGAAGAGTTGGGATTAGGGCCAAACTTCATTGCGCTCTGCTCAGCATTGATGGCATCTTCTGAGTTCCACGGACAGGAGATGGTGAACCTCTATCCACAGACACCAGTTATAGAGGTAGAGGATTTAATAGACGTTTCTGTAGAGGAGGAACCACCTGGCAAACCCCCAGCAGAAGTGCTGGCAACCGGACAGAGGGTCCAAGACCTCTGCCCCACACCTGCAGCAATTGTGGAGGCCCAAGGTGAGGAGGTGGCAGTCTATCGCGAGCTGCAGATCAGGATCCAAGGAGAGAATGCAGTCATCACCTCACAACTGCAGCTTGATCTGGTGTCGGTTGATGGGGCTTCAGTCCCCACCTGTATACCCCAGGGATGCTGGGCAGTCGGCCCAGATCCCCAACAGCAGGATGGAGTGAGCCCAGTCCCCCTGTCTTCTCTCCAGCGGCAGAAAGGATTCCAGGGAGAAGGGCCAGTCCGGGCCTCTCCCCAGCGGCAGATATGTTCTCTGAGAGAGGCAGAGGATGGCTGGGTGAGTAATGCACTGTTTGGGATGATTTGTTTGGGGTACTGTGTGGGTACAGGCAGTAGAGGACTGGAGCTGTGGACTAACTTCGGAGTCAACCCGTCTGGGGTCTCCTCCTGTGTTAGTCTCCTGCCGAAAGGGGAGAAATGTCACGGGCATGGCCAGAGCGGAGGCTGTTGGAGAGGACTGTGTGCAAGCCTGTTGCCCACCGATTATGGGCCCTAGCATTTGAGGTGAATGAGAAATCCAGTCTGAACTGTATTAATCCGACTCAGTCATGTATATATTGTATGGGGACTCCTTACTGTATATTTGTGTCCCTGAAGAGGGAGGGGGGATTCCTCCAGCAGCCCCCTGCTGATAAGACTGATTCATTCTGCTGGGACACATCCTGTGAGGAGATGCTGGTGTTATCAACATGTGTTTATGTTAATTGAGAGAGCTGATCACATTAGCCACCAGCCCTGGCTAATAGACGAATGGTCTAGGCTGAGGAGGGGGGAGATTGTTGTTTGTATTGTTAATTGTATTAATGTGTGAAGCTCGGTGCCCACAAGACTGTCATCTGGTCTGGGTACATTTTGTAGTAAATTAGGTCATGTTAATTAGGTTAGCTTTGAGTCATCCCTGCTGTATAAAGGTCTGTGAGATCTCAAAATAAAAAGTAGTTCTGATGTACTCCAAGACTGGTGTTGTCTAGTTCTTGGGGTTCCTATAGCCAGATCCATTGGTCTTGTGTTCCAGAACTTAGGAAGCGGTATATGACGGAAGCACTCAAGCGGAGTGTGGGGCGCAGGGTCCTTGCCATAGTCTCTTGCAGAAGCTTATTATTTGATTCGAAGAAGTTTAGGTTTTCTTGAACAGCTGGTACTGGACACTTTGGGATGTTAGTGGACAAGAACAGAGGATGGAACCCATAATTTGCAAAAAATGGTGTTTGCTTTGTTGTTGTATGCAAATTCAGCAAGGGGAAGAAGCGGAGCCCAATCATCCTGGGAGAACGAGGAAAAGCAGCGCAGATACTGCTCCAGCGTCTGATTCGTTCTCTCCGTCTGGCCATTTGTTTGGAGGTGATAGGCAGAAGAGAACGCAAGATCAATTTTCAGAGATTCACAAAGAGCTCTCCAAAACCTGGAGGTGAATTGTACCCCCCGATCAGAAGTAATATTGGCAGGGATGCCATGAAGCCTCACTACCTCCTTAATAAATGTCCTGGCAGTTTCAGCAGCAGTAGGGGTACCCCTCATTGGTAGGAAATGTGCCATCTTGGATAATCTATCCACTATTACGAAGATCGTAGTGTAGCTTTTAGAAGGTGGCAGCTCGACAATAAAATCCATGGAGATCATCCTCCATGGCTTCTCCGGGACAGATAGTGGTTTTAACAGGCCCCAGGCTTTAGACTAGCTGCCTTTATTTTGAATACTGTTGGCACATGCTTCCACATAGTCCTTACAGTCCTTTCTTAATGATGGCAACCAGAACGTGCGCTGAAGAAGTTCAGATGTTTTATGTACTCCGAAATGGCCGGCTAACATATGATCATGGCAAGAACTAAGAGCTGCTGTTCGCATCTCCTGAGGTACGAAGATCCTATCCCTAAACCACAGAAGATCATCTCTGGCCTGTAGGGCTGTATCAGGTGGAGTGGAAATGTTCCTGGAGGCTTGCTTGATCTGTGACAGTAGATCCCCTTGGAGTAACAGAAAGTTCCCTGAGGACAAGATGGTATCTGGCGGAGAAGGTGCTTCTGAATCACTGTACATCCGTGACAGAGCGTCAGGCTTGATATTTTTTGACCCGGGACGGTAGGTGATATGGAAAGAAAATCTAGTAAAGAACAGTGCCCATCTGGCCTGTTGTGGTTTCAACCTCTTGGCAGTCTTTAAATATTCCAGATTCTTGTGATCTGTATAAACAAGAATTGGGTGGGCTGCTCCCTCTAACAGGTATCGCCATTCCTCCAGTGCAGCTTTGATCGCTAACAATTCTCGGTCACCCATGTCATAGTTCCTTTCTGCTTTCGATAATTTACGGGAAAAAAAAGCGACTGGGTGCAGAAGAGCCCTAGGCCCCTGTCTTTGGGAGAGTACTGCACCGACCGCTATCTCCGAGGTGTCCACCTCCAGGATGTAAGGCAATGTGGAATCAGGATGTTTTAAAACTGAGGCTGAGACAAACAGATTCTTCAGTGTAGTAAAGGCCATCTGAGCTTCCGTGGACCAGTGGAATTTGAGGCCCTGTTGGGTTAATCTTGTAATGGGAGAAATGATGGTGGAGAATCCCTTGATGAATTTTCTATAAAAATTCGCAAATCCTACGAAACGTTGAATCCCTTTTTTGTCAGTAGGAGCGGGCCAGTCCAGAATGGCGGAGACCTTCTGAGGGTCCATTTTGATGCCTTCCACAGAAATAATCAGACCAAGGAACTGAATACTCTCTTGTGACACATTTCTCAGGCTTGGCGTACAGGCCGTGCAGGCGAAGTCGGGTCAAAACATTTCTGACATGTTCACGGTGTTCAACTAGGGAAGAAGAAAAGATTAGAATGTCATCTAGATAAATAACAAAGAACAGGTCAAGGTAGTCTCTGAAAATGTTATTCACAAAATGCTGAAATGTAGCAGGAGCATTACAAAGTTCAAAAGGCATGACTAAATATTCGAAGTGCCCAAACCGGGTACGGAAAGCAGTCTTCCATTCGTCTCCCTTGCGAATGCGGACAAGGTTGTATGCACCACGAAGATCTAACTTAGAAATCACTAGTGCAGACCCCAGCCTCTGAAAAAGTTCTGGCACTAATGGTAAGGGATAACGGTTCTTGATCGTGATTTTATTGAGTGCCCGATAATCCACACAAGGGCGCAAGGAATGGTCTTTCTTTTCCACAAAAAAGATTCCTGCTCCTGCCGGGGACGTGGAAGGTCGGATGAAGCCTTTATTTAGATTGTCATCAATGTAGGTTTTTAATACTCCTAGTTCTAACTCTGACAAAGGGAATATTCTCCCAAAAGGAATCTCTGCCCCTGGGAGGAGCTCAATCGGACAGTCATATGGCCGGTGGGGAGGAAGGGTCTCGGCCCCTTTTTGACTGAAAACGTCCAGAAAGCTATGGTAGACTTCAAGTACAACTTGACGGGTCTCGGCATCAGTTTCCATGCACAACAGGGGAGAGGGAGCTTGAGTAACTTCTGGTAGACAGTGTTGGTGGCAATAAGAGGAAGGAAACTCAATTTTCCCCGAGGCCCAGTCAACTTGCGGGTTATGGGCCTTGAGCCATGGCATGCCTAATATGATGGGGAATAGAGGAGATTCAATAACATCCAGACAAAGTAGCTCTTGATGAGTGCCAGCAATGGTGGTGAGCATGGGTACTGTTTCCTGGGTTACTGGTCCTGATCTGAGGGTAGAACCATCGGCCAGATATACTGAAAGTCCTTTCGCCCTGGGCCGGATGGGAATGTGATGTCTGGAAGCGAAGGACAAGTCTATAAAGCCACTGCAGGCCCCGGAATCAATGATAGCGCTGGTTGGTATATTCCCTCCTGGGAGCTGTAAAAGAAGCGGAACAGCCAGGTGAGACACATTATTCAGTGCAGCTGGGGTAAGAGCAGGAGAGACAGATAGGCACTTACGAAAATTGGCCGGGCATGTTCGTGCAAAGTGTCCGGGTTCCCCGCAGTATAGGCACAGGTTACCAGCCCGATGGCGTTGACGCTCTTCAGGAGTGAGGGAGTAAGAGTCTCAGCTGCATTGGTTCCAGTGTATCTGAGGTCATGGTAGTAGAAGCTGGAAGAGCGGAGTGGGGAGAACTAGGCACCCGGGGCAGCATCCAGACAGGACGAGCAGGACCAGAAGATCGCTCCGTACGTCGTTCTCTCAGGTGTCTGTCTATTTGGATGGAAAGGTCTATGAGGTCCTCTAAAGTCTCAGGAATACCCACTCGGGCTAGTTCATCCTTCAAGGATTCTGAAAGGCCCATACGGAACTGATACCGTGGGGCAGCATTGTTCCAATTTGTGTCGGACCTCCAGCGTCTGAATTCCGACACATAGTCCTCAACAGGTCTGCGGCACTGCTGTAGGGTGTGCAAGGCTGCCTCTGCCGTGGCGGTCAGCTGTGGGTCTTCATATAATGATGACATGGCCTGAAAGAAAGTATCCAGGGTATCAAGTGAGGTATCTTTCTTTTCTAATAAGCGATGGGCCCAGGACTGGGGCTCGCTGGTCAACAGCGAGATCATGAACCCCACCTTGGTGGCCTCCAGGGAGAAAGTCCTTGGTTGAAGGGCAAAAAAGAGTTCACACGAGTTGCGGAAGGACCTGAATTTGCTCCGGTTACCCGAAAATCTTTCAGGCGTGGGGACCCTGGGTTCAGGCGGCAACATAACCACTGATGGTGAAGCAGAAGTCCCGGATACTGGGGGTGTGGAAGCTGCTAGAGCCTGGACTCGGCCTTCCAGCTGGGTGTAGCCTTCTTGTAGGCTCTTTACTGCCTGGGTAAGTCCAGCAAGATGGCGGCAGAGTTCATCCATGGGAGAGGCTCCCTGCGTGGGCTCAGACATGGCTGTCCGGTACTGTCACGTACCTAGTGGTGGAGCCCAGAATGCAAGGAGTAGCCTCTCGTGTGCCTCTGGTTTGAGAGCCCCTGATAGAGAAGACAGGGACTCAAGAGCGCAGGGGGCCACAAGTGCCTGGCAAGTGGCAGGTGTAGAGCTGATCCGGACCTCTGGTGCAGCAGAAGGAGGACTGACAGGAACACTGGATCCACCGATAGAGCAGAGAAGGACTGTAGCTGGCAGGAACTCAGGAACAACAGGCAGCAGGGAGGTGTTCTGTAGTACAACTGGAGCACTGGAACAACTGGTAGATGAACCGGAACTCTGGCAGGAACACTGGAACTGTTGACTGAATAGAGAAGCACTGTAGCTAGCAGGAACCCAGGAACAAACAGGCAGCAGGGAGGTGTTCTGTAGTACCACTGGAAGCACTAGCGAAGTCAGACAGGCAGGGTCAAACACAGGCAAGCAGAGCAGGTACCAAACGGAATCAGGAGAGTAGTCAGGGCACGGACCGGATCGGCAACAGACAGGCAGGTAACAACTGTAGGATGAGGCAGGAGAATCATCAGACAAGCCGAGGTCGGGGACTGGCAGCAAACAGGAGAAGTCAGGAACAAGCCGGGTAACAGGAATCAGGTAAGCAGGTATACTAGATAGCTTAGGGTCACAGGGAACGCTGTAGACCGGACAGCAAGGAAGCATGCTGACAGGCTCCTTTAAATAGGCCTAATGGCGCCAAAAGCTGTCACACTGCATGTTTGCGCGCATCCGCATGCACACGTGCACGCCCGAGTACCGATCGTACGTGCCCGTTCGTATCATCGTGTACCCGCGTACACCCGCTCGTATTAGCGAGCACCCGCATGCGTCCGTTCGCGCCAACGCGCCTCCGCACGTGTCCTCTGGCTCTATTGACAGTAGTTCTGTTAACCGATCTTCCGCCGATGGCTGAGCTAACAGGATGTCTTTCATGATAGCCTCACAGGACAGAGATTACAGCGCAGCCTCACAGGACAGAGTGTACAGCTCAGCCTCACAGGACAGAGTATACAGCTTAGCCTTACAGGACAGATTATACAGCGCAGCCTCACAGGGCAGGGTATACAGTTTATCCTCACGGGACTTGGTATACAGCTCAGCCTCACAGGACAGAGTATACAGCTCAGCCTCACAGGACAGAGTATACAGCACAGCTTCGCAGGACAGAGTATTCAGCGCAGCCTCACAGGACAGAGTATACAGCTTAGCCTCACAGGACAGAGTATACAGCTCAGCCTCACAGGACAGAGTATACAGCTCAGCCTCACAGGACAGAGTATACAGCACAGCTTCACAGGACAGAGTATTCAGCGCAGCC
The DNA here is from genome assembly GCF_042186555.1 of Aquarana catesbeiana. Classification (NCBI taxonomy): domain Eukaryota; kingdom Metazoa; phylum Chordata; class Amphibia; order Anura; family Ranidae; genus Aquarana; species Aquarana catesbeiana. The sequence goes on from NC_133324.1 coordinate 957,094,271, forward strand.
TCACAGGACAGAGCATACAGCTGAGTCTCACAGGAAAGAGTATACAGCTTTGCCTCACAGTACAGAGTATACAGCTTTGCCTCACAGGACAGAGTACACAGCGCAGCCTCACAGGACACAGTATACAGCACAGCCTCACAGGACAGGGTATACAGCACAGCCTCACAGGACATGGTATACAATGCAGCCTCACAGGACAGGGTATACAGCTCAGCCTCACAGGACAGAGTATACAGCTCAGCTTCACAGGACAGAGTATACAGCACAGCCTCACAGGACAGGGTATACAGCTCAGCCTCACAGGACAGGATATACAGCTCAGCCTCACAGGACAGAGTATACAGCTCAGCCTCACAGGACAGGGTATACAGCTCAGCCTCACAGATCATGGTAATATGGAGAGAGACTCCAATTCCTCAGCTCAGCTCACAGCACCAAGAGACATGCAGTAAAGTTACCACTAAAGCCTTTCAGCCTTCCCTGTACTCTCAGTTGTGTGTGAGGGCAGAAAAGGGCTGTTGGTGCGGGGGGCAGGATTATCACAGAGGATATTGCAGGTCTATCAGTGTACGATGTTCAGCTGTTTGCTCTGCTCAGAATGCTTCCTCCTCCCCCTTCCCTTATATCTACTTTACCTTCTCTCATTCCTCCAGCACAGACTGCCATCCTCTGTCTCTCTATTCCTGGCTCTCCTACGCACAGTTCTCAAACTCTTCCATAGTCACTGTGAGCAGGGCGGAAGCTGGAAGATGCAAAGCAGCTCAGTAGAAAGAAAGTGGAGCAAACAGAGGATTCTGAGACAGCCATGATGCTGCCCCAATGCACAGACAGCGCGGGTTACTTACAGACTCCCTAGCAGCCTTTCAGAGCAGCTCAGGGGGGAGAGTGAGACTCACTCAGCGTTTAATGGCACTACATTTCTTAAGTGACAGAAGGCGAGAGAGAGAAGATCCGATCTGCAGTGAAAAGGGTTGATGGTGATGCACATTACTGTCACCTCCGGTCCACGCACTCACCTCATATACACTACACTCAGGCTCAGCACTGCCAGCTCCGCGCCCATCCTCCACATCAGTGATCCGTTCCCCACCTCACATTCTGGTCCCAGGTCCTGGTCGCAGTCAGTCACTCTCCCCAACACAGTGAGCTGGCCAGAAAACTGGAAGTGACGCTGCAGTGCCAAAAAAGCACAGCCCAGTCATCCTCTGGTCCAATAAAAAAAAGCACACGAGCCAGAGGCAAATCAGTGTAGAGTTGGGGTGTTTGGGGGCGCATCAGTTGCGCCCCGAACATACCCTAAACACGGGCAAATCAGCTTTCCAGCTTGCAATCAGCTTCCCATAGACCGCCGTGTGTCCGGTGCCTGGACACTCTTAGCGTGACCTTTTTTATTCTTTTGTGAAACGCTTGGGGGGGCGGCGCCCATGCACCCCCTATGGACGAACCATCACTATGAGCTCTTCTTTTCTTAATAGGTGTCACCTATCTACATCTGATTGACTTTTGAGAGTTCAGAGATGGGACCAAGACCAGAGGCTTTGCTTTATGGGCTTATTGTGTCATTGGCTCTGGTGAGTGCATTATGGTGGAGGAGCACTACACCGTGTGGAAGCACGTTCTTTTGTGGCACGATTCACACCTGGCGGTTTGGATACAGCTATCACGGTGATCCATATATGGACCTATATTAATATATGGACTCTCTTCGATACAATTTGCACATGATACCTTTGTTTGGGCATTTTATGAAATATGGGATGTGTTTATTCTGATTAATTTAATTCTTTATGACATCAGTTGATTACCATTGTTCTGTATTTAAGATAATTTTTTCTTTCACATTGTCACTTTAACTGCTTATGGACCACCCCACCTACATTTACTGTGGCAGGGCGGCCACATACTGTATGTGATTTTGTGCACGCGGTTTCGGGGGTGTGAGCGTGCCGCCGAAGCGCTGCCCCCACTTTGATTGGACACAGCAGGAGCCAATCAGTGGGTCTGGCGGCCGCAATGGCCACCGGGACCCACCAATCGTTCAGTGGAGAGACAGATCAGCGGTGTGCCAATGTAAACAAAGCAAACCACTGATCTGTCAGTGAGGGAAAGCGAGATCTAGTGCTATGCTGAAACACGGTCTCTGCTTTCCTTCAGTGCATCTGTCCCCCGTACAGTTAGAAAGCACCCTCCTTAGGACACACTTAACCCTTTGATCACCACTAGCATTAACCCCTTCCCTGCCAGTGTCATTTATACAGGGATCAGTGCATTTTTTTAGCACTAATCACTGTATTGGTGTCACTGGTCCCCAAAAAAGTGTCACTTAGGGTCCAATTTGACCACCACAATGTCACAGTCCCACTAAAAATCACAGATCACCACCATTACTAGTACAAAAAAATGGTGATGCTGTGTTCAAATAATTTAGCTGACTCCTCCATGGGATGCCTGATACTGGGGCTATGGCAGGAATAGCTGTGAACAAGGAGGTAGAATAAGCCGGTCTGGCAGCTGTGGTGGACTGCGCACTTGTCAGCTTGGGTGACGGAGGATGAGGAGGAAGAAGACGGTGTAGTAAGCCAGTCCACCACCTCCTCTATATGCTGTGGCTGGATAACAAGGGCAACATCACTAAAAAGAGACAAAGGTGCCCTGCCTGAGGATACTCCACATTCCCCTTTGCCTGCTGGTCTCCTCATAGTGGCATGGGAATGTCTGTCTCTCCTTGTTGGCCTCCCAGGCATGATGGGGGGAGCTTATTTCCCAAATTTTATAGATACAGGGAAATGTGTAATTGGATGCACTTTATTCCTCAGTGGCCGCCTTAAGGAGCGATGTAACATGACAGCAATTCCCCTGCCCATGCTATTCTGCTGCAGTGTAAATGCGGTGGCTAGTCGGCAATAGGGATAAGCCGAACACCCCCCATTTCGGTTCACAGCAGAACTTACGAACAGGCAAAAAATTTGTTCGAACACGCAAACACCGTTAAAGTCTATGGGACACGAACATGAATAATTAAAAGTCTATGGGAGAAATCAAAAGTGCTTATTTTAAAGGCTTATATGCAAGTTATTGTCATAAAAAGTGTTTGGGGATCTGGGTCCTGCCCCAGGGGACATGTATCAATGCAAAAAGAATTTTTAAAAACCGCAGTTTTTTCGGGAGCAGTGATTTTAATAATGCTTAAAGTGAAACAATAAAAGTGTAATATTCCTTTAAATTTCGTACCTGGGGGGTGTCTATAGTATGCCTGTAAAGGGGCGCATGTTTCCCGTGTTTATAACAGTCTGACAGCAAAATGACATTTCAAAGGAAAAAAAGTCATTTAAAACTACTCGCGGCTATTAATGAATTGTCGGTCCGACAATACAAATAAAAGTTGATTGATAAAAACTATCCATTTACCATATGTGGACACTTTATACTGTGTTTGTTCATTTCATTTCACTTATGGTTTTTGCACATATGCTTTACTGTTCAGTACAGCATCTCTTATTTAATTGTTTCACTACACCCTAACTTCCTATTACTTCTTAGCGCTGCATTTTTTTCCCATTTACCAGTTATTGTTTGTCACAATGTATGCAGCTGCTGGCTCACATATATTTTATTTTTGCTATTAGAGCGCAGTGTTTTCATATTTCTCTTGATAAAAACTGCATGGGATTTCCCCACAGGGGAACCCCGAACCAAAATAAAAAAAATGAGTGGGGGTCCCTCTAAATTCCATACCAGGCCCTTCAGGTCTGGTATGGATATTAAGGGGAACCCCGCACCAAAATTTAAAAAAAAATAGCGTGGGGGTCCCCCTAAATTCCATACCGGGCCCTTCAGGTCTTGTATGGATATTAAGGGGAACCCCGAGCCAAAATTAAAAACAAAAATGCGTGGGGGTCCCTCTAAATTCCATACCAGGCCCTTCAGGTCTGGTATGGATTGTAAGGGAAACCCCGTGCCAAAATTTATTTAAAAAAATGGCGTTGGGTCCCCCAAAAATCCATGCCAGACCCTTATCCGAGTAACCTAGCAGGCCGCAGAAAAAGAGGGGGGACGAGAGAGCGCCCCCCTTCTTGAACCGTACCAGGCCACATGCCGTTAACACCTTGTCCCCATGTTGATCCCCACAACCCTTGCCCGGTGGTTGTGGCGGTCTGCGGGCGGGGGGCTTATCAGAATCTGGAAGCCCCCTTTAACAAGGGGACCCCCAGATCCCGCCCCCCCTTGTGAATTGGTAATGGGGTACAAATGTACCCCTACCATTTCACAAAAAAAGTGTCAGTGTTCTTCTTCTTCCTCCATCTTCTTTTTTATCTTCTTCTTCTCCATCTTCTTCTTCCTCCGCTCTTCTCAACCCGCATCTTCCTCCAGGCTTCTTCTCCGCTCCGTCCGCATGATCCGCCTCAGTGGGAGTCTTTAGCTGTGTGACGCTTCGCTTCTTCTGACATTTCTTATATAATTGAGGGCGGGGCCACCCAGTGACCCCGCCCTCCTCTGACACATGGGGAATTCACAGGACTTCCCTGTGGCTTTCCCCGTGTTGTCAAACATTTTTATTGTTTCACTTTAAGCATTATCAAAATCACTGCTCCTGAAAAAAAGGCTGTTTTTAAAACTTCTTTTTTGCATTGATACATGTCCCCTGGGGCAGGACCCAGGTCCCCAAACACTTTTTATGACAATAACTTGCATATAAGCCTTTAAAATTAGCACTTTTGATTTCTCCCATAGACTTTTAAAGGGTGTTCCACTTTCGGCTTTCAAATTTGCCGCGAACACCCCAAATTGTTCGCTGCTTGGCGAACTGGCAAACAGCCAATGTTCGAGTCGAACATGAGTTTGACTCGAACTCGAAGCTCATCCCTAGTCGGCAAGCAGTTAAACACTGTACTCAACTAACACTCTACACTAAAATAAGTGAAAACACTAACTGCTAGTAGCAAAATGAGCCCTGCTCTATCTATTGTGGTAGTGTGGTACCCCACCAGGGTAAGGACATGGGATTCTCAACCCGGCAGGTTGAGGGGCTCCAGGGGATTTGCGTACCTGAGAGGAAACTGGCTTTTCAGTTTCCTCATTTCTTAGAAAAGTCAGCTTTGGGACCTGGAGCCCGGGATTTCTTAGGTGGCATGAAATCCCCAGTCCTGGGTCCTGATTTTGAGAATCACCAGCACACTGACTGGTCAGGTGTGTGCTGGGCTATTTCTAGACACCTGGCCATGGTTCCAGGCTCTCATTTTGGAGACAGGCTCTCAGTTGGAGACTGCACCACCCTCCTGAGAAGTCCTGATGTGCAAGGAAGAAGCGTGCAAGGTGGCACGGGACAGTATGAAAAAGCAGACAGAGGATCCAAGCCTGTGTGGCAAGTTCTTGCCTGTGTTGCAAGAGTAGGCCTGTGTGGCCAAGTTTCATCAGAGGTATGTCTCTAGGAGTCAGACGCTGCAGGTGGCAGCCAAAGCCTGTGTGTCTGTAAGAGACAGTAAACGGCCTGAAGTCAGAAGAGCTGTGTGCATCATTGTGAAGCGGTCCACACTAGAGCTGTGTGCAATAGTGTGAAGCCAATCAGCACTGAAGAACCTGTGGTCTGTGTGACCCAGGAAAAAAGCAGAGGTACTGCTAAATAGAGAGCCAGGAGGGCTAGCATTTTTGTTTGTTGTGAACCTACTGGAGAAGAACCCCTATGCAGGGGTGTTACTAGGTGGAAAAAAGACCAGGGGTTTCAGCCCAAAGTCATCTGGGGGTTGGTTGTGTGGAAGGCGGAGTAGGCTCACTTGCTGGTTGCTGCCCATCAATGATCAATGCTGACCATTAAACAGACCTACCTGACCAGGGCCGTGTTGGGCGGGGGCAGAGATGCAATTGCCCCCTTTGCTCATATGCTCTATAAAGGCCGCTGTGTCGCCAGCTAAGAACCGCACATGCGCAGTTTTTGAGCTGGCCTGAGTGCGGTATCTCCATCCAGAACTGTGAGCCAGCGATGTCTCAGGGCTGACAGTCTATGTTACAGAGCACAGCACAGCCCCGCCCAGCCCCTCCCTCCTCCACATGAATGGCTGGCAGAGGCTGGACCTACTCTCTCTTTCCCCACCCACACTCCGGGCAGCCCGTATGCCATCTGTGAAGAGGATGTGTGGGCGGGAAAGTTAAATCTGAGCAGTCGGCTGGAATCAGCGAGTCTCCTGGAAGGCGGGGACCATCCAAGTAAGTGAGCTCCTCCTCCCTCCCCCTCTCTGCAGCTTAAGAGTTTTTTTTTTTCTAGCAGCCTTTGACAGTACCTTGCTTGCCCTAGGTGTTATGATGTGGGCTCACACTGGCATGCTGCGGTTTGTCTGCAGTGCTGGTGTACTGGCAGTCTTCCTGAATGTTGCCCCTGGTCCCATAGAGGCTGCACATTTTTACTGCATGTTCTGAAAGTGCACAAAACGTCCTGAATGCTCCATCTTTGGTGCACTTCCAGAAAATGCAGCAAAAATGTGCAACCTAAAAGAAGTCTGAGGGACTATAGCTATGGAAAACTGCCAGTACACCAGTGTGAGCCCAAAGGCTTGTATTCACTTGCAGCAGGCACTGCCACTCCTCTGAAAAGTGACGGACAATGGAGGTGATTGTCACGGAACAGTTATGGGGTATTCCTGCGCTATCGTGAACGGGGTTAGGGAGAAAGGAGGAGGGGAACCCAAATCTCAATAGACAAGGAAAAGCAGCCTACACCGAATGGGGTACAGCCTGTCCCCAGTTAAAAAGAAATAAAATCAAGTGTGGTGCTGCGCTAATCCCAATGAGATAGGCGCGTATTGGCTCTGTACTCGTGCGTATCTTGTAGTGCACCCAAATTCAATCTTTGCAATTGTAACAGAGCAGTGGAAAGATGACCTAATCTGACAGTTGTATAAATTATGTGCTGATGGTATATGTGATCAAATAATCATAGTATAGATACACAATAAATACTACTAAATATAACGTGCAAAGTGATTAGTGCTTGAACGTCATGGTAACAGACATAAATATATAGGTGAATAAATATAACATAGATAAAAATAGCAGCTGGCTAAAACTATCAGCAGTCGCCAACTAGCTTAATTGACTATAAATCAACACAATCCTAAGTGCATATATAACCAAAGTGCATCCAGTGCAAATTAAATGTGGCTAGGTGCTCAAAGTTCATTAGTATGCATGCAATTGCATGCAAAATATTCTCAGGTGCAGTGCTCCTTGCAGTGAAAGACAATTAATCAAAAGTCCATAAAGCGTGTAATGACTTCCGTGCTGAACATGGGTGACAATAGTGGTCAGTCTTCATGCAACAATGTGCACATTGGTGGGCAGTGGCCCCTTACCTGAGGGTAATGGGGTAATCGCGTTTAGCCATTCAGAGGCATGGCGGCCTTTGTAGAGACCATGGGTATACTCTGCTATGGAGGATGGTAGAAATATGGTCCTATCCTGATCACTTCTCTTGTAGGGGCGTCTGGTCCTTTCAAGTAGTGTCCCGGGGTCACCCAGATAGATTAAGAAAGGAAGCCCACAATAGTGTAGTATTGTATGGAAGCATATCACTTTTATTACAATATAAAATACAGTACTCACATAAAACATTTAAAAACCGGGTGGAGATCCGACGAGCGGCGAGCTCCTAATGCAATAACTGTCAGAGAGTGCCTGTCCCGTGACGGTTATTGCATTACGAGCTCGCCGCTCGTCGGATCTCCACCCGGTTTTTAAATGTTTTATGTGAGTACTGTATTTTATATTGTAATAAAAGTGATATGCTTCCATACAATACTACACTATTGTGGGCTTCCTTTCTTAATCTATCTGGGTGACCCCGGGACACTACTTGAAAGGACCAGACGCCCCTACAAGAGAAGTGATCAGGATAGGACCATATTTCTACCATCCTCCATAGCAGAGTATACCCATGGTCTCTACAAAGGCCGCCATGCCTCTGAATGGCTAAACGCGATTACCCCATTACCCTCAGGTAAGGGGCCACTGCCCACCAATGTGCACATTGTTGCATGAAGACTGACCACTATTGTCACCCATGTTCAGCACGGAAGTCATTACACGCTTTATGGACTTTTGATTAATTGTCTTTCGCTGCAAGGAGCACTGCACCTGAGAATATTTTGCATGCAATTGCATGCATACTAATGAACTTTGAGCACCTAGCCACATTTAATTTGCACTGGATGCACTTTGGTTATATATGCACTTAGGATTGTGTTGATTTATAGTCAATTAAGCCAGTTGGCGACTGCTGATAGTTTTAGCCAGCTGCTATTTTTATCTATGTTATATTTATTCACCTATATGTTTATGTCTGTTACCATGACGTTCAAGCACTAATCACTTTGCACGTTATATTTAGTAGTATTTATTGTGTATCTATACTATGATTATTTGATCACATATACCATCAGCACATAATTTATACAACTGTCAGATTAGGTCATCTTTCCACTGCTCTGTTACAATTGCAAAGATTGAATTTGGGTGCACTACAAGATACGCACGAGTACAGAGCCAATACGCGCCTATCTCATTGGGATTAGCACAGCACCACACTTGATTTTATTGATTGTCACGGAACGTCCCACACTCCGCTTGAGTGTTTCCATCAGTATACCACTTCCTCCCAGTCTGGATACAGATATCAGATATTACAACCGCTCCCAAGCATAAAACAAGGCGAGATTTGCTTAGATGCTAACATGGACTATTTTATTTAGAATCAAAATTACAAGACTTTATATGCCATTGGAACCTCCTCTAACAATACAACTGTAACCTAATTAACATGAGCTAGTTTACTAAATCATTTACCCAGACTAGGTGACTATTCAATACACATTACCATAAACATCAACACCGGGTTAATTAGAACAAACAACAATGTGTGGAATATCCTTAGAACCTGTGGTAAGCCAGACTAAACTCATTTACATTAAACACATTATAGCAGAGAACAAGACAGGTAGTTGGCGTTGATGACATCAGCATCTCCTCACAGTATGTGTCCCAACAGTATGAATCAGTCTTATCAGCAGGGGGGCTGCTGGAGGAATCCCCCCTCCCTCTACAGGGACACACATCCCAAATGACCACAGCAAAGAGTCCACAAAAGAATGAGACAACATACAATATATACATATATACGACTGAGTCTGATTAGTACAGATCAGACTGGATTTCTAATTCACCTTGCAGAGTATTGTTCCCTTAAAATCCAGGGCCCATAATCTGTTGGCAAGAGGCTCACATTCAGTCCCCTCCAATAGCCTCTGTCCCGGGTGAGTCTGTCACAGTGATATCACATTTCCTCCCTGCCTGTGTTAACCCCCTAAATGCCAGTGCCTGCAGGTAATGGCACAGTTCACTTTGAACTTCACCTTATATCCATTACTCTCTGTAGATGTTTGATGTGCTCTCACCTTATTGTTTGCACATCTAATACCTAAAGGGATCTGGAAATAAGGTGGAGTTCAAAGTGAATTTCTACACCTAAGTGGAGCATCCCTTTCAGATTTGAGGATATTATTAAACCCAGAGACTGGTGAACCTAAGCACAGAGTGATCCCTTAGCTCTGCCCCCACAGAGAGTGACCCCTTCGTACTGCCCCACAGAGAGTGCCCCCTTCGTACTGCCCCACAGAGAGTGCCCTCTTCGTACTGCCCCACAGAAAGTGACCCCTTCGCACTGCCCCCACAGAGCGTGACCCCTTTGCACTGCCTCACAGAGAGTGACCCCTTCATACTGCCCCCACAGAAAGTGACCCCTTCGCACTGCCCCCACAGAGAGTGACCGCTTTGCACTGCCCCCACAGAGAGTGACCCCTTTGCACTGCCCCCACAGAGAGTGACCGCTTCGCACTGCCCCCACAGAGAGTGACCCCTTCACACTGCCCCCACAGAGAGTTGCCCCTTCGCACTGCCCCCACAGAGATTGACCCCTTCGCACTGCCCCCACAGAGAGTGACCCCTTTGCACTGCACCCACAGAAAGTGACCGCTTCACACTGCCCCCACAGAGAGTGACCGCTTCGCCCTGCCCCACAGAGAGTGATCGCTTCACACTGCCCCCACAGAGAGTGATCGATTCGCACTGCCCCCACAAATAGTGATCGCTTCGCACTGCCCCCACAGAGAGTGACCGCTTTGCACTGCCCCCACAGAGAGTGACCCCTTTGCACTGCCCCCACAGAGAGTGACCGCTTCACACTGTCCCCACAGAGAGTGACCCCTTCACACTGCCCCCATAGAGAGTGACCGCTTCACACTGCCCCCCCAGAAAGTGACCGCTTCGCACTGCCCCCACAGAGAGTGACCCCTTTGCACTGCCCCCACAGAGAGTGACCACTTCGCACTGCCCCCACAGAGAGTCATCGCTTTGCACTGCCCCCACAGAGAGTGACCACTTCGCACTGCCCCACAGAGAGTGACCCCTTTGTACTGCCCCCACAGAGAGTGATCACTTCGCACTGCCACCACAGAGAGTGACCACTTCGCACTGCCCCCACAGAGAGTCATCGCTTTGCACTGCCCACAGAGAGAGTGACCACTTCGCACTGCCCCCACAGAGAGTGACCCCTTTGCACTGCCCCCACAGAGAGTGACCACTTCGCACTGCCCCCACAGAGAGTCATGGCTTTGCACTGCCCCCACAGAGAGTGACCACTTCGCACTTCCCCCACAGAGAGTGACCGCTTCACACCGTCCCCACAGAGAGTGACCCCTTTGCACTGCCCCCACAGAGAGTGATCGCTTCCCACTGCCCCCACAAATAGTGATCGCTTCACACTGCCCCCACAGGGAGTGACCGCTTTGCACTGCCCCCACAGAGAGTGACCCCTTCGCACTGCCCCCACAGAGAGTGACCCCTTCACACTGCCCCCATAGAGAGTGATCGCTTCGCACTGCCCCCACAGAGAGTGACCCCTTCGCACTGCCCCCACAGAGAGTGACCACTTCGCACTGCCCCCACAGAGAGTGACCACTTCGCACTGCCCCCACAGAGAGTGACCCCTTCGCACTGCCCCCACAGAGATTGACCGCTTCACACTGCCCCCACAGAGAGTGACCACTTTGCACTGCCCCCACAGAGAGTGACCCCTTCGCACTGCCCCCACAGAGAGTGGCCGCTTTGCACTGCCCCCACAGAGAGTGACCCCTTTGCACTGCCCTCACAGAAAGTGACCGCTTCACACTACCCCCACAGAGAGTGACCACTTCGCACTGCCCCCACAGAGAGTCATCGCTTTGCACTGCCCTCACAGAGAGTGACCGCTTCACACTGCCCCCACAGAGAGTGACCGCTTTGCACTGCCCCACAGAGTGACCGCTTCGCTCTTCCCCACAGAGAGTGATCGCTTTACACTGCCCCCACAGAGAGTGATCACTTCGCACTGCCCCCACAGAGAGTGACCCCTTCACACTGCCCCCATAGAGAGTGACCGCTTCGCACTGCCCCCACAGAGAGTGATCACTTCGCACTGCCCCCATAGAGAGTGACCGCTTTGCACTGCCCCCACAGAGAGTGACCGCTTCACACTGTCCCCCACAGAGAGTGACCCCTTCACACTGCCCCCATAGAGAGTGACCCCTTCGCACTGCCCCCACAGAGAGTGATCACTTCGCACTGCCCCCACAGAGAGTGACCCCTTCGCACTGCCCCCACAGAAAATGACCACTTCACACTGCCCCCACAGAGAGTGACCGCTTCGCCCTGCCCCACAGAGAGTGATCACTTCGCACTGCCCCCACAGAGAGTGATCGCTTTGCACTGCCCCCACAGAGAGTGACCCCTTCGCACTGCCCCCACAGAGAGTGGCCGCTTTGCACTGCCCCCACAGAGAAAGACCCCTTCGCACTGCCCTCACAGAGAGTGACCCCTTCGCACTGCTCCCACAGAAAGTGACCACTTCACACTGCCCCCACAGAGAGTGACCACTTCGCACTGCCCCCACAGAGAATGACCGCTTTGCACTGCCCCCACAGAGAGTGATCGCTTCACACTGCCCCCACAAAGAGTGATTGCTTCACACTGCCCCCAGAGAGAGTCATCGCTTTGCACTGCCCCTTCAGAGAGTGACCACTTCGCACTGCCCCCACAGAGAGTGACTGCTTCACACTGCCCCCACAGAGAGTGACCGCTTTGTACTGCCCCCACAGAGAGTGACCGCTTCGCACTGCCCCCACAGAGAGTGACCCCTTTGCACTGCCCCCACAGAGAGTGACCACTTCGCACTGCCCCACAGAGAGTGACCCCTTTGCACTGCCCCCACAGAAAGTGACCGCTTCACACTGCCCCCACAGAGAGTGACCCCTTTGCACTGCCCCCACAGAAAGTGACCACTTCGCACTGCCCCCACAGAGAGTGATCACTTCGCACTGACCCCACAGAGAGTGACCGCTTCACACTGCCCCCCACAGAGAGTGATCCCTTTGCACTGCCCCCACAGAGAGTGATCACTTCGCACTGCCCCCACAGAGAGTGACCGCTTCGCACTGCCCCCACAAATAGTGATCGCTTCACACTGCCCCCACAGAGAGTAACCGCTTTGCACTGCCCCCACAGAGAGTGACTGCTTCACACTGCCCCCAAAGAGAGTGACCCCTTCACACTGCCCCGTAGAGAGTGACCCCTTTGCACTGCCCCCACAGAGAGTGATCACTTCGCACTGCCCCCACAGAGAGTGACCGCTTCGCACTGCCCCCACAAATAGTGATCGCTTCACACTGCCCCCACAGAGAGTGACCGCTTTGCACTGCCCCCACAGAGAGTGACCACTTCACACTGCCCCCAAAGAGAGTGACCCCTTCACACTGCCCCATAGAGAGTGACCGCTTCGTACTTCCCCCACAGAGAGTGACCCCTTTGCACTGCCCCCACAGAGAGTGACCACTTCGCACTGCCCCCACAGAGAGTCATCGCTTTGCACTGCCCCCACAGAGAGTGACCGCTTCACACTGCCCCCACAGAGAGTGACCGCTTCACACTGCCCCCACAGAATGTGACCGCTTCGCACTGCCCCCACAGAGAGTGACCTCTTTGCACTGCCCCCACAGAGAGTGACCGATTCGCACTGCCCCCACAGAGAGTGACCGCTTTGCACTGCCCCCACAGAGAGTGACCGCTTCGCACTGCCCCCACAGAGAGTGACCGCTTTGCACTGCCCCCACAGAGAGTGATCTCTTCGCACTGCCCCCACAGAGAGTGACCGCTTCGCACTGCCCCCCACAGAGAAAGACCCCTTCGCACTGCCCCCACAGAGAGTGACCGCTTTGCACTGCCCCGACAGAGAGTGACCGCTTTGCACTGCCCCGACAGAGAGTGACTGCTTTGCACTGCCCCCACAGAGAGTGACCGCTTTGCACTGCCCCACAGAGAGTGACCCCTTTGCACTGCCCCCACAGAGAGTGAGCCCTTCGCACTGCCCCCTACAGAGAGTGACCCCTTCGCACTGCACCACAGAGAGGGACCGCTTTGCACTGCCCCCACAGAGAGTGACCTCTTCGCACTGCCCCCACAGAGAGTGACCACTTCGCACTGCCCCCACAGAGAAAGACCCCTTCACACTGCCCCCACAGAGAGTGACCGCTTCGCACTGCCCCCACAGAGAGTGACCGCTTCGCACTACCACCACAGAGAGTGACCCCTTTGCACTGCCTCCACAGAGAGAGACCCCTTCGCACTGCCCCCTACAGAGAGTGACTGCTTCGCGCTGCCCCCACAGAGAGTGACCCCTTCGCACTTGCCCCACAGAGAGTGACCCCTTCGCACTGCCCCCACAGAGAGTGACCACTTCCCACTCCGGGCAATGTGGAGCAGTCTCTCTCTGTGTGCAGGCAGCGTCAAGCGGTCTCTCTCTCTGTGCAGGCAGTGTCAAGAAGTCTCTCTCTCACTCTCTGTGCAGGCAGTGTCAAGCGGTCTCTCTCTGTGCAGACAGTGTCAAGCGCTCTCTCTCTCTCTGTGCAGGCAGTGTCAAGCGGTCTCTCTCTCTCTGTGCAGGCAGTATAAAGCGGTCTTTCTCTGTGCACACAGTGTCAAGCGGTCTCACTCTCTCTCTGTGCAGGCAGTGTCAAGCGGTCTCTCTCTGTGCAGGCAGTGTCAAGCGGTCTCTCTCTGTGCAGACAGTATCAAGTGGTCTCTCTCTTTCCGTGCAGGCAGTGTCAAGGGGTCTCTCTCTCTGTGTAGGCAGTGTCAAGCGGTCTCTCTCTGTGCAGACAGTGTCAAGCGGTCTCTCTCTCTGTGCAGGCAGTGTCAAGCGGTCTCTCTCTGTGCAGACAGTGTCAAGCGGTCTCTCAGTCTCTGTGCAGGCAGTGTCAAGCGGTCTCTCTGTGCAGGCAGTTTCAAGCGGTCTCTCTCTCTCTCTGTGCGGGCAGTGTCAAGCGGTCTCTCTCTCTCTGTGCAGGTAGTGTCAAGCGGTCTCTCTCTCTGTGCAGGCAGTGTCAAGCGGTCTCTCTCTGTGCAGACAGTGTCAAGCAGTCTCTCAGTCTCTGTGCAGGCAGTGTCAAGCGGTCTCTCTGTGCAGGCAGTTTCAAGCGGTCTCTCTCTCTCTCTGTGCAGGCAGTGTCAAGCGGTCTCTCTCTCTGTGCAGGCAGTGTCAAGCGGTCTCTCTCGGTGCAGGCAGTGTCAAGCGGTCTCTCTCTGTGCAGACAGTGTCAAGCAGTCTCTCTCTCTCTGTGCAGGCAGTGTCAAGTGGTCTCTCTCTCTCTCTGTGCAGGCAGTGTCAAGCAGTCTCTCTCTGTGCAGGCAGTGTCAAGCGGTCTCTCTCTCTGTGCAGGCAGTGTCAAGAGATCTCTCTCTCTGTGCAGGCAGTGTCAAGCGGTCTCTCTTTCTGTGCAGGCAGTGTCAAGCATTGTCTCTCTCTCTGTGCAGGCAGTGTCAAATGGTTTCTCTCTGGGGCAATATGGAGCAGTCTCTCTCTCTCTGGGGCAATATGGAACAGTCTCTCTCTCTCTGGGGCAATATGGAGCAGTCTCTCTCTCTCTCTGGGGCAATATGGAGCAGTCTCTCTCTCTATCTCTCTCTCTGGAATGTGGTGTAGATGGATGGTGAGCTGATTCGGTGGTTCAATGGGCCACTTGACTGGACTTGCGCCCCTGGCCTAAGGCTGCCAGCGCTCCCCTGTACCTGACACACACTGACCATTACACTGACCTACCTGACCATTACACTGACCATTACACTGACCTACCTGACCATTACACTGACCTACTTGACACACAATCACAAACACTGACCTACCTGACCATTACACTGACCTAATTGACCCACCCTGACCTACCTGACCATTACACTGACCTACCTGACACACACTGACCATTACACTGACCTACCTGACCATTACACTGACCTACCTGACACACACTGACCTACCTGACCCACACTGACCTACCTGACAATTACACTGACCTCCCTGACCCACACTGACCTACCTGACCATTACACTGACATACCTGACTTTTCCACATCAGACTTCAGCTGACCTCCTCCAGCAGTTCAGCCTTACCTGTAGTGTGCAGCATGCCCATCCTATTTATGGCCAGTCAGAGACAGCAGGCAGCCAAAGCCAGGACAGGAGAGCCGCCCGCCCATTTACACAGAGCGAGCCTCAAGCAGGGATCTCATAGTGCTCAGCAGGGCCTCATTGTAATTTCCCGCCTCCTGGAGCCTGCAGCACCTATTAAGGATCTCACACGTTCCTCGGTCACTTTGTCCAATCAGGGCTCTGACAGTGCTAATTGGCGAAGCCTTGCACCTGACCAGCAGTCAGGTGCAAGGCTTCATCCAATTAGGGCCCTAGAATGCACTATGAAGCTTGCAGTGCATTGTGGGGCACTCAGGTGTCAAACAGGTGAAGTGCGGACCGAACTTTTGCTCGGCTCTATGGGACGTAAAGTATTCAGACCTTCTTAAATTTTTCACTCTTTGTTATATTGCAGCCATTTGCTAAAATCATTTAAGTTCATATTTTTCCTCATTAATGTACACACAGCACCCCATATTTACAGAAAACACAGAATTGTTGACATTTTTTAAGATTTATTAGAAAAGAAAAAACTGAAACATCACATGGTCCTAAGTATTCAGACCCTTTGCTGTGACACTCATATATGTAACTCAGGTGCTGTCCATTTCTTATGATCATCCTTGAGATGGTTTTACACCTTCATTTGAGTCCAGCTGTGTTTGATTATACTGATTGGACTTGATTAGGAAAGCCACACACCTGTCTATATAAGACCTTACAGCTCACAGTGCATGCCAGAGCAAATGAGAATCATAAGGTCAAAGGAACTGCCTGAAGAGCTCAGAGACAGAATTGTGGCAAGGCACAGATCTGGCCAAGGTTACAAAAAAAATTCTTCTGCACTTAAGGTTCCTAAGAGCACAGTGGCCTCCATAATCCTTAAATGGGGGACAGCCAGAACCCTTCCTAGAGCTGGCCGTCCGGCCAAAGTGAGCTATCGGGGGAGAAGAGCCTTGGTGAGAGAGGTAAAGAAGAACCCAAAGATCACTGTGGCTGAGCTCCAGAGATGCAGTCGGGTAATGGGAGAAAGTTGTAGAAAGTCAATGGTGAGAAATAAGATTCTGTGGTCGGATGAGGCCAAGATAGAACTTTTTTGCCTTAATTCTAAGCGGTATGTGTGGAGAAAACCAGGCACTGCTCATCACCTGTCCGAAACAGTCCCAACAGTGAAGCATGGTGGTGGCAGCATCATGCTGTGGGGGTGTTTTTCAGCTGCAGGGACAGGACAACTGGTTGCAATCGAGGGAATGCAGCCAAGTACAGGGATATCCTGGACGAAAACCTTCTCCAGAGTGCTCAGGACCTCAGACTGGGCTGAAGGTTTACCTTCCAACAAGACAATGACCCTAAGCACACAGCTAAAATAACGAAGAAGTGACTTCACAACAACTCAGTAACTGTTCTTGAATGGCCCAGCCAGAGCCCTGACTTAAACCCAATTAAGCATCTCTGGAGAGACCTAAAAATGGCCGTCCACCAACGTTTACCATCCAACCTGACAGAACTAGAGAGGATCTGCAAGGAGGAATGGCAGAGGATCCCCAAATCCAGGTGTGAAACACTTGTTGTTGGGTCTGAATACTTAGGACCATTTCAATTTTTCTTTTTAATGACTATACTAAAGCTGCAAAAATGTCAACAATTCTGTGTTTTTGTGTGTGTATATATATATATATATATATATATTTTTTTTTTTTTTACCAAAAACATGTAGCAAAGTACATCTTGGCCTAAATTTAATTTGATTTTATTGGATATGTTTTATAACAGAAAGAGGAAAATATCTTTTTTTTTCAAAAATTAAAATTGTTGGTCTTTTTTTGGTTTATAATAATAAAAAACCCAGTGGTGATCAAATACCACCAAAATAAATCTTTGTTTGTGTGAAATACATGATATAAGTTTCATTTTTGTACAGTGTTGCATGATTGAGAAATCGCCATTTAAACTAGAGAAGTGCAGGGGGTAAAACCTTCTGGAGGTCAAGTGGTTAATAACAGACCTTCTCATGGTGTGGGCACTCGTATTTCTTTGTCAATGAGTAATAAATTATATTATGTACCCCGTAGTCATTCACTCATAGGGGCTGGAATTTTTTGGAGGCCCAGTATTCTAAAGTGGGCTATCAGATTCTAATAAGTGCAACTGCAAACCCCCACATCCCATTTGGGGTGCAGTATGTGAGATGAGTTCCTTGCCTCCCAACATGAGCACTGGGTACATTGTAGGAGATGTGGTCTTTTATGGTTAAGAAAGGGGCTGAATACTTGTTGCTTCCCTTTTCCTGGGTACCCAGGCTGAAAGCCTAGATAAGGGTCTGGTATATATTTTAAAGAGGGCCGTTGCTATTTTTTTCATAAATGGGACAATGCACATTTTTGTAAAACAAAAAAATGGCATGGGGTCTTCCTAAAAAATCAAAATAGACCCTTATCCTTGCATTCACCCTGGCCCACCAGGAAAGGGAAGGCGGCAAATGTGTAGCCATCCTCTCTGGCTTTGTCCAGCTCGAGCTTCTCTGCACCTGTTGTGTCACTGATCTTCCTAGAGCCATATTCTGCTCATGTCATGAGGACTCTAATTGTCGGTGGCACTAGGTTCATGACAGGTTGGTCCTCACAAGTGTCTGGGGTCACTTTATCTAAATCTATCCCATAATGACATCAGTCACTGCTCAGAATCTCCCATAAACTGTCATAATGACTGATGTCACTGAATTTAATGTGTTACTTTCACATCTAATAATCTATCCCACAACTATCACACCTACTAACGTCACTGTATATAATCTGTCACCAACTAGCAGAGGTATTCCTGTATGGTCACATTAGATCGTAAGTGCGACTCGAACATTGGGTGTTCACCTGTTTGCAGAATAGCGAACAATTTGGGGTGTTCGCGGCAAATTCGAAAGTTGCGGAACACCCTTTGAAAGTCTACGGGAGAAATCAAAAGTGCTAATTTTAAAGGCTTATATGCATGGTAATGTCATAAAAAGTGTTTGGGGACCCAGGTCCTGCCCCAGGGGACATGTATCAATGCAAACAAAAGTTTTAAAAACGGCCGTTTTTTCAGGAGCAGTGATTTTAACCACTTGACAACTGGGCACTTAAACCCCCTTCCTAACCAGACCAATTTTCAGCTTTTGGTGCTGTAACATTTTGAATGACAATTACTTAGTCATGCAACACTGTATCTATATGAAATTTTTGTCCTTTTTTTCACACAAATAGAGCTTTCTTTTGGTGGTATTTAATCACCGCTGGGTTCTTTATTTTTTGCGCTATAAAAGAAAAAAGACCGAAAAATCTGTAAAAAAAATACATTTTTCTTCATTTCTGTTATAAAATTTTGCAAATTATTAATTTTTCTTCATATATTTTGGCCAAAATTTATACCGCTACATATCTTTGGTAAAAATAACCCAAATCGGTGGATATTATTTGGTCTTTGTGAAAGTTATAGAGTCCAAAAGCTATGGTGCGAATATCTGAAAATTGATCACACCTGAAGTACTGACGGCCTATCTAATTTCTTGAGACCCTAACATGCCAGAAAAGTACAAATACCCCCCAAATTACCCCTTTTTGGAAAGAAGACATTCCAAGGTATTTAGAAAGATGCATGATGAGTTTTTTGAAGTTGTCATTTTTTCCCACAATTCTTTGCAAAATCAAGTTTTTTTTCTTACTTTTTTTTTTTCACAAAATTGTCATATTAGCAGGTTATTTCTCACACACCGCATATGCATACCACAAATTACACCCCAAAACACATTTTGCTATTACTCCCGAGTACGGGGATACCACATGTGTGAAACTTTTACACAGCGTGGCCACCATAGGTGTGCACAGCCTCTTGCATTAGGGTGTGCACCCCAAAGCTCAAATACATATGCATGTGTATATGTACTGATGGTGTCAGTAGGGCAGTGGAGAGTGTCATTAGTTCTATTTTATTTTTAAATCAACTAATGTATTTTGTAACATTTTTTTGGGGGGATGAAATATCAGTGGTCTAAACAGGGGGGAATATGCACCACACAAGGTGATTAGGGTGTGCCCAGGCACACCTGGCACACCCTGTGCGCACGCCTATGGTGGCCACATACAGAGGCCCAACATGCAGGGGAACACCTTCAGGCGTTCTGGAGTGCCCAGGCCAATTCTGACATTTCTCTCCTACATGTAAAAATCATCATTTATTAGCTAGAAAATTACATAGAACCCCAAAACATTATATATGTTTTTTTAGCAAAGACCATAGAGAATACAATGGCGGTTGTTGCAACTTTTTATCTCGCACTGTATTTGCGCAGCAATTTTTTTAACGCTTTTTTTTGGAAAAAAAACAGTTTTGTGCTTTACAAAAACCAAAACAGTAAAGTTAGCCAAATGTTTTTGCATAATGTGAAAGATGAAGTTACACCAAGTAAATAGATACCCAACATGTCACCTTTCAAAACTGCACGCGCTTGTGGAATGGCGCCAAACTTTGCTACTCAAAAATCCCCATAGGCGACGCTTTAAAATTTTTTCCTGGTTACATGTTTTGAGTTACAGAGGAGGTCTAGGGCCAAAATTATTGCTCTCGCTCTACCGATCGCAGCGATACCTCACATGTGTGGTTTGAACACCGTTTTCATATGTGGGCGGGACTTACGTATGCGTTCGCTTCTGCATGCGAGCACACAGGGACAGGGGCGCTTTAAATTTTTTTTTTTTTTTTTATTGTTCATTTTACTTTATTTATTTTAGTTTGATGCTTTTTTCCCCCCAAAAATTTTTTTGACCACTTTTATTCCTATTACAGGGAATGTAAACATCCCTTGTAATAGGAATATGGCATGACAGGTCCTCTTTACAGCGAGATATGGGGTCAATAAGACCCCACATCTCACCTCTAGGCTGGGAAGCCTGAAATTTAAAAAAAAAAAAAGAAAACGATCCTGGCTTCGATCGTAGCGGTGAGTCGGTAGAAGCACCGGAGGGCAGCGGGAGGGGGGGACATCCCCTCTCGCCTCCCGTAAGAACGATCAAGCAGTGGAACAGCCGCTATGATCGTTCTTATGGTGTAGGGAATCGCCGGCTGAAAAAGCTGATATCTGAATGATGCCTGTAGCTGCACCCATCATTCAGATATCACCGCACAAAGTCAAGGACGTTGTATGACGGCCGGTGGGCGGGAAGTGGTTAAAACGCATTATTTTTTTTTAACACAAAGTTATCCATTTATACAATATTTCTACCACATAACATGTACATACCAAAAATTACACCCCAAAATAGATTCTCCTACTCCTCCTGAGTACGGCGATACCACATGTGTGAGACTTCCACAGCCTGGCCACATAGAGAGGCCGAGTACAGCCGAGTATGGCTCAGCATGGCAGGGTATGGCGGGGTATTGCAGGGTATGGCGGGGTATTGCAGAGTATGGTGGGGTATTGCAGAGTATTGCAGAGTATGGCAGGGTATGGCGGGGTATTGCAGAGTATGGCGGGGTATTGCAGAGTATGGCGGGGTATTGCAGAGTATGGCAGGGTATTGCAGAGTATGGGGGGTATTGCAGAGTATCGCTGAGTATGACTGGGTATCACCAAGTATTGCAGAGTATTGCGGGGTATTGCAGAGTATTGCGGGGTATTGCAGAGTACTGCGGGGTATGGCAGAGTACTGCGGGGTATGGCAGAGTATTGCGGGGTATTGCAGAGTACTGTTGGGTATGGCAGAGTACTGCGGGGTATTGCAGAGTATTGCGGGGTATTGCAGAGTACTGTTGGGTATGGCAGAGTACTGCAGGGTATTGCAGAGTACTGCGGGGTATTGCAGAGTACTGCAGGGTATTGCAGAGTACTGCGGGGTATTGCAGAGTAATGTGGGGCATTGCAGAGTAGTGCATAGCATTGCAGAGTAATGTGGGGCGTTGCAGAGTAGTGCACAGCATTGCAGAGTAATGTGGGGGTATTGCAGAGTAATGTGGGGCATTGCAGAGTAGTGCACAGCACTGCAGAGTAATGCGGGGGCATTGCAGAGTAATGTGGGGCATTGCAGAGTAGTGCACAGCATTGCAGAGTAATGTGGGGCATTGCAGAGTATTGCACAGCATTGCAGAGCGTTAGGGATGGCTGAGCATGGATGGATGGATGGCTGAATGTCTCTGTGCAGCGCTGTGGGCACTACACATCCAGCCCACAGCGCTGTAGCCATCCATCCATCTCCCTCTCCGCTCACAGTGTACCGATCAGTACACAGGAGGGGAGGAGAGGAACCGGCGTCATCAGATGACGCCGGTCTGTTTACATGTGATCGCGCCGTCATGTGACGGTGTGATCACATGGTAAACGGCCGCGATCAGCGGCCATTTACCGGGATCCGTGATGCACCGGGTCCTAAGGACCCGGCGGTCACGGATGTGTTCGGGTGCGCGCCCCAGCAGGCGCGCGAGAGGGGAATTCTGGGAGGACGTCATAGTACGTCCTCCCAGAGTTATCCAACCGCCCTGCAGCCGTCATTCAGCTGTGGGCCGGTTGGTAAGTGGTTAATAATGCTTAAAGTCAAGCAATAAAAGTGTAATATCCCTTTAAATTTCGTAGCTGGGGGGGTGTCTATAGTATGCCTATAAAGTGGCGCATGTTTCCCGTGTTTAGTCCGAGAGCAAAATTACAGTTCTAAAGGAAAAAAGTCATTTAAAACTACTCGCGGATATAATGAATTGTCGGTCCCGTCAATACACATAAAAGTCATTGAAAAAAACGGTATGGGCTATAGCTTTCCTGTAGTGTCAGAGGGGGGCCCTGCCCCCCTCTGACGCTACGGGAAAGCCATAGGGATGTCCCCGTGTGTCAGAGGGGGGCAGGGTCACCTGGCGATGTCATTGTGTGGCCCTGCCCTCAGTTATAAAAGTGCTGTCACCTGAGAGGTGGTCATTACGGCGGGTGCCTCCCATGGAGGCAGATCGGTGGCGGCGTGCGGCTTTTTTGTTTTTTTTTCTTCGGTCCGTCGGAGCGAGAGAAGAAGAAGATGAATGGATTTCGTGGGACACTTTTATTTTTTTATTGTTTAATAAAGGAATTGTCTCAAGCCGTGTCTTGTGTTTTTTTACCATTTTCACACTTTTTTGTGAAATGGTAGGGGTACATTTGTACCCTGTTACCATTTCACAAAGGGAGAAGGCCGGGATCTGGGGGTCCCCTTGTTAAAGGGGGCTTGCAGATTCCGATTAGCACCCCGCCCGCAGACCCCCACAACCACCGGCCAAAGGTTGTGGGGATGAGGCCCTTGTCCCCATGTTGATGGGCGCTACCCCAAAGCACCCTCCCCATGTTGAGGGCATGTGGCCTGGTACAGTTCAGGGGGGCGCTCTCTCATCCCCCTTCTTTTCCTGCAGGTTGCGTGCTCGGATAAGGGTCTGGTATGGATTTTTGGGGGGACCCCACGCCATTTAAAAAAAAAAAAATTGGCGCAGGGTTCCCCTTAAAATCCATACCAGACCTGAAGGGCCTGGTATGGAATTTGGGGGACCCCCACACATTTTTTTTTTTAAACTTTGGGTCAGGGTTCCCCTGTGGGGGAATCCCATGCCGTTTTTTTCAATGACTTTTATGTGTATTGCCGGGACCGACAATTCATTATAGCCGTGAGTACTTTTAAATGACTCATTTTGCTCTTGGACACGGGAAACATGCGCCAGTTTACAGGCATACTATAGACACCCCCTAGGTACGAAATTTAAAGGAATATTTCACTTTTTCACTTTTATTGTTTCACTTTAAGCATTATTAAAATCACTGCTCCCAGAAAAAACAGCCGTTTTTAAAACTTTTTTTTGCATTGATACATGTCCCCTGGGGCAGGACCCAGGTCCCCAAACACTTTTTATGACAATAACTTGCATATGAGCCTTTAAATTTAGCACTTTTGATTTTTTATGATCGTGTCCCATAGACTTTAACGGTGTTCGCATGTTCAAACAAATTTTTTGCCTGTTCACGTGTTCTGCTGCAAACCGAACCAGGGGGTGTTCGGCTCATCCCTAGATCAGGCACCATTTATCCAGGAGACACCTCTAGGATCTCTGCAGGTTCCTACAAGATTTATGTTGACCAGCAACATGAAAAACACAATGAGGCACCCAGTTTATTATTATTTTCTTAATATATATATTTATTTTATATATTTCAAGAAGTGCTAAAAACATGTAAGGACATTCTAAACTTCTTGAGGGCCCTATTGGATGTATTACTGACAATCTCTTGATTTCAGCGCTGCTGTTTTTCTTTAATAATTATATCTCATGTCACATATTCCAAAGATTTATTCCATAACACATCTATACACAAAATATAATATAAATATCTTGTAAGAAATGTTCTACATCCACAAAATTACCGCTATCCACAACCTTCCCTGACTCCAAAAATGACCCCTTTCATGGGCATGTACATTTTCTAGTATATCTTAAAACAAGGCTAAAATATCCCTATAATTCCAAATTATGGACCAAATGATATAAACAGAAAACATCAAGTCATTTCTTACTTTGCCGGTTTTCCACAAGTGGGGATCACTCATATTGGAAAAAGTTTTAGGCACAAAGTCTGGGCCTCGAAGAGTGGAAATGTTTTTAGACAAAATACATGAACTGTTAAGAAAAAGCCAGCTTTCTAAAATAAGATCGGTTGGAATTTCTTTCCTCTCATTAAAGGGGATATCGGCTCTGGCCGTGAAATGAACATTTCTCACATATTTGTGCAGCTTTTCATGGAAGACAGAAATACACAAATTATCATATACAGTTATACAAAGTCTGAGATAAATACAAAGTGGTCAGATTCAATGTACTAGTTGGCTATTCTATAAATGTGAATAGAAATGAAGGAATCAGGAGAATCACTTGTTGTTTATTTTTTAAATATCCTGCCATGTCTCCATATACATCTCTCTGATATGAAAAAAATCCTTCAACCCACTAATCCTGAGAATCATCAATCATTTGTTTTATTTTCAGATTGGATAATTTTGTATACAGTGCCTTGAAAAGGCATTCATACCCCTTGAAATTTTCCACATTTTGCCATGTTATAACCAAAAATGTAAATGTATTTTATTGGGATTTTATGTGATAGACCAACACAAAGTGGCACATAATTGTGAAGTGGAAGGAAAATGATAAATGGTTTTCAAAGCGTTTTACAAATAAATATGTGAAAAGTGTGGGGGGCATTTGTATTCAGCCCCCCCTGAGTCAATACTTTGTAGAACCACCTTTCACTGCAATTACAGCTGCAAGTCTTTTTGGGGATGTCTCTACCAGCTTGGCACCTCTAGAGAGTGAAATGTTTGCCTTCTTTGCAAAATAGCTGAAGCTCTGTCAGATTGGATGGAGAGCGTCTGTGAACAGCAATTTTCAAGTCTTGCCACAGATTCTCAATTAGATTTTGGTCTGGACTTTGACTGGGCCATTCTAAAGTCTCATCCACACGATCGGACTTTGTGCAAACTTTCCCTTGGATTTTTGTACAAAGGGCGTTGGCCTTAAACTAATTAAGCATACACACGGCAAGACTTTTTAAGCAACAAACATGAACGTAGTGACGTTTCAACGTAGTGATGACACTTCAAAAAGAGGACTTTCAATTGTCCGGCGCCACCCTTTGGTCAACTTCTGTATTGTTGTCTGATCTTTTGCATTGGTTCTGAGCATGCGTGTTTGTACAGTAGGTGACCGCGATATTGTGTCAATCTCGCCGCTGTTATCGGCGAGATTTGACACCTGCGAGCCCCGTCGTGGGAGCCAGCACCGAGCTGGCTCACTCATCGGGAAAGGAAAAATGTGTTGGGAAAGGAAAAATGTGTTTTTTCCTTTCGCGATGAGTGACAAGCATTGCCGACAGGTGTTTGTTATGAATCATGAGGGGGAACTCCATGCAAAATTTTACATAAAAAACCGGCATGGTTCCCCTCCAAGAGCATACCAGGCCATTGCGGCCCCCCTACCCCAAAGCACCTTGTCTCCATGTTGATGAGGACAAGGGCCACTTCCCAACAACCCTGGCCATTGGTTGTCGGGGTCTGCGGGCGGAGGGCTTATCGGAATCCGGGAGACCCTTTAATAAGGGGGCCCCCAGATCCCGGCTCCCCACTCTATGTGAATGAGTAGGGGTACATCGTACCCCTACTCATTCACCTGGGATAAAAAGTGTCAATAAAAAAACACTAGACAGGTTTTTAAAGTAATTTATTAGGCAGTTCCGGGGGTCTTCTTCCGACTTCGGGGGTTCATCCGACTTCTCTGCTCTCTCCAGCCTCTTCTCCCGGTGTCCGGCTCTTCTCCTGCTCTTTGGCCTCTTCTCCCACTCTCCGGCCTCTTCTCCAGGTCTCTGGTTCTTCTCCCGCTCTCCGGTTCTTCTGCTGGGCTCCTCCGCTATCTTCTGCTCTTTTGCTGCTCTTTTGCTAGCGTTGGCCCGGTCTTCTCCGTCGTCTTGTTCCTAGGCATAGGGCATGGTGACCCCGCCCCTTATGATGTCACAGTCCCATCATGCCCTGGGATTGTGACGTCATAAGGGGAGGGGTCACCGGGTGACATCACCCGATGACCACGCCCCATGCCTATATAAGTCGTTGTGCACCTCGCACACGGCATTACAGTGGGAGAGAGAGTCGTGTCAACATCAGAAGAAGGGAAGAGGGAACTTATCAGTTTGGTTGCCCTTCTCTGCACTTTCTCCAGTTCCCCGATATCCTTTTTGAGAACTGGAGCCCAAAACCGAACTGCATATTCCAGATGAGGTCTTACTAATGATTTGAACAGGGGCAAAATTATATCTCTCTCTCTGGAGTCCATACCTCTCTTAATACAAGAAAGGACTTTGCTCACTTTGGAAACCACAGCTTGGCATTGCATGTTATTATTGAGCTTATGATCTACCAAAACCACAGATCCTTCTCCACTATGGATTCCCCCAGTTGTACTCCCACTAGCATGTATAATGCATGCATATTCTTATCCCCCAAGTGCATAACTTTACATTTATCAACATTAAACCTCATCTGCCACATAGTCACCCAATTAGACATCCTGTAAGGACGTTATTCTACTGCATAGTTTGGTGTCATCTGCAAAGACAGAAATGTTACTTTTGATCCCAGACCCAATATAATTTATAAAGATATTAAAGATTCTCCTACCTGAGCTATGAATCTCTGCTGCTCCTCCAGAGTTACCACGTGCCTCTTGGCTGCTTCTCTGATGAATGCTCTCCTTGCCCGGCCTGTCAGTTTAGGTGGACGGCCATGTCTTGGTAGGTTTGCAGTTGTGCCATACTCTTTCCATTTTTGGATGATAGATTGAACAGTGCTCCGTGAGATGTTCAAAGCTTGGGAATTTTTTTTCTAACCTAAAACTACTTCCTTGGCCTTGGCCTGATGCTGTTTGTTCACTAAGGGTCTTTAACAAACCTCTGAGGGCTTCACAGAACAGCTGTATTAAATTACACACAGGTGGACTCTATTTATTAATTCAGTGACTTATGAAGGTAATTGGTTCCACTGGATTTTAGTTAGGGGTATCAGAGTAAAGGGGGCTGAAAACAAATGCACACCACACTTTTCATATATTTATTTGTAAAAATAAATTGAAAATCATTTATAATTTTCCTTCCACTTCACAATTATGTGCCACTTTGTGTTGGTCTATCACATAAAATCCCAATAAAATACATGTATGTTTTTGGTTGTAACATGACAAAATGTGGAAAATGTCAAGGAGTATAAATACTTTTCCAAGGCACTATATATGTATATATGTATGTATATATATATATATATATATATATATATATATATATATATATATATATATATATATATATACTGTATATATATATATATATATATATATATATATATAAAATCTCAAGTCAATTAAGTCCTCTTGGTATAAGAAATCAATCTCGAATGGTAAATGTCGTCTACAGTTTCTAAGATAATATATTATGGAATAATAAAGTTAAAATATTTATCAGGTGGTCAAAAACGGACAATTTAGGTAAAAAGATCTTGGGTCACACTATATTCCTGTGCAGACACTAATATTTGTTCTGTTTCACCATTAAGGCAATATCTTGCGTTGAGGCTTCCTGTTGAGTTTTTGTTTATTCACGCAATTGGTTTACCTTCGACAAAATCCTAGTTTATTAAAGTACTTCAAAAGGGTTTACGGTTTCTCCAGTTAGATTTCCCAATTTCATCTCATTCATTACGTATAGGGGCTGCAACAGAGGCAGCCAGAATCAGTTTATATTCTGCAGTATATAAAAATATCGGCAGATTGAAGTCGAATGCTTGTACTTCATATATTAGGCCTACTTTGTCTTTTTGAATTCTAGGTAAACAACTGATCATATGGATTGTCTGGAATTCCTATGTGTTATAGGCCAAACAAAGAGCAGCTTGCAGGATCTACACAGAAAATTTGAAATTGGACCTGCTGCTTTTTTGGATTTTTTTGGTAAGCGGGGTATGTTTTGGGAGGACTTGATGTCCTTGTCATATGGTTGGCCACCCTCAGATATTTTAATTATCCATTTAGGTGGTAATGACATTGGAAAAAAGAAAGACTTTAGATTTAATCTTTTACATGTGTACTACAGATCTATACCTCCCAACCGTCACTGATTTGCCAGGACTGTCCCGGAATTTCAAGCAAATCCAAGTGTCCTACGAATCCAGACTGAGTCCTCAAGTGGAGCACAGTACTGGAACAAGTTCTGGTACTGAACTCCACTGATCCCCCTGTCCAGTGCGTGCCGATCGGCTGCTCCGTGCTGCTGCAGTCAGGATCTCTCCCATACCCACACACCCGCCTGCCGACTCACCCCCTTCCCACTGTATGGGATGTATGGGGGAGGAGGTGGTGGGTTAGATCAGCTTCACCTCTTCCCCATGTCCCCGCCCACAACACCCAGCATTCAGCCAATCTGTGCTGAGAAGTGGTTGTGTGGATGGGAGATTTTAAAGCAGCCAGTGAGCCTGATGTCTGCCTGAGCCTCTGGACTGGGGAGCAGCCAGGCTGGGGTGAGTGAGCCTTCCCCTCCCTCTCTTTCTTCTATGTCACGTAGTAATCATTCCTTTTATGTCCCATAGCGTTCCTGCCTTCCATGACGCATAGCATTCCTGCCTTCCATGTCGCATAGCGTTCCTGCCTTCCATGTCGCATAGCGGTCCTGCCTTCCATGTCTCATAGCGTTCCTGCCTTCCATGTGGCATAGCATTCCTGACTTCCACATCCTAGAGCATTCTTTCCTTCCATGTGCCATAGTGTTCTTGCCTTCCATGTCCCATAGCGTCCCTGTCTTCCATGTCCCATAGCGTCCCTGCCTTCCATGTCCCATAGCGTTTCTGCCTTCCATAAAAGCCGAGTGGTTGAAGTTATGTGTGCATGTAATTTATTCATACGTTTTTATTAATGTGATGTAATATTTAAAAAAAATAAACAAACCAATAATAAAGGCCATGGCCAATTGTTTTTTCCAAAAGTAAAATTATTTCTGAACATTTATTGCATGTCTGTGAATAGCTGCTTGTAATCCAATGTAAAGGAAAAGGGGAACAGGTTCAAGGCCCCCTTATCCTAATGGGATTGCAGCAGCAGTAGTTTCAAGGCCCCCCAATACACTGGTGGGTACGGTGAGTCTTGTGACTGTCTGATTACGGGAGCCTTGTAACCCGGTTACCTGACCTTAGTAAGTTCTAGAGCCCTTTAGGGTCCCTATATAATGGGGCTTCCGATGGGCTTGGTGCCAGCCGGCTTAGGAGGTAATCGAGGGTGGAGCTCCCTACCCTCCCTCCCTTGTTGCGGTCTTTCTTTTTTTTTTTTTTTCCAAATATTCTCTATTGAAAATTTTTCCAGGTACATAAAAATAGAACATTGAGATATAATTAATTGTACAACTGGTGAATATAGAACGCATATAAGAATTTCGTACTCATCAATCACAGTTTACGTTCCAAAATTAAGTCTATTCTAATGTCATCATACTAACAAGGTATCTTCTTCTTTGTCATACAAGTTTACCTATTTATGTAGAGAATTAGTACGGTTATGTCATAACTCTGCAAATTTCTATGTACATTTATCAGTTGAGATTCACAATGTAGTGAACTAAAACACGTCACCTTTAACTCGATTAATCGGGAGGGAAAAAGAAAGAATAGGAACAGGGAGAACTAAAAGGTGTTTCAGGATGCAAGGTCATGTTCCAGACTGGAATAAGGAGTTCCATAAAGACCAGTTAGAGAAGTATTTTTTGTTCGAGCCATCTTTAAATGCTAGTATCTTTTCATATTCTGATACAGTTTTGATTTTTGCGGAAATTTCTCTCACGCTTGGAACTTTATTAGTTTTCCATTTACTCAGCAGTAGGGATCTGGCAGTAAATATGATGTGCATCGCTATTGATCTGACAGAAATTGGGTATTCTGACATACTAATGCTCAGAATTGCTTTTTCCAATGAGGGTTTTGCGAAGACCCCAGTGGTCCTCGCAATCAGTTTGAACACTTCCGTCCAGAAGCTGCGGAGATGGGGGCATGCCCATAATATATGGACCAGTGTCCCCACCTGACCGCATCCCCTCCAGCAAGTCAGAGTTAGCATCCTAGAATTTGGCTACTATGTATGGGGTGAAGTGCTACCTTGCTAGTAGTTTGACTGCCAGTTCCTCGTAACTAGAGCGTTTTGATAACTGATGATTAGGGATGAGCTTCGCGTTTGAGTCGAACCCAAATTGCGAACGATATGGGCCGTTCGCGCCAAATTCGTGTGGTGCGTCACGGCCCATAATTCACTGCGGCATCGCAGTGCATTGCTGGCTGATGATTGGCCAAGCATGCACTATGACCCGCATGCTTGGCCAATCACAGCGCCGTCGGTAGAGAGAGCTGTAATTGGCCAAAGCCAGGGTGGCTTTGGCCAATTATGGCTCAGGGGGTTTAGAACACGCCCCACACTATATAAGGCCGCCTACACGGCAGCCCTGTGTAGTGTGTTTCGGCATGCTTAGAGAGAGAGACAGTGTCATTACATTTGAGTTAGATAGATTAGGCAGAACAGTCAGTGAGTTAGCTGCACTTACAGTGTATTGTGTATATATATATATATATATATATATATATATATATATATATATGCATCCCAGGTGTTGTATGTATATATATATATATATATATATATATATATATACTGTATTCAGTTTAGCTAGATCCGTTCCTGTTATCTTCCTACTGACAGGCAGGCTTGTCTTGTTACAGTATTTACAGCTACCTGAAGAAAATTGCTGGTGTTCTTTTGATCCTATTAGTACCACAGTCAGGCAGCTAGACTATTTACAGTTAGTGTAGTGCGTCCTCCTCACAGTGTTCAGTTAAAGCTACAAGTTAGTTTAGTGTGACCTCTGCACAGTGTTCAGCTAAAACTACAAGTTAGTGTAGTGCATCCTCCTCACAGTGTTCAGCTAAAGCTACAAGTTAGTTTAGGCTGACCTCTGCACAGTGTGCAGCTAAAGCTACAAGTTAGGGTAGTGCGTCCTCCTCACAGTGTTCAGCTAAAGCTACAAGTTGGTGTAGTGCGTCCTCCCCACAGAGTTCAGCTAAAACTACAAGTTAGTGTAGTGCGACCTCTGCACAGTGTTCAGCTAAAGCTACAAGTTAGTTTAGTGTGACCTCTGCACAGTGTTCAGCTACAGTTACAAGTTAGGGTAGTGCGTCCTCCTCACAGTGTTCAGCTAAAGCTACAAGTTGGTGTAGTGCGTCCTCCTCACAGTGTTCAGCTAAAACTACAAGTTAGTGTAGTGCGCCCTCCGCACAGTGTTCGGCTAAAGCTACAAGTTAGTGTAGTGCGTCCTCCTCACAGTGTTCAGCTAAAGCTACAAGTTAGTTTAGTGTGACCTCTGCACAGTGTTCAGCTAAAGCTACAAGTTAGGGTAGTGCGTCCTCCTCACAGTGTTCAGCTAAAGCTACAAGTTAGTTTAGTGTGACCTCTGCACAGTGTTCAGCTAAAGCTACAAGTTAGGGTAGTGCGTCCTCCTCTCAGTGTTCAGCTAAAGCTACAAGTTGGTGTAGTGCGTCCTCCTCACAGTGTTCAGCTAAAACTACAAGTTAGTGTAGTGCGACCTCCACACAGTGTTCAGCTAAAGCTACAAGTTAGTGTAGTGCGTCCTCCTCACAGTGTTCAGCTAAAACTACAAGTTAGTGTAGTGCGACCCCTACACAGTGTTCAGCTAAAGCTACAAGTTAGTGTAGTCCGTCCTCCTCACAGTGTTCTGCTAAAATTACAAGTTAGTATAGTGCGACCTCTGCACAGTGTTCAGCTAAAGCTACAAGTTAGTGTAGTGCGTCCTCCTCACAGTGTTCAGCTAAAACTACAAGTTAGTTTTTTGCGAGCTCTGCACAGTGTTCAGCTAAAGCTACCTGTAGAAGGTTGGTGGTGTTTTCCTGATCCTATCACTACCACAGGCAGCTAAATAAGCTACAAGTTATTTTTTTGCGAGCTCTGCACAGTGTTCACCTAAAGCTACCTGTAGAAGGTTGGTGGTGTTTTCCTGATCCTATCACTACTGCAGGCAGCTAAATAAGCTACAAGTTAGTTTTTTGCGAGCTCTGCACAGTGTTCAGCTAAAGCTACCTGTAGAAGGTTGGTGGTGTTTTCCTGATCCTATCACTACCGCAGGCAGCTAAATGAGCTACAAGTTATTTTTTTGTGAGCTCTGCACAGTGTTCACCTAAAGCTACCTGTAGAAGGTTGGTGGTGTTTTCCTAAACCTATCACTAAGGCAGGCAGCTAAATAAGCTACAAGTTAGTTTTTTGCGAGCTCTGCACAGTGTTCAACTAAAGCTACCTGTAGAAGGTTGGTGGTGTTTTCCTGATCCTATCACTACCGCAGGCAGCTAAATAAGCTACAAGTTATTTTTTTGCGAGCTCTGCACAGTGTTCACCTATAGCTACCTGTAGAAGGTTGGTGGTGTTCTCATACTACAGGCAGGCAATTGATTTTGCTAGCTGCAGTATCAGTATATATATAGATATATATAGATATATATAGATATATATCTATATATATCTATATATATCTATATATCCCAGCTTGCTTAGTGCAGCTACAGGCCATTAATATGTCTGGAAGGCCAACAAGGAGAGGCAGACAGTCACAAGCCAATAAAAGAGGACAAGCAGGCTCTGTGTCTAGAGGCAACAGTGCTGGTCGTGGAGACAGTGCATCCTCATCAGCACGTGGCCGTGGGACACGCTTGGCCTTTTTTTCGGCAGCTGGCCATGTTCAGCCGCAACATGCGGAAGACTTGGTCGAGTGGATAACCAAGCCGTCCTCATCCTCCTCATCCTCTCTCACCCATGCTCAGGGTACTTTGTCTGGCAAAGCAGCTGCCAACGCGGCCTCTTCCCTCGGCTCAATGGCATCAGTGACTCCTTCCCTAGCCCCACCATGTCCTCCTGGGGAGTCCCTCGAACTGTTTGATCACAGTGTTGGGTACATGCTCCAGGAGGATGCCCAGCGTTTGGAAGGCTCTGATGATGATACTGAGCTAGATGAAGGCAGTAACGTGAGCACAGACAGAGGGGTGCCCAAGAAGGACAGCAATCTGGCAGTCATGCTCCCCCGGCTGCAGCATACTGCCAGGTTTGCTCCAGTGATGAGGAGGGAGGGGATGATGAGGTCACTGACTCAACATGGGTGCCTGATAGGAGAGAGGAGGAGGCGGCACATCACCAATGAGGGAGGATGCCCTCCAGGGGCCAGCCTAAGGGCAGCACACTGACTGCATCACACCCCAAAGCTCCGGATGTGCAGGGCGCTGCAGTCTCTGCGTGTTATTCAAAAAGTTCTTTGGTGTGGGCCTTTTTTGAGATGAGTGCATCAGATCGCACCGCTGCTATTTGCAACATATGTCTCAAGCGTATCTCGCGTGGCCAAAACATCTCCCGCTTGGGCACCACATGCTTGACCAGACATATGTTGACCTGCCATGCAGTTCGTTGGCAAGCGTATTTAAAAGACCCACACCAAAGAACAAAGAGGTCCTCTCCTTGCTCCTCATCAGGTGAGATCTCGAACCCCATTATACCTTCAGTCCTCTCTGAGACCTGCACTGAGAGGAATGAAGGTGTAGAATTAGGTGTGTCACAGCCAAGTACTTGCGGGCAATCTGCTTTTGGTACACCGACGTCAGATTGTACCAGGCAAATTTCCCTGCCCCAGCTGCTGCACCGCCGAAAGAAGTTCGCTCCCAGCCATCCACATGCCCAGCGGTTGAATGCTAGCTTGGCAAAATTGCTAGCACTTCAACTGCTGCCTTTTCAATTGGTAGACTCTGTCCCCTTCCGTGAGTTTGTGGAATGTGCGGTTCCTCAGTGGCAAGTACCCAAACGCCACTTTTTCTCACGGAAGGCGATTCCGGCTCTCTACCGGCATGTGGAAGGCAATGTCCATGCCTCGCTGGACAGGGCGGTCAGCGGTAAGGTGCATATTACCGCTGACTCATGGTCCAGCAGGCATGGACAGGGACGTTACCTAAGTTTCACGGCGCATTGGGTGACTCTGCTGGCAGCTGGGAAGGATGCAGGACAAGGTGCAGTAGTGTTGGAGGTTGTTCCGCCACCACGCCTCCAAAATGCCACTACTAATGATTGTGACACACCTCTCTCCTCCACCCCCTCCTCTTCTTCTTCCTCCATGGCCTCTTCCTGTGCTTTGTCCTCGGAACCAGCGGTGCTCCGTAGGCATTCAAGGGGCTACGCAAGTATGCAGGCCAAAAGATGCCATGCGGTGCTTGAGCTGGTGTGCTTGGGGGACAGGAGCCACACTGGGGCAGAGGTTCTGTCAACTCTGCAGGGGCAGGTTCAGAGGTGGTTGATGCCATGCCAACTTAAGGCAGGAATGGTGGTTTGCGACAATGGCACCAACCTCCTCTCTGCCCTCTGACAGGGACAAATGACCCATGTTCCCTGTTTGGTTCACGTCCTTAACTTGGTGGTGCAGTGGTTCTTGGGAAGGTACCCGGGCTTATAGGATGTCCTGAGGCAGGAAAGTCTGTGTGCATTTCCGCCGGTCATATAATGCCAGTGCTCGGCTGGCGGACCTCCGAAAGGAGTTCAACCTGCCCAAGAACCTGTGACATGCCCACCAGATGGAACTCAACGTTGGTCATGCTGCAGCGGCTGCACACACAGCAGAGGGCCATCAATGAGTACCTGTGCTACTATGGCACCAAGACAGGGTCAGGGGAGTTTTTTTTTCTTCCCCACGCCAGTGGGCCATGATCAGGAATGCATGCACTGTCCTGTCACCATTTGAGGAGGCCACAAGGATGGTGAGCAGTGACAGTGCATGCATTAGTGACACTGTCCCCCTTGTCCACCTGTTGGTGCACATGCTGCGTGGAATAATGGACAGGGCACTTGAGTCAGAACAGAGGCAGGAAGAGGAGGACTTCCTTAGCTCTCAAGGCCCCCTTTATCCAGACAGTGTTCCTGCGTGCCCACCGATCACACAGGAAGAGGACGAGGAGGAGGAGGAGGATTGTGTCAGTATGGAGGTAGAGCCTGGCACTCAGCATCAGCAGCAGTCTTTAAGGGATCAGTCCCAAGAAACACATGGACTTGTACGTGGCTGGGAGGAGGTGGCTGCGGACCATGTCGTCCTTAGTGACCCAGAGGACTCCGGACTGAATGCCTCAGCAAACCTACGCTGCATGGCCTCCCTGATCCTGCAAAGCCTGCCTAAGGATCCTCGTATTTGTGGTATCAAGGAGAAGGACCAATACTGGCTGGCAACCCTCCTTGATCCACGTTACAAGGGTAAGGTTGCTGACCTTATCTTGCCGTCGCAGAGGGAGCAGAGGATGAAACATCTTCGGGAGGCCTTGCAGAAAGGTCTGTCCAACGCGTTCCCAGAGACTGGGAGGTTACAAACTCCTGTTTCTGGACAACGTGTTGCTGAGGCTACGGTCAGTCAAAGAAGGAGCGGTGGAGAAGGTGGCCGTCTGACCGATGCGTTCAGACAATTTTTTAGTCCGCAGCCCCAAGGTATGATCAGTTCCAGCAACCATCGCCAGCGTCTGTTTTACATGGTGCAGGAATACCTAGGGGCAAGATCTGACTTGGACACCTTTCCCACCGAAAATCCTCTGGGTTACTGGGTCTTGAGGATGGATCACTGGCCAGAGCTTGCACAGTATGCAATTGAGCTACTGGCCTGTCCTGCATCCAGCGTTCTTTTGGAACGCACATTCAGTGCTGCTGGAGGCTTTGTAACCGATCACAGGGTGTGTCTGTCCACCAACTCAGTCGATCGACTGACCTTCATAAGAATGAATCAGTCTTGGATCACCACCAGCTACCAAGCACCTGATGCTGATGTAACCGAATCAATTTTTTTAAAATCTCAGATCCCTTTAAAGACTGCCTATGCTGATGCTGAGTGACTATCCTGAGTAATTATCCTCTTCCTCCTCAATGATCATGCTGATAGCTTGTAAGAACATTTTTGGTTCTGGGCACCGCCACCAGTGCCTAAGGCACAATTTTTCAGCCCCTGTTTAACAGGGGCGTGTAATTACAATTTTTGATGCAATACTTTGCAGCAAGGCTCGTTCCTGCATTCCAACTAGAGTTTCTGTGAGGGGTTGCAGTGTTGTGGCAGCAGCACCAGTGCCTAAGGCCCAATTTTTCAGCCCCTGTTTAACAGGGGCGTGTAATTACAATTTTTGATGCAATACTTTGCAGCAGGGCTCATTCCTGCGTTCCAACTAGAGTATCTGTAAGGGGTTGCAGTGTTGTGGCACCAGCACCAGTGCCTAAGGCCTAATTTTTCAGCCCCTGTTTAACAGGGGCGTGTAATTACAATTTTTGATGCAATACTTTGCAGCAGGACTCGTTTCTGCGTTCCAACTAGAGTATCTGTGAGGGGTTGCAGTATTGTGGCACCAGCACCAGTGTCTAAGGCCCAATTGTTCAGCCCCTGTTCAACAGGGGCATGTAATTACAATTCTTGATCTAATATTTCACAGCAGGGCCCTGTGAGGGCTTACAGTGTTGTGGCCACAACAACACCTAAGGCCCAAATTTCTGCTGAGTATATAGGGCAGGCCCCTACTTTCAAACATCCAACTTACAAACGACTCCTTTTTGCAAACAGAAGGAGACAACAGGAAGTGAGATGAAATCTACCCCTAGGAAGGGAAATTATCTCCTGTAAGAGTTAATATGGGAAAAACATTTCTCCTTTCCATTGATGCTTTATCACCAATCCTTGTTTCACAAAAAAACCCAAATTTTCAAAAAACATTTGTCATTGGGAAAAAAAGTGAGTTGAAATCTTCTGAAGAGGAGGACAGACAGCACAACAAATGTCACAGGGGTGATAACCCTTCCCTTTTCCAAAAAGCTTAAAATAGATTTTTTTGGCTGGAGCAAAACACGTTAAAAATGTACCAGTTCATAATTACAAACAGATTCTACTTAACAACAAACCTACAGTCCCTGTCTTGTTTGCACCGCCTGTATACTGCTGTTCAGAGTACAGAGCCTGTATACTGCTGTTTCCTTTTTTAATTTGGGTGCGGGGTTCCCCTTAATATCCATACAAGACCCAAAGGGCCTGGTAATGGACTGGGGGGTACCCATGCCATTTGTCTCACTGATTTTCATCCATATTGCCAGGACCCGACATTACATTAAAGCCGCAAGCAGTTTTAAATGACTTTTTTTCCTTTAAAAATGACATTTTGTG
Organism: Aquarana catesbeiana; assembly: GCF_042186555.1. NCBI lineage: Eukaryota > Metazoa > Chordata > Amphibia > Anura > Ranidae > Aquarana > Aquarana catesbeiana. The sequence goes on from NC_133324.1 coordinate 957,131,617, forward strand.
CAGGGACTGTTCTAAGCATGGGAAACATGCGCCACTTTACAGGTATACTATAGACACCCCCCAGGTACGATATTTAAAGGAATATTTCACTTTTTTTTTTACTTTAAGCATCATTAAAATCACTGCTCCCGAAAAAACGGCCCTTTTTAAACGTTTTTTTTGCATTGATACATGTCCCCTGGGGCAGGACCCGGGTCCCCAAACCATTTTTAGGACAATACCATGCAAATTAGCCTTTAAAATGAGCACTTTTGATTTCGAACGTTCGAGTCCCTTAGATGTCAATGGGGTTCTAACGTTCGTGCGAATATTCGATCTGTTCGCAGGTTCTGGTGCGAACCGAACCGGGGGGGTGTTCGGCTCATCCGTACTGATGATTACATTTAATTGCCATTATCCATTGTTTGTCTGTAAAGGTCTTGCCCATATCTTTTTCCCATTTGATTAAATGGTTAAATTTGAGGAAGGTTCTTTAGGCATTGATTAGTTCCTACATCTGGAGATACCTTTAGCTCTAGGATTGGAGGAATTAAGGTGTTTCCAAACTGGAGTGGGAATGAGGGAATGTGTTGTATTTTGTTGTCGGAGCCATGCGGAAACTTGTAGGTAAGTGAGAAACTCCGAAGTGGGTATGTCAAACTTAGATTGAATGTCTTTGAAGGGTATTAGTACATCTCCTTGCATAAGGTCTTGTAAGAGGGATATGCCTTTTTGAAGCCATTGGGTCAGGGAAATATTTGGGATCAGCCATATAAGTGCTTCTAATGGGATAGGGACGTTTATACTATGAACATTTGAGCTGGAGGTGTCTTTCAAATAAGTCCATGCTTGTAATGATGCTAGTATAGTAGGATGCTCTGGCAGGGGAGTTATGGATTGTAGATTATGTGCATGTATAAGGGACCTCAGGGATTTAGGATGTAACCGTGCCTGTTCTAACTGGCACCAAGGTTTAATTTGTTTTTGGTCGAACCAGTTTCTAAGCTGATCTAGTATTGCTGCTGTATAGTAATCTTTAAGTATTGGAATACCCAGTCCGCCCGCAGTTTTGTGTTTTCCTTGCATACAAGCAGGATATCTAGCTCTTTTACCTGTCCATATAAAGTTGGACATTTGTTTTTGCATGGAAGAGAGAAAGGATGGTGGTAAGGGAATAGGAAGGGCCCTAAAGAGGTATACTATTTTAGGTAGTAGTAGCATTTTGTAGGCTGCTAGGCGGCCACTCCATGAAAGATAGAATTTCTGGTATCTAGTAATATCTTTTTGGAATTCACAGAGTATATGTTGGTAGTTAATTTGGAACAAATTGGCGACAGGGGAGGTCAGTTGGATTCCTAAATAGGATATGGAATTGGGGGACCAGGGGTATGGAAAGTTCTTTTGTATAATGGCTTTGGTGGATTCATTTATAGCTATTCCTAGAATGTTAGACTTAGACGCATTGACCTTATAGTATGCTACTTTGCTAAATTTCAAAAGTGTCTCGTGTGCTGCAGATAAGGAGTTATATGGGTTTGACAGAGTTAGTATAACATCATCTGTGAAGAGTGATATTTTATGGTGTTTATCCTGTGATGGAATGCCTTGAATTAATGTATTATTTCTGTTTTTTTCTGCTAGCGGTTTCATGACCATAGCAAAAATTAATGGAGACAGGGGGCACCCCTGTCTTGTTCCATTTGCTATCTGGAAATTTCTTGAGAACATACCTTCGGTAAACACAAAGGCAGATGGGGAAGAGTACAATGCTAGAATAGCCTGTTGGATTGGACCTGTCAGGCCGAATTTCTCCAAAACCTTTGACAAATATCCCCAGTTTACTCTGTCAAAGGCCTTCTCTGCATCCAGAGTGAGAAGCAGAGAAGGCCTTTTTGACTTTTCAGCCAGATGGAGTATGTTTAACATTCTCCTTGTGGCATTGTTTGCTTGCTGGCCTGACATGAAACCCACCTGATCTTGGTTAATGAGCCTTGATAAAAGAGAGGATAATCTGCAATTATTTTGGCATATGGTTTAACATCGACATTTGATAAAGAAATGGGTCTGAAGTTTTGTGGGGCTGAAGGCTCTTTGCCGGGTTTTGGCAATGTTATTATGGTTGATGTTAACATTTCTTTTGGGAATGAGGCATTGGACATTGCGGTATCAAAGACTTGCTTCAGGTATGGAGAAAGCTCATGTTGGAACAGTTGGTAGTATTCGGAAGAGTATCCATCTGGGCCTGGTGATTTGTTGTGAGGCATATTCCTAATTGTTTTTTCTATTTCAGGGACAGTAAATGGCGAATTGAGCATAGATAGCTCTGTTGGGGACACTTTTGGTAGGTGAAGTGTTGCCAAAAATTCTGAGATCAAGTTGTCAGAAGGTTGAGAATTATCTGGGTCATCTTTAAGGCTGTATAAGGCTTCGTAGTAATCGCTAAATGCGTCTGCTACATCCTTTGGATTTGAAACTACTTTGTAAGTTTTGGGGTTAAGCATGTGTGGGATTCTTTGTTTTGCTGATCTTTCTTTCATCTGGTTTGCCAGCAGTTTCCCCGCTTTGTTGCTGCATCTATAGTTATTTGCTTTCAGAATACAAATGCGGTTTTCCTGCTGGGAAACCAGAAGAGTTCTTAAATCTTGTCTAGCATAAAATAGTAGATCTCTAGTCTTTTGTGTGGAATTTTGTTTATTAGAGGATGCTAGTGTATTTATTGTGTTCAACAAGTCATTTAGCCGCTCCGCCCTCTGCCTTTTGAGTCTAGCGCTCTGTTGTATAAGTAAACTACGTATAAATACTTTGTTGGTGTTCCAGATTGTGAATGGGTCGGCCACCGATGGAGCGTTTAATTCAAAAAATTCTTTCATAGACTGTCTTATAAATTTTGTGTTTTCAGGTTGAGATAGTGAGATAGTGTTGGTGGTTATTCGGTAAGTACACATCAACCAATGTATATTTGATGTTGGAAATCTCGCAGACAAGGATAATAAATCTGCCGGAATCATCAAGATGGGCTTTAAGCTGTGTGAAAGGAATAGAGTCCTTTACTGCTATTGCCACTCCTCTCCTCCTTTCTTTTTTGGGCCATTTGCCATGTATATATGAGGGAATTTGCGGTGTTTAAAGGTTGGATGGTTATTGGAGATAAAATGAGTCTCTTGAAAGCAAATGATGTCACATTTGAGTTTGGATGCTTCTTTCCAGGCCATTTGGCGTTTGTGTGGACTGTTTAGGCCCTTCACATTTAGTGATGTTATGTTGAGAGCCATACTCGGGGCTATTATCTTGAGGGTTTCTTCAATATGCTTTCAGCCTGTTTCATTTTCTGAACTGGCGCGGGTGGATGGAGGTGACTGTGGTGTGTTTTTTTCATTGTCGTATGGGTCTAGTATTTGCCACTCTCGCATAAGACGAATTCCATCTTTGACACTGGTCACCACATGTGATTTACCTTCTCTGGTGATCAACAACTTGGCTGGGTACAGCCATCTGTATTGGATGTGGTGGTTGTTGAGAGGTTTGGTTATTGTGGCCAGTTGCTTGCGTTGTTGCATGGTGAATGCCGAGAGATCAGCAAAGAATGATAAATCTTGCAGTTCTAAGGGAAGGCTGTCACGTCTTCTTGCTGCCGCCATGAACTGGTCTTTGATGTGGTAAAAGTGGACTCGGACTATTGTGTCCCTGGGGAGATGAGCTGGTATATTCCTGGGTCTTGGTAATACGGTGAATACGGTCGATAATTAGGTCCTCTAGTGGCGCATCTGGTAGTGCAGCTTTCATAAGGTTTAGAAAATATTCTTTCAGATCAGGGGGTTTCACCGATTCGGGGATCCCCCTTATTTTGACATTGTTACATCTTGATCTATCTTCCAAATCGGCTATTTTCATTTTGAGGGACAAAAGATCATCATCCCTATCATTGTGGGCATCAACCATGTCGTTGAGGGTTGACTCAAATTCGCCCATCTTAGTTTCAATGTGGGATACTCTGTTAGCTACTGCTGACACTTCTGATTTAAATTGCTGAGTAATGGACATTATGTCAGTGTGTAGTGTAGATCGCAGAGACACCAGCATGTTTTTTAGAGTAGTGTCCATGAACTGAAATTAACCAGTTATACAATGTGTGAATGTATAAATGTGAATCAAAAACTCATTCAAGTGCAATAGTGAGATAAATACATAAATAAAAGTGGATAAAAAAGGATCAAAAAGTCCATATGTGAAATATGAAACAGCAAAATGAACTCCTAATTGCTGGAAGTCCACATGTGAAGTGTCAAATGATGAGGAGCTTTCTTCTCAATTTCCAATCACAGGAAAACACCAAAAAGCATATAAATATTCAATAGGAAAAGGTAGGTACCCTTACCAGATCGGTAGGATGTACAGACCATATGGCGGTGTGTCAAAAGGCATAAAGCGGATCTCTCGTGATGAGATGACATCGAACTAGACAATATCCTGTATGTCACAAACTTCAATGGACACAAGAAGAAGAAGGATGGTCCCAAATGGAGACTCGAGGGCTGTTACCACGACACTCGTTTCCAGGAAAGGATGGTCCAGGAATAATCAACGGCATTCAAACATGGGAGGAAGAAAAGGTGAACTCCACATGGTGCAGGTCAATCAAAACTGGGATTTATTGGAATAAAACGCCATACATAGATAAAAAGTGATCACAATAGCAAAAAGGATAAAAATGGCAATGTGGGAAGTTAAAAATGCTAGCCCTGTTCGTTTCAACTAAAAAGTCTTCAACAGGGGCATGAATTAGCCTCCCCACATTGCTCTTATTTGTAGACTATACAATAATTAAAAATTGAGCAGGATCCACCTCCATCATGGTGGAACCGGAAGTAAAGGTAACTGCATCCCAAAGTATCCTATGTATATGCATATAACCAAACCTTTTTAACTGAACATTCAAAGTCCAAAGTATTAAAATACAGGGAAACTTAAAAATAATATTAGTAATGCCAATGGCATCTGGGACACAAGGATAAAGCTATCACCGGAAGTGTACCAAGCCTCGAGGCTGTACAGAAAGATAGGGCCAGAGACAATAGCGTCACGTCCGCCTGCACACAGGAGGCTTGCGTTCCAAGACTCGTGTGTGTAAAGGAAGTCATCACAGCCGAAACGCCGCATCACTTCATCTGATAGACAATCCCTTACCAGGGGACATCCCCCTTGACACCGCCGACCTACGTCTGGCGCAGGCTCAATAGGGACAACGTCAGACAGGGAAGGCATAACGGAGAGGGATTAGTATAAGATCAGAATGAAAAGTGACATAAACTAATCATTCAGAATAGCGATTACAAAACAATATAAGAATATTGGAATATTCAAATGAATAAATAAAACAGTGAGCAGGATATAAAAATATATAAAAATTCAGTAACCTGTATAATGAGATTTTCCTATTACAGGGAAAATTCCTCAGGTAGAGCCACTAGAGGAGCAGGCAAGTAATACGTGTCCAAACACTTATATCCAGTGTATGTTCACGCCACAATGCCATCTTGTGGAGAGGGAACATGGCAAAAACCAGAGTGAGAGCGATAATGGTATCCCTGCTCCCATAACGGGTGCGAGAGCACTCGCCCACAACAACCAGTAAGCATGGACCACCCTCACACGATGCTGTCTCAATGTCCTGTAGGGATGCCTGGGATCCTGCCCACAGTTATAACACATCCGCAAAAAATAAAAAAATTAATGGATGACTGAAGTAACATGAGTAATAAAAAATAAAAAATGGAAATAAAAAAAGAAACCCAAAGGTTGTCATATAAGACTTAAAAACACTGCTACGCCCCAATATAGGAAACTCAGAATGAAAAGGGAAAAAAAGAAAACAAAGAAAAAGGAACAGGATAAAAAGAAGGAACATAGAGCTACTAGTAGGGGTAAATCATGGTCCAAGATCACAGCAAAAGGTGCCACTCACACCCGGTTGATGAAGCAATTGATGTCCCATTCTACATTCATAACATGGGGCGAGTAGCACCTCAACTCCTAGATCCAATAGGTCTTGAGGAGGATTATGTCAGCATGGATGTAGAGGATAACACTCAGTAGCAATCTTCAAGGGATGGTTTTCAGTCCCCAAAAACCCAAGGAGTTGTACGTGGTTGGGAGGAGGTCGCTCCTGAAAACGTCCTCCTCAGTAGGGATGAGCTTCGAGTTTGAGTCGAACTCATGTTCGACTCGAACATTGGCTGTTCGCAAGTTCGCCGAACAGCGAACAATTTGGGGTGTTCGCGGCAAATTCGAATGCCGCAGAACACCCTTTAAAAGTCTATGGGAGAAATCAAAAGTGCTAATTTTAAAGGCTAATATGCAAGTTATTGTCATAAAAAGTGTTTGGGGACCCAGGTCCTGCCCCAGGGGACATGGATCAATGCAAAAAAAGTTTTAAAAACGGCAGTTTTTTCAGGAGCAGTGCTTTTAATAATGCTTAAAGTCAAACAATAAAAGTGTAATATCCCTTTAAATTTCGAACCTGGGGGGTGTCTATAGTATGCCTGTAAAAGGGCGCATGTTTCCCGTGTTTAGAACAGTCTGACAGCAAAATTACATTTTGAAGGAAAAAACTCATTTAACTACCCGCGGCTATTGCATTGCCGACAATACACATAGAAGTTCATTGATAAAAACGGCATGGGAATTCCCCAAAGGGGAACCCCGAACCAAAATTTAAAAAAAAAATGACGTGGGAGTCCCCCTAAATTCCATACCAGGCCCTTCAGGTCTGATATGGATATTAAGGGGAAACCCGGCCAAAATTAAAAAAAAAAAATGATGTGGGGTTCCCCCTAAATTCCATACCAGACCCTTCAGGTCTGGTATGGATTTTAAGGGGAACCCCGCGCCAAAAAAAAAAAAAAAAAAAAACGGCGTGGGGTCCCCCCAAAAATCCATACCAGACCCTTATCCGAGCACGCAACCTGGCAGGCCGCAGGAAAAGAGTGGGGGACGAGAGTGCGCCCCCCCTTCCTGAACCGTACCAGGCCACATGCCCTCAACATTGGGAGGGTGCTTTGGGGTAGCCCCCCAAAACACTTTGTCCCCATGTTGATGAGGACAAGGGCCTCATCCCCACAACCCTGGCCGGTGGTTGTGGGGGTCTGCGGGCGGGGGGCTTATCGGAATCTGGAAGCCCCCTTTAACAAGGGGACCCCCAGATCCCGGCCCCCCCCTGTGTGAAATGGTAAGGGGGTACTTACCCCTACCATTTCACTAAAAAACTGTCAAAAATGTTAAAAATGACAAGAGACAGTTTTTGACAATTCCTTTATTTAAATACTTCTTCTTTCTTCTATCTTCCTTCATCTTCTGGTTCTTCTGGTTCTTCTGGCTCTTCTGGTTCTTCCTCTGGCATTCTCGTCCAGCATCTCCTCCGCGGCGTCTACTATCTTCTTCTCCTCGGGCCGCTCCGCACCCATGGCATTGGGGGGAGGCTCCTGCTCTTCTCTTCTTCTTTTCTTCTCTTCTTCTCTTCTTCATTTTCTTCTCCGGGCCGCTCCGCACCCATGCTGGCATGGAGGGAGGCTCCCGCTGTGTGACGGCGCTCCTCGTCTGACAGTTCTTAAATAACGGGGGGCGGGGCCACCCAGTGACCCCGCCCCCTCTGACGCACGGGACATGACGGGACTTTCCTGTGGCATTCCCCGTGACGTCACAGGGAAGTCCCGTCAAGTCACCGTGCGTCAGAGGGGGGCGGGGTCACCGGGTGGCCCCGCCCCCCGTTATTTAAGAACTGTCAGACGAGGAGCGCCGTCACACAGCGGGAGCCTCCCTCCATGCCAGCATGGGTGCGGAGCGGCCCGGAGAAGAAAATGAAGAAGAGAAGAAGAGAAAAAAAGAAGAAGAGAAGAGCGGGAGCCTCCCCCCAATGCCATGGGTGCGGAGCGGCCCGAGGAGAAGAAGATAGAAGACGCCGCGGAGGAGATGCTGTACGAGAACGCCGGAGGAAGAACCAGAAGAGCCAGAAGAACCAGAAGAACCAGAAGATGAAGGAAGATAGAAGAAAGAAGAAGCATTTAAATAAAGGAATTGTCAAAAACTGTCTCTTGTCATTTTTAACATTTTTGACAGTTTTTTAGTGAAATGGTAGGGGTAAGTACCCCCTTACCATTTCACACAGGGGGGGGCCGGGATCTGGGGGTCCCCTTGTTAAAGGGGGCTTCCAGATTCCGATAAGCCCCCCGCCCGCAGACCCCCACAACCACCGGCCAGGGTTGTGGGGATGAGGCCCTTGTCCTCATCAACATGGGGACAAGGTGTTTTGGGGGGCTACCCCAAAGCACCCTCCCAATGTTGAGGGCATGTGGCCTGGTACGGTTCAGGAGGGGGGGGCGCACTCTCGTCCCCCCCTCTTTTCCTGCGGCCTGCCAGGTTGCATGCTCGGATAAGGGTCTGGTATGGATTTTTGGGGGGACCCCACGCCGTTTTTTTTTTTTGGCGCGGGGTTCCCCTTAAAATCCATACCAGACCTGAAGGGTCTGGTATGGAATTTAGGGGGAACCCCACGTCATTTTTTTTTTTTTTATTTTGGCCGGGGTTCCCCTTAATATCCATACCAGACCTGAAGGGCCTGGTATGGAATTTAGGGGGACTCCCACGTCATTTTTTTTTTAAATTTTGGTTCGGGGTTCCCCTTTGGGGAATTCCCATGCCGTTTTTATCAATGAACTTCTATGTGTATTGTCGGCAATGCAATAGCCGCGGGTAGTTAAATGAGTTTTTTCCTTCAAAATGTCATTTTGCTGTCAGACTGTTCTAAACACAGGAAACATGCGCCCCTTTACAGGCATACTATAGACACCCCCCAGCTACGAAATTTAAAGGGATATTACACTTTTATTGTTTGACTTTAAGCATTATTAAAATCACTGCTCCTGAAAAAACGTCCGTTTTTAAAACTTTTTTTTGCATTGATCCATGTCCCCTGGGGCAGGACCCGGGTCCCCAAACACTTTTTATGACAATAACTTGCATATTAGCCTTTAAAATTAGCACTTTTGATTATTCATGTTCGTGTCCCATAGACTTTAACGGTGTTCGCGTGTTCGAACAAACTTTTTTCCTGTTCGCATGTTCTGGTGCGAACCGAACAGGGGGGTGTTCGGCTCATCCCTACTCCTCAGTCACCCAGAGGATTCACAATTGAATGCATCTGCAAACTTACGCTGCATGGCCTCCCTGTTTCTACAAAGCCTGCAAAAGGACCCTAGGATTCATTGTATCAACTAGAGGGATCATTACTCGCTGGAAAACCTTCTTGATCCACGTTACAAGGGTAAGGTTGCAGAACTCATCTTGCCTTCGCAGAGGGAGCAGAGGATAAAACATCTTCAGAAGGCCATGAAGAAAGGTTTGTGCAATGCGTTTCCAGACACTGGGAGGTTACAATTTCCTGGTGCTGGACAACGTGTTGCTGAGGCTTTGTTCAGTCAGAGGAAGAGTGGTGGAAAAGGTGGCCATCTGACCGACGCCTTTAGACAATTTTTCAGTTCTCAGCGCCAAGGTCTGATCGATTCAAGCAACCATCACCAGCGTCTGCATTACATGGTGCAGGAATATCTAGGGGCAAGAGCAGACTTGGAAACCTTTCCAACAGAGCATCCACTGGGTTACTGGGTCTTGAGGATGGACCACTGGACAGAACTTGCTCAATATGCAATTGACATACTGGCCTATCCTGCATCTAGCGTTCTTTCTGTACATAGTGCTGCTGGAGGGTTTGTAATGGAGCATAGAGTGCGCCTGTCCACAGACTCCGTTGATAGGCTCACATTCATAAAAATGAATCAGTCTTGGATCAGCAGCAGCTATCAAGCACCTGATGCTGATGTAACTGATTTATTTTTCTATGGATGTGGGATCCCTTGAAGACTGCCTATGCTGAGTGACTATCCTATTCCTTCTCAATCTTGATAATGCTAGCTTCCAACAGTATTTTTGGTTTAGGACACCACCACCACTGCCTAAGGCCCAATTTTTCTGCCCCTGTTTAACAGGGCCATGTAATTACAATTTTTGATCAAATATTTCACAGCAGGGCCCGTTCCTGTGCCCAACCAGAGTATCTGTGAGGGGTTACAGTGTTGTGGCACCACCACCACCACTGCCTAAGGCCCAATTTTTCTGTATCTGTTTAACAGGGGCATGTAATTAAAATTTTTGATCTAATATTTCACAGCAAGGGCCCATTCCTGCGCTCACCAAGAGTAACTGTGAGGGCTTACAGTGTTGTGGCACCACCACCACCAAAGGCCCAATTTTTCTGCCCCTGTTTAACAGGGGCATGTAAATACAATTCTTGATATAATATTTCATAGCAGGGCCCGTTCCTGTGCCCAACAAGAGTATCTGTGAGGGGTTACAGTGTTGTGGCACCACCACCACCACTGCCTAAGGCCCGGTTTTCTGTAGAATAAATAGGGCAGGCCGTATAGTATATATACTTCTGTTCAGAGTATATAGTGCCTTGGGGCACCCCAATGCCATTTTTTTTTAAATTTGGGTGCAGGTTCCCCTTAATATCCATACCAGTCCCAAAGAGTCTGGTAATGGGCTGGGGGCGGGACCCATGCCATTTTTCTCAATGATTTTCATCTATATTGCCGGGACACATTACAGCCGCAAGCAGTGTTAAATGACTTTTTTTCCTTTAGAAATGTCATTTTGCATTTTGGTATTGTATTGTTCTAAACACGGAAAAACTGCGCCATTTTACAGGCATACTATAGACATCCCCCAGGCATGCTATTTAAAGGAATATTTCATTTTTATTGTTTCACTTTAAGCATTCTTGAAATCACTGCTCCCGAAAAAAACGGGCGTTTTTAAAACTTTTTTTTGTATTTATACATGTCCCCTGGGGGCAGGATCCGGGTCCTCAAACACTTTTGTACACAATTGCGACGCACAAAGTTCCACGCATGCTCGGAATAAAGCAGAAGAGCCACACTGGCTATTTAACTTAATTTTTCTTGGCTCGTCGTACATGTTGTACGTCACCGCGTTCTTGACGTTCGGAATTTCCGACAGGATTTGTGTGACCGTGTGTATGCAAGGCAAGTTTGAGCCAACATCCGTCGGAAAAAAAGCCATGGATTTTGTTGTCGGAAAATCCTATCGTGCGTACAGGGCATTAGGGTTCTGACATCATGGCTACCTCGCCAGTGTCTTGTATAGGGTACAATATTGGAGAAAAAATGATCCGCACTCCGGTTGTTGCTCTTAAAATTCTTCATTTTATTTAATGTTTTTTGAATTTTATGGTGTGCTTCTTTATGCATATGTCTATACGTGTATAAATGTATGCACGTGTGTTTACATGCGTGTGTGTACATACATGTGCATATTGTCACTACAAGGTGTCTGAAAATTAGTGGCATACACATGGATCACTGGGAGGAGCCTGTGATCTTTAGAGCTACTATTTATTTCAAAGTTTTATGTCTGTAATGTGGTTATGACTAAGGACTTATAGGCTGAAATGCGTCAACTGACATATCTGCGTTTGTTCACTGTGGCTATTCAATAAAATGAAGACATTTTAAGAGCAACAATCGGAGTGCGAATCATTTCTACATTACTCTACTCAGCCAGCATCTGTGGATCGAGCACCTGAGAGCTCTGCTATCTATGTGGTGTATGGGTAGTAGCACTGACTTTTCTGTTTATACTTTGGACTTTTTTCGTTTGTTAGTGCTCCCTGTAAAAAAACAAGATTGCTATTTATAGCTTGATACCTGTTATTGCCACAGTGACAAACTTCCTGATATGGAACTTCACTTGAGTGAGACAACCAAGGACAATGTGGTCCCACAAACACGCAGAGATCGTGGCAATACAGTTTTTACAAGGGATTCCTCACAGGTCCTGGACAGCACAGCCTGTGAAGTGGAGTTTAACAAATAATTTGCCATATAAAATCAGAGGTCGCCCTGTGGTGGGATCTTACCAGTTTAAACCAGTATTTGGGTGAACAAATGATTCCACGGGGGTTACGTATTAAAAAGATTCCCACTACAGTCTATTCTGGGATCTTTGTACAGGAATGGAATGCCATCTTGTCCAACTGCTCATTTGAACCATAGCTCACAACTCTCCCTAATTTCAAGGGACTGTCCCTCATTTGGAGCAAAGTCCCTCTGTCCCTCATTCCTCCTCATTTATCCCTCATTTTGGTCTGATCTGTATAGTTGTATATAAAATGCACTATTTATCTTTCAAAAAGTGTTTCCCAGTGCTAAACCTTTCATCCAATATCTAAATTGCTGCATTTGTAAATTCCAAATGCCAGTATAAAGGAATAGTAGTGGTAAAAAAACACTTGTGGGTTTAACCAATCTTTTTTTTTTGTACAATTCTCCTTTAAGGGGGGCATGGCAGGTGGCGTGTCCTATGCCTAAATACTTTTGCTAATAGGTGTCCCTCATTCCCATCTCAGAAAGTTGGGAGGTATGACTGAACTGATGAGACTAATTGGGGATAAATGGGGAGTACTCAGAATGGTCAGGGGTGGGTAGTGGGGTTCCCCAGGGTTCTGTGCTGGGACCAATCCTATTTAATTTGTTCATAAACGACCTGGAGGATGGGATAAACAGTTCAATCTCTGTATTTGCAGACGATACTAAGCTAAGCAGGGCAATAACTTCTCCGCAGGATGTGGAAACCTTGCAAAAAAAGATCTGAACAAATGAATGGGGTGGGCAACTACATGGCAAATGAGGTTCAATGTAGAAAAATGTAAAATAATGCATTTGGGTGGCAAAAATATGAATGCAATCTATACACGGGGGGGGGGGGGAACCTCTGGGGAATCAAGGATGGAAAAGGACCTGGGGGTCCTAGTAGATGATAGGTTTAACAATGGCATGTAATGCCAAGCTGCTGCTAACAAAGCAAACAGAATATTGGCATGCATTAAAAAGGGATCAACTCCAGAGATAAAACAATAATTTTCCAGCTCTACAAGACTCTGGTCCAGCCGCACCTAGAGTATGCTGTCCAGTTCTGGGCACCAGTCCTCAGGAAGGATGTACTGGAAATGGAGCGAGAACAAAGAAGGGCAACAAAGCTAATAAAGGGTCTGGAGGATCTTAGTTATGAGGAAAGGTTGCGAGCACTGAACTTATTCTCTCTGGAGAAGAGACACTTTAGAGGGGATATGATTTCAATTTATAAATACCGTACTGGCGGAAAGAAGTTTAACAAGACTTGTGGCCACTCATTAAAATTAGAAGAATAGAGGTTTAACCGTAAACTACGTAGAGGGTTCTTTACTGTAAGAGCGGCAAGGATGTGGAATTCCCTTCCACAGGCGGTGGTCTCAGCGGGGAGCATTGATAGTTTCAAGAAACTATTAGATAATCACCTGAATGACCGCAACATACAGGGATATATAATGTAATACTGACACATAATCACACACATAGGTTGGACTTGATGGGCTTGTGTCTTTTTTCAACCTCACCTACTATGTAACTATGTAACTAATTGTCCAGTATGAACAGGAGTGTTTGGACAAAATCAACTCAAGCATCAAAGATCAGAAAGAAGCAGTAAACAAGTTTGTAAATTTACCAACATATTCACGGATTCACAGAACAAACTGCATCGGATGATAGAGGAATTAGAAACACAGATTAAGTGGAAAGGACTAAATACTTCCATGATGTGGATGATTACCAGAAAAATACAGTTTATGAGTGGGGCAGGAGGAGTGGAAGCTTCAGCTCTACACCACAGTCTATTCTCAGGAGAAAACAAAGATCTGCCAGTACTGTATAATTAAGAAAGTGGGCTTCAGCTCTCCGGAGGCATCGGATTTCTTATCTGAAGTTTCAGATACAGCTGAGAGGGAAGGTTTGTCTGTCTCTGAGACTCCTGCAGTTCTGAGAGCATCCACTCCTCGAGTCTCTTCAGACAAGGTCTTTTTCAGTGGAATTGCTAACAGCACTCAAAGAAAAAACAAACAACCAGAAAACAGGACACTGCATGAAAATGCGAGGGGGGAGAAGACGGAGATCGGCGATATCCACAGAGGAGAAGAAAATAAGCAGCAAATTATCTACCATCACTTCAGTAGTTAATTTAACAGATGAGGTTTTAACTGATTCTGAATTATTTCTGTTGTCACGAGGTCTATCTTTTTTCACCCACCTATCATTTTGATATTTTCAACACCATTTTGGACACCAATTGGATTGTCAGGAACCTCCTGTTGCGGAAACATTTCCAACAGGGAACGGATGAACAGGTGGATGACCCACTGACATCAGAGATGGTGAGTGAATCTGACCAAAATCAACCAACTGTAGAACAAGATGTTTGTCCGCATGTTTCCTCTTTAATGTTTCAGGACTCATCTGCATCATTAACTTTAGAACATCTGTACTCTGAATCACATATGGGCTCCTATGGAGTTTCATGTAGTACATCACAATATGGGGACAAGTTTTTCTACCCTGCAAATGCAAGAAATTCCACTATAGATACTTTTCAGGCTGTAATAGAGGGGGAACTGATACAATTGAAACAATGTAGCTTAACATCTAGGAAAACTACCATCTCTAAGGATGAGAGACGGGCTCTACAGCAGTTAAAAGACAACAAGGGGTTAGTGATAAAGGAAGCAGATAAGGGAGGAGCAGTGGTGGTGATGACTGGGGATGGGTGAACGGTTTGGCCCAAGCATAAATTCGGGCTGAACTTTGATTGTTCTGATGTTCTACGAACACCGAACAATATGCGGTGTTTAGGGCAAATTGGAAAGCCGCTGAAACACCATTAAAGTCTATGGGACACTAACATGAAAAATCAAAACTGCTCATTTTAAAGGCATTGTCATAAAAAAGTGTTTGGGGACCTGGGTCCTGCCCCAGGGGACATGGATCAATGCAATTTTTTTTAAAAAAACGGACGTTTTTTCTGGATTTTTTTAATGCTTAAAGTGAAACAATAAAAGTGAAATATTCATTTAAATATCATGCCTGGGGGGTGCGTGTTATACGCCGTTCCCCCGCTGACTGTGAGCGGAGCGAGCGCCGGCCGCCGATATACATAGATAGCCGAGTGTACTCGGCTAGGTTCAGCTAGCTCCGCTCACAGTCACGTCCAATCCCGCCCTATGATGGACACAGGGTCTGGGCTTGACTGTGAGCGGAGCTAGCCGAACCTAGCCGAGTACACTCGGCTATCTATGCATATGGGCGGCGCTCGGCTCCGCTCACAGTCGGGGATCGGGCGGGACTACGAGAGGAGCCGAAAGCATCCGTGAGCCGCCGAGATTCACAGGACCGGCTCTGTGTATCTCGGCGCGCCATTTTCAAACTGCAGTGACACTGAAGGGTCACTGCAGTTTAACTTCAGCCTGGGCAAGGCTGCAAATGGACACTGACAAAGCTGTAGATGGGCACTGACAAGGCTGCACATGGACACTGATAAGGCTGCAGATGACACCAAGACTGCAAATGACACCAAGGCTGCAAATGGACACTGATAAGGCTGCAGATGACACCAAGACTGCAAATGACACCAAGGCTGCAAATGGACACTGATAAGGCTGCAGATGACACCAAGACTGCAAATGACACCAAGGCTGCAAATGGACACTGATAAGGCTGCAGATGACACCAAGACTGCAAATGACACCAAGGCTGCAAATGGACACTGATAAGGCTGCAGATGACACCAAGACTGCAAATGACACCAAGGCTGCAAATGGACACTGATAAGGCTGCAGATGACACCAAGACTGCAAATGACACCAAGGCTGCAAATGGACACTGATAAGGCTGCAGATGACACCAAGACTGCAAATGACACCAAGGCTGCAAATGGACACTGATAAGGCTGCAGATGACACCAAGACTGCAAATGACACCAAGGCTGCAAATGGACACTGATAAGGCTGCAGATGACACCAAGACTGCAAATGACACCATGGCTGCAAGTGGACACTGGACAAGCATGCAGATGGACGCTGTGCAAGGCTGCAAATGGACACTGATAAGGCTGCATTGATGGGCATTTAAATGTAAGTTTTTTTCCTTAAAACATTTTTTTCCTTAAAATTCCCTCCTAGACTTGGGGTGCGTGTTATACGCCGGCGCGTACGGTATATATATATATGAATCTGGACTATGTGATGGTGTCTCCTAACATGGTATATACAAAGCAATTAGTAAAAAAAAACAAAAAAAAAATAAAATACAAAAAAAAAAGTCGCACCCCATGTTTCCCAATGAGTACCATTCATATCTGTGTGATTTAAAGTCGCAGCTACTTCAAGTAGTTCCTGCACTACTCTGGTCAGACTTTCATGCGACTTGAGTGTCATAGACTTCAATGTAAACCCTCAAAAGTCACATTTAAGTTGCACCTGCATGTTACACATGTGACTTGTATGCGACTCTGTAGAGCACAAACAATCACATTGGTCAAAGCCAAAGTTGCACTCATCCAAAGTCTCATCAAAATCGCATCAAGTCGCACTGTAAAGTCGCAATGGAAATCATATGATTTTGAAGTCGCACAAGTGTGAATGGACTCTATGAGGGATCTCACTTCATTCACATAATTCTTATATAATATAGGATAGGTTCATAATAATATAAACACTTATTATTTAACTTACTTTGTTTTGGAATCCATCCAGTTTAGATGTAATGTTCATCATGTACATGTCATGTAGAGCTCTGGCCAGAATATATACAGCCATGTATGCATAGGAAGATATAGTTGTATAACTAGTTAATATGGATGACCAATCTATTGAATTATGACAAGTTTTTAAAGGATACTTAAGGAATATTTTAAAAACACCATTTTTGTATGAATTTGTGGAGAGACACTTAAAACTGAAAATCGAAATATCTTCCAGTATTGGGTCACGTAAGCGTTCAGGAAACTTGCTATGATTATAAATATTGTTGTCTAAGTTCAATTTTGGTGACCATGAAAATATAAATCTGCAGTTGATTGGTGTATAGTCACCCTTAAACAGATTTATTTTACTCCATGATGGTGGAAAAATAAATGTGAGTTTTCTTATAACAGAGCGTATATGAGAAGCAAGCCGATGAAATCGGTCTGTGTAAGTTCCACACACTATGACAACTTTAGCTGTTGATTTAGTAATAGTCATTATTTTCTGAATATCATTTTCAATATTCTTAACGAGTGGAATGATATATTCTGTGCAGATCCCATGTTGGCTCATCATCTTACTCAGTTCTTGGGACTCTTTATCACCGCTGCCATCATCTGATGAGAATATTCCAACCCAATTCCACCCAAAATGCTGCAATAACATAAAAATAGCTGCATAACGGACCCGGTCGTCTGGTATAATACGAAATAAAGTTGGATCAATTTTTCCATCATTCAGGGGAGTGTCAATGACTCGATAAGTGATCTGGATAAGATGTTGGGAAATATTTTAATGGGATGTTATTATTCAAACAATGGAAATATGAGAAATGTAAGATATAAATGGCACACAAAGATCTCTTGTCATATTTTTTTTCCTGTTTTAACAAAAAGAAGTACTTGTCAGAATTTATATCATAGAGATCTAAGTATATGACAGCGCACAATGCCTACTTACCTTCTCCAGCCTCACATCCAGCCCTCAAAGTGGTTGTAAACCCCATTCACAGTAGAAAGGAGCCAGCAAAACGGAAATCCTTGAAGTGTAATTTATTGGTACATACACCAATAAATAATAAAATAATAACAGTGGCACGTTTCGTAACTAGTTATAGCTAGTTTAGCTAGTTTAAAGCGGAGTTCCACCCAAAAGTGGAACTTCGCTTTAAGTACTCCTCGCCCCCTGACATGCCATAATTGGCATGTCATTTTTTGGGGGGGGGGGCTGGGTACCTGGTTTGGAGTGGGACTTCCTGTTCTCCTTCTGACTTCTGTCCGCCTAGGTGACTCCTAGGGTATAGGAGAGAGTTTACATCCACTTTAATTCACCTACAACAACTGCTCACCCTGGGGCTGCTGTAAAACAATAAGGCCACTCTGATATATACTGTATTTAATTTGATTACATAGAACATACAACTTCTCCAGTCCATACATCTACAGGCCCAATGCAATGTACATATAATCCTTAATTGCACAAAACGATTCTGCAGCTCAAGACGGGTTGCCAGCCATTAACGATCCCTCTCCTTGATTCCACGAATACGAGGATCCTTCTGCAGGCTTTGCAGGATCAGGGAGGCCAAGCAGCGTAAGTTTGCTGAGGCATTTGGTCCGGAGTCCTCTGGGTCACTACGGACGACATGATCCGCAGCAACCTTCTCCCAGCCACATACTAGTCCATTGGTTTCTTGGGACTGTAAATGATCCCTTAAAGACTGCTGCCGATGCTGAGTTCCAGGCTCCACCTCCATGCTGAAACAATCCTCCTCCTACTCTTCCTGTCTGATCGGCGGGCACGCAGGAACACTGTCTGTATAAAGGGGCCTTGAGAGCTAAGGAAGTCCTCCTCTTCCTGACTCTGTCCTAACTGCTGCACCACCAAGTTAAGGACGTGAGCCAAATAAGGCACATGGGCCAGTTGTCCCTGTCGGAGGGCAGTGAGAAGGTTGGTGCTATTGTCGCAAACCACAATTCCTGGCTTAAGTTGGCGTGGCGTCAACCACCTCTGAACCTGCCCCTGCAGAGCTGACAGAATCACGGCCCCAGTGTGGCTCAGAGTGGAGGAGAGAGGTGTGTCAGAATCACCAGTAGTGGCATTTTGGAGGCGTGGTGGCGGAACAACCTCCAACACTACTGCACCTTGTCCTGCATCCTTCCCAGCTGCCAGCAGAGTCACCCAATGCGCCATGAAACTTAGGTAACGTCCCTGTCCATACCTGCTGGACCATGAGTCAGCGGTAATATGCACCTTACCGCTGGCCGCCCTGTCCAGCAAGGCCAAGACATTGCCTTCCACATGCCGGTATGGACCCGGAATCACCTTCCGTGAGAAAAAGTGGCGTTTGGGAACCTGCTACTGAGGAACCGCACATTCCACAAACTCACGGAAGGGGGCAGAGTCTACCAACTGAAAAGGTAGCAGTTGAAGTGCTAGCAATTTTGCCAACCGCTGGGCATGTGGATGGCTGGGAGCGAACTTCTTTCTGCGGTGCAGCAGCTAGGGGCAGGGAAATTTGCCTGGTACAATCTGACGTCGGTGTACCAATAGCAGATTGCCCGCAAGTACTTGGCTGTGACAAACCTAATTCTACACTAGGGATGAGCTTCGAGTTCGAGTCGAACTCATGTTCGACTCGAACATTGGCTGTTCACAAGTTCACCGAACAGCGAACAATTTGGGGTGTTCGCGGCAAATTCGAATGCCGCGAAACACCCTTTAAAAGTCTATGGGAGAAATCAAAAGTGCTAATTTTAAAGGCTAATATGCAAGTTATTGTCATAAAAAGTGTTTGGGGACCTGGGTCCTGCCCCAGGGGACATGGATCAATGCAAAAAAAAGTTTTAAAAACGGCCGTTTTTTCAGGAGCAGTGATTTTAATAATGCTTAAAGTCAATCAATAAAAGTGTAATATCCCTTTAAATTTCGTACCTGGGGGGTGTCTATAGTGTGTCTGTAAAGGGGCGCATGTTTCCTGTGTTTAGAACAGTCTGACAGCAAAATGACATTTTGAAGGAAAAAACTCATTTAAAACTACCCGCGGCTATTGCATTGCCGACAATACACATAGAAGTTCATTGATAAAAACGGCATGGGAATTCCCCAAAGGGGAACCCCGAACCAAAATTTAAAAAAAAAAATGACGTGGGAGTCCCCCTAAATTCCATACCAGGCCCTTCAGGTCTGGTATGGATATTAAGGGGAACCCCGGCCAAAATAAAAAAAAAAAATGACGTGGGGTTCCCCCTAAATTCCATACCAGACCCTTCAGGTCTGGTATGGATTTTAAGGGGAACCCCGCGCCAAAAAAAAAAAAAAAACGGCGTGGGGTCCCCCCAAAAATCCATACCAGACCCTTATCCGAGCACGCAACCTGGCAGGCCGCAGGAAAAGAGGGGGGGCGAGAGTGCGGCCCCCCCTCCCTCCTGAACCGTACCAGGCCACATGCCCTCAACATTGGGAGGGTGCTTTGGGGTAGCCCCCCAAAACACCTTGTCCCCATGTTGATGAGGACAAGGGCCTCATCCCCACAACCCTGGCCGGTGGTTGTGGGGGTCTGCGGGCGGGGGGCTTATCGGAATCTGGAAGCCCCCTTTAACAAGGTGACCCCCAGATCCCGGCCCCCCCCTGTGTGAAATGGTAAGGGGGTACATAAGTACCCCTACCATTTCACGAAAAAAGTGTCAAAAATTTTAAAAATGACAAGAGACAGTTTTTGACAATTCCTTTATTTAAATGCTTCTTCTTTCTTCTATCTTCCTTCATCTTCTGGTTCTTCTGGTTCTTCTGGCTCTTCTGGTTCTTCCTCCGGCGTTCTCGTCCAGCATCTCCTCCGCGGCGTCTTCTATCTTCTTCTCCTCGGGCCGCTCCGCACCCATGGCATAGGGGGGAGGCTCCCGCTCTTCTCTTCTTCTTTTCTTCTCTTCTGTTCTTCTTCATTTTCTTCTCCGGGCCGCTCCGCAATCCATGCTGGCATGGAGGGAGGCTCCCGCTGTGTGACGGCGCTCCTCGTCTGACAGTTCTTAAATAACGGGGGGCGGGGCCACCCGGTGACCCCGCCCCCCTCTGACGCACGGTGACTTGACGGGACTTCCCTGTGGCATTCCCCGTGACGTCACAGGGAAGTCCCGTCAAGTCACCGTGCGTCCCCCCCGCACTCTCGTCCCCCCCTCTTTTCCTGCGGCCTGCCAGGTTGCGTGCTCGGATAAGGGTCTGGTATGGATTTTTGGGGGGACCCCACGCCGTTTTTTTTTTTTTTTTTGGCGCGGGGTTCCCCTTAAAATCCATACCAGACCTGAAGGGTCTGGTATGGAATTTAGGGGGAACCCCACGTCATTTTTTTTTTTAAATTTTGGCCGGGGTTCCCCTTAATATCCATACCAGACCTGAAGGGCCTGGTATGGAATTTAGGAGGACTCCCACGTCATATTTTTTTTTTAATTTTGGTTCGGGGTTCCCCTTTGGGGAATTCCCATGCCGTTTTTATCAATGAACTTCTATGTGTATTGTCGGCAATGCAATAGCCGCGGGTAGTTTTAAATGAGTTTTTTCCTTCAAAATGTCATTTTGCTGTCAGACTGTTCTAAACACAGGAAACATGCGCCCCTTTACAGGCATACTATAGACAACCCCCAGGTACGAAATTTAAAGGGATATTACATTTTTATTGTTTGACTTTAAGCATTATTAAAATCACTGCTCCTGAAAAAACGGCCGTTTTTAAAACTTTTTTTTGCATTGATCCATGTCCCCTGGGGCAGGACCCAGGTCCCCAAACACTTTTTATGACAATAACTTGCATATAAGCCTTTAAAATTAGCACTTTTGATTATTCATGTTCGTGTCCCATAGACTTTAACGGTGTTCGCATGTTCGAACGAACTTTTTTCCTGTTCGCATGTTCTGGTGCGAACCGAACAGGGGGGTGTTCGGCTCATCCCTATTCTACACCTTCATTCCTCTCAGTGCAGGTCTCAGAGAGGACTGAAGGTATAGTGGGGTTGGAGATCCCAGCTGATGAGGAGCAAGGAGAGGTCCTCTTTGTTCTTTGGTGTGGGTCTTTTAGGTTCGCTTGCCAACGAACTGCATGGCAGGTCAACATATGTCTGTACAAGCATGTGGTGCCCAAGTGGGAGATGTTGTGGCCACGCGAGATACGCTTGAGACGTATGTTGCAAATAGCAGCGGTGCGATCTGATGCTCTCATCTCAAAAAAGGGCCACACCAAAGAACTTTTGGAATAACGGGCAGAGACAGCAGCACCCTGCACATGCGAAGCTCTGCGGTGTGATGCAGTCAGTGTGCTACCCTTAGGCTAGCCCCTGGAGGGCATCCTGCCTCGTTGGTGAAGTGCCTCCTCCTCCTCCTGCTCCTCCTCTCTCCTATCAGGCACCCACGTGGAGTCAGTGATCTCATCATCCACCTCCCTCCTCATTAGGGATGAGCTTCGAGTTCGAGTCGAACTCAGACATAGACTGGGCGGAGGGAACCGCGCATTCATTTAAGGCTCGCCAGTTCCTTAATGTCTTGCAGGACAATTTTATGGGTCAGATGGTAGACGCACCAACCAGAAATAAAACATTACTGGATCTACTGATTACCAACAATACAGACCTGATCACAGATGTGGAAATACGGGGCAATTTAGGTAACAGCGATCACAGGTCAATTAGTTTCAATATAAATCACACAAATAGGAAACATGAAGGGAACACAAAGACACTGAATTTCAAAAGAGCCAACTTCCCTAAACTACAAACCTTGCTAAAAGGCATAAATTGGGATAAAATATTAGGAACAAAGAATACGGAGGAGAGATGGGTTTGCTTTAAGAGCATATTAAATAAGGGCATTAGCCAATGTATCCCATTGGGTAATAAATTTAAAAGAGCGAACAAAAATCCTGGATGGCTTAACGCCAATGTAAAAATGCATATAAAAGCAAAGGAGAAGGCCTTCAAAAAATACAAGGTTGAGGGATCATCCTCAGCATTCAGACTTTATAAAGAATGCAATAAGAAATGTAAGGGTGCAATTAGGACGGCTAAGATAGAACATGAAAGACACATAGCGGAGGAGAGCAAAAAAAATCCCAAGAAATTCTTTAAGTAAGGATGGGGAGATGGCAAAGGTATTGAATTTATTCTTCTCCTCAGTCTTCACGAATGAATCGGGGGCTTCAGTAACCAAAACTGCAGTGTTTATCCTCATGACACAACACAGGAAGCACCTCCATGGTTAACAGAGGACGGAATTAAAATTAGACTTGATAAACTTAACATTAATAAATCACCGGGACCAGATGGCTTGCATCCGAGGGTACTTAGGGAACTCAGTCAGGTGATTGCCAGACCGTTGTTCCTAATTTTTACAGACAGTCTATTGACTGAAATGGTACCAGCTGATTGGAGAAAAGCCAATGTAGCACCAATATTTAAAAAGGGCCCAAAAAACATCCCTGGGAATTACAGACCAGTTAGCCTAACATCAATAGTATGTAAACTCTTAGAGGGGATGATAAGGGACTATATACAAGATTTTAGTAATAAGAACGATATCATTAGCAGTAATCAGCTTGGATTCATAAAGAATCGTTCTTGCCAAACCAATCTATTAACCTTCTATGAGGAGGTGAGTTGCCATCTAGATAAAGGAAGGCCCGTAGACGTGGTGTATCTGGATTTTGCAAAAGCATTTGACACAGTTCCCCATAAACGTTTACTGTACAAAATAAGGTTCGTTGGCATGGAACTTAGGGTGAGTACATGGATTGAAAACTGGCTACAAGGGCGTGTTCAGAGGGTGGTGATAAATGGGGAGTACTCAGAATAGTCAGGGGTGGGTAGTGGGGTTCCCCAGGGTTCTGTGCTGGGACCAATCCTATTTAATTTGTTTATAAACGACCTGGAGGATGGGATAAACAGTTCAATCTCTGTATTTGCAGACGATACTAAGCTAAGCAGGGCAATAACTTCTCCGCAGGATGTGGAAACCTTGCAAAAAGACCTGAACAAATTAATGGGGTGGGCGACTACATGGCAAATGAGGTTCAATGTAGAAAAATGTAAAATAATGCATTTGGGTGGCAAAAATATGAATGCAATCTATACACTGGGGGAATCTAGGATGAAAAAGGACCTGGGGGTCCTAGTAGATGATAGGCTCAGCAATGGCATGCAATGCCAAGCTGCTGCTAATAAAGCAAACAGAATATTGGCATGCATTAAAAGGGGGATCAACTCCAGAGATAAAACGATAATTCTCCCGCTCTACAAGACGCACCTGGAGTATGCTGTCCAGTTCTGGGCACCAGTCCTCAGGAAGGATGTACTGGAAATGGAGCGAGTACAAAGAAGGGCAACAAAGCTAATAAAGGGTCTGGAGGATCTTAGTTATGAGGAAAGGTTGCGAGCGCTGAACTTATTCTCTCTGGAGAAGAGACGCTTGAGAGGGGATATGATTTCAATTTACAAATACTGTACTGGTGACCCCACAATAGGGATAAAACTTTTTCGCAGAAGAGAGTTTAATAAGACTCGTGGCCACTAATTACAATTAGAAGAAAAGAGGTTTAACCTTAAACTACGTAGAGGGTTCTTTACTGTAAGAGCGGCAAGGATGTGGAATTCCCTTCCACAGGCGGTGGTCTCAGCGGGGAGCATTGATAGCTTCAAGAAACTATTAGATAATCACCTGAATGACCGCAACATACAGGGATATGTAATGTAATACTGGCACATAATCACACACATAGGTTGGACTTGATGGACATGTGTCTTTTTTCAACCTCACCTACTATGTAACTATATGTAACTATCATGTTCGACTCGAACATTGGCTGTTCGCAAGTTCGCCGAACAGCGAACAATTTGGGGTGTTCGTGGCAAATTCAAATGCCGCGGAACACCCTTTAAAAGTCTATGGGAAAAATCAAAAGTGCTAATTTTAAAGGCTTATATGCAAGTTATTGTCATAAAAAGTGTTTGGGGACCCAGGTCCTGCCCCAGGGGACATGGATCAATGCAAAAAACGTTTTAAAAACGGCCGTTTTTTCAGGAGCAGTGATTTTAATAATGCTTAAAGTCAAACAATAAAAGTGTAATATCCCTTTAAATTTCGTAGCTGGGGGGTGTCTATAGTATGCCTGTAAAGGGGCGCATGTTTCCTGTGTTTAGAACAGTCTGACAGCAAAATGACATTTCGAAGGAAAAAACCCATTTAAAACTACTCGCGGCTATTGCATTGCCGACAATACACATAGAAGTTCATTGATAAAAACGGCATGGGAATTCCCCACAGGGGAACCCCGAACCA
The DNA here is from genome assembly GCF_042186555.1 of Aquarana catesbeiana. Lineage (NCBI taxonomy): Eukaryota > Metazoa > Chordata > Amphibia > Anura > Ranidae > Aquarana > Aquarana catesbeiana. The sequence goes on from NC_133324.1 coordinate 957,156,593, forward strand.
AAATTTAAAAAAAAAAATGACATGGGAGTCCCCCTAAATTCCATACCAGGCCCTTCAGGTCTGGTATGGATATTAAGGGGAACCCCGGCCATAATTTAAAAAAAAATGACATGGGGTTCCCCCTAAATTCCATATCAGACCCTTCAGGTCTGGTATGGATTTTAAGGGGAACCCCGCGCCAAAAAAAAAAAAAAACGGCGTGGGTTCCCCCCAAAAATCCATACCAGACCCTTACCTGAGCACGCAACTGGCAGGCCGCAGGAAAAGAGGGGGGACGAGAGTGCGGCCCCCCCTTCTGAACCGTACCAGGCCACATGCCCTCAACATTGGGAGGGTGCTTTGGGGTAGCCCCCCAAAACACCTTGTCCCCATGTTGATGAGGACAAGGGCCTCATCCCCACAACCCTGGCCGGTGGTTGTGGGGGTCTGCAGGCGGGGGGCTTATCGGGATTTGGAAGCCCCCTTTAACAAGGGGACCCCCAGATCCTGGCCCCCCCCTGTGTGAAATGGTAAGGGGGTACTTACCCCTACCATTTCACTAAAAAACTGTCAAAAATGTTAAAAATGACAAGAGACAGTTTTTGACAATTCTTTTATTTAAATGCTTCTTCTTTCTTCTATCTTCCTTCATCTTCTTCTTCTGGTTCTTCTGGCTCTTCCGGTGTTCTTGTCCAGCATTTCCTCTGCGGCGTCTTCTATCTTCTTCTCCTCGGGCCGCTCCGCACCCATGGCATGGGGGGAGGCTCCCGCTCTTCTCTTCATCTTCTTCTTCTCTTCTTCTCTTCTTCTTTTCTTCTCTTCTTCTCTTCTTCATTTTCTTCTCCGGGCGCTCCGCATCCAAGCCCCCTTTAATATTTTTGACAGTTTTTAGTGAAATGGTAGGGGTAAGTACCCCCTTACCATTTCACACGGGGGGGGCCGGGATCTGGGGGTCCCCTTGTTAAAGGGGGCTTCTAGATTCCGATAAGCCCCCCCGCCCGCAGACCCCCACAACCACCGGCCAGGGTTGTGGGGATGAGGCCCTTGTCCTTATCAACATGGGGACAAGGTGTATTGGGGGCTACCCCAAAGCACCCTCCCAATGTTGAGGGCATGTGGCCTGGTACGGTTCAGGAGGGGGGGGCCGCACTCTCGTCCCCCCCTCTTTTCCTGCGGCCTGCCAGGTTGCGTGCTCGGATAAGGGTCTGGTATGGACTTTTGGGGGGACCCCACGCCGTTTTTTTTTTGGCGCGGGGTTTCCCTTAAAATCCATAACAGACCTGAAGGGTCTGGTATGGAATTTAGGGGGAACCCCACGTCATTTTTTTTTTAAATTTTGGCTGGGGTTCCCCTTAATATCCATACCAGACCTGAAGGGCCTGGTATGGAATTTAGGGGGACTCCCACGTCATTTTTTTTTCTTTTAATTTTGGTTCGGGGTTCCCCTGTGGGGAATTCCCATGCCGTTTTTATCAATGAACTTCTATGTGTATTGTCGGCAATGCAATAGCAGCGAGTAGTTTTAAATGGGTACTTTCCTTCGAAATGTCATTTTGCTGTCAGACTGTTCTAAACACAGGAAACATGCACCCCTTTACAGGCATACTATAGACACCCCCCCAGCTACGAAATTTAAAGGGATATTACACTTTTATTGTTTGACTTTAAGCATTATTAAAATCACTGCTCCTGAAAAAACGGCCATTTTTAAAACTTTTTTTTGCATTGATCCATGTCCCCTGGGGCAGGACCCAGGTCCCCAAACACTTTTTATGACAATAACTTGCATATAAGCCTTTAAAATAAGCACTTTTGATTATTCATGTTCGTGTCCCATAGACTTTAACGGTGTTCGCGTGTTCGAACAAACTTTTTTCCTGTTCGCATGTTCTGGTACGAACCGAACAGGGGGGTGTTCGGCTCATCCCTACTCCTCATCACTGGAGCAAACCTGGCAGTATGCTGCAGCAGGGGGAACATGACTGCCAGATTGCTGTCCTTCTTGGGCAGTCCCTCTGTCTGGGCTCACGTTACTGCCTTCTAGCTGAGTCCCATCAACGGAGTCTTCAAACTGCTGGGCATCCTCCTGGAGCATGTACCCAACACTGTGGTAAAACAGTTCGGGGGACTCCTCAGGATGACATGGTGAGGCTAGGGAAGGAGTCACTGATGCCATTGAGCCGAGGAAAGAGGCCGTGTTGGCAGCTGCTTTGCCAAAGTACCCTGAGCCTGGGTGAGAGAGGATGAGGAGGATGAGGACGGCTTGATCATCCATTTGACCAAGTCTTCCGCATGTTGCGGCTCAACACGGCCAGCTGCCGAAAAAGAAGGCCAAGCATGTCCCACGACCAGGTGCTGATGAGGATGCACCGTGTCCACGACCAACACTGTTGCCTCTAGACACAGAGCCTGCTTGCCCTCTTTTATTGGCTTGTGATTGTCTGCCTCTCCTTGTTGGCCTTCCAGACATTCTATTGGCCTGCAGTGAGATGCAGCTGCACAAAACTGGGATGTATATATAAACTGATTATACTGCAGCTATCAGAATCAACTGCCTGCCTGTAGTATTATTAGTATGAAAAAACCTGCACTTGTCTTCAGGTAGCTATACTGTAGGTGCAACTGTACAGGGTACACAGTACACTAACTGGAAATACGTCAAGAGCCCACACAAGCACCTGGCTTCAGGTAGCTATACTGTAGGTGCAACTGTGCAGGGTACAAAGTACAGTAACTGGAAATATGTCAAGAGTCCACACAAGCACCTGGCTTCAGGTAGCTATACTGTAGGCGCAACTGTGCACTGTACACAGTACACTAACTGGAAATACGTCAAGAGCCTACACAAGTAACTGGCTTCAGGTAGCTATACTGTAGATGCAACTGTGCAGGGTACACAGTACACAAACTGGAAAAACATCAAGAGCCTACACAAGCACCTGGCTTCAGGTAGCTATACTGTAGGTGCAACTGTGCAGGGTACACAGTACAGTAACTGGATATACGTCAAGAGCCTACACAAGCACCTGGCTTCAGGTAGCTATACTGTAGGTGCAACTGTGCATTGTATACAGTACACTAACTGGAAATACGTCAAGAGCCTACACAAGTAACTGGCTTCAGGTAGCTATACTGTAGGTGCAACTGTGCAGGGTACACAGTACAGTAACTGGAAATACGTCAAGAGCGCACGCAAGCACCTGGCTTCAGGTAGCTATACTGTAGGTGCAACTGTGCAGGGTACACAGTACATAAACTGGAAATACATCAAGAGCCTACACAAGCACCTGGCTTCAGGTAGCTATACTGTAGGTGCAACTGTGCAGGGTACACAGTACACTAACTGGAAATAATTCAAGAGCCTACACTAGCACCTGGCTTCAGGTAGCTATACTGTAGGTGCAACTGTGCACTGTACACAGTACACTAACTGGAAATACTTCAAGAGCCTACACAAGCACCTGGCTTAAGGTAGCTATTCTGTAGGTGCAACTGTGCAGGGTACACAGTACAGTAACTGAAAATACGTCAAGAGCCCACACAAGCACCTGGCTTCAGGTAGCTATACTGTAGGTGCAACTGTGCACTGTACACAGTACACTAACTGGAAATACGTCAAGAGCCTACACAAGCACCTGGCTTCAGGTAGCCATACTGTAGGTGCAATTGTGCAGGGTACACAGTACACTAACTGGAAATACTTCAAGAGCCTACACAAGCACCTGGCTTCAGGTAGCTATACTGTAGGTGCAACTGTGCAGGGTACAAAGTACAGTAACTGGAAATACATCAAGAGCCCACACAAGCACCTGGCTTCAGGTAGCTATACTGTAGGTGCAACTGTGCAGGGTACACAGTACACTAACTGGAAATACGTCAAGAGTCCACGCAAGCACCTGGCTTCAGGTAGCTATACTGTAGATGCAACTGTGCAGGGTACACAGTACACAAATTGGAAATACATCAAGAGCCTACACAAGCACCTGGCTTCAGGTAGCTATACTGTAGGTGCAACTGTGCAGGGTACACAGTACAGTAACTGGAAATATGTCAAGAGCCTACACAAGCACCTGGCTTCAGGTAGCTATACTGTAGGTGCAACTGTGCAGGGTATACAGTACAGTAACTGGATATATGTCAAGAGCCTACACAAGCACCTGGCTTCAGGTAGCTATACAATAGGTGCAACTGTGCACTGTACACAGTCCACTAACTGGAAATACTTTAAGAGCCTACACAAGTAACTGGCTTCAGGTAGCTATACTGTAGGTGCAACTGTGCAGGGTACACAGCACAGTAACTGGAAATACGTCAAGAGCCCACGCAAGCACCTGGCTTCAGGTAGCTGTACTGTAGGTGCAACTGTGCAGGGTACACAGTACATAAACTGGAAATACATCAAGAGCCTACACAAGCACCTGGCTTCAGGTAGCTATACTGTAGGTGCAACTGTGCAGGGTACACAGTACACTAACTGGAAATAATTCAAGAGCCTACACTAGCACCTGGCTTCAGGTAGCTAAACTGTAGGTGCAACTGTGCAGGGTACAGAGTACAGTAGCTGGAAATACATCAAGAGCCCAAACAAGCAACTTGTTTCAGGTAGCTATACTGTAGGTGCAACTGTGCACTGTACACAGTACACTAACTGGAAATATGTCAAGAGCCTACACAAGCACCTGGCTTCAGGTAGCTATTCTGTAGGTGCAACTGTGCAGGATACACAATACACTAACTGGAAATACGTCAAGAGCCTACACAAACACCTGGCTTCAGGTAGCTATACTGTAGGTGCATCTGTGCACTGTACACAGTACACTAACTGGAAATACTTCAAGAGCCTACACAAGCACCTGGCTTCAGGTAGCTATACTGTAGGTGCAACTGTGCAGGGTACACAGTACAGTAACTGGAAATACGTCAAGAGCCCACACAAGCACCTGGCTTCAGGTAGCTATACTGTAGGTGCAACTGTGCAGGGTACACAGTACACTAACTGGAAATACGTCAAGAGCCTACACAAGCACCTGGCTTCAGGTAGCTATACTGTAGGTGCAACTGTGCAGGGTACACAGTACACTAACTGGAAATACTTCAAGAGCCTACACAAGCACCTGGCTTCAGGTAGCTATACTGTAGGTGCAACTGTGCAGGGTACACAGTACAGTAACTGGAAATACATCAAGAGCCCACACAAGCACCTGGCTTCAGGTAGCTATACTGTAGGTGCAACTGCGCAGGGTACACAGTACACTAACTGGAAATACGTCAAAGCCTACACAAGCACCTGGCTTCAGGTAGCTATACTGTAGGTGCAACTCTGCAGGGTACACAGTACACTAACTGGAAATACATCAAAAGCCTACACAAGCACCTGGCTTCAGGTAGCTATAATGTAGGTTCAACTGTGCAGGGTACACAGTACAGTAACTGGAAATATGTCAAGAGCCTACACAAGCATCTGGCTTCAGGTAGCTGTACTGTAGGTGCAACTGTGCAGGGTACACAGTACATAAACTGGAAATACATCAAGAGCCTACACAAGCACCTGGCTTCAGGTAGCTATACTGTAGGTGCAACTGTGCAGGGTACACAGTACACTAACTGGAAATAATTCAAGAGCCTACACTAGCACCTGGCTTCAGGTAGCTAAACTGTAGGTGCAACTGTGCAGGGTACAGAGTACAGTAGCTGGAAATACATCAAGAGCCCAAACAAGCAAGTTGTTTTAGGTAGCTATTCTGTAGGTGCAACTGTGCAGGGTACACAGTACACTAACTGGAAATATGTCAAGAGCCTACACAAGCACCTGGCTTCAGGTAGCTATTCTGTAGGTGCAACTGTGCAGGGTACACAATACACTAACTGGAAATACGTCAAGAGCCTACACAAACACCTGGCTTCAGGTAGCTATACTGTAGGTGCAACTGTGCACTGTACACAGTACACTAACTGGAAATACGTCAAGAGCCTACACAAGCACCTGGCTTCAGGTAGCTATACTGTAGGTGCAACTGTGCAGGGTACACAGTACAGTAACTGGAAATACGTCAAGAGCCCACACAAGCACCTGGCTTCAGGTAGCTATACTGTAGGTGCAACTGTGCAGGGTACACAGTACACTAACTGGAAATACATCAAGAGCCTACACAAGCACCTGGCTTCAGGTAGCTATACTGTAGGTGCAACTGTGCAGGGTACACAGTACACTAACTGGAAATACTTCAAGAGCCTACACAAGCACCTGGCTTCAGGTAGCTATACTGTAGGTGCAACTGTGCAGGGTACACAGTACAGTAACTGGAAATACATCAAGAGCCCACACAAGCACCTGGCTTCAGGTAGCTATACTGTAGGTGCAACTGCGCAGGGTACACAGTACACTAACTGGAAATACGTCAAAGCCTACACAAGCACCTTGCTTCAGGTAGCTATACTGTAGGTGCAACTGTGCAGGGTACACAGTACACTAACTGGAAATACGTCAAGAGCCTACACAAGCACCTGGCTTCAGGTAGTTATACTGTAGGTGCAACTGTGCAGGGTACACAATACACTAACTGGAAATACGTCAAGAGCCTACACAAGCACCTGGCTTCAGGTAGCTATACTGTAGGTGCAACTGTGCAGGGTACACAGTACACTAACTGGAAATACGTCAAGAGCCTACACAATAACCTGGCTTCAGGTAGCTATACTGTAGGTGCAACTGTGCACTGTACACAGTACACTAACTGGAAATACTTCAAGAGCCTACACAAGCACCTGGCTTCAGGTAGCTATACTGTAGGTGCAACTGTGCAGGGTACACAGTACAGTAACTGGAAATACGTCAAGAGCCCACACAAGCACCTGGCTTCAGGTAGCTATACTGTAGGTGCAACTGTGCAGGGTACGCAGTACAGTAACTGGAAATACGTCACGAGCCTACACAAGCACCTGGTTTTAGGTAGCTATACTGTAGGTGCAACTATGCAGGGTACATAATACACTAACTGGAAATGTGTCAAGAGCCTACACAAGCACCTGGCTTCAGCTAGCTATACTGTAGGTGCAACTGTGCACTGTACACAGTACACTAACTGGGAATACTTCAAGAGCCTACACAAGCACCTAGCTTCAGGTAGCTATACTGTAGGTGCAACTGTGCAGGGTACACAGTACAGTAACCGGAAATATGTCAAGAGCCCACACAAGCACCTGGCTTCAGGTAGCTATACTGTAGGTGCAACTGTGCACTGTACATGGTACACTAACTGGAAATACTTCAAGAGCCTACACAAGCACCTGGCTTCAGGTAGCTATACTGTAGGTGCAACTGTGCAGGGTACACAGTACACTAACTGGAAATACGTCAAGAGCCTACACAAGCACCTGGCTTCGGGTAGCTATACTGTAGGTGCAACTGTGCAGGGTACACAGTACACTAACTGGAAATATGTCAAGAGCCTACACAAGCACCTGGCTTCAGGTAGGTATACTGTAGGTGCAACTGTGCAGGGTACACAGTACAGTAACTGGAAATACATCAAGAGCCCACACAAGCACCTGGCTTCAGGTAGCTATACTGTAGGTGCAACTGTGCAGGGTACACAGTACACTAACTGGAAATACGTCAAAGCCTACACAAGCACCTGGCTTCAGGTAGCGATAGTGTAGGTGCAACTGTGCAGGGTACACAGTACAGTAACTGGAAATATGTCAAGAGCCTACACAAGCACCTGGCTTCAGGTAGCTATACTGTAGGGGGAACTGTGCAGGGTACACAGTACAGTAACTGGAAATATGTCAAGAGCCTACACAAGCACCTGGCTTCAGGTAGCTATACTGTAGGTGCAACTGTGCAGGGTACACAGTACAGTAACTGGAAATACGTCAAGAGCCTACACAAGCACCTGGCTTCAGGTAGCTATACTGTAGGTGCAACTGTGCAGAGTACACAGTACCGTAACTGGAAATACGTCAAGAGCCTACATAAGCACCTGGCTTCAGGTAGCTATACTGTAGGTGCAACTGTGCAGGGTGAACAGTACACTAACTGGAAATACTTCAAGAGCCTACACAAGCACCTGGCTTCAGGTAGCTATACTGTAGGTGCAACTGTGCAGGGTACACAGTACACTAACTGGAAATACGTCAAGAGCCTACACATGCACCAGGCTTCAGGTAGCTATACTGTAGGTGCAACTGTGCAGGGTGCACAGTACACTAACTGGAAATACTTCAAGAGCCTACACAAGCACCTGGCTTCAGGTAGCTATACTATAGATGCAACTGTGCAGGTTACAAAGTACAGTAACTAGAAATTTGTCAAGAGCCTACACAAGCACCTGGGTTCAAGTAGCTATACTGTAGGTGCAGCTGTGCAGGGTATACAGTACAGTAACTGGAAATACATCAGAAGCCCACACAACCACCTGGCTTCAAGTAGCTATACTGTAGGTGCAACTGTGCAGGGTACACAGTACAGTAACTGGAAATACATCAAGAGCCTACACAAGCACCTGGCTTCAGGTAGCTATACTGTAGGTGCAACTGTGCAGGGTACACAGTACAGTAACTGGAAATATGTCAAAGCCTACACAAGCACCTGGCTTCAGGTAGCTATACTGTAGGTGCAAATGTGCAAGGTACACAGTACACTAACTGGAAATACGTCAAGAGCCTACACAAGCACCTGGCTTCAGGTAGCTATACTGTAGGTGTAACTGTGCAGGGTACACAATACACTAATTGGAAATATGTCAAGAGCCTACACAAGCACCTGGCTTCAAGTAGCTATACTGTAGGTGCAACTGTGCAGGGTATACAGTACAGTAACTGGAAATACTTCAAGAGCCTACACAAGCACCTGGCTTCAGGTAGCTATACTGTAGGTGCAGCTGTGCAGGGTACACAGTACACTAACTGGAAATCCGTCAAGAGCCTACACAAGCACCTGGCTTAAAGTAGGTATACTGTAGGTGCAACTGTGCAGGGTATACAGTACAGTAACTGGAAATACTTCAAGAGCCTACACAAGCACCTGGCTTCAGGTAGCTATACTGTAGGTGCAACTGTGCAGGGTACACAGTACAGTAACTGGAAATATGTCAAGAGCCTACACAAGCACCTGGCTTCAGGTAGCTATACTGTAGGTGCAACTGTGCAGGGTACACAGCACACTAACTGGAAATACTGTAAAAACACTTGCCTGCGTGTCAGTATATTAGGAAGAGAAGAACAGGATCTAGCTAAACTGAATACAGTGTATATATATATATATACACACAACACCTGGGATGCATATGCGTTTGACTCGAACACAAAGCTCATCCCTATTGATAATCCACTACCAAAAGGAAAGAGGCTTCCTAGACAGGTTGAACCCAACTAGGCATATGCCTGATGAGTCAACAGAGCTTGTGGTGTAACACACCCAGTGAAGAAAATCAGCATACATGGTTTCCGATGTAGACCAATCAGGCAGGGGTCCGTCACAATGTATAACATCAATGGGTATCCACCAACGGAACAGTGACCAAAGATCAAGAACGGATCCTCCCAGTATTATATATACTAAAAGGAAAAAAATTGGGCCACATAGTGCGATTCCATTTACATAAAAGGCATTTTATTGAAATAAGTAAAATGGTCACTCACATTTGAGAAGGCATTAAAAGGCATGTAAGTAAAATCAAATATCGCAGTGGCATCAGCAGAGCCCATCCCGACTGGTTTCATCTCAATAAGACATCAACTGTGCTTATTGTAACGAGCCCCCTGCTCGCTCGGTTCCCCTCTCCTGACACTCCTCTGCAGCTATAGAATAAGATTGCAGATCACAACGTCTGATGGTTCGGTCATCCGATGCTCCAGGACTAGAACTACAGCTATGTGCCTTTCTAATCCAGTTGTATAGCTCAGAACAAACACCAGGCAGGCTGTACGTAAGTTCAACCAGGAATCTCTTATTGAAAAATACAGGCTCTTTTATACACTAAAAGTGGAGGTGCATACCTCTGGCTCATATTACTCTGAACATACACCTGTGACCAGAAACCTAATTAACATGGGCTAATTAACTAATCCCTTTAGACAGCCTAGTTGACTCAGACATGACCTTTAGGCCAGACTGGCCATCTTGTAGCTCAGAAAACCCAATCAACATTATCACAATAGCAGAGTTAATTAAGACAAACAACAATGGGGATCTTTATTTTTTATGTGCCCATCATATGCAGCCACTGTGCCCAGCAAATTCAGCCAACTGTGCCCATCATATGCAGCCTGTGTGTCCAGCAAATGCAGCCAACTGTGCCCAGCAAATGCAGCTAATTGTGCCTAGCAAATGCAGCCTCTGTGCCCATCATATGCAGCCACTGTGCCCCCCCCACTTGCCTGCCATCTACCTGGCACTTGGTGGCGGGTCAGGCAGCGTGTGACAGCGGCGAGCTGTGGGACGGGTAGCTCGGGTCAGGATATGGCTCCTGTGTCCTTCCTGCATCTCTCCTTACTGTTCTGCTAGGCGGCCAATGAGATCGCCTCTGCCTTCAGCCAATCAGGTGACCGGTATTAGACCCACGCCTCCTGATTGGCGGAGAGGCGGTTCAGTGTTAGAAAAGCAAATATTAACCACATTAATACTGGGCACTTTGGCCCCCTTCCTTCCCAGGCCAATTTTCAGCTTTCATCGCTCTCGCATTTTCAATGAAAATTGCGTGGCCATGCTACGCTGTAGCCAAATGCAGTTTTTATCATTTTGTTTGCACATATAGAGCTTTCTTTGGTGGTATTTTTTCATGACTCCGTTTTTTATTTTTTGCGATATATGCGAGAAAAGAGTGGAAATTTGGAAAAAAAATATTTTCTTTATTCTATTTTAAAAGAAATCCAATAAAATCAATTTTTTTCATAAATTTAAGCCAAAATGTAATCTGCTACATGTCTTTGGTAAAAAAAAATCCCATTAAGTGTATAATAATTGGTTAGTGTGATCACGAACAGATGTACGCAAATGATCATGTACAGATGTGCGCAGGTAATCACGGTCATATGTGTGCATATAATCATTGGGACATGTGATTTTACTGGGACATGTGGGGGACGGGTGTTTTTGGGGACATGTGTGTGGGGACATGTTTTTGGGGACATGTGTTTTTGGGACATTGTGTTTTACGCTGTGTGTTACTATGCTGGTGATCAGTGTGTAAAAAGCTGTAAAAAACAACTCATACTCACTGATCACCAGCCGGCTGCAGCGATCCACTCTCCTCTCCTCACCGACAACTAATGTGTGAGGAGAGGAGAGCCGATCGCCTAGCAATCGGCTCGATGTTTACATCACATGATGGCTGTGTTTGCACACGGCCGTCATGTGATCAGGCGGGCCAATCACAGAGCCCTCCTGCTGATCTGAGATATGCCGTGTCCGGGTGACACGAGCGCATCGGGATCGCGCCGCTGCGCGGGCGATCCCCCTCCTTCTGAGGAGGAGAGAGAGCACCCGCCCAGCCGTACATATGCAGTGGCCGGAAGAGAAGTGGTTCATTTTCTTTTCTAACACGCATGTGTGGACTGCAAGCGCAATGCGCTGCGCTCCAAGTGCACCTTTTTTGAAGCCTATTAAAGCCTATAGGTGTAATCAGGTGCTTAACCACTTGCCGACCACCTCACAATGATATATGTTGGCAGAATGGCACGGGCAGGCAAAGTAACGTATAGGTACGTTACTTGCCTCCCGCGGGCGGGGGGTCCAATCGGACCCCCCGTTGCCCGAGGCGGTCGGCATCTTTCCCCGAGCGATCAGAGGTGAGGGGGAGGCCATCAATTTGTGGCCACCCCCTCGCGATCACTCCCAACCAATGACATTCTTCCTCTGCCTCTGAAATGTAAACAGTGGCAGAGGAAGTGATGTCATCACTCCTCGAGTCTTTTCCGTTCCGGCGCCGAGAAGAGAAGACATCAAGTAAGTGCATCAAACACCACACTAACAGTAGAACACTCTAGGCACACATTTCACCCCCCATTACCCCCCGATCACCCCCCGATCACCCCCCTGTACCCCCTGTCACAGTGACACCAATAGCAATTTTTTTTTGCATTGGTGTCAGTTTGTCACCGTTATAAGTGGTATTGCAGTTAGGGTTAGCCCCCTTTAGGTCTAGGATACCCCTCTAACCCCCACTAATAAAGGTTAACCCCTTGATCACCCCCCGTCGCCAGTGTCACTAAGCGATTGTTTTTCTGATCACTGTATTAGTGTCACAGGTGACGCTAGTTAGGGAGGTAAGTATATAGGTTCGCCGTCAGCTTTTTATAGCGTCAGGGACCCCCATATACTACCTAATAAAGGTTTTAACCCCCTGATGGTCCCCTAGTTAACCCTTTCACCAGTGATCACTGTATAACTGTTACGGGTGACGCTGGTTAGTTAGTTTATTTTTTATAGTTTCAGGGCACTCGCCGTTTATTAACTTATAAAGGTTTAACCCCCTGATTGCCCGGGGTGATATCAGTTAAGTTTTAGGGTCAGATAGGGTCTGCGTTGCCCCAGGCAGTGTCAGGTTAGTGCCAGTACCGCTAACACCCATGCACACACCATACACCTCCCTTAGTGGTATAGTATCTGAACAGATCAATATCTGATCTGATCAGATCTATACTAGCGTCCCCAGCAGTTTAGGGTTCCCAAAAACGCAGTATTAGCAGGATCAGCCCAGATATCTGCTAGCACCTGCGTTTTGCCCCTCAGCCCAGCCCTGCCCAACCCACACAAGTGCAGTATCGATTGATCACTGTCACTTACAAAACACTAAACACACATAACTGCAGTGTTCGCAAAGTCAGGCCTGATTCCTGCGATTGCTAACAGTTTTTTTGGTAGCGTTTTGATACATTTACTAACAGTCAGGAGCTTTTTTACCTGTGAGTCTCACTAGTGTACCACTAAATTTAGAGCCCAAAATGGCAAATCGAAGGTACACTAGTGAAGAGGCCTACACGTTTCTGAGTATGATAGATGGTGAAGAGGAAGTCACTCATCTGTCAGATTCAGGCTCAGAATACGATCCTATAGAGGACAGCGGCTCCATGACAGATAGCTCTGACAATGGAGTTGTGGTCCCTGCCAAGGTCAGGCGTACAGACCCTGAACTTCTTCTTTTGTCCTTGATGTGCAAGAACCGCAGGTCCCTCGTATGGAGCAGAGCAGTACTAGCGCCGCTATTCCTTCTGGTGAACTGGCAAGCACCAGCGGCCTAGTACACCGTGGTCGTACATCCAGCACTGCAGTAACACTTTGTGACGTGGCGAGTCCCATAAGTGCAGTTCAAGCTGGTGAGGTGGCAAGCACAAGTAGTGTCCTTCTGCCACCAAGAAGAGGACAAACACAGGCCCGTCGTGCCCATAGTGACCTTCCTGCTGCATTCGCCAATCCTAATTGGGAATCCACCACTTCTGCAGCACCTGTACTTCCCCCATTCACTGGCCAACCCGGCATTCAGGTGGAAACAGTTAATTTTACGTCACTTGATTTTTATTCGCTGTTTTTCACCGAAGATCTCTATAGATCTATTGTGGACCAAAGCAATTTGTACGGTGGTCAACACATCGCCACTATTCACCAGTCCACCCTTGCCAGAGATTGGAAACCAATTACGGTTTCCAAATTTAAGATCTTTCTGGGCCTTTCCCTCAACATGGGCATAACTAAAAAGAGTGAGTTGCGGTCATATTGGTCCACGATTTTGCGGTTCATGCACTTCAACAACAATGAACCCTGTCGTCCTCGTGGAGACCCTGGATACGATCAGCTCTACAAAATTTGGCCCCTCATAAAACACTTCAACCAACGTTTTGCAGACTTGTTTACTCCCATCAATTTGTCTGTGTTGATGAGTCCCAGATTAAGTTTTCTGGCCGCTTATCATTCAAACAGTACCTTCCCAGCAAGCGTGCCAGATACGGGGTCAAGATGTATAAGCTCTGTGACAGGGCCACAGACTATACATGTAGTTTTATGGTTTACAAGGGTGAAGATAGTCGCGTAGAGCCGACAAACTGCCCTGACTACATAGGAAGCGCTGGCAAGATTGTGTGGGACTTGGTGTCACCCTTATTCGGAAAGGGGTACCACTTGTACGTGGACAATTATTACATGAGCGTGCCACTTTTTAGTCACCTTTTTGATCATCAGATTGGAGCATGTGGCACCGTGCAACCTAATCGCCGGGGCTTTCCCCAGCGGCTTGTAGATTCCCATCTTAGGCTGGGGGAGAGAGCCTGCTTGAAGTAATAACTTGCTTGCTATGAAGCGGAGGGATAATAAGAATGTTTTAGTTCTTACCTCCCTTCATTCAGACACGACGGTCCAAATTCCTACGGCGACTGGTGTTGTGAAGAAACCTCTCTGTGTCCACGAATATAACCTTAACATGGGAGGGGTGGACCTCAACGACCAGTTGTTGGCGTCGTACCTAGTTGCCCGTAAGGCCAGACGCTGGTACAAAAAAGTGTCTGTTTATTTCAGTTGGCTTTGCTGAACGCTCATGTGCTATACAGAGCTTCAGGACGGACTGGATCCTTCCTTAAATTCCAGAGATCGTCAGAACCCTTCTGTTTCCAGACAGTGCTCCACCTCACCTTCCCCAACCAAATGCAGTAAGCCGGCTGCATGAGAGGCATTTTCCGTATGTCCTCCTGAGTACCCCTACCCAACGAGCCCCCCAAAGAAGATGTCGTGTCTGCAGCAAGCGCGGATATAGGCGTGACACCCGCTATTATTGTCCCTCCTGTCCTGACAATCCTGGTCTTTGCATTGGTGAATGTTTTTGAACGCTACCATTCACTAGTTGAGTATTAGCGTAGGGTACAGCACTGCGCAGACTAGGCACACTAACACAGGGTCTCCCAAGATGCCATCGCATTTTGAGAGACCCAAACCTGGTACCAGTTACAAAAGCTATAGTTACAAAAAAAAGGTGTAAAAAAAAAAAGTAAAAAAAATAAAAACACAAAAAAATATATATAATGAAAAAAACAAAAATAGTTGTCGTTTTATTGTTTTCTCTCTCTCTCTCTATTCTCTCTCTATTGTTCTGCTATTGTTTACTGTATTCTATTCTGCAATGTTTTATTGTTATTATGTTTTACCATGTTTGCTTTTCAGATATGCAATTTTTTTATACTTTACTGTTTACTGTATTTTATTGTTAACCATTTTTTTGTTTTCAGGTACGCAATTCAGCTGCAGCGCAGATTTATTTATCTTGACAGCAAATGCATTTGCTCCCATGATACTTAAAGCCGTGACTCCAGCGCTGTCGGAGGTGATTTCACCACCACAGTTACATACTTCAGCATATATGCCGAAGCGTGGGGGCAGCAGTGGGCGGAGGAGCGATTTGTTCCTACCTTTTGCGGGAGGATGCCCCCATGCTTCGGCATATATATATTTGAGGCACAGGTTGCATTAAATGTTTTGTTTTTTACTATTTTTTTTGTATTTGCTTTGCAGGTATGGTAAGCCTTATGCCCCGTACACACGGTCGGATTTTCCGACGGAAAATGTGTGATAGGACCTTGTTGTTGGAAATTCCAACCGTGTGTAGGCTCCATCACATTTTTCATCGGATTTTCTGCCACACAAAGTTTGAGAGCAGGATATAAAATTTTCCGACAACCGATCGTGTGTACACAATTCCAACGGACAAAGTGCCTTGCATGCTCAGAATAAATAAAGAGATGAAAGCTATTGGCCACTGCCCCGTTTATAGTCCCGACATACGTGTTTTACGTCACCGCGTTTAGAACGATCGGATTTTCCGACAACTTTGTGTGACTGTGTGTATGCAAGACAAGTTTGAGCGTCGGAAAAAATCCTAGGATTTTGTTGTCGGAATGTCCGAACAAAGTCCGACCGTGTGTACGGGGCATTACTGTTATACTGTAATATTACTTTGTTTTATTGTTAACCATCATTTGCTTAGCAGGTACACCATTCAGTTGCAGCGTGAATTTATTTATCTTGACAGCAACAACGTTTGCTCCCACGATAAATAAAGCCGTGACTTCAGCACTGTCGGAGGTGATTTTCCCACCACATTTACATACTTCAGCATATATGCCGAAGCATGGGGGCAGCAGAGAGCGGAGGAGCGATTTGCTACTACCTTATGCGGAAGGATGCCCCGATGCTTTGGCATATATATATTTTAGGCACAGGTTGCGTTAAATGTTTTATTTTTTACTATGTTTTTTTTTGTATTTGCTTTGCAGGTATGGTAAGTCTTACTGTTATACTGTAATGTTACTTTGTTTTATTGTTAACCATCATTTGCTTAGCAGGTACGCCATTCAGTTATTCAGCGCAGATTTATGTATCTTGACAGCAACAGCATTTGCTCCTACGATACATAAAGCCGTGACTCCAGTGCTCTAGGAGGTGATTTCACCACCACAGTTAAAAAAAGAGCATATATGCCAAAGCATGGGGGCAGCAGGGGCGGAGGAGAGATTTGCTCCTACTCTCTTTTTTTCCTTCAGCCCACAGGCTGCATGAAAAAAAGTTTACAATATATACCCAACAAGGACCAGCAACGTACTTGTATGTTGCTGGAATTTGAGTGGTTATACCAGAATGATGCCTGCAGGTTTAGGTATCATCTTGGTATCATTCTTTTCAGCCAGCGGTCGGCTTTCATGTAAAAGCAATCCTAGCAGCTAATTAGCCTCTAGACTGCTTTTACAAGCAGTGGGAGGGAATCCCCCCCCCCACCCCACCGTCTTCCATGTTTTTCTCTGGCTCTCCTGTCCCAACAGGGAACATGAGAATGCAGCCAGTGATTCAGCCAGCTAACCATAGAGCTGGTCAGAGACCAGAATGGCTCCAAACATCTCTATGGCCTAAGAAACCGGAAGCAACGAGCATTATGACTTAGATTTCGCCGGATGTAAACAGCACCATTCGGAAATTGTGAAAGCATTTTATCACACTGATCTTGGTGTGGTCAGATGCTTTGAGGGTAGAGGAGAGATCTAGGGTCTAATAGACCCCAATTTTTTCAAAAAAGAGTACCTGTCACTACCTATTGCTATCATAGGGGATATTTACATTCCCTGAAATAACAATAAAAATGATTAAAAAATAAAAAAATTGAAAGGAACAGTTTAAAAATAAGATAAAAAAGCAAAAAAAAAAAAAAAAAAAAAAAAAAAAGAAGCACTCCTGCCCCCCCCCCCGCTCTCGCGCATAGGCGAATGAAAGTGTCGGTCTGGCGTCAAATGTAAACAGAAATTGCACCATGCATGTGAGGTATCACCGCGAAGGTCAGATCGAGGGCAGTAATTTTAGCAGTAGACCTCCTCTGTAAATCTAAAGTGGTAACCTGCAAAGGCTTTTAAAGGCTTTTAAAAATGTATTTAGTTTGTCGCCACTGCACGTTTGTGCGCAATTTTAAAGCATGTCATGTTTGGTATCCATGTACTCGGCCTAAGATCATCTTTTTTAT
This sequence comes from Aquarana catesbeiana, assembly GCF_042186555.1. Taxonomy (NCBI): domain Eukaryota; kingdom Metazoa; phylum Chordata; class Amphibia; order Anura; family Ranidae; genus Aquarana; species Aquarana catesbeiana. The sequence continues at coordinate 957,174,061 of NC_133324.1, forward strand.
GTTATCAAACGTTTGGCCAATATAGTGTGTTTTAGTGCATTAAAATTTAAAAAAGTGTGTTTTTTCCCAAAAAATGCGTTTGAAAAATCGCTGCGCAAATACTGTGTGAAAAAAAAATGAAACACCCACCATTTTAATCTGTAGGGCATTTGCTTTAAAAAAATATATAGTGTTTGGGGGTTCAAAGTAATTTTCTTGCAAAGAAAAATAAATAATTTTTTCATGTAAACAAAAAGTGTCAGAAAGGGCTTTGTCTTCAAGTGGTTAGAAGAGTGGGTGATGTGTGACATAAGCTTCTAAATGTTGTGCATAAAATGCTAGGACAGTTCAAAACCCCCCCCCAAATGACCCCATTTTGGAAAGTAGACACCCCAAGCTATTTGCTGAGAGGCATGTCGAGTCCATGGAATATTTTATATTGTGACACAAGTTGCAAGAAAAAGACAATTTTTTTTTTTTTTTTGCACAAAGTTTTCACTAAATGATATATTGCTCAAACATGCCATGGGAATATGTGAAATTACACCCCAAAATTCATTCCGTTGCTTCTCCTGAGTATCACATGTGTGAGACTTTTTGGGAACCTAGCCGCGTACGGGACCCCGAAAACCAAGCACTGCTTTCTAAGGGCGTAAATTTTTGATTTCACTCTTCACTGCCTATCACAGTTTCGGAGGCCATAGAATGCCCAGGTGGCACAAACCCCCCCAAATGACCCTATTCTGGAAAGTAGACACCCCAAGCTGTTTGCTGAGAGGTATAGTGAGTATTTTGCAGACCTCACTTTTGTCACAAAGTTTTGAAATTTGAAAAAAAAAAAAATGTTTTTCTTGTCTTTCTTCATTTTCAAAAACAAATGAGAGCTGCAAAATACTCACCCCAAAAAATTTGTCACTTTCCTGCAACTTGTGTCAAAATATAAAATATTCCATGGACTCAACATGCCTCTCAGCAAATAGCTTGGGGTGTCTACTTTCCAAAATGGGGTCATTTGGGGGGGGTTTGTGCCATCTGGGCATTTTATGGCCTTCAAAACTGTAATAGGTAGTGAGGAGTGAAATCAAAACTTTACGCCCTTAGAAATCCTGAAGGTGGTGCTTGGGTTTCGGGGCCCCGTACGCGGCTAGGCTCCCAAATAGTCCCACACATGTGGTATCCCCGTACTCAGGAGAAGCAGCAGAAAGTATGTGGGGTGTAATTCCACATATGGCCATGGCATGTTTGAGCAATATATCATTTAGTGACAACTTTGTGCAAAAAAAAAAAAAGTTTGTAATTTTCCCGCGACTTGTGTCAAAATATAAAATATTCCATAGACTCAACATGCCTCTCAGCAAATAGCTTGGGGTGTCTACTTTCCAAAATGGGATCATTTGGGGGGGGGGGGGGTTTGTGCCATCTTGGCATTTTATGGCCTTCAAAACTGTGATAGATAGTGAGGAGTGAAATCAAAAATGTACGCCCTTATGCCGCGTACACACGGTCGGACTTTACGGCGGACTTTGCCCGGCGGATTTTTCGACGTACTTTCCGACGGACTTTGTGAATGAACGGACTTGCCTACACACAATCCACCAAAGTCCGTCGAATTCGTACGTGATGACGTACGACCGAACTAAAACAAGGAAGTTCATAGCCAGTAGCCAATAGCTGCCCTAGCGTGCCTTTTTGTCCGTCGAACTAGCATACAGACGAGCGGACTTTTCGACCGGACTCGATTTCAACGGATAAATTTTAAACAAGTTTAAAATCTAAGTCCGTCCAACTTTTGAGAAAACAAAGTCCGCTGGAGCCCACACACATCGAATTGTCCGACGAAATCCAGTCCGCCGGGCAAAGTCCGCCGTAAAGTCCGCTCGTGTGTACGCGGCATTAGGAATCCTGAAGGCGGTGCTTGGTTTTCGGGGCCCCGTACAAGGGTAGGCTCCCAAAAAGACCCACACATGTGGTATCCCCATACTCAGGAGAAGCAGCTAAATGTATTTTGGAGTGCAATTCCACATATGCCCATGGCCTGTGTGAGCAATATATGATTTAGTGACAACTTTTTGTATTTTTTTTTTGTCATTATTCAATCACTTGGGACAAAAAAAATTAATATTCAATGGGCTCAACATGCCTCTCAACAATTTCCTTGGAGTGTCTACTTTCCAAAATGGGGTCATTTGGGGGGGGGGGTTGTACTGCCCTGCCATTTTAGCACCTCAAGAATAGACATAGGCAGTCATAAACTAAAAGCTGTGTAAATTCCAGAAAATGTACCCTAGTTTGTAGACGCTAAAACGTTTGCGCAAACCAATAAATATACGCTTATTGACATTTTTTTTACCAAAGACATGTGGCTGAATACATTTTGGCCTAAATGTATGACTAAAATTGAGTTTATTGGATTTTTTTTATAACAAAAAGTAAAAAAAATCTTTTTTTTCTAAATTTTCGGTCTTTTTCCATTTATAGCGCAAAAAATAAAAACCGCACAGGTGATCAAATACCATCAAAAGAAAGCTCTATTTGTGGAAAGAAAAGGATGCAAATTTTGTTTGGGTACAGCATTGCATGACCGCGGAATTAGCAGTTAAAGCGACGCAGTGCCAAATTGTAAAAAGTGCTCTGGTCAGGAAGGGGGTAAATCCTGCCGGGGCTGAAGTGGTTAAAAAAACCACCCCTGCCGCTGTAATTCAGGAACCTGGCATCCAAAAAGGGGGCGGACGCCTGAATATGGGGTGGCTACAGCGGCTGTGGATAGATTCAAGCAATGCATGAATCTATCTATTTTACATAGGAGGGGGTGTGGCTGGAGAGAGGGGGCAGCGCCCGTGCACCCATAATGGACACACTGCCACTGCTCTATTCCTGTCTCACAATGCTGCTGTTGTGTTTTCATCTTCACCTTTCACACAGGCTTGTGATGGAAGCTACGGGTACATTTATACCGGCTTCTGATGGAAGCTATGGGTACATTCACACAGGCTTCTGATGGAACTACGGGTACATTCACATAGGCTTCTGATGGAAGCTACGGGTACATTCACACAGGCTTCTGATGGACGCTACGGGTTCATTCACATAGGCTTCTGATGGAAGCTACGGGTACATTCACACAGGCTTCTGATGGACGCTACGGGTATATTCACATAGGCTTCTAATGGAAGCTGTGGGTACATTCATACAGGTTTCTGATGGAAGCTACGGGTACATTCACACAGGCTTCTGATAGAAACTACGGATACATTCATACCGGCTTCTGATGGAAGCTATGGGTACATTCACACAGGCTTCTGATGGAAGCTATGGATACATTCATACCGGCTTCTGATGGAAGCTATGGGTACATTCACCCAGGCTTCTGATGGAAGCTATGGATACATTCATACCGGCTTCTGATGGAAGCTACGGGTACCTTCACACAGGCTTCTGATGAAGCTACGGATACATTCATACCGGCTTCTGATGGAAGCTATGGGTACATTTACACAGTCTTCTGATGGGAGCTACGGGTACATTCACAGAGGCTTCTGATGGAAGCAACGGGGACATTCACACAGGCTTCTGATGGAAGCTACGGGTACATTCACACAGGTTTCTAAAGGAAGCTACGGGTACATTCACACAGGTTTCTGATGGAAGCTACGGGTACATTCACACAGAATTCTGATATAAGCTATGGGTACATTCATACCGGTTTCTGATTGAAACTACGGGTACATTCATATAGGCTTCTGATGAAAACTACGGGTACATTCATATAGGCTTCTGATGGAAGTTACGGGTACATTCACACAGGCGTTTAGCCATGATGCAAATCCTAGTAGCAGAAATCTACAGAATTCTTCTGCAGGATGTGACAGCTGGGAGCAGCTAGCTGCAGCCACTGACCTCATACAATGCAATGACAGGCTTCCAGTGGCCAAAGCTATTCATGACTGTTCACACACCCAGCAATTACCTGCGAGGATCACAGCTGGACGCAATGGGGTTTTTACTAAAGGCAAATAGAGTGTGCACTTTTAAAGTGCAGTTGCTCCAGAGCTTAGTAAATGACGTAAACCTACACTTTGCAAAGAATACTCAATCACATGCAAGGAAAATAAAAAAACTGCATTTTTGCTTGCACATGATCGGATAATGGAAAGCGGCAGAGCTTATGCTCATTTACTAAGCTCTGGAGCAACTGCTCTTAGCAAAGTGTACAGCCTTTTTGTCAGTGGCAGCCCGTCCATAGGGGGCGCCCCCCTCAGGCAGTCACAAAAAAAGTTTTAAACATGGCCCTTTAAAAAAAAAAGTCCTTAAGTGCACTGCGTTTGGGCGCCGGACATAGTGCACTATGGTAACCACCACGTCAATGCAATCACGTGATTGCAGACGTGGCGCTTCATTGGCAGGGTTTGTAGCAGCTATGCGGCGCAATCCATCGCGCCGAGCAGCATCCGTCCGGTGCTAGGCCTGGTGCTTTGTTCTCAGTGTGAGAACAAAGTCATGTCCAGCTGGCTACAAAAAGATGGCCGCCGTGAGGTTTAATCCCGTTGTGTTCAGTGGAGGCCTCTCCCCTCTCCACTGAACACATGGAGAAAGCCAGGAACTATCTGGGAAGAGGCAGATGCAGCTTGAAGGAGGGCTGTGCTGCCGGGGACACAGATGTGAGGAGGACCCTGCTGCTCTGCTGGGGACACAGATGTAAGGAGGGGCTCCGCTGGGGACACAGATGTAAGGAGGGGCTCCGCTGGGGACACAGATGTAAGGAGGGGCTCCGCTGGGGACACAGATGTAGGGAGGGACTCCGCTGGGGACACAGATGTAAGGAGGGACTCCACTGGGGACACAGATGTATGGAGGGGCTCTTCTGGGGACACAGATGTAAGGAGGGACTCCGCTGGGGACACAGATGTATGGAGGGGCTCTGCTGGGGACACAGATGTAAGGAGGGACACCACTGATGGGGACCCAGATGTAAGGAGGGACTCCGCTGGAGGCACCTGATGTAAGGAGGGACTCTGTTGGAGGCACCTGATGTAAGGAGGGACTCTGCTGGGGGCACCTGATGTAAGGAGGGACTCTGCTGGGGGCACCTGATGTAAGGAGGGACTCCGCTGGGGGCACCTGATGTAGGGAGGGACTCTGCTGGGGCACATTATGTAAGGAGGGACTCTGCTGGAGGCACCTGATGTAAGGAGGGACTCTGCTGGGGGCACCTGATGTAAGGAGGGACTCCACTGGGGACACCTGATGGCATCTGGTGGCAGGCAACGTGGCAAGTGACATGCTCAGGGCTCCCACTGATTCTGCATTATGGTGAGTTGAATGATTTAATTTTATATTACAATGTAATAATAGAAATAATGCGCTTCAATCATCCTGACACCATAACAACCATGGTGCCGGGATGATTGAAGTGCTAACATCAGGTGTTTGGAGTATCTTTATCTGCTGATTGTTAAACTTTCTAGAATACACATATTTCTATTGTTGTGTAGGATCTGGGCCTGCTGTCCCTCCCTCTCTCCCTCCCTCTCCCTCCCTCTCCCTCCCTCTCCCTCCATCCGTCGTTCATCTCAGACGCTAACCACACCACCTTAGAGCCACGCCCACTATTTATCTGAAACCACACCCAAGTTCACCCTAATACTAAAAATCTGTAAATCTACAGACATCCACAATCTAAAGCCCCATACACACGATAGGACTTTGTACAAATTTTCCTGTGGATTTTTGTACAAAGGGTGTTGGCCATAGGTTTGTATTGCATTCAGACAGCAGGACTTTTCCAGACAACTTTCACAAAATCACGTATTTTTTCAGCTCTTTACCACCACCACCCTTTGGTCAATTTCTGTATTGTTGTCTGATATTGTGTCAATCTCACTGATTTTATCAGCGAGATTGACACCTTGCGAGCTGGGTTCACACTGGTGCGGGGATCCAACTTGGATCCCCGCCAATGCCAGGCACTGTTTGGTATGAATCTTGAGGGGGAAATCCACACCAAATTTTATATAAAAAACCGGCATGGGTTTCCCTCCAAGGGCATACCGGGCCCTTAGGTCTGGTATGGATTTTAAGGGGAACCCCTACGCCAAAAAAACAGACTTCGCCGCTCTCTCCGGCCTCTTCTCTTCTCCCGATGTCCGGTTCTTCTCTGCTCTCTCCGGCCTCTTCTCCCGATGTTCTGTTCTTCTCCCGTTGTTCGGTGTTCGGCCTCTCCTCCCGCTCTCCGGTTCTTCTGCCGGGCTCTTCCGCTATCTTCTGCCGCTCTCTGACATGATGCTCTCTCCCGCTGTAATGTTGTGCGGAGCGCTCCGCAATGACTTATACAGGCAGTGACCCCGCCCCTATGACATCACAGTCCCGGTGCATGCTGGGACTGTGAGGTCATAAGGGGGCGTGCTCATAGGATGACATGACTATGCCCCCTTATGACCTCACAGTCCCAGCATGCCCTGGGACTGTGAGGTCATAAAGGGGCGGGGTCACCGCCTATATAATTAATTGCAGAATGCTCCACACAGCATTACAGCTGGAGAGAGCTTCGTGTTAACATCGGAAGAAGAGAAGAGGGGAGAAGACGACGAAGAAGACCGGGTCACCGCTAGCAAAAGAGCTGCAAAAGAGCAGAAGATAGCGGAGGAGCCTGGCAGAAGAACCAGAGAGCGGGAGAAGAGGCCGAACACCGGGAGAAGAACCGAACATCGGGAGAAGAGGCCGTAGAGCGGAGAAGAACTGGATATCGGGAGAGGACGCCGGAGAGACCCCCGAAGTCGGAAGAAGACTCCCGGAGCTGCCTAATAAATTACTTTAAAAACCTGTGTAGTGTGTTTTTTTATTGACAGTTTTTTCCCTATACCCCATACTCATTCACATAGGGTGGGGGGCCGGGATCTGGGGGCCCCCATTATTAAAGGGGGCTCCCAGATTCTGATAAGCCCCCCACCCGCAGACCCTGACAACCAACGGCCAGGGTTGTCGGGAAGAGGCCCTTGTCCTCATCAACATGGGGACAAGGTGCTTTGGGGTGGGGGGGCCCGCAGGGTGCCCCCCTCCCCCAAAGCACCCACCCCCCATGTTGAGGGCATGCGGCCTGGTACGGTTCAGGAGGAGGGTGCTTGCTCGTCCCCACCCCTTTTCCTGGCTGGCCGGGCTGCATGCTCAGATAAGGGTCTGGTATGGATTTTGGGGGGACCCCCACGCTGTTTTTTCGGTGTAGGGGGTTCCCCTTAAAATCCATAACAGACCTAAGGACCTGGTATGCCCCCAGAGGGGAATTCCCTCTCCTGCTTTCCGCAATAGGAAAATGTGTTTTTCCTATTGCAGCCAGCGCGAGATTACAGTACCCTGTCGCCGAGAACCAGCGTGATGGGTTCGCGCTGGAAACATTCTTGCGGCTGCGTACTGTAGTTTGTATAAAAGTCAGATGGTTTTGTGTACACACGATCAGACTTTGCTCCATCGGACTTTTGTTGCCGGAAAGTTTGTGCGTTCGCACAGCCAACAAAAGTCTGATGGAAACAGAAAAAGCTTGTCTGATGGAGCGTACACACGGTCGGATGTTGCTCCAAAACAGCTAATTTGCATGTTTGTTGTCAAAAAGTCCGATCGTGTGTACAGGCCTTAAGACTAACCTATCAGGTCCTGTAAAGAAGAATTCGCTATACATACCTTTTCTGAAACCGTTCCAGTCCCATGCTGAGCTGTCAGCGGCAACTTCTCTGTGTGGGATCATGCAGGATAGGCAGCCGACAACGGAAGCCCCATTGTAAGTCTATGGGTGACGTCATTTCTCTATTCATTTCCCAGCCGTTATCGGTCATGTCCTCCGCAGAGTTTCCGCCACTGGATATCGGATGGGATCAGAAAAGGTAAGTATAGCGATTTCTTCTTTACAGGACTAGATAGGTTAGTCTTAGATTGTGGGTGCCTGTAGATTTACAGATTTTAGTATTGGGGTGAAATTCTACTTTAATGTGGACACTGATATCAGATATACACAAAATGTTGGTTTTGGGTGGAGTAATATTTTTTTTGATAACACATGAAAATGGTTGATATTTTATGCACATTGTACACCTATTGTTAGCATCATGATAGCACAGGTTTGCAACACCTATATTTTTATAGCTTTAACTCATCTTTCAGCGCTGAACTTTATTACATAATTGTTTAAGATACACAGGACTTTAGCAAGCTAAATGTTATTTAGTTAGGGGTTTACAACTCCACCTCTCTCTTCCCTCCCTTTACCTTCCTCTCATCCCCATTCCTTTCCTCTCAACCCCTTTCCCTTGCTCTCACCCCCTTTCCCTTCCTCTCACCCCCATTCCCTTCCTCTAACCCCCATTCCCTTCCTCTAACCCCCCATTCCCTTCCTCCCACCCCTTTTCCCTTCCTCTCAACTCCATTCCCTTCCTCTCAACCCCATTCCCTTCCTCTCAACCCATTCCCTTCCTCTAACCCCCATTCCCTTCCTCTCACGCCCTTTCCCTTCCTCTCACCCCCTTTCCTCTCATCCCCATTCCCTTCCTCTCACCCCCATTCCCTTCCTCTCCCCCTTTCCCTTCCTCTCACCCCCTTTCCTCTCACCCCATTCCCTTCCTTTCACGCCCTTTCCTCTCACCCCCATTTCCTTCCTCTCACCCCCTTCATCTCACCCCATTCCCTTCCTCTCACCCCCTTTCCCTTCCTCTCACCCCATTCCCTTCCTTTCACCCCCTTTCCTCTCGCCCACATTCCCTTCCTCTCACCCTCATTCCCTTCCTCTCACCTCCATTCCCTTCCTCTCACCCCCATTCCCTCCCTCTCACCCCCATTCCTTTCCTCTAACCCCCATTCCTTTCCTCTAACCCCCATTCCTTTCCTTTCACCCCCATGCCTTTCCTCTCACCCCCTATCCTCTCACCCCCATTCCCTTCCTCTCACCCCTTTCCTCTCACCCCCATTTCCTTCCTCTCACCCCCTTTCCCTTCCTCTCACCTCTATTCCCTTCCTCTCACCCCTATTCCCTTCCTCTCACCCCATTCCCTTCCTCTCACCCTCATTCCCTTCCTCTCACCTTCTTTCCCTTCCTCTCACCCCCATTCCCTTCCTCTCACTCCCATTCCTTCCCTCAAACCCCCATTCCCTTCCTCTCACCCCCTTTCCCTTCCTCTCACCGCCTTTCCTCTCACGCCCATTCCCTTCCTCTCACCCCCATTCCCATCTTCTCACCCCCTTTCCTCTCATCCCATTCCCTTCCTCTCACCCCCTTTCCTCTCACCCCAATTCCCTTCCTCTCACCCCCTTTCCTCTCACCTCATTCCCTTCCTCTCACTCCATTCCCTTCCTCCCACCCCCTTTCCCTTCCTTTCACCCCATTCCCTTCCTTTCACCCCCTTTCCTCTCACCCACATTCCCTTCCTCTCAAATTGTTGGGGCTGAGAGCAGACAGGTGTTAGGGGGTCTGAGAACGTACAGGTGTTAGGGGGCTGAGACCGTACAGGTGTTAGGGGGCTGAGAACATACAAGTGTGAGGGGGTTGAGAGAGAACATATGTGAAGAGGGGCTGCGAGCATACAAGTGTGACTGGGGCTTCAAGATTACAAGTCTGAGGGGGGCTGCGAGCGTACAGCTGCTGGTTTGGGATGTCTCTTTTGGGCAAAATATAAATATGAAAGCACAGATGACTTATAATACACTGTTCATTTTCATATATGACGTTGTAAGTGTTAAAATAAAAGGTGTGTGCATGAAAGGACTTGATGGGATGGCTAGTGGGCGGATTCAGTGGGACGACCAGTGGGCAGGCCCTGGGGAATGTTGGCGGTCAGGCCTGGTGGAGCCCAGGCCTAAAGCTGTCTAAGGGGCCACACAATTTCTGATGGCTGCCCTGCTACCAGGTTTCTACCTCCCATGTTAACTGACCCTGTCCTGTTTACCGACTATGTCTTTGCCTGCTGTTTTAAAGCACATTTCTGAACTTCCACATGCACCGACCTTGGCCTGTTAATCAACCATGTTTTTGCCTGCCACTTGGACTGATCTTTTGCCCTTCTACTTTAGTACACAGGGGTCTCACATACATTATCTCACAAAAGTGAGTACACCCCTCACATTTCTGTAAATATTTTATTATCTTTTCATGTGACAACACTGAAGAAATGACACTTTGCTACAATGTGAAGTAGTGAGTGTACAGCTTGTATAACGATGTAAATTTGCTGTCCCCTCAAAATAACTCAACACGCAGCCATTAATGTCTAAACCGCTGGCAACAAAAATGAGCACACCCCTAAGTGAAAATGTCCAAATTGGGCCCCAAGTGTCAATATTTTGTGTGGCCACAATTATTTTCCAATACTGCCTTAATCCTCTCAGGCATGGAGTTCACCTGATTGCCACTGGAGTCCTCTTCCACTCCTCCATGATGACATCACATGGGGATTCCCCATAGATGCTCAATAGGGTTTAGGACTGGAGACATGCTTAGCCAGTCCATTACCTTTGTCCTCAGCTATTTTAGCAAGGCAGTGGTCGTTTTGGAGGTGTGTTTGGAGTCATTATGTTGGAATACTGCCCTGTGCCCAGTCTCCGAAGGGAGAGGCTCATGCTCTGTTTCAGTATGTCACAGTACATGTTGGCATTCATGGTTCCCTCAATGAACTGTAGCCCCCCAGTGCCTGCCAGCAGCACTCATGCAGCCCCAGACCATGACACTCCCACCACCATGCTTGACTGTAGGCAAGACACACTTGTCTTTGTACTCCTCACCTGGTTGGTGCCACACACGCTTGACACCATCGTAACCAAATAAGTTTATCTTGGTCTCATCAGACCACAGGACATGGTTCCAGTAATCCATGTCCTTAGTCAGCTTGTCTTCAGCAAACTGTTTGCGGGCTTTCATGTGCATCATCTTTAGAAGAGGCTTCTTCTGGGAAGACAGTAATGCAGACCAATTTGTTGCAGTGGTCTGAGCACTGACAGGCTGACCCCCCCACCCCTTCAACCAAGTTGCGGCGTATGGTCTGAGCACTGTCAGGCTGACCCCCCACCCCTTCAACCAAGTTTCAGGGTCTTGGCAATCTTATAGCCTAGGCCATCTTTATGTAGAGCAACAATTCTTTTTTTCAGATCCTCAGAGAGTTTTTAGCCATGAGGTGTCTTGTTAAACTTCCAGTGACCAGTATGAGAGAGTGAGAGCGATAACACCAAATTTAACTCACCTGTTCCCCATTCGAACCTGAGACCATGTAACATTAACGAGCCACATGACACCGGGGAAGGAAAATGGCTAATTCAGCCCAATTTGGACATTTTCACTTAGGGGTTACTCACTTTTGTTGCCAGCGGTTTAGACTAGACATATGCAATTTGTTTAGTCCCGAATTTGATTTTTAACAAATTTTGACAAATTAGTTAATTCCGAAATTTCCGATTTTCGGAAATTCAGAATTGCGGAAATTCGAAAATTCAGAAATTGGAAAAATTCTACATTTCAGAAATTTGAAATTTTGGAAATTGAAAATTGCGGAAATTCGAAATTTTGGAAATTCGGAAGTTTGGAAATTCTGAGGTTTGGAAATTCGAAATTCGGAAATTCGGAAAATCGAGATTTCGGAAATTCGGAAAATCGAAATTTCGGAAATTCGGAAAATCGAAATTTCGGAAATTCGGAAAATTGAAATTTCGGAAATTCAGAAAATTGAAATTTCGGAAATTCGGAAGTTTGGAAATTCAGAAATTGGAAATTCGGAAATTGGAAATTCAGAAGTTTGGAATTTCGGAAATTTAAAATTTTGGAAATTCGAAATTCGTCAATTCGAAATTTGGAAATTTGGAAGTTTGAAATTTCGGAAATTTGAAATTTCAGAAAATCGAAATTCGGAAATGGAAAATTTTAGGAATTGGAAAATTTCGGAAATTTTAAAATTTAAATTCGGAAGTTCAGAAATTCGGGATTTCGGAAATTTGAACATTTAAAATTAGGAACTTTGAAAATTAGAAATTTCATAAATTTGAAAATTCAAAAATTTGGAAATTTGAAAATCCAAAAATAAGAATGCAAATCTGAAAATTCAAAAGAATAAAGATTAAATTTATAGGTATTGGATTTTCCTTTCACATTTTGCTGTTAGTGAATGTAATGAGTACGAATTTATCCGAAGTTACAAATTATCTGAAATAATGAATGCTGTATCTAAACGAATGGAACGTAATGATCTAATAGTAATAAACAACAATAATAATAATAAAACCTTTTTATTATTATTTATTATTAATTTGTTCCATTCCATTTGTTTATATTTTTATATATTTCATTATTTCGGATAATTCGTAACTTCAGATAAATTTGTAATTGTTACATTCACAAACAGCCAAATTTGAAAGGAAATTCCAATACCTATAATTTAATAGTTAGTTATTATTAGTTAGGTATTTTTTTCAAATTTTACTGATTTTCTTTCTTTTTTTTCAAATTTTCAAATTTTCAGATTTTCAAATTTTTGAATTTTTCGAATTCCCGCATTCCGAAATTTAGAAAAAAAGCAAAAAAAAACCGGATGAAACGAAAATGATAATGAACTAATTTTTTGTCAGTGCACATGTCTAGTTTAGACATTAATGGCTGTGTTGAGTTATTTTGATGGGACAGGAAATTTACACTGTTATACAAGCTGTACACTCACTACTTTACATTGTAACAAAGTTTCATTTCCTCAGTGTTGTCACATGAAAAGATATAATAAAATATTTACAAAAATGTGAGGGGTGTACTCACTTTTGTGACTGTATGTGAGGAGCTTCAGAATAGTGTTCTGAGTAGAGAAAAACAGTTTTTGGCTTTCAGTGTTCCCAGAATAGGGTCTGGTTGCCTCTGGAGGCTTTGAGATTGGGTGGGAGAAGCCTCCACCCCTTTCCCCCTGGCCTTAAGCTTGATGATCCTTTCTGCTGTCTGGACCAATACTTTGGCTGTGCAGACCATATCACTGCCTGTAATGACCCAGGACTTTATGGACCATGTTTCTTCCTCCTGCCTGGACCAATACTTTGGCTGTGCTGACCATATCGCTGCCTGCTGCCTCTGCTGACTATGGACAGTATTTCTGCCTGGACATCTCTGCCTGCTACCTGGACCGATGCTTTGGCTGTGCTGACAATATCTCTGCCTGTACTAACTATAGACAGTATTCCTGCCTGCTGCCTGGATGATTGCTTTTGCTGTCGCTGACCACATTCCTGCCTGCTGCCTGGACCGATGCTCTCCTCTGTAGACCACTGCACTACTAAAACCACAGGTAATCTTTTGTTATTTGGTATGTACATGCTATGTGTTAGAAATATGAAGGGCCTTCAAAAATGTGATCGGTAGTCAGAAAATTATGTGTAATTTATGCTCCTAGAACGCCTGGAGGTGCTACTTGAATGTTGGGCCTCTGTATGTGGCCATGCTGTCTAAAAGTCCCACACATACTCAGGAGGAGTAGCAGAATGTATTTTGGGGTGTATTTTGTTGCTATGTACATGCTATGTTAGAAATCTTATAAATGGACAACTTTGTGTAAAAAAAGTTTTAATTTTTTTTCCCACATTTTCCAAAAATGTCTGGAGAAAAATGAACCGTTCAAAAAACGCATTATGCCTCATAGATTATATGTTGTGGTGTTTGATTTCCAAAATGGGGTCATTTTGTGGGTAATTCCATTGTCCTGGTGTTCCAGAGCCTTATAGGGCGTACACACGGCCGGACTGTGTTCGGACATTCCGACAACAAAATCCTAGGATTTTTTCCGACGGATGTTGGCTCAAACTTTTTTTGTCTACACACGGTCGCACAAAGTTGTCGGAAATTTCCGATCGCCAACCACGCGGTCACGTACACCACGTACGACGAGACTAGAAAAGGCCGGTTCAGAAGCAAGCGCGGCACCCTTTGGGCTCCTTTTGCTAATCTCGTATTAGTAAAAGTTTGGTGAGAGACGATTCGTCCTTTTTCAGACTCGTGGCTTTCAGATCGTTTTCTGCCGTTCAGTTTGTGCTTGTGGGTTTGTATCTGCTCTTCAGTGTGTGTGCAGCACGTTCCGCGTGACTTTAGGTAGTCATTGTATTCTTGTTCGTTCGTTACTGTTTTTCAGGTCGCTCTTCACAGGCCTTGCTGTTCTTCAGTGCGTTCTGTTACTTCGTTCTGAGCAGCCGACCGTTTTCTAGCCATGTTTCGTATGCGTACTCCTCGTAGAGTTCGTGCTATGTGGGGGCTTGGTGTTGGGGTCCTGACCTTGACACAAGTCCAGTCCATGAACAGGGTGGGGAGGAGTTCATGGACCAAGAATTGGTTGCTTCAGCATGACCAGTTCTCTCATATGCCTTTGCTCCGTGAGATCCGTGAGAATAATCCTGATGATTTCAGGAACTTTCTCAGGATGACGGACCCCGTGTTTCACCGTTTGTTGGCTTCGCTGACCCCCTATATCAGCAGGCAGGATACCTGCATGAGGCGAGCCATCACTCCGGAGCAGAGGTTGGTCGCTACCCTGCGGTATTTGGCCACATGGAGAAGTCTGCAGGACTTGAAGTTCTCAACAGGCATCTCCCCCAGGCTCTGGGGATCATTATCTCAGAGACCTGTTCTGCCATCATACAGGTCCTGCAGAAGGAGTATATGAAGGTAAGATTTTTATACTTTAATGTCACATTTTATTGTATTGAATGTTTGCTAATATATTGTATTTCTTTCCTCATTCCCTAATTACCATGATTGGAATATGCTGTGAATGTCCCCTTTGTCCTCATGCATGCTGGATTTTTATGTAATTATTATTTTAGGTCCTTCATACATATTTGCCCTTCACTAACCTCCCCAGCATGGTGTCTCCTGGGCCTATATTCACCTCATGTAGTCACTTAACAATGTATTTTATCAGCTCCATAGTAGTGCTTTACCCCAAACACCCCCTAAAATGTTTGGAAATGTTTTTTTTTATTTAAATTCAGGCAGAGTGGCAGAGGCTTTTTTTTTTTGTGGTGTCCCCAAATAATTTTTAGTAACCCTCCCTCCCCCAACTGCTAAGTCAGCTGATCCCAATTCTCTATCCTCAATCATCTATTTGCTGACTTTGCCAAATCCATACACACTATACCCATCTCTTTTGTGCTCTGATTTATGGATGAATTCCCCAAAGCATGTAATGCAAGGGCCTGCCTGTATACTTTCCAATGGTACTGTTTAAAGTTTTTGGATCCTATTATTATCTTGATAGGGAATAGCAGAATGTCCAAATGTTCTCAAATGTGTACAGTGTGTATTTATATCTTTGTATTATGACACTTCTTACCTGTCCAGTGGTCTGCCAATAGTGTAACTAAGGAGGGTCTGTTCAAAGTAATACCCATTATTTAGGCATTCATCTCTCAATGAAGTGAAGAGGGTTACCTGTCCAAGATTTACACACACCCCCTATAATGTTAGAAATGGCCCATGAGAGGGGGGGGGGATATGATAGGTGTACCTTATACTTTGGCGTTGTTAAATTCCCCTTAGTAAATGCTATCTGGAGGTTGCCCCATAATGTTTGTGTATAATCTGCTTGCCATGTTTCAGAGTAAAAATAGTAATGTTTATTGTTTTTTCCTCAACAGTTTCCTTCCACGCCACAGGAATGGCAGACTGTGGCCTCCCACTTTGCCGAGCGGTGGGACTTTCCTAACTGCGGAGGGGAAATTGATGGGAAACACGTCCACATCGTCCCACCACCCAACTCGGGGTCGTACTATTATAATTACAAGGGGTTTAATAGTATAGTGATGTTGGCGGTGGTGTCGGCTAATTACGACTTCTTGTATGTGGACGTGGGGAAGAATGGCCGGATGTCCGATGGTGGAGTCATCGCCCAGACGGAGTTCTACAGGCGTCTCCAGAATGGCAGCTTGGGCTTGCCAGCTCCAGAGGACAATGTTGAAGGACTCCCATTTGTGTTAGTTGCTGATGAAGCGTTTGCGCTGGGGACCACCTGATGCGGCCATTCCCAATGAGGACCCTCACCCCGGAACAGAGGGTTTTTAATTACCAGCTGGCCAGAGCCCGAAGAGTGGTGGAGAACACATTTGGAATCCTGGCCAGCCGGTTCCGACTATTTCTGACACCCATCCATATGGCGGAGTATAAACTGAACCATATTATACTGGCGTGCTGTGTTCTCCATAACTTTTTAAGGAAACATTTGGCCAACTATGCTGGCTCAGTTGGGCCTGAGGCCGGAATCCTACATCAAACCACACTGACGGCGCTTGAAAGTGGCCGTCCTGGCTTGCCCTCCCTGAGTGCCCATGATGTCCGGTTACGATACCTGGAGTTCTTTGCGGGTAGGGGGGCTATCAATATGCCAGACAATCTGTGAAGCCTTTTTATAATAAAAAAAAAAAGAAATTCTTGGTGGACATTTACTGCTTGTGTTTGTTTTAGCTGACCCTGACAGAAATGTGTTGAGTCCAGAAAATGTTGTGATTGTGTAACCTTATACAAAGCACTGTTGGCTGTTATTTCCTAAATGCAAAAACACATTTCACTACAAGTGCACTTGCAACTGCACTGAAACTGCACTTGTAGTGCAAAGAGGATTTGCCCTTAGGAAATAACCCCTATTTTTGCTGAAAACAGCAATTACATCACCCCAAAAGTGTTGTATTGTAGTGTTGAGACAATAATCCACACATTCTTGCGTAAGCAACTTTTTTATACCTGCACAATCACATGTGCATTTACCAAAGGTTTTTAAAACAAACCAACATGTTTGTTGTATAACAATTTTTGCAGTAGCATTATCAAAAATCGAAATGTCCATTTCAGATAAAACAGGCCTGTGTAAAACCAACAAGAAAGACAAAAAACTTGAACTTACAAAGTTCACATTAGGTAAAACCTGAAGGCTATATCAGACATGAGTATTTAGGAACTGTGTTTGATATAGCGTTCAGATGGGGGGAAATCACCCCTGGAAAAGCCAAATTTGGAAGATGCACACCAATTTACGAATGTCAACATGTGCTTTCTGCCATCAGGGGGGATCAAGGGACGTGTTTTGGGGGAGCAAGCCCTTCCTCAATGCTACTTTATAATTGAGGAAGGGGTTGCACCCCCAAAACGCGTCCATTGATCTCCCGTGATGGCAGATAGCACATGTTGACACACTGTGTGCATCCTCCAAATTTGGCTTTTCAAAACATTGCAAAAAGTTTTAAAAGATTGGACCACAATACAAAAAGTGATTTTGTGGGGTTTTAAATTCGCCCCAAAACATCAATGATGTTATTATTTTTTTTAATAACATCATTGATTTTTTGCTGTATGTTTTGCAGTTCTACATTACACCCCATGATCTCCCCGATCAGGATCTGGGCACTTTCTGATGTGAAACGTTCTGGATTACGATCACCTAAAAAGAGAGAAAGAAAACAAAAACAGGTATCAAAAATCTGCCACCATCCATCTCTTTTACCTGAGCCTGTGGTTTCCAGACACTCACCTGTTGTGGTGCTAATCTCCACCACATCTTCTTCTTCCTCCTGCTCTTCTTGTGTTTGGGGTATTTCACCTTCTTCCAGAGGTGGGGGGTCTCTGGTCTCCTCGGATGAGGGGTGTCCTCCGAGTCTTTTCTCCCCTATGTAAAACAAAAATGGTATAATTAGCACACAGATATTTGATGGCAGAACTAGAAATAGGAAACATTGCTTGGAAGTGGGGTACAATTGTCAATTTTAGCCGAGTTCCAAGATGTCTTTTATTGCCCTTTGTCAAGCTGCAATACTTTACCTGTTTAGTACAAGCTTCACAGATGGAGACCCCCCCTATAGTATACACTGGAGCACCTGTGTGGCCCCCTAATAAAAATGGTGTTCTTGTGTCCCACACTAGTGCTCCAGTGTCCAGATGTGAAAACAGCTGCTCAGTGTCCTCTCCTTACACACAATCTAGTTGGCATTTCATTCTAGTAACAAACCCATCTACACAAACAACTATTTGGCATCCAAGTAGGCCCAAAAAAAATGTGGGAAAATGCATATGGCCTAAACAATGGTGTTTTAGAGGCCGAAAGAAAAATGTTTGATACGAACGAATAATGGGCCCATGAACATTAAAGTTGCCCTTTTAAACGTTACAATTAATAAAAGCACATGGAGCAGCATGAATGCAATAAAGACAGAAAGAATAGGAACACAGCACAACT
The DNA here is from genome assembly GCF_042186555.1 of Aquarana catesbeiana. NCBI lineage: Eukaryota > Metazoa > Chordata > Amphibia > Anura > Ranidae > Aquarana > Aquarana catesbeiana. The sequence continues at coordinate 957,192,246 of NC_133324.1, forward strand.
ACTTACTTTTTTGCAGCACTCTCTGGATCTTTCAGTACTGCTCTGGCTCTCTCAATTTCAGGTCCAACCACCGCTTCCTGAGCTGATCTTTCGATCACCGTACCCCGAAAATTCCTGTGCAGACTTTTGATCACTTTCGCCATGATCTTGGCCTTTCGTATATTGGGGTTGGGGTAAGGCCCATACTTTCCGTCATAGTCGGACTTCTTCATGATGTCGACCATCTCCAACATCTCCCCAAAGGACATATTTGTGGCCTTAAAACGTCTCCTTCTGGATCAGGACGTGTCCGGATCCGGGCTTTCCTCCTCCTCCTCCTCGTTGCTATAATTAGCACGCACCTGCTCTGACTCCGCCATGTGCTCTTCACCCACTGCGCCGAACGAAAAGGGTCGGGGAATAGATTAGAAAGGACGTCAGGGGCGGGCGGAGTTACACGCATGCGCAGTGTGTATAAAGCATAACACGCACGCGTATTACGTACGATCTGTGAGCGGAGGAATGAAGCATTGGACGCGCCAATCGTAAGAACGAAGGTAAGAAACAAACTTGTGCCTATACTGCTTCTACATTGAGGCCTATATTGTAACAAGATTAGGAGAGTTTTGTCTGACATTAGGCTTTGTCTTGTGTTGTGTCTTGCAGTGAACATGGATATGCTAATGAAAGACAATGACTTCATGTCAGTATTCGTAGATATCTTAAGGGAGCTGCCCTGTCTGTGGGAGATTACCCACCCCCATTTCAAGAACCAAGCAAAGAGGAAGGCAGCACTGGTGAAATTGTGTGAAATTGTGAAGCAGGTGATCCCCATGGCAGACATCACCTATTTAAAGATCTTCATTGGTGGCCTGAGGAGTACATATCTAAGGGAGCGCAAGAAAGTCCTGGATTCACAGAGATCCGGAGCAGCAGATGACATCTATGTCCCCAGGATGTTGTACTACGACAGGCTGCATTTTCTGGCAGGCCAGACTGAACCCAGGCCATCCCTCTCAAGTCTTCCTTCCACGCTTCCTTCCCCCCTGGCTGAGGCTTCTGACGCCCAACCTGGGCCTTCCAGGCCACATGTGGAGGAGCCCAGATTGAGCCAGGTATAGCATTCTTCTAAATATTTCTGCTTGTCCAATCAATGATGTTAACTAGATGTTAGTTGGGAATACTAATTTAGGATTGTGATTGATGAAGCAACAACTAAAACCATGTCCCTTTTTCATACACAGGGAAGTCTCAGCCAGGAGGTGGCCGGGCCGAGCCGGCTGGCTGATCTGCAGATCCCTCCACCCCCCCCTGAAAAGAGAAAGTGGCAGTAGGAGGAGTGCCCTAGAGGAGGCTACCGGAGGACTCTTTTGGAGGGCTACAGAGGTCCTGGGAGCACGACAGACCGTGGAGGAGGACATTGCTGCCGTCATTGCATATAAAATGCAGAGGATGGAGGAGGGCCAACAAGTCTTGTGTGAGGCGCTCATATTGGAGGCTCTTAACAAAGGTATGAGGGGCCAAATGACAGCTCAGACACACCTTTGCGATGGTCCTCCTCCTCCTCCTCCAGGTCCTCCCAGTCCTCCTCTAGGTCCTACTCCTCCTCCTGCCACATCTCCAACTGCACAGCCACAGCCGGGAAGGAAGCATGAAAGGAAGAAAAGAAAGTGAGGACCCTGGATCCAGTCTGGTCGGCCAAAAAATGCAGCCTCTTGTGGTACCACAGCCTGGGGACACAGATGTCATCTGCTGCTTTCCAGTAGGGATGAGCTTCGAGTTCGAGTACCTGGGGGGTGTCTATAGTATGCCTGTAAAGGGGCGCATGTTTCCTGTGTTTAGAATAGTCTGACAGCGAAATTACATTTTGAAGGAAAAAACTCATTTAAAACTACCCGCGGCTATTAATGCATTGCCGACAATACACATAGAAGTTCATTGATAAAAACGGCATGGGAATTCCCCAAAGGGGAACCCCGAACCAAAATTAAAAAAAAAAAATGACATGGGAGTCCCCCTAAATTCCATACCAGGCCCTTCAGGTCTGGTATGGATATTAAGGGGAACCCCGGCCAAAATTTTAAAAAAAAGCGGCCCGGAGAAGAAAATGAAGAAGAGAAGAAAAGAAGAAGAGAAGAAGATGAAGAAGATGAAGAGAAGAGCGGGAGCCTCCCCCCCATGCCATGGGTGCGGAGCGGCCCGAGGAGAAGAAGATAGAAGACGCCGCGGAGGAGATGCTGGACGAGAACGCCGGAGGAAGAACCAGAAGAACCAGAAGATGAAGGAAGATAGAAGAAAGAAGAAGTATTTAAATAAAGGAATTGTCAAAAACTGTCTCTTGTCATTTTTAACATTTTTGACAGTTTTTTAGTGAAATGGTAGGGGTACTTTTGTACCCCCTTACCATTTCACACAGGGGGGGCCGGGATCTGGGGGTCCCCTTGTTAAAGGGGGCTTCCAGATTCCGATAAGCCCCCTGCCCGCAGACCCCCACAACCACCGGCCAGGGTTGTGGGGATGAGGCCCTTGTCCTCATCAACATGGGGACAAGGTGTTTTGGGGGGCTACCCCAAAGCACCCTCCCAATGTTGAGGGCATGTGGCCTGGTACGGTTCAGGAGGGGGGGGCCGCACTTTCGTCCCCCCCTCTTTTCCTGCGGCCTGCCAGGTTGCGTGCTCGGATAAGGGTCTGGTATGGAATTTAGGGGGAACCCCACGTCATTTTTTTTTTTTAATTTTGGCCGGGGTTCCCCTTAATATCCATACCAGACCTGAAGGGCCTGGTATGGAATTTAGGGGGACTCCCTCGTCATTTTTTTTTTTAAATTTTGGTTCGGGGTTCCCCTTTGGGGAATTCCCATGCCGTTTTTATCAATGAACTTCTATGTGTATTGTCGGCAATGCATTAATAGCCGCGGGTAGTTTTAAATGAGTTTTTTCCTTCAAAAAGTAATTTCGCTGTCAGACTATTCTAAACACAGGAAACATGCGCCCCTTTACAGGCATACTATAGACACCCCCCAGGTACGAAATTTAAAGGGATATTACACTTTTATTGTTTGACTTTAAGCATTATTAAAATCACTGCTCCTGAAAAACGGCCGTTTTTAAAACTTTTTTTTTGCATTGATCCATGTCCCCTGGGGCAGGACCCAGGTCCCCAAACACTTTTTATGACAATAACCTGCATATTAGCCTTTAAAATTAGCACTTTTGATTATTCATGTTCGTGTCCCATAGACTTTAACGGTGTTCGCGTGTTCGAACAAACTTTTTTCCTGTTAGCATGTTCTGGTGCGAACCGAACAGGGGGGTGTTCGGCTCATCCCTACTTTCCAGATCTCTGCAAATTCTGGACCAGACTGCCCTCCCTTACATATGGACTCCTCAGGCCACCAATTTTGATGTTGAAGAATTGATGTCTGCCGTGGGGGTCCCAGGCTTCGCTAATTTCTCATGTTGATCCAGTGTTGCCTTCCTCTTTGTTTGGTTCTGAGCCCTTAATAAAGGATTTTTGTTTTGAATTATACTCTCCTATGTGTTTTACTTCAAAAATGACAGTTTGTTTGTGAGGATTCAGGTAAATTTCAAATATACAATGTGAAATGAACAAGGGACACCAACAACAAACAATCTCCTGGAGATTAAATAATAAAAGATATCAATGGTGTTAGGGTAACTTGACACACAAAACACACACAAAAATATTCTGGAGTAAAAATAAAAATAACATTGAACAAAGATCAGCCTTTGAAAAAATTCAAACATTAAAAAAAAAAAAGGCTTAAAATCCCAAAAAAAAAAAAAAAAAATTTCTTTTAGATGTGACAACTATTAACAATATATTTAGGGAATCCCAATAAAAAAACAAAAATAAAACTTTGTGAGAAGTGTATGGGGACAAGGTGCTTTGGGGGGCTAATCCATAGCACCCTCCCCATGTTGAGGGAATGTGGCCTTGTACGGTTTAGGAGGGGGGGCACACTCTCATCCCCCCCTCTTTTCCTGCAGCCTGCCAGGTTGCGTGCTCGGATAAGGGTCTGGTATGGATTTTGGGGGGACCCCTACGCCATTTTTTTTAAATTTAGTGCAGGGTTCCCCTTATTAGCCATACCAGACCTAAAGGGCCTTTTGTGGATTTTGGAGGGACCCTCGCGCAATTTTTTTTTACATTTTTGGTTCATGGTTCCCCTTAATATTCATACCAGACCCAAAGGGCCTGGTAATGTATTGGGGGGGGGACCCATGCTGTTTTTTTCAATGATTTTTATTTATATTGCTGAGACCCGACAATTCATTACTGCCGCAATCAGTTTTAAAGTACTTTTTTTCCTTTAGAAATGTAATTTTGTTGTGGTACTGTTCTAAACACGGGAAAACTGTGCCACTTTAAAGGCATACTATAGACACCCCCAGGCACGATATTTAAAGGAATATTTAATTTTTATTGTATCACTTTAAGCATTATTAAAATCACTGCTCCTGAAAAAACTGCCTTTTTTAAAACTTTTTTTTGCATTGATCCATGTCCCCTGGGGCAGGACCCAGGTCCCCAAACACTTTTTATGACAATAACTTATAAGCCTTTAAAATTAGCACTTTTGATTTTTCATGTTCGTGTCCCGTAGACTTTAATGGTGTTCATCCAAATTTTTTGCTTGTTTGCAAGTTCTGGTGCGAACCGAACCGGGGGGGGGGGGTGTTCAGCTCATCCTTAGTGAGTACCTGAGTGTTGTCTGAGTAGTGTATGGATTGTTAGTACCTGTGTATTGTGTATACTTGTGTATAGTATGTACCTGTGTATTGTGAGTGCACGTAGGCTGCGAGTGCACGTAGGCTTCAAGTGCACGTGGGTCTGCGAGTGCATGTGGTCTGCGAGTGCATGTAGGCTGCCAGTTCACGTGGGTCTGCGGGTGCACGTGGGTCTGTGGGTGCACGTGGTCTGCAAGTACCTGTGTATTGTCTTGTTGAGTACCTGTGTATTGTCTTGTTGAGTACCTGTGTATTGTCTTATTGAGTAGTAGTGTCAAGAAGCTAGTTGTTAGGTAATTTGGACAGGGGTATAATCCCCAATCCTCATTAAATTAGTAGGTACGATGTCCAGTGGGTGTGGAGATGCGACTCAATGTGCATCTTGCGGCATGTATGCGTTCCTTCATCATCTGATCGAGTGCGAATACTGCTGAGCAAAATGTAAGCATATTGTTTCCCTGGAAGCCCAGGTTCTGAATATAGGGAAGCAACTGTCAGCTCTGAGAAGACCCTCCATACTAAAGGAGAGCCGGGAACGTAGCCGGCGGATCCCGGCAGGGGCCAGCACAGAGGCGGGTGGAGACAAAGAGATGCAAGCACCAGAAAAGAGTAGATGGGTGACAGTCAGAACGGATAGAGGGGGAAGTGCCAGGGAGGCCAATCCTGGGCTGGAGCATCCCAATAAGTACGCTCCATTGAGTGGCATTGGTGAAATCAGTCAGGGACCAGCACTGCTGGAGCCGAGAGACTCTCCTAGCTGCCAGGGGAAGAACTCCTCCAGGGAGAGTGGGGGGAGGAAGAGAAGGGAAAGGATAGACAGTTTCTGGTGGTAGGGGACTCAATTCTTAGAAGGACAGAGGGGGCAATCTGTGACAAAGACCTGAAGCGCCAAACTGTATGCTGTCTATCGAGTGCTTGGGTTCGGCACATCAAGGATCTGGTGGATAGATTACTGAAAGGGTCGAGTTCGACTCGAACTCGAAGCTCATCCCTATTAGGGATGAGCTTTCTGCTCGGGTCGAACACTGGTTCGACTCGAACATTGGCTGTTCGCCCGTTCGTCGAAAACCGAACATTATTGGCTATTCGCGCCAAATTCGAGCTGCGCGTAATGGCCCATAATGCACTGCGGGAGTGCAGTGCATTGCTGTATGATGATTGGCCAAAGCATGCACCATGACCTGCATGTTTTGGCCAATCCCAGTGCCCTCAGCTAAGAAAGCCATAATTGGCCAAAGGCAGGGTGCCTTTTGCCAATCATGGCTCAGGGGTACTAAGTCCACGTCCCACACTATATAAGGCTGCCTGCACGTCGGCCTCATGTAATGTGTTGTTGGCGTGGACGGAGAGAGAGTGTCATTTAGATTAAGCAGGCAGGCAGGTTATTCAGTTAACTGCAGTGTATTTAATATATATATACAGACAATCTCGTAGATATATATATATCCACTGTATCCAGTTTAGCTATATCTGACTGCAGGCCATTCCTGGTGTACTTTTTTTAATATACGTCAGGCGGTGTACAAAGTACACAGTACTGTGCACCCATAGTGCAGTTGCTACTACTGGTGGTGTACACAGTGCACCCATAGTTGTTATTACACTTCTGTTGGTGTACACAGTACCGTGCACCCCTAGTGCAGTTGCTACTACTTTTCTGGGGGTGTACACAAAACAGTACACCCATGGTTGTTATTACACTTCTGTTGGTGTACACAGTACTGTACACCTCTAGTGCAGTTGCTACTACTTTTCTGGTGGTGTACACAGTACACAATACATACAGTGCACCCATAGTTGTTATTAAACTTCTGTTGGTGTACACAGTACCGTGCATCCCTAGTGCAGTTGCTACTACTTTCCTGGTGGTGTACACAATACATACAGTGCACCCATAGTTGTTATTACACTTCTGTTGGTGTACACAGTACCATGCACCCCTAGTGCAGTTCATACTACTTTCTTGGTGGTGTACACAATACATACAGTGCACCCATAGTTGTTATTACACTTCTGTTGGTGTACACAGTACCATGCACCCCTAGTGCAGTTGCTACTACTTTCTTGGTGGTGTACACAATACATACAGTGCACCCATAGTTGTTATTACACTTCTGGTGGTGTACACAGTACACAATACAGTGTAGTGTGGTTTTGCTAAACAAAATTTACAGCATGTCCAGAAGGCAACCAAGGAGAGGCGGAAGCTCACAGGCCACTAAAAGAGGGCAAGCAGACTCTGTGTCTACAGTCGACAGTGCTAGTCATGGACACGCTTGTCCTTTTTTTCTGCAGCTGGCTGTGTTATTGAGCCACAACATGCAGAAGAGTTGGTGGAATGGATAACAAAGCCCTCCTCATCCTCCTCATCCTCTGTCACCCAGGCTCAGAGTAGTTTGCCTGCCAATGCAGCTGCCAAAGCGGCCTATTCCATCGGCTCCATGTCAACAGTCACTCCTTTCCTAGCCCCACCATCATGCACGGAGGAGTCCCCCGAACTATTCGACCACAGTGTCGGCTACATGCTGCAGGAGGATGCGCAGCGATTTGAAGGCTCCGATGATGGTACCCAGGTTGAGCAAGGGAGAGGGGGTGCCCAAGAAGGTCAAGAAACTGGCAGTCATGTTCCACCAGCTGCAGCATACTGCCAAGTTGCTCCAGTGATGAGGAGGGAGGGGATGATGAGGTCACTGACTCTACTTGGGTGCCTGATAGAAGAGAGGAGGAGAAGGAGGCACATCTCTAACGAGGCAGGATGCCCTCCAGGGGGCAACTTAAGGGCAGCCACCCTATTGCATCACACCTTAGACCTAAGCAGGTGCAGGGCGCTGCTGACTCCCCACATAGTTTGAAAAGTTCTTTGGTGTGGGCCTTTTTTGACATGTGTGCAGCAGATCGCACTGTTGCTGTTTGTAACATATGTCTGAAGCATATCAAGCGTGGCCAAAACAGCAGCCGCTTGGGCACCACATGCTTGACCAGACATATGATGACCTCCCATGCAGTCTGTTGGTGACAGCACTTAAAAGACCCACATCAAAGAACAAGGCGGACCTCTCCTTTCTCCTCATCAGCTGGGATCTCCAACCCCACTATACCTCCAGTCCTCTCAGAAACCTGCACTGAGAGGAATGAAGGTATAGAAATAGGTGTCCCAAGGACTAACATCGGATTTTAGCAGGCAAATTTCCCTACCCCAGTTGATAAACCATTGACAGAAATTTGGTCCCATCCATCCACATGCTCAGCGTCTGAATGCTAGCTTGGTCAAATTGTTAGCACTGCAACTGCTGCCTTTTCAGCTGGTAGACTCTGCCACCTTTCGTGAATTTGTGGAATGTGCGGTACCTCAGTGCCAGGTTCCCAAACGCCATTTCTTTTCACAGAAGGCCATTCCGGCTGTCTACCAGCATGTGGAAGGCGATGTCTTGGCCTCGTTGAACAGGGCGGTCAGCGGTAAGGTGCATATTACTGTTGACTCATGGTCCAGCAGGCAAGTACAGGGACATTACCTTTCTTTCACGGCGCACTGGGTAACTCTGCTGGCAGCTGGGAAGGATGCAGGACAGGGTTCAGTATTGTTGGAGCTTGTCCTGCCACCACGCCTCCAAAATGCTAGTGGTGATTCTGCCACAGCTCTCTCCTCCACCCCCTCCTCTTCTTCTTCCTCTATGGCCTCTTCCTGTGCAGATCTGTTCTCGGAACCAGCAGTGCTCCATAGGTGTTCAAGGGGCTACGCAATCACTCAGGCAAAAAGATGCCAAGTGGTGCTTGAGTTGGTCTGCTTAGGGGACAGGAGACACACTAGGGCAGTGATTCTGTCAGCTCTGCAGGGGCAGGCTCAGAGGTGGTTGACGCCACACCAGCTTCAGCCAGGAATGGTTGTATGCGACTATGGCATCAACCTCCTCTCCACCCTCCGACAGGGACACATGACCCATGTTCCCTGTTTGGCTCACATCCTGAATTTGGTGTTGCAGCGGTTCTTGAGCAGGTACCCGGGCTTGCAGGATCTCCTGAGGCAGGCCAGGAAAGTCTGTGGTCATTTCTGCTGGTCATATAATGCCAGTGCTCGACTGGCTGACATTCAAAGAGAATGCAACCTGCCCAAAAAGCACCTCAATTGTGACATGCCCACCAGGTGGAACTCAACGTTGGCAATGCTGCAGCAGCTACACATGCAGCAGAGGGCCATCAATGAGTACCTGTGTGAGTATGGCACCAGGACAGGGTCAGGGGAGCTTGGCTTTTTTTTGCCACGCCAGTGGCTACTGATCAAGGATGCATGCACTGTCCTGTCACCATTTGAGGAGGCCACGGGGATGGTGAGCAGTGACAGCGCATGCATCAGTGATACTGTCCCTCTTGTCTTTCTGTTGGAGCACACTCTTCATGGAATAATGGACAGGGCACTTGAGGCAGAACAGCGGGAGGAAGAGGAGGACTTCCATACCTCTCAAGGCCCCCTTTATTCAGATACTAGTATTCCTGCAGGCTTGCCGATCACAGAGGAGGAGGATTGTGTCAGCATGGAAGTGGAGGATAATACTCAGTATCAGCAGCAGTCTTCAAGGGATCATTTGCAGTCCCCAGAAACCCATGGAGTTGTATGAGGCTGGGAGGAGGTGGTTGAGGATCATGTGATCCTTAGTGACCCTGAGGACTCAGGATCAAATGCCTCTGCAAACTTACGCTGCATGGCCTCCCTGATCCTGCAAAGCCTGCAAAAGGACCCTAGGATTCGTGGTATCAAGGAGAGGGATCATTACTGGCTGGAAACCCTTCTTGATCCACGTTACAAGGGTAAGGTTGCAGAACGTATCCAGCCTTCACAGAGGGAGCAGGAGATGAAACATATTTGGGAGGCCTTGCAGAAAGGTTTGTGCAATGCATTTCCAGAACCTGGGAGGTTACAATTTGCTGGTGCTGCACTATGTGTTGCTGAGGCTTCCTTCAGTCACAGAAAGAGCGGTGGAGAATATGGCCGGCTGACCGATACCTTCAGACAATTCTTCAGTCCTCAGCGCCCAGGTCTGATCGGTTCCAGCAACCATCGCCCACGTCTAAATTACATGGTGCAGGAATATCCAGGGGCAAGATCAGACTTGGAGCCCTTTTCACCAGAACATCCACTGCGTTACTGGGTCTTGAGGATGGACCACTGGCCAGAGCTTGCTCAATATGCAATTGAGCTACTGGCCTGTCCTGCATCCAGCGTTCTTTCAGTGCTGCTGGAGGCTTTGTAACCGACCACAGAGTGCGCCTGTCCACAGACTGTCTGTTGATCGGCTCACATTCATAAAAATGAATCAGTCTTGGTATCCAGCTACCAAGCACCTGATGCTGATGTAACCAATTGATTTTTCTATGGATGTGGGATCCCTTGAAGACTGCATATGCTGAGTGACTATCCTATTATGCTGAGTGACTATCCTATTTCTCCTCAATCTTCATGATGATAGCTTCTAGGACTATTTTTGGTTCAGGGCACCACCACCACTGCCTAATGCCCCATACACATGATAGGATTTTCCTATGGAAAATGTGCGATAGGACCTCGTTGTCTGAAATTCCGACCGCGTGTAGGCTTCATCACACATTTTCCATAGGAATTTCTGTCACACAAAATTTGAAAGCTGGTTCTCAAATTTTCCTACAACAAAATCCATTGTCAGAAATTCTGATCGTGTGTACACAATTCCGACGCACAAAGTGCCGCGCGTGCTCCGAATCAAAGAGGAGAGCCGCACTGGCTATTGAACTTCATTTTTCTCTGCTTGTCCTATGTGTTGTACGTCACCGCATTCTTGACGTTCGGAATTTCCGACCAACTTTGTGTGACCGTGTGTATGCAAGACAAGTTTGAGCCAACATCCGTCGGAAAAAACCATGGATTTTGTTGTCGGAAAATCCTATTGTGTGTACAGGGCATAAGGCCTAATTTTTCTGCCCCTGTTTAACAGGAGCATGTCATTACAATTTTTGATCTAATACTTCACAGCAGGGCCTGTTCCTGTGCTTAACAAGAGTAACTGTGAGGGCTTACAGTGTTCTGGTACCACCAACACCTAAGGCACAATTTTCCGCAGAGTGTATAGGGCAGGCCTTATAGTCTATACAGGCGGTCCCCAATTTTCAAACATCTGAATTACAAACTTACTTACAAACGGAGGGAGACAACAGGAACTGAGAGGAAATCTACCCCTAGGAAGGGAAATTCTCTCCTGTAAGAGTTAATATGGGAAAAAGGTGTCTCCACTGATGCTTTATCACCAATCCTTGGTTTCCTAATAACCCATAATTTTCAAAATCCAATTGTCATTGAGACAGAAAGTGAGGTGAAATCTTCTGAACAGGGGCACAGATAGTAAAACAAATGTTACAGGGGTGATAACCCTTCCCTATGTTATCCAAAAGGCTTAAAAATAGATTTTTTTGGCTGGAGCTACACTTACAAAATGTATCTGTTCAAAATTACAAACAGATTCAACTTAAGAACAAACTTACAGTCCCTGTCTTGTTTGTAACCAGGGGACCGCCTGTATACTGCTGCTGTCCAGAGCATATAGGGCCTGGGGGCTCCACGCCTTTTTTTTTAAATTTTGGGTGCAGGGTTCCCCTTAATATTAATACCAGACCCAAAGGGCCTGGTAATGGGCTGGGGGGGGGGGGGGCAACAGTCCATTACAGCTGCAAGCAGTTTTAAATGACTTTTATTCCTTTAGAAATGTCATTTTGTGAAGGGACTGTTCTAAACATGGGAAAAATGTGCCGCTTCACAGGCATACTATAGTCATCCCCAGGCACGATACTTAAAGGAATATTTCACTTTTATGGTTTCACTTTAAGCATTATTAAAATCACTGCTCCCGAACAAATGGACGTTTTTAAAACTTTTTTTTGCAATGATCCATGTCCCCTGGGGCAGGACCCGGGTCCCCAAACACTTTTTATGACAATAACTTGCATATTAGCCTTTAAAATTAGCACTTTTGATTTTTCACGTTCGAGTCCCATAGACTTTAACGGTGTTCGCACAAATTTTTTGCCTGTTCGCATGTTCTGCTACTAACCGAATCGGACGGTGTTCGGCTCATCCCTAATGCTTATCACTATTCAAGCCTGGGAGGCTGGTCTTAGATGTGAGCATTGCCTTAAGGGTGCTTTTTTCTCCAAGTGCTCCTTTATGGTTTAATCCTCCTTTTCCTCAATTTTTTAAAGCACCAGAGCCTATTGCATGGACTAAGTATAATATTGCCACTTGCCGACCGGGCCATTGCCAAAAGACGGCAACAGGGCGGTCGGCTAGTTCTGGGTGGACGTCCATGGACGTCATTCCAGAATGTTGCTCCCGCATGCCCCCTGGGGCGCGCACCCGGGAACATCCATGACCGCTGGGTCCGGAGTGATCACTTGTAAACAAACCGGCGTCACGTCATGACGCCGGTTCCTCCCTCCCCTCTCTGTACCGATCGATACAGTGCGAGGGGAGAGGGGGAGAGATGGCAGCAGCGCTGTGGGCTGGATGTTTAGTGCCCACAGCGCTGCTCAATGTAAATAATGGCAATACTCTGCAACACTGCAATACTCTGCAATACTGCAATACTCTCAACACTCTGCAACACTGCAATACTCTGCAACACTGCATTACTCTGCAACACTGCAATACTCTGCAACACTGCAATACTCTGCAACACTGCATTACTCTGCAACACTGTGCACCACTCTGCAATACTCTGCAACACTGCATTACTCTGCAACACTGCAATACTCTGCAACACTGCATTACTCTGCAACACTGTGCACCACTCTGCAACACTGCATTACTCTGCAATACTGCAATACTCTGCAACACTGCAATACTCTGCAACACTGCATTACTCTGCAACACTGTGCAATACTCTGCAATACTCTGCAACACTGTGCAATACTCTGTAACATTGTGCAATACTCTGCCAATACTCTGCAACACTGCAAAACTCTGCCAATACTTGCCAATACTCTACTGCCCCGTACACACGGTCGGACTTTGTTCGGACATTCCGACAACAAAATCCTAGGATTTTTTCCGACGGATGTTGGCTCAAACTTGTCTTGCATACACACGGTCACACAAAGTTGTCGGAAAATCCGATCGTTCTAAACGCGGTGACGTAAAACACGTACGTCGGGACTATAAACGGGGCAGTAGCCAATAGCTTTCATCTCTTTATTTATTCTGAGCATGCGTGGCACTTTGTCCGTCGTATTTGTGTGTACACACGATCGGAATTTCCGACAACGGATTTTGTTGTCGGAAAATTTTATATCCTGCTCTCAAACTTTGTGTGTCGGAAAATCCGATGGAAAATGTGTGATGGAGCCTACACACGGTCGGAATTTCCGACAAGGTCCTATCACACATTTTCCGTCGGAAAATCTGACCGTGTGTACGTGTAGATGGCGAAGGTATTGAATTTATTCTTCTCCTCAGTCTTCACAAGGGAATCGGGGGGCATCAGTAACCAAAACTGCAGGGTTTATCCTCGTGACACATCATAGGAAGCACCTCCATGGTTAACAGAGGACAGAATTAGAATTAGACTTGGGAAACTTAACATTAATAAATCACCTGGACCGGATGGCTTGCACCCAAGGGTACTTAGAAAACTCAGTCAAGTAATTGCCAGACCATTGTTCCTAATTTTTACTGACAGTTTACTGACTGGAATAGTACCAGCGGATTGGAGAAAAGCCAATGTAGCACCAATATCTAAAAAGGGCCCAAAATATGTCCCTGGGAATTACAGACCAGTTAGCCTAACATCAGTAGTATGCAAGCTCTTGGAGGGGATAAGGGACTATATACATGATTTTAGTAATGAGAATGGTATCATAAGCAGTAATCAGCATGGATTTATGAAGAATCACTCTTGCCAAACCAATATATTAACCTTCTATGAGGAGGTGAGTTGCCATCTAGATAAAGGAAGGCCCGTAGACGTGGTGTATCTGTATTTTGCAAAAGCATTTGACACAGTTCCCCATAAACGTTTACTGTACAAAATAAGGTCCGTTGCCATGGACCATAGGGTGAGTACATGGATTGAAAACTGGCTACAAGGGCAAGTTCAGAGGGTGGTGATAAATGGGGAGTACTCGGAATGGTCAGGGGTGGGTAGTGGGGTCCCCCGGGGTTTTATGCTGGGTATAAATTCTATTTAATTTGTTCATAAACGACCTGCAGAATGGGGTAAACAGTTCAATCTCTGTATTTGCGGAGGTTGCTAAGCAGGGCAATAACTTCTCCGCAGGATGTGGAAACCTTGCAAGAAGTTCTGAACAAATTATTGGGGTGGGCAACTACATGGCAACTACATGGAAAATGAGGTTCAATGTAGAAAAATGTAAAATAATGCATTTGGGTGGCAAAAATATGAATGCAATCTACTCACTAGGGGGAGAACCTCTGGGGGAATCTAGGATGGAAAAGGTCCTGGGGGTCCTAGTAGATGACAGGCTCAGTAAATGGCATGCAATGCCAAGCTGCTGCTAACAAACCAATCAACAAACCAAACAAATTAACCAATGTATCAGTATCACTTTCTCCCGTAGACTGGTATTATGTACTTGTTCAATCAGTCTTCGGTTGCCATGGAGGCCTCAGCTAGCCATTTGGCCCACACTCTATCATATTTTTTGGGGCATCCCCTATTTTGATAGGTTTCCTTATAGAGTGGTAGTACTTTATTGACATGTGTTTTCCATAACAATATGGATGGCGGGGCACGTTTTTTCCAGCAGAGAGTGATCATTTTCCTTGCATAAAAGAGCAGGAGCCCTATGAGGGTTCTCTCTGCTATCTTGGGGGCTAATTCTTCCACTAAACCTAGAAGCCAGGACTGTGGGGTTGGGGCTATATCTGTTCTCACCACTTCTTGTATTACAGATAGTACTTCTGACCAGTAGTTTTTAATTGCTGGACAGGACCAGAAAATGTGTATAAAATCACCTGGATCCCCAGTATATCTCCAACACTCCGAGGACAGGGAGGTTCTCATCATATGCAATCTATATGGGGTGAGATATGCCCGATGTAGTATTTTGTATTGTATGAGACGGTCTCGAAGTGAGACCAGGATTTTGAAGGGGAATTCCCACATGTCCTCCCAATCCTCGGAGTCTAGTGTCGGGATATCCTGTGTCCATCGCTGCCAGAGCTTTGACAGATCTGGAGAGGAAACTCTGAGGAGATGTGCATAAAGGACTGAGGTCGGTTTCTTGGTGCATTCATATCTTGTGACCCTCTCCAGATCGGATTGCACTATTTGCGTGTCGTTTGGTATTATTTGGGCTTTAAACGCATGAGACAGTTGCATATAGCGAAATAGATGCGAGGGAGGCACATTGTATTGGGATACCAGGTGATTGAAGGGGTGTATGGCGGTGCCGGTGGTGAGGTCAGATATCAGTTTAAGACCGCATTTGGCCCATATTTTAGGGTCTGGTAATGAGTAGAGATGGGGTAGGGTAGGGTTGTTCCAAAGGGGGGTGTGCGGGGAGACTGCATTTCGTGGGAACTTCTCAAGTTCCAGTCCTGCCCTCCAGGCCCTTAGAGTCGTGTGCATGGAGGTGGTCAAATCATATGGAGCCTTGGGACCTCGAAGGGGTAAATGTGTAAGGGCTTCCACAGAGCGAACCACCGCAGCCTCCAGAACCGCAGCGGGGTTGGACGCATCCGGTACTAGCCACCAAACTGCCGTGACCAGCTGGGCTGCCAGAAAATATTTCTGGCAGTCTGGAAACGCCAGCCCCCCCTGCAACACCGGACGCATTAGTGTGGAGAGTTTAAATCTAGGGGGATTTAGACCCCAGAGTAAGGAGGAGAAAATTTGGTTTAATTTCATGAAAAATGAGCAAGGTATCCATTGTGGGGAATTATGAAATAGGTATGTATCATGGTCAGTTTTTAATAGGAAAGCAGAGGGACTGACTGGAACACCAGGGATTTCACACAAAGGAAGCAATACAGAGAGAACAGGGTACATTTTTCATAGTGTACATAGTACAGCAGGCACATATCAGGAATGTGAAATGTTGGGGTAACATATTCTTTAAACAAATGGCACAACTTTCTGTTTATTTTGACCTGCACTCATTCTAGAACAGGAAAGCTACCAAAAACCCACCTAGACTGTACTAAGGACCCTCCATGTTCCATACATAATATAATGAAGTGATCACTTACCTGTGTATACCGATACAGACTAAGTAACTGGGCCAACGCCTGATTTGTATTTCGAGAGCTGTCACCAATAAAACCAACCACTTCTCCACGTCCTTTACAGTAATAATTAGGAGCTTCCTTTTCTCCAGACAATATCTTTATGGTATATCCCAAAGTTTTCATTGGATCATTACATGTACTAAATATATGATAGCCCAGGGTAATATTGGGCAGAAAATTGGGGTCATTGTTAATCTGATTGACAAGTAAGATAATCACCAAGATGCTTCTGTACTCTTCAAGGTCAACACTGCAGGATATTGAGAGGTTTACAAACAATAATAATTAAAAGTTAAAAGACAATTGCAGACAACCTAAATTACAAACAGTAAACTGCTAATGATATCTGGTTAACATGGTAACTTTCTAAATTTGGAAATCTCTATTGCTCAGTGTCCTGGGGGTGCGGGGATGAGCAATGCTGGAAGAGGGGTGCAGGAGGTGAGCAGTGCTGGAAGAGGGGTGCAGGAGGTGCAGAGGTGAGCAGTGCTGGAAGAGGGGTGCAGAGGTGAGCAGTCCTGGAAGAGGGGTGCAGGGGATGCAGGGATGAACAGTGCTGGAAGAGGAGTGCAGGAGGTGCAGAGGTGAGCAGTGCTGAAAAAGGGTGCAGAGGTGAGCAGTGCTGGGAGAGGGGCACAGGAGGTGCAGAGGTGAGCAGTGCTGGAAGAGGGGTGCAGGGGATGCAGGGATGAACAGTGCTGGAAGAGGGGTGCCGGAGGTGCAGGGATGAGTAGTGCTGGAAGAGGAGTGAAGGAGGTGCAGAGGTGAGCAGTGCTGGAAGAGGGATGCCAGAGGTGCAGAGATGAGTGGTTCTGGAAGAAGGGTGCAGAGGTGAGCAGTGCTGGAAGAGGGTTGCAGGAGGTGCAGAGGTGAGTAGTGCTGGAAGAGGGGTGCAGGAGGTGCAGAGGTGAGAAGTGCTGGAAGAGGGGTGCAGGAGGTGCAGAGGTGAGTAGTTATGGAAGAAGGGTGTAGAAGTGAGCAGTGCTGGAAGAGGGGTGCAGGAGGTGCAGAGGTGAGCAGTGCTGGAAGAGGGGTTGCAGAAGTGGGAATGAATGAGCAGTGTGCTGGAGGTGCAGAGGTGAGACGTTTTGGAAGGGAGTGCATGAGGAGCAGGAGAGAGTAAAAGTGCTGGAAGAGGGTTGCAGGGAGTGCAGGGATGCTGCCATGTCCAAAAAAATCTACACCAGTGAAGAGGCATTGCAAGTTTTGAGTAGGAAAGATGCGAGTAGTGAGGCACTCTCATTGTCAGACTCAGATACTGAACTGAGGCTGTCTACAGGTTCATATTCAGAATCTAAGTCAGAAGAAGAAAGGGTTCCAACAAAAATGATGAGGCATTTTGAGGAGCAGCAGGCTACCACCAGTAGCTCTATACCTCCCTGTGACATGGCTAGGACTAGCAGTGTAATTCACCCAAGTGAAAGACCACCAAGGATTATGGCCCATATTGCTGTCCCACAAGCACTTTTTAACCCTGTGTGACTACCTTCAAATTCAGGAGCACCTATAATCCCCATATTTATAGTGCAGCCAGGCATTCAGGCAGAAACCCACAATTTTACTCCCATTGACTTTTAATTTATTTTTCACAGAGGCTTTTTTTTAAATTCAGTTGTGGACCAATGCAACCTTTATGCCCAGCAGTATATCACCAAGAATCCCAGCTCGGTTTATGCCCATGTGTTTGAGTGGAAACCCCTGACAATTCAAGAATTTAAAGTGTTTCTTGGCCTCAGACTAAACATGGCACTAAAAAAAAAAAAAAATGAACTGCAGGCTTATTGGTCCCACAAATCCCAATAACAATATGTCAATCTATTCTGCCACTATATCCAGAACCCGTTATAAAATACTTGTGATTTCTACACTCCAACGAATATCCCTGTGGCCGGGTATGACAAACTTTATAAAATTAGGTCCCTGATCAATTATTTTAACCCAAAATCTTCTGAAATATATTGTCCTGACAAACATATGTGTCGATGAGTCCCTTGTCCATTTTACTGGGAGGCTGTTCATAAAACAATACATCCCAAGAAAACTGTACAGATACGGAGTGAAGATATACAAACTCTGTGAAAGGGTCACATGGGTGTTTGTACAATTTTCAGGTTTATGGAGGAAAGGACAGCCAGCTGGATCCCTCTGATTGCTCAAACTTTATGGGGACCAGCAGAAAAATTGTCCGGGACCTTGTATAACCCCTCTTCAAGCAGGGGTACCACCTCTATGTGGACAACTTTTATACAATCCTTAAAACAAAAATGGTTGTGCGAAGTGTAAAAACTAAAACAGTAACAGCTGCACTCACTGTATATCCACATGCTAACTAATACTATGTATTATATAATATATTATTATAATATTATATTATATTATTAATATTATATTATATTATTAATATTATGTATTATACAATAATAGCTAACAAATACTATGAATAAGACGTGTTGTGTTATCAATATAAAGTGCTAGTTGCTTCAATACTTCAATCAAATGATAAAGCAAATAAAGTGTTTAAACAAACATGATTATGTGCAAAAATTGACTCAGAAACATCCAAGGAAAATTCATATAGGAAAAGAGCACAGTGGAAAACAGTCCATCAATATATTCTCAGTGCAGACAGTCCATAAATGAATGTATGCGACCCCCAAATCCAATGATCCTGTGTGTGTATACACCCCTTCACACCCGAATGCGCACCCCACTCACAAGCCACTTACCGATAGGTAAGACCTCAAAGATGGAATATTTTATTCTTAATAAATGCTGGTATTTTATTTTTTTTATATTATTTAGTTCCTCATTTGATTTTGGGCCTGTCTATGTGGCTAAGCTGTAAAAAAAAAAAAGTCTCACATGTGGTATCACTATACCAGGAGTAGTAGAAGAATATATTTTGGGGTGTAATTTTAGGTATACCTATGCTGTGTGTGAGAACTTAAAATGCCAACGTTATGGAAAAACACATTTTATTTACTTTCAGAATTTTCCCAAAAATGTTGGTAAAAATTACAACTTCAAAAAACTCACCACATCTCTCACTAATTACCTCAGACTGTCTACTTTCCAAAAAGGGGTCATTTGGGGGGTATTTGTTCTATCCCAACATTTTAAGGCCTTTAAGAAATGATATAGGTAGTCATTTCATTGGGACTGATCAATTTTCAAATATATATACCATAGTTTGCAGACTCTATAACTTCCACAAATACTAAATAATATACACTGATTTGGGTTATTTTCTACCAAAAAAACTTAGCAGAATACATGTTGGTCTAGATTTATGACGAACGATTATTTATTTGCAAAGTTTTATAAAATAAACTAAGAAAACAAGTTTTGTTTTTTGATTTCGGTATTTTTTCATTTACATAGCAAAAAATAAAAAAAACCCAGTCGTCATTAAATATCACTAAAAGAAAGCTCTATCTGTCTCACAAAATGATATCAATTTGAATTTGGGTACCGTGTTGCATACCTGAGTAATTGCTATTCAGTAATTGATTTCACCAGGCTGACTTACTGCTATGCTTTATTGTGAACATCCCTGAATAGTAGGAGATCATACACACAAGTTATAGAAAGTCAGCACACCTCCCTCCCTCCCTCCTGGAAGAGATGGAACCATCTGCAGGATCCGTCTATAAGGACATGACATGAATATTTATCAGAAATCCCAGCATGGCCTGAAGACACAATATTATGGAAGCCCCATGTATTAAATGTATATTGGAGAAACACAGACTGGATTCTAATAAGGAGACCATATATAAAACATCAGCAGATACATTTGTAAATTTTCATAAAATACAATGATAATGAAGACAAAACATTATATGTATCTTTGTTGGGTTATACAGAGAGAGTGAGATGAGAAATAGAAACTTACTTGTGACACACAGAAATGTGTTTATAACCATTCCAACCACTTCTTATTTTATGAATTTCTGCAGTAAGTAGGGTGTACAAGTGAGCAGAGATTAACCCTCCAATGATGAAATCTCCCTTCTGGTGATATTCATACTCAAACCATGGCCTTACCCTCTTAGTTCTACAAGCAGATCTCCGGGTCAGTACTTCTCCATAGGATGTGATGGGAATGAGGAGTATCGGCAGGAAACAGACATAGAAGACCGGAGAACATTTCATGGCACACAGGAGATCCTCTGTCACCGGCAGCTCTGCTCAGAAGTAGATGCAATCACCGGAACTTTATACACATCGGCTGAGACCGACTTACTCTACAGAACAAAGAACACAATGATAGAAACTTCAATCTGAAAATATAATATCTATATCAGGCAGTGTAACTGATCGAATAAAGTTAGTTTATTCTTATATTTCACATTCAGTACACTTTCAGCAAATCAGAATTATATTTACTGATTTTCAGGATATACTTCCCAAAATATAAATATTTATACACTATACTGTCAAAAGTATTGTGACACCTGCCTTTACACACACATGAACACACACACATGGCATCCCAATTTTTGTCCGTAGGATTCATTATTGAGTTGGCCTGCCCTTTGCAGTTATAACAGCTTCAACTCTTCTGGGAAGGCCGTCCACAAGGTTTAGGAGTGTGTCTATGGGAGTGTTTGACCATTCTTCCAGTAGCGCAATTGTGAGGTCAGGCACTGATGTTGGACGAGAAGGCCTGGCCCGCAGTCTCCACTCTATTTCATCCCAAAGGTATTCTATCTGGTTGAGGGCAGGACTCTATGCAGACCAGTCAAATTCTGCCACCCCAAGCTCGCTCATCCATGTCTTTATGGATGTTGCTTTTTGCACTGATCCAAATCATTTGATGGGTGGGTATGGTGTGGTTGTTTTTCAGGGGTTGGGTTTTGCCCCTTAGTTCCAGTGAAGGGGACTCTTAAGGGGTCAGCATACCTCCTCAGAATTAAGCACAACATAGGACAATACAGGAAGATTCAAGCAGGAAGGTTCAAGCACTTATTGCCACTCTGTGGACTGTTAACCCTTTCTGTGTATCCAAGTTCCCCAATAAATGCCTGTGTAGCACACTCTAGTAGTATAGGACCTAGAGTGGGGGTTGTTAAAGTAGGAAAATTTAGTCAGGCCTGGCTAGCAGCCAGGCCTGTTTGTTTTTGTATAATCTGGGCTGGGAGTGGTTTAGTGTAGAGCTGGTGACTCTCAGGCAGTATTACCAAGACCTTCCTCTTCTTTCCAGAGTTTTCTAGAAGATTCTGGAAAGAGAGGAGGAGAGGAGAGGTGGAGCTGTCTGGGGTATTTTGAGGAGCCCTGACCGATCCCCAACTTGGATTGGCAGGGGGCAGGCTGTCAGGGCTGGCTCAGCCCTTCCTTCTCTGAGCTGTCCGTTCAGCTGTCAGCTAATTGCCAGCTCTCATCTCTCTCCACAGTTAACAAGCTGTTGTGGATCTGCTTGTCAGTCCCGCCTACTTAAGGATCTCCAGCTCACTTCATTCCTGCCTTCACCTTGGTCACCTCACAAGAAACCATCTCCTGAGTTCCTGTTTAAAGACTGGCTTTGCTGACATCCCTTCTGGCTCCTTATCCTGCTTGCTGTGCCTCTACTTGGATCCCTGGCCTGGCTGATTACCCGATCTGGTTACTGAACTCTGGCTTGGCTGACTACCCAATCCGGTTACTGGACTCTGGATATGCTTTGACTACGCTTACTCTATTTACCTTTTTATTTTTTCTAATAAACAAGTGTGATTTTACTGTATTTCTGTCTTGGTCTGGTTCATGGTTTCTGATACAGACCTCCTTAAACACCCAGGGTCAACCCAGCTGAGGAGAAGTTGTTTGGATGGAAGAGCTGGAGATGGAGTGCTAGGCTGTTGTGTCTTTGACGGAGCTCCCCAGTCTGGGGGGGTGACCTTGGGCCTGGGCTCAGGGGTGGACGGGACCCGCTAAGAAAACGTGGAGGTATCCTGGCCAGGAGGAGCAAGAGAGGACAGTTGAAGAGAGCACTGCCAGGCAAGTCTCCAGGGGGGAACAACAGGTCACAGCCAGGAGGGCTGGTGAGAGACACAGTCAGGAGAGGATTGGGGAGGCACACCTGATAGGACTGGGAGATTGCAATCTGGGATGGGTGCAGAACCATAGGAGTGGACTGTGGTGGCACAGGCAGTGGAGAAAAAGGCAGCTGCAGCCAGGAGGGCTGGCAGGGCCTGAAGATGTGGTACTGGGCTCAGTAGCCACAAGGACAGCTAGTACTAGAACATTCCTATTTTTCTGCACTAAAGGGACCACACAGTCCCTGCCTGCAAAGGGCAGTTTCTAAGGTCTGGCTGAGCCAGTGTCAGGCCTATCAATTCAGTACTAGCTGGTCTGGGAGGTGCAAGTAAGTGTTGTGCAGGGGGTGTCAGGAGGAATAGTCTGCAAGCAAGTTTAGTGCTGGAGAGAAGATAGGAGTTGGATATTTAGAGAGTGTATAAAGTTTGTCCCATGCAATATTCTGCAATCAACTGGGCATCTCATAATTCCCCTATCCCCATCCAAGTTAATTCCCCAAAATAAAAATACAAACAAAAACAAGAACATGGACTGTTCAATGACTCTGCGGGCTTGAGAATTGAATGCCTGGCTAGGCAGGATGACAGACGGACCATAATGTTCAGCAGCCCCTACGGGGGTACCGCTATATTTGGGGGCTCATCTGGGATGACTGTTCACAGGTAACCTGCCAGCGGTTTCCCCTAGCAACCCATGTTGACCGAGCCGGGGAACTGTACTTTGTTCCACCACCATTAAGGGATTGAACCAGCAAAGGATTTATGTGTTCTGCCTGCTATTCAGTATTACAGGAACAAGTGCCGTTGTCCATAGCAACCAGCAAGAGCTGCCTTCAAGTTCAAATTATTGCTGCCCTGCTTGCCCAGCTGCCCCAACCGCAGCTGAGATGGACACTTGTGCAAAAACCTGCAACTCAGGAACTGTTTTACCATGTGTTGTCATCCGTGGCAACCACGGCGGGTGATCGCACCTATGGATTACAAATACTTCCAGCAATCTGCTAATGCTGGATGTCTTGAGTTTGATTACAAATATGTCCAGCGATCTGCTAATGCTGGACATTTTGAACTGTTGCTCCAAATTCCTGCATTGAACAGTAAAGTGTGCCTGGTGATGTCTACTGTTGCCTGGGGTGATCAGGATAAGCCTGCGGGTGCCTACAGGCGGCACTGTGCTAAAAGTGTGCCTTTCAGGGAGACATGGGTTACAAACGTTGTTGTTGCTACTGGCAACCACCGAAAGGGTCAGCGGTCATCTGATTTCAGTTGCCTGGGCACAGCGGGTGTTGGGCGACATGCTTGGACAAGTCCTGCTAGTTACAGTATGCCTGCATACTTTAGTTCGAATAACAAAGGGTGACAGCTGCACGCCTGGGGAGGGGCTTGCCTATCAGTTTCGCAGATGCCAGCCTGTCTGGAAGCGAGGGGGCGGCGCCACGCCCTAGAGGAGACCCAGCGTTCCTTGCTAGCAGCCACCGTGAGGCAGAGGAGCAAGATGGCGGAGAGATTGTATGTGTTTCCAGCTCTGACCTGGTTGGCTGACATGCAGGAGCGGACACTAGTCGATACTAGTGTCTGGTTGGAGCATTGCGGGGGAATCACCCTCGGGATGATTGATGGGATGGAGCGACTGTGCTTGCTGTGCCCAGAATGCTGGATACTGACCACGGTGGTCAGTGCCTGGTTTTGGTGTGGTCATTGTGGCGAATCGCTCACCCGACCTGCATCCAGCCAGCAGGAACCACAGTACTACAATGTGGACCTGCACTCAGGACTGTGTCGTGTGCAGCTGCAGAAATCCCAAAAGGCGGAGCGGACCTGGAGTCATCTATAAAAGGTGGGGTGGAGTCTGAGCCTGGTGACTCCCCTGCAAACATTTGTGACATAAGGGAAAAGGAGTCTGTCATGGCCTGCGGCCTGGTCAGGGTCCTGGTAACTGTAAGAACTGCCCAGCAGGAACCAGAAACTGTCCCTGAAATGCCAGCTGCTTCTATGTCCTTTGCTATTCTTGTCTGAACCAGCCAGTGCTGGAGGGGGGTGTGCCCTCAGGTGAGCCAGAAGGGAAATGTGAGGACAGGGCCATAGATTAGGGTTCCCCCAGACTGCAAGCAGAATTTGGGTCCCAGGAGGAGCTAGCAAAGTGGTCATCTTACAGCAGTAGCTCAGAGGAAGAATGGGAGACAGGAGATTCCCAGGTCCTGGAGGTCCAGTCTGAGGGAGGAGATGTGCCAGACTTTGCTGAGGGAAGCTGCAGGAGCCCCTATTAGCAGCAGACAACTTTTTGTGAACAGACTATCCATCATCCAGACCAGAGCAGCCACATACAGGCAGTGGGTTCAGAGGTCCCCTGATGCCTGTGTCCTGCCCAGAAGAGGAAAGACCTGAGAACTGCCAAGGTTTTCCAGATTCCAACGGGAGGTTCAGTGCAAAGTTACTCTGGAGTGGGGTCCTGACTACCCTTATGTCCCTCCTGACACTATGGACATCGTGGAGAACTCCCGGGAGGAGTGGGAGGATGACCTAGTATGGAAGTATCTGCATAATATATCAGAGAAAGAGTGGTGGTTGTGAAAGCTGGACGGTCTGTCAGGAAGCCACTCTGTTTCCATCAGAGAAGAATGGGGTGGCAGGAGCAGATTGCCTGACCTGCATTTTTATGTGTGGGAGACTGCTGGAGCATGCAGCTCACCGTGGAAAATTTGCAACATGGACTGCTGTGGAGGATGCAGACTGTGTTCCTTCTTTTTCTGACTTTTTGTAGGACTAAGACCGGCCTGCCACCCTGACCGGAGCCAGTTTGATGAACGTTCTTACTAAGGACTCTGGGTGAGGTCAAAGTTCTGCCCTTAATTCTTAAAGGAGCCTGATAGTCCGGGGAGGGGCCCCTCCCCATTCACTGCTATTGATATGTGTTTTTTCCTTCCCCACTTGTTTCTGTCATCAGATCACAACCCCCTCCTGACAGGACAAGAGAAAAAAAATATATGTTGAAGTGATGCAACATATATGCATCGGGAGGTGCAAGTAAATGTCGTGCTGGAGGTGTCAGGAGGAATAGTCTGCAAGCAAGTTTAGTACTGGAGAGAAGATGGGAGTTGTATATACAGAGAGTGTATATAGTTTGTCCCAGGCAATGTTCTACAATCAACTGGGCATCTGATAATTCCCCTATCTCCATCCAAGTTAATTCCCCTCAATAAAAAACAAAAAACAAAAAAAAAACAAGTGCATGGACTGTTCAATGACTCTGAGTGCTTGAGAAATAAATGCCTGGCTGAGCATGGTGACAAAAAGACCATAATACTCAGCAGGCCCTACGGGGGTAACGCTACTCCCGAATGCCCGGTTCTGTATGATTTGCCTCAGTGTGCTAATTAATCACAAACTGCTTGGCAGCAGGGGAACTTGAGATGGCTGATGAGAGCCAGCATACTATGGACACAGACTTGCCAGAATAACGACATTGGAAGCTGACCAGCCTTCAAGAAAAGCCAGAAAGTTGGGCCTCAGTTACAGGGGACTTAACAAGGAACAGCTGGTCAGGATGCTGGAGGAAGCCAGCCAACAGCAAGATTTGAGCACCGAAATGGGTCAAGCAGTACCCAGGGAGGACATACCAGAGCTCCCAGGGCAAGCCAGTAACAGACCATTGGCTCTCTGGTACAAGGTAGAAATTGCCATTCTGGGAGAGGATGTTACAACAAAAAAGAAACTTGCAGCCATGGAAAAGGCACAAAAGAGGCAAAGAGAGTAGGAGGTTGTAAAGAACCACACAGCTAACTCTATGCCACCCCCTGCAGTAAGGGAGATCCCCAGAGTCTCTAGGAAGGACTTTAAACCATTCAAAGGATACAGAACATGTGGAAAGGTTCTTTCAGGACTTTATACAGCAGTGTGAGCCACTGGAAACCCCAGCAACAGATTAAACCTGCCATGTGGTAAAGCTGCTAGACAGGGGAGGTGGAAATATGAGAAAATAAAAAGGGCAGTGCTGGACTTCTAAGTCCACGCCCCACACTATGTATAGCTGCTTACATGGAGGCCTTATGTCGTTTATTGTAGTGGAGATAGAGTCTGCAGGTTAGTTAGTGGATAGAGTGTGCAGGCAGTGTAGAATATATAATACAGTGCAGGCAGTGTATAATACAATGCAGTCAGTGTAGAATATATAATACAGTGCAGGCAGTATATAATACAGTGCTGTCAGTGTACAGTATATAATACAGTGCGGTCAGTGTACAGTATATAATACAGTGCAGTCAGTATACAGTATATACTACAGTGCTGTCGGTGTACAGTATATAATACTGTGCAGGCAGTGTACAGTATATAATACAGTGTGTACAGTATATAATATAGTGCAGTCAGTGTACAGTATATAAGTACAAACAGTGTAAAGTATATAATACAGTGCAGTCAGTGTACAGTATATAATATAGTGCAGTCGGTGTACAGTATATAATACAGTGCAGGCAGGCGGTGTACACAGTATATAAAACAGTGTGTACAGTATATAATACATTGCAGTCAGTGTAAAGTATATAATACAATGCAGTCAGTGTACAGTAACTAATACAGTGCAGGCAGTGTACAGTATATAATACAGTGTAGGTGTGTACAGTATATAATACAGTGCATGCGGTGTACACAGTATATAATAGTGTGTACAGTATATAATACATTGCAGTCAGTGTACAGTATATAATATAGTGCAGTCGGTGCACAATATATAATGCAGTGCAGTCGATGTACAGTATATAATACAGTGCAGTCAGTGTACAGTATATAATACAGTGCAGGCAGTGTACACAGTATATAATACAGTGTTTACAGTATATAATACAGTGCAGTCGGTGTACAGTAAATAATACAGCGAAGTCAGTGTACAGCATATAATACAGTGAAGGCGGTCACAGTATATAATTCAGTGTACAGTATATAGTGCAGTGCAGAGTATATAATGCAGTTAAATGTATATACTACAGTGCAGTGCAGAGTATATAATATAGTGTAGTGCGGTGTGAAATAAATAAATGAAAAATGTCCGGAAGGCCACCATGGAGAGGCAGATGCTCACAGGCCATTAAAAGAGGGCAAGCAGCCTCTGTGTCTACAGTGAAAAGTGGTGGTCATGGACATGGTGCATCCTCTGCAGGTGGGGCATGCTTGTCCTTTTTTTCTGCTACTGGCCATGTTATTGAGCCAAAACATGCAGAATAGTTGGTGGAGTGGATAACTAAGCCATCCTCATCCTCCTCTGTCACCCAGGCTCATACTAGTTTGCCTTCCAACGCAGCTTCTAAAGCGGCCTATTCCACCGGCTCCTTGTCCACAGTTACTCCTTCCATAGCCCCATCATCATGCCCGGAGGAGTCACCAGCATTATTTGACCATAGTGTCGGTTATATGCTGCTGGAGGATGCGCAGCAATTTGAAGGCTCCGATGTTGGTTCCCAGGTTGAGGAAGGGATTAACGTGAGTCTAGAGAGAGGTAGTGCCACAGAAGGACAAGAAACTAGCAGTCATGTTACTCCATGTCAGAGAAGCTCTCCAAGAAGATCGGCTATTGGGTGTGCGCCGGTTCGCGCCTGGGCGCGTTGGCATGGGCGCGCGCACGGCACTTGGCGCCAACCGCCCTATTTAATGTGCTGGAACCTTCTGCTCGGTGCTGTCCGATCTGCAGCTCCCAGTGCCTGAGTTCCTGTTTCCTGTCCACTTCCTGTTTGCCTGTCTGATCTCCTAGTGACTCCGGCTTGTCTTGGACTTCTCTTGTTATCTGCCTGCACCTGACCACGGCTTCCCTTGACTACGTCTCTGCCTGCTCCTCTGTACTACGTTGCCCGCCTGCTGCCAACCCTGCCTGTGACCCGGACTTTGAGCCTGCCTGTTCCTCTGTACCTTGCTGACCGTCTGCTGCCAACTCTGCCTGAGACTGGACCTGCCCTTTCTGCTCCTGCTCTGCACCAGTTGCTTAGTCCCTTACTTGCTAGGACTTCCGGACCATACGCATCAGGATCCTGGGCCTTACCTCCGCAAGTCACCCGCCAGGCTCTCTTACCACTCTGCGCTCCTGTGCCTTCTGTTTACACTACCAGGGGCCGGGAACCAGATACGTACGGGAGGCTTCCCCTGCTATACCGGGTTCGTCAGTCAGGTACGCGTAAGTCTGACAGTATCGGACAGCCATGTCCGAACCCGAGCAGGGATCCTCTCCCATGGAGGAGCTATGCAGACACCTGGCGGGTCTCACTCAAGCTGTAAAGAGACTTCAGGAAGGCTACACTAGGCTGGAAGAGAGAGTCCAGGTGCTCTCCTCCCCTGCTAACCCTTTAGCTGCCGCTGCTTCCGGACTCTCATCTCCTCCCTCCGTGGTCATGCTTCCTCCTGAGCCATGGGTACCTACACCCGACAGATTTTCCGGTGAACGTAGCAAGTATCGATCCTTCCGCAATGCCTGCGAACTATACTTTGCTCTGCTACCACGAACCTTCTCCTTGGAAGCAACAAAGGTGGGCTTTGTAATTTCTCTCCTGTCTGGGGAACCACAGACCTGGGCCCACCATCTCCTGGAACGAAAATCAGCATCCCTAGACAACCTGGATGCATTCTTTGCTGCCATGTCCCAACTGTATGAGGACCCCCAGTTGAAAGCCACCGCTGAGTCCGCCTTGCACGCCCTACAACAAGGGCGTAGACCCGCTGAATATTACGTCCTGGAATTCAGGCGTTGGAGTTCAGACACGGATTGGAATGACGCGGCCCTGCGTTACCAATTTCGCATGGGTCTTTCCGATCCGCTTAAGGACGAGTTGGCGCGGGTGGGAGTACCACAGACGTTGGAGGATCTCATCAACCTGTCCGTTCAGATAGACCGGCGCCTCAGAGAGCGCCGATCCGAAAGAACCATCAGTCAGTTCAGTCCTACCTGGGTCCTCCCAAAGGTCCCTAGTGCCACCAGCTCTGTCGGCCCAAGCCTTCGTGTACCGCCTACTCCGGTGCTTGATCCCTCTGAGCCAATGCAGCTTGGCCTTCTCTGACCATCCCTCACACCTGAAGAGCGACAGCGTCGACGGGTCAACAACCTATGTATGTACTGTGGGGAGTCAGGCCACTACGTGAGATCTTGCCCAAACAAGACACGTAAGTCTCTTTCAGCCTCTACTAAGTGTGCTCCTGTCATACGTAATCCTGCTAATCATCTTGCTCTCCCCATTGTTCTACAGCTTCCAGGACAGGATCTTACAGTCTCAGTCATAATTGACTCCGGAGCTTCTAGCTGCTTTATAGACCTAACCTTTGCCGCTATCCACCGCATTCCTCTCCAAGCAAAATCACAGGGGCTTGCGGTCCATCTCGCTGACGGCTCCACCCTTAGCTCGGGTCCCGTCACCCAGGAGACTATTCCTCTATTGGCCATTATGGATACTCACCATCGAGAATTCCTTCGTTTTGATGCGATTTCTTCTCCACTTTTTCCGATTATTTTGGGAATGCCGTGGCTACAAGCCCATAACCCTAGTATTGATTGGGCTTCCGGAGAAATTAAGTTCTGCTCCCGCTATTGTCACCAACATTGTTTGCCCAGTACCCCTACAGATGCCTCTCAACTCATGTGTCTGGATGTGGACACCGAATCGCAGCAAGCGATTCCCACTCCGTATCGGGATTTTCTTGACGTCTTCAGTAAAAAGGGGGCGGAAACCCTTCCTCCTCACAGGCCTTATGATTGCCCGATAGAACTTTTGCCTGGGTCTGAAGTTTCATTTTGATGAATTTTCCCATTAACAGAGCAGGAGCTGGCTACTCTCAAGACTTATATTGATGAGAACTTAAAGAGAGGATTCATCCGTCCATCCACGTCACCGGCCGGGGCCGGCATTTTCTTCGTGGAGAAGAAGGACCACTCCCTTCGGCCTTGTATCGACTATAGAGAGTTAAACAAAATAACCATCAAGAATCGCTACCCCTTACCTCTGGTACCCGAACTCCTCCAAAGACTAGGTTCAGCAACAATCTTCACTAAACTCGATCTCCGTGGGGCCTATAATCTAATCCGCATCAGGGAGGGAGATGAGTGAAAAACTGCCTTCCGTACCCGGTTCGGGCACTTTGAATATCTTGTTATGCCCTTTGGTCTGTGCAACGCACCTGCAACGTTTCAGCACTTCATTAACGACATTTTCCGTGACCTCCTGGACATATACGTTATAGTATATCTAGATGACATCTTGATTTTCTCCTCCTCAGTCATCGAACATCGCAGGCATGTCCGAAATGTTCTAACCCGGCTCAGGCAGCATGAACTTTACGCCAAATTAGAAAAGTGTGAATTTGAACGCCAATGTATCCAGTTCCTCGGCCTAATCATTGCTAGTGACGGCATTAAGATGGATCCGCAAAAAGTGGCAGCTATCCTCGACTGGCCCGCTCCCTCCGATAAAAAAGGGGTCCAACGCTTCATTGGCTTCGCCAACTTTTATCGCAAATTCATTAAAGGCTTCTCTGCAATTATTACACCAATTACCGAACTAACCAAGCAAGGGAACCGTTTTTGTTGGTCCACGAGGCGCAATCTGCCTTTGACAAACTTAAAAAGTTGTTTACCTCCGCCTCCATCCTGAAACATCCAAACCCTGCCTTACCTTTCGTCCTTGAAGTGGACGCTTCAGAAGTCGCTGTGGGGGCAGTACTCTCTCAGCGGCAAGGTGCCAAGTCCCTGCTTTATCCAGTAGCTTTTTTTTCTCGGAAACTCTCCACTCCCGAAAGGAACTATGATGTTGGAGACAGAGAGCTTCTAGCTATTAAGGCTGCATTGGAAGAGTGGCGTTATCTCTTAGAGGGTGCTGCACATCCCATTTTGGTCTATACTGACCACAAGAATCTCGAGTACTTGAGAACTGCCAAAAGACTGAGACCTCGGCAGGCAAGGTGGGCCCTGTTCTTCTCTAGGTTCCAGTTTCACATCACATACAGACCTGGCTTCAAGAACACCAAGTCGGACGCATTATCCCGCATGTTCCAGGATTCCGAGGAACCTTTACCTTCTGACACCATCCTTCCTGCTGGAAATGTTCTGTTGCTACAGGGGGATATCATATCCTAAATTAAACGGGTCTCCACCTATGGGAGTCGACGTATGCTTGCAAAATGGGTTGTTCCGGTTCAAAGACAAGATCTTGGTCCCAGAGAATCTAAGAGTGGCAGTACTGGAACTCTGCCATGATCATAAGTTAGCTGGGCATTTTGGCGTACTGAAGACGACAGAGCTGGTGCAACGTACATTTTGGTGGCCCCAACTGGTAAAGGATTGTAAGAGTTATGTGGAATCCTGCACCACCTGTGCTCGGAACAAAAATAGTCGGACAAAGGCCTGGGGTCTACTAAAACCTTTACCCGTTCCAGAAAGACCCTGGAAGATGATTGCGATGGACTTCATCGTGGAACTCCCTCTGGCAGAGGGGTTTTCCACCATTTTTGTCATTGTGGATAGGCTGTCTAAGATGGCTCATTTCTTACCCATGAAAGGTACACCTTCTGCCGTGGAAACTGCGAAAATTTTTGTTAGAGAAATCGTAAGATTACATGGAGTACCAGCAAGTATAGTCTCCGATAGAGGTGTGCAGTTCACTTCCAGGTTCTGGAAGGCTCTCTGTGGGTCACTTGAGATTGAGTTGGCGTTCTCATCCGCCTATCACCCCCAGACAAACGGGCAGACAGAGAGGACTAACCAAACCCAGGAGCAATACCTCCGATGCTTTTCCACCTTCTCACAGAACGATTGGGTCTCTCTTCTGCCTATTGCTGAGTTCGCATACAACAACTCTGTGCACTCAGCTATCAAACAGACACCATTCTTCGCCAATTATGGTTTTCATCCGTCATTTCTGCCTGAATCCTTACCCTAGTGCCCTATTCCTGCGGCTGCTGAAACGATGGATTTCTTCGTCACCAATAATAAATTACTATGCGAAACCATGGCTAAAACCCAAGAATATAATAAAAGGATGTTCGATAGGAAGAAGCGTGGAGAACTCATTCTGGAACCTGGCAACCAGGTTTGGCTGTCCACCCTCAACTTAAAGTTGGCCTGTCCCTCGAAGAAGTTGGGTCCCAAATTCATGGGTCCCTTTTCCAATCAAAAGGAAAATTAATGACGTGACCTATGAACTGGATCTACCCAATACATTAAGAGTTCATCCGGTCTTCCACGTATCCTTGCTGAAACCCGCTGTCCCTAATTTCTTTTCGGGTCGTAATACCGGCCCACCTGAACCTGTAATTGTGGATAACGAGACAGAATTTTAAGTGGAAGCAATCCTGGACTGCAGGAAGAGACATGATCAAGTCCAATATTTGATCAAATGGAGGGGGTATGGACCAGAAGATAACTCCTGGGAACCACAAAGCAATCTGCACACTAAGGAACTTTTAAGAGACTTCTGGAGTGCTCACGCTGATAGACTGGCCCAGATGGGCATCCGGAGGCTGCCCTTTAGGAGGGGGCACTGTCAGAGAAGCTCTCCAAGAAGATCGGCTATTGGGCGCTCCGGTGTGCGCCGGTTCGCGCCTGGGCGCGTCGGCATGGGCGCGCGCACGGCACTTGGCGCCAACCGCCCTATTTAATGTGCTGGAACCTTCTGCTTGGTGCTGTCCGATCTGCAGCTCCCAGTGCCTGAGTTCCTGTTTCCTGTCCACTTCCTGTTTGCCTGTCTGATCTCCTAGTGACTCCGGCTTGTCTTGGACTTCTCTTGTTATCTGCCTGCACCTGACCACGGCTTCCCTTGACTATGTCTCTGCCTGCTCCTCTGTACTACGTTGCCCGCCTGCTGCCAACCCTGCCTGTCACCCGGACTTTGAGCCTGCCTTTTCCTCTGTACCTTGCTGACCGTCTGCTGCCAACTCTGCCTGAGACTGGACCTGCCCTTTCTGCTCCTGCTCTGCACCAGTCGCTTAGTCCCTTACTTGCTAGGACTTCCAGACCATACGCATCAGGATCCTGGGCCTTACCTCCGCAAGTCACCCGCCAGGCTCTCTTACCACTCTGCGCTCCTGTGCCTTCTGTTTACACTACCAGGGGCCGGGAACCAGATACGTACGGGAGGCCTCCCCTGCTGTACCGGGTTCGTCAGTCAGGTATGTGTAAGTCTGACACTCCAGCTGCAGCATACTGCCAAGTTTGCTCCAGTGACGAGGAGGGAGGGGATCATGAGGTCACTGACTGTACTTGGGTGCCTGAGAGAACAGAGGAGGAAAGTGAAAGGAGGAGGAGGCACACTCCAACGAGGCAGGATGTCCTCTAGGGGCTGTCTTAAGGTCAGCCACCCGATCACACCACAGAGCCTCACAGGTGCAGGGCGCTGCTGACTCCCCGCTGACTTCCAAAAGTTCATTGGTGTGTGTAGCAGACCACAGCGTTGCTGTTTGCAATCTCTGTCTGTAGCAGATCAAGCGTGGCCAGAACACCAGCCGCTTAAGCAACACATGTTTGACAAGACATATGACGACCTGCTATGGAGTCCATTGGCAACAGCATCTGAAAGACCCACTTCATAAAAAAATGCAGACTTATCCTTGCTCCTCATTTGTCATCTCAACCCCAACCTGCACTGAGAATAATGAAGGTAAAGCAATAGGTGCCACGAGTATCTGCTAGCAGTACACCACCTGTTGATTTCACCAGGCAAATTTCGCTAACCCAGTTGCTGAACCGTAAAAAAAAAATACTGTCCCAGCCATCCACATGCTCAGCGTCTAAATGCTAGCTTGGCCAAATTGCTAGCACTACAACTGCTTTTCATCTGGTAGACTCTGCACCCTTTCATGAATTTGTGGAATGTGCTGTACCACAGTGGGAGGTTCCAAAAAGAAATTTCTTTTCACGAAAGGCCATTCCGGCTCTGTACCGTCATGTGGAAGGCAATGTTTTGGCCTCGTTGGACATCTGTATGCTCCACCCCCTCCTCTTTTCTTCCTCTATGGCCTCTTTTGCTGAATTGTCCTCTTAACCAGCAGTGCTCCCTAAGCGTCCAAGGGGCTACACAAGCAGTCAGGCTAAAAGATGCCATGCTGTGCTTCAGTTGGTCTGTCTTGGGGACAGGAGCCACACTGGGGCAGAGATTCTGTCATCTCTGCAGGGGGCAGGCACAGAGGTGGTTGACGCCACGGCAGCTTGAGCCAGAAATGGTTGTATGCGACAACTGACAATTGACACATGTTCTATGCTTGGCACATTTCCTGAATTTGGTAGTGCAGCATTTCTTGACCAGTTACCCAGGCTTACAAGATCTTCTGAGGCAGGCCAGAAAAGTCTGTGGGCATTTCCAGCAGTCATACAATGCCAGTGCTCAGCTGGCTGACATTCAACGGGAATACAACCTGCCCACCAAACGCCTCATTTGTGACATGCCCACCAGGTGGAACTCAACATTGGAAATGCTGTGGTGGCTGCACCCACAGCAGAGGGCCATCAATGAGTACCTGTGTGAGCATGTCAACAAGACAGGCTCAGGGGAATTTGGCTTCTTTTCACCACACCAGTGGCTACTGATAAAGGATGCATGCACTGTCCTGTCACCATTTAAGGATGCCACAAGAATGGTGAGCAGCAACAATTCATGCATCAGTGACGCTGTTCCTCGAGTATTCCTGCTGAAGCACACGCTTCATTAATTCATGGACTGGGCACTTGAGGCAGAACAGCGGGAGGAAGAGGAGGACTTCCTTTCCTCTCAAGGCCCCCTTTATGCAGATACCATTCCTTTGGGGCTGCCAAACACCCAGGAGGAAGAGGAAGAGGAGGATTGTGTCAGCATGGATGTAGAGGATAACATGATCAATATGCAGCAGTCTTCAAGGGATGGTTTTCAGTCCCCAGAAACCCAAGGAGTTGTACGTGGCTGGGAGTAGGTAGTTCCTGACAATGTCATCCTTAGTCACCCAGAGGACTCTTATGCCTCCTTAAACTGATGCTGCATGTGCTCCATGATTCTGCAAAGCCTGCAAAAGGGCCCGAGGATTCGTGGTATCAAGGAGAGGAATCATTACTGGCTGGCAATCCTTCTTGATCCAGATTACAAGGGTAAAGTTGCAGAGCTCATCCTGCCTTTGCAGAGGGAGCAGAGGATAAAACATCTTCAGGAAGCCTTGAAGAAAGATTTGTGTAATGCCTTGTCAGACACTGGGAGTTTACCATTTCCTGGACAACATGTTTCTTATGCCCTGTACACACGACAGGGCATAAACTCTGAAGGTTTTTCCGACAGTTCTGACAGAAATCCGCTCAAGCTGTCTTGCATACACACTGTCACACAAACTTCCGATCATCCAAAATGCGGTCACGTACAACACGTATCACAGGACTAGAAAATGGAAGTTCAATAGCTAGTAGCCAATAGCTTCCGTCTCGTACTTGCTTCAGAGCATGCATCATTTTTGGTGCGTCGGAACAGCATACAAACGAGCGGATTTTCCAATAGTAATTTGTTCCGTCGGAAAAATATAGAACATGTTCTCTATCTAAGTCTGTTTGAATTTTCGACAGAAAAAGTTAGATGGGGCATACACAGGGTCGGAAAATATACGATGAAAAGCTCCCATCAGACTCTTTCTGTCGGAAATTCCGCTCGTGTGTACGCGGCATAAGGCTATGTTTGGTCAGAAGAACAGTGAAGAAGGCGGCCGGCTGACTGATGCATTTAAACAATTTTCACAATTATTCCTCAGCACCCAGGTTTAAGCAACCATTGGCAGTGTCTGCATTATATGGTGCAGGATTATCTAGGGACAAGAGCAGATTTGAGACTTGGAGACCTTTCCAACTGAGCATCCATGGGATTACTGGGTCTTGAGGATGGACTACTGGCAAGAACTTGATCAATATGCAATTAAGCTACTGGCCTGTCCTGCATCCAGCATGCTTTCTGAATAGACATTCAGTGGTGCTGGAGGGTTTGTCAGTGATAAAAGAGTGTGCCTGTCCACAGAGTTGATAGGCTGACATTTATCAAAATGAATCAGTCCTGGATCAGCAGCTATCAATTCCCTGATGCTGATGTAACTGATTAAATTTGCTAGGGATCTGGTATCCCTTGAAGACTGCCTATGCTGCCTATCCTATTTCTGAATCTTGATTATGCTAGCTTCCAACAATATTTTTGGTTTAGGGCACCACCAACACCTAAGGCCCAATTTTTTCTGCACCCATGTGACAGATGCATGTAATTTTATTTATTTCTTTCAAATTTTTAACAGGAGGGCCCATTCCTGCACCCACCAAGAGTAACTGTGAGGGGTTACAGTGTTCAGGCACCACTTGGGATGGGCCTGGAATGGTTTGGGCTGAGCATCAGTTAGGCCTGAACATCACCCATTCAGGTGCTTGACTAACACCCACCAAGCGCACAGTCACAGTTAAGGCTTTCCCACTGAAAGCTATATTTAAAAAAATGTATTGTACAAAAAAAGTAAATTAAAAGAAATTGGGGAAAAAACTGCGTGGGGGACCCTTTGGGTCTGGTACAGATTTTAACCACTTCCCTACCGGTGCATTGTAAAATGACACCAGCAGGAACACTCCCTCCCTCCTGCAGCCCATCAGAGTACCCGAGTACCTATCTGCAGCCCATGCCTCATAGAATATATGTCGGGGTGTTTTCTTTCCAAAATTGGTTCATTTTGTGGGTAACTCCACTGTCCTGGTGCTCTAGGACCTTCAAAAGTGTAATAAGGTAGGAATAAAATTCAATGTGTAATTTATGCTCCTAGAACGCCTGATGGTGCTCTCTACATGTTGGGCATCTCTATGTGGCCAGGCTGTGTAAGTCTCACACATGTGGTATCGCCATACTTGAGATGAGTAGCAGAATGTATTTTGGGGTGTAATTAAAAGTATACATATGCTGTGTGTGAGAAATAACTTTCATTTTCATAAGAATTGTGTGAAAATATTACAACCCCAAAAAACTCACTATGCCACTTACTAAATACCTTGGACTGTCTACTTTCCAAAAAAATGGTCATTTGGGGGGTATTTGTACTGTCCTGGGGTTTCGGGGCCTCAAGAAATTAGAAAGGTCATTAGTACATCAGGTGTGATCAAATTTTTATGATTTGCACCATAGCTTGTAGACTCTATAACTTTCACACAGACTAAATAATATCCTCTAATTTGGGTTATTTTTACCAAAAATATGCAGCAGTATCAATTTTGGCCCAAATTTATGAACAAAAATTACTTATTTACAAAATGTTATAATAGAAATGCTAAAAACTTTTTTTTTTTTTAATTTTCGCTCTTTTTTAACTTATATCGCAAAAAAACCCAGTGGTGATTAAATACCACCAAAAGAAAGCTCTATTTGTGTGAAAAAAAATATAAAAATTTTGGTTGGGTACAGTGTTGCATAACTGAGTAATTGTCATTCAAAGTGTGAGAGCACTGAAAGATTTAAATTGGACAAAAAGAGGTGAAAGTACCCTGTATTGAAATGTTTAAGAGGAACCCTATGACAGAATTAAGAAAAAAACTGTGTGGGGTCCCATCCCAATCCATACCAGGCCCTTTGAGTCTGGCATAGGTTTTAAGGGGAACTCCACACCAAAATTTAAAAATAAAATGGCGTGTTGTCCCCCCCCACAAAATCCATACCAGACCCTTTCTGGTATGCAGTCTGGCAGGCCAGAAAAGGGGGGGGACAAGAAAGCATCCCCCCTCCTGAATCATACCAGGCTGCTTGCCCTCAACAGGGGGAGGGTGCTTTGGGGTGCCAACCCAAGCACCTTTTACCCATGTTGATGGGGACAAGGGCCTCTTCCCGACAACCCTGGCCAGTGGTTGTCGGGGTCTGCGGGCGGGGGGCTTACCGGAATCTGGAAGCCTCCTTTAACAGCCCCTACCTACCCCTACCCATTCACCAAAAAAGTGTCAAAAAGTAAAAACCATAAGAAACAGTTTTTGACAAATCCTTTATTAAAAAAAAAGTGTCCAGCGATGTACATCCATCTTCAATCATCTTCAAAACAAAAAAGCTCTGCCTGTCTCTTGGCTTTGACAGCTGTTATATATGCAAGGGTGGGGCCACCCAGTGACATAACCAAGTGACCCACCCCCTTCTGATGTCATGTGACATGTCAGAAGGGGGCAGGGTCATCCAGTTACGTCAGTGGGTATCCCCGCCCTTGCCTATATAAGAGCTGTCAAAGCAAAAAGACAGCAGTCGGCGGGAGCCCTCCCATGGAAGCAGCTTTTTTTTCATTTTTTCTATTTTTAGGGTCCGTCGGGTGGCATGATTGAAGATAGATGTACACTTTTTTTTTATTTTTTTATAAAGGGATAAACAAAAACTGTCTGTTGTGGATTTTACTTTTTGACACTTTTTTGGTGAATGGGTAGCGGTACAATGGAGTTCCCCCCTAAAACCCGTACCAGACCCGAAGGGCCTGGTATGGACTGGAGGAGGGGAACCCTATGCCATTTTTTTCATAGATTTTTCATCTTAATTGCCTGGAGCCAGCAATACATTACAGCCACAAGCAAGTTTGCATGAAATGTTTTTATTTAGAAATGTAATTATTGCTGCGGCATGTTCTATACATCACACAGATGCGCCACTTTACAGGCAGACTAAGGGGACCCCCAGGCATGATATTTATAGGAATATTTCATTTTTATTGTTTCACTTTAAGCATCATTAAAATCACTGCTCCTGAAAAAACAATAGTTTTAAAAACTTTTTTTTGCATTGATACATGTCCCTTAGGGCAGTACCTGGGCCCCTATACACTTTTTATGGCAATAATTTGCATATAAGCCTTTAAAATTAGGACTTTTTATTTTTCATGTTCATGTCCCATAGACTTTAAAAGAGAAGTATGGGGGGTTGCCCATTTATACTTACCTAGGTGAATGCTGCATCTGTCCCCCAGAGTCTCTGCACTAAGAACTGAGAGATCAAACAACGCCAATGGCTCAGTTCTTGCAAATCCCAGAGCGGAGATCTGCTGATGGTCAGTCAGCAGCTCTCCTCTCTGCTCCTCCGTCCTCACTGGAGCACTGAGCTGTGGAGGGGCAGGGAATGGCTGTCTCAGGCTCTCAGCGGCTCGCTGAGATGCTGAGACGGGTATTAGTCTAGTTACCTGGTGGATCCAGACTTTATTGTCGTGATGATGCAGTGCCTGGATTCCTGAAAACGGGTCACAGAAGTGCAAAACGAATTGCACTCCTGTGATCCATAGAAGCCCAGCCAAACGATCTCAGGCTGGACTTCTCCTTTAATAGGGTTAACATGTTTACTAGAACTTTTTGCCTGTTCGAGGTGCAAACCAAACCGGAGGGGGTGTTCGCCCCATTCCTACCCCCAGGACTTATGCACAATGCTATAGTGCCTGGCTACCATGCCAGGAAAGACGCAAACTGAGCAAATCAAACAGGCACTTGTGGTTGGTACACAGGTAGAGTTGTTCAATGACAGTCCAGGTACAAGGCAGGCAAGGTTTACAATAATCAAGGTCAAACCCATAGTCAAAAGGCAGGAAGAGAATAAGAGAATAGTCAATATACGATCTGAGGTCATAAATAGGGAAATACAATCAGCAGAGCAGACAAACAGGGAGCTTGTGTTACAAGCTCAATATCACAAG
This sequence comes from Aquarana catesbeiana, assembly GCF_042186555.1. Lineage (NCBI taxonomy): Eukaryota > Metazoa > Chordata > Amphibia > Anura > Ranidae > Aquarana > Aquarana catesbeiana. Next base: position 957,231,896 of record NC_133324.1, read on the forward strand.
CATGAGACTGCAGGCTTGGCTGGCTTAACCACTTGCCAACTGCCTTCCTCAGAGCTCAGTGACTGCTGAGCTCTGATGAAGAAGGGACGTGCCCTTCGAAACGCGTTAGCTGGTAGTGATGCCTGTATGTTCCTTTAAGACCTTTGGAAGGCTTCGCTCATTATTGTAACCGCTTGCTGCTAGTTGCTGTTCGAGTTTTACGGCACCTGGTTTTACAACTGCTTGTGAGTAATTTCTTTTATCAATTTTATTCAATAAATTTTACAAAAGATAATGCACATGGCCAGTGCGCCCCTCTCTCTTTTTATTTCTTTGTCTGCTAGGATTCCCCATCCTTGAGGGCAGCAAGGCCTGTGTCATTGTATCATCTGTCTGGTTGACCACTTGTGCGCAGGAGTCATTTTCTTTTTCTGTATCGGCCTTAAAGATACAGGCCTGCGGCAGGCGAAGCAAGCAGCCACGCTACACAGAGACAAGCTCTGTCAAGCAGCATCAACACTAGAATGGTCTCTATACAGCAAGACAGCTTCTTCCCCACAGCCATGTCTCACAGTGGGACATATTCCTATAAAACACGTTCATGAATAAGCTCATCTAGGTCATCTGTCGCAACTGCAGCAGATATCGCCCGTTCAAAAGCTGAAGCAGCAAGTGCCAAGGCCGCTTTCGCAAACCAAGAACTACAGATGAAAAAAGAAAAGGCCCATCTTGATGCAGTAAAGGTGGGACAGGAACAAGAAAGAGAGAAGGAAAGAGTATGCTTGGAGCAAGAAAGAGTACACATGGAACAAGAGAGAGAACAAGAAAGAGTATGCATGGAACAAGAGAGAGAGAAGGAAAGAATACGCCTAGAGGAAGAGCTAGCCCAGCAGGAAGCATCTCTGAAATTGCAGCAAGCTATCTTAGAAGCTAACATGAAGAAGCTGGCAGTGGACCGAGACACTGCCGTCGCCATTGCAGAAGCAGAAGCTTTAGAAGCAGCCATCTACGATGAGCCAAGAGTAGGCAGCAGCATACCGGTCTTGAGGAGGACCAACAAGATTCTTCGCAACGCACATCAGATAATATCCACCAGCACTGTGACCCAAGCAGCATCCCACAGCAAGAAATTAAACATGATGTCAGTGAGTCACATCAAATAAAGCAGCAACAAGACGATCTTGGACCCCACTGCTACAAGCAAGAAAGATCTGACAGAGTTCCAGACTTTCCATTCCCAACCAAACCTTCTACTCCACAAGGTACCCAGCCTTCATACAAACATTAAACACAAGTCTTCACTCCAAAGGTGTATGCAACGAGCCGGTGTGAACTACCAACCTTATGCAAGTTTGAACCCAGCGCACCTAAAGAAGAGACTTTTACCAGGTATGCCTTTACACCGCACCACAATACACCAGCAGCCTACCCCAATGCCAATCAGGCTACTGTAGACTTTGCCAAGTTCCTGGCCAAAAGAGAGTTAGTTACCCAAGGACTTGTCAAATTCAGTGATTGCCCCCAATACAGGGTGTGGCGATCCTCTTTCCAGAGTGCCATTCAAGGTCTAGATCTATCCTGCAGGGACCAGATAGACCTCCTCGTAAAGTGGCTTGGCAATGATTCTGTTGAACATGCCAAAAGGATCAGAGACATTAACATAAACCACCCTGAGATAAGCCTTACAAACATCTGGAACAGACTGGATAGATGTTATGGCTCACCAGAGGCTATAAAGACTACACTGTTTAAAAGGATAGAAGACTTCCCAAAAATACCTAGCAGAGGTTACCAAAGACTCTGAGAATTCAGTGACCTGTGTATCGAGTTACAAGTGGCTAAAGTAGAAGGGGACTTACCTGGCCTTTCTTATCTTGATTCTGCTAGAGGTATTAACTCCTTAGCACAAAAACTTCCTTATGAGTTACACGAAAGATGGATTACTCATGGCTGTAACTACAAACGAAAACACAATGTGCCTTTTCCACCCTTTAGTGGGTTTGTGGACTTTGTAGACAGACAAGCAGGAATGAAAGATGACCCCAGCTTCAATTTTCCAGTGTCCTATACCACTTCTTCTGGCCCTAAATAACTCAGAGCTTCAGTAGCAGTGCACAAAACTAACATTTCTTCCCACATATTTGCAGAGTCTCAGCAAGAAGATCAAGACAGCGACCCTACTAAGTTCTGCCCTCTACATAAGATGCCGTATCCTCTTCTGAAATGCAGAGCCTTCAGGACAAAGACCATCCAGGATCGCAAAGCTTTCCTCAAAGAGAACAACATCTATTCTAAGTGCTGCTCTTCCTCCACACATTTCGCCAAGGACTGTAAGGTCAGTGTCAAATGTACAGAATGTGACAGCACAGAGCACAACACAGCTCTACACCCAAGGCCTACTCCAAGAACTTTCCCACCTGTTCATAGGGACAAGGAGCAAGGTGGGGAGACCAAAGACTCTAGTACAGACGCCATAGCAATCACTTCACAGTGCACTGAAGTTTGCAAAGGAAGTACAGGTGGCAGATCCTGCTCTAAAATCTGTCTTGTGGGGGGCGTGGCCAAGATGGCGCTGTAAGCGGCTGCTTTTCTAGAGAGCTCCGCCGATCCGTACAGTAATCCGGATCCATCGCCTCAAAAAACACACCAATTCCACTCCTGCTGCCTAGTGGGGGATAGGGGACCCTACCCCTGCCGAGAAGTGGAGAAAATTTTGACCCCTGGCGCGAGATTGGGGACCCGGCCTACCGCGGCCTTTCCTGACGGGCCGCGCGGCGAGCCGAGAACCCCCTGCCGCGATCGGATCGCACACCGGGCCTTGCTGGCTGCTGCGGACCACAGGTGAGGGCATCCTGGTCTGTACTTAGGCCGTGTTATGGGCCTGGACTCTCTCCCCCCCCCGCGATTTACTAGGCCGCGACCGCGGTCTTTCCTGGAGCCCCGGGCCGCCGGATCGATAGGGGGAGTGCTGTAACTTGCCGGCCTAGTGGAGGAAGCCCTGAGACCGCTGGGAGACACTGCCAAGCCACAGGAATAGATCCTGGAGTGCCCACATCCCTCTCGCCCTGGTAGTGAAGTGAGGTGGCTGGGCTGACCATCCCTGTGGGCCTGTGTAGGCCTGAAGTAAGCAGCTCCTGTGTTATTTGTTTGCAGATGGGGGGGAGCACTGTTAAGGGGAGACAAACTTTATCCTGCCTGCTACTTGAACACCCCTGACTGCGCAGATAGGCTCCCAATACCAACTGCTGAATACAGCCCGGGTCTGGGCCCCCGCCACCTGAATGAGGCGTCGGAACTCCAGCGCAAAATATAGTAAAGGGGGTAAGAAGTTGACCTTCCCACTGCAGCCGGACTCCCCCCAGACGCCCACCAGTCCCCCTCTGGAGGCCCCTAAAGTGCGTGGCACCCACAGAGTCCCACAGACAGGCACTATGGAGTCGGATGACTCTCGTCCCCCCTGGTTGGCGGATGTCATGGCGGCCATTGCAACTTGCCAATCGACACTAACAACAAAGATTGAAGCAGTTCAGTTGGACATGGGTCTAATCCGTCAAGACATAGATAAAATCAGATCACGAGTCACTGAGACGGAGCAAAGACTGAGTACCACCGAAGACACCATTACGGAACATGGGACGTCACTCCGTACTCTCTAAACTAAAGTAAAGGCCCTTGAATATAGAGCCGAGGACGCGGAGAACAGGAACCGGCGTAACAACCTCCGCATTGTTGGTTTACCGGAGGGGGCGGAGGGGAATAACCCTACCTCCTTCATAGAGGGTTTGCTCCATGACCTTCTACCTGAGGCCCGCTGGTCGCCCTATTACATGGTGGAGAGGGCGCACCGCATCCCGCCTAAGCCGGGGCCTCCTGGATCCCCCCCTCGCACCTTCATTCTACGTCTACTTAATTTTAGAGACCGAGACGAAGTTCTCCGTGCCTCCAGAAACGTTGTGGACCTTAGATTCCAGAACACAAAGTTGATGATCTTCCCTGACTATACGGTAGAGACCCAGAAGCTTAGGAAATCCTTTGACCAAGTTAAGGCGGCCCTGCGATCACGCAACATTTGCTACAGTGTACTTTTCCCTGCTCGCCTGAGAGTCCAGGACAGCGAGACAACTCGTTTCTTCACCTCTCCAAGGGAGGCCTCAGCCTGGCTGGACTCGCTACCACAGATCCGCTGACGGTTTACCTGGTATGTACTGTGAGATCCCTCATTGTTTGTTCACCATAGCCTTAGCTTAGGTCTGAGGTAATATATGTACTCCCACATGGATGACTTTTTTCATTGCACAGGTTATGCCCAGTTCAATCCATGGTGTGGACAGTCTTGGGAGGAGAAATTTATTACCCCTTCCAGGAAAATTCTAAGATAATGCCCCTGCCAAACAATTTGGTCAGGAGACCGTTGAAATATGAAGTTCCTTTACAACTGCTTGTTCTCTTGAGGGGTGTTGGGAACATTTTTTGTTCAGTATCTTCACCCAGCGATGGATGGACTTTACTGTGGGGTTGCATTATGGGATATCTCCCCTTCATCTGACTTTCTAAGTCCCCACAGCCTGTTGTTTTACAAACGGAGCTCTCAACTGTATAAGCCGCTTGAAATGCTGCTTTCCCCCCCGTGTGAAGTTTGGGGGGTGAGCTCACCTCTTCCACGGACCCTCTGTTGCAGCCGGCGAGCTGAATAAGTTCGGGACTGAAACCCGCCTCAGTTTTGGGGGGTTGGGTGGGGTGGGGTAAGTTCCCCTATTGGGGCTATTTTTATTTTCATCTGCTTCGGTTATTGGGATCCTTTATTTGTTTTTGGTTTGGTTTTGTTTTTGTTTGTTATTTGTACCAAAATAATTGACTTATCAGCATTGCACTGTCTACAAATGTGTCCGGTCCGGGTCCCGGGGTCCAGTCCGAGAGCCGCAATTCCCATTGATCCTAACATTATTAACACTCTCGGTAGTCATGTCCTCACTTAATATCATCTCCTGGAACATCAGGGGACTGAACTCCCCGGTTAAACGCTCCCTGGTGTTCCAATTCATTAAATCTTATAACCCACACATAAGCGTGCTCCAGGAAACGCACCTAACAGGTCGTAGGGTTCTGGCCCTTAAAAAACCATGGGTGGGACACCACTACCATTCCACACACTCCACATTCTCTAGGGGTGTCACTATACTGGTGTTGAAGTCACTTCCCTTTCGGCTCTTGGATTTAGCCCTGGACCCCGATGGACGGTACGTTATTATTCACGTTAAAATATATTCTCTAACGTGGACTATTGTGGGCTTATATTTGCCTCCCCCGGCCTCCTTGCAATCAGATCACCGGTAAGATGGCCGACTTTGCCTCTGACAACAATGTCATATTGGGTGATTTTAATCTGGTCCCTGACCCGGATTTAGACAGGCTAAGTCCTGCGGGATATCATTGACCAGGGTTGGCTGAGTGGGCGGATACCTATGGCCTGACTGATGTCTGGAGGTGGCGTCACCCCCAATCTAGGGCATACACATGCCACTCGGCCTCTCACAAAACGTTTTCCCGCATAGACTTGGTCTTCGCAGGGAGTCAGGTCCTTCCACGGGTCACAGACATACAAATATTGCCTAGGGGAATTTCTGACCATGCACCCGTGTTGTTGTCTTTGGATCTCTCCCTAGGCTCAGTAGAAAGGATATGGAGGCTCTCCAGATTTTGGATTTCAGACACCGCAGTAGACTCCCAATTTAGAACGGAATTGCTTGACTTTTGGGCTGTAAATGAGGGCTCGGCTGACTCCGTTGTGGTGTGGGATGCCTTTAAAGCCACGACGAGGGGGCATTACCAGACCATCATTGCCAGAGTCCGACGTGAGCGTAGGGCAGACTTGGTGAAGGCTGAGCGGGAGGCGAGTAGTGCGGAGGCTCTTTTTGTCCGTACCCGGGACCCTGTGCACTATTCGCATCTACAACTGATGACGAAGGAGGTGGTTCGCCTCCGTACCTCTCTTACTCAGAAGAAAATTTTGGCTCAAACCCAACAGATTTTTGAGCAGGGAGAGCGGTCAGGCCGTTTGTTGGCCTGGCTCTCTAGGGAACAGGCGGGCAGGATGAGCATTTCACATATTAGAGACTCCTCGGGACAGCTGATTCACACACCAGAAGGGATCAATTGTTGCTTCGCGGAGTTCTACGAATCCCTCTATAGGTCCAGGGTAGACTATGGAGGGGAGGATCTGGGGACATACCTAGACAACATTGATATCCCAACCCTTACAGTAACGTATCGCGACAATCTTGATGATCCAATTACATCCTTAGAGATACTACGGCACTTAAATCAATACAGACAGGGAAAACTCCGGGACCTGATGGCATCCCTGTGGAGTTTTATAAACAATATGCCACAGAACTAGTTGACAAACTGCAGGCCCTCTTCTCTGAGTCATCGCGCCTTGGGAAACTCCCGGACACGATGAGCGAAGCGATTATTGTAGTGATCCCCAAGCCAGGGAAAGACCCCACGTTTTGCTCCTCGTATCGCCCTATATCTCTTCTGAACGTGGATGCAAAAGTACTGGCAAAAATATTGGCCAATAGGCTTAACCTGGTAATTACCGCTCTAATCCACAGGGATCAAACAGGCTTTATGCCCGGCAGAGGAACTGACATTAATATCAGACGCCTCCACACTCACATAGACAGGGCGGACGAGGTGACTAACAGGATGGTGGCCTCACTCGACGCAGAGAAGGCCTTTGACTCCGTCGAGTGGGGCTACTTATGGGAGGTCCTCTCGCGATTCGGGTTTGGCCCTGGTTTCACGAAATGGCTCCGCATGCTATACCATGGCCCCTCAGCTAGAATACGCACCAATGGATGCCTTTCGGGGAAGATCCATTTGTCTCGAGGCACGCGACAGGGGTGTCCCCTTTCCCCGGGTCTATTTGCTCTGGCGATGGAGCCCCTGGCTATATTGTTGAGGGCCGACCCTGGAGTAAGGGGTCTTCAGGTGGGACCCATTGAGGAGAAGTTATCGCTGTACGCGGACGATGCTCTGCTTTATTTAACGGATGCATCGTCCTCTTTGCAGACTGCACTTAATCTGATTGATCGATTCGGCAGATATTCAGGGATTCGCATCAATTGGGACAAGTCGGTTCTATTCCCGCTCCACCCCTCGACCCCAAGGGTTCCACACCCGCAGCTCAAATGGGTAGATGATTTCAAATACCTGGGGATAAAAATTAGCGGTAAAGTTCAAGATTACATTGATAACAATTTGCGTCCACTTATGACACAGCTTACGGCTAGATGCTCTGCTTGGCGTTCCCTTTCATTGACTCCTGTTGGCAGAGTCAACTTGCTAAAAATGATTTACCTTCCCAAATATCTATATTTCTTTCGCAATACACCCATACCCATTCCTAGGTCCTTTTTCCAGAGGCTGGAGAGCCTGCTGATACAATTTGTCTGGGCTGGGAGGCCACCCAGGGTGGCCAAGCAGATCTTATATCTCCCTCTTTCGGGAGGGGGATTGGCGCTACCGAATTTCCAAATTTACTACTGGGCTGCAGTTCTGGTCAAGATTAGGTGGTGGTTCTCCCAGCCCACGCAAAATCCCGCGGTCACTCTGGAGGCAGCCATTCTGGGTTCCTTCGCTGCCTTGAGTAATCTCCCTTTTCGGGGTCTCTGGGCCAGTTTGTCCATGACGACCCCCATGCGAACCACTGTAAAGGTTTGGCAGGAGGCGAGGAAAATATATGGGAAACCTAACTACATTTCACCTCACATGCCCCTGTGGGGCAACCCTATGCTACCCCATTTTTACACTTTACCGGACCCCTCTCTCTGGGCAAAAAAGGGAATTCTTACATTACAGCATATAGTCAAGGATGGCAGGCTCATGACTTTCCAAGCTCTTAGACAATCCTTTGCTATTCCTGCCTCCTTCCAGTTTAGATACTGGCAGCTGAAGCACGCCTTTGATGCTCAGTTCCCTGCCCCCCTCATTCTGGAACCGGACTCTATTGAAAGGCTCTTGACTTCCAGTGTGATGGGGAAGCCCCTCTCCACACTATACCTATACCTCACAGTGGAGCACGATGCCAAACTAACTAAAACCTGGGAAAAGTGGAGGGTTGATATTCCCTCGTTAGATGAGGAGGAATGGAGGGAGTGTTTAATATCCTACATTCCTTCCATGATCGCTGCAAAAGATAGGTTGATACAATTCAAGTTCCTACACAGGGCATATTTTACCCCACAGAGGTTGGCGCGCATTTACCCTCAGAGAGATCCCAATTGTCAGAGATGCAGACAAGAAGTGGGTACCTTCTGGCATATGGTCTGGTCGTGTCCCAGTCTCCGACCCTTTTGGTCGGCAGTGGCATCCACACTGAGCAATGTCATAGGATCAGACTTGCAGCCGGATCCCCAAATACTACTACTCAGTCATCTGGAGGATGTTGTGGGTGATAGGTATAGCAAATTGTGTCTAACCTTCGCATTGTACTATGCTAGGCGGGAAATTCTATTGCGGTGGAAAATGGTAGAGCCTCCTACCCTAGCCTCGTGGATAAGGTCTGTGAATAAGGTACTCCCGCTGTATAGATTAACGTATGAAAGTAGGCAATGCCCGGGGAAGTTTGATAAAATCTGGTCGTCCTGGGTCGACGCCTCCGGAGACCCTGATCCCCCTACCCCATAAACAAGATGGGAAACATAATGGAAGACATCTTATATCTCACGTCTTTTCTCCTTATGCCCGTTTTCTTTCATCCCATTCCTTCTCCCCCCCCCTTTCTTCCCTTCTTCCTTGCCCCTTTTCCATCCTTCCTTATCTGCTCCCCCCCCCCCCCCCCGCTGTCCTTGCCAGGTATGGTTGAATATTGGGCCACTCATTCTATACTACCAAAAAATGTATGAAGATTTGAGTTTTGAGAGGCATGGTTGAGTGAAACTTCTGATGTTTGCACATCTGGAATATCTGAAAACTAACGGCTGTTGTTTAGGGGTCAATTTAACAGTTTTTATTCTCACTGCAATGACTGTACTAAATTCTTGTTTTGTACTGCTGATTTGTTCAATAAAAATTTTCTGTTAAAAAAAAATCTGTCTCATGAGAGTTTACCCAAAAGGATGCAGGGACAAAGCAGTCAAGCTGTACGTCATCTTTAATGATCAGAGAAACTACCAAGTTACTAGCTAGATCTATGTTTTTTGACGTTCAAAACCTTAAAGGCCCCAGCAGTCCTTACTCCCTTAGGACTTGTGCAGGTACAGTGGAAACGGCGGGGAGAAGAGCTGACGGCCTACAAATTAAATCTATGGATGTTAAGACATGCCTACCCTTACCGACCATAATAGAGTGCAACCAGATGCCAGACAACAGATTCCCACACCAGATGCAGCAGCTCACCAGACCCACTTGAATCACATAGCACTAGGGATGAGCCAAACACCCCCCGGTTCGGTTCACACCAGAAAATTTGCACGAACGTTAGAACCCCATTGACATCTATGGGACTCGAATGTTCGAAATCAAAAGTGCTCATTTTAAAGGCTAATTTGCATGGTATTGTCCTAAAAAGGGTGGAAATAGTTACCACCGCTCTAGGCAGACCAGGTTGAAGTCTCCTGTCTTCCACTGTGCAAAAGGGTGAGAGCCCAAGGTGCTGGCAGTTGCTGATGCAATTGTATTCGTGCAGGAAAGATCTGGACAGCCGCACACAGGGATGAGCAGATAAAATCTTCTTTATTCAAAACGTGGCATAAAATCAGTACATGACACCGCTGGAGCAACACAGCTTAGCCGCTAACAGGTTTCACGCTCTTACAGAGCACTTACTCATCAGCTATGAGTAAGCGCTCTGTAAGAGCGTGAAACGCGTTAGCTGCTAAGCTGTGTTGCTCCAGCGGTGTCATGTACTGATTTTATGCCACGTTTTGAATAAAGAAGATTTTATCTGCTCATCCCTGTGTGCGGCTGTCCAGATCTTTCCTGCACAAATACAATTGTCCTAAAAAGGGTTAGGGGACCCGGGTCCTGTCCCAGGGGACATGTATCAATGCAAAAAAAACTTTTAAAAACGGCTGTTTTTTCGGGAGCAGTGATTTTAATGATGCTTAAAGTAAAAAAAAAGTGAAATATTCCTTTAAATATCGTACCTGGGGGGTGTCTATAGTATGCCTGTAAAGTGGCGCGTGTTTCCCGTGCTTAGAACAGTCCTTGCACAAAATGTCATTTTTAAAGGAAAAAAAGTCATTTAAAACTGCTTGCGGCTTTAATGTAATGTTGGGTCCTGGCAATATGGATGAAAATCAGTGAGACAAACAGCATGGGTTCCCCCCAGTCCATTACCAGGCCCTTTGGGTCTTGTATGGATATTAAGGGGAACCCCACACCCAAATTAAAAAAGGAAACAGCAGTATACAGGCTCTGTACTCTGAACAGAAGTATACAGGCGGTGCAAACAAGACAGGGACTGTAGGTTTGTTGTTAAGTAGAATCTGTTTGTAATTTTGAACTGGTACATTTTTAACATGTTTAGCTCCAGCCAAAAAATCTATTTTAAGCTTTTTGGAAAACATAGAGAAGGGTTATCACCCCTGTGACATTTGTTTTGCTGTCTGTGCTCCTCTTCAGAAGATTTCACCTCACTTTTTGTCCCAATGACAAATGTTTTTTGAAAATTTGGGTTTTTTTGTGAAACAAGGATTGGTGATAAAGCATCAGTGGAAAGGAGAAATGTTTTTCCCATATTAACTCTTACAGGAGAGAATTTCCCTTCCTAGGGGTAGATTTCATCTCTCTTCCTGTTGTCTCCTTCCGTTTGCAAGTAGAAGTCGTTTGTAAGTTGGATGTTTGAAAGTAGGGGCCTGCCCTATATACTGAGCAGAAATTTGGGCCTTAGGTGTTGTTGTGGCCACAACACTGTAAGCCGTCACAGGGCCCTGCTGTGTAATATTAGATCAAGAATTGTAATTACATGCCCGTGTTGAACAGGGGCAGAAAAATTGGGCCTTTGGTGGTGGTGGTGCTGGTGCCACAACACTGTAAGTCCTCACTCGCTCTTGGTGGGCACAGAAACGGGCCCTGCTGTGAAATATTAGATCAAGAATTGTAATTACATGCCCCTGTTGAACAGGGGCTGAAAAATTGGGCCTTAGGCACTGATGCTGGTGCCACAACACGGCAACCCCTCACAGATACTCTAGTTGGAACGCAGGAACGAGCCCTGCTGCAAAGTATTGCATCAAAAATTGTAATTACACACTCCTGTTAAACAGGGGCTGAAAAATTGGGCCTTAGGCACTGGTGCTGGTGCCACAACACTGCAACCCCTCACAGATACTCTATTTGGAACACAGAAATGAGCCCTGCTGCAAAGTATTGCATCAAAAATTGTAATTACACGCCCCTGTTAAACAGGGGCTGAAAAATTGGGCCTTAGGCACTGGTGGCGGCGCCCAGAACCAAAAATGTTCTTACAAGCTATCAGCGTGATCATTGAGGAGGAAGAGGATATGTACTCAGGATAGTCACTCAGCATCAGCATAGGCAGTCTGTGAAGGGATCTGAGATTTCAAAAAAAATTATTCGGTTACATCAGCATCAGGTGCTTGGTAGCTGGTGGTGATCCAAGACTGATTCATTTTTATGAAGGTCAGTCGATCGACCGAGTCGGTGGACAGACGCACCCTGTGATCGGTTAAAAAAACCTCCAGCAGCACTGAATGTGTGTTCCGAAAGAACGCAGGATGCAGGACAAGCCAGTAGCTCAATTGCATACTGTGCAAGCTCTGGCCAGTGATCCATCCTCAAGACCCAGTAACCCAGAGGATTTTCGGTTGGAAAGGTGTCCAAGTCAGATCTTGCCACTAGGTATTCCTGCACCATGTAAAACAGACGCTGGCGATGGTTGCTGGAACCGATCATACCTTGGGGCTGTGGACTTAAAAATTGTCTGAACGCATCGGTCAGATGGCCACCTTCTCCACCGCTCCTGCTTTGACTGACCGAAGCCTCAGCAACACGTTGCCTAGAAACAGAAGTTTGTAACCTCCCAGTCTCTGGGAACGCGTTGCACAGACCTTTCTGCAAGGCCTCCCAAAGATGTTTCATCCTCTGCTCCCTCTGCGACGGCAAGATAAGGTCCGCAACCTTACCCTTGTAACGTGGATCAAGGAGGGTTGCCAGCCAGTATTGGTCCTTCTCCTTGATACCACGAATACGAGAATCCTTACGCAGGCTTTGCAGGATCAGGGAGGCCATGCAGCGTAGGTTTGCTGAGGCATTCGGTCTGGAGTCCTCTGGGTCACTAAGGACGACATGGTCCGCAGCCACCTCCTCCCAGCCACGTACAAGTCCATGTGTTTCTTGGGACTGATCCCTTAAAGACTGCTGCTGATGCTGAGTGCCAGGCTCCACCTCCATACTGACACAATCCCCCTCCTCCTCCTGCTCCTCTGCCTGTGTGATCGGCGGGCACGCAGGAACACTGTCTGGAAAAAGGGGGCCTTGAGAGCTAAGGAAGTCCTCCTCATCCTGCCCCTGTTCTGCCTCAAGTGCCCTGTCCATTATTCCACGCAGCGTGTGCTCCAACAGGTGGACAAGGGGGACAGTGTCACTGATGCATGCACTGTCACTGCTCACCATCCTCGTGGCCTCCTCAAATGGTGACAGGACAGTGCATGCATCCCTGATCATGGCCCACTGGCGTGGGAAAAAAAAAACAAGCTCCCCTGACCCTGTCCTGGTGCCATAGTCGCACAGGTACTCATTGATGGCCCTCTGCTGCGTGTGCAGCCGCTGCAGCATGGCCAACGTTGAGTTCAACCTGGTGGGCATGTCACAGATTAGGCGGTTCTTGGGCAGGTTAAACTCCTGTTGGAGGTCTGCCAGCCGAGCACTGGCATTATATGACCGGCGGAAATGCACACAGACTTTCCTGGCCTGCCTCAGGACATCCTCTAAGCTCGGGTACCTGCCCAAGAACCCCTGCACCACCAAGTTAAGGACGTGAGCCAAACAGGGCACATGGGTCATTTGTCCCTGTCAGAGGGCAGAGAGGAGGTTGGTGCCATTGTCACAAACCACCATTTCTGCCTTAAGCTGGCGTGGCGTCAACCACCTCTGAACCTGCCCCTGCAGAGCTGACAGAACCTCTTCCCTAGTGTGGCTCCTGTCCCCCAAGCACACCAGCTCAAGCACCGAACGGCTACGGAGCACCACTGGTACCGAGGACAAAGCACAGGAAGAGGCCATGGAGGAAGAAGAAGAGTAGGGGGTGGAGGAGAGAGGTGTGTCACAATCATTAGTAGTGGCATTTTGGAGGCGTGGTGGTGGAACAACCTCCAACACCACTACACCTTGTCCTGCATCCTTCTCAGCTGCCAGCAGAGTCACCCAATTCACGGTGAAACTTAGGTAACTTCCTTGTCCATGCCTGCTGGACCATGAGTCAGCGGTAATATGCACCTTACCGCTGACCGCCCTGTCCAGCGAGGCATGGACATTGCCTTCCACATGCCGGTAGAGAGCCAGAATCGCCTTCCGGGCAGAGTCTACCAACTGAAAAAGCAGCATTTGAAGTGCTAGCAATTTTTCCAAGCTAGCATTCAACTGCTGGGCATGTGGATGGCTGGGAGAGAACTTCTTTCGGCGGTGCAGCAGCTGGGGCAGGGAAATTTGCCTGGTACAATCTGACGTCGGTGTACCGAAAGCAGATTGCCCACAAGTACTTGGCTGTGACACACCTAATTCTAAACCTTCATTCCTCTCAGTGCAGGTCTCAGAGAGGACTGAAGGTCTAGTGGGGTTGGAGATCTCAGCTGATGAGGAGCTAAGGAGAGGTCCTCTTTGTTCTTTGGTGTGGGTCTTTTAGATACGATTGCCAACGAACTGCATGGCAGGTCAACATATGTCTGGTCAAGCATGTGGTGCCCAAGCGGGAGATGTTTTGGCCACGCGATATACGCTTGAGACATATGTTGCAAATAGCAGCGGTGCGATCTGATGCACTCATCTCAAAAAAGGCCCACACCAAGGAACTTTTGGAATAACGCATAGAGACAGCAGCGCCCTGCACATGCGGAGCTTTGGGGTGTGATGCAGTCAGTGTGCTGCCCTTAGGCTGGCCCTGGGAGGGCATCCTGCCTCGTTGGTGATGTGCCTCCTCCTCCTCTCTCCTATCAGGCACCCACGTTGAGTCAGTGACCTCATCATCCCCTCCCTGCTCATCACTGGAGCAAACCTGGCAGTATGCTGCAGCAGGGGGAGCATGACTGCCAGATTGCTGTCCTTCTTGGGCACCCCCTCTGTCCGTGCTATATATATATATATACTGATACTGCAGCTAGCAAAATCAACTGCCTGCCTGTAGTATGAGAACACCACCAACCTTCTACAGGTAGCTTTAGCTGAACACTGTGCAGAGCTCGCAAAAAACTAACTTGTAGCTTATTTAGCTGCCTGCGGTAGTGATAGGATCAGGAAAACACCACCAACCTTCTACAGGTAGCTTTAGTTGAACACTGTGCAGAGCTCGCAAAAAACTAACTTGTAGCTTATTTAGCTGCCTGTGGTAGTGATAGGATCAGGAAAACACCACCAACCTTCTACAGGTAGCTTTAGTTGAACACTGTGCAGAGCTCGCAAAAAACTAACTTGTAGCTTATTTAGCTGCCTGCGGTAGTGATAGGATCAGGAAAACACCACCAACCTTCTACAGGTAGCTTTAGTTGAACACTGTGCAGAGCTCGCAAAAAACTAACTTGTAGCTTATTTAGCTGCCTGCGGTAGTGATAGGATCAGGAAAACACCACCAACCTTCTACAGGTAGCTTTAGCTGAACACTGTGCAGAGCTCGCAAAAAACTAACTTGTAGCTTATTTAGCTGCCTGCGGTAGTGATAGGATAGGGAAAACACCACCAACCTTCTACAGGTAGCTTTAGTTGAACACTGTGCAGAGCTCGCAAAAAACTAACTTGTAGCTTATTTAGCTGCCTGCGGTAGTGATAGGATCAGGAAAACACCACCAACCTTCTACAGGTAGCTTTAGCTGAACACTGTGCAGAGTTTGCAAAAAACTAACTTGTAGCTTATTTAGCTTTAGCTAAACACTGTGCAGAGCTCGCACTACACTAACTTGTAGTTTTAGCTGAACACTGTGCAGAGCTAGCAAAAAACTAACTTGTAGCTTATTTAGCTGCCTGCGGTAGTGATAGGATCAGGAAAACACCACCAATCTTCTACAGGTAGCTTTAGCTGAACACTGTGCAGAGCTCACACTACACTAACTTGTAGTTTTAGCTGAACACTGTGAGGAGGACGCACTGCACTAACTTGTAGCTTTAGCTGAACACTGTTCAGAGGACGCACTACACTAACTTGTAGCTTTAGCCGAACACTGTGCAGAGGTCACACTACACTAACTTGTAGTTTTAGCTGAACACTGTGAGGAGGACGCACTACACAAACTTGTAGCTTTAGCTGAACACTGTGCAGAGGTCGCACTACACTAACTTGTAGTTTTAGCTGAACACTGTTCAGAGGACGCACTACACTAACTTGTAGCTTTAGCTGAACACTGTGCAGAGGTCGCACTACACTAACTTGTAGTTTTAGCTGAACACTGTTCAGAAGACGCACTACACTAACTTGTAGCTTTAGCTGAACACTGTGAGGAGGACGCACTACCCTAACTTGTAGCTTTAGCTGAACACTGTGCACTACACTAACTTGTAGTTTTAGCTGAACACTGTGAGGAGGACGCACTACACTAACTTGTAGCTTATTTAGCTGCCTGCGGTAGTGATAGGATCAGGAAAACACCACCAACCTTCTACAGGTAGCTTTAGGTGAACACTGTGCAGAGCTCACACTACACTAACTTGTAGTTTTAGCTGAACACTGTGAGGAGGACACACTACACTAACTTGTAGCTTTAGCTGAACACTGTTCAGAGGACGCACTACACTAACTTGTAGCTTTAGCTGAACACTGCGCAGAGGTCGCACTATACTAACTTGTAGTTTTAGCTGAACACTGTGAGGAGGATGCACTACACTAACTTGTAGCTTTAGCTGAACACTGTGCACTACACTAACTTGTAGCTTTAGCTGAACACTGTTCAGTGGACGCACTACACTAACTTGTAGCTTTAGCTGAACACTGTGCAGAGGTCGCACTACACTAACTTGTAGTTTTAGTTGAACACTGTGAGGAGGACGCACTACACGAACTTGTAGCTTTAGCTGAACACTGTGCAGAGGTCGCACTACACTAACTTGTAGTTTTAGCTGAACACTGTTCAGAGGACGCACTACACTAACTTGCAGCTTTAGCTGAACACTGTGCAGAGATCGCACTACACTAACTTGTAGTTTTAGCTGAACACTGTGAGGAGGACACACTACCCTAACTTGTAGCTTTAGCTGAACACTGTGCACTACACTAACTTGTAATTTTAGCTGAACACTGTGAGGAGGATGCACTACACTAACTTGTAGCTTATTTAGCTGCTTGCGGTAGTGGTCGGATCAGGAAAACACCACCAAACTTCTACAGGTAGCTTTAGCTGAACACTGTGCAGAGCTCGCAAAATACTAACTTGTAGCTTATTTAGCTGCCTGCGGTAGTGATAGGATCAGGAAAACACCACCAACCTTCTACAGGTAGCTTTAGCTGAACACTGTGCAGAGCTCGCACTACACTAACTTGTAGTTTTAGCTGAACATTGTGAGGAGGAAGCACTACACTAACTTGTAGCTTTAGCTGAACACTGTTCAGAGGACGCACTACACTAACTTGTAGCTTTAGCTGAACACTGTGAGGAGGATGCACTACACTAACTTGTAGCTTTAGCTGAACACTGTGCATTACACTAACTTGTAGCTTTAGCTGAACACTGTTCAGAGGATGCACTACACTAACTTGTAGCTTTAGCTGAACACTGTGCAGAGGTCGCACTACACTAACTTGTAGTTTTAGCTGAACACTGTGAGGAGGACGCACTACACGAACTTGTAGCTTTAGCTGAACACTGTGCAGAGGTCGCACTACACTAACTTGTAGTTTTAGCTAAACACTGTTCAGAGGACGCACTACACTAACTTGCAGCTTTAGCTGAACACTGTGCAGAGGTCGCACTACACTAACTTGTAGTTTTAGCTGAACACTGTGAGGAGGACACACTACCCTAACTTGTAGCTTTAGCTGAACACTGTGCACTACACTAACTTGTAATTTTAGCTGAACACTGTGAGCAGGATGCACTACACTAACTTGTAGCTTATTTAGCTGCCTGCGGTAGTGATAGGATCAGGAAAACACCACCAACCTTCTACAGGTAGCTTTAGCTGAACACTGTGCAGAGCTCGCAAAAAACTAACTTGTAGCCGTTTTAGCTGCCTGCGGTAGTGATAGGATCAGGAAAACACCACCAACCTTCTACAGGTAGCTTTAGCTGAACACTGTGCAGAGCTCACACTACACTAACTTGTAGTTTTAGCTGAACACTGTGAGGAGGACGCACTACACTAACTTGTAGCTTTAGCTGAACACTGTTCAGAGGACGCACTACACTAACTTGTAGCTTTAGCCGAACACTGTGCAGAGGTCACACTACACTAACTTGTAGTTTTAGCTGAACACTGTGAGGAGGACGCACTACACTAACTTGTAGCTTTAGCTGAACACTATTCAGAGGACGCACTACACTAACTTGTAGCTTTAGCTGAACACTGTGCAGAGGTCGCACTACACTAACTTGTAGTTTTAGCTGAACACTGTGAGGAGTATGCACTACACTAACTTGTAGCCTTAGCTGAACACTGTGCAGAGGTCGCTCTACACTAACTTGTAGTTTTAGCTGAACACTGTGAGGAGGACGCACTACACTAAATTGTAGCTTTAGCTGAACACTGTGAGGAGGACGCACAACCCTAACTTGTAGCTTTAGCTGAACACTGTGCAGAGGTCACACTAAACTAATTTGTAGTTTTAGCTGAACACTGTGAGGAGGACGCACTACACTAACTTGTAGTTTTAGCTGAACACTGTGCAGAGGTCACACTAAACTAACCTGTAGCTTTAACTGAACACTGTGAGGAGGACGCACTTCACTAACTGTAAATAGTCTAGCTGCCTGACTGTGGTACTAATAGTATCAAAAGAACACCAGCAATTTTCTTCAGGTAGCTGTAAATAGTGTAACAAGACAAGCCTGCCTGTCAGTAGGAAGATAACAGGAATTGATCTAGCTAAACTGAATATGTACTGTGTATACAACACCTGGGATGCATATATATACACAATACACTGTAAGTGCAGCTAACTCACTGACTGTCCTGCCTAATCTATCTAACTTAAATCAAATGACACGGTCTCTCTGTCTATCTCTTTCAACGCCGGAACACACACTACACAGGGCCGCCGTGCAGGTGGCCATATATAGTGTGGAGCGTGTACTAAATCCCCTGAGCCATAATTGGCCAAAGCCTCCTTGGCTTTGGCCAATTATGGCTCTCTGTTCAGACGGCGCTGTGATTGGCCAAGCATGCGGGTCATAGTGCATGATTGGCCAATCATCAGCCAGCAATGCACTGCGATGCCGCAGTGAATAATGGGACCTGACGCGCCACATGAATTTGGCGCGAACGGCCCATATTGTTCGCAATTCAGCGAACGGGCGAACAGACGATGTTCGAGTCGAACATGGGTTCGACTCGAACATGAAGCTCATCCCTAGTTACAAAGATAAAAGCATTGAATTTGGCCCTGTAGGTGTATTTCATGGAAAAAAAAATCTATATGTATTACACACTTTTCTTCACAAATCATAAGTCCATTATTTAAAGCCTTTATTGTAGTTTTTATTGTTATTATTATAATTATTATTGATATTTTGTGAACAGTATATTTTATCTAAATTATCATATACATTTTATGAATAATTTACATGCTAATAAGAATTACATTAATTTGTATTCTTGCATCTGAATTTTAAATGTAATATATACTAAATATTTAGTAAAAGAATTTACTAAATTGTATAACTTTTATTTCTCTCAGCATTGCTCATACAGGAAAATAGTTCTTTAGTAAAATATTATTAAACATCTACTTCAGAGAACAGCCTGAGATTATTCTATTGGCTGAAAGTTTAGAGACACATTTAGAATTTGGTATTTCTTGTGTCTTATACAGTAAAATCTTTTACTATCACTGTTGTGTTGGATTCCCCTGATAGGTCCTATTCTGGAGGCTGATCACCATATGCGGACTGAGAGAAAACAATATCTCACACATTACATCAGATTGTAGAGAATAGTAAAGCCGGTGACATCATTCTTCATTTTTAGAGGATTCTAAACCTTCTGTGTGCGGTTCTCCCGGGACTACTGACACCTGAGCTGAACGATCACTAGAGACGTCCACAAGACCGACACATAATTACAGTGGTGGGACCGCTCCATTCACAATACAACAACTAATTCACCAAAGAACAAACCTGAGATTTTGTTGGATAAAAGTTTTTGCTGGATTCCCCCAGGAAACAGACGCTGAATTTACTGATCACCATCTGCTTTCCAATACAAACTCTCATCATACAAGTCTTATTATGTCTCTTCACTTTAACTATTCCTTGAACAATCCAGTTTAGGTGAATAGCAATAAGATACATACAAATAAATACATTAATAAAATTATAATAATACAAATATCAATATTATTACTGTAATATTGTTATTATTATTATTATTAGTAGTATTTTATAACTAGTATAATGCAAATATTTGAATTGTAAAGTGATTTTCAATGTGTGCATGTGTAACCTTAGTTTGCTATTGGTGTTGAACATCCAACTATTGCTGCTGTTAGGCTTTTTTGCCTATAAAGTGCAGTACATAAAGCAGATCAGCACTTTACTTGAATTCAATTAAAAATATTCAATTAAAAATAAAGAAATAAAAGAATGTGACCGCCTTTCTGTGCAGCAAAATTGTAAAATGACATGTCATTAAAAATCCTGTACATGCAACTGCTCAACTTAAAAAACAATGTGTAGCCATTAGACTTTTTTAGAGGCATATAGATTAATACACCACATCAATAATTATATAAAAGCACAACATGTATTATACACAAAGATTCTTTAAAATACATGCCAATTGCGGGATTCACACATTTCACACATTTTCATCCAACAATCCACATGTAGACTCAACGCATTTTCCTTGTCAAAAGAAGTTTATTGAGTATACAATGTTATAAAGATACATAAAGTAAGTTTACAAGGATCTATAAAGTAAGCTCATTGTTTTACAGTGGGGTTTATATAGGTAAATATCATGAAATTTCAAATATTAAACATTGGGTTCACGTAAACCTAAATTAAAGATATATATCATTTCCTTAGTTACTTTTGTAGGTATTTAAATGATTTATACCTACTATACATATTGTTTACAAGTAGAGTGTATATAGGTCAAATAAATTCTGATAATGAGCTTTAATCGTAAGGTGGAGAAAAGGAAAGAGAAAGAAGAAAAAGGGTTGAAAGGTAGAGGTATGGTCCACAAGGTCGTCCCGCTCGTCAGTTTATTATTCTTTTTAGTTCTCTTTGAAGCCTTAGAATGGGTGTCTCTGTAAGTCATTTAATCTGTTACCATGGCAACAGGACAGAGTCATTGAAGTTTGACAGGAACTGTTGTTTTATCCAAGGATGCCAAAGTTTTTCAAATTTTGGAATTTGATTTTGATCGATGGCTACCATCTTAGCATGGGACATTGTATTATTCATTCTGTGAATTGTTTCTGCTAGTACCGATGTAGGAGATTTCCATGCCTTGGCCAATGTTTGTTTTGCAGCCGTTATTAGTTGGATCATAAGTTTGAATTGAGAGAGTGTTAACCATTCCGGTTTTAGAGACTCAACGCATTTTCAAATGATCTTCTTCAGGAGCACATGTGAATAATATCAGTATAAAGGAACCCAATGTCTTAAAATCAAGGTAATACAATTATGGGATTTTACTGGGGTACGCTGGATTATCCATGATACTTCTTGATTGATTATTCACCCAAATCACCAAATGGACTTTGTATGGGTATTGTTGCATTACTAGTCTACCGCAGAAAATAAGAGAGGCAACTTTTCGGGGATCTAAATAATACAGGGCTGTGTATAAATGTTGGCATCCCTGGGCAGGGATCTGATGTTCTTTGACTGTTCTTCACCCTGTGTTGACCCCTCTGTGGAAAAGATGCTTTACACTAAGTTGATCCCAGCAGACCATGTATATCCTTGATTTTAAGACATTGGGTTCCATTATACTGATATTATTCATACGTTCTCCTGAAGAAAATAATCTGAAAAGCATGGAGCCGGCATGTGGACTGTTGAATGCAAATGTGTGAACTCCATAATGGACATGTATTTTAAAGAATCTTTGTTTATAATAAATTCAATTTTTTATTAGTAATCATTGATGTAGTGTATTTTTCTATATGCCCCTAAGAAGTCAAATGGCTACACATTGTTTTTGATGTTGTGTATAGGGATAAGCCGAACACCCCCCGGTTCGGTTCGCACCAGAACCTGCGAACGGACCGAAAGTTCGCACAAACGTTAGAACCCCATTGACGTCTATGGGACTCGAACGTTCAAAATCAAAAGTGCTCATTTTAAAGGCTAATTTGCATGGTATTGTCCTAAAAAGGGTTTGGGGACCCGGGTCCTACCCCAGGGGACATATATCAATGCAAAAAAAACTTTTAAAAACGGCCGTTTTTTCGGGGGCAGTGATTTTAATGATGCTTAAAGTAAAAAAAAAAAAGTGAAATATTCCTTTAAATATCGTACCTGGGGGGTGTCTATAGTATGCCTGTAAAGTGGCGCGTGTTTCCCGTGTTTAGAACAGTCCCTGCACCAAATGTCATTTTTAAGGAAAAAATCTCATTTAAAACTGCTTGCGGGTTTAATGTAATGTCCGGTCCTGGCAATATGGATGAAAATCAGTGAGACAAACACCATGGGTACCCCCCAGTCCATTACCAGGCCATTTGGGTCTTGTATGGATATTAAGGGGAACCCCGCACCCAAATTAAAATAAGGAAAGGTGTGGGGCCACCAGGCCCTATATACTCTGAACAGTAGTATACAGGCGGTGCAAACAAGACACGGACTGTAGGTTTGTTGTTAAGTAGAATCTGTTTGTCATTTTGAACGGGTACATTTTTAACGTGTTTAGCTCCAGCCAAAAAATCTTTTTTAAGCTTTTTGGAAAACATAGGGAAGGGTTATCACCCCTGTGACATTTGTTTTGCTGTCTTTCCTCCTCTTTAGAAGATTTCACCTCACTTTTTGTCCCAATGACAAATGCTTTTTGAGAATTTGGGTTTTTTTGTGGAACAAGGATTGGAAAGCATCAGTGGAAAGGAGAAATGTTTTTCCCATATTAACTCTTACAGGAGAGAATTTCCCTTCCTAGGGGTAGATTTCATCTCACTTTCCTGTTGTCTCCTTCCGTTTGCAAGTAGGAGTCGTTTGTAAGTTAGATGTTTGAAAGTAGGGGCCTGCCCTATATACTCAGCAGAAATTTGGGCCTTAGGTGTTGTTGTGGCCACAACACTGTAAGCCCTCACAGGGCCCTGCTGTGAAATATTAGATCAAGAATTGTAATTACATGCCCCTGTTGAACAGGAGCAGAAAAACTGGGCCTTTGGTGGTGGTGGTGCTGGTGCCACAACACTGTAAGTCCTCACTCGCTCTTGGTGGGTGCAGAAATGGGCCCTGCTGTGAAATATTAGATCAAGAATTGTAATTACATGCCCCTGTTGAACAGGGGCAGGAAAATTGGGCCTTTGGTGGTGATGGTGGTGGTGGTGGTGGTGCTGGTGCCACAACACTGCAACCCCTCACAGACACTCTAGTTGGAACGCAGGAACGAGCCCAGCTGCAAAGTATTGCATCAAAAATTGTAATTACACGCCCCTGTTAAACAGGGGCAGAAAAATTGGGCCTTAGGCACTGGGGCTGGTGCCACAACACTGCAACCCCTCACAGACACTCTAGTTGGAACGCAGGAACGAGCCCTGCTGCAAAGTATTGCATCAAAAATTGTAATTACACGCCCCTGTTAAACAGGGGCTGAAAAATTGTGCCTTAGGCCTGGTGGCGCCCAGAACCAAAAATGTTCTTACAAGCTATCAGCGAGATGATTGAGGAGGAAGAGGATAATTACTCAGGGATAGTCACTCAGCATCAGCATAGGCAGTCTTTGAAGGGATCTGAGATTTCAAAAAAAATGATTCGGTTACATCAGCATCAGGTGCTTGGTAGCTGGTGGTGATCCAAGACTGATTCATTTTTATGAAGGTCAGTCGATCGACCGAGTCAGTGGACAGACGCACCCTGTGATCGGTTACCACGCCTCCAGCAGCACTGAATGTGCGTTCCGAAAGAACGCTGGATGCAGGACAGGCCAGTAGCTCAATTGCATACTGTGCAAGCTCTGGCCAGTGATCCATCCTCAAGACCCAGTAACCCAGAGGATTTTCGGTGGGAAAGGTGTCCAAGTCTGATCTTGCCCCTAGGTATTCCTGCACCATGTAAAACAGACGCTGGCGATGGTTGCTGGAACCGATCATACCTTGGGGCTGCGGACCAAAAAATTGTCTGAACGCATCGGTCAGACGGCCACTTTCTCCACCGCTCCTTCTTTGACTGACCGAAGCCTCAGCAACACGTTGTCCAGAAACAGGAGTTTGTAACCTCCCAGTCTCTGGGAACATGTTGCACAGACCTTTCTGCAAGGCCTCCCGAAGATGTTTCAGCCTCTGCTCCCTCTGCGATGGCAAGATAAGGTCCGCAACCTTACCCTTGTAACGTGGATCAAGGAGGGTTGTCAGCCAGTATTGGTCCTTCTCCTTGATACCACGAATACGAGGATCCTTCCGCAGGCTTTGCAGGATCAGGGAGGCCATGCAGCGTAGGTTTGCTGAGGCATTCGGTCCGGAGTCCTCTGGGTCACTAAGGACGACATGGTCCACAGCCACCTCCTCCCAGCCACGTACAAGTCCATGTGTTTCTTGGGACTGATCCCTTAAAGACTGCTGCTGATGCTGAGTGCCAGGCTCCACCTCCATACTGACACAATCTTCCTCCTCCTCCTCCTCGTCCTCTTCCTGTGTGATCGGCGGGCACACAGGAACACTGTCTGGATAAAGGGGGCCTTGAGAGCTAAGGAAGTCCTCCTCTTCCTGCCTCTGTTCTGCCTCAAGTGCCCTGTCCATTATTCCACGCAGCGTGTGCTCCAACAGGTGGACAAGGGGGACAGTGTCACTGATGCATGCACTATCACTGCTCACCATCCTCGTGGCCTCCTCAAATGGTGACAGGACAGTGCATGCATCCCTGATCATGGCCCACTGGCGTGGGGAAAAAAAACCAAGCTCCCCTGACCCTGTCCTGGTGCCATAGTCGCACAGGTACTCATTGATGGCCCTCTGCTGCGTGTGCAGCCGCTGCAGCATGGCCAACGTTGAGTTCCACCTGGTGGGCATGTCACAGATTAGGCGGTTCTTGGGCAGGTTAAACTCCTTTTGGAGGTCTGTCAGCCGAGCACTGGCATTATATGACCGGCGGAAATGCACACAGACTTGCCTGGCCTGCCTCAGGACATCCTGTAAGCCCGGGTACCTGCCCAAGAACCGCTGCACCACCAAGTTAAGGACGTGAACCAAACAGGGCACATGGGTCATTTGTCCCTGTCGGAGGGCAGAGAGGAGGTTGGTGCCATTGTCGCAAACCACCATTCCTGCCTTAAGTTGGCGTGGCGTCAACCACCTCTGAACCTGCCCCTGCAGAGCTGACAGAACCTCTGC
Organism: Aquarana catesbeiana; assembly: GCF_042186555.1. Classification (NCBI taxonomy): domain Eukaryota; kingdom Metazoa; phylum Chordata; class Amphibia; order Anura; family Ranidae; genus Aquarana; species Aquarana catesbeiana. Next base: position 957,256,752 of record NC_133324.1, read on the forward strand.
CCCAGTGTGGCTCCTGTCCCCCAAGCACACCAGCTCAAGCACCGCATGGCATCTTTTGGTCTGCGTACTTGCGTAGCCCCTTGAACGGCTACCGAGCACCGCTGGTTCCGAGGACAAAGCACAGGAAGAGGCCATGGAGGAAGAAGAGGAGGGGGTGGAGGAGAAAGGTGTGTCACAATCATTAGCATTTTGGAGGCGTGGTGGCGGAACAACCTCCAACACTACTGCACCTTGTCCTGCATCCTTCCCAGCTGCCAGCAGAGTCACCCAATGCGCGGTGAAACTTAGGTAACGTCCCTGTCCATGCCTGCTGGACCATGAGTCAGCGGTAATATGCACCTTACCGCTGACCACCCTGTCCAGCGAGGCATGGACATTGCCTTCCACATGCCGGTAGAGAGCCGGAATCGCCTTCCATGAGAAAAAGTGGCGTTTGGGTACCTGCCACTGAGGAACCGCACATTCCACAAACTCACGGAAGGGGGCAGAGTCTACCAACTGAAAAGGCAGCAGTTGAAGTGCTAGCAATTTTGCCAAGCTAGCATTCAATCGCTGGGCATGTGGATGGCTGGGAGCAAACTTCTTTCGGTGGTGCAGCAGCTGGGGCAGGGAAATTTGCCTGGTACAATCTGACGTCGGTGTGCCAAAACCAGATTGCCCACAAGTACTTGGCTGTGACACATCTAATTCTACACCTTCATTCCTCTCAGTGCAGGTCTCAGAGAGGATTGAAGGTCTAGTGGGGTTGGAAATCTCAGCTGATGAGGAGCAAGGAGAGGTCCTCTTTGTTCTTTGGTGTGGGTCTTTTAGATACGCTTGCCAACGAACTGCATGGAAGGTGAACATATGTCTGGTCAAGCATGTGGTACCCAAGTGGGAGATGTTTTGGCCACGGGAGATACGCTTGAGACATATGTTGCAAATAGCAGCAGTGCGATCTGATGCACTCGTCTCAAAAAAGGCCCACACCAAAGAACTTTTTGAATAACGCGCAGAGACTGCAGCGCCCTGCACATGTGGAGCTTTGGGGTGTGATGCAGTCAATGTGCTGCCCTTAGGCTGGCCCCTGGAGGGCATCCTGCCTCGTTGGTGATGTGCCGCCTCCTCCTCCTCCTCTCTCCTATCAGGCACCCACGTTGAGTCAGTGACCTCATCATCCCCTCCCTCCTTATCACTGGAGCAAACCTGGCAGTATGCTGCAGCAGGGGGAGCATGACTGCCAGATTGCTGTCCTTCTTGGGCACCCCCTCTGTCCGTGCTCATGTTACTGCCTTCATCGAGCTCAGTATCATCATCAGAGCCTTCCAAACGCTGGGCATCCTCCTGGAGTATGTACCCAACACTGTGGTCAAACAGTTCGAGGGACTCCTCAGGAGGACATGGTGGGGCTAGGGAAGGAGTCACTGATGACATTGAGCCGAGGGAAGAGGCCGCTGCTTTGCCAGACAAAGTACCCTGGGCATGGGTGAGAGAGGATGAGGAGGATGAGGACAGCTTTGTCATCCACTCGACCAAGTCTTCCGCATGTTGCGGCCCAACACGGCCAGCTGCCGAAAAAAAGGCCAAGCGTGTCCCACGGCCACGTGGTGATGAGGATGCACCGTCTCCATGACCAGCACTAGACACAGAGCCTGCTTGCCCTCTCTTATTGGCTTGTGACTGTCTGCCTCTCCTTCTTGGCCTTCCAGACATACTAATGGCCTGTAGCTGCACTAAGCTGGGATATATATATATATATATATATATATATATATATATATATATATATATATATGTATATGTATATGTATATATATATATATATATATATATATATATATATATATATATATATATATATATATATATATATATATATATGTATGTACTGATACTGCAGCTAGCAAAATCAACTGCCTGCCTGTAGTATGAGAACACCACCAACCTTCTACAGGTAGCTTTAGCTGAACACTGTGAGGTGGACGCACCCCACTAACTTGTAGGTTTAGCTGAACACTGTGAGCAGGACGCACTGCACTAACTGTAAATAGTCTAGCTGCCTGACTGTGGTACTAATAGGATCAAAAGAACACCAGCAACTTTCTTCAGGTAGCTGTATTTACTGTAACAAGACAAGCCTGCCTGTCATTAAGAAGATACCAGGAACGGATCTAGCTGAACACTGTGAGCAGGACGCACCCCACTAGCTTGTAGGTTTAGCTAAACACTGTGAGGTGGACGCACCCCACTAACTTGTAGGTTTAGCTGAACACTGTGAGCAGGACGCACCCCAGTAACTTGTAGTTTTAGCTGAACACTGTGAGCAGGACGCACTGCACTAACTGTAAATAGTCTAGCTGCCTGACTGTGGTACTAATAGGATCAAAAGAACACCAGCAATTTTCTTCAGGTAGCTGTATTTACTGTAACAAGACAAGCCTGCCTGTCAGTAAGAAGATAACAGGAACGGATCTAGCTGAACACTGTGAGCAGGACGCACTGCACTAACTGTAAATAGTCTAGCTGCCTGACTGTGGTACTAATAGGATCAAAAGAACACCAGTAATTTTCTTCAGGTAGCTGTAAATACTGTAACAAGACAAGCCTGCCTGTCAGTAGGAAGATAACAGGAACGGATCTAGCTAAACTGAATACAGTGTATATATATATATGCAACACCTGGGATGCATATATATATACACAATACACTGTAAGTGCAGCTAACTGACTGACTGTCCTGCCTAATCTAGCTAACTCAAATGAAATGACACTGTCTCTTTCTCTCTCTATCTCTCAGCACACCGGAACACACTGCACAGGGCCGCCGTGCAGGCGGCCTTATATATTGTGGGGCGTGTACTAAATCCCCTGAGCCATAATTGGCCAAAGCCTCCTTGGCTTTGGCCAATTATGGCTCTCTGTTCAGGCGGCGCTGTGATTGGCCAAGCATGTGGGTCATAGTGCATGCTTGGCCAATCATCAGCCAGCAATGCACTGCGATGCCGCAGTGAATTATGGGCCGTGATGCGCCACACGAATTTGGCGCGAACGGCCCATATCGTTCGCGATTCGGCGAACGACCGAACAGCCGATGTTCGAGTCGAACATGGGTTCGACTCGAACACGAAGCTCATCCCTAGTTGTGTATATAGACTATAGGATGTGGGCATATAGGGCACAGAACTATCAAACACATTTCAGTACACTATACTGTCATTAAAAAGCAACGATTACAGCATATGAGCGTTTATCATAAATTGGCTAGTGATTACTACAAGTATACATGCATTAGCAGTACAAAATGCTTCAGATATCCATGTTACAGTTTGCAATTGGTTTACCAGGGTTGTGGCTGAAGCTATTTTTTTCTCAGTCGGTGGCTGGCTTTCTCAAGAAAGTGATCATTAGCCACTTGATCGCTTTCCAAAGCAGCAGGAGGGGACGTCCCCACCCCCTCCCGCAGCTCGCCTGTGTTTCTCAGGCTTACCGTTTCCACTGGCGCGCCTTAGAGATGATCTGACTGTGCGGCTGGCTGGTCACAGAGGTGGTGATAGACTAGATCTCTGATTGCCTCTATGGTCTTGGAGAACCGGAGCAATGTCATGACATTACTTCCGGTCTATAGCAGTAAACACGTAAACTGCTGTAGTAAACACGTTTTTTTTTAAGCAAAAGAGTAAAAACATTTTTTTTCCTCTTTTGCTTGTAAAAGGTAAAGGAGAGATCTGGGGTCTTTTTGACCCCAGATCTCTCCATAATGAGTACCTGCAATCCTTATTTCTACCTCAGCATGGGGACCCTTTCGTTATAGAGGGTCAAATGCACTTTCCCTTACGGGTCAAATAAAGATGGTTCACAGCAGATCCGGTTCAGTCAGGTAGCAGAAAAAGGATGAGCATTTGAAAAGCATAGGCAACTCCCCCAGCATATGATTCATGTGAATAGAAAAGGATACAACATAGTGCTCTCCGCAATGTAAAACTTTAATGAAATAAATAACAGATATTGAACTTACAAACGAGGTACTCATCCAGTGCCAGATACTAGAGCATGTATGTAAGAAAGGGATGCGAGATGGCCGCGGGTGACGTCACAACGCTTCCTTCTTTCCGAACGCGTTGCATCCCAGTGGGCGGGGACTTCAACAGCGGATCCGGAAGGAGCGTGGTCACCCGCGCTATATACAAAATTGGTTACCTTAGCAACCAAACACTGCCTCAAGTAACGAGAGGGGCGGGGATCGCTATACAGGGACGTAATCCCGGAAGTGTCCCCGCTGATTAGAAATAAGCAAACGGAAACAAATAACTGTATATCAATGTGAGCTCACAGCCTACACAACGTGAGATGACCCCCGTGGTGCAATTAAATATGCTGGCAAGCGGATTTTAGAAGATATTTAAAACCCAGGCCATCGTAATGGGCACTATATATTATATGAAAAAATATATATGTATATATTTATTATTTAAAAAAGGGAATAAAAATAAATATAAAAAATATATATATAAAAAAAGTGATAAATATGTAAAAAATCATCCGCGACCATCTACTGTATCAAAAATGGATAATCTACACAAATAATTAACGATCAATAATAAAACAATTAATGTCAAAATCGACATTTAATCCATCAGGGCAAAGAACATGGGTTTCGTGTATCCAATAAGATTTCCTTTTACTTAACTGTTGTATACAATTGCCCCCTCTCCAGTGTTTGGTGATGTCACAGACCTAGCCAGAACAGAGGCTGTTGGAGAGGACTGTATGCAAGCCTGTTGCCTTTTGATTATGGGCCCTGGATTTTCAATGGATTCATTCTGTTGGGACACATCCTGTGAGGAGATGCTGGTGTCATCAACCTGTGTTTATGTTAATTGAATGAGCTAATGACATTGTCCTCTATACAATGTAGGAGACGGGACGACTGCTATTGTGTTGATATAACGGTGTGAAGCTCGGTGACCACAAGTCTGGGCAAAAGGTCATGTCCCAGTCACCTAGGCTGTATAAAAGATGAGATAATTAGCTCATGTTAATTAGGTTACGTTTGTATTGTTAGAGCAATATTCTCCTGTGTATATAAGACTGTATTCTGTTTCTGAATAAAGTGAGTTCTTGGTAGCAGTGAAGCAAGTGTCGCCTTGTTTTCTGCTCAGAGAGGTTGGAATATCTGATATCTGTATACAGACTGGGAGGAAGTGGTATATGACGGAAGCACTCAAGCGGAGTGTGGGACGTTCCGTGACATTGGTGGCAAGCAGCGGGAAAGCTTCCTGAAGTCTGGGACATCCAAACCTCCAACTGGATCCAAGATCAGTATAGCAGACTTCAGTCACCCCAGCGGAGATATGGACCTGGCATCAGAGTTCCCGGGGCTGCTGCGGATCATCCTTTCAACATACACTAGGACTGTGTCTGAGGATGAATACCTGGAGCTTAGGCAGCAAATTCGGGTGGAGCTCTGGATTGCAGCCCTCCATCTCGCTGGTATAAAACAGGGCAAGTGCTTTCCAACCCAAGAGCAACGGGCCAGTGACCAACGGGCATTGCGGATGGCATTCCTGGGAGAGCAGCCCCAGGAGCAATGGGTGACTGAGTTGGACAGGTTGGTCCAGCAGGAGATAGAGCTGGACAATCGTTATCGGGCTCTGCAATGGCACGCAGAGGAGGGATATTTAGGGGAGACAACAGAATGCTCTCCGGAGGGATATGACTTTGGCGGCCCTGGATTGCTGTGGGAGAGCCTTACAGATCTTTTTATGTTTGGCGATGAAGGGGAACCTGACCTTGAGGACCTGAGAGACTATAGAGAGTCTATGCTCGGTCTTGCAGGGGTCTCAGAGCTCAAACCTGATCTGGACCATTTGCTAAGGAAGGAACAGCATCTGGAAATGGCATACAGGAAACTGCTAGAACAAGTTCAGCAGCATGCCAGAGAATCGGAAGTGGAAAATCCGGAGATTGCCGTCCCCAAACCTGAAGTGCTGACAACAGGGCAGAGCTCTGCTAACCTCTGGCCAGAAATGATAGCATTTTCTGGGTTCCATGGACAGGAGATGGTGAACCTCTATCCCCAGACATCAGTTGCAGAGACATGGGATTTGATAGACTTTTCTGCTGAGGAAGAACAACCTGATGAGCCTCCAGCAGAAGAGCTGCTATCAGGGCCAAAGTTCACTGTGTTCTGCCCAGCACCAACAGTGGCTTCGGCCTTCTTGAGAGAAGAGGTAGTCGGCCTTTCTCCCACAACACTGACAGGGACATGTGATTTTCTGCCAGCAGCATCTATGAAGTTAAAACAAACTTCTCCAGCTGAAGATCTGGTAACTGAACAGAGGGTCCAAGACCTCTGTCCCACAATTTTACCAATTCCAGAGACTGGGGATTTAATAGATGTTTCTGTAGAGGAGGAACCACCTGGTAAACCCCCAGCAGAAGTGCTGGCAACCGGACAGAGGGTCCAAGACCTCTGCCCCACACCTGCAGCAATTGTGGAGGCTCAGGGTGAGAAGATGGCAATCACTTCCCCGCAGCAGATACAGGGGGAGAAGGGAGAGGAGGTGTGTGTTGTCCCTCCCCAACAGTTGGCCAGGGTGGAGGAAGCGGGCTTTCCTCCCCAGCAAAGATCCATGCACCTGGGAGACAGTACCATCGACATGTCGTCCCAGCAGCCAGATGAGGGAATGGAAAAGGAAGCAGCCGGCTCACCTCCCCAATGGCAGCTACACAGTTTGGGAGTGGAGGAAGCCAGCCTCTTGCCCCAACGGTTAGCCGGAGCGGAGGATGCGGAGTCCCCATCAGAAGTGCTGGCAACAGGGCAGAGTGCTACCAACCTCTGCCCAGCACCGGCAACAACTACAGAGTTCCAGGGAGGCGGGGCAGTCGGCCTCCCTCTCCAACAGTTAGCCAGAACAGATGGTATGGGGTTTCCAGCAGAAGGGCTGGCAACAGGGCCGAGGACTGCTATACTCTGCCCTCAACTAACAGAGGATGGATTTCCTGTGAAGGTGGATGGGACTTCAGTCTCCACCTGTATACCCCAGGGATGCTGGGCAGTGGGCCCAGATCCCCAACAGCATGACAGAGTAAGCCCAGACACCCTGTCTTCTCTCCAGCGGCAGAAAGGATTCCAGGGAGAAGAGCCAGTCCAGGCCTCTCCCCAGCGGCAGATATGTTCTCTGAGAGAGGCAGAGGTTGGCTGGGTGAGTAATACTCTGTTTGGAACAATTTGTTTGGGGTACTGTGTGGGTACAGGCAGTAGAGGACTGGAACTATGGACTAACTTCGGAGTCAACCCATCTGGGGTCTCCTCCTGTGTTAGTCTCCTGCCGAAAGGGGAGAAATGTCACAGACCTAGCCAGAACAGAGGCTGTTGGAGAGGACTGTATGCAAGCCTGTTGCCTTTTGATTATGGGCCCTGGATTTTCAATGGATTCATTCTGTTGGGACACATCCTGTGAGGAGATGCTGGTGTCATCAACCTGTGTTTATGTTAATTGAATGAGCTAATGACATTGTCCTCTATACAATGTAGGAGACGGGACGACTGCTATTGTGTTGATATAACGGTGTGAAGCTCGGTGACCACAAGTCTGGGCGAAAGGTCATGTCCCAGTCACCTAGGCTGTATAAAGGATGAGATAATTAGCTCATGTTAATTAGGTTACGTTTGTATTGTTAGAGCAATCTTCTCCTGTGTATATAAGACTGTATTTTGGTTCTGAATAAAGTGAGTTCTTGGTAGCAGTGAAGCAAGTGTCGCCTTGTTTTCTGCTCAGAGAGGTTGGAATATCTGATATCTGTATACAGACTGGGAGGAAGTGGTATATGACGGAAGCACTCAAGCGGAGTGTGGGACGTTCCGTGACAGGTGACCCTCTCAATACCCCAAAATTTTAAGCTTTTAGAGTTCTGTTGGTGAAATAATTTAAAATGTTTGGACACGTGGGTCTTAAGACCCTTTTTAATATTGTTGTCATGTTCCACCAACTATGTTGAAGATGAATGAGAAAATCCGGACAGCCGCACTCCAGGAAGATGTAGTTCAAAAATTATTTATTATAAATTCTTGAGCATATAGCATACAAAACACTGTGGCAGAAAGTACAGGCAATCAGCTAACGGGTTTCTCACTTATGCTAAGTGCTTACTGAGTAAGCACTTAGCATAAGTGAGAAACCCGTTAGCTGATTGCCTGTACTTTCTGCCACAGTGTTTTGTATGCTATATGCTCAAGAATTTATAATAAATCATTTTTGAACTACATCTTCCTAGAGTGTGGCTGTCCGGATTTTCTCATTCATCTTCAACATGATTCAGCACTAGCCAGCACCTGGGGCTCTTTATCCTGGGAAACAATTGAGTTGACACCTGGAGTGGATCAATGCCTGTGCAGTGAGAGTTTTCCATGTTCCACCAACCAAACATGTAAGGGTCTTGAGGTTCTACCAATATATTGGATCCCACAATCGCACTCCAACATATAGAGAACCCCCACCGTATCACAGGTGATAAGCTGCTTAATGTCATATTCTCTATTGGTGGCAGATGCTAGGAATTTTTTACATTTTTTAATGTTTACTTTAGAGTGCCTGCAAGGAACACGTCATCCGCAGGCGTAGAAGCCTCCCAGAAGCCTCCCAAAAAAGAGAATAATCTATCAGTGGATGGCACTGGGGGGTTGAGAACGCCAGGAGCAAGACAAGATCTCTTAGAGAGGGTGCCTTTTTATAAATAAACTGGGGTCATTCAGGTAAAACGGGACCTAAAACCTTGTCCTGTTTTAAAATTGACCAATTTTTTTGGTTAATTTTCTTGAATTTTCGATATTGCACATTGTAATCTAAAATCATTTTAAAACTATGGTTATCGATATTGGAATCCTTATTGTAATTGGAGACTAGTAGATGTCTGTCCATGGTTTTCACCTTCATGATTTCTTCTTCTAAATTCTGTTCAAACCGAGACACTAAAACATGAGATTGGGTGACAAAGTCATCCTCATTAGTGCAATTACGACGTAATCTAATAAACTGTCCCCTGGGGATGTTACACAGCCAAAAGCGGTGATGAGTTACGGTCAGTAGGTTTAAAATGATTGGTTAGTCTAAAATGATCGTTGTCAACACTAATGACCAAATCAAGACAACTTTTTCAAGATCAATAGTCCATGTCAAAGATATATTTTTTTTCATTATTATTCAAAGATTCAATGAAGGCCTCAAGCGTGGATCTTTCACCCTTCAAGATCATAATGAGATCATCTATGAATCTGCGATAACAAACAAGTTCAGGGGGACAATGTGAGAATACAGCCTCTTCCTCCCAGTGGGGGGACATAAATATATTAGTCACACTGGGAGCAAAGCGTGCCCCCATTGCCACTCCCCTGGTTTGCAAATAGAATTCCTTGTCATACCAGAAATAATTTCTGGTTAGACAAAAATCAAGACAACCAAGGAGAAATTTCTGATGTTTACCTGAGAGGGAGGAGGAAGAGAGGGCCCATTCCATCGAGGACATGGCATCCTTTTGGCCAATGATAGTGTCAGGGATCTGTCAGCACCAGATGGGGACATATGCGTGCATGCATGCGCCTGCGCGCCCCTGTTTGAACGGTGCAGCAAGGTCCAGCTATTGCTGTGTGTCAGCGTGTCCCTCAGGCACGCGCGGGTGCGTAACGGGTGTGCGCACACGCGCTGCAGATGCGCACGCATGCTCTGCAGGTGCGCACGCATGCTCTGCAGGTGCGCGTGCGTGCGCGTTAACGTTGTTTGGCGCCACTGAACGCATAAAGGTCCTCCAGCTGCACTGGCGCGCTGCTGTTTTGTCTTCAGCTTCTGTGAACTGTTACCTGCATCTGATTGATCTGTCTGCTATACTGACCCGGCTTGTTTGACCATCCTGCTCTCTCCAATCTGACCCGGCTTGCCTGACCCTGCTTCTACCTCTGCCAGTACCCATTGCTGACCTCTGCCTGTTTACCGACTCTGCCTTTTGCCTGCTGTTACCACCTGCCTTGATTGCCTGCCGACCCGGACTGTCTGACCCTGCTTGTGTCTACCGTTTAGCTCTGTGTGCTGCTGCACCTTCAGCTCCAGCTCCAGTGACCACTGCACCTGCACTTACCAGCGCTTCAGCCTGCTGTCCTCTGCTGACTGCCTGCACCTGCAGTGCAGCCATCCCTGGAAGGATCTCTACTCTGCACCTGCACCAGAGACTTCTGCTCCACCAGGCAGTCCTACACCACTGTGCTCACGATTCCACTGTTCCCACTCCAGTGGCTCCTGAACCAGCATTGTAAGAGAGGTCTCCTCCTACAAGTCAGGCTCTACTACCAGGTACCTAACAGTACAAAACAGCCAGGACTGAGCCTGCAGGAGAGACCTCCCTGATGAAGGAGATCTGCACGCATCTTGCGGCCCTCACCCAAGCTGTGCAATCCATACAGGATAATTATACCAGACTGGAAGGACAAGTTCAGAATCTTGCTGGCCCCAGTTCCTTGGTTTCCTCTTCGGCCGCTGCTCCAGCACAGACTGTTTCCTCTCCTTCCGTGGTGATGCTCCCACCTGATCCAAGGGTTCCCATCCCAGAAATATTCTCCGGAAACTGAATCAAGTTTCGGGCCTTTCGTAACGCCTGCTAGCTTTATATTGCCTTACAGCCCCGAACCTTCTCTCTGGAAGCTACTAAAGTGGGATTTGTGATCTCCCTCCTACAAGGAGAACCTCAGACCTGGGCCCATCGACTACTTGAGGGGGACTCGGTCCTAACCCACTCCCTACTCTCCTTTTTTGAAGTTATGGCTCAGCTTTATTAGGACTCTCAGTGGACTTCTACAGCCGAGTCCGCCCTGTTCGCGCTCCAGCAAGGCCGCACACCGGCCGAGGACTATGTCACTGACCTTAGGCGCTGGAGCGCGGACACTCAATGGAATGATGTGGCCCTACGCCACCAGTTCCACATGGGCCTGTCTGAAGGGCTGAAAGATGAACTTGCTCGGGTTGGCATACCAGATTCTCTCAAGGCCCTAATCTCCCTGGCGATCCAGATCGATTGTCGCCTTTGGGAACGCCGATCTGATTGCTCTGCTCAGCAAACCCGCCGGTATGGATGACTGCAAGGGCTCCGGTTCCTACAGCTCGCTACCTACCTCCACCCAATGTGAACCCAGTCAACTCGATGCCTGACGCTTCCGAGCCCATGCAGCTAGGACTGATGCGTACTGCCTTATCTCCTGAAGAACTAGCACGTCATCCTCAATTGAACCTGTGAGGGTCCCGCAAACTTTTTCCCGCAGAAAAGAACTATGATGTTGGTGACCGGGAGCTACTCACTATCAAAGCTGCCTTGGAGGAATGGAGGTAAATGTTAGAGGGCGCTGTTCATCCGGTATTAATATATACTGACCACAAAAACTTAGAGTATTTAAGATCTGCTAAACGGCTGAAGCCTCGGCAAGCCCGCTGGGCCCTGTTCTTCTCACATTTTTGTTTTCATATAACCTACCGGCCAGGGTCAAAGAATATTAAACCGGATGCATTGTCACGTATGCACGACAACCCAAAGGACTTATCCGTTCCTGATACCATCTTGCCCGCAAACAACTTCCTACTCCTGTAGACAGATCTTCTTTCTCAGATTAAGGAAGCGTCCTCGGATTCATCAAAACCTCCAGAGGTCACTTTGACGATCAGGGATGGCTTGTTTTGGAAGGGAAGCTAAATTTTCGTTCCTGAGGATGTTCGAGTTAAAGTTTTGACGTTACTTCATGATCATCCGCTGGCAGGTCACTTTGCGGTCCGCAAGACCCTTGAACTTGTGTGACGCACGTTCTGGTGGCCTAACTTGAAAGACTTTTGTGAGAAATACGTCAGTTCCTGCCCTGTTTGTATCCAGAACAAGACGTCAAGAAACCAAGCTTGGGGACTGTTAAAACCTCTGCCTGTACCCAATAGACCCTGGAAAATGATTTCCATGGATTTTATAGTAGAGCTTCCATGTTCTGAGGGGTGTTCAGCCATTTTTGTGGTTGTAGACCGCCTATCTAAAATGGCCCATTTCTACCTTTAAGAGGAACTCCATCTGCTGTTGAAACCGCCCGCATATTTATCAAGGAAATTATCAAACTACATGGAATCCCTGCAAATATAGTATCAGATAGAGGGGTACAGTTCACCTCACGTTTTTGGAGGGCCCTGTGTGAGATCCTAACGATTGAGTTAGCCTTGTCCTCGGCCTATCACCCTCAAACCAATGGACAGACAGAAAGGACCAATCAGACTCTTGAACAGTATATCAGGTGTTTTACATCCTTCACACAGGATGATTGGGTGCCCCTGCTGCCCTTAGCAGAATTCGCATACAATAATGCTAACCATTCAGCCACCGGACGATCCTCCTTTTTCGCCAATTAAGGCTTTCATGTAACCTTTCTACCTGACTTTCTTCCAAAGTCTCCAGTTCCGGCAGTGCAGAATACAGTGGAGTTCCTCAGCCACAACAACCGGATGCTGCAGGAGGCGGTGTCCAAGTCCCAGGCGGACAGCAAAAGAGCCTTTGATTGGAGAAGAAGAGGAGAACTGAACTTGCAGCTTGGCGATCAGGTATGGCTTTCCACCAGTAATATTAAGTTAGTTTGTCCTTCTAAGAAGCTGGCACCTAAGTTTTCCGGTAAAGAGACAAATTAACAAAGTGTCATACGCACTAACTCTGCCTGATTCTCTCAGAATTCACCCGGTATTCCATGTGTCACTGCTAAAACCTGCCATGCCTGACCCTTTCCCTGATAGAGGAACCAGACCTCCTGAATCTATCTTAGTGGATGGAAGTGAGGAATTTGAGGTTGAGGCTATCCTTGACTGCAGAAGATTACAAGGGCAAAATCAGTTTCTAATTAAGTGGAAAGGTTACGGTCCAGAGAACAATTCCTGGGAACCTGACAGCAACGTTCATGCCAGGCGATTAGTTTGCGCTTATTTTTCTGCTCACCCTGAGCAAAGAAGGTGTTTGGGCATCCGGAGGCTGCCCTTTGGGGGGGGGGCAATGTCAGGGATCTGTCAGCACCAGACGGGGACTTATGCGTGCGCGCATGCGCCTGTGCGCCCCTGTTCGAACGGTGCAGCAAGGTCTAGCTATTGCTGTGCGCCAGCGTGTCCCTCAGGCACGCGCGGGCGCGCGAGCGCGTGCGGCAGGTGCGCGTTAAAGTCGTTTGGCGCCACTGAACGCATAAAGGTCCTCCAGCTTCACTGGCGCGCTGCTGTTTCGTCTTCAGCTTCTGTGAACTGTTACCTGCATCTGATTGATCTGTCTGCTATACTGACCCGGCTTGTTTGACCTTCCTGCTCTCTCCAATCCGACCCGGCTTGCCTGACCCTGCTGCTACCTCTGCCAGTACCCGTTGCTGACCTCTACCTGTTTACCGACTCTGCCTTTTGCCTGCTGTTACCACCTGCCTTGATTGCCTGCCGACCCAGATTGTCTGACCCTGCTTGTGCCTATCATTTAGCTCCATGTGCTGCTGCACCTTCAGCTCCAGCTCCAGTGACCACTGCACCTGCACCTACCAGTGCTTCAGCCTGCTGTCCCCTGCTGACTGCCTGCACCTGCAGTGCAGCCATCCCTGGAAGGATCTCTAATCTGCACCTGCACCAGAGACTTCTGCTCCACCAGGCACTCCTACCCCACTGTGCTCACGAGACCACTCTTCCCACTCCAGTGGCTCCTGAACCAGCGTTGTAAGAGAGATCTCCTCCTACAAGTCAGGCTCTACTACCAGGTACCTAACAGATAGTATAAAGTGAACTAACGTCCGCAGTAAATAATATTGTGGAAGGGGAACACTCGAGGATTTCTAAAATTTGTATGATGTGCTTAGTATCTTTCAAGAAAGCTGGAGTTTTCATAACCAATGGCTGAAGGTAAAAATCAATGTATTGTCCCAACCTAGCAGAAACAGAATTGATCCCATTTACAATAGGTCTCCCAGGAGGATGAGTGATGTCCTTATGAATCTTTGGTAGAAAATAAATAATGGGAGTTCTGCAAAACAGGGGGTCCAAATACATTGATTCTTTTTTGGTAAGGATTTTTTGATCCCTACCATCCTCTATTATGGCATGTAGCTCATCTTTAAATATTAACATAGGATCCTTATTGAGGATACTATAAGTATCACGGTCGTCAAGTAGACAACGCATTTCAGACTGGTAGTATTCCTTACTAATAATCACAAGGCCCCCCCCTTGTCAGCGGGGTGGACCAATATTTCTTTGCGGTTTGCAAGAGATTCAATACCGCGTTTGATTGATAGTGGGTCAGATATTTTCTTAATTTTAAGCTTTTCCAAATCATTTGAAACCATGTTTTTGAAGACCTCCAGATATTTATTATCCACATTGGGAGGATTAAAAATGGATTTATTCCGTAATGACGAGTGATCCTGCACCATAGGTCTCGGACCCTGACAGGGGTGTGATAAGAAATATTTTTTCATGTTGAGTGTTCTAATATATTTTTGTATACTCACATAAGTTTCAAATTTATTGAGATTTTTTGTGGGTGCAAATTTCAGACCTCGATCAAGAACTCTCGTTTCATGGTCATTCAGGGTGACACTACTAAGGTTATATATACTGACACCTAATGGGGTTTGAATCTTTTGTGATCGCCTACCCCCTCTCGTTCCTCTCTTTCTTTTCGTTTTCGGGGGGGGCCCTAGATTTGAAGGTGTATAAGGTGCAGGTTGCCTCCATTGTTCCTCTGGATAAGGTTGATGAAATGGCGGAGTGTATCTCTGTCCTCCTCGTTGGTCTAAAAAATCCCCTCTATCATAAGAAGCCTGGTCAGAAAGTGGGGCAAACCTATTATGTATAGAAATTTGTCTGCCATAAGTTATATAGGGACTTTCCCTATTATACAAATAATGTTGATTAACCCTCCAATTTTGTGATGAGTTGTATTGGTTGGAGGAGCGGGGGTGACCCCCCTCATGGTTATATGGTTGAGGACCACCTCCTCTACCCCTTCCTCTCATGTTTTTTCCTTTTTTGTTATTATTTTTCCTAAAGGTATCATTCCCCTGATAAGAAGGATCTGATTGCCAGCATATTTAATTGCACCACAGGGGTCGTCTCACGTTGTGTAGGCTGTGAGCTCACATTGATATACAGTTATTTGTTTCCGTTTGCTTATTTCTAATCAGCGGGGATCCCCGCCCCTCTTGTTATGCTGCTTGAGGCAGTGTTTGGTTGCTAACCCTGAGCAAAGAAGGTGTTTGGGTATCCGGAGGCTGCCCTTTGGGGGGGGGGCAATGTCAGGGATCTGTCAGCACCAGACGGGGACTTATGCGTGCGCGCATGCGCCTGTGCGCCCCTGTTCGAACGGTGCAGCAAGGTCTAGCTATTGCTGTGCGCCAGCGTGTCCCTCAGGCACGCGCGGGCACGTGAGCGCGTGCGGCAGGTGCGCGTTAAAGTCGTTTGGCGCCACTGAACGCATAAAGGTCCTCCAGCTTCACTGGCGCGCTGCTGTTTCGTCTTCAGCTTCTGTGAACTGTTACCTGCATCTGATTGATCTGTCTGCTATACTGACCCGGCTTGTTTGACCTTCCTGCTCTCTCCAATCCGACCCGGCTTGCCTGACCCTGCTGCTACCTCTGCCAGTACCCGTTGCTGACCTCTACCTGTTTACCGACTCTGCCTTTTGCCTGCTGTTACCACCTGCCTTGATTGCCTGCCGACCCAGATTGTCTGACCCTGCTTGTGCCTATCATTTAGCTCCATGTGCTGCTGCACCTTCAGCTCCAGCTCCAGTGACCACTGCACCTGCACCTACCAGTGCTTCAGCCTGCTGTCCCCTGCTGACTGCCTGCACCTGCAGTGCAGCCATCCCTGGAAGGATCTCTAATCTGCACCTGCACCAGAGACTTCTGCTCCACCAGGCACTCCTACCCCACTGTGCTCACGAGACCACTCTTCCCACTCCAGTGGCTCCTGAACCAGCGTTGTAAGAGAGATCTCCTCCTACAAGTCAGGCTCTACTACCAGGTACCTAACAGATAGTATAAAGTGAACTAACGTCCGCAGTAAATAATATTGTGGAAGGGGAACACTCGAGGATTTCTAAAATTTGTATGATGTGCTTAGTATCTTTCAAGAAAGCTGGAGTTTTCATAACCAATGGCTGAAGGTAAAAATCAATGTATTGTCCCAACCTAGCAGAAACAGAATTGATCCCATTTACAATAGGTCTCCCAGGAGGATGAGTGATGTCCTTATGAATCTTTGGTAGAAAATAAATAATGGGAGTTCTGCAAAACAGGGGGTCCAAATACATTGATTCTTTTTTGGTAAGGATTTTTTGATCCCTACCATCCTCTATTATGGCATGTAGCTCATCTTTAAATATTAACATAGGATCCTTATTGAGGATACTATAAGTATCACGGTCGTCAAGTAGACAACGCATTTCAGACTGGTAGTATTCCTTACTAATAATCACAAGGCCCCCCCCTTGTCAGCGGGGTGGACCAATATTTCTTTGCGGTTTGCAAGAGATTCAATACCGCGTTTGATTGATAGTGGGTCAGATATTTTCTTAATTTTAAGCTTTTCCAAATCATTTGAAACCATGTTTTTGAAGACCTCCAGATATTTATTATCCACATTGGGAGGATTAAAAATGGATTTATTCCGTAATGACGAGTGATCCTGCACCATAGGTCTCGGACCCTGACAGGGGTGTGATAAGAAATATTTTTTCATGTTGAGTGTTCTAATATATTTTTGTATACTCACATAAGTTTCAAATTTATTGAGATTTTTTGTGGGTGCAAATTTCAGACCTCGATCAAGAACTCTCGTTTCATGGTCATTCAGGGTGACACTACTAAGGTTATATATACTGACACCTAATGGGGTTTGAATCTTTTGTGATCGCCTACCCCCTCTCGTTCCTCTCTTTCTTTTCGTTTTCGGGGGGGGCCCTAGATTTGAAGGTGTATAAGGTGCAGGTTGCCTCCATTGTTCCTCTGGATAAGGTTGATGAAATGGCGGAGTGTATCTCTGTCCTCCTCGTTGGTCTAAAAAATCCCCTCTATCATAAGAAGCCTGGTCAGAAAGTGGGGCAAACCTATTATGTATAGAAATTTGTCTGCCATAAGTTATATAGGGACTTTCCCTATTATACAAATAATGTTGATTAACCCTCCAATTTTGTGATGAGTTGTATTGGTTGGAGGAGCGGGGGTGACCCCCCTCATGGTTATATGGTTGAGGACCACCTCCTCTACCCCTTCCTCTCATGTTTTTTCCTTTTTTGTTATTATTTTTCCTAAAGGTATCATTCCCCTGATAAGAAGGATCTGATTGCCAGCATATTTAATTGCACCACAGGGGTCGTCTCACGTTGTGTAGGCTGTGAGCTCACATTGATATACAGTTATTTGTTTCCGTTTGCTTATTTCTAATCAGCGGGGATCCCCGCCCCTCTTGTTATGCTGCTTGAGGCAGTGTTTGGTTGCTAACCCTGAGCAAAGAAGGTGTTTGGGTATCCGGAGGCTGCCCTTTGGGGGGGGGGCAATGTCAGGGATCTGTCAGCACCAGACGGGGACTTATGCGTGCGCGCATGCGCCTGTGCGCCCCTGTTCGAACGGTGCAGCAAGGTCTAGCTATTGCTGTGCGCCAGCGTGTCCCTCAGGCACGCGCGGGCACGTGAGCGCGTGCGGCAGGTGCGCGTTAAAGTCGTTTGGCGCCACTGAACGCATAAAGGTCCTCCAGCTTCACTGGCGCGCTGCTGTTTCGTCTTCAGCTTCTGTGAACTGTTACCTGCATCTGATTGATCTGTCTGCTATACTGACCCGGCTTGTTTGACCTTCCTGCTCTCTCCAATCCGACCCGGCTTGCCTGACCCTGCTGCTACCTCTGCCAGTACCCGTTGCTGACCTCTACCTGTTTACCGACTCTGCCTTTTGCCTGCTGTTACCACCTGCCTTGATTGCCTGCCGACCCAGATTGTCTGACCCTGCTTGTGCCTATCATTTAGCTCCGTGTGCTGCTGCACCTTCAGCTCCAGCTCCAGTGACCACTGCACCTGCACCTACCAGTGCTTCAGCCTGCTGTCCCCTGCTGACTGCCTGCACCTGCAGTGCAGCCATCCCTGGAAGGATCTCTAATCTGCACCTGCACCAGAGACTTCTGCTCCACCAGGCACTCCTACCCCACTGTGCTCACGAGACCACTCTTCCCACTCCAGTGGCTCCTGAACCAGCGTTGTAAGAGAGATCTCCTCCTACAAGTCAGGCTCTACTACCAGGTACCTAACAGATAGTATAAAGTGAACTAACGTCCGCAGTAAATAATATTGTGGAAGGGGAACACTCGAGGATTTCTAAAATTTGTATGATGTGCTTAGTATCTTTCAAGAAAGCTGGAGTTTTCATAACCAATGGCTGAAGGTAAAAATCAATGTATTGTCCCAACCTAGCAGAAACAGAATTGATCCCATTTACAATAGGTCTCCCAGGAGGATGAGTGATGTCCTTATGAATCTTTGGTAGAAAATAAATAATGGGAGTTCTGCAAAACAGGGGGTCCAAATACATTGATTCTTTTTTGGTAAGGATTTTTTGATCCCTACCATCCTCTATTATGGCATGTAGCTCATCTTTAAATATTAACATAGGATCCTTATTGAGGATACTATAAGTATCACGGTCGTCAAGTAGACAACGCATTTCAGACTGGTAGTATTCCTTACTAATAATCACAAGGCCCCCCCCTTGTCAGCGGGGTGGACCAATATTTCTTTGCGGTTTGCAAGAGATTCAATACCGCGTTTGATTGATAGTGGGTCAGATATTTTCTTAATTTTAAGCTTTTCCAAATCATTTGAAACCATGTTTTTGAAGACCTCCAGATATTTATTATCCACATTGGGAGGATTAAAAATGGATTTATTCCGTAATGACGAGTGATCCTGCACCATAGGTCTCGGACCCTGACAGGGGTGTGATAAGAAATATTTTTTCATGTTGAGTGTTCTAATATATTTTTGTATACTCACATAAGTTTCAAATTTATTGAGATTTTTTGTGGGTGCAAATTTCAGACCTCGATCAAGAACTCTCGTTTCATGGTCATTCAGGGTGACACTACTAAGGTTATATATACTGACACCTAATGGGGTTTGAATCTTTTGTGATCGCCTACCCCCTCTCGTTCCTCTCTTTCTTTTCGTTTTCGGGGGGGGCCCTAGATTTGAAGGTGTATAAGGTGCAGGTTGCCTCCATTGTTCCTCTGGATAAGGTTGATGAAATGGCGGAGTGTATCTCTGTCCTCCTCGTTGGTCTAAAAAATCCCCTCTATCATAAGAAGCCTGGTCAGAAAGTGGGGCAAACCTATTATGTATAGAAATTTGTCTGCCATAAGTTATATAGGGACTTTCCCTATTATACAAATAATGTTGATTAACCCTCCAATTTTGTGATGAGTTGTATTGGTTGGAGGAGCAGGGGTGACCCCCCTCATGGTTATATGGTTGAGGACCACCTCCTCTACCCCTTCCTCTCATGTTTTTTCCTTTTTTGTTATTATTTTTCCTAAAGGTATCATTCCCCTGATAAGAAGGATCTGATTGCCAGCATATTTAATTGCACCACAGGGGTCGTCTCACGTTGTGTAGGCTGTGAGCTCACATTGATATACAGTTATTTGTTTCCGTTTGCTTATTTTTAATCAGCGGGGATCCCCGCCCCTCTTGTTATGCTGCTTGAGGCAGTGTTTGGTTGCTAAGGTAAACAATTTTTTATATAGCGCGGGTGACCACGCTCCTTCTGAAGTCCCCGCCCACTGGGACGCAACGCGTTCGGAAAGAAGGAAGCGTCGTGACATCACCCGCGGCCATCTCACATCCCTTTCTTACATACACGCTCTAGTATCTGGCACTGGGGGAGTGCCTCGTTTGTAAGTTCAATATCTGTTATTTATTTCATTAAAGTTTTACATTGCGGAGAGCATTATGTTGTATCCTTTTCTATTCACATGAATCATATGCTGGGGGAGTTGCCTATGCTGTTCAAATGCTCGTCCTTTTTCTGCTACCTGACTGAACTGGATCTGCTGTGAACCATCTTTATTTGACCCGTAAGGGAAAGTGCATTTGACCCTCTATAACGAAAGGGTCCCCGCGCTGAGGTGAGAGGCCATCTTTTATATTGGTGGAGGGATCACACATATCCACTGAGATTCCAGCATGATGTCACATCACTTATGTCCATTTGGATTTAGAGTCTTATGAACTTTATATTGTTTTAATTTAGCACTGCACCATCTGCCTTTTATAATTTACAGAACATGCCCACAACTTTGAAGATGTTTTTTTTTTTTATTGTGAAGCAAACAACAAATAGGACACAATAACAGAAAAAAGTCAATGTGCATAACTTTTCACCCCCCTAAAGTCAATACTTTGTAGAGCCATCTTTTGCAGCTATTACAGCTCCAAGTCGCTTTGGATAAGTCTCTATGAGCTTGCCACATCTTACCACTGGGATTTTTGCAAATTCCTCCTTGCAAAACTGCTCCAGCTCATTCAAGTTGCATGGTTTCCGCTTGTGAACAAAAATCTTTAAGTCTGACCACAGATTTTCTATTGGTTTGAGGTCTGGGCTTTGACTAGGACATTCCAACACATTTACATGTTTCCCCTTAAACCACTCAAGTGTTGCTTTAGCAGTGTGTTTGGGGTCATTGTCCTGCTGGAAGGTGAACCTCTGTCCTAGCCTCAAATCACACACAGAGTAGTAGAAGGGTTTGCTCAAGAATATCCCTGTATTTAGCACCATCCATTTTTCCCTCAACTCTGACCAGTTTCCCAGTCCCGACTGCTGAAAAACATCCCCACAGCATGATGCTGCCACCACCATGTTTCACAGTGGGGATGGTGTTCTTTGGGTGATGTGATGTGTTGGGTTTGCACCAGACATAGCGTTTTCTTTGATGGCAAAAAAGTTCAATTGTAATCTCATCAGACCAGAGCACCTTCCTCCATACATTTTGGGAGTCTCCCACATGCCTTTTTGCAAATTCAAAACGTGCCATTTTGTTTTTTGCTGAAAGTAATGGCTTTCTTCTGGCCACTCTGCCATAAAACCCAACTCTGTGGAGCGTGCGGCTTATTGTCGTCCTATGTACAGATACTCCAGTCTCTGCTGTGGAACTCTGCTGCTTCTCCAGGGTTACCTTAGGTCTCTGTGCTCTTCTCTGATTAATGTCCTCCTTGCCCGGTCCATGAGTTTTGGTGTGCGGCCGTCTCTTGGCAGGTTTGCTGTTGCGCCATGTTCTTTCCATTTGGTTATGATAGATTTGATGGTGCTCCTAGGGATCATCAAAGATTTGGATATTTTTTATAACCTAACCCTGACTTGTACTTCTCAACAATATTGTCCCTTACTTGTTTGGAGAGTTCCTTGGTCTTCATGACAGTGTTTGGTTAGTGGTGCCTCCTGCTTAGGTGTTGCAGCCTCTGGGGCAGTGGTTCTCAACTCCAGTCCTCGGGACCCACCAACAGGCCAGATTTTAAGTATTACCTTGGGGAGTTGCAGACTAGAATACTGCAATCACTGAGCAGCAAATTATATCACCTGTGATGTATTTCAGCTATCTTGCAAAACTGACCTGTTGGTGGGTCCTGAGGACTGGAGTTGAGAACCACTGCTCTGGGGCCTTTCAAAAAGGTGTGTATCTGTAATGACAGATCATGTGACACTTAGATTGCACACAGGTGGACATCATTTTACCAATTATGTGACTTCTGAAGATAATTGGTTGCACTAGAGCTTTTTATGGGCTTCATAACAAAGGGGGTGAATACATACGCACATGCCCATTGTGCCCGTTTTTTATTTCTGAAATATAGTTTTTTTGTATATATTTTTCTAATTTTACTTCACCAACTTAGACTATTGTGTTCTGATCCATCACATATGATTAAGATTAAAAAAAATTGAACTAAAGGCTGTAATGTAACAAAATAAGTAAAAAGCCAAGTGGGGTGAATACTGTTGCAAGGCACTGTATATTTGTAAAAATCTGCAAATATTGTGCAACTGAAACCTCTGTTTTTAATGTAAATTACTAGACAGTGTACTTTTTTTGCAGGCTAGCTTGTTAGTGTGCTGGTAAAATGTATGCTTGTTTGTGCTGCACAAAGCCCTTCCAGGTGGACCTTACTTTTAAAGCAATTTATACAAAAATATCAACCACCCCAATATATAACTTGATATTCAATTTTAATTTACAGATTAGGGGCACCCCCTGGCATGTCCCTTTTTGCAGTGGAAAAGGAGATGATAATGATGATAATGAACCGTGCTGTGACTCCTCAGTTTCAGTCATCTTGGTGGGGTTCTCTTTCCCTCACTGTGAAGGGGTGTAATGCTCATCTCACCAACTGCAGCCGGGTGCCCTTGTGTTGTAGAGGTGCGGGTGTCTTTTCCTCCTGATGGCGGGTCCATTGAAGTAGCAAGCTGTCCTCGGAGTGGTGGTGGGATGGAGTTCAGGAAAACGTGTCTATCCCATAGGGTGCCGAATCCAGTCACTTCTAGTACTTAACATGAACGTTGGGGTTCCAGCACAAGTTTGGGCCTAGTGCAAATATTTTAATACTAGGCACATAAGTACAATAATGGGGGGGGGGGTCCTGTGATTAAGTGACTAATTAATCTAATGTTGATTTCTAGATTTCAAAATGGCTGTTAGGGGTCCTGTTCAATTTGGGGCCTGGTACAAATAATTTATTACTGCTCTAAAAATACAACTTTTTTGGGTGGCAATCTAATGTTGATTTCTAGATTTTCTTATGTATACTGGGGGTCCTGTTGAAAATGGTATATAGCAGCCCTACCCATTCAGAAAAAATTGTAGCCTAGTTATAAAGACACCCAAATATTTGACAAGTCTGTTATTAAAAAATAAAAATCCTTAAAAAGTCACTTGATGTAAATCCATTGTCAAACATATCTGACACCTAATGACTTGCCAAAAAAATTCTGATGACTTGCCTCATCCTGGTGCACACAACTAATCCTGATGTTTCATGGACATATTTGGGTACTTTTCTGGCCATATTTAGGCAAAGATTTAACCCTACAATCCCCACTAATTTGCATCTGTGGCCAACAATTCCTGGCCCTATAAGTTGTTGTGAGTGTGGTATGGAATCTTAATTAAGATCTCAGTGTTTTGTTTTTCAGTGCCTCCAAACTTATTGTAATTTTGTGAACTTTGTTCAGAATACCACTGCATACCACAATCCTTTCCCGAGTTTGTTAATTTATGGGGTTTCCTTACCAAAGTATAAATATCTCCCAACAAAATTAATAAGTAAATAATTTGACTTTATTAATTAATGAGTATAATTATACAATGCCATACAGAACTAGATTTTCTGGTGATTGATATTTCACACATACATCATCAACACAGCAATGAAGCGATAT
Source organism: Aquarana catesbeiana (assembly GCF_042186555.1). Taxonomy (NCBI): domain Eukaryota; kingdom Metazoa; phylum Chordata; class Amphibia; order Anura; family Ranidae; genus Aquarana; species Aquarana catesbeiana. The sequence continues at coordinate 957,280,231 of NC_133324.1, forward strand.
CTGAATATATATTTGCTCAGGGGAGTCCAAATTGGCCTGTTGAAAAATATGTGTGGTAATTTACACTTTATATTCAAGAACACAATATCCCTTGTCGCTCAGGGAAACAGTTCTCTGAATTTCTCCGGCCGGAAGGAATCCAAAGTATGTCTCACAAAGTCAACAGAACAATATTGCCAATTTGAAATAAATATTAAACCAACAGAGTTACTAAAATTAAATGGAGCAATAAAACTCTCCCTGGGACCACAGAATTATAAATTGATGTAAATATGTTTGTCTGAATTCCCTTAAACACGGTTACAATAATGCACAGCCTAGACAGTCAATCAATGTCAATACATAACCTATAAAATATAATCCCTACAATTTTGAGAGAGAAGATGAAATAGAAGCTGTATGATCTGTATCTTACCAATCAGCTTAAAAGGGGAAGATGTCTGCCAATATCTAAGCACATCGAGTGGTTCCAGTCACGAGGTCTAGCAAGATGGGGAGTGGTCAAATATCAGCAGATTTCTTGATATCTAGGGGTGCATCTGGTGTGGGGTCTGTGCACTCCTCCTTATTGCCCTCACAACCTTTATACCATTTTGGGACAATAAGCTCATAAAATTATCATAAGCTCAGCCCAGAAGGTTTGGCTTACTCTCCATTAGTTGGGGAATTCTAATGATTTGCCAGGTACAATTATGTAATATTATCTTCAGACACCGGGTGTGTCTGAGGAGAAAATGTGTTCTACTTATTTGTTGAAAGAAAAATATTTTTTCTTTCATAAAGGGTATTATCTATATATTTGGGTTATGAATATATGTATAAATTGTTTATGAACCCCAGCAATTAGTATAAAATATAGACATGTAATAAGAATTTGATTAATATACACACAATGGATACTTATACGGACAGAGGCATGACTCCTGCCAATCCTATGAAAACGTATATGTAATTTTATATAGATGCAATTACGGTTTCTATGTCTTTACAACCATGCTGTTATCTAAACAAAGTTCCACCTTCATTCTATATTAAAATATCAGATTCTTACTTTTAATATCACATGTATTTATAATGCAACATGTATACAGGTTATCAGTGTTTTCTTAAAACATTTGAGATATAGCATTTGCATCACTTATGATCGTATATATGTATATATTATATCACATATGTACATGTTTTAAATGTTCAAACCATCTCTCCTGTTAGACAATTTAGTCACATACGGTTCAGAGATTTAAGTCTGTGCGTGTCATTTGGTGTAATATTAACGTTGCCTCTCAGCCATTGTCTGGGGAGAAATCCTGAGTCAACATCAGGGTTTGAATATCATCCTCTGAAACAATAGGGCATATTTACCCAAGCCTTCCTTGAATTAAAAGTTTTGTAACTTTGGTCGGACCACCCATTCTGACTATTTGTCAACTGATTTCTTTCAGGTTTCTGTTTATTCTACATCAACATGAGTTCTGTTTCTTGCCTCCTAGGTGTACAATGGCTCGTATTGGGAGGGTAGCGCTTTGGGAGTGCTGACGCAGATCTTAACAGTTTAAATTAAAATATGATATTTTGAGGTGTATCCGTCAAGACAAATTCCCCCTTTTGAATTCCGGGTATGTCATGGAAACGTGTCGGGGATTCACTTCATAACATGGTGAGAGTCATATGTTGGTTTATAGTTTTTTTTGATGGGTGATAACTTAGTGTGCAGTGTATTGAAGATTTAAGTTTGTTGGTAACCTCCGCTGATGAGCCTCAGGACTGTCAAAATGGGACTGGGGCTTCCAGGATCAGTATTCCCAAGGAAGGTCTCAGTCGTTTCCTGGGGCGGTCTCGGTATCGGGTCTCTGTTTTGGAACCCTGGGAACTCGTTGGGTTTTCCTTTGATCATCCGGTCACTTTTACCTATGATCGTGAGTTTCGATGGCGGCAGGGATATCATGTTGCTTTTATGTATATGCTGTTTAAGAAAAATAGACAGTTTGAGTATCATGTCGATATACAAAAAAAAATTATGTTCAGGTGAATTAACCCTTTTAATTGACCTTGAAAGCATATGTTTCCGAGGGTCAGTCCTCCAGCAACTGTAATTGGGACTTGGGGTGGCAAGCATGTAATTGATTGATGTGCACCCATCTCTCACTGATTTCACCATTCCGTGGAATATGCAGTTTATATGCCACGGGGGAGATTTTGTCCACTATATTGAATGGACCTCTCCAGGACGGCAGGAATTTCAGTTCCTTTAAAAAAGAAAGAAGGACGGCGCCCTCTAAGTGCAGCATGTATGTTAAAAATATTTATTACAATAGATAAAAACACTCACATTTGAGTTGCTAAAAACCAGCATATAAAGTAGTTTCATCCGCGTGCTCTCGGGGGATGTGGGTATCACGGGCCGGTGGGGGGTTTCCTGGGATGTGAGTCCTGTGACCTGGGTCCTGGTAGCTGTTCCGGTGGTGCCAAGGGTCCTCAGAGCCTCCGGGCGTCCAGGATGTCAGTCATGGATCCTCCATGGAGCGCCATGCTGACCTGCGTCTTCACTTCCGGGAGCGGGGTGAGGCGGGCAGTGCTTCCCGTTCGGAGCATGCGTGCTCCTTCATCAGGCTTCAGCATAGTCAGCACGGTGCTCCACGGAGGATCCATGACCGACATCCTGGCCGCCCGGAGGCTCTGAAGACCCTCGGCACCACCGAAACAGCTACCAGGACCCAGGTCACAGGACTCACATCCCAGGAACCCCCCCACCGGCCCGTGACACCCACATCCCCCGAGAGCACGCGGATAAAACTACTTTATATGCTGGTTTTTAGCAACTCAAATGTAAGTGTTTTTATCTATTGTAATAAAATATTTTTAACATACATGCTGCACTTAGAGGGTGCTGTCCTTCTTTCTTTTTTATTGTTCCAGAGCCTCTTCTAGCTTTTATAGACTGGCTGCCTTCCATTTATTCAGCATCATTTTATCCTTACATGGACTAATACCTGAACTTGTTGTGAAACATTAACTACCACCACCAAGTTCCCCCTCTCAGGAACAGGGGTAGCCATATTTAAATGCTTCTTCTGTCTTCTATCTTCTATCTTCTTTCTTCTATCTTCCTTCGGTTTCATCCTCCATCTTCTTCGTCTTCTGGTTCTTCTGGTTCTTCCTCCGGTGTTCTCGTCTGGCATCTTCCACCGCGGCGTCTTCTTCCCTTCTTCTTCTCGGGTCGCTCCGCATCCTCCATGATGGGGACTTGACGGGGACTTCCCTGTGGCATTCCCCATGACATCAGAGGGGGGCGGGGTCACCCGTTACGTACACAGGGAAGTCCCCGTCAGGTCCCCGTGTGTCAGAGGGGGACGGGGTCACCGGGTGGCCCCGCCCTTCGTTATTTAAGAACCGTCAGAAGAGGAGAAGGGTCACACAGCGGGAGCCTCCCATCATGGTGGATGCGGCCCAAGAAGAAGGGAAGAAGACGCCGCGGAGGAAGATGCCGGACGAGAACACCGGAGGAAGAACCAGAAGGAAGATAGAAGACAGAAGATAGAATATAGAAGAAAGAAGATAGAAGATAGAAGACAGAAGAAGCATTTAAATAAAGGAATTGTCAAAAACTGTCTCTTGTCATTTTTAACATTTTTTACAGTATTTTTGTGAAATGGTAGGGGTACTTTTGTACCCCCTTACCATTTCACACAGGGGGGAGGGCAGGAATCTGGGGGTCACCTTGTTAAAGGGGGTTTCCAGATTCCGATAATCCCCCCACCCGCAGACCCCCACAACCACCGGGCAAGGGTTGTGGGGATGAGGCCCTTGTCCCCATTAACATGGGGACAAGGTGTTTTGGGGGGCTACCCCAAAGCACCCTCCCAATGTTGAGGGCATGTAACCTTGTACGGTTCAGGAGGGGGGTGCTCTCTCGTCCCCCCCTCTTTTCCTGTCGCCTGCCAGGTTGCGTGCTCGGATAAGGGTCTGGTATGGATTTTTGGGGGGACCCCACGCCATTTTTTTTTTAGTTTTGGCGCGGGGTTCCCCTTAAAATCCATACCAGACCTGAAGGGTCTGGTATAGATTTTGAGGGGGACCCCACGCCATTTTTTTTTTCATTTTGGCCGGGGTTCCCCCTAATATCCATAACAGACCTGAAGGGCCTGGTATGGAATTTAGGGGGACCCCCACGTCATTTTTTTTTTTTACATTTTGGTTCGGGGTTCCCCTATGGGGAATTCCCATGGCGTGTTTATCAATGAACTTTTATGTGTATTGTCGGACCGGCAATTCATTAATAGCCGCGAGTAGTTTTAAATGACTTTTTTTCCTTTGAAATGTCATTTTGCTGTCAGACTGTTCTAAACACGGGAAACATGTGCCCCTTTACAAGCATACTATAGACACCCCCCCGGTTAACATATATCGATTCCCACGTGAAGATTTTGTTACAGGCCCAATGAAATCCATTTGAAGGTCTGACCAAGGCATGCATATCCCCCTTTTCTGAAGTGGTGCCCTATGGGTGGGCGAAGCTGATTGAGGACATATTAAGCATCCTTGACAATATGCCTTCACATCACGCAGCATATGAGGCCAGTAGGCGTAATCCCGGAGGATCTCATAGGTGATTTGTTCTCCGTGGTGCCCAGACGTAGGGGCGTCATGGGCATGCTGTAGCATTAAACCTCTGAATTTAAGGGGAACTACCCATTAGTGGATACCCTCCTTGGAGGTGTGGATCAACAATCCCTGATGCAGCGTGAACTGGGATTTGGATTTCATTAATATACGTAAGTCTTTCTTGCCAGGATCATTTTCTTGACTAATGGGATTCTGGCTCGGACATTCCAAATGTTTATAAAACAAGCCAATTATTGGGTCTTCTTTTTGGGCTGTGATTAAATCTTCATTTGGGGTTTTCATGACACTGTTGCCATCTCAACGGCTTTCAGGATTGCAGCGAGTTCAGCAACTTGGCTGCTTCTTGGCCCAAGTTTGTATCCCACAGAGATTGGGGCTACACCTTGGGTCCATATGATCCCAATGCCAGCCACTAGTTGGAGCTGGTCCTTGTCCTTGTGATGATAGGCACAGCCTAAACACACGGCAACTGTTTATTGCAGTATGTATGTAGTATTCATCATCATAAAACTTGTATGGAGACAACAGATGTTCTTCTAAAAATTCAGTGTCCGGGGTCCCCATGCAGGGTTCCGGGGCAGAACAATCATGCAGCTCAGCAAGGCCCTGGGCCACTGGACTTTTCTTGTTCTGTTTATATCGAATTTCCAGGGGCCACCCTTGAAAGGACAGAGTCCAAGCAGTGATGCGGCTATTTGACACATTTCCGTCCCTCCCTTATACGTTCACTCTGTAAAAACTGCAAAGGCTGGTGTGCGGTCTCAACAATAATTCTTTCACCTTGAATGTAACTGCGGAAAATCTGTTATGCCCAGACAGTGGACAATAAAGCTTTTTCGAAGTCAGAAAACATAATCTCAACTGAAGACAATGTTTTGCTGGCGTAAGCGATAATCTTACTGACATTTTCTTGTTTCTGATAAAGAACAGAACTCATACTTACCTGCGTGTACCCTGTCTCAAGGAAAAAGGGTTTACCTCAAGGCAGGGAGCTTGGGTGAGTTGTATCTTCAGTTCCTTCATAGCGTCTGTTTGTTCCTTGCCCCATGACCACTCAGTGTCTTTCTTCAGTAGATGAAGTAATGGTTTGCTAATCTCGGCGTAATGGTTGATGAACTTATGCAAATAGCTAACCATTCCTAGAAACGATCTACTAGAAACAATCTAATACTGCTTCAGCCTTTTTCTTTTGGGGGTTTAACCCTTCTGAGGTAACTTCATTGCCTAAGAAGTTTACTCGGGTATGGCACCATTGTGCTTTCTGAATGGATAGCTTCACTCCGGCTGTCCTTAGCTGGCCCAAGATGTGTTGGAGTTCTGTGAGGTGTTTGGTTATGTCAGTACTTTTAAGGAGGATGTCATCGATGTATGCCAATGTTCCTCGCTCCAAGGCATCTGGCATGGCCTTGTGCATGAAGACTGCAAATTCATGGCCAGGATTGTTATAGCCGAAAGGCATGCGCACCCAGCAGTACTGTAGGTTTCCAAAGCTGAATGCCAGTTTATATTGATCTTCTTCGCTAACTTTTATGGTCCAGTATCCCTGGGCACAGTCGAGGTCCGAGAATACCTGGGATCCATGGAGTTGGGCCAGGCACTGGTCTATGTAGGGTACGGGCCATCCTGACATGTAGACACACTTATTGAGTTGTCGGGGATCAGCACACAAGTGCTACTGTCTGTTGGGTTTTAAAATCCCCAGAATGGGGTAATTGTACGAACTGTGGATGGGCCTAATTATACCCCGTTCGAGTAACTTCCTAATGATCTCAGAGAGAGACTCATAGGGGTCGGTCTGGATTTTGGCAATTTGGAGACCAGTATTCCCACAATTGTAGGAATCCTGAGCAAAGATTTCCTGGAATTCAAAAAGAAGTTCGCGGAGCAATTGTTGCTCAAGATCATTGGTGCAGACATCGGCTAGGGCTATGATCTCTTCGACTATCTCTTTGAATCCCGGAAAGCTTTCCGGTTTCCCTATCTCATAGGTCTCCTCAAGCCTGGTGGTTAGGTCATTGGGTGTGCAAGGTGTATTTTTCTCCCAATCAGGTCCCTTGGGGTACTCTTGTTCTTTGATTGGTTGTTCAAAGATGAGAGATGTTTCTTCAATTCTACAGGTACCATCCTTAGAATCGAAGGGGTAAATGGACTCTATGGTGTATATACCCTCGGGTGTAGAATTGAACGATTGTTCAATTAATTTCTCCTCAGATAAATATTCATCTGGTATGAGCCCAATCACTTGGTTGGTGACTTCAAACATGTGATACCCCATCTCTACCTTAAGGCCGATAAGGGTGCCCTTGGGTAGGTTAAGGTCCTGATTTGAGAGGTTTTGTATGTAGATGTACATTATTGACTGTTGTGTATTGATCAAAGGTGTGTGGGTAATTTTTATTCCCTTCTCCTATATTCTCTGGGGCAGGCATACTAATGCATCTGATCCCTTCAGGTTTTGTCCCTTTTTGACATTGATGGGGAGTAGGAAATGTTTTATGTCCCCAGGGATTATAATTTCTCGAGCTACCTGAAGCTCAACAGCATAAGGCATCTCACCTCAGCCCTGAAGTTTCTGGAACTTCAGGGCTGAGGTCATATCCTGGTATCCCTCGGGAACCCCCTTTAGTCAACTCCATAAGCAGTTGTTTATCAGGTCAATTTGGGTGGCAAAACGATGCAGTAGGTTGTTGCTGAGGTAAATTTGGGATTGGGGATTATCCAGCACTATGAACACGTGGGTAGTTGTCTTATTACCTATAGTGATATTCAAGAGGCATCTAGCAACTGAGATATGGTTCTCAGAGTCATCGATGGTATCTGTCATCCAATTTCTCTGAGGAGTGGAGAAACGGATCAGGAGGGTGACTAACAAGGCCATGGCTCCCAAAGCTATGCTCTTGTTTTAGATCAATTTTGGCATATTTTGACCTATTAAAACCATTTATATGAATAGGGATAAAGAGGTCGCTGCTAACCCTTTCTATTTCTTTAAGGAACTGGGCATGATTTCCCCCTTTCTCGGTTTTATTTTCTTGATGGAAGGATATGGTCAGTACATTATCCTGGAGGGAGATCCCTTTTATTTTATCTTGGGGAATTTTAAAAATATGGTCCTCATTTCCTACTTCCAGGCCATGATTGATGAGGGTAAATAACCGCGACATTGGGGGACTGACTATTCCTGAAGTGGATTTCTACTGAATCAGGCCTTTCTTCCACCAGGTGGCAGTGTCGCTGGGAATGGGGAGTTTGAAGTCTTTCATATTTAATCGGGGAGTTGACCTGTGACCACATCACTTGATTCACGCAATCGACAATTGTTATTGAGCCTCATAAGGAGATCCATTCCAATAAACATGTAATGGTGTGGGAGATCTGCAATAATAACAGGGTGCCTGATTTCCTTATTACCTAATTTGAGTTTAAGCCAGGCTGTACCCATGACTTGCAGTGGCTCTCCCCCCACCCCGATTAGTGAGCAATCAAAGCTCCTAAGTCTCGGTTTGCTGAGCATTGATTTTATTGCTTCATTAAAATGTTCCTGTGACAGGATGGTGGCTTGGGATCCTGTGTTAATCACCTGATGGGGTGATCACCGGCCTCATGTACCTCTACAGTAGTGAAATATTTTCCACCAGATTCAGTCACCTCACACATGAAATTAGCGTGGTTGAAGATCTGTGGGTTTTCCAACAATTTAGATTTGGCATTTATCTCACCGCATTTCACAGATTCTTTGTGCTTATGATTCCTGTGGGATGGCCTGCAGGGCCTACTTGAGATGGAAGCACACAGAGTGGGAGGCATCCCGCCCGATTGGTCACTTACATTGGCTCTCAGTGGCTCAGCTACATTAGAGGGGTTGGAAGGATACTGAAAAACAGGAGCAGAAATAACAATCCCACCCTGGTCCCCCCTGTTTAGGGGCATGTCAGGGGTGAGTTGTGTGTCTCCTGTCATCGCATCCAGGTTTGTCCCCTACAGGAGGATTGTCTGGGGTTCTAAGCATTCTGTGACCCTGTGTTGGTCACAGGAGCGGCCCCTAAATGAGGTTAGTAGATGGTAATTGATCAGATGTGTCATTTGTTTGCACATCTGATTCTTTTGCGCTTCTACCTGCTCAATTCGACGGCCCATGGAATTTTGGCTATTTGCCTGATTTTGCCTGAACCAGTTGCGTTCAGGACGGGACTGTAGTGATGCACCAGATTCATCACCACTCCTCGGGTCTTGCTGCTGTGGCCTTTCTCTTGGAGGTTCCTGTGGTTTCCTTTGATTTTGGGGAATTTGAGGAGCTACACCAACCCTGGGGTGATTGACCTGTTCCTGATTGGGAGGGGTCCTGCGATTATCAGGATTCTCATTAAAATTTGGATCACTTATAAAGTTGGGGTCTCTGTAGTAACCAGGGTGGCCGTGAAAGTTTGAATTCCTGTTAAAGCGCAAGTACTCTTGAAAATTGGGGTCTCTGTTAAAATTGGGGTTTTTGCCAAAGTTGGGTTTCCTACCAAAGTTAGGGTTCCTGTTATATTAGGGATACCTAGTAACAGTGGGATCTTGATTCCAATTTGATTGTCGGTTGTTCTGGGATCCTGCAGATATCCCCTCTGGCTATTTCTGTACCTGGGGCCCCTTTCACCCTCACTACCGTAACCTGGCAACCTTTGTCTGTCCTCCATCATCTGCTGTGGCTGGGGTGGAACTCCGGGAGGTCCCATGGGTTTCCCATCTCGGACTACCTCAGCATAAGATTTCCTCTCTGTTTGTAGACAATGAGGTTGGGGGTTCACAGTAGTGACTGCTATGGTTTTAGGGCTAGGCTTGGCTTCTCTTTTTGCCTTCACTGGACTGCTGGATTGAGTACAGGTGATCACTCTCCCTGACTAACCAATCCAGGGAATGTCCTTTCTTAAAATCCCTTGCCAGTCCTAATTTGATATAAGCAGGTAGCGCTTCAAAAAATAGAGTCAGGAATTCTGGCTGATCCGGATTGGGGTCCTTTTCAACCAGAAAATATGCACTTCTATGGACACATTTTAAATTGTAGGCCACAGCTTTGGCAGCAGTAACATATTTGTAGGGCCCAAACTCCATTTGACACCTATGTTTCATTTCCCTCCATGACTGACTGTACAGAGCCTGCAATAAATCAAAGAATTGTCTGTACTTTTCTTCAAAAATCCATGGCAATAATTCAATTTTGGTATGATCGTCCTGAATGTTTAAGATTTTCAGGGTACATTCCTAGGTTCCTAAATGGTCAGTGATGGTTTGGGAACCCTTCTTGGAGAAAACAGGAACAGTTTCTTTTAAGAATGTTATCACCTTGGGGGTGTCACATTTTTTATTAAGGTCCTAGGCTTCCTTTTCTGCCCATATGAAGCTTTTTCTACTTCCTCCTCTATACATTCTGGGGAGTATCTTTGCAGCTTAGGGGATGACCTGTCTTCTGACCTTGTCTCATTGTAACTTACCTGTGTCCCCCGGTAACATGAAGATTTCCGTTTTTCCATTTCCTATTCCTGTTGACGACTTCAGCTCATGGATTCATAGTCTAATTGTTCTGTTAATCTTTCTATCCATCCCTCTATTGCTCTCTGCTCAGATTTAAGTCTCTCAATTTCTGCCTTACTCTCTTTATCTCTATCAGTCTGCTTCAATGGGGCTTTTTCTCTCTCATTTGTAATTTTCTATTTCTTGTTTACATTTGTAATATTTCCCTTGCAGTTTTCTGACTAGGAGACAGGAGTCTTCATATAAGGTCTGAGCATTTTGGATCTGGCCCATTAACTCTTCCTGACTTTCTTTAGATTGTCTTAGTCTACTCTCAGCCTTTTGGATTTTGGTTGTCAGGGATTCTATTGCTTCTGTTTTGTCATTTAAAGTGGTGCGGGTGGCCAATAATTCTCTTTTTAAGGCTGGCATTTGTTCGGCAACTTCATTACACAAAAACCACAAAACCGGCCAAGACTCTATAATGATCCGGTCTCGGCCTTTTGTGTCTTTTGCGCTAGCAAAAGCCATAATTATTTGGTAAACCCGACCATCTTCTAAAAAAAATATCATCAATTAACCTCTGGGCCTGTTCTCTCTCCTCAAATTTCTCAAAACTGCCTCCTATGTCTAATCTTTTGCAAATATAATTGGTCACACAATAGTCAAGGACCCTTACCTAAGTTTTCCTGAAGCCCCATGGCATTTTTCTGGCTTGAGGTGGCTACCACTGGGGCGGTATCACCATCATGGCCATTTCTAGATGAGCATGATTCATTATCACTACCAGCCATGTTAATATACAACCAATATTTTTCACAATGTATATGCAAACACAATCACCAGTATGTTATGTAATGTGGTAAGATTCCCTCTTACAAAATATCTCGCATTGCTTGCCAATTTTATGTTGTGAGTGTGGTATGGAATCTTAATTAAGATCTCAGTGTTTACTAAACAGTTACTAAAATTAAATGGAGCAATAAAACTCTCCCTGGGACCGCAGAATTATAAATTGATGTAAATATGTTTGTCTGAATTCCCTTAAACACGATTACAATAATGCACAGCCTAGACAGTCAATCAATGTCAATACATAACCTATAAAATATAATCCCTACAACTTTGAGAGAGAAGATGAAATAGAAGCTTTATGATCTGTATCTTACCAATCAGCTTAAAAGGGGAAGATGTCTGCCAATATCTAAGCACATCGAGTGGTTCCAGGCACAAGGTCCAGCAAGATGGGGAGTGGTCAAATATCAGCAGATTTCTTGATATCTAGGGGTGCATTTGGTGTCTGGTTCTGTGCACTCCTCCTTAGGGCCCTCACAACCTTTATACCATTTTGAGACAATAAGCTCATAAAATTATCATAAGCTCAGCCCAGAAGGTTTGGCTTACTCTCCATTAGTTGGGGAATTCTAATGATTTGCCAGGTACGATTAGGTAATATTATCTTCAGCCACCGGGTTTATGAACCCCAGCAATTGGTATAAAATATAATCATTGAGTAAGAATTTGATTAATATACACACAATGGACATGGGCGTCCGCAGAACTTTTTTTGGGGTGGGGGGCACTTCGGCAGCAGCGATACACAGTCGCATTTAACCCTTTCTTCGACCGCTAGCAGGGATAAAAAGCTCCCCGCTAGCGGCCGAATAGCGCCGCTAAAACGATGGTAAAGCACCGCTGAAACTAGCGACGCTTTACCGATAACGCGGCCAGATAGCAGTGTGAAATAGCTCCTGACTGAGATAATTCAACTTCACTCCATGCCTATATAAATATAGCCTAGAGAATGTATACCTTTCTATTTGCAATGTATTGCAATACGTCTGTTGTGGCCATATTTTCATCTTTATGAAAACAGCCTATACTGTATAGGTTGTTTTCATCAAGATCAAAATATGGCCACAACAGATGTATTGCAATACATTGCAATATAGAAAGATCTACATTCTCTAGGCTATATTTATATGGGCATGGAGTGCCAAAAGTACAAATATTTTTGTCCATGCCACACGTGTATGTAGATGTGTGGGTGGACTATATATGAATTTTTATACCCGTTGTTTATGTGGTCTTCAATATCACCATGTTTTATATATCTTTCTATGTTCAATAAATTTGTACTTTTTCCAATTTTACTCCACAATGTCAGCAACCTCATTTAAAGTCCCACTTTTCCTTCTTTATTTACATGTACCGGGGATGGAGGCACACCACATATGTGCCTCATTTAAAGTCCCAAAATTCCCCCCTTCCTTTTGAGTTCAGCGGAGTTTGGATTCGGCATTTGAACTGCACTGTTTTTAGAGTGTATGATTTGAATGCTTATGGTAGGGGTCCGGGGGGATTGTTACTTTTTGATCTTTTTAGCATTTTCTTTGACACATCTGACCAGGAGATCTTAGAGGTTGCAGACATTCCCCCTCAGGGGGTCCTTATGAGTAAGAAAAGCACATTAAGCTCCTTGGTTATTGTAACAAGGCATTTGCCATGTGCGACAGTTTTCAGGGGGGGCTGCACTGCCCCCAGGCTCCCTCTTCCTGCCACTTCACCCCGCTGCACTGACCCCGCAAACCCGATCCATAGAGGGATCGGTTTGTCCAAATATATTCCCCCCTCTGCTCCTCCGACACTTCCTTTAGTGCCCCCCGCACCTCCCTGCTTGCCAGGTGCTCCTTCCTGGCTCCCACCTCCCCCTCCCGCTGGTTAAAGCAGCTGCTAATGCGGGAGATGTGGATGGAGCAGGGGGGCTGCTCCTTGCGGCTGCTGGCCAGATCTCCCACCTGCCCCCCCTGCTGGCTGCAGCTGCTGCTAGTGTGGGAGAATCTGGATGAATGGGGAGCAAGGGGGGGGCTGCTCCATGCATGTTTACCAGCCCCTGAAAGAATACAGATAGCGATCACAGTACTTATCGCTTCTGTATTCATTAATCACACATAGTAAAGTGTTATATGATTTGTCAGTTTGTGAATGAAATATTTCATTTTATGAATGAATAAGAGTCTCTATACAGACTCCTATAATTCATCCACAGTGCAGCTCAGGCTGCAGAGAAAGAGACTGTCTTCAGTCCCTTTCTCTGTCTCAAAAATAGACATTAGAGGTCTGTTTAGACCCCTGATGTCTCTCCAAAGCCCCCCCACCCCCCAAAAAAAATGTAAAAAATAAATAAATAAATAAAATTGTACCTGTACAACAAAAAATAAACAAAGTTGTAACAAAAAAAAATATAACAAAAAACATAGTAAGAGCCCTTTCACACGGGTTCTGTAGAGAAAATCTGCCTGCTCAGCAGGGGATCTGTCTGCTATGCAGAGCGGACACGGACACAGCTCGCTCTCCTCTATGGGGTGGTTGGATGGAAATGGACCGCCTGTCCATTTCCATCAGACTGCCATCCAATCTGATCTGCCAAACAGATGGGGAATAGACCTCCATCTGCCTGTTTTTGGCGGGATCAGATGGTGGTGAATGTCAACGGACAGGAAGGGGTGGGACAAATTTAAATGGGGGGGCGCCCAATTTTAGTCTTGCCTAGGGAAGCACAAAACCAAAATACACCACTGCATTGCGGTGGGCACTCACTGCAGCTAAGATGGCGTGGTTCTCTCAGGGAAGTTGTCTAGTGCTTTCTCTCTCTGCTCCTATCAGCCCTGCTAAGGATTCTCAGCACACAGCAGTCCAGGCTGCACCATGGTCAGGTGAGTCTTCTAGCCCATCCACCCACACAGGAGACACAGACTCTCAAGAAAGTCATCTCCAAGAGCTGACTAATATTGAAAACTTCCTTGCTGCTGACCAGCCTGTGTCCGAATTTACCATAAAAATCTGCTGATCTCCCCGAGACAAACATTTCATACATATTTTTCATCCTTATTTTTCGACTCCCAAACTTAGCACACAGGACCATCCAGAGAGAATTCAACACACGGAATTCAAAATGGGGGAACTTTTCATGGCGTATAATGATCTGGTAGGCGCACATGTTGACTATCATTTTAAAATACAATGACTTGTAACTAAGATAGTAGACAGAGATACTTGGTCCAGATAGAACAACATTTTGTTATGATTCAACATGTGTATATGTACCAATAAACATGATATTATATATTGATTATTTTATCACCTCATAGCCGTGTTCTTCATTCAAAGTCCCAAATTTCCCTCCTCTTTTATTCACTTTGCATCTGCTAAACACCCATACCTGAAAATCAAATGCTTTCCCCGCGTCTGTCTGTATGGCTAACGCCACCAACAGAAAAAGTGGAGTCCTCATTAAAGAGACAGTATCCTTCAAACATATTCAAGATATTGCAGACCCCTTTGGTTGCTATAACAATTCTCATGCAAAATAAACAATGTAACCTAAACATTGGTGAATACTTATACTCCAAACACTAAGAAAATCCACTTTCTCTTTGCATTACCAAAATCAGCATTACCTCACGGGAGGGGACCTCAACACCATTGGAGATGTCACTAAGGATTAATCCTCTAGCAACACTTTAGATTAGACCTTTCCAAAACAGACAAATGGTCACTTCAAAACATCTCTTCCTTTGCAGGAGGAGTCATTTTGTCATCCCATTACAATTGGTGGTATTTGCAATGAACTTCCTTTCTTTACTCTGGTTTAAATATTACGTATTCATGTTTTTGTCCTGAGTGTCGATTTGTCTCAATAGTGTAAATGTATTTTTTAAATAAAATCAGATTAAAAAAAGAAATTGAGGATCAACACCCTAAATCTGCATCCTGTCTATGGAGATTTCTTTCCTCTCTCCTCACAAACCCATTCATCATCCGACAGATTGTTGAAGCCCACCATCAATTCTTTTAGCTCAACAACTCATCTGATTTAGACTGCTCTATACTCGGGAATACTTATAAAGTTTATATGCGTGGTATGTTAATTAAACTTAACTGCTATGTAAAGATGCAAAGGACCCGGCAGATTGATAGAATGCTCAATTCAGTTAGACTCAAAGAGGAACAAAACAAAACCAACTTTACTGCTCAATTATCCTCTTCCATAAGGGAAGATAGAAACCGATTGAGATACCTACTATTGTATCAATATGAAATAAACCTGAAACATGCCAAGGGAAACTTCTATTGTCTTAGTAATAAAGCAAGCACCATGCTAGCTAGAAAAATGAAATCCTAACAAACTAAACAAAGAATATCCAATATACAACGTCCCACCACTGGTAAAAAGCCAGTAAATCCTCAAGATATTGCTAATGCCTTTAAAGACAACTACCAATTATTGTATGACCTACAAAACAACCAATCTACCTCACAAGAAACTACCTCTATTATCGAAACCTTCCTAAAGGCCTCTAACCTTCCAACAATAGACTTTAAACAATTTGAAGAATTATTTAAACTGTTTACAACGCAGGAAACTCAATCCATTAATAAATCACTACTGAACCATAATTCCACTGTCTGCAATGTTTTTTCAAATGAGTGTTATGAAACTTTAAATGATTTAGTCCCACCTCATTTTAGTGTCTATCTTCAATCTATCCATGTTCTCTGGTGCTTCACCCAAATAAATGCTACAAGCTGGTATTGTCACTATTCCCAAACTGGATAAGGATCCTTCCCTCACCAACAACTACAGGCCAATCTCGAAGAGTATAACCGATACTTCTGCAGCTGACAGACCAGATGGAATTCATCTCAGGTAGGCAAGCACCTTATGGAACTAGAAGACTGATCACCCTCATTAAAAACATGGAGATCCAAAAAACACCTTTTCTTCTTCTATCTTGAAATGCTGAGAAGGCATTTGGCGGAGTCCATTGGGGATTCCTAAAAGCAGTTCTCCAAAAATTTGGTTTCATAGGGTGGCTGCTTTGTGCTATTATGTCCCTATAGTCCTGTCCCTCAGCAAGAGTCTTCTGATCAGCCATACTTTCTAAAGATCTTTGCATTACAAATGGAACTAGGAAAGGGTGCCCCTTATCACCCATAATATTTGGCTTGATTATGGAGCCTCTAGCAGAGTGAATAAGAGATAACTCTCACATTTCAGGTATAATATTTCACAACACTGCACAAAAAATAAGCTTATTTGCAGAGGTTTTATCTTCATAGTCTCCAACCCTAATACTTCCCTGCATGATATACAATATACTATCTCCTAGTTTAGTGCTGTCTCTTAGTATAAACTGAACAAAATGAAATCCCAAATATTAAGCCTTCACATTCCCCAGCACTAGAATCTCACATCCAAAGTAAATTCCCATATGTCTGGGCAAGAGTTGCAATCATCTTTCTAGGTTTATGCATTTTGGCATCCACCTCACACTTATATGACCTTAAAGGATAAGTTCACCTTTAGTAGCATATTCAGGGTGTAACATGTAACATCTTTCTAAAGCAGAAGCCTCCCAATCCCCTATTGTGACAAGGGGCTGGAGATCTTCTCTCCATACCTGCTGTTGCAATTTGAAAAGAGCACGGTCATTCTAAGCCATGAGAGTTCTGTGAATGAATGAACTACAACTACCTTTAGCTTTTGCAGCTGATAGCTTAGAGCTGTCAATGAACTATGGGGGGGGGGCACTGGTGAGCATCCTCGTAGTTCATTAATTCTTACGTTTTGTTTAGTAACTGCCTGCCATTATCAGAGGTACAGTCAGAAAGCTACACAGTCTACAAGAGCCTGGCATTGCACCCTCGATTTGCTGATTGTGGGTGCAATGTTTTTCAGGCTCCTAAGAAAAAAAATAGAAAACACACATTTTTTTAACTGCAAAAAAGTAGGTTTTTTGAAAAAAAATTTTTAAATGAACTTGGCCTTTAATTACAAACCAATTTTATTCTCTTTACCATGGTAAATAAAACAATTGCAATCCCATGATCTTTCTATAGCTGGTAGAATAGCAGCTCAAAAATTATACTGCTCCCTAAACTGCTCTATTTATTCAGAATCATTACTATCCCTCTCTCTCCATCATATTTTATGTCAATTTAACATCTTATAACACAATATATATGCGGTAACACACCTCCCAGATGTACATCTAATAGTATTCTTAGACACAGATCTAATGCAGGCATGGGGTTACCAAACATATCCTTTTATTATAAAGCTATCATCCTAGACAAATTCACTTTTTAAAGGAACTCAACACTGGATAAAACCTGGTCCCCAATGGAGTCTTCCTTTATAGAAAAAAAACCCCAAACTAACACGCTGTCTCGCTAGGAGGACGGGAGTCTGTTTGCAGCCGGCTATGTAATTTTATGTGCGATTTTTAAACCTTTAAGATGTAAGTGCAATATCGTTTTTTATCAATAAATTTTCATGAGGCAGTATTACACTATGGTAGTTCTCTTTCCTTTTGGGTTACTGCTGAGTGAGCTGCTGATTTAGTGGTCCTGGATTGAGCAGTGCCACGAGTGTTTGAATATACCTGTGAGATTATCCATCCATTACCTATCTCTACGATCTTCAGGGCAAGCAAAGGCCTTGGATGGGCAATAGCCACATGCTGGTTTTGCTTGCCAAGTGAGTTTTTCCTCAGGTGGTGGCACACTTATTGATATATACTCACTGTGGTGTTAATTGAACAATTGACGTATATTATCCCACAATTTTTCCAACAATTTTGCCATATGAGAGATGTCCTCCATTTCTACAATCAATTATTTGCTAATTGGACTTTACTAGCGCGGCTTCTTCTTTTTTAGGTTTAAACAATGCCCCATCTTTAGTCGGAGGAAAAATGCCCAATCATTGGTGTCAGTGGGAGGAATAGCTCCCCATCATTGGTTTCAGTGGGTGGAATTGTGCTTCATCATTAGTGTCAGTGGGGGGAATTGTGCTCCATTGTTTTGGCATCAGTGGCAGGAATTATGCCTCCATTGTTGGAGTTTGGTTAAAATGAAAAAAAGAGAGAGAAGTGGGACTTTAAATGAAGCACACAGCAGCACAACGCAGGTCAAGTGACCAACATTCATTTATTTGGTATAATCCATGGTATGTAAAAAACATTTTGGGCATCCAACCTCTAAAATGCTATGGGCATCAAGCCTCTATATAATAAACCATGGATTGATTATACATAAAATACACATAAATTACACAATAGGTCATGATCCATTGTCACACAGAGAGCACAGATAACAATCAATAATCATGTGTACATTTGTTACTATGATTAGACCCAAAAAGAGCCATGAAAATTAGAACAAATAATTATAATAATAAAAGAGATTTAATGCCATGACAGATACTTATGGAGGTAAGTGGAATCATTGAAATCTTGGTATTCCATGATATGGGAAGATTGGTAATAATCAAAGCTCTAGGCGTTTCGCGGTATAGCAACCGCTCATCAGTGCTCTCTGTGTGACAATGGATCATGACCTATTGTGTAATTTATGTGTATTTTATGTATAATCAATCCATGGTTATTATATAGAGGCTTGATGCCCACAGCATTTTAGAGGTTGGATGCCCAAAATGTTTTTTACATACCATGGATTATACCAAATAAATGAATGTTGGTCACTTGACCTGCGTTGTGCTGCTGTGTGCTTAATTTAAAGTCCCACTTCTCTCTCTTTTTTTCATTTTAACCAATGACCGGGATGGAGGCGAGCATCCCTTTGGTGCTAGCCTCATTTAACCACTTCCCTACTCGCCCATAGTCATATGACGTCCACAGATGGGATCTCCCATCCTGGGTGGACGTCATATGATGTCCTGGGATTCCCGGCCGTCTAGGGGGTGCGCGCGCGCCGCCGCGTTCCTCGGGACCCGGTGCGTGTGCCCGGCGGCCGCGATGTCCGCCGGGCACCCACAATTGCCCGTTAACTGGGCCGGCATGTGGATCTGTGTGTGTAAACACACAGATCCACAGCCTGTCAGCTCTGAGGAGAGCGATCTGTGTTCCCAGAAAGGAGGAACACAGATCGGTCTCCTCCCCTTGTACATCCCCTCCCCCTTCAGTTAGAATCATTCCCTAGGAAACATATTAACCCCTCCCCGCCCCCTGGTGGTTAACCCCTTCACTGCCTGTCACATTTACACAGTAATCAATGCAATTTTATAGCATTGATCGCTGTATAAATGTGATTGGTCCCAAAAATGTGTCAAAAGTGTCCGATGTGTCCGCCATAATGTCGCAGTCACCAAAAAAAATCGCGATCGCCGCTAAAAAAATAAAAAAATATTTTTTTTTTAAAAATGCCATAAATCTGTCCCGTATTTTGTAGACGTTATAACTTTTGCGCAAACCAATCAATATACGCTTATTGCGATTTTTTTTTACCAAAAATATGTACAAGAATACGTATCGGCCGAACCTGAGGAAAAAATGTGTTTTTAAAAAAAAAAAATTGGGATATTTATTATAGCAAAAAGTAAAAAATATTGTGTTTTTTTCAAAATTGTCGCTCTTCTTTTGTTTATAGCGCAAAAAATAAAAACCGCAGAGGCGATCAAATACCACCAAAAAAAAGCTCTATTTGTGGTGAAAAAAGGATGTCAATTTTGTTTGGGTACAACGTCGCACGACCGCGCAATTGATGTTTAAAGTGCGACAGCGCTGAAAACTAAAAATTGGCCTGGGAAGGAAGGGGGTGAAATTGCCCGGTATTGAACCGGTTAAAGTCCCAAAAATGTTCCTTTTTTGAATTGTTGGAGTTTGGAGACCACTACTACAGAGGATCAGCTTTCCTGCTGACCTACTGCATCAGTTCATCCCTAAACTGGAGATTTGCCATCAGAACACGAAGGGCCTCATGTTATTAAGACAACTATTCTCTAATCAAGCATTTACCACGTTCAGAATATTATGAACCAAATTTAACTTATCAACATAAGACCACTTCTCCTATTTACACATTTTTCATTTTTTTCATAAAAACCCTCTTCCTCCATATCTTGAACCTCCTTCCTCTGTATATTCATTGTTCTAAGACCATAAGCACCACAAAAAAGTAATATTACTCTTTTACAGAGTATTATAGTAAAATATTTATTTTTCCAAACCAATACTATGCACAGATGAGAAGCAAAAATAGGTGCACACTTCACCGAGAGCAGCTGGAAAATCACACTCCTCTACAAATAAAGCCTTCCGCTGTTTCAACCACTTGCAACATTACCAAAAAACATCCCATCATGTTCTTTTAGATTCCACTTGACACAATCTAATATATGTCGACTATGTGGAGAAACAGGATCCCTTTTCCATATTTTATGGCATTCATATTGGACCTCCATCTACCTCCTAGCCTCTAATATACTACATTTGGGATCTTTCTGATATGCATGTATGTATGTTATCTTTATAGCATTTTAAACAAAACTCCTTATCACATCTGTACCATCCAGAGAACAAATAGGCTCCCCATATTGCCAAAAGATTAAACCCAAGTAAGTGACCTATAAAGTACCTTGACAGCATCAGTGTAGCTGGTCATACTATGATAGGTGTTTTTTTAAATACTCTTAGTGAACTATCATTATTTCTTTATAGTTTCTGAGGTCTCTTACCCTCCTCTATGGGGGGTTCAGCATTAAATCCTATGCCCTTGGCTGTGGGCTTGTGAGGCACCATTGGGTGATCCCCCTTCTACCCCCCCTTTTTACTTTTATGGTTTTCTCCAAAACACATTTGGAGATTGGATGCTCTGTTTTTGCTTGGTAGGTACAGTCTTGCTTAAATGGTGTTTTTTTTTTTTTTTTTGTTCTGTATTGCTATTGTGTTGATTTGAATACTGTGATGATATGTCTTTTGTTGTTTCATTAGTACTATTAGCACACTTTCCAGACTAAGGACATGGAATACTGGAACCATGTATGTGGTCTGATGAAACCAAGAGAAACTTATTTGGCTCAGATTGTGTCAAGCGTGTGTGGCGAGAACCAGGTGAGGAGTACAAAGACAAGTGTGTCTTGCCTACAGTCAAGCATGATGGTGGGAGTGTCTGAGGCTGCATAAAGGCTGCCAGCACTGGGTGCTTCAGTTCATTGAGGGAACCATGAATGCCAACATGTACTGTGACATACTGAAGCAGAGCATGGTACCCTCCCTACGGAGACTGGGCCGCAGGGTAGTATTCCAACATAATGACCCTAAACACACCTCCAAGATGACCACTGCCTTGCTTAAGAAGCTGAGGGTAAAGGTAATGGACTGGCCAGGCATTTCTCCAGACCTAAACCCTATTGAGCATCTGTGGGGCATCCTCAAACGGAAAGGTGGAGAAGCACAAGGTCTCTAACATCCACCAGCTCTGTCATGGAGGAGTGGAAGAGGACTCCAGTGCCAACCTGTGAAGCTCTGGTGACCTCCATGCCCAAGAGGGTTAAGGCAGTGCTGGAAAATTATGGTGGCCACACAAAATATTGACACTTTGGGCTCAATTTGGACATTTTCACTTTTTTTGCCAGCGGTTTAGACATTAATGGCTGTGTGTTGAGTAATTTTGAGGGGACAGCAAATTTACACTGTAATACAAGCTGTACACTCACTACTTTACATTGTAGCAAAGTGTAATTTCTTCAGTGTTGTCACATGAAAAGATATAATAAAATAGTTACAAAATATGACGGGTATACTCACTTTTGTGAGATACTGTACCTATGTCTTTTAACCGTATTTTGTAAATAAAAGCTTTTTTGTTTTTAACAGTAGTTTGTAAAACTAATTAATCGCACCTAAAAAATCCCCTCCTGGTTACACTATCTTTCTATTATCTGATTCAAGGGATGATGGTGCTAAATACGGTATTTACATTTTTGGCAGTACCCACAAAACTCTACACCTCTAATATTATAGGCACTCGGACCTTACCTGACCCTACATTTGCATTACTGCATTCAGGTAATGAACAAATACCTCTGAATGCTAAATTCAGGGTTCTGTACCTACTCTTTTCAGCTAAACCCAATATTGTTATACTTTTGAATTTCCTTTCACAACCCAGTATATTCAACACTCTTAGAGACTAATGCCGCATACACACGATCAGAAATTCGGCCAGCAAAAGACCAATGAGAGCTTTTGGTTGGAAAATGCGACCGTGTGTATACTCCATCGGACTTTTGCTGGCCGAAATTCCGCCAGCAAAAGATTGAGAACATGTTCTCAATTTTCCTGACGGAAAAAGTTTCTATTGGAAATTCCGTTCATGTGTATGCAATTCCGACGTGCAAAAAACCCACGCATGCTCAGAATCAAGTACGAGACTGAGCCACTCAGTCAGGTAAAATGACCGTTCGTAATGGAGATGGCACATTCGTCACACTGCACAGCGCATTCTCTTCTTCTTTATAATGCTAGAAGAATTAAGTTGTTTTGCTGCTCATATTCACACAGACTTCTCACAAACTTATTTCTTTATTATTTCTCGTGATCTCCTGACTAATCTTTTTTTTTATACCCCAAGCATTTTTCTATTGCATCTCCCATTTATAATACAAGTTCCATTTATTAAAAAAAAAATTTCTGCATTTTATTTTTAGTTTTACTGTTGCTACTCCCCCACAGTAATTTTAGATACAACATATTTTATTACAATTTTTTAAAATATTTTTTACTATTTTTATTTTATATTATTAATATTATTTTTTATTTAGATCTTTAGACACTTAGCAAGGATTTATATCAATTAGAATCAATATATGTAGTAAACTATCAAGTTTTAGCTTTGTTATTATTGCAATCACTGTGGCTGTGTTTATGTATGAGGTGTGCTGCGGTGTTCTCTAAGAATGACAGCTCCGTTCTGGGGTGTGTTATAGTATACTTAGTCTGTCCTGTCAATGGTTTTAAATATGTATCCTTCTAGCTTTTTAGCTATATGTTTTTGCTCCTCGGATAACCAACTAATAATTAGACTGATAACCATAGGGTTTAATTGGCAGCAAGGGATAGGTATGGCTGTAGCCTTTTGCTAGTTTTGTCTGCGGTCTAAACCCCACTTGGGGAATCTTTTCCTTTTTTGTCTTGATCATCAGGGGTGAGCAGCACTCCCTTCCCTTCCCTGTGTCCCCCCCTTTCTTTGTCTGCGGTCTAAGGGAAAATGGCTGCCGTTACTATAACTTGAGCATAGAACGTCCGTCCAATCAAATCCCCCTGATGAAGGCACGTGATCCCTGTGCCGAACACGCGTAGGGGAGGGGCCAGGACGGAGCTGTCAGCAGAGAGAGAGAGAGAGATTGATGCACACACCGCACCGCACGCTATACTTCACGATCGGCTTGTTTTATGTCAATACCTGTATAGGATGGTGCACTCACGCACCCACAGCATGTGAGTACCCCTAAGAGGGGAGAGTTTTGTTTTAAATAAAGATCCTTTATTATGTTACAATGTTGCTCTATGGAGTTTCTTTTCTCTTACATATGATATCATGACGTTTTTTGAGAACATTGGAGACCTGCACAGTTGATTCCATTTGAGCACAGGAGTGGCTCCAAGGCGTGTTTTGACAGAGTTTAATTAGTGTGACACACACTTTAAGGTGAGCGCTTGCACTTTTGGGGTCACTGGAGAACACTAAGGCATGCTTTATGGTGATACACTTGTTGGATGAACAGGATGGATGGACTTCACTGATTATGGACACATTTTTGAGCACTTTATACTTATATTTTTTGATATATATTTTTTGAACTATAAGGACTTTTTATAAGGAATGGTTGCATTTTCATTCCCTGTTTGGCACTCAGATTTTGTTTTTAATTTTAATTAATATTGCACATTGCACTTTGTGGGAGTTATGTGTACAAAGCACTAATGCCGCGTACACACGGTCGGACTTTTCACCTACAAAAGTCCGACAGCCTGTCCGACATACTTCCGACGTACCTTCGGCGGACTTGCGGCAGACTTTCTTACGAACGGACTTGCACACACACGACCACACAAAAGTACGACAGCCTAGTACGCGGTGACGTACACCAAGTCCGACGAGACTATAAAACGGAAGTTCAATAGCCCGTACGACACCCTTTGGGCTCCTTCTGCTAATCTCGTGTTTATCTCATGTTAGTAGAAGTTTGGTGAGAGACGATTCGCGCTTGTGAGACTCGTATTTTTCAGTTCGTTTTAACTGTTGTTCAGTCTGTGCTTGTGAGGTTTGTATCTGCTTTTCAGTGCGTTTGGTCAGTTGGCATTGAGAAATCTTTGTTTTATTGGCCGCTCGTTCCTGATTTTCAGGTCGTTCTTCACAGGCCTTGCTGTTCTTCAGTGCGTTCTGTTTAGTGCGTTCTGACCAGCCGACCGTTTTGAAGCCATGTTATCTGTACGTACTCGTCGTAGAGCTCGTGCATTGTATGTGCTTGGTGCTGTAGTTTATTCTTCAGCCCAAGACCAGTCCATGAACAGGGCGAGGAGGAGTTCATGGACCAAGAATTGGTTGCTTCAGCGTGACCAGTTCTGTCACATGCCTTTGCTCCGTGAGATCCGTGAGAATAATCCTGAGGATTTCAGGAACTTTCTCCGGATGACGGACCCCGTTTTTGACCGTTTGTTGGCTTTGCTGACCCCCTATATCAGCAGGCAGGATACCTGCATGAGGCAAGCCATCACTCCGGAGCAGAGGCTGGTCGCTACCTTGCAGTATTTGGCCACAGGGAGAAGCCTGCAGGACCTTAAGTTCTCGACAGGCATCTCCCCCCAGGCTCTGGGGATCATTATCCCAGAGACCTGTTCTGCCATCATGCAGGTCCTGCAGAAGGACTATATTAAGGTAAGATATTTTTCTTTTATTAGCATCACATGTTCTTTTATGTAATCTTTGATAATGTAATGTATTTCTTGCTTCAAACACTACTTACCATCATTGCAATATAGTGTGAATGTCCCCTTTTTATCCTCACACATGCTGCAATTTTTTCCTGTTATCTTTTGTCATGCATGTATATTTTCCTTCAATAACCTTCCCAGCATGAAGTGATGGGAACATATCCACCTAGTCTACTCATTTTGAATGTATTTTGTTGGAGTGTATTTAGTGTGCTTATAATTAGCAATTATCTAGATTTCACAACCCCCCCACCCCCCCCACCTAAACTCACTCCAAATAGTGTGCTGCTAATGAGCAATTATCTAGATTTCACAACCCCACCCCACCCCCACCTTCGTTAAAATTTGCTTGAATGTTCTGTGGTGTTGATTTGTCTAAAGCAAATATATGTTGCAGTTTGCAAAATGCATGTGCACTCTACAAGTGCATTTGTTCCAGTGCTTTAGTAAATGAGCAGAAGCTCTGCTGATTTCCATCATCAAATCATATGCAAGCCTCAAAGTGTTTTCATTAATTGCCCTTGCCTGTGATTGTGTACTCCTTGCAACATGAATGCCTTTTTACATTACCTCATTTACTGTAAGATGGTTAGCAACTGCACCTGCAGAGTGCGACAACTGCAGTCTTGTAGCCTTTTTAGTCCCTAAATTCCTGCGTGTCCTAAAAGTAATTTTTTTTAGGGATTTCACAACCCCCTAAAATGTAATCAATGTTCCATCAGAGGGGGTGAGCAATCTGATAAGTGTGCCTTTCCATATTAGTTATTCCAGAAGAATTAAATTATTGAATGTTATACTGATGCTGGGGAATAATGTTTTTAATTGTCTAATTTTCTTGCAATGTTAGCTTCCAAATTAATTGATTTTGGTTTTCTTGTTTGATTCCCCAGTTTCCTTCAACGCCACAGGAATGGCAGACTGTGGCATCCCATTTTGCCAGCCGTTGGGACTTTCCCAATTGTGGAGGGGCTATAGATGGGAAACATGTCCACATTGTGCCACCACCCCATTCGGGGTCATATTATTTTAATTATAAGGGGTTCCACAGTATTGTTTTAATGGCGGTGGTGTCGGCACACTATGATTTTTTATATGTGGACGTGGGGAAGAATGGCCGGATGTCGGATGGAGGAGTATTTGCCCAGACGGAGTTCTGCCAGCGTCTCTAGAGTGGTGGCCTGGGATTGCCACCTGATGAGGATAACGTGGAAGGACTCCCCTTTGTCTTCATTGCCGATGAAGCCTTCGCTCTCAGCAAGCACCTCATGAGGCCATTCCCCCAAAGAACCCTCACCCCGGAGAGGAGGGTTTTTAATTACCGGCTGGCCAGAGCTAGAAGAGTGGTTGAGAATGCGTTTGGAATTCTGGCCAGCCGGTTCCGCCTGTTTCAAACAGCCATTAATTTGGCGGAATACAAACTTAATTTTATCATTTTATCGTGCTGCATTCTGCACAACTTTTTAAACAAGCATTCTACCAATTATATAGGCACAGTTGGGCCTGAGGCCGGACAAATAGAAGCCAACCTTACAGGCCTGGATACTGTCCGTACTGGCTTGGCCCCCCAAAGTGCCCGTCAAGTTAGACAGCAATATGTTAATTATTTTATGGGTAGGGGGCCATTGCAATGGGCCAGGATATATAATTTTTTACAATAAAAAAAATATTGCGGAAATCTGGCATAATATTTATTGCTTGCCTTTCTTTTGGGCTGTCTCCTAGGTTATGGTCGAGCAGTTGTAGTGCCAACTGTATTTGAATGTTAAAAATGTCTAAATAAGCTCCATTGCCACTGTAAACAACTTTTTTACAATTATAACCAAACTGATACTGAGCCTTGAAATAACAAACCACACATTTTTTAAAATCCTATAAGGAGATGTTTTTATTAATGGTTGTTATGCATTCAGTTCTGCATTTAGTATAAAATGTTCATAGACAAAAATATAATGATATCTTAATAATGTAGCAAAATATAATTATATTTAAATATTTCTACCTAATCCACAAAAAAATATTTTTGGCTTTTTGATTTTCGCAAACAGGCTTTTTTTTTTTTTTTTGGAAAATCAAGTTTTGTTTTTTTTTTATTTTTTAAAAGCAATTTTTTTTTTTTTTTTTTTTTATATCAAGTTTTTTATATTTTTTTTTTGTTTTTCCAAATCAAGTTTTTTTATTTTTTTTTGGTTTTTTAATCAAGTTTTTTATTTTTTGGGTTTTTTAATTTAATTTTTTTTTTTTTTTTTTTGGTTTTTTAAAATCAATTTTTTTTTTTTGGGTTTTTTAAAATCAATTTTTTTTTTTTTTTTGGGTTTTTTAGAAAATCAAGTTTTATTTTTTTGTGGATTTTTGAGGTATATACGAGAAACAGCCCTCCTTTTTGACATTAGGTTAAACAGCCATTTATGTTCTGCCAAAAAAAGAAAGAGAAGGCCCAGAATGGGGTCAGCAAAACAGGAAATGAAGGACATGATTGATGTTTTGGGGTTTAAAAAAGGGCATTTAGATTCGACCCAAAACATCAATCATGTCCTTCATTTCCTGCTGCATACGATCCAGCCGATTACGCATTTCATCAATGTCTTTATTCCAGGCCATTATTTGACCAATTAGCCGTTGGGCACTTTCAGAGGTGAAATAGTCAGTTCTTGTTGTTGTACCTAAAGTGGAATGAAACCAAAAAATGTCTTTAGAAATATGCACACATACATCGTTTACCTTACCATAAATAAAGCTGTTGTCTCAGACACTGACCTGGTGGGGTGCCCATGTAGCCTAATTCCTCCACATCCTCGGGGGTGGCACTGTTGCTTGAATGAAGCACAACCAGATCCCCTAAAATAGAGTAGACAAATTACATTAAACAAAAGGCAGCCATGCATGGATTAACGTAAGCTGGTGTGTCAGACACTCACCTGGTGGGGTGCCCATGTCGCCCACCTCTCCTTCCTCCACATCCTCAATGGGACTTGGGCTGATTTCCCAATCATGTTTTGCTTGGGGTGGACTGTCTTCTTGTTGTTGGCTGAGTGATTTTTCCCCTATGTGAAACAAAAAATTATTAATCTAATTAGCACACAGATATTTTAGTACATAGTAATTTTCCAACATTTGTAGTGAAGTGGTTTGTGTAGAGTTCCTATTTTACCTCAATATTTAAAATTATAAAGACATATCGGATAGATAGATATCAATATCTCAAAATATAGTTAATAATCTTTTGATCTCTCTCTATATCTGGAACAAAATCTCTAAATATCTAACTAAATGTAAAGCAAAAAAATTAAGATAACTTCAAATATTCAAAAAGAATGTTTTACATTTCTATATCTATCTATCTACCTATCTCTATATTTCTCTCTCTATATATATTTCTCTCTCTCTCTCTATATATATCTATATCTATATATCTATATCTATATATATATATATCTATATATATATATCTATATATATCTATATATAGATATATCTATATATATCTATCTATATATATCTATCTATATATATCTATCTATATCTATCTATCTATCTCTATCTATCTATCTCTATCTATCTATCTCTATCTATCTATCTATCTCTATCTATCTATCTCTATCTATCTATCTATCTCTATCTATCTATCTATCTCTATCTCTATCTCTATCTCTATCTCTATCTATATCTATATCTATATCTATATCTATCTATATCTATCGATCGATCGATCGATCGATCGATCGATCGATAGATAGATAGATATATCTCTATATATATCTATCTATAGATATGTAACGAGGTTTATTAAAAGATCGTTTAAAACGATGAACAAAAAATCGTATAGGAAGGAAAAGCACATGGAGCAGTATACAAGGTAATAAACACAAGAGAAAAACACGACAAGTACTTACTTTTTTTAAGAACTTTCCGGATACGTCGGTATTGATCCGGCTCCCTGAGTTTCAGGTCAGACCATCTTTTTCTCAATTGATCTTTGGAGCGCTGGACCCCAAAAGATGCCTGCAAAGTCTCCACGACCTTCGCCATTATTTTGGCCTTGCGCAAATTTGGCCGTGCGTACGGCCCATAATTGCCATCATAGTCGTCTTTGTGAAGAATGGCCACCATCTCCACCATCTCTTTAAAACTCATATTAGAGGCCTTAACATTTCAGGTGTCTCCGCCATTCTTTAACTCCACTACGCGCCGTAACAAAAAATGGGCGGAGAACATGAGTTAAAATCGAACGTCAGGGGCGGGCGACGCAGGCGGAGTTTCACACATGCGTAGTGTATAAAGAGGGGCCTTGCGCACGTGTCGTACGTACGTTCTGTGCGTCGAATTAGGGGGCGGAGAACATGAGTTAATTTCGAACGTCAGGGGCGGGCGACGCAGGCGGAGTTTCACACATGCGTAGTGTATAAAGAGCCTTGCGCACGTGTCGTACGTACGTTCTGTGTGTCGAATTAGGGGGCGGAGAACATGAGTTAATTTCGAACGTCAGGGGCGGGCGACGCAGGCGGAGTTTCACACATGCGTAGTGTATAAAGAGCCTTGCGCACGTGTCGTACGTACGTTCTGTGCGTCGAATTAGGGGGCGGAGAACATGAGTTAATTTCGAACGTCAGGGGCGGGCGACGCAGGCGGAGTTTCACACATGCGTAGTGTATAAAGAGGGGCCTTGCGCACGTGTCGTACGTACGTTCTGTGCGTCGAATTAGGGGGTGGAGAACATGAGTTAATTTCGAACGTCAGGGGCGGGCGACGCAGGCGGAGTTTCACACATGCGTAGTGTATAAAGAGCCTTGCGCACGTGTCGTACGTACGTTCTGTGTGTCGAATTAGGGGGCGGAGAACATGAGTTAATTTCGAACGTCAGGGGCGGGCGACGCAGGCGGAGTTTCACACATGCGTAGTGTATAAAGAGCCTTGCGCACGTGTCGTACGTACGTTTTGTGGTAGGTGATAGTGGACCAGGACGTTACAAAACGAAGGTAATTTTAGATATATATTTTTGGGGTTTTATGGTCATGACTTTGTAGCAAGCGGCCTATATGGCTTGATAGATTGATGAGGCCTACATAGGGAGAAGATGATGAGGGGTTAGCAGAAACCTATAATAAAAGTGTTTTTTGTCTTGTGACTTCATCTTTTCCAGATATAATGAATCCCTTATTTAAGGATCCAGAGTTCCTTACAGCTTTTATTTCGAAATATCGAGAGATGAGGAATTTGTGGGAGGTGAAACACCCTCAGTATTATGCAAAGCATGTGAGGAAGTCAACGCTGGAGAGACTTCTGGCCTTTGTCCAGGCGACCATCCCGGAAGCAACAATGGAGACATTGCTCAAGAAAATTGGGGTCTTGAGGAACATGTATAAGAGGGAGCATAAGAAGATCCAGGAATCAAGGAGATCAGGAGCATCAGCAGATGATGTTTATGTACCCAGGCTGTGGTACTACAATCAACTCAGAATGAAGCCAGGCCATCACTTTCAACCCTTCCCTCCACCCTTCCCTCCACCCCAGCAGAGGCTGATGAGGAGCAAGCTGGGTCTTCCATCCTGGATGAACCAGATATGACCATCTGGAGTCAGGTAAATTATTTTAACAAATATTTACTGTACTAATATTAATGATGTTAACTGGATGTTATAATTGTCTCAAATAATTTTGCACTCAAAATTGTGTATACATATCAATTGACAGTAGTGGCTAAATATGTTTGGCACCTGCTTGAAATAATTATGGTGTCTGATTAGACTCTTTTATTAAAGAGATGTATTCACATTGAATTTGCTATTCATGAGAAGCAAACTGTGTGTCATTGATGAACCCAAAAAAATATACTCAAACTATTGTCCTTTTTTTATACACAGGATGAGTCCATCCAGGAAGAATGTGGGGAAAGTGGCAGGCAGGAGGAGACCGGGCCCATGGACAGCCTGGAGGAGGCCGGATTCACCATCATCCTGGAGGAGGCTGGGCCCAGTGTCAGGCAGGAGGTGGCTGCTCCCAGTGAGGTGGCTGCTCCCAGTGAGGTGGCTGCTCCCAGTGAGGTGGCTGGGCCAAGTGAGGTGGCTGGGCCCAGTAGGAGCCTGACCGAATCCCAAGTGCCTCCCCTCCACCTTCCCAAAAAAAGGGCCAGGAAGGGGATGGTCACACAGGACGCATCCCTGCGCCTCATGCAAGAGGCCACCCGTTTTTTAAGGAGCCCCCCCGAAGCGGAAGAATCCTATGGCTGCTACTTAGCCAGCAGGCTTCTTCAGATGGATTGGGAGCAGCGCCTCATTTGTGAGCGCCTATTTGGGGAAACAATCCATAAGGGGCTGCAGGGCACGCTAACACAAAACACCCAACTACATGAGGCAGCCCCCCCTCCTCCTCCTCCTCCTCCTCCTCCTCCTCCTGCCACAACTGAAACACCAGAGCCACAGCCTCAAAAGAAGGCTACAGGGAAGGCTGCAGGGCAGCGTGGAGGAAAGGCTGCAGGGAAGAGAAGAAAGTGATGACCTGGGTTCAGTCTGGTCTGACAGAAGACGCAGGCTGTTGTAGGACCACAGTCTGGGGACATCTAGATCATCTGCTGGTGCTGTTGATCTCTGGGATTCTTGGACCAGATTGTGCTCCCTCTTATATGGACTCCGCAAGATCCCAATTTTCTGGTACACCGACTTTTTCCAGCGTTGACTTCCTCTTTATTTTATTTTGACCATGAATAAATGGATCTTTTTTGAGTTTAGCAAAAGACTTTATGTGTTTTCTTTGAAATCATTGATTTTACACACAATGTTAAATTAACAAGGGACAACAATCTCATTGAGTTTGGAAAAAACACACCAAAAATACATTACTAATGTTAAAAATGTTCAAGTGGTAAGTCTTGAAAATAATAAATTTACATAACCAAAAACGGTGCTTTGGGTTAACTTTATCTAAAAACTAAAAAATAATCACTATAAAAAAAAAACAGAATAATGGGTTCTTTGTGGTAACTTTACAAACCTAAAAAAAAAAAAAAAAAAAAAGGGGAAAAAGTATTATTAGTATGGAAACATTGTTTTTAAAATGCATACTATATCATTCATGAGATCAAAGAGAAAAAGAATCCAGAAATCAGTTTGATTATGAACAGCAAAACACCTTCGTTCTTTAGAGCCTTCGTAAAGAAGAAATAAAATGCGCTGCATTCAACGATCACAGATTTTGCAGCGTGATGAATGTGCTACCTACAATACGAACACTAGTTTTACTAGACCGAGTGCTTCCGTTTAGTTTTTGCTTATGAGCATGCGTCGTTTTTTTGTCCGTCGGACTAGCATACAGACGAGCGGACTTCGGGGTCCGTCGTAGTTACGACGTAAAGATTTGAAGCATGCTTCAAATCTAAAGTCCGTCGGATTTGAGGCTAAAAAAGTCCGTTGAAAGTCCGGAGAAGCCCACACACGATCGGATTACCAGCCAGCTTTAGTCCGTCAGCGTCCGTTGGACTTTTGTAGACGAAAAGTCCGACCGTGTGTACGCGGCATAAGAGCTATTTCTGATTATTTATTGGTCAGCATCGACACATTCCGATTATCTATTGGTCAGCATTGACACATTTGATTTTGTTTTTTGAATTATTTTGGCACGTAGCACTTTTTGTAGTCACCTATGTAGAATTATTTTAATCTAGCGCAGACACATTTGTATTCCTCAACACCACTTACACGATTATGAAACGTGATTAGTGTTTGCAGCTGGCTTTCACTCGGGATTTATTTTAAGGCTTTAACCCTTCTGTGGCTCGCAAGGCTTGTCTATATTATCTTGTGTACTCATTTCATATACTTGTTAGTAGCCTGATGGATCCTTTTGCCTTTTTTGAGAATAGAGAGATTGATCTAGAAGATCTCTTCTCTACCGCTAGTACTAAGGAGAATGATATTACACAGCTTTTCAGAAAATTAGGACACTGTATGGATAAAAAGAGCAATATATGGTGGGACCAGTCCACCATGGAAAAGTATTTGAAGGATGGCATGGTTCCTAGAAAGCTACGGTGGGATATTCCCATCAATGATGGTTTGCTAGGGGATGATGATATAGAGGAATGGTATGCATTTTTTGGAGGTAAAGGAAGAGAGATTATGGAATTTCTCATTAAAAGAAAACAACGAAAATTGAAGCTCCTAGAGAATCAAATTAAAGAGATTAGAGATAAACTTAACCCTTTCATTAATAGTCCTGAATATACCAGACTCATGGGGGAGCTGCATAAGAATATGCAGAAGAAAGATATTGAGAACAAGAATGTAAAAAAGAAAAAATATTTGAGAGATTTCGAGGACTACCAAAATAAACAAGTTTTTCGTTGGCAATCCACACTAGCGTCTAATACTGTGGCTAATCCTCAGCCACAGATAGGGACAGCCGTGAATGGGGATGTGAGAGCACCACAACCACAGGGTCAACAACATCTACAACAGCAGAATATCAAACAACCAAATAGGGGGTATCCTCCGTATCGACAGGATGATTCACAACCCCACACACCTTATCGTCAGCCACCTAAGAGGCCTCATTACAATCAACAAGGACGACCAAACAGTGAGGGAAGTAGTATCCCGTACCCTAGAAATGGCCCACCACCCAATCAAGGGAATTGGGGCTATGGGGCACCAATCTATCAAGGTAATGGGAATAGAGCACAATATGAAAGAAATCAATACGATAGGGGCTATCCTTCTAACCCCCTCCCCAACATAGAGGTGGACAGCAGAATACGTATGGCTATCATAGGCAATATAGATACCAACACAGTACCCCATACCGACAACAAAGAAATTATGGGTACCAACAGGGTACACCCTATAGAGGGAACCATCTACAACACAGGGGTCCCCCACCTTATCAACCTCCCTTTAGGGGATATCCCCCCAATCCGAGAAGATACACGAAGGGATGGAACTTATTACTCACCTAAACCACAAAGAGTTAGATATGAGAAACCTCCACAGGATCAATACAGGGTACCTGTTTATAACAGTTTCCAACCTTTGGAGGATAATGAGCACTTTCTGGATGAGTCTTTTTTAGGGGGGACCAGGGGAGGGTCCACCCGAGAGACAAGAAACCCAGGAAGAGAGGAGGGAGAGCTGGACGAAGAATACAACAGAAAAAGAAGGCGGGAAGATTAGGACAAGGAATATATAATTTGAGTGGAATTGCACTATCAAGGGAGGAATTATTGGTGTTAGATAAGGGTATTAAATATGCCCCAAAAAAAGGACTCAATAAATTTGAAACATATGTTCGTGTACAAAAATTGATCAGAAAACTTAATATTAAGAAATATTATGCCCTTAACCCTGTAGAAAGGACCATTACCAACCACAGGTTTACCAGCTTAAGAAACAATTCCGTATTCAACCCCCATATATCCAACAACAAATATGTTGATCTATTCAAAAAATTGGTTACCACAGAATTGGAGCAACTACCAATTAAGAAGGTGTACGAACACAAGGACCTGAAGAGTGGAATGGATTTATTGGAAAAAAGAACGGACATAGTGGTCAGACCAGCAGACAAAGGGGGGGGGGGGGGTTGTTATACTTTCATTACAACAATATAAAGATGAAATGGGAAGAATATTGAGCGACACGGATACATATCAGTTACTTGATAGTAATCCCTCCAAACCCTTTAAGAACACATTGGAATGCATTATTAAATATGGAATTGATAAAGGATTTTTGAATAAACAGGAAGCAAAATATCTAGTTCCCATGGTTAGCAGGATACCTGTGATAAACTACTTACCCAAGATCCACAAGGATAGCACTAACCCTCCGGGTAGACCAATAGTGAGTGGTATTGAATCTCTGACATCTAGATTGGGAGAATATATAGATATCCATCTGCAACCCTTAGTGAAGAAGACTAGGGCCTATCTCAAGGACACTAAACACACTTTGCAACTTCTTAATGAGTGTACTGCACATGAGGATATGATTATGGCGACAGGTGACGTAGCCTCATTGTATACCAATATTGACCACAAGGGTGCCTTGAATGCGGTAGAATGGGCCTTGAAGAGGGAAGATTCAGCGGATGAGGGTTTTACTATATTCATTTTTGAAATGTCTAGAAATGTCTGATTATCTATTGGTCAGCATCGACACATTTGATTTTGTTTTTTGAATTATTTTGGCACGTAGCACTTTTTGTAGTCACCTATGTAGAATTATTTTAATCTAGCGCAGACACATTTGTATTTTTCAACACTTTTTTTTTTAAAAGCCAGATCTCCATAATAATGTTATTTTTTTTTATAGTATTTTTTTTTTCATCAAGATCTCCTGTTGTATTTTTTTTGTTTTTATTATTTTATAGTGACATGAGCATTCACTGTACTGTTCATTTAAGCACAAGAGACTCCATTTTGTTCTCACTGTTGAAATATATTCTGTAACCTTCACCTAACACACAGTCACATCTCCTACTAAACGCTCTCTACTCCCCCCTCCCTTCTCAATGTTTTATTTTTGAAATTGTTCTTTTCGCTAGCTTTTAATATTATATTTATATTTGTTAGCTTTTATAACATATTTATATTTGTTAGTTTTTAATAACATCTCACACCACCCCTTTCCATGTATAAAATAACATGTAATAACACATTTTGCCACTGAACGGACATTTTAAGCACAGTGATTGAGTCCTGTGAATCTGTTCCTGCAGCTGCAGTATTAACTTTGTTTTAGAGTCCCAATCAGAAATTTGTCATAACAATCTTGGCAAGTCAAATACCAGGAGTTTGGCAGAGTCTCCAGAAGGAACCGCGCTTCAATCGGGGTCAACGCAGACCTCAAATGCCGGCTAGGTAAGCTGCCCTTAAGCTTGCTATATTTCTGCCTTTCCTATGTATCCTATCTGTTGGTTCTCAAGGAAACCAGACCACTCTCGGACCTTTCTGGTTGGGTAACGTGTGTGTGTGAATGTGTATGTGTCCCCCTTCATGGGTTGGACTGTGTGTGGATAGGGAAAATCCTCTGCAGTTCCCTGTGTTGACTCCTTGTGGGCGACCTGGGTCAGAGGCGTATGGTAGGGTCAGCTAAAACTCACAGAGAAGAGAAGAGATGAGGAGGGTCTCTTAATGAGTGTTTTGTCTATTGTCATAAACCCCTTCTATCCAGGTAGATGAGTGGAGACTATTCTTGTAAATCTGCAGATTTGCTGTACTATTTGTTTTAGAGGCAAGAGGGTATAGGCACAAGCAGAGAAGACTGGTCAGTCATTATGGGCATTAAAATAATTAAGGGAATGAAGGGTGAGAGGCCTTCAGAAAATGCCCAGCGTAAGATGAGCGCTAGAGAATATATGAACCGAAGGTTCCGCCTATACTGAGCCCCTAGATAAATGGGTAGAAAGGACAAAGGGAACAGCTAAACCTTTAAAATCTGAAGGGACTTTTGATTTAAAAGTGTGGCAAACTTTTCTGCACAATTATGGCCCACTACTGTGCAGTGAAGGAACGTGGAGAATAGCTTGCACATGGGAGACAGAAGCTAAAGTAGCAAATCAAACTGGCTTGACGGAGATGTTTAATAAAAGTACTGCCCAAACTTACTATGTTTGGCCAGAAGACTCTGTAGAGGAGGACCCCCCACCTTATGTGGCTGCCAGTTTGGCTTTAAGGGGTTCACGCACAAAAACAAAAGAATTGGATTACATGGAACACACAAAAGATGAGCTATACAATATAGTAGAGAGCAGAGGTTTAACAGCCCCATATCAACCTACAAAGAGAGTTTTGGCTCGTATCCTAGAAACAGATGATTGGCATAAATCAAAAGGCACATAAGCAAAACTATATCTCTTTGAACTTTAAGGCTTTGGCCAGAGAAAGAGAGATAGAGTCTGAACTTCCGGAGCAAACCATAATTTTCAAATTGTGGCAGCAATATGAAGAGAGAAGAAAGAGAGAGGCCACCCCTTCTGCCCCTGGCACAGAGCAATCTGTTGCAGTTTATCCTGTCAGAACC
The DNA here is from genome assembly GCF_042186555.1 of Aquarana catesbeiana. Taxonomy (NCBI): domain Eukaryota; kingdom Metazoa; phylum Chordata; class Amphibia; order Anura; family Ranidae; genus Aquarana; species Aquarana catesbeiana. The sequence goes on from NC_133324.1 coordinate 957,317,156, forward strand.
CAATTAGTTTTTGAAGGAAATGCTGTTGACAGTAAGTCTCAAATTAAATGGCATGTACCTTTTAATCCTCAAGATATGAGAGCCATATTAGAGGGATTGGGAGATCCTAGAAATAATCCAATAGGGTTTGCAAACAAACTTAGCGCTGCACAGGAAGCATATGAGGCTTCTGCTACTGATATTCATCAGCTTCTTATTAAAGCAGTAGGAAGCAACATGTCTGGCTATATACTTAAAGAATGTGGTGCCAACGTCAAAAATCTAGGTAAGTTGGTTAGTGGACGGGAGGTTTGTGAGAAATTGAAGGAAAAATTGCCCCAAATATATGGACAAACCAGACATGCTGAATTTTTGAATGCTAAGCAAGGGAAAGAGGAAGCCGCAGGGGCTTATTGGAGGCGGTTAAGCGATATGGCTGAGGAAGCAGGCATTAAAATAGAGGAAGAGAAGGCGGGAGAAACTGCAAGTCCATCTACACAACTGGTGAAACAAAGGCTTCTTGATGGTTTAATACCCCAGTTGAAAGAAAAGTTGTTCACAGCAAGGCCTGAGGCAGGCAATATTTCTATTTGAGATGTCCTGCCTATCCTGGTATCCATAGAAAACAGGATTAACCAAAAAGACAGTAAACCCAAGGTTATGTACATGGGGAAGCAGAGAGCAAGAGGAACAGGCAAAGGCAATTTCAGAAATCATGGCAATCGGGGACCAATTATATGCTACAATTGTGATGGGGAAGGACACATAGCCAAATTCTGCCATCTTCCTGACTGTAGACTGGAAAGGAGCTTAGAGGCATCTCATGCTGATCCCAGTTCTCTGCCAAAAGCAGTGGATCAGGCATAGGAAAATGGCATGCCAGTATCAATCATGTTAAATAGGGGAGACAATGGTCCTGAGGCCAGAGCAAAAGTATTTTTACAAGAACTCCCCTATCCTGGAGGAGAAACAGAATTAACCTGTTTAATCGATACTGGTGCAAGCTGAAGTGTTTTTAATATAGAGGACTTACCTCCAGGATTATTATCTACAAATGTTATCTCTGGTGTTGGCCTAACCGGGACCTCTACTGATTTGGTTGAGTCCAAGTCACTTAAACTCAGGCTAGGACAGCAAACAGAAATTGCCACTAAAGTGTTAGTTTCAGACACAGTTCCTACAAATCTTTTGGGAGCTGACATTTTGAACCAAATTTTAGCAAACATACACTACACTCCTACATGAGTCCAAGTGGTCAGTAGTCTCTCAGAAGAAGTTTTAAATTCTGCCTGTGGAGTATTTTTAATCCAAGACTCTACTCCGCCATTTCCACCCGAATTGAAAGTGATTCCCGCTGAATTATGGGCCACCAGCAAATATGATGTAGGTCTGCTGGATTGCACCCCAGTCATGATAAAAATTAAACCAGGAGCCCATCTCCCACAGATTAAACAGTACCCACTGAGTATTGCTCAGACTGAGGGGATAAAGGATCAAATCACTCAACTGAAAGCAGCACGGGTTGTTGTATCCAATGAAGTCCCAAGTCAATACACCCCTGTTCCCAATTGCAAAGAAGCCAGACAAGACGGGTGGGCAGGTGACATACCGCATGGTGCATGATTTGAGAGCCATTAACAATATAATTGAGGCAGATACCCCGATCGTGCCCAACCCCCGCACTTTACTGAGTGGAATACCTGCCTCCAGCACCTGCTTTACAGTGATTGATCTTGCAAATGCTTTCTTTTCGGTGCCCCTGCACCCAGATTGCTGGCACCTTTTTTCATTTACCCACAATGCCAAAAAGTTAGCATGGACAAGATTGCCCCAAGGCTGTGTGAGTAGCCCCTCTGAATATAATACTGCGTTAAAGCAAGTATTGGACCAATGGTCCCCCTCTCGCCCAAACACAGTTTTGCTTCAGTACATAGACGATTTGCTTATTTGGTCTGATACAAAGGACATTTGTAGCAGAGAAACAGTAAGCCTTCTCATGTTTCTCTATAACAGTAACAACAAAGTTAGAAAAGATAATCTACAATACTGCCAAGAGAAAGTGATCTTCCTGGGTCACTGCATTTCACATGGAATCCGTCACCTAACCCCAGATCGAGTTCAAACTCTACAAAACTTTGAAAAGCCAAGAAATGTGCCTTCCTGGGGTTGGATATTGTAGGGACTGGATTCCAAATGCATCAGAACTTGTGGCTCCTCTATATGAGGCTACCACTAGAAACCCTTTCAAACTCACATGGGACAATGAATTGCAGATGAAGGAGCTTATTAAAATTTTGTCTGAAGCTCCCCGCCATTGGACTTCCTGACTATACTAAGACTTTCTCATTGTTCTGTCATGAAGTCAATGGATTTGCTGCAGGTGTACTCACCCAGCTACATGGAGACAAACAGAGGCCTGTGATGTATGTATCAGCCTCATTAGACCCTGTCATCAAAGGCTCCCCCAGTTGTATGCGAGCCATAGCAGCCTGCATTTTGCTGCTAGACAAAGTAACTGAGCTTGTACTAGATTCTGCTCTGATCCTGTATGTGCCACATGCAGTACAGGAAATCATGAATCAAGTAAATACCAGACATGTGTCTGCCAGTAGATTTGACAAGTACCAGTCTGCTCTTTTTGCTCCATCGAATTTAACAATCAAGCGATGTGTTACTTTAAATCCGGCTACTCTTATTCCTATAATTGATGAGGAAGATGCAACAAATGGTACTGATGTACAACCTGAGAGTTTTTCTCATGATTGGCTCTGATGGAGGTAGAAAGGGCCTCGGTCACACCAGCAAAAGATGAGCCTTTATCAGATTGTGACACACACTTATTCGGAGATGGTTCCAGATTTTACACTGATGATGGTCAGCCACACACAGGGTTTGCTGTAACCACTACAGACACCATTTTACATCAGGAAGCATTGAAACCCCAGATGTCAGCACAGGAAGTGGAGTTGTGTGCTGTAGTCAAAGCATGTCATCTCCTAGAGGATCAAAGGGGAAACATCTACACTGACATCAGATATGCATTTGGAATAGCTCATGATTTTGGGCTTGGAAAGCACAGAACTTTCTGACTAGTGCGGGGAAGCCAGTGAGACATGCAAAACTCATAGAGCGGCTATTTGAGGCTTTTCAGAAACCAGCAGAAGTTACCATCTGGAAGGTAAAAGGACATCCAAGGGGAAATGACATGACAGCCAGAGGAAATGCTTTAGCGGACCACGCAGCAAAGGATGCTGCCCTTATGGCATTTGGAGTCACACCCACTGTAGGGGTCGCCCAGGTAGCGGGGACAGATTCCCCTCATCAAGAGCTGTGGGATGAAGAAACTCTAATTCAGTTGCAGAACCAGGCCCCTGATGAAGAGAAGGATAAGTGGATCAAATGTAATGCTACTCAAAATCAGCAGGGCCTGTGGAGCGCTGACAACAGGTGGTGTCTACCCAGGAGTTTGTACCCAGTTTTAGCACAACTGGCACATGGCGTCAGTCACCTTCATGTCTCACTTGTGCTCTGTACAATGCAGGGAGGCCTGTCCATGTTCCCCAAAAGCATTCTCCTAAGCCAAATTTCCCTTTCCAAAGAATTCAAGTAGACCAAATTCAGATTACCAGAAAAGGCACCTATGAGTTCGCTTTAGTGTGTATTGACATGTTCTCAGGTTGGCCCGAGAGCTGGCCAGTAGCTAAAGCAAATGCAAAAATAACAGCAAAGAAAATTTTGAATGAAATAGTTTGTAGATATGGAGTTCCTGAAACTATTGAGAGTGACAGAGGAACCCATTTTACCGGGGAAGTAATGAAAGAGGTAATGGAAGCCCTTCACATACAGCAAGCTTTCCATACACCTTATCATCCACAAAGTAGTGGTAAAGTTGAGAGACTTAATGAAATTTTGAAAAACAGATGTGCAAAAATTAAAGCAGATACAGGAAAAGGATGGGTGGAAGCTTTGCCATTAGCCCTATATTCTGTACTAACTACCCCTAAACAACCACATGGGCTGTCCCCCTATGAGATTTTATTTGGAGGGTCACCCACAACAGGGCTATATTTTCCCCAACAGTTGCAGGCTTCTCACTCTAATCTGTTAGAATATGTTCAGATTTTGCAAAGAACATTGAATAAAATACATGAAGGTGTTTATAAATCTATCCCGACCCAGATTCTGTTTCAGGTATTCACAGAATCCAACCTGGTGACTGGGTAGTGGTCAAGCGACACGTCAGAAAGCCGCTAGAACCAAAGTTTGACGGAACACATTTGGTGCTTTCGACAACCAGTTCCGCTGTCAAGTTGGAAGGAAAGCCCACCTGGATTCACTCCAGTCACTGCAAGAAAATCCTGAAGTGATGATATCCTTTGAAAAAATGATGATGATGTTTCTTTTCTTTTTGTTGTTTGTGAGAACTGAGACATGGAAAAATAACCCTTTCATCCAAATGTTAAAATTGTATGCAACCCATAGCAAAGCTAGTAACTGCTGGGTGTGTTCTCACTTACATCCCCAAACAGGAACAATACCCATGATATCAATGCCTCTCAAATTCACTGATCTAAACAGGACCAGAATAAATGGCTCATACATCGTCTCCACAGCTAATGAGCACAGATCAGTAACTTTGATGGTTTCAAAACTGATAAACACTCCACAGATTTGTTTAAACATTACATTACTGTAAATTATAAACAAATTTATACCGCGCTGTCTATAAAAGAAATTAAAAAAAAACAAAAAAAACTAAAGCAGCTAGCACAGCAGTGGATAAAGTTGCAAAAATGACACATTGGGTGAAATGTGCAGCACTTATGTGATCATATAAACCATAACAAATAATATGAGTACAAAAAACGTGAATAATAATAGATGTGCTCAAAAATACTCCAAGCAGTCCTCTATTATGACATGTGATGTCTATAAACAGAGGAACTTGGACGTGTGATGTCCAAAAAAGAAAAAAGTCAGTGACAAGCTTCAATCATGTGTGGTGATAATCCTCAACCACATGTGGATATAATATAGTGACAGTCTTTAACTTCAAATATGTATGATGTAATAACAGTTGATAGTAGATCCACCACCAAAGACACCAGAAGCTGCTTACCAGAGGGATTGAACTCAAATAGGTGTACACCTAGTGAGTCAATCAAGCTTTGTGGTATAATATACCAAGGGGATCAGATGCTCTATCCAGATATGACCTCCAGATGGACCTCGGAACCTCGTAAGGTATAGATGGACTCAGTAGATATAGGCAGTCATCCCCATCATTAAAAGAAAGAGGAAGGCATATAGCGTAATTCCGTATGGAAATTTTAATACATAAAAAGCAAAGGAAATACACTCACGTGTAAAGCAGTAAAATCAAGCGCTTGTATAAAAGTGGTCTCAGCATATCCTCCCAACGTGTTTCGACTTAAAAGTCATCATCTGGGGTGCTGGACCACTGTACTGGCTGAGTATTTATAGATACTGGTTACCCCCATAACAAGTGGCAGCTCCGTCTGATTGAAAGTGCAAATTATGGAGATTACAGGGCAAACGTGGTGACGTCACCACGTTTGCCCTGTGAGGACGGGAGTGTTGTTTGAGTGCCGGCCGGCTCCATTTTCTCGCCTGTTTTTAACTTCTTTCATGTAAGTGCAATTTCTATTCGAATAAAGTGGATTATACAGTATTATACTATTGGGCATTTTTTACTTCATATGTACCGCTGAGTTTGGGCTTGACTGGCTAGGACGCATCTACGCTACTCCGGATAGGAGCCTGTGTATGCTCTATTCCATTTGCCTACTTTGTGAGGATGTCTGGTAAGCTGAATATCCCCTAGGATTCGCTGGGGTGTTCCTATCCTATCTGCACGCTTAGTTGTGTGACACTTTGCCTGTTTAATTTATCATCTGGTAAGCAGCATGTGCATGCGATAAGCTATCTGTCATTGGTTCCGTTTTTTTTCACGTTTTATTAAATACATTTTTTTGGGTGATTTGGTACAGTTGTAATATTTCCTGATTTGAGATTGGGGTTGCAATTCCTCTTACCTATTTCACCTCAATTCACTTTTTTTTGCATGATTGCACGTATTCACTCAACATCCATGGTTGCTGTGTCAACTTTGGATGATATATGATATTCATGATTTATCCTTTTTTGAGTGTTGCACATATTTTTTATTTTATTTTTTTATATTTTTTTGATTTTTTTGAGTTTTTCATATATCAGTATTACGCTATGCTTGTGTTATATATTTTTTGGATATAAATCTTAACGGACTGGACATATGAGACGAGTGTGATCATCTTGACTCGGCTGGATCATCATTGTAAAGGCCCAGGCTGGGTTTGAGCCACCCGCTCTTATTTGGCTTACATCTAGTAAGCGCAATATTTTGGTGTTTCCAGTCCCTGTGCTGTTTATCACTTATCACATTGGAGGAAAATTATATGTTATTCATTTATATTAATTTCACCTTCCTTATTTTTGTGGACATTCATATGGGACTGCACGGACTCTACTAAAGAATATTTTATTTATGCACTTTTTTAGCGCGGTTTTTTGTTTATTATCTTGTATTTGGTGTGCCACACTTGTAACCGCAGCTTTTTCTTCTTTTTCTTTGCCAAGCGCAGTTTTTTCTTTTTGAAAGCTAATAAAGGGTCTGGAGGATCTTAGTTATGAGGAAAGGTTGCGAGCACTGAACTTATTCTCACTGGAGAAGAAACGCTTGAGAGGGGATATGATTTCAATATACAAATACCGTACTGGTGACCCCACAATAGGAATAAAACTTTTTCGCAGAAGAGAGTTTAACAAGACTTGTGCCCACTCATTAAAATTAGAAGAAAAGAGGTTTAACCTTAAACTATGTAGAGGGTTCTCTACTGTAAGAGTGGCAAGGATGTGGAATTCCCTTCCACAGGCGGTGGTCTCAGCGGGGAGCATCAATAGCTTCAAGAAACTATTAAATAAGCACCTGAATGACCGCAACATAAAGGGATATACAATGTAATACTGACACATAATCACACATAGGTTGGACTTAATGGACTTAATGGACTTTTTCAACCTCATCTACTATGTAACTATGTAACTATGCGTGCTTCTCAAGCTACCGATTTTCTTATCCACAAACTCGAGGTCTGCGTTAGGGACCCGAATCTTCACAAACCCCAGCAGTTTCTCCATCGATGCCTTCCTTGCTGGTTTGTTGTGATATAATGGGTTTTTCAGCTCCCATAAATTGCGCATATCCCTGTATCTGTCTATGAATTCGCCGAGGAAGTCTGGGTCTTTAAATTTTTTCCTTTTTGCTGCAAGACCAAACAAAAGACAAAAACACTAATAGGCTAAACTCTCCTAATCTTATCCCAATATAGGCCTCAATCTAGAATCAGTATAGGCCACTCATGTCCCAAGTTAAAATGTTACCTTCGTTATTACGTTTGTCTCTTCCATTCCGCCTTCCTCCACACACAGAACGTAGGTACGACACACGCGTGTTTGCTTTATATACACTGCGCATGCGTGAAACTCTGCCCGAGTCGCCCGCCCCTGATGTTCTTTCTAGAATATTCCCATGGCGGAGACACAGCAGGAGCATAATAGCAGTAACGAGGAGGAGGAAAGCCCGGAGCAAAAAACTTCCCGATCCAGGAGGAGGAGATTTAAGGCCTCCAATATCCTTTGTAGAGATGGTGGAGATGGTGGACATATTGAAGAGGGCCGACTATGATGGGAAGTATGGACCGTACACCAACCCTAATGAGAGAAAGGCCAAGATCATGATTAAAGTTGTGAAGAGTCTGCGCTGGAATTTTTGGGGTAGGAAGATCCAAGGAGCAATTAAGGAAACGCTGGTCAGACCTCAAATTAAGGCAGCACAATCAGTACAGAAGGATCAAGAAAGTGCTTCTCAAAAGTAAGTAGCTGTCGTGTGTTACGATTATTATTATTACTTGCATGCTGCGCCATGTACTTTTCTTTACTGTTGGACAGTTTAAAATGGCTACTTTCATGTTCGGGGGCACAATAATCGGTCGTATTAAACACTGTTCGTTTGCAAATAAATACAATGTTTTTGCCAGATACAGGGTTAACTGCATTTAGTCATGATAATGTGTTTTCAAAGAAGTTTAGGACATTGTTGTCTAGATGTGTTTCAAACTAGAATGAATTACAAACTTGATTCAGCATAATGTAAGGAGAGGACGCTCAGCAGCTGGTTACACATCTGGACTCAGGAGCACTAGTGTGGGACACAAGAACAAACTTTTTAGGTTGGATAGTTGGGGTGTCTACATGTGTGAAACTTGTCCAAAAAAGTTAAGTATTCCAGCTTTGGTAGAGGAAAAAATAATGTCTTCAGTTTGGAACTCGGCCAAAACAGACGATTGTGCCCCACTTCCAAGCAATGTTTCATATTCCTGTTTCTGGACTCAAATATCTGTGTGCTAAGTATACCTTTTGTTTCATTCTCATAGAGGAGCAAAGACTCGGAAAATATGAGGACACCAGGGACCCCCCGCCCCCACCTCCTGAAGAAGGGGAGCAAAGGTCACAACCTGAGGATGTGGAGGAAGGAGATGTGGTGGATATTGTCACCACAACAGGTCAGTGTCAGACACCACAGATTCAGGTAATAGATGTATGCCTGCATATTTATAATACACGGTGTGTATTTTTATTTTAGGTGATGTTCAGGTTGTGGTACCAAAATCCAGTGATTTCACCAGTGACAGTGCCCAACGGATGATCCAGGAAATCATGTTTTGTAGTCAGGATTTGGACCTTATCAAAGAAAAAACCAAGGAGATTGAACAAAGACTAAAGAACATGATTGATGTACTAGGGAGAATTTAAATTTTAATACAGTTTAAAGCCAAATTTGGAAGATGCACACAGTTTGCCAACATGTGCTATCTGCCATCAGGGGATTTCAATGTACGTGTTTTGTGGGTGCAACCCCTCCCTCCCAACTCTAGTAGGTGAGAGGAAGTGGTTGCACCCCCAAAACACGTCCATTGATCCCCCATGATGGGAGATAGCACATGTTGACATTAGGTATGGGATCAGAAAGGAAATCCCCATTTTGGCTTTTACAGGGGTGACTTCACCCCATCTGATGAAGGCAATATCAAGACCCTTTTCACACTATAAAATGTCTGATATTGCCTTCTTTTTTGCAATGTTGAACTTTGTAAGTTCCAGAGTTGTGTATGTTATGTTTGTAAACATGCCAGTTTCTGTATTTTTTCAGAAATTTCAAGGTAAAACTGAAAAAAAAGATGTTTTTTTTTTACTGCCAAATATTTTATAAAATGCACATGTGAATGTGCACGGAGTAAAAGGTTTTATACTCAACGATGTGTGGCTTCTTCTTTCAATGCTCAATACCAGTTTTTTGTTAAGTCGGTGTTTACAGTGACAATGGGTGTTAGTTAATAATGGAAAAACCACTTGGCACTACAAGTGCACTAGGAGAACCTAGGAGACAGCTAAAAGAAACCCAAGCAGTAAATGAAAATCAAGATTTGATCTGATAAAAGAGAAAATTTATTCAAAATGTGCTGGCAAAGCAATGCCCCCCCCCCCACCTGTAAAATATTCTACATATTTTTCTCTCGCACTTCATGGGAGCCAGGACGGCCAGCTTCCAGGGCCTTTATTGGAGTTTCTGAAAGTCCGGCCTAAGGCCCAACTGAGGCAACATAATTAGGATTATTACACCAAGCCCCGCACAGCACGAACTCTACGACGAGTACGTACCCGCAACATGGCTTCAAAATGGTCGGCTGGTCAGAACGAACTAAACAGAACGCACTGAAGAACAGCAAGGCCTGTAAAGAGCAAGCTGAAAATCAGTAACGAGCAGACAAGAACGCACTGAAAAACAGAACTGACTTCACGCACTGAAAAGCAGTTACAAACCCACAAGCACGAACTGAACAGCAGTAAAACGATCCGAAAATGCAGGAGTCTGAAAAGCGCGAATCGTCTCTCACCAAACTTCTACTAACACCAGATAAACACGAGATTAGCATAAGGAGCCCAAAGGGTGGCGCGCTGGCTATCGAACTTCCCTTTTCTAGTCCCGTTGTACGTCACCACGTTCTGGATGGTCGGACGTTGGTGTGACCGTGTGTACGCAAGACAAGCTTGAGCGGAATTCTGTCGGATAAACCATCATAGCTTTTTCCGACCAGAATTTTGATCATGTATACGCGGCATTAGAGTGCCATAAAATATGTAAAAAAGATCCCGTTTCTCCACAACATATAAGGGAATGTGTCAGATAGAATTTAGATAACTTGAAGGGGGTGGGGTACCAATGATGGAGTGCCTTTTTGTAAAGTTTTCCAGCTGGCCTTGGTGAACGCTCCACCTATTTTGGTTTTCCATTTGTGCATAGTATTGGTTTGTAAAAAAGGTATTTTAGTTTAATAGACTGTAAAAGAGCACTATTCCTTTTTTATAGTGCTTATGATCATAGAACAATTAATATACATAGGAATGAAATTCAATATATGGAGGGAGAAGGTTTTTATGAAAAAAATAAAGTAGTCTCATGTTAGTAAATTAAAGTGTTGCTAAACCCAGGAGCCTGCATTCACCATATCTGGTCTCCACACAGTACACCGAACATAGAAATGCAATATTTTTAGTAAATATAAACTGCTAAATACCTTTTCTCATCAGCAGTATATAGCAGTCTTGTGACTTCTATCAGTGCCTGGTTAAAGCTTGTAGGAGGAGTTTTCATACTGCACTGGCTGTCGTATAAGGATGCAGAACCCCTGGCCATCTGTCTGGACAGTGCTGATTGGCTGTACACACCAAACTGAGCATGTGTAGACTGACTCCACTAACTCTGTCTTATCCGGACATGTTTTGGGGGCAATGCATGAAGAGGAGGACCTGTGCATACAGGATCAAACAGCCTTTTTACATAATACAGAGGATTAATCCCTGAGGTTCCACAGTGGTTATAACAAACAGATTTTACTGCATATACAGACTGATTTTACTGTTGTGAGTCGAGTAACACTTTACATTTTGTGCATAATGTTTTGAAAGTGTTAAATGCTTGGTTAGAGAATAGTTGTCTTAATAAAGTCAGACCCTTGGTGTTCCAATGGCAAAGGTGCAGCTTAGGGATGAGCTGATGCAGTAGGTCAATAGGGAGGTTGATCCTCTGTAGAGATAAATAGGTAAGTGGTAATGAAGTTTGGGACCAAACTGCTGGGTATCCTGACCTGGGGGGGTGGTTATCTTAGTTTAATTGCCATCATTGTTGTTTTGGGTTTTTATCAATGAAGAAGGAAGACCCTATAAGGGGCCAGGTTTTGTCTGGTGTTGAGTTCCATCAAAAGCGGAGTTTGTCTAGGATGGTAGCTTTATAATAAGGGATGTGTTTGGTAACCCCATGCCTCTATCTGTGTCTAAGCATAATATTAAGCATACATCTAGGAGGTGTATTACCCCGTACATATTGTGTTATAAGACATTGAATTGACATTGTAATGGAAATTTGTAAGTTCTGTATATAATTGTATTGTATTTTGTATGTATTGCACACTGCCCTCACTGTGCACACAGCACTAATAATGTTTTCAGTAAATGTTTACATTCTTTCGAGTCCTGATTAGAATAAGCCTGCCTATGTAACGCCCCTTGTTACCATAAATGTACAATTGTAATATTAATGTGATACCTACGTAATCATGTGCATAAAAACCTTCAATTGCGTCATAATAAGGCAGAACAGTTATTTGGAAAGATGCTGAGCGTATCTTTTGTGTCTGTTCCCTACTGCAGTAGTTATTATTAATTTGGAACCACTAATCAATATGAGGATAGGAGTTGCCTATCATCAATTTAACCAAGTCAGCATGGCGAGCCAGCCAGGAGGGGATTCCAGGTGACCCTGAGTATCCGAAACGAGGAGCTTGAGACGATCCGGGAATTTCTGATAATCAGCCGGCTGAGGTAAGCCTTTTGCTTACATTTGAGTTATCAGACTTCCTTGATCGGTAAGGCATTTTCGGGACAAAGGGTACCTATTTTACTCCCCTTAATCGAACTGGATTGATTGATGGTTATATGTTATGTTGTCCCTGTCTATTGTCCATTGGAGTGTTATAGATAAGAAATGGAAGAATAGTGTTGTTCACAGGTATATGTAGTAAATCTGCTAGATAAAGTAGTTTAGAGGCAAGAGGGTATAGCACAAGTAGAGAAGAGAGAAGACTGGCCAGTCATTATGGGCATTGAATTAAGTAAGGGAATGAAGGGTAAGAGACCCTCAAAAAAATGCCCAGCGCAAGAGGAGCGCTATATATGAACCAAAGGTGCGGTTCCGCCTATACTGAGCCCCTAGATTAATGGTTAAAGTGTACAGGGATCCACAATGGGTAACTGGGTTACCAAAGGCCATAGGGACTAAGAATCATGCAGAGTAAACAGCTAGAGAAACAGCTATCTATGTGAGCAGAATGGATCAAGGCTGACATTAACACTAGACAGAAAGGGACATTTTCATGTTAAGTTGTGGGATGAGTTTGGGGTCAGGCACTATAACTATTAGAGTCAGAAACAGAGAAATGAGAATTAAAACAGAATACTTTATATGTTGTCAGAGAGAGAAGATGGTCTGATCATAGAAGCTAGATATAAAAGATATCTGAACAAAATAAGGAATGCAGAATTTATGCAGGGAAATATATGAGAGTTAAAAGAAATTGAGAGAATGATATGCGTGTGTTGTCTACAAATGGGAAAAAGTAAACGATTTTAGAGAGATATTGGTGTATGTGTGTGCGAATGCTGGGACCTTTAGTTCTATCCCTTGTGTGTGTCATGTACACAGATGTGACCCCCTCCTTTGTGCTCTCCTGAAAGAATGTCCCTGAGAGGTCAGTGATAAGCTGGAAGGACACCATGCCAATTTCTGTTTTTTAGACAAAACATTTATAACAAAATGTGCCGGGTTAAGGAATCTAATGGTAAACAATGTGATCACAATTATTTTGAATCTGTTTTCCAAACATGGTAAAATGAAGGTTACATTTAACCGTGTATTACACAAATTGAATATCCTTTGATAGTGGAAACAGTGCATTTAAAAAAGGGAAATTAAGTAAAATTAAGTAATAATGAGTATTAATTTCTAATATGAGTTTAACAATTTTATTAATAATATAGATATATTGAAACTGGTTTAGACAACCTTTGGTTGGAAATTAAATTCAGGTTATTGGGGAAATTTGTAATGAATGGGATTAGTTTAGATTAAGATAACAATTTTGTAATTTTACATTTATACAATAAGCCCTTATTGAGAGAAAAAAAAAAGATTAAGATGAGGTTGTTATTTTGGAATAAAGCTGCCATAATATTTAACAAAGCCAAGATGGATGGAATACATAAGAAGTTTTTCTACAAAAATGAAATTTTAAGGTTTTTGATGATAACTTGATGTGCGGTCCATGATGTAAGAGTAAAATAAATAACATTTAAATATAACAGACCCATCACATCAAGTCCACACACCCTGTTAGGATAGATGCCACCTGCAGCCAGTTATTTTATAGTTTTTGATGCTTTCTGGTCCATCATACAGATTGTTGATCCTTTTGTTTTATTTATTTTTATTTTTGAAATCCAAAGCAGAATGTGTGGATTGTGAAATGATGTGCCCCTTTTTCTTGTAAGTGCAGTGGTATAAGCAGAAGAATATTTTGGATTTATGGACATCTCTCCATGACCGCAGGGTATTGTTATCATTTATTATAATATTGCCAGGAAAAAGTTGTGTTTTGAAACATGAAACTGGAGTTCTTACACAAATAGCATGATAGAAAACAAGTCATTGTAATATATTTATGTAGCTGGACCCAGTAATGAAGGGTTCACCCCGATATATCAGAGCCGCAGCTTTTATGCAAAGGTGCTATTAGACAAAGTTAGATATTGTTTTGGTCAAACATTTAATTTTTAAGGGTCCGACATTCTGTGCAGCAAATATACAGCTAACTAAATGTCTGTCTAATGAAAGGTTTAAAATATGAGTTTGTTTATGTACAAATCTAACAATGAAAAATGTGGACATTTGAATCCAGCCACCTTATTGCCTCTATTGGAGGAGGCTGGAGACAAAGGAAGACACATGTGTTAAATTGATGTAGGAATCATCTGCTGTGAGCCCAGTGCAGGACACACTCCCTGAAGACCCAGATATTACATTTTCTGTAGATTTGAGTATGCAGTTTATCACCCAGAAGGATACTCTGTATTCAAAGTCATTGGATCCTTTTTGCCCAGCTCAAGAAGCAGAGCTCCATGTTTTAGCAAAGCCTGTGAGCTATAAAAAGAGTGTATATTTATATAGATAGTCGAGATATAGAGAGCTTTTGGTTCCATTTAAAGGGTCAGAAGTTTGTTTTTACTTCGGCAGGTAAACCAACCAAGCATGCCAAGTTAATTTGATCGGCTGTTTTCAGCCTTCCAGGTTCTTGCTGAGGTAGCCATATTAACTTTCACACATGGAAGCAGACCAGGTGACTAAGGAGTAGGGATGAGCTTCAAGTTCGAGTCGAACTCATGTTCGACTCGAACATTGGCTGTTCGCAAGTTCGCCGAACAGCGAACAATTTGGGGTGTTCGCGGCAAATTCGAATGCCGCAGAACACCCTTTAAAAGTCTATGGGAGAAATCAAAAGTGCTAATTTTAAAGGCTAATATGCAAGTTATTGTCATAAAAAGTGTTTGGGGACCTGGGTCCTGCCCCAGGGGACATGGATCAATGCAAAAAAAAGTTTTAAAAACGGACGTTTTTTCAGGAGCAGTGATTTTAATAATGCTTAAAGTCAATCAATAAAAGTGTAATATCCCTTTAAATTTCGTACCTGGGGGGTGTCTATAGTATGCCTGTAAAGGGGCGCATGTTTCCTGTGTTTAGAACAGTCTGACAGCAAAATGACATTTTGAAGGAAAAAACTCATTTAAAACTACCCGCGGCTATTGCATTGCCGACAATACACATAGAAGTTCATTGATAAAAACGGCATGGGAATTCCCCAAAGGGGAACCCCGAGCCAAAATTACAAAAAAAAAATGACGTGGGAGTCCCCCTAAATTCCATACCAGGCCCTTCAGGTCTGATATGGATATTAAGGGGAACCCCGGCCAAAATTTAAAAAAAAAAATGACGTGGGGTTCCCCCTAAATTCCATACCAGACCCTTCAGGTCTGGTATGGATTTTAAGGGGAACCCCGCGCCAAAAAAAAAAAAAAAAAACGGCGTGGGGTCCCCCCAAAAATCCATACCAGACCCTTATCCGAGCACGCAACCTGGCAGGCCGCAGGAAAAGAGGGGGGGACGAGAGTGCGGCCCCCCCCCCCTCCTGAACCGTACCAGGCCACATGCCCTCAACATTGGGAGGGTGCTTTGGGGTAGCCCCCCAAAACACCTTGTCCCCATGTTGATGAGGACAAGGGCCTCATCCCCACAACCCTGGCCGGTGGTTGTGGGGGTCTGCGGGCGGGGGGCTTATCGGAATCTGGAAGCCCCCTTTAACAAGGTGACCCCCAGACCCCGGCCCCCCCCCCTGTGTGAAATGGTAAGGGGGTACAAAAGTACCCCTACCATTTCACGAAAAAAGTGTCAAAAACGTTAAAAATGACAAGAGACAGTTTTTGACAATTCCTTTATTTAAATGCTTCTTCTTTCTTCTATCTTCCTTCATCTTCTGGTTCTTCTGGTTCTTCTGGCTCTTCTGGTTCTTCCTCCGGCTTTTCTCGTCCAGCATCTCCTCCGCGGCGTCTTCTATCTTCTTCTCCTCGGGCCGCTCTGCACCCATGGCATGGGGGGGAGGCTCCCGCTCTTCTCTTCTTCTTTTCTTCTCTTCTTCTCTTCTTCATTTTCTTCTCCGGGCTGCTCCGCAATCCATGCTGGCATGGAGGGAGGCTCCCGCTGTGTGACGGCGCTCCTCGTCTGACAGTTCTTAAATAACGGGGGGCGGGGCCACCCGGTGACCCCGCCCCCCTCTGACGCACGGGACATGACGGGACTTCCCTGTGGCATTCCCCGTGACGTCACAGGGAAGTCCCGTCAAGTCACCATACGTCAGAGGGGGGCGGGGTCACCGGGTGGCCCCGCCCCCCCGTTATTTAAGAACTGTCAGACGAGGAGCGCCGTCACACAGCGGGAGCCTCCCTCCATGCCAGCATGGATTGCGGAGCGGCCCGGAGAAGAAAATGAAGAAGAGAAGAAAAGATGAAGAGAAGAGCGGGAGCCTCCCCCCCATGCCATGGGTGCGGAGCGGCCCGAGGAGAAGAAGACAGAAGACGCCGCGGAGGAGATGCTGGACGAGAACGCCGGAGGAAGAACCAGAAGAACCAGAAGAACCAGAAGATGAAGGAAGATAGAAGAAAGAAGAAGCATTTAAATAAAGGAATTGTCAAAAACTGTCTCTTGTCATTTTTAACATTTTTGACACTTTTTTCGTGAAATGGTAGGGGTACTTATGTACCCCCTTACCATTTCACACAGGGGGGGGGCCGGGATCTGGGGGTCACCTTGTTAAAGGGGGCTTCCAGATTCCGATAAGCCCCCCGCCCGCAGACCCCCACAACCACCGGCCAGGGTTGTGGGGATGAGGCCCTTGTCCTCATCAACATGGGGACAAGGTGTTTTGGGGGGCTATCCCAAAGCACCCTCCCAATGTTGAGGGCATGTGGCCTGGTACGGTTCAGGAGGGGGGGGCCGCACTTTCGTCCCCCCCTCTTTTCCTGCAGCCTGCCAGGTTGCGTGCTCGGATAAGGGTCTGGTATGGAATTTAGGGGGAACCCCACGTCATTTTTTTTTTTACATTTTGGCCGGGGTTCCCCTTAATATCCATATCAGACCTGAAGGGCCTGGTATGGAATTTAGGGGGACTCCCACGTCATTTTTTTTTTTGTAATTTTGGTTCGGGGTTCCCCTTTGGGGAATTCCCATGCCGTTTTTATCAATGAACTTCTATGTGTATTGTCGGCAATGCAATAGCCGCGGGTAGTTTTAAATGAGTTTTTTCCTTCAAAATGTCATTTTGCTGTCAGACTGTTCTAAACACAGGAAACATGCGCCCCTTTACAGGCATACTATAGACACCCCCCAGGTACGAAATTTAAAGGGATATTACACTTTTATTGATTGACTTTAAGCATTATTAAAATCACTGCTCCTGAAAAAACGGCCGTTTTTAAAACTTTTTTTTTGCATTGATCCATGTCACCTGGGGCAGGACCCAGGTCCCCAAACACTTTTTATGATAATAACTTGCATATAAGCCTTTAAAATTAGCACTTTTGATTATTCATGTTCGTGTCCCATAGACTTTAACGGTGTTCGCGTGTTCGAACTAACTTTTTTCCTGTTCGCATGTTCTGGTGCGAACCGAACAGGGGGGTGTTCGGCTCATCCCTACTAAGGATGCTGCATTTACAGCCCCGGACACTTGATGGGTCTGTGCAACTCACAGATTCCACCCTAGTTTTGGCCCAGTATAGCTGGGATTAATAATTCAACTTTAAGGACCCCAGAACGAGAAGAACAAGTGGTCCACAGGGGGCAACTTCTTATGAAATAGGACTTTGGAAAAGGTGATTATTTATGTCTGCCAGCCACTCTTTTCCCTTCAGCTTGACACATGGACCGTGTCATCAGTCACAAGAAGTTATGGCTGCCTTAGTAAATGAGCATGGGATAGAGCCAGGATTCTCCACCGTTGTTTTTATAACATACCACTTCTTGTTTTACCTGTTACCAAAGGTGTTACCAAAAGCTGAACATCCCTTCCAGAGATTACAAAAAGATATATCCAGATGCCCAAGTCAGGATCTTACGAGTATGTATTTTGTCTGTATGGAGATGTTTTCTGGATGTCCAGTGGCAAATGCTACTGCAAAGGCCACAGTAAAAAGTGTTATCAGAAATAGTTTGTAAATATAGAGTGCAGAAAGTACAGAGAGTAACAGAGGAAATCATTTTTTATAGGAGAGTCCTTAATAGAAGTTTTGAGGTTTTATTTTTACACCCCCTACTGTCTACAATGTAGCGGACAAAGTAGAGTAAGAAACTAGAAAACTTTTGCCTGAATGTTTTCTTATATTTTATGAAGCCTCTAAGGGGGATGTTGGACTCTCTCCCTATGGGATTTCGTTTGGGAGTGTGTTACTCACTTGCATATATTTTGTTTCAGCAGCTGAAGTCCTCCATTCGGATCTCACAGAGAATGTTGCTGATCTTTTAAGGTTTTTTGACAAACTCAGTTATGTGTTTTCTCCCCAATTCCAGATCCTAAAAGTTTGAATGGATCTAAAACTAAAGCCAGGTGACTTGTGGATTGTTAAGAGACATTTATATATAAGGAAATGTTTGGAGACTCAATACAGCATCTATTTCATGTACAGTTTTTGCAAAACTTGAAGGAAAAGTCACCTGGATCCACACCAGACACTGCAAAAATGACTAAATTAAAGAAATCTCTGTGTTTGATTTCTTTCCCTCTTGTGATCACAGTCTAGGGTACTTTTTGATTCAATTACTTTAATTGTAAGGGATATATATATTTGAAAAGTCGTTTAGCCATGTTGAAGTCATATTTGTCTTTTGTACATCTTCCATTTTATGTAGAATTGTCTGTGTTCACATATGCTGATAAGTCAGCACGCCAACAATTAAGCTAGAAGGCCATTCTGGCCACAGGAGTGTACAGCCAGTACTCTGTAAATATGTCTTATCAATCATTTGTTTTTCACAATGAAAAGTCATTTTGTAATGAAAAAGTTGCTCAGCTATTATTTTCTCCACAATGGAGTTTTTTGCCTCTTTGGCCAGGACTACCTCCACCTAAGTGTGTGGAGGTTCCAGGTTAAAGGTGATAGCAGGTATGGTTAGTGATCAAAATATTGATCAAAAGAGGGGAGACTGTAATGGAAATTTGTAAGTTCTGTATATAATTGTATTGTATTTTGTATGTATTGCACATTGCCCTCACTGTGCAACAGCACTAATAATGTTTTCAGTAAATGTTTACATTCTTTCGAGTCCTGATTAGAATAAGCCTGCCTATGTAACGCCCCTTGTTACGATAAACCTACAATTGTAATATTAATGTGATACCTACGTAATCATGTGCATAAAAACCTTCAATTGCGTCATAATAAAGCAGAACAGTTATTTGGAAAGATGCTGAGCATATCTTTTGTGTCTGTTCCCTACTGCAGTAGTTATTATTAATTTGGAACCACTAATCAATATGAGGATAGGAGTTGCCTATCATCAATTTAACCAAGTCAACATAAAATATGATGGAGAGAGAGGAATAGTAATGGTTGTGAATTGTAATTCTTCTGAAATTTAGTGGTGAGATTTTAGTGCTGGGGTATGTGAAGGCTTAATATTTGTGATTTAATTTTGTTCAGTGTACGCTTAGAGAAAAGACTAAACTGGGAGAAAGTATATTGTATTTCTTGCAGGGACATATTAGGGTTGGAGACTATGAGGATAAAAACAGCCGCAAATAAGCCTTTATGTGTTGTGTAATGGTATACCTGAAATGTGAGGGTTATTTCTTATCTGCTATGATAGAGGCACCATAATCAAATCAAATACTATAGGTGATAAGGGGCACCCTCGCCTAGTTCAATTTGTAATGTAAAGGTCTTTAGTAAGTGTAGTGCTGGTAGATTTGCAATCTACCGCATGTTAGGTAAATTTAGTAAATTGTGTGTTAGGAAGGTTAAAAGTTCGCCTCTGTTCCAGCTTCGCTGTTACCACTGGTCAGGGTTGGAAAGGCAATGTGTTGAAGCGTATGGATGCTCTTCTGTCCCAGAGACAACTCGGTGGAGGTGGTCCTCCGAGTTGCATTCTGGGCGAGGGTATTTATGGGACAGATGCAAAATTTTGGGGTTCGTTTTACAGCCAGCTGCTGGCCCTATTGGCCGACAGGTATGCGTTAAGGAGCTACCTCATGGTCCTCCATCCGGGAGGCCCATGATACAGCGGCGCAGGGGTGGATCCAGAGGCTTGTCTGGAGCCTACCACCGCGGCCGAGGAATGGTCCTGAGCTGTCGGTCCCGTGTGACGAAGCTGGACAACCGAGGAGATCCCAGGGGAGGACCCGTCTTGGAGAGATCACGCAGCTTGCTGGTCTATAGAGGGGCCTGGTGAATCGGTTGGAGGACGTATCCAAAAGTAACTATACAGCATAGTGTTGCCGGCTCGGCTTAAAGGTTCAAGCACTGTGACTGACTTTCACTATAGCAAAGCTATACATCCTGTGGCAGAGGATCGTACGGATTTTATTCCCAAACCAAGTCTGTGGCAGAGACTTTGATTCGTGCTGCGTTCTGGCTGCTAGACCAGTGAGAGAGGCCTATCCAGACGAGCAAGGAGTGTGTCCCACGAGGGGAGCGCATTTCAAATAGTATTTGAATTATACCAAGACCTTTTGCCAAGAGAACCCTTTCAGAAAATATTTGAGTTTCTCCTTCGAGTTTCCTTTCTACCTCCTTCCTGCTACTTCCTAAGTAGTTTTTTAATAAAGCATTGAAAACGTACTCCAGTGTTGGTGCGTGTGTCGTTCAGAAGTAAACTCAACGGAACCCTAGACCCGGTGACGAAACAGAGAGAAGCAAAGTGAAGGTAACAAGCCCGCTTAAACCAGCAGCTCCACCGTGAGTTAGTGCTACATAAGTATGCCTGATGTGAAGACTCTTGCTGAGGGACAAGAATACGGGGACATGATAGCAGAAAATAGCCACCCAATGATACCAAATGTTTGGAGGACTGCCTTTAGGAATCCCCAGTGGACCAGTGTTATTGAATGTTATTAATGAGGGCAATCGGTGTTCTAGTTCCAAATGATACTCGCTAGTGATGAGCTTCGAGTTCGAGTCAAACTCATGTTCGACTCGAACATTGGCTGTTTACCAGTTCGCCAAACAGCGAACAATTTGGGGTGTTCGCGGCAAATTCGAATGCCGCGGAACACCCTTTAAAAGTTACATAGTTACATAGTGGGGGAGGTTGAAAAAAGACACACGTCCATCAAGTCCAACCTATGTGTGTGATTATGTGTCAGTATTACATTACATATCCCTGTATATTGCGGTCATTCAGGTGATTATCTAATAGTTTCTTAAAGCTATCAATGCTCCCCGCTGAGACCGCTCTGGAGTTGATCCCCCTTTTAATGCATGCCAATATTCTGTTTGCTTTATTAGCAGCAGCTTGGCATTGCATGCCATTGCTGAGCCTATCATCTACTAGGACTCCCAGGCCCTTTTCCATCCTAGATTCCCCCAGAGGTTCTCCCCCCAGTGTATAGATTGCATTCATATTTTTGCCACCCAAATGCATTATTTTACATTATTCTACATTGAACCTCATTTGCCACCCCATTATTTGTTCAGGTCTTTTTGCAAGGTTTCCACATCCTGCGGAGAAGTTATTGCCCTGCTTAGCTTAGTATCGTCTGCAAATACAGAGATTGAACTGTTAATCCCATCCTCCAGGTCGTTTATAAACAAATTAAATAGGATTGGTCCCAGCACAGAACCCTGGGGAACCCCACTACCCACCCCTGACCATTCCCCATTTATCACCACCCTCTGAACACGCCCTTGTAGCCAGTTTTCAATCCATGTACTCACCCTATGGTCCATGCCAATGGACCTTATTTTGTACAGTAAACATTTATGGGGAACTGTGTCAAATGCTTTTGCAAAATCCAGATACACCACGTCTACGGGCTTTCCTTTATCTAGATGGCAACTCACCTCCTCATAGAAGGTTAATAGATTGGTTTGGCAAGAACGATTCTTCATGAATACATGCTGATTACTGCTAATGATATCGTTCTTATTACTAAAATCTTGTATATAGTCCCTTATCATCCCCTCCAAGAGTTTACATACTATTGATGTTAGGCTAACTGGTCTGTAATTCCCAGGGATGTTTTTTGGGCTCTTTTTAAATATTGGTGCTACATTGGCTTTTCTCCAATCAGCTGGTACCATTCCAGTCAATAGATTGTCTGTAAAAATTAGGAACAACGGTCTTGCAATCACCTGACTGTGTTCCCTAAGTACCCTCGGATGCAAGCCATCTGGTCCCGGTGATTTATTAATGTTAAGTTTCTCAAGTCTAATTTTAATTCTGTCCTCTGTTAACCATGGAGGTGCTTCCTGTGTTGTGTCATGAGGATAAACACTGCAGTTTTGGTTACTGAAGCCCCCCCGATTCACTCGTGAAGACTGAGAAGAATAAATTCAATACCTTTGCCATCTCCCCATCCTTTGTAACCAGATGTCCTTCCTCATTCTTTATGGGGCCAATATGGTCTGTCCTCCCTTTTTACTGTTTACATACTTAAAGAATTTCTTGGGATTTTTTTTGCTCTCCTCCGTTATGTGTCTTTCATGTTCTATCTTAGCTGTCCTAATTGCACCCTTACATTTCTTATTGCATTCTTTATAAAGTCTGAATGCTGAGGATGATCCCTCAACCTTGTATTTTTTGAAGGCCTTCTCCTTTGCTTTTATATGCATTTTTACAATGGAGTTAAGCCATCCAGGATTTTTGTTCGCTCTTTTAAATTTATTACCCAGTGGGATACATTGGCTTATGCCCTTACTTAATATGCTCTTAAAGCAAACCCATCTCTCCTCCGTATTCTTTGTTCCTAATATTTTATCACAATTTATGCCTTTTAGCAAGGTTTGTAGTTTAGGGAAGTTGGCTCTTTTGAAATTCAGTGTCTTTGTGTTCCCTTCATGTTTCCTATTTATGTGATTTATACTGAAACTAATTGACCTGTGATCGCTGTTACCTAAATTGCCCCGTATTTCCACATCCGTGATCAGGTCTGTATTGTTGGTAATCAGTAGATCCAGTAATGTATTATTTCTAGTTGGTGCGTCTACCATCTGACCCATAAAATTGTCCTGCAAGACATTAAGGAACTGGCAAGCCTTAAATGAATGCGCGGTTCCCTCCGCCCAGTCTATGTCTGGATAATTAAAATCCCCCATTATGATAACACTTCCCATCCTTGCTGCTAATCCAATTTGTGATAGGAGATCTGTCTCCACTTCCTCCCTCAGGTTAGGGGGCCTATAGCATACTCCCAGTATTATTTTCCCCTTAGCTTCATCCCTTTGGAGCTCTGCCCATAAGGATTCCACCTCCTCTCTAGCTCCCTCAGTGATGTCATCTCTCACATTCGCTTGTACATTATTCTTGATATATAGGCATACCCCTCCCCCTTTTTTACCCTCTCTATCCTTGCGGTATAGGGTATACCCTTGAATGTTTGCCAGCCAATCATAAGAGCTGTTGAACCAGGTCTCTGAAATTCCCACAAAATCCAAATCCTCCTTGTACAACAGTATCTCTAGTTCACCCATCTTGTCCGCCATGCTCCTGGCATTGGTGAACATGCCACATAGTTTAGACCGGTCGCATATTGTCCTCGTATTGGGTGTTTGAAGATTGCAACTAGGACTTGGTACTATACTCACCTTGTGTTTTTGTGCTTTGGTTAACCTACCACTAATGCCCCCAATACTACCCTCTGGAATATCTTCCGCGCTGGCTATCACTGTCTCTGGACCCTCCCCCCCATCGCCTAGTTTAAAAACCCCTCTAACTTTTTGGCCATCTTCATTCCCAGCAGATCTGCACCCTCCTCATTTAGGTGCAGTCCATCCCTTCTATAGTACCGGTTACCGACTGAGAAGTCGGCCCAGTCCTCCAGGAACCCAAACCCCTCCTTACTACACCAGCTCTTCAGCCACTTGTTTACTTCCCTAATCTCCCTCTGCCTTTCTGGTGTGGCTCGATGTACCGGTAGTATTCCTGAGAATACTACCTTGGAGGTCCTTTTCCTCAATTTAGCACCTAAGTCCCTAAAATCGTTCTTTAGGACACTCCATCTGCCTCTGACTTTGTCATTGATGCCAACGTGCACCATGACAGCCGGGTCTTCCCCAGCCCCTCCCAGTAATCTGTCCACAAGATCCGTGATGTGCCGAACCCGAGCGCCCGGTAGACAACATACTGTTCGGCGCTTCAGGTCTTGGTTACATATTGCCCTCTCTGTCCTTCTAAGAATTGAGTCCCCTACCACCAGAATCTGTCTTTTCTTTCCCTTTGCTGCCCCCCCCCCCCCCACTCTCACTGGAGGAGTTCTTCCCCTGGCAGCTAGGAGAGTCCCTCATCTGCAGCAGTGCTGGTCCCTGACTGGTTTTACCAATGTCACTCAATGGAGCGTACTTATTGGGATGCTCCAGTCCTGGATCGGCCTCTCTGGCACTTCCCCCTCTACCCCTCCTGACTGTCACCCAACTACTCTTTGCTAGTGCCTGCACCTCTTTGTCTCCACCCCTCTCTGTGCTGGCCCCAGCCGGCACCTGCTGTGTACGTTCCTGGCTCACCTTTAGTATGGAGGGACTTCTCAGTGCTGACAGTTGCTTCCCCAGATTCAGAACCTGGGCTTCCAGGGAAACAATGTGCTTACATTTTGCACAGCAGTATTCGCCCTCGATCGGATGATCAAGGAACGCATACATGCGGCAAGATGTACAAAGAGTCGCCTCTCCACACCCGCCGGGCATCGTACCTATTAAATTTAGTGAGGATTTGGGGATTTTACCCTGTCCAAATTACCTAACAGCTAGCTTCCTGGCACTAATACTCAAGACAATACACAGGTACACAACAAGACAATACACAGGTACTCACAGACCTACGTGCCATCTCAGAACAGTCGCAGACCTACGTGCACTCGCAATACTCGTGTATTGTGTACTGTATACTTAAGTACTAACGATCCACACACACTACTCAGACAACATTCAGATACTCACACTACACTACACTGCATTCAGATACTCACAGAAACTCTGTTTTTTAACTCCCACTTATACCAGCTCCACTTACACAAAGTTCCACAGCCTCAGACTGAGCACGCTCAGACTGAGTCCTACACCCAGTTAAATAAGCACCTGTGAGCAATTAACCACCCCCCTTAATTGATAGACTGAAGGAACCAGAGAAAAAAAAAAAGCTATTTAAAAAAGTGACAGAAAAAGGCAAATGAAAAACTAAAAGGAAAAGCCCCAAAAATGCAACCCAGCAAACCCAGCAAACAACAAGCAAGACTTATTCACTCTATAACTCTGGTTTTTAACTCCCACTTATACCAGCTCCACTTACACCGAGTTCCACAGCCTCAGACTGAGCACGCTCAGACTGAGTCCTACACCCAGTTAAATAGGCACCTGTGAGCAATTAACCACCCCCCTTAATTGATAGATTGAAGGAACCAGAGAAAAAAAAAAAAGCTATTTAAAAAGTGACAGAAAAAGGCAAATGAAAAACTAAAAGGAAAAGCCCCAAAAATGCAACCCAGCAAACCCAGCAAACAACAAGCAAGACTTATTCACTCTATAACTCTGGTTTTTAACTCCCACTTATACCAGCTCCACTTACACTAAGTTCCACAGCCTCAGACTGAGCACTTCCACAGCCTCAGACTGTCATTCAAAGTGTGACAGCGCTGAAAGCTGAAAAATGGCCTGGCCAGGAAGGGGGTGAAAGTGCCCGGTATTGAGGTGGTTAAACAATTTTGCTCGTCTTGCAAAACGCTCTCAAACCAAGTTACTCTCAAACCAAGGTTTTACTCTATATGTAAAATTGTGTAATACATTTGAAAAAAGAAAATGGGATTGGGAAAGCAGTGTTTTTTCCAACCAACATAGAAACCATATGAGACCAGAAGGTCTCGGACTCAGTCTACCTCTGTCAGGATCCAAAAATATGAGGGATAATATGGTGAAAGAAACAACTGAAAAACAGCGTGATAAAAAACACTGCTTAGATTGGAATTAATCCGACAAAAATGGTAAGGAGTAGAGACTGAGTGGGGGAGAATCATGGTGGCATAAGGGGTGGGCAGCCACTAAAATTTATAGAATTAATCTTAAATGTGCAGCAAGTATGTAAAAATACTAAAGTAAAAAAAAAAAAACAACCTAGATAAACAGCGAGCAGCTGTAATAATGTAAAAAAGGAAAACATGAGATTCATATTTAGGACACTAGGTGTCAGTAAAGATCTGTGTAAGTTCTCCAATCATTTACCATTATGGTTTTACCCTTTGGTGAATTACATTTCACCTAAATAAACAACAAGTAACTCCATTATTGTGGTAGGAAGGACTGTGAAGTCTTGCTTTATGGCATTGTTCTGTAGTAATTGTCAAGTGCGTTCTTTGTTGTGAAGTGCAAACAATATTTAATACGGATAGAACATCAACTAATGCAGAAATTATATAAAACTCCAGTAATGTAGTAGTGGTTGAAAAAACTGAGGTTTGACACTGTATGGCGGAAAGTGTCATGTATGTTCTTTGTTCCAGGGGAAGAATAATCTTTCTTTTAACCACTTAAGGACCGGGCCTATTCTGCAGACTCGGTGTTTACAAGTTAAAAATCATTTTTTTTGCTTGAAAATTACATAGAAAAAAATATATATATATAATGTCTGGGGGTTCTAACACCCTAGAGAATAAAATGGAGGTTGTTACAATACTTTGTCACACCGTATTTGCGCAGCGGTCTTACAAGCGCACTTTTTTTTGAAAAAAAATTACACTTTTTTGAATTAAAAAATAAGACAACAGTAAAGTTAGCCCAATTTTTTTTTTACATTGTGAAAGATAATGTTACAGAGTAAATTGATACCCAACATGTCACGCTTCAAAATTGTGCCCGCTCGTGGAATGGCGACAAACTTTGACCCTTAAAAATCTCCATAGGCGATGTTTAGAAATTTCTACAGGTTACCAGTTTTGTGTTACAGAGGAGGTCTAGGGCTAGAATTATTGCTCTCATTCTAATGATCGCGGCGATACCTCACATGTGTGGTTTGAACACCTTTTTCAAAAGTGGGCACTACTCATGTATGCGTTCGCTTCTGAGTGCGAGCTCAGCGGAACGGGTCGCTTTACATTTATTTATTTATTTTTTTCTTTTCTTATTTATTTTATTTTTCATTTTTTATATTTTGACATTGTCCTTTTTTAAAAAAAAACATTTGGGGTCACTTTTATTCCTATTATAAGGAATGTAAACATCCCTTGTAATAGAAAAAAAGCATTAAAGGACTTCTTAAATATGAGATGTGGGGTCAAAAAGACTTCAGATCTCATATTTACACTAAAATGCAATAAAAAAAATGTAATTTAAAAAGAAAAAAAAAAATTCTCCTTTAAGAGCCATGGGGCGGAAGTGACATTTGATGTCGCTTCTGCCAGTCAATGCTATGGAGCCGAGTGGGGGCCATCTTCCCCTCGCTTGGCAGTCAGGCATCCACGGGAGAGGACACGATTGTCTTCCGGCGGGTCCGGTAAGTGGCAGAGACCCTCGCAGCGCCGCGGGAGGGGGGCCTCTACCGCTCTCGATAAAAGTAATCTCGCGGCGAATCCGCTGCAGAGACCACTTTTATCTGAAAGCGGACCGCTCACTGAAGAAGAGGATACTGATGGGTTTTACTTCCTCTTTTTTTCCCCCCTGCAAAGTAAAAGCATAATGGGCTTGTATACATCAATCCGCCTCTCCCGGGCTAGTATAGATCGTATACTAGCCCATTATGTTGCACTTACCTGCAAATGAAGCCCGCGTTGTCCCCGCTGGTGGCCGCGTCCATCTTCGCCCCTCTTCCTTCGGGGGGGCCATGGACTCTGGCTCTGTGACTGGCGTGAGCCGATGGTCACGGCGCAGGCTCTTTAGAAATGGCATGATCGTGCCCTTTCTTCAGTGCGCATGTGCCCATGACGTCGGCGCAAACGTATATAGTAAATATCTCCTGAACTGTGCACGTTTAGGAGATATTTCCAGTACCTACAGGTAAGCCTTATTATAGGCAAACCTGTAGGGAAAAGTGGTGTGTAAGGATTTACAACCACTTTAATAACATTTCTTGGCTAATTGGGATTCCATTGACCTGTAGCTTGCCATGTTCCACGTCTATCTCCATGTGGGAACAGGGCCGGCCCTACCATGGGTCCCAGTCGGTCCATTGGACCCAGGAAGCACTTTAAGAGGGGCAGCAAATTGAACCACGACCACCTCTATTTCTCTTCTATTTACCCAGCAAATTGACAACCAAGATTTTTTTTTCCAGTAGTTTTGTGTGTCCAACCGCCTGCCCCTATACCACCCTAGCCAGCCCCTATACTGCCCTAGCCTGTCTATATACTACCCTAGCCTGTCCCTTGGAATTGAACATAATGGCATGTCATATAATTTTGCATATAGACAAGGTGCTGTTGCATGTAAATCTGACTATCTGATTTAATTTAATTTAATTTTAGTTTTAATCAGTGGCGTCCCTAGGGGGTGGCTATTGGGGCCCTTAGCCCCGAGTTTCTTGCCCTAGGGGTCCGTGCCTAACTAGCGGGCCGTGGCCTCTATGTAGCCAGGCCGCGGGTGCGGCAGGCGGATGAGAGAAGCGAGCAGGCGGACGAGCAGAGATTACATCATCTCTCTCTGCCCGCCCCGCATCACCGCTCTTCTGCCCTCACAGCCGGGCCTCTTCAATGTCGGAGGATGTGGTCAGTGGACTTAAAAATTGTGCAGGGGGATACATGGATGTTTGGGAGGAATGCATGGAAGGGGGAGGATGAAATGAATGTGTCTGAGTTGATGATTGAGTGTAGTACAGGGAGTACGATGGTTGAGTGGAATGCATGCTAGAGTGCTGGAAGGAATGAATGCCAGATGAAGGTTGGGAGGAAACAGTTGAAGATGAAGGGAGTGTATTTGATGCGTATTGTGGCTGGTGGTATGTGGATGGAGCAGGGGGAAAAGAGCTGGGTGAGTAATGGTGGAAATGTGAATAGGGAGCTGGTGGTGGTGTGTATGTTGATGGTGCATGGCGGTAAGAAGAAGGTTGATATGGAGGATAACTGGTGTGTGTATTTGCTGATGATGGATAGGGTGGGTTTAGGTAGTCATCTGTCGGGGGGAATAAAAGAGGATATATAATTCATCATTGTCGTCCTCATGGCTAATTCGCGTGAATTCGGAACTTGTTTCATAAAAGGTTCCAGGCTCTTTAAGAATATAGAAGTTGGGTTTTTTTTTTGAAAAATCGGACATCATGTCCACTATCCTATTATATCTGATCTGCATTCCTCTAGAGGCCCTTGATGAGGATCGCAGGGGGCTAACAATTTCTGGAATGCCTGATGACCTACTATTCAGCTGATGACTTGGTAGTGGCACGTCTTTATCCAATGGGATGTTGGGCATCGGCATGTCGGGCATTGGCATTTTGGACTTTTCCTGGCTGTGGTCTTCTGCTGCATCAATATCATCATTGTCATCATCTTGTGTACCAGCTGGAGTGTGCCAGGAACTTTGGGTACTGAAAAAAAAATTAAACATACTTTAGAATGTCTATATACTTTATATTGGGGGTCAGCAACCTGTAGATCGTGATCTACCAGTAGATTGCGGACAGGTGATTGGTAGATCGTGGTCTGGGCTTGCCGACGGGCTATCCCAGAGCATCAAACAGAGTGCAATGTAGAGGGACTACTTGTAATGTTGGAGCTGTAGTAGGGAGCAAGAGTCACATAAGCCAGTGCCTCCTCTGTAGTGCTGGCTCCTGTCCCATGCGGAGTGATATCATCTACACTTCATTTCAGGAGGCGATATGTTGCCTCCTCACCAACTGATTTAAACCTGTGACTGCAACACGGTCGTACATGGAGGATTAAATCGGGTGTGAGGAGGCGACACTGTGACCGGTGATCTTTGATTTCTCCCATGTTGTTCAGGTAGATGTCCACCTCTTTAAGGTTGCCTACCCCTGCTTTATATGTCTCTTTTAAAGGAGCATGACCTACCTGCTCATTTCCAATACAGGCCTCAGAAAATCCAAATATTTGGCATGTCGATGTAGCGCGTGTATGCAGCCTTCAAGCTTTTCCATTTTTATTTCAATATTATAACAAAATAAAAATACTTATGTCATTTCTTTTATCCCTACAGGTAATTGGCAACTGGTCAATCCTTGGCCAGTTTGCACTTCACTTTCATGATCGCCAAATCGACGGCAAGTTACATTATACATGACACTTGTGCTAACATTTGGGATGGCTTGCGTGATGTGGTGGTTGCGCAGTGACTCTTTATTGCAAAGCTTTTTTTCAGGAAAGGTGCAATTTTCCAAACTGTGTAGGATCGGCAGTAGCTGTTCTCCTCCCACGCTGAGCCGGGACCACAACGGGGACCTTGCCACGTGGGCCAGCCGAACGGTCTCGAGTCCTCCTGACGCTGGAAGAGAGACAAGCAGATGGCTGGTGAGTGTCTCTCTCCTGTGTGCCCCGCCGATGATGGAAATTCCTCCAAGGATCACCCTTCCCAGCAGGCGTCTGCTTGGAGGGGAGACCTGAAGGGTCCAAATTTGTAGTCTCCGGGCTGAGGGGCACCGGTGGCCTAGACCTCTGAGCACGTGCCCTAGGAGCAGGTTCAGTGCGTGGTTGTACCTGGCCATCCCCCCCGCAGCACCTCAGGAATTTTGTCCTGCCAGAGTTCTGTGCCATGCACTGCAACTGCAGCCCTAAGCTGAGTCAAAAGCTGCTCCAAATCTCCCATTTTCTTTTTCACAGGCCCCAAAACATAGGAGATGTGCAGATGAACGTTCCTCCGATGGCTTCCCAATGTTGACTGCTACGATACCACCCCTTCCTCCAGTCTTTTCTCCTACGCTCCTCCCCATCACCCAGTCTACTCGCCAATCACATAAGTAAGAAACTACCACTTATCTCTTTGGCACATTAACCCTCAACTGTCTGGTTCCCCTTCCACCCTGTCATGCCAGCCCTATGCTTTAGCTCCGGGCCTTCCTAAACGCTTGTAAAAAGCTCATGTATCACTTTTCCAGCGTTTCCATTCAAGTCTATGGGGCCAAAAATGCCTGTAATCTGTCAAAAAAAAAGCTCATGAACTTTTTTGAGCGACGGGCTCTTTGATTAAAGCGACAGAATGCTCAGATGTGAACAGGGCCCATTAAAATGAATGGGATTTGTCTTGTTGGGCGTTTTTAGAGCGAATCTAATTTTGCCAAGAGTTGATTTGTATTCTTTTGTTTTTTAACCAGTTCCCAACCAGCCGCCGCAGTTTTACTGCGGCAGAATGGCACGGGTGGGCAAAACGACGTTACCTTATGTCGGTTCACCTTTCTGACCACTAGAGGGGGCGTGTGTGCCCGCGGCTCACCCCCGGAGCCGATGCGTGTGCCCGGCGGGCGAGATGACTGCCGGGCACCCTTGATTGTTCGTGTTTACACACAGATCCCGGTTCTGTTGGGGGAGAGGAGACAGATCGTGTGTTCATACGAAGTATGAAAACCGATCTCTCTCTCCTCCTAGTCAGTTCCCTCCCCCTACAGTTAGAAAACACTGAGAGAACACAGTTAACTCCTTGATCGCCCCCTAGTGTTAACCCCTTCCCTGCCAGTGACATTTATACAGTAATCAGTGCATTTTTATAGCCCTGATCGCTGTATAATTGTCACCAGTCCCAAAAATGGGCCAAAAGTGTCCGATCTGTCCTCTGCAATGTCGCAGTCCCGATAAGAATCGCAGATCGCCGCCATTACTAGTAAAGAAAATATAATAACAATAAAAATGCTATAAATCTATCCCGTATTTGTAGACGCTATAACTTTTGTGCAAACCAATCAATATACGCTTATTGTGATTTTTTTTAAACCAAAAATATGTAGAAGAATACATAATGGCCTAAACTGAGGAAGAATGTGTATTTAAAAAAAAAGGGATATTTATTATAGAAAAAGTAAAAAATATTGTGTTTTTTTTCAAAATTGTCACTCTACTTTTGTTTATAGCGCAAAAAATAAAAACCGCAGAGGTGATCAAATACCACCAAAGGAAAGCTCTATTTGTGGGAACAAAAGAACGTCAATTTTGTTTGGGTACAACATCGCACGACCGCGCAATTGTCAGTTAAAACGACACAGTGCAGAATCGCAAAAAATGCTCTGGTTATTAAGGGGGGAAAAAACCTTCGGGGGCTGAAGTGGTTAAACTGATAGCCACTTTTTTTTTCCTTTTTTGGTTCATTCATGCTGGCTGGTACATGCACTCTGCTAAAGCAATAAAAATTCATAAAGCAGAAGTTGCAGAGTAGCTGGAACTGAAAATATTTGCACTTAATCTGGAACCCGAAAACATTGATGGTACTTCCAGCATTAATGTACTGCTTTTGCAGAAATAACAAAAACATTATCACGCCATGGAAGCTTTCCTCCTTTATGTTTTACTTTTATGTGTGGCCGTGACCTACATGAGAGTCTGTGATTACAAGAGATTATAATGGGAGACA
This sequence comes from Aquarana catesbeiana, assembly GCF_042186555.1. Classification (NCBI taxonomy): domain Eukaryota; kingdom Metazoa; phylum Chordata; class Amphibia; order Anura; family Ranidae; genus Aquarana; species Aquarana catesbeiana. The sequence continues at coordinate 957,349,613 of NC_133324.1, forward strand.
ATACCCCGGAGATTTAACCCTTTGGAGATTATAAACCAGCTGCTGCACTTTTTTAAATATTTTGACCAGCACCATCTGGTGAGTGATTATAGTGTGGATGGAGATGGGTCACATTGGGTGTCATTTTTAATGTTTTACTCTAAGAAGATTAATTCTATATCCATTTACATTGGATTCTGTGAGAAACTTTTCCCTGGACTATTTTCTGTGTGGACTAATAGATAGCACTTGCACTTTTTCTCATAATAACACTGGACTTTACATTTTTTGTAGTCGTTTTGCAATTATTGCATTATATGTGTTGTGAGCATTTGCACTTTATGGTTAGGCACTTTGAGCTATGATATTAGTGTATTGCAGCGTTTTGTATACACAGATATTTTTTATAGTGATATTTTCTTTTTCACAAAGAGGTTTTTTGGAATTGCTTTTTATGCACCTGTATTTTTAAAAATTCTTCTTATTTGACATGCTCAAGGTTATGATTGCACATATAGAAGTATATATCATTGTTAAATAACATATTGTCTAGGGTTGTCCCGATACCGATACTAGTATCGGTATCGGCACCAATACCGAGCATTTGCCCAAGTACTTGTACTCGGGCAAATGCTCCCGATGCTTCCCCTGATACCTGGAAGTCAGCTGTGATCGGCGCCTGGGGGAGTTACAAGATTCTCCCCCCACCGGCTTTCAGCAGCTTTAGTGACATACAGCGGTGATCGCTCACAGCTGTATGTCACTGCATCCTCCTTTCCTCTGTCCCCCTCCGCTATCCTCCTCCGTTCCTCTCTCCTTTTCTGTGCCCCTCCGCTGTCCTCCTCCGTACCTCTGTCATTCTCTGTGCCTCTCCGCTGTCCCCTCCGTTCCTCTGTCATTCTCTGTGCCTCTCCTGTCCCCTCTGTTCCTCTCTCCTTCTCTGTCCCCCTCCGCTATCCTCCTCCGTTCCTCTCTCCTTTTCTGTGCCCCTCCGCTGTCCTCCTCCGTACCTCTGTCATTCTCTGTGCCTCTCCGCTGTCCCCTCCGTTCCTCTGTCATTCTCTGTGCCTCTCCGCTGTCCCCTCCGTTCCTCTGTCATTCTCTGTGCCTCTCCTGTCCCCTCTGTTCCTCTCTCCTTCTCTGTCCCCCTCCGCTGTCCCCTCCGTCCCCCTCTCCTTATCTGTCCCCCTCCGTTGTCCCCCTCCGTTCCTCCGTCCCCCTCCTCCTTCCTTTGTGAATAGACAGAGTCAGCTGACTCTGTCCATTCACATAACTGAAACATTGTAATCTCCTGTGATTACAATGTTTCAGTTTATGAATGGAGAGGAGCCGCTGTCTTCTCTCCATTCATTCTCAGTGCAGCTGAGGCTGTAGAGAAAGGGACTGGGGAATCTCTATCCTCCGTCTCTTTCTCTGTCTCAAGGGGGAGATATCAGAGGTCTGTTAAGACCCCCTGATATCTCACGAAAGCCCCCCAACAGGGCTGATTAAAAAAAAAAAAAAAAAACAAAAACACATATTGCAATAAAGAATAAAAAAAAATATTGTAAAAAATAAAAATTGTAAATAAAAAAAAAACACGCACACACACATACAACGTTCACCCGCTCCCCCCCCCCCAAAAAAGGCACTGTTAAAAAAAAAAAAAAAAAAAAAAAACACTGTCACGTGACATTAAAAAAAAAGTATCGGTAATCGGTATCGGCGAGTACTTGAAAAAAAGTATCGGTACTTGTACTCGGTCCTAAAAAAGTGGTATCGGGACAACCCTAATATTGTCAGTATATGGATATAGAGGTTGGGATTACAAGCTAGCGTCGCTTGCTGTTTCCTTTCATTAGTGTTGTAGGTATAATTACCCAATTACTGGTGGCGGCTGTTTGATTTAACCCTTCCCCTTCTTTTGGCATTTTCCAATAACATCTTTGGTGCTGGTATATCGATTTTTGTTTCACTGTTTGATGCAACTTTGGATGGGTTGGACCTGGATATGACTTTGGGTTTGATCAATGATAATGGACAACTGTTGTGCTGTATAACATTCAGGTACAACTTTCATTCAACTTTTGAGGGTAACATTGAAGTTTATGGCCCTCAAGTTGCATGAAAGTCGGTCCAAAGTAGTGCATGAACTACTTTTGAAGTCACTTATATATGAATGTTTATCATTGGAAAATATGGGGGGGAACTACTTGTCAATTCGCATGACAAGTTGCAAAAAATGTGAATATAACCTTCAGCTTCAGTTTGGTTGTGACCGGCTTCTTCTTCAGTCTGGGGATCTTGAGGCATTATTGTGAGATGACGATCTCTCCTAGGTACAATCTACTATTTATAAGCAACTGTTTTTGGTAGGGGTGCACCGAATGGAAATTTTGGTGCCGAAACCAATACTGAAAATTAAGGATGCACTAGGCCGAAACCGATACCGAAAATTACAGTTTTTAAAAAATATTTATATTATTTTTATATATAATTGTATTATATTCAACTTTTTAATTACTATCATCAATTTAAATTAATATGAATTTATTGTTTGCCATAATTGGCACCTTTAGTGCAAGAAAGGTCAAGAAAAATGCAATCTGCAGTCTCTAACCATTTCTTGTATCATGTCTGCAATCTCTTACTTAAACACACTGCTGATAGTATTAGCAAAATTTCCATCCGATGCACCTCTGGCAGACTTGATACAGGAGATGATCAGAGACTGCAGACATGATACAGGAGATAACCAGAGACTGCAGACATATTACAGGGGATGGTCAGAGACTGCAGACATGATACAGGAGATAACCAGAGACTGCAGACATATTACAGGGGATGGTCAGAGACTGCAGACATAGTACAGGGGATGGTCAGAGACTGCAGACATGATACAGGAGATGTGTAGTGATTTAATAATATAGTGGTATCGTGGGTATGATAATGAATTAGTAAGTACTCTTCCGCAGCAACCCAATTCTTCCAGAGAGATGCACTTTATTGACTTCCAACACAGAACAAAGTCCAAAGTCCACAGATGACGAAAAAAAATCCGACAGAGTATATAATTCAGAGGCCCATCTCCTAGGTCTGTGTGTTCCCAGCCATACACAGACAAGCCTCACTTAAACTATAGACTGAATGCCGTGTTATATTCCCTAGATATTGAATGGCTGAGCAATTTAATTGGCCGTCTCCATTCAGGTCTTTTATATACTTTAGTCTTTCAGGTAGACAACAACTCCCAGCCGTGAACAGCTGCAGTCATAAACCGCCCCAATTTGCACTCCCGCATATCAACATCAACAAGTCCTTAGATATGTGTAATTAGATTAACAGATACCACCTGAACACCCTTTGAAATGTTCAAACAGACTTGCATAAGATTAACACATCAAAGGGTCTTCAGCTGTCCCCTTGCTATGTTAAAATTCAGTTGACTTGGACAATTCAACTGAATTTCTGGTCAACATGGCGCTCCAATACAATATTATAAATAAATCGGCCAACATATTACAACAAGATGGTCAGAGACTGCAGACATAATAAAGGAGATAGAGACTGCAGACATAATACAGGAGATGGTCAGAGACTGCAGACATAATAAAGGAGATAGAGACTGCAGACATAATACAGGAGATGGTCAGAGACTGCAGACATAATAAAGGAGATAGAGACTGCAGACATAATACAGGAGATGGTCAGAGACTGCAGACATAATAAAGGAGATAGAGACTGCAGACATAATACAGGAGATGGTCAGAGACTGCAGACATACTACAGGAGATGGTCAGAGACTGCAGACATAATACAGGAGATAGTCAGAGACTGCAGACATACTACAGGGGATGGTCAGAGAATGCAGACATACTACAGGAGATGGTCAGAGACTGCAGACATAATAAAGGAGATAGTCAGAGACTGCAGATATAATACAAGAGATGGTCAGAGACTGCAGACATAATACAGGAGATGACCAGAGACTGCAGACATACTACAGGAGATGGAAGTTTCTATGATAACATTTTGCAAATTATTAATTTTTCTCCATAAATTTTGGCCACAATTTATACCGCTACATATTTTTAGTAAAAATAACCCAAAATAGTGGATATTATTTGGTCTGTGTGAAAGTTATAGAGTCTACAAGTTGTGGTGCAAATCATAAAAAATTGATCACACCTGATGTACTGGTGGCCTATCTCATTTCTTGCGACCCAAACAAGCCAGGAAAGAACAAATACCCCCCAAATGACCCCTTTTTTGAAAGTAGACATTCCAAGGTATTTAAATATGCATGGTGAGGTTTTTGATGTTGTCATTTTTTCCCACAATTCTTTGCAAAATGAAGATTTTTTTTTCTCACAAAATTGTCATTGTTCTGCTACTCCTCCTAAGTATGGCAATACCACATGTGTGGGACTTTTTCACAGCCTGGCCACATAGAGAGGCCCAACATGCAGGGAGCACCATCAGGTGTTCTAGGAGCATAAATGCACATCTAACTTGTTGACTACCTGTTACACTTTTGAAGGCCCTGGAGCACCAGGACAATGGAAACGCCCACAAAATGACCCCATTTTGGAAAGCAAACACTCCAACATATAATCTATGAGGCATAATGAGTCTTTTGAACGGTTCATTTTTTTCCAGAAGTTTTTGGAAAATGTGGAAAAAGAATTAAAACACATTTTTTTTACACAAAGTTGTCCATTTATAAAGATATTTCCAACACATAGCATGTACATAGCAAAAATTACACCCCAAAATGCATTCTGCTACTCTTCCTGAGTATGGCGATACCACATGTGTGAGACTTTTACACAGCCTGGCCACATACAAGGAACACCGTCAGGTGTTCCAGGGACACATAGCATGCACATACCAAGAATTACACCCCAAAATACATTATGCTGAGCAAAGGGTAAACAAAAGATTGCCTGTGGTTTTAGTAGCACAGTTGTACACAGGAGGATAGCACTGGTCCAGGCAGCAGGCAGGGACTTGGTCAGCAAAAGCGAACGCAATTGTCCAGGCAACAGGCAGGAACATTGTCCATAGTCAGTACAGGCAGCAAGCAGGGATACTGTCCATATACAGTCTAGGGTCAGTGCAGGCAGAGATATTGTCAGCAGTGCCAAAATATTGGTCCTGGTAGTAGGCAGGAACATGGTCCATCCATGTGGTGTGGTCAGTTCATGCGACAGGCAGAGGCATGATGGCATAGGTCCTGCAGGCAGCAGTAGGGCCTCGTTCAGGACAGAATAGGGACAGGGGTAGAGGCTTCTCCCACCCAAATCTCTTTGAAGCCTCCGAGTCTCCAGACCCTAATCTAGGAATGAGAAAACAAAAAAAATATGTTTTCTTCATCCAGAAAAACAATTCTGGAGCCCCTCACATATGTGAGACCCCTGTGTTATGAATCCCACTAGTCCAGTGGCAGGGTACAAGATCAGTCCAAGAGGCAGGCAAAAAGCATGGTCAAACAGTCCAGGGTCAGTTCCAGATCAGGCAGAGATATAAACAGAATCGGTAGGCAGAAGCGTGGTCGAATAACTAGCCAGGGTCAGTTACAGAGCAAGTAGAGGCATAAGGGGTGTAAAAGGTAGATGGCAAGAAGTGAGGGTTATGTTTACCATACTTCACTAATAACTTAGTGAAGTATGGTAACGGCGGAAACAGTCAACTATGCAGAGGCCTGGTTGGGAAGGACATTGGGGACAATAAAAAGTGGTGTCTCTTCTCACTCCTCCTTTGGTGCACAACCGGCATTTTTTCTGCCGTTTTTGGCCTGTTGGTCTGGGAGGGATTTTTTCGGGAAAGTGGCGTTCGGAGAGTCTGCTAATCACATTGGATCGAATGGTTTCTGGTGGGCCGTTCAGGAATACAAGGGCAGTGGTGATTTCCTCCTGGTAGCCAAGGAAGGGTTTGGGGCTTTCAGTGGATTTTTGATAAATAACGTAGCTGTTATATATGGCCAAATTGAAACTTTTTTATACCACTGGTATGTTTGTCTTGTGGCAAGGTAGGGTTCGAGCATTTGGTCGTTGAAGTAGACACCCCCCATGAACATATTGTATTCGTGGATACATCTTGGCTTTTGGATTCGGCCATTCCTCCTGGTGATCTCCAAGACGGTATTATTGTGGATCGATGAAAGCACGTAGACATCCCTTCTAACCCTCCACTTCACAGCCAGAATTTCCTCATTCCATAAACTCGCCATCTCCCCTCTTCTTAGCACCCTGTTGATGAGGCTTTGAGGAAAGCCCTTCCGGTTCTTCCATACGGTGCCACATGCTGGAGTGTTCTTTCTGTGAAGGGGCAAACTAGTATAAAAGTTGTATGGAAAAGAAAATGCAGCGCTACAAAATGTGAAAGTTTAAGTGTAGCTAAACCTATTCAAAGAGAATAATGTGTTCAACAGTGAAACGTGTATTCAAACAACCTTATGCAAAATAAAAGTATATGGCCACTATATGAAAGTCAACATACAGCAGAGGAATTAATCAAAATTAAAAATGTTCCAAAAAAACCTGCATGGGCAGGAGAAATGGTATGAGTCTTTAAGTGAGAGAAAACAAAGTCAATGTTATATATTGTGAATCCGTGACTGTGAACCGACATCAGGTTGCAGGACATCCGTAACGGCAATTCAAAATCTCGGTGTGGGACGTCAAGGTGAACACATCAAAAAGTAAAAAAAGAGTGGGTACTCTTACCAGATGGCGTGGACTCCTCTGTCGTACATTGAAGAAATCAATCAGGGAAAAATTTTCTGTGTCCATCTGGACTCCTGGCTGGGCAGTGAAAGGGGGAATGTTAGCTTCTCCTGAATTAGGAGGAAGCCAGAAGGGGTTCTGAAGGGAATAGGGAAGGCTGGCATGGGACCTAACCCTTTGGGACTGAGGTGACACCCCACTGGTACCTGGCTTTTGCTGGGGTACTGCAGTGCTGGTGGATGGCACTGCCTCCTCACCAGTACGCCTTCGTCTGGTGGGCGGACTCTCATCCTCCTCTGAGGCTGTCAGTGTTCCACTGCTTAGGACAGGCTTGTAGTCCATGTCAGACTCAGAATCTGAATATGAGAAATCCGAAGCAGAGAGCTCCCCATTGCTCTCGTTGGCCGCAAGAATATTGTATGCCTCTTCAGCTGAAAATAATCTTTGTGACATTCTTGCTGATGACAAATAGCACTGATATGTGGCACTGATGGCACGTGACACTGGCAGATTGCACTGGTGACACTGACAGGTGGCACTAACGACAGATGGCACTGATGACAAGTGACACTGGCAGATGGCACTGATACGTGGTACTGATGTGGCAGGTGACACTGGCAGATGGCACTGTGACACTAATGCCCCGTACACACGGTCGGACTTTGTTCGGACATTCCGACAACAAAATCCTAGGATTTTTTCCGACGGATGTTGGCTCAAACTTGTCTTGCATACATGCAGTCACACAAAGTTGTCGGAAAATCCGATCGTTCTGAACGCGGTGACGTAAAACACGTACGTCGGGACTATAAACGGGGCAGTAGCCAATAGCTTTCATCTCTTTATTTATTCTGAGCATGCGTGGCACTTTGTGCGTCGGATTTGTGTACACACGATCGGAATTTCCGACAACGGATTTTGTCGTAGGAAAATTTTATATCCTGCTCTCAAACTTTGTGTCGGAAAATCTGATGAAAAATGTGTGATGGAGCCTACACACAGTCGGAATTTCCAACAACAAGGTCCTATCACACATTTTTCGTCGGAAAATCCGACCGCGTGTACGGGGCATTACAGTGATGAGCACTGTGGCACCAATGGCACTGTATGGGCACTGATGTGTGTGCTTTCACTGGAAAATGTATTTTCACAAAACGGTTGGCACTCACACTGCAGCACAGATCCTCTCTCTCCTCACACGCGGTCTCTGTGCGAGGAGGGAGAGGCGGCAATGAGAGATGATCTCATATGTTTACATTTGAGATCATCTCTCATTGGACACTGCGATCGAGTGCTAAATGGCCGCTGTGATTGGCCATTTAGCACGATCTGTGATTGGCTGTGTCCAAGGGACACAGCCAACACAGAATTTCCCTCATGCGTGCCCGCAGCGGCGCGCAGAGGGGAAGTAAACAGGAGGACATCCAGGGACGCCCTCTCGGCAATTGGGCGCTGCGCTGTAGTCGTCTTTCGGCTATAGCACGGACGCCTAGTGGTTAAACTCACTTGGTGCCTTATCTGCATTAAATCAGCCTCAGAACCTGTGTAATTCATATGTGTCCTGGATTAAAAGGGATGAGGTGGCAACTCTAGCGGGCACGCGCACGCCCGATAGGTGTCAAATTCAAAGGGACGTACAGGTACGCCCCTTTGCCTGCCTGTGCCATTCTGCTGACGTATATGTGTGTGTGCGGCGGTCGGCAAGTGGTTAACTATATTAGACTAAATATACGGCATGGACCACCCTTGTCAGGTCTGCTGGTGGGATGCTTTGCAGGATTCTAGTAAAAGAAAATAATAAATGCACATTAATTTCCCTGCAAAAAGATGGGCATTTATCTTTTCTTTTTTCTTCTTTTTCTTTACAAAGGTGAACTTCTCACACTTCTCCCCCTGCATACATCACAGCTGAATTCATTTGTTGCTGTAATTAGACAGATCAGATTGTAAAGGTGTGTTTTATATGACTTGTAATTGTGTGTAATGAAAGGCAGATGTGAAAGTATTACATGGTGTACAGATTTCTATGGGTGATAACAATACATTCATTACAATAAAATATACAAACATTGATTAAACATTTTATTTGTCCAAAAAAAAAAAAAACAACTAGTTATATTTTCTATATTTCTATTTTCTGCAGCACCACAGTGATGTGATATTTATGGAGTAGCACAGAAAACACAATACAAGAGGCCCGGCTCAGAAGAGCTTACAATCTAATAAGGATTAAACTTTACATTGTACACAACTTTCACAGCATCAATCTGGGTACAGAATAAAGTGAATATTAACCACTTCCAGCCCGAGAACCTCATATGACGTCATTGACTTTCAGTGATGATATCTGAATGACGGGTGAAGCTGCCGGCATCATCCAGAGATCATCTTTTTTCAGTCGGTGATTCTGTGCACCGTAAGAACAATCATAGCCGCAGTTCAGCCCCCCTCCTGCCGCTTCTCCGGGCTTACCCGCGCGATACGCGACCCGGAGAAAGAATCCTGCCGGCACCGACCGATGAGCATAGTGATTTCTGGTGACCAGATGGTCCCCAGTCATCTCTATGACCGTCGGAGGCCCGGGTGCGATGTTATAACGTCACGTCCGGGCCGCGGAAGCAAACAAATCCGAGATCCTGGCTGGAAAGAAAGAGATCTGTCGATCTGTCATTTTTTTTTTTTATCTCAATCTTTCCAGCCCGGAGGAGAGATGTGGGGTCCTTTATATCTCCTCCTTATATCTCTCCATAGAGAGGATCGGTCATGCGCCATTCCTATTATAAGGGATGTTTAGATTCCTTGTAATAAGAATAAAATTGATTAAAAAAAAGAAAGATAATGTATAAAAAAAAAAAAATTAAGTAAAATTAGCAATAAAAAAAAAAAGAAATTAAAGCGACCCCGTCCCCGTGTGCTTGCACACAGAAGCGAACGCACATGTAAGCCACGCCCACAAATGTAAGCAGCGTTCAAATCACACATGTGAAGTATCGACACAAAGCGAGAGCAATAATTCTAGCCCAAGACCTCCTCTGTAACTCTAATACACTTGTAATTTTAAAAATTCTTCTTATTTGACACATTCAAGGTTATAATTGCACATATAGAAGTATATATCATTGTTAACCACTTCAGCCCCGGAAGATTTGGCTGCTGAATGACCGGGCCATTTTTTGCGATTTGTCACTGCGTCAATTTAACTGACAATTGCGCGGTCGTGCGACGTTGCACCCAAACAAAATTGACGTCCTTTTTTTCCCACAAATAGAGCTTTCTTTTGGTGGTATTTGATCACCTCTTCGGTTTTTATTTTTTGCGCTATAAACAAAAAAAAGACCGACAATTTTGAAAAAAAAACAATATTTTTTACTTTTTTGCTATAATAAATATCCCCATTTTTTTTTTATTTTAAAAAAGCTAATTTTTTCCCAGTTTAGGCTGATATGTATTCTTCTACATATTTTTGGTATAAAAAAAAAAAATCGCAATAAGCGTATATTGATTGGTTTGCGCAAAAGTTATAGTGTTTACAAAATGAGGGATAGATTTATGGCATTTTTATTATTTTATTTTTTTACTAGTAATGACGGCGATCAGCGATTTTTATCGGGACTCTGACATTATGGCGGACACATCGGACACTTTTGACACATTTTTGGGTCCATTGGCATTTATACAGCGATCAGTGCTATAAAAATGCACTGGTTACTGTATAAATGTCACTGGCAGAGAAGGGGTTAACACTAGGGGGGTGAACAAGGGGTTAACTGGGTTCCCTGTGTGTATTTCTAACTGTAGGGGGAGGGGACTGACTAGAGGAGATGACAGATCGTGGTTCCACACACGTCCCTGCTCTGTCGCTCGTGGCTGGCAGTCAGCGCGACCGTCGGCCACGAGCATCAGCACCCCCGCAGTGCAGCGCCTGCTATCCAGCTCAAAGGAGCCGACCTATAGCGGCTCGCGCGATCATGCCAACCTGCCGAAGTATAATGACGGCGGCTGGTCGGCAAGCGGTTTAAATAACATATTGTCAGTATATGGATATAGAGGTTGGGATTACAAGCTAGCACTGCTTGCTGTTTCCTTTCATTAGTGTTGTAGGTATAATTACCCAATTACTGGTGGCGGCTGTTTGATTTAACCCTTCCCCTTCTTTTGGCATTTTCCAATAACATCTTTGGCGCTGGTATATCGATTTTTGTTTCACAGTTTGATGCAACTTTTGGATGGGTTGGACCTGGATATGACTTTGGGTTTGATCGATGATAATGGACAACTGTTGTGCTGTATAACATTCAGGTACAACTTTCATACAACGCTTGAGGGTAACATTGAAGTTTGTGGCCCTCAAGTTCCATGAAAGTCGGTCCAAAGTAGTGCATGAACTACTTTTGAAGTCACTTATATATATGAACGTTTATCATTGGAAAATATGGGGGAATTATTTATCATGGGACTTTGTACAAATTCGCATGACAAGTTGCAGAAATGTGAATGGAGCCTTCAGCTCAGTTTGGTTGTGACCGGCTTCTTCTTCAGTCTGGTGATCTTGAGGCATTATTGTGAGATGACGTTCTCTCCTAGGTACTATCTACTATTTATAAGCAACTGTTTTTGGAAACTGGCGAACTTCTTACACTTTGTAGAAATGCTTGGTTTGCAGATGTTCCTAGACTGGGATTGTATGTTGGGTTCTCCCCTTACCAGATCAGATTAGTGTCCATCTGATCGGTAAAAAAAAGTCCTGCAAGCCACATCTTTGCAGCGGTGTATAAAGTGCCCCCTGCCCATTCAAAACATTGGGGCAGCGCCGGTAAAGCACAGCGATAGTGGTGGTTTTAACCCTTTTTCAGCCACTAGCAGGGGTTAAAACCATCACGCTAGCGGCTGAATAGCGCCGCTAAAACGACGGTAAATTGGCACTAAAAATAGCGTCGCTTTACCGGTGACGCCTGCCCGCCCCAGTGTGAAAGTAGCCAATATAAAACCTTTTCAGGGTCTAGTCGGTGAGAAAAGGTGATAATATTAAGGCCCCTTTCACACTGAGGCGCTTGTAAACTGGCAGTAAAACACTGAGCGCTTCTGAAGAGCTTTTCAGGTGCTTTTGAGGAGCTTTCCATTCATTTCAGTGGAGAGGGGCGTTTTTTCACCGCCCTGCCAGCGCACTGCCCCAGTGTGAAAGCATTCATTGATTTTAATGAAAATAGGTTTTCGTGAGCTTTTCAGGCGCTTTTTTGAGACCCCTTTCACACTGGAGGCATTTTTCAGGCGCTTTAGCGCTACAAGAAGCACCTGAAAAAACCCTCAGCTGCAATCCCAGTGTGAAAGCCCGAGTGCTGGCAGGGCGTCACAAAAAGTCCTGCCAGCAGCTTATTTGCAGCGCTGTAGGAGCCGTGAATCCACCGCTCCGGCATACTGAAATCAATGGGGCAGCACTGCTATAGCGACGTTTTGCGGGCGGATTTAACCCTTATTCGGCCGCTAGCGGGGGGTTTAAACCGCCCTGCTAGCGGCTCGAATAGCGCCGCTAAAATGACGGAAAAGCGCCGCTTTACTGCCGACTACCAGGGCGCTGTGAATGTGAAAGGGCTCTTAGCGTGAAAGCACCTGAAAAGTGCCTCAGTGTGAAAGGGGTCTTATACAGAGGTAAAACATATAACCCCCCCTATACATACATACATACATGAGTGTGGATTGCAGCACGCTACATATTGCACAGACAGAGGGAACTATGGTAAAGTTAGAAGACGTTAGGCTACTTTCACACTGGGATGGGTGGGCGCCGGCGGTAAAGCGGCGCTATTTTTTTTTTTTTTTAACAGCTACGGCGCTATTTTTAGTGCCACTTTACCGTTGTTTTAGTGGCGCTCTGAGGCCACTATCGGGGTGGTTTTAACTCCCACTAGCAGCCGAAAAAGGGTTAAAACCGCCTGCAAAGTGCCGCTGCCTCATTGTTTTCAATGGGCAGCGGCGCTTTAGGAGTGGTGTATACAAGATTTTTTTTAATTATCCAAGAGAGAGAGAATGACATTTAAAGGGTTAAACTGGGAAAGGGAGGAGCCTTTAGATCAATGTGAATAGCTAATGAGAGAGGTCATGTGATCAGCGGAGAGAGGCTGGTGCTAGAGACACATTCATTGGTTGGTATTGGTCATGTGATGAGTGGGCGGGGTCAGTGCTGACTATATCTGGGTGGAGAGGAGAAGCTGAAAACCATTTGTGTGTTGGGAGAGGGAGGTGTGCTGCGTGGGGGAGGGGCGATTATACCAAAATACAATGACATTGAAGCTGCTTGTAGGGAAAATATTGATATATCAGCACAGAGATGATTTCTATATCAGAGACAGAGCTCAGTCCAGGGAAATCATTCATAAATAGGACTTAGTTGTCTCTTTTGAGGCTCTAGAAATAAGAGAAGATCCAGAAAATCCAGTGTTCTGTGTAGAGAGCCGCTGATACAAAACTTGTATTACCGTATAGACTTGAGTATAAGTCGACCCGAATATAAGCCGAGGCACCTAATTTTACCACAAAAAACGGGGAAAACTTATTGACTCGAGTATAAGCCTAGGGTGAGAAATGCACAGCTACTGTAAGTGGAAAAGAGGGTCAACAATGCCCATTTGCAGCCTCACTGTGCCCATTTGCAGCCATAGGTCCCCTGAACTTCAAACTCTGTAGTTCAGGGTTCCTAGATGCCCCCTAGCTGCAGCCAAAATTTGGGGTCTCTGGACCCAAAGGGTCCCGAAATCACATTGCTGCAGATGGACACAGTTGACCGACTTTGGGGCCCTGTATCTCGGGGGCCACTTGGTGCTAGGAACCCCACATTTGGTGAGCACCACAACATATCCAAAGCCGGGGTTCCTAGCACCAAGTGGCCCCGAGATACAAAGCCCCAAAGTCGGTTCGGAAAATGTCACGTACTTTTCTGCAGCAGAGAATGACATTTTCTGAACCGACTTTGGGGCCCCGTATCTCGGGGCTACTTGGTGCTAGGAACCCCGGCTTTGGATATGTTGTAGTGCTAGCTCCGCCAGGTTTGCACACCAAATTTGGGGTTCCTAGCACCAAGTGGTCCTGAGATACGGGGCCCCAAAGGCGGTTTGGAAAATGTCATTCTTTGCACCAGAAGTGCTTGACTCGAGTATAAGCCGAGGGGGGCATTTTCAGCACAAAAAAAGTGCTGAAAAACTCGGCTTATACTCGAGTATATACGGTATATATATAATCTATATCCTGTATAAAATAAATACATACATATATCCTGTATGATATTATAAATATTTTGTTGTGTATCAAAATGTCAACGTTTTATGAATAAAAAAAAAAAAAACACTTTCTGTAATCACAAAAAATAAAAACACCTGTCTGTGAAAAACCAATGTTGTAAATAAATCATGATATTATGAAAAAAAGTACTTTACATTAAAGTTATATTAATACATTCCTTGTCTTTATGAATATTTTATTATATTTTGGTCGATTATATAATAGAAAATAAAAAAATTGTAGTTGTGTTGGCAATTAGTGTTGCTGTTTTCCTCCAGTGTTGGTTTTTTTTTTATTATTATTATTATTTTGGCGGGGTGCAGATTCCATGAATAAACAAACTTTCTTTTATAAATTGAACGTTTTGATCGAACATACTTTTTTTTTTTTTTTTTTTACTTCCATATATAAAGGTTTCTCACACGTGTATTACAAATATTGCGATTTTTAATGACCGGTAAACTAATTTATCCCTTTCAGTGTTTTGGTAATTTAGCAAACATTTTTCAACTTCTTACTTTTTTATTTATTTTTTTTGTTTGTTTTTGGTTTTGTTTTTTTTGCTCTCCACAGTTAAAAACTATTTTTGATTTATGCTCACAAATTGGATGAACGCTCAAAATACAAAGTTTTTGAACTTTTTTTTTTTTTTTATATTTTGTCAGTGGAATGCCCTGTACATACGTGATCTGAAAATTGGGCCACATACTGACTTTTTACACTTGTTGGTAGAAAACGGAGAGGATACTAAAGTTATGAAAATTCTCCTACGGCAGGATAAAAATGTGATGTCATGTGATGTGTTTGTATCGTATTTTCAGATGACAACTGTAGCGATTTAAGGCCTGATTCTTATCTATACATTTTTCGTGCTCTTTGCAGATCTGCACTAAAGTCCATATAATATGGTTTCCTATCGATCACGTTCTGAGGTGCAAAATGCAGCGAAAAAATGCATTCGGTGTGAATCGGCCTAAATGAAAGCCGTCCGATCTGGTATCATAGGAGAGAAAAGTTTTCATGCTTGCACCATCGGAGAATATCAGATGAACTGTCATGGTCGGCTATCGAAAGCTGTACTGACGATCAGATTATCGTATGATCGCTTCGAAAGCGGTATTTTTTGTACGATTTTTGGATTGTGTGTACGGGGCCATAAGTCATATTCTAGTAAAAAAAAAAACAAAAAACAAAAACAAATTGCTGATTTTCCTATATGTGTGTGTGAGATGTCATTTTCCCCCGGAATGTAAGTGGTTAATAGGTGTGGTCCTCCCCCCTCCTGAGTTCATCAATAAATCCCCAACACTCGGCTTTTATATCAAACACAATCTGATCTCTTCTATAGATAATTTGTGCTGTACCCAAAAACACAATCCTCTCCCGGGATCAGAGCAGGGTTCTCGCTGTAACCCATAGCAACCACAAATCTCCCCAATCCCCCTGTGCAGATTCCGAATAAATCCCGGGGTGTCTTTTCTCTCCTTCACATTGAAGCAGATCAAATCACATGACAAGTTTCAGCCTATTTCCAGCAATGTCACCGTTCCGCAAAAGTCGTTCCTGCGCTGCATTTGCCGTTTTTTTTTTTTTTCTTTGGGTGCGACTTCAATAGACATCTGTGGACGAAGCCGCACAATTGTCTCTAACAACTTAAGGACCAGCCGCTGTCGTTGTACGTCGCTACTTTGACGTTTAAATATCGTTGTTATGGAGGCAGCTCGCTACCATAACCCCCGGTATTTTTAAAAACGGCCGGCGGTCCTCTTTCAGATAAGTGGTCTCAGCGGCAGATTCGCCGCAAGATCATTTTTTATCGAGGGTGGGAGAGGGGCCCCCCCTCCTGCCGCACTCCGGTCGCTTACCGGAGCCGTCGGTAGTGATGGAGACGATCGCGTCCGCTCCCCTCACTGCATGGATGCTGAGTGAAGGAAAGATGGTCCCCCCCCCTCCCCGCTCGGCTCCATAGCATTGGAGGGTGGAAGAGACGTCAAACGTCACTAACGCCCAATGATCTTAAAAAGGGGATTTTTTATTTTTTTTGTAAAAAAAAAAAAAAAAAACACATTTCATTTTTATATATGTATTTATTTTTATTGCATTTTAGTGTAAATATGAGATGTGAGGTATTTTTGACCCCAGATCTCATCTGTTATGCCTTTTTTTCTATTACAAGGGATGTTTACATTCCTTGTCATAGGAATAAAAGTGACCCAAACATTTAAAAAAAAAAAAAAAAGTGTAAAAGTAAAAACTAAAATAATATAAATAAGAAAAACAATAAAATAATTTAAAGCACCCCGTCCCCGCGAGCTCACGCGCAGAAACGAACGCATACGTAAGTCACGCCCGCCTGTAAAAGCAGTGTTCACACCACACATGTGAGGTATCGCCGCGATCGGTAGAGCGAGAGCAATAATTCTAGCCCTAGACCTCCTCTGTAACTCTAAACACGCAACCTGTAGAAAATTTTAAACGTCACCTATGGAGATTTTTAAGGGTAAAGATTTGTCACCATTCCACAAGCGGGCGCAATTTTGAAGCGTGACATGTTGGGTATCATTTTACTCGGCGTAACATCATCTTTCACAGTATAAAAAAAATTGGGTTAACTTTATTGTTGTCTTATTTTTTAGGTCCAAAAAATTGATTTTTTTCCAAAAAAAAGTGCGCTTGTAAGACCGCACAGAAAGTATTGCAACGACTGCCATCTTATTCTCTAGGCCAGGGATATGCAATTAGCGGACTGCCCAGCTGTTGCAAAACTACAAGTCCCATCATGCCTCTGGGTGTCATACTTGTGGCTGTCAGTCTTGCTATGCCTCATAGGAGTTGTAGTTCTGCAACAGCTGGAGGTCCGCTAATTGCATATCTCTGCCCTGGGGTGTTAGAACCCCCAAACATTTTATATATATAATTTTTTTTTCTAAGTAATTTTCTAGGGAAAAAAATGATTTTAACTTGTAAACACGGAGTCTGAAAACTAGGCCCGGTCCTTAAGTGGTTAAAAGGTTAATTCCCCTTTACAAACAAAAATCCTGCCTATGCAGATAAGGGGAGTCTGTAGATGAAAACAAACTGTGCGGCTCGGACTAAAGATGAATAATACCCTCTCTATAGGTGGAGGCCATTTACATACCTTATGAAGCCTGACTGGAATACTCCTCAGGACGTTGCTAAGTGAGGCCTGGTCATCACGGCTCACCTCCACCATCACAGGAGTATTTTTTGTACGATTTTCGGATCAGGTGTTTGGGCCATAAGTCATTTTCTAGCTAAAAAACAAAAGAAAAGCTGATTTTCCTATGTCTGTGTGTGAAAAATGTCATAATTGCCCCTCGTAGGTAAGTGGTTAATAGGTGTGGTCCCCCCTCCCCCCCTCCTGAGTTCATCAATAAATCCCCAACACTCGGCTTTTATATAAAACACAATCTGATCTCTTCTATAGACAATTATGCTGTACCCCCAAACACAATCTCCTCCCCGGGATCAGGGCGGGGTTCTCACTGTAACCCATAGCAACCACAAATGTCCCCAATCCTCCTGTGCAGATTCAGAATAAATCCCAGGGTGTCTCTATGGAGAATCACCAATCAGAGACGAGATATGTGTTGTATAGCAGTCACACGCATGCATGGGCGTTTGGTTCCCCCGGCACACAGGCTCTATGTGGGGATGTAAACTGCGCATGCTGATGAAGACGGCCAGCGGTATATAAAGTAAATCCAGTATACCAGATGACATAGTACAGAACACTTCATGCTAAATAACTACATACAATTACAGGAAAGGGAGATTTCAGGCGCTATTTCTAGCGCTAAAACGCCTGAAAACTGCCTCAGTGTGAAAGGGATCTAAAATACGCCACTTTTACATGCAAGAAATAAAAAAATACCAACAGCTCGTATATTATGAAAGTTGAGCTAATTAATCACTTGACCTACAGAAGATTTACCCCCTCCCTGCATAACCAGGCCATTTTTTGGGATACAGCACTGCGTTACTTTGACAATCGTGCGGGCGTGCGACTTCTGCGGTTTTTATTTGTTTCGCTACAAACCAAAAAAAAGGCCAACAATTATGAAAAAAAACCTATATTTTTTACTTTCTGCTATAAAACACATCCAATAAAACATAAAAAATCTAATTTCTTCATCAATTTAGGCCAATATGTATTCTACTACATATTTAAAAAAAAATCCCAATAAACGTATATTGATTGGTTCGCGCAAAATTTATGGGATATTTTAATTTTTTTTACTAGTAATGGCAGCGACTTATAGCAGGACTGCGATATTATGGTGGACAATCAGACACTATCTGACACTTTTTTGGGACCAGTGACACTAAGAGCCCTTTCACACTGGGGCAGTGCGAGTGCCGGTGGTAAAACATCGCTATTTTTAGCGCCGCTTTACCATCGTTTTAGCGGCGGTATTCGGCCGCTAGTGGGGCGGTTTTACCCCCCTGCTAGCGGCCGAGAAAGGGTTAAAACCACCGCAAAGAGCTGCAGCAGCAGTGCTATGCCGGCGGTATAGTCGCGCTGCCCCATTGATTTCAATGGGCAGCAGTGGTGTATACACCGCTCCAAAGATGCTGCTAGCAGGACTTTTTTTTACCGTCCTACCAGTGCACCGCTCCAGTATGAAAGCCCACTGGAGTGTGAGGAGCGGCTCTTTCAGGGCACTTAGCAGGCGCTATTTTTAGCTCTGTATCGCCTGCAAAGCGCCCCAGTGTGAAAGGGGTCTAATACAGTGTTAAAAATATGCACTGTCACTGTGCTAATGACTCTGGCTGGGAAGGGGTTAAACATCTAGGGTGATCAATGTCGGCACGGAGCTTGACCTCCCTGAAATGAGCCTGCCACCTCCCTGAAACTTAGTTTTTGCAGGTTGGGATGTCTGATACCGTGTGTGTGTGTGTGTGTATATATGTGTATATACTGTGTGTGTGTGTGTGTATATGTGTATATATATATATATATATATATATATATATATATATATATATGTATGTACTGTGTGTGTATATATATATGTATATACTGTGTGTATATATGTATATACAGTGTGTGTGTGTATATATATATATATATATATATATATATACACTTTATATATTATTATAATACAAAATTTCTGGATTTATATGTATATACATCTTTATTGCAATATGTATTTACTATGTAGTATATGAGGGGATAGATGGTGTACACCGCCCATTATTTATCTTTATCATTACACAGAAAACTTCCCCGCCATGTTTTCCCCCTGTACAGCTACATGAGGTGACTTTGTCCTCTGTATCATGGCGGCCTCCAGCCGGAGCCTCAGCATGGAGGATTTTGTTCTCTAGTGTCCGAGAAATCTCTCCCATTACATACAATGCATTCGGTCATCGACAAAATGGCCGCCGGCCGGAGCCCGGATATAAGACAGATCGTCCTCTAGTGTTTTAGTAGGAAAACAAGGAGGATGTTGGGAGAGGAAGTAGTATGTGCGGAGACGTAGTGAGGAGCAGATGTTGGAGAGAGATGGCGATCTGATTATCTGTATTATATGAGAGAGAAGACAGGAAATATACAGTGTGGAAGATGGAGGAGAGTCAGGGAGAGATAGTGCGACCTTCTATACGAATCTATCATAGGGGATGGCCGAGATACAGAGCGGATAGAGGAGGATTACCATAGAGATCTATAGGAGGAGAGCTGAGATAGGATTGTATTATAGATGATGGAGGAGGATTACCATAGAGAGACAGTGCGATCTTCTATAAGATTCTATTGTAGATGATGGAGGATTACCATAGAGACAGTGCGATCTTCTATAAGATTCTATTGTAGATAATAGAGGAGGATTACCATAGAGACAGTGCGATCTTCTATAAGATTCTATTGTAGATAATAGAGGAGGATTACCATAGAGACAGTGCGATCTTCTATAAGATTCTATTATAGATAATAGAGGAGGATTACCATAGAGACAGTGCGATCTTCTATAAGATTCTATTAGAGATGACGGAGGAGGATTACCATAGAGACAGTGCGATCTTCTATAAGATTCTATTATAGGTGATGGAGGAGGATTACCATAGAGACAGTGCGACCTTCTATAAGATTCTATTATAGATGAGGAGGATTACCATAGAGACAGTGCGATCTTCTATAAGATTCTATTATAGATAATAGAGGAGGATTACCATAGAGACAGTGCGACCTTCTATAAGATTCTATTATAGGTGATGGAGGAGGATTACCATAGAGACAGTGCGACCTTCTATAAGATTCTATTATAGATGAGGAGGATTACCATAGAGACAGTGCGATCTTCTATAAGATTCTATTAGAGATGACGGAGGAGGATTACCATAGAGACAGTGCGACCTTCTATAAGATTCTATTATAGATAATAGAGGAGGATTACCATAGAGACAGTGCGATCTTCTATAAGATTCTATTATAGATAATAGAGGAGGATTACCATAGAGACAGTGCGATCTTCTATAAGATTCTATTATAGATAATAGAGGAGGATTACCATAGAGACAGTGCGATCTTCTATAAGATTCTATTATAGATGACGGAGGAGGATTACCATAGAGACAGTGCGATCTTCTATAAGATTCTATTATAGGTGATGGAGGAGGATTACCATAGAGACAGTGCGATCTTCTATAAGATTCTATTATAGATAATAGAGGAGGATTACCATAGAGACAGTGCGATCTTCTATAAGATTCTATTATAGATAATAGAGGAGGATTACCATAGAGACAGTGCGATCTTCTATAAGATTCTCTGAATATGTTCAGCTGAGCCTCAAGCTATATTAATCACTCTAGGAGAGCATTTTTAAACCAATCCTCGATATTCTATTATTTCTAAGGCTGGGTGTGTCACACCTGTGTGAATTGGGTGAGGGTTTTCTCCGCATCTAATTCGCATAGCAGGAGAATGTGACTGGCTCGCTATGGAGCTCTCTATGGAGCCGGTTCACATATCTACGGGGCGGCTGTGGAGCAGCTTGCACAGAAACGCTATGCGTCTTTCAGAGCCAAATTCATGCAAAAATTCAGCAGTGATACGGAGAACAAAGACACACAGCGTTCCTGTGCGATCCGCGGCCGTTTTAGGTTTAAACCGAGCCTAAAAAGACATACGCCTATTGTGAAGAAATACCTGATTCCCCAGCTGGTTATCTCCTAACAAACTGCTCTATTATGCTATAACAAAGGCTGAAAGTGATTACATCCAGAATCCCACAATTAACCAGGCAGAATCAGTAAAGTGAGAGCTAATTTTTTTTATTTATTTTACAAACTAATTTAAAAAAAAAAGAAGTCTAAAATCAAAAAGAATGTCCTAACCCCACAAAGAAATGTTTAACTGCTTCAGCCCGGAAGATTTTACTCCCTTCCCGACCAGAGCACTTTTTATAATTTGGAACTGCGTCGCTTTAATTCACAATTGCGCGGTCGTGCAACACTGCACCCAAACAAAATTCTGGCATCCTTTGTTTTTCCCCCACAAATAGAGCTTTCTTTTGGTGGTATTTGATCACCTCTGCGGTTTTTTAATTTTACGTTATTAAACTAAAAAAAAAGTGGGTCAATTTAAAATAAAATTAAAAAATTTATATTTGATACTTTTTGCTATAATTTTTAAATTCTTTTATTTTAACACTGAGTGGGTACAATCAGTTACATATTCATTTATATAACAATGACAAAGCTAAGCGTACAGAATACACAAGTAGGTATATAACCAAAGGTATCATAAACAATAGGGTCAAAACATATGATAACTGACATTTGCATCACGGTCAAAGCTTGTGGGGATTATACCCCAGCATAACACTACTGCCATAGTATGAGACCTCGGAGGTGCTCTAGGATCTTCATCGTTTGGTTCGATACTGACTCCTTTGAGTATTAGATTGCATCACTCAGTGACAGATAATATTTTCTCTTAAAGATGATAAAAATAGTAGGGTAGGGAGCTGGATGGCTATGAAGCCCAGACATGGGACCACATGCGAAGGTAAATGATTTTAGGATTTTCTTTATATCTGGCTATAGAGAAACCCATGTATGGGAATGTATTATGTAGAGACTAAAACCCCCGTGGGGAAATGAGGAATGTGACCGGGATAAGAGGGGGGAAGAGGAAACAGGAGGGGGAATAGAAGCGGGGGGGTTAAGATATTAGAGAGAAGGAGTGCAAGAGATACTAGAATATGAAATATGGGAACTTTTTGCTATAATTAACCCTTTCATGACTAAGCCTATTTTTGAAATTTGGTGTTTACAAGTTAAAATCCATATTTTTTGCTAGAAAATTACTTAGAACCCCCAAACATTATATATATTTTTTTAGCAAAGAATCTAGAGAATAAAATGACGATTGTTGCAATATTTTTTATCACACGGTATTTGTGCAGCGGTGTTTTAAACGCAAATTTTTGGAAAAGTGACACTTTCATGAATTTTAAAAAATCCAAACAGTAAAGTTACCCCAATTTTTTTGTATAATGTGAAAGATGATGTTACGCCGAGTAAATAGATACCAAACATGTCACCCTTTATAATTGCACGCACTCGTGGAATGGCGACGAACTACGGTACCTTTGAATTTCCATAGGCGACGCTTTAAAAAAATTTTACGGTTACCAGGTTTGAGCTACAGAGGAGGTCTAGGGCTAGAATTATTGCTCTCGCTCTGACGATCGCGGCGATACCTCACATGTGTGGTTTGAACACCGTTTACATATGCGGGCGCGACTTCCGTATGCGTTTTCTTCGCTGCGCGAGCTCGCGGGGACAGGGGCACTTTAAAAAAATTTTTTTTTTTTTTTTTATTTAATTTATTTATTTTTGTACTTTATAAATTGTGTTTAAATTTTTTTTTTTTTTTTTTTTACTTTTATTGCTGTCACAAGCAATGTAAACATCCCTTGTGACAGTAATATGTGGTGACAGGTACTCTTTATGGAGGGATGGGGGGTCTAAAAGACCCCCCATCCCTCCTTTACACTTCAAAGTATTCAGATCGCCGAAAACGGCGATTCTGAATACTGTGTACTTTTTTAAATTCGGCGCCATTGGCAGCCGAGTAAACGGGAAGTGACGTCATGACGTCGCTTCCGCATTTACAAGAAGAAGGCTGGAACGAAGCCGCTCGCAGCTTCGTTCCAGTCCGCCCCCAGCCGCCGAAGGCAGCGGACCGGACACCGGGCCTCCCAATCGCACGGGAGGCCCGGTAACAGCGGCGGGAGGCGGCGGGAGGGGGGGGATGTCCCCTCCCGCTCCTCCGGTATAACAACCGAGCGGCTTTTAGCCGCATCGGTTGTTATATTCGGGTAGCCGATCGCCCGCTGAAAACAACGGTACCGGGATGATGCCTGCAGCTGCGGGCATCATCCCGGTATAACCCCGGAAAGCCGAGGACGCATATATGCGTTCGGTCGGCGGGAAGGGGTTAAATATCAGCAAAAATGTTTTTAAAAAAAAAAAAAAAAATAATTTCTTCATCAGTTTAGGCCAATATTTATTCTGCTACATTTATTTATTTTTTTTTAAACAAAAAATATCGCAATGAGTGTATATTGATTGGTTTGCGCAAAAGTTTATAGCGTCTACAAACTATGGGAAAGATTTATGGCATTTATTTATTTTTTACTAGTAATGGCATTGATCAGTGATTTTTATCGGTACTGCAACATTGCGTGGGACAGATCGGACACTTTTGACACATTTTGTCGGACCATTGACATTTATACAGCGATCAGTGCTATAAAAATGCACTGATTACTGTGTATATGTCACTGATGGGGAAGGGGTTAACACTAGGGGGGCGATCAAGGGGTTAAATGTGTTCCCTAGTTTCTGTTTCTAAGTGTAGGTCAGTGGTTCTCAACTCCTGTCCTCAGGACCCACTAACAGGCCAGGTTTGCAAGATAACTGAAATACATCACAGGTGATATCATTTGCTGCTCAGTGATTGCAGTATTCTAGTCTGCATCTCCCCCAAGGTAATACCTAAAATCTGGCCTGTTGGTGGGTCTTGAGGACTGGAGTTGAGAACCACTGGTGTAGGTGAATGGGACTGACTGGGGGAGGAGCCATATCGCTGTCATACTTACTAGGAACAAACAATATGTCTCCTTTTACCTGACAGAGCAATCATTTCTGTGTTTACACACACACAAACCCCCATGCTGGCTCTCGCTCCTGTGATCGCGGATGGCCGGCGGCGCGTACCCACACGTTGTTTTGCCCAGCTGTGCTATTCTGCCTACAAATATCGGCGCGAGGCGGTCGGCAACTGGTTAAAGGTGCTGCGAATCCAGGACGCATGCTGCATCTACAGAAAATGAAAAACATAACATTACAGTACAACGTGTTAAAATGTCAGGCATTCAATATTTTATCAATGAATTTTATAATAAATGTTTTCAGGGCTGTGATAAAATCTTTGTAGATTTTGAATATGAATACAGTTTTGGCGAACAAATGTTCTATGCAGTTTGTGATATGACGGACCTTTGTACTCCAGTAGGGGGCGTGCTATGCGGAGTCGTGCTTCCATTACTGCTTCTGCTGAGCTCCGAACAGTGCTGATCTGTCTCTCGTTTTCAGGAACTCCTCTGCGAACTGAAAAAATAGCAATCAAAATTAGCATCAGCATTTGACATGAATTATTAAGGACCGAAACAATTTGAAAACGAATTTACCATCAACATTAAAACTCCACAGCTACTGCAGTCCTGCTGGTTGTTGTGCTTTAATATTGTAGTTTTCCATTGGACTCCTTTATCTTTCTGACTGGTCATCCGCAGGAACAAACTAGTTTAAAAAACAAAACAAATTCACAAAATGATTAAGGTTATGTTTCCACTATTGCGTCCCCAAAGTCGCGCGATTTTGCTGTGCTTTTTTTTTTTTTTTTTGCTGCGATTTTTCAGCGACTTTTTACAGCGACTTGAAGCAATGCCTTTGTCTGTGGACTTCAAGTCGCATCAAAGTGGGACCAAAGTAGTGCAGGGACTACTTTTGAAGTCACTGCGACTTGAAGTCGCACAGATATGAACGGTACTCATTGGAAATCATGCGGTACGACTTGTAATGCGACTTTTCAGTCCCAAGCCGCATGAAAAAGTCGCACTAGTGGAAACATAGCCTAAATTGCAACTTGTGCACATAGGTTTGTTAAGCTACAACTTTTCCATGAGGCACGCTTACCTCCCAGTTTTTCTGCGATTTAGATTGATAAATTGATTCCTTTCCCATC
This sequence comes from Aquarana catesbeiana, assembly GCF_042186555.1. NCBI lineage: Eukaryota > Metazoa > Chordata > Amphibia > Anura > Ranidae > Aquarana > Aquarana catesbeiana. The sequence continues at coordinate 957,374,858 of NC_133324.1, forward strand.
GGGTCCGTGAGAAAAAGAACCTGCTCCTTCGTCATGATAATCTAAAATATCATTTTTGAATTAAAAACAAGTTTGTAATGACATTCATCTTTTTTTTTTTTTTTTTTTTGAACTTTAAACCTATGCCCTCAGCAATGTCATAGGTTTAAAGTTAAATATCTATATACATATCGGGGTTGACAACTGTCCAGGATTGACCCGGGCAGTATTGGGTTTATACATTTTTTGCTAAGTGTTCAGGTTTGCCTTTAACCACTTGCCGACCCCGCACCGTGGATATACGTTGGTACTTTTAGGTAGGATACCAGAGATAAAGCAGCAGATAGCTACCATAACCCCTGTATTTTTCTCCACAGCGGGCGGCTGGCTTTCAGATAAAAGTGGCCTCTGCGGCGGATTCGCTGCAAGATCACTTTTATCGGTGTTCCAAATGACCTATATTGTTTTTTAGGTCTAAATGTGAGATCTGAAGTCTTTTTGACCCCAGATCTCACATTAAAGAGGTCCTGTCATGCTTTTTTCTATTACAATGAATGTTTACATTCCTTTTAATAGGAAAAAAAGTGACCCAAAGTTATTATTTTTAAATGGAGAGTGTAAAAATAAAAAAAGTAATATAAAAAACAAAACAAAAAAACACACCCCCACACATTTAAAGCGCCCCCGTTCCACCGAGATCGCGCATAGAAACACACAAATAAGCGAGTCGCGCCCGCATATGAAAATATGTTCAAACCACACGTGAATTATCGCTGCGATTGTTAGAGCCAGAGCTATAATTCTAGCACTAGACCTTCTCTGTAACTCAAGACTGGCAACCTGTAAAAATTTTTTAGACGTCACGTATGGAGATTTTTAAGGGTCAAAGTTTGTTGCCATTCCACGAGCGGGTGCAATTTTAAAGCATGACAACAAAAATAAAAAATTGGGCTAACTTTACTGTGGTCTTATTTAACCACTTGACAACTGGGCACTTAAACCCCCTTAGTGACCAGACCAATTTTCAGCTTTCAGCGCTCTCACACTTTGAATGACAATTACTCAGTCATGTAATACTGTACCCAAATGAATTTTGTGTCCTTTTTTTCATACAAATAGAGCTTTCTTTTGGTGGTATTTGATCACCTTTTGGGCTTTTTATTTTTTGCGCTATAAATGAAAAAAGACCGAAAATTTAGAAAAAAAACGCATTTTTTCTTCGTTTCTGTGATAAAATTTTGCAAATTATTAATTTTTCTTCATAAATTTTGGACACAATTTATACTGCTACATATCTTTGGTAAAAATAACCAAAATTAGTGGATATTATTTGGTCTGTGTGAAAGTTATAGAGTCTACAAGTTGTGGTGCAAATCATAAACAATTGATCACACCTGATGTACTGACGGCCTATCTCATTTCTTGTGACCCGAACAAGTCAGGACAGTACAAATACCCCCCAAATGACCCCTTTTTTGAAAGTAGACATTCCAAGGTATTCAGTAAGATGCATGGTGAGGTTTTTGATGTTGTCATTTTTTTCCACAATTCTTTGCAAAATGAAGATTTTTTCCTCCCACAAAATTGTCATTATAATTGGTTATTTCTCTCACATGGCATGTGTATACCACAAATCACACACCAAAATAGATTCTACTACTCCTAAGTATGGCGATACCACATGTGTGGGACTTTTTCACAGCCTAGCCACATAGAGAGGCCCAACATGCAGGGAGCACCATCAGGTGTTCTAGGAGCATAAATGACACATCTAATTTGTTAACTACCTATTACACTTTTGAAGGCCCTGGAGCACCAGGACAATGGAAACGCCCACAAAATGACCCCATTTTGGAAAGCTAACACCCTAACGTATAATCTATGAGGCATAATGAGTCTTTTGAACGGTTCATTTTTTTCCAGAAGTTTTTGGAAAATGTGGAAAAAAATGAAAACGCATTTTTTTTTTACACAAAGTTGTCCATTTATAAGCTATTTTCAACACATAGCATGTACATAGCAAAAATGACACCCCAAAATACAGGTAAAAGCCAGTAAATTAGAATATTTTGAAAAACTTGATTTATTTCAGTAATTGCATTCAAAAGGTGTAACTTGTACATTATATTTATTCATTGCACACAGACTGATGCATTCAAATGTTTATTTCATTTAATTTTGATGATTTGAAGTGGCAACAAATGAAAATCCAAAATTCCGTGTGTCACAAAATTCGAATATTAAGGCTAATACAAAAAAGGGATTTTTTAGAAATGTTGGCCAACTGAAAAGTATGAAAATGAAAAATATGAGCATGTACAATACTCAATACTTGGTTGGAGCTCCTTTTGCCTCAATTACTGCATTAATGCGGCGTGGCATGGAGTCGATGAGTTTCTGGCACTGCTCAGGTGTTATGAGAGCCCAGGTTGCTCTGATAGTGGCCTTCAACTCTTCTGCGTTGTTGGGTCTGGCATTCTGCATCTTCCTTTTCACAATACCCCACAGATTTTCTATGGGGCTAAGGTCAGGGGAGTTGACTGGCCAATTTAGAACAGAAATACCATGGTCCGTAAACCAGGCACGGGTAGATTTTGCGCTGTGTGCAGGCGCCAAGTCCTGTTGGAACCTGAAATCTCCATCTCCATAGAGCAGGTCAGCAGCAGGAAGCATGAAGTGCTCTAAAACTTGCTGGTAGACGGCTGCGTTGACCCTGGATCTCAGGAAACAGAGTGGACCGACACCAGCAGATGACATGGCACCCCAAACCATCACTGATGGTGGAAACTTTACACTAGACTTCAGGCAACGTGGATCCTGTGCCTCTCCTGTCTTCCTCCAGACTCTGGGACCTCGATTTCCAAAGGAAATGCAAAATTTGCTTTCGTCAGAAAACATGACTTTGGACCACTCAGCAGCAGTCCAGCTCTTTTTTTCCTTAGCCCAGGTGAGACGCTTTTCGCGCTGTTTCTTGGTCAACAGTGGCTTGACACGAGGTATGCGGCAGTTGAAACCCATGTCTTTCAAGCGTCTCTTGGTGGTGGATCTTGAAGCACTGACTCCAGCAGCTGTCCACTCCTTGTGAATCTCCCCCACATTTTTGAATGGGTTTTTTTTCACAATCTTGACTAGGGCGCGGTGATCCCTATCGCTTGTACACTTTTTCTGACCACAGTTTTTCCTTCCCTTTGCCTCTCTATTAATGTGTTTGGACACAGAGCTCTGAGAACAGCCAGCCTCTTCAGCAATAACCTTTTGTGTCTTTCCCTCCTTGTGCAATGTGTCGATGGTCGCCTTTTGGACAGCTGTCAAATCTGAAGTCTTCCCCATGTTTGTGTAGGCTTCAGAACTGGACTGAGAGACCATTTAAAGCCCTTTGCAGGTGTTTTGAGTTAATCAGCTGATTAGTTTGTGGCACCAGGTGTCTTCAAAATTTAACCCTTACACAATATTCGAATTTTGTGACACACGGAATTTTGGATTTTCATTTGTTGCCACTTCAAATCATCAAAATTAAATGAAATAAACATTTGAATGCATCAGTCTGTGTGCAATGAATAAATATAATGTACAAGTTACACCTTTTGAATGCAATTACTGAAATAAATCAAGTTTTTCAAAATATTCTAATTTACTGGCTTTTACCTGTACATTCTGCTACTCCTCCTGAGTATGGCGATACCACATGTGTAAGACTTTTACACAGCCTGGCCACATACAAGGAACACCGTCAGGTGTTCTAGGGACACATAGCATGCACATACCAAGAATTACACCCCAAAATACATTCTGCTGAGCAAAGGGTAAACAAAAGATTGCCTGTGGTTTTAGTAGCACAGTTGTCCACAGGAGGATAGCACTGGTCCAGGCAGCAGGCAGGTACTTGGTCAGCAAAAGCGAACGCAATTGTCCAGGCAACAGGCAGGAACATTGTCCATAGTCAGTACAGGCAGCAGGCAGGGATACTGTCTACATACAGTCCAGGGTCAGTGCAGGCAGAGATTGTCAGCAGTGCCAAAATATTGATCCTGGTAGTAGGCAGGAACATGGTCCATCCATGTGGTGTGGTCAGCTCATGCGACAGGCAGAGGCATGATGGCATAGGTCCTACAGGCAGCAGGCAAAAGTAGGGGCTCGTTCAGGACAGAATGGGGACAGGGGTAGAGGCTTCTCCCACCCAAATCTCTTTGAAGCCTCCGAGTCTCCAGACCCTAATCTAGGAATGAGAAAACAAAAAAAATGTTTTCTTCATCCAGAAAAACAATTCTGGAGCCCCTCACATATGTGAGACCCCTGTGTTATGAATCCCACTAGTCCAGTGGCAGGGTACAAGATCAGTCAAAGAGGCAGGCAAAAAGGATGGTCAAACAGTCCAGGGTCAGTTCCAGATCAGGCAGAGGTATGAACAGAATCGGTAGGCAGAAGCATGGTCGAATAACTAGCCAGGGTCAGTTACAGAGCAAGCAGAGGCATAAGGGGTGTGAAGGTAAATGGCAGGAAGTGAGGGTTATGTTTACCATACTTCACTAATAATTTAGTGAAGTATGGTAACGGCGGAAACAGTCAACTATGCAGAGGCCTGGTTGGGAAGGACATTGGGGACAATAAAAAGTGGTGTCTCTTCTCACTCCTCCTTTGGTGCACACCCAGCATTTTTTCTGCCGTTTTTGGCCTGTTGGTCTGGGGGGGATTTTTTCGGGAAAGTGGCGTTCGGAGAGTCTACTAATCACATCGGATCGAATGGTTTCTGGTGGGCCGTTCGGGAATACAAGGGCAGTGGTGATTTCCTCCTGCTATCCAAGGAAGGATTTGGGGCTTGCAGTGGATTTATGATAAATAACGTAGCTGTTATATATGGCCAAATTGAACAAATAAATTGAAACTTTTTTATACCACTGGTATGTTCGTCTCATGGCAAGGTAGGGTTCGAGCATCTGGTCGTTGAAGTCAACACCCCCCATAAACTTGTATTCGTAGATACATGTTGGCTTTTGGATTACCCCATTCCTCCTGGTTATCTCCACGACGGTATTATTGTGGATTGATGAAAGCACGTAGACGTCCCTTCTGTCCCTCCACTTCACAGCCAGAATTTGCTCATTCCGTAAGCTCGCCATCTCCCCTCTTCTTAGCTTTTTGTTCACGAGGCTTTGAGGAAAGCCCTTCCGGTTCTTCCTTACGGTGCCACATGCTGGAGTCTTCTGTCTGTGAAGATTGCGGAACAGGGGCAGACTAGTGTAAAAATTGTCCACATACAGATGGTAGCCTTTCTCCAGGAGTGGGTTTATGAGTTCCCAAACGACTTTCCCACTCGATCCAATGTATTCTGAGCAATTAGGGGGATGTAGCTGGGTGTCCTTCCCTTCGTATACCATGAAGGCATAGGTATACCCTGTAGCTCGGTCACATAATTTATACATTTTCACCCCATAGCGGGCCCTTTTGGTGGGAATAAATTGTTTTATGCCCAACCTGCCACTAAATTTGACAAGGGAGTCATCCACACATATGTGCTGGTCTGGGGTAAATAACTGGGGGAAGATATCAGAAAAATATTTTAGTAGTGGTGGAATTTTATAAAGCTTGTCAAAATTTGGGTCATTTCGGGGAGGGCACTGGGTATTATCATTGTAGTGTAGGAATCTCATAATCATGAGATATCTGGTCCTGGGCATTACAGAGGAAAAGATGGGCATGTGGTGGATGGGGAGGGTTAGACCAATAGGCATGTAATACATTTTTTCTGTTTAGTCCCATACAGAATGTGAGGCCCAAAAAAATTCTAAACTCCTCCACTGTTAGGACTCTCTATTCATAGGGACGGGCATAATAGGACGTTGGGTTACTTGCTATGTATTGTTGGGCATATAGGTTGCACTGGCCCACAATCGATGCAAGCATGTCCTCAGTAAAAATAAGGTTGGAAAAAATCTATTGGTGAAAAATTTTCTGTGTCCATCTGGACTCCTAGCTGGGCAGTGAAAGGGGGAATGATAGCTTCTCCTGAATTAGGAGGAAGCCATAAGGGGTTCTCAAGGGAGTAGGGAAGGCTGGCATGGGACCTAACCCTTTGGGCCTGAGGTGACACCCCACTGGTACGTGGCCTTTGTCGAGGTACTGCGGTGCTGGTGGATGGCACTGCGGAGATGGTGGATGGCATTGTGGTGATGGTGGATGGCACTGTCTCCTCACCAGTACGTCTTCGTCTGGCGGGCGGACTCTCATCCTCCTCCTCTGAGGCTGTCACTGTACCACTGCTGAGGACAGGCTCGTAGTCCACGTCAGACTCAGAATCTGAATAGGAATCCGAAGTGGAGAGCTCCCCGTTGCTCTCGTCGGCCGCAAGAATATTATATGCCTCCTCGGCTGAATATACTCTTTGTGACATAGTGATGAAATATGGCACTGATATGTGGCACTGATGACACGTGACACTGGCAGATTGCACTGGTGATAGATGGCACTGATATGTGACACTGATGTGGTAGATGACACTGGTGACAATGATGACACTGATGTGACAGGTGGCACTGACGATAGATGGCACTGATACGTGGCAGGTGACACTGACAGGTGGCGCTGATGTGGCAGGTGACACTGACAGGTGGCGCTGATGTGGCAGGTGACACTGACAGGTGGCACTGATGTGGCAGGTGACACTGACAGATGGGACTGATGACAGGTGGCACTGACGACAGATGGCACTGATAACAGATGGCAGCAACAGTAATGAGCACTGTGGCACTGATGAGGCACTGTATGGGCACTGATGGGTGTTTCAACTAAAAGCTTGGCACTCATAGTTTCACAGATCGCTCTCCCTCCTCACACACGGTCTCTGTGTGAGGAGAGAAAGCCGGCAATGAGAGATGATCTCATATGTTTACATTTGAGATCATCTCTCATTGGAAGCTCGGATCGCGCTGTAAACGGCCGCTGTGATTGGCCGTTTATAGCGATCTGTGACTGGCTGTGTCCAAGGGACACGGCCAGAGCAGAATTTCCCAGATGCGCGGGAGCGCGCATCGCAGAAGTAAACAGTAGGACGTCCAGGGACGCCCTCCCAGCAATTGGAGTCCGCGCTGTAGCCGTCTTTCGGCTATAGCGCGGACGCCTAGTGGTTAAGTAAAAAAGGTGTATTTTGTTTTTTCTAAAATATGCGCTTGTAAGACCGCTGCGCAAATACGATGTGACAAAGTAATGCAATGACCGACAGTTCATTCTATAGGGTGTCTGGAAAAAGTAATAATAATTTTTATATATAGATATAATATCTATATATAAACAATCCAGAGGGTGAGGTGCACTTCGGTCCCAGATGGTCGTGCTTAGCAATCAAGCCTTCCCACAGGCTTTAATATATAAAAAAAAATCATATGGGATTGCTGCACAATCTGCATTTATCCAAAAGGATATAAATAAAACAAAATAAAATCAGGCATACTTGATATTGGTATTTAAACGTTTTTGGGCTATTGTAGCTCATGCCCTTCATCAGAAAATCATGCCTATCGAATGATCATACATATAATGATATATATAGCCCACTAATAATAAATAAATCAATTTAAGTGAACCAACAATTCATCTGGAATCAATTAAGCCATCATAGAAAACATCTAAATGTATCATCAAGTACAACTTCTCTGTGGTCTTGGAATCAAATAGTCACAGGCGAGATCGGAAGAAAAGAAAACCCACACCTTGTAGAATACATTAATCAGACATCCTAAAAAAATTAAACAAATATAAATAAAAAGATGTAACAATGTAACCATATTGGTACCATTAAATCTTCATTAGCCGGGAGTTTGTAATACTCGGCGCATGTCAGCCTGCCAATATCACCCCACACACTATCTGTGTAGGATCATAGACATGGCATACATGATACCCATAAAAATTATGAAAAAAAAAATGATCAAATAATTTATCCAGGGGCAATATACAAACTCACACAGTGCTATTTACTAAAACAAATTTAAGTCAAAATCAGAGTTTAACCCCTTCGGCTGGAGTGTATCCAGTCGATGGATCCAGCTAACTTCTCTCTTTCTAAGAGCCATTTCCCTGTCACCTCCACGTCTATTGATGGCAACGCCATCAATAACCATAAATCTCAGTTGTGATACAGAGTGTCCCTGCTCCACAAAATGTGTAGCTAAAGTCAGCTTGACCAATTTGTCTCTAATAGAATATTTATGACGGGCTATGCGATCTTTAACTTTTTGTGTGTTCTCCCCCACATAGAGGATACCACAGGAACATTAAATAATATACACTACATGGGACGATTGGCAAGTATAGTGATCTCTGATCAAAATGTCATAGCCTTTAAGTGATTGGGAAAAACACTTACCTGCTGGTTTGTAATTAGGTGATGTAGGTATGCATCTATTACCTGCATTGCAAAAAAAATATTACATTTTAGGTTTGATTTGGATACATTTTCAACAGTGTAGTCTCTTACCTCATCTACCAACCACTTTGTTCCACGCAGTGTTTTGAAGGGAGAGACATAGAGCTTGTAAGGCCCTACAACAACTTCCAATGACTCGTCATCTTCCTTAGTCCATAACATTTTAACTGGAGAGGGGAAAAAAAAAGAAAATATTTGTTTGCTAGAATATCAAACCTGTAAGGTTAATGAACGAATAAACTGGATAAAACGTAATGACAAACAAGTGGCAACTTAATAACGGCCATAAGATTGAAAAGGCCAGACCAACGGGTCATGGCCAAACATATGACCAACAGGGTCAAACTAACAAAAGAATCCAGTAAAATATTATGCCAAACAGTGGCAACCTTACAAAAAAAAAATAGAAAAACGGCCAGACCAACAGGGCACGGCCAAACATATGACCAACGGGGTCAAGCTATCAATAATCCATTAACTGATACCTCTCTCCTCTACGGTTTGCACGATATTCCATGAAGTATCTAGCGAGGGCTTAAAAAGCAAAATGTATGTATTGAATTACATGTATAATAAACATTAAAACTTCATATATCACATAGGAGGTAAAACAGACTGACTAAACGCAGGGAAAAAAAACATATATAAAAAAAGAACAAAAAATATATATCTATATCCATCCAATTCAGACATTGAGTTTGCTTGTACCTCAATAATGACAATCTTTTGTTGGTGTATTTGTGCAGCACAACGAATAACTGAAGGCCTCTGTTGATTGGTAGAAGTACTGCTGATTCCTTGAGGCGTCTCCATTGATGGATTCTCATCGTGTTCCTGGAAAGTGACTGGGGTTGTTTTCCGTTTTTGGTCCTCCGATACGGCTTAAGGTGGTCCACGTTGTATTTGTTCTTTAGAGTTGTGCCTTCTTTGTTTGACAATGTACCCAGCTTCCCAGATATTGCCTAGATGACATAAGGCCCATAGAAATCTGTCTCAATTGTTCCGCCTTTCCTTCCTTTCCTTCCGCATATTGAAGAGAAGTACTTCTTGACCTACGGGATAAAAAAGGTTACATATTTTTTCTGAACTTTTTTTTTTTGATACTTTTTTTGTTGTTTGTCCTGTGACTTGGAGATGTTTTCCATTTTGGCTGCTTTGACAATCTCCATTGCAGATTTCTTCTCCTCCAAGAAGGAAACATATTGACTTTCTTCTGGAAGGACAACATAGAAAAGCTAAAAAGGGGATATGAAAAAAAAAAATAAAAAATTACAAAACATTAAAAAGTATGGAAAAAATCTTAATGACAATTAACAATATTTAACAAACACAGGTGCACTATTTGACCTAAAGCTGTATGGACTGCCTGATTGTAGGAGTCGAGAGCCTATACATTTCCAGTTCAGCCCTGCAGCCCCAGTCGTTTCCACTGCAAGTGATAAGTTAGCATTTGTCAGCACACATTTGCAGCACAGCTTTCAGTGGCTATTTGATTTGCTAACTTAGCATTCACAGCCGCTTATAAACTCAATGCACCGCAGATGAGATCTGTAAATTACTATGGACAAAATATTTTCAATTTAGACAGGAACATAACTAACCGGCATGTCGACAGGAACCTCTGAGGGGAAAACTGCCTCCCTTCCGTACATCAGAGCAAACAGAGAAGATTTTGTTGTTGTTTGTATTATTATTATTTTACAGGATTTATATAGCGCCAACAGTTTACGCAGCGCTTTACAACATTAGGGCAGACAGTACAAGTTCAATACATTTCAATACAGGAGGAATCAGAGGGCCCTGCTCATTAGAGCTTACAATCTAGGAGGTACTACAATCTTTGTACTTTGGACCTCAGCGAAAATAATGTTGCATCCAAGTAGATGTCCCAGTTATCCCTCTTGACTAATTTTGTAAGAGCTCTACAATGACAAAAAAAGAAAAAAAAAGAATAGCTAAACAAACACATTTACAACTCTCTTGAAATCAATATAATACTTCTTGATATAAAATGGTACGATACTGAAAACCAGATGAATGCAAAAAGAAAAGTTAAAATAAAAAGAATAAAGTTGTAATAAAACATTAAACCAGAATTGGAATTTAACTTGCCACTTTACGTTGGTTAGTCTTCTCATCCAGCCCGTTGGTTTGCGGATGGTACGCAGCTGTCACACTCCTTTCGATGCCAAGTAGACTACAAAGCCTACTGTTGAGCTGTAAGAAGATAAGGATGTATCAAATACAAAGAAAGTATCAAGATAATAACTCTTAAATCAGATAAGGATGTATCAAATACAAAGAAAGTATCATGATAATAACTCTTAAATCATTTTTACAACAAAGCTATTTTGAAAGTACACCTACTTGATTCACAAACTCTCTGCCTTGGTCAGACAGAATTCTTTTAGGACAACCGTGTCTTGTAGATCATCGAACAAAGGTGTTGTCCCACTTCAGCAGCACTTTTAGTTTTTTAGTGGGAATGCCTCCACCCACTTCGAAAAAAAAAAAAATCTGTTGCTGTGAGGATATAGTGATATCCATCAACAGTTGTTGGCAATGGTCCCGTCAGGTCGATTCCAACGAGCTCCCAGACATTTGACACCGGATATGTTAAAAAAAAAATATATTATTATTTTAAAATGTATGAAATAAGCTACACTTTATATTTAAAATAAGATACTGCTTTATGAACATTTACCTTAATAAACTGCAATGGCTGCATAACTTTTAACGGTTTTCCCACCTTCTGACATTTATCACATTCCAGGACCTTCAAGAAAATAATTTTTAACATGTATATGCAGCTTTCACAAGAATAAGTAGATTGCTTACCCAGTTGTCATTATCAAGTGTCATACGATTCCAGTAGTATCTTGAGCACACTGCAGAGCGTGTCTTGATGACACCGTGTGACCCCCAATTGGAGTATGATGAAATTCAAAGAAGATTTTCTTTGCCTGTTCTTTGGTTTGGATGGCTCTTCGGTTGCCATAGAAGAGCTTTCCATCTCTAATGAAAGTGGACATTAAAAGCTGCATTCATGAAAGAGCCATCTTACCAAACCAGTGCAACAGATTGCATTTCTGATGCTCACCATTAAGTGTGAATTTGGAGGCGTACTTCCGAAGGTTCCCTTGTTGATTTTTAGAAAATCAAGGTTGGTTGATTGAGCCTATTTTCCAGCTTAGTCTGTTTGGCTTCCCATCACCCGGCTTATCGATTCCTGCGGTCCTTGTTGCTGTGTTGTGGCTATCATCTTTCACCTTGATGCTGTTGCCCCATTACCTAAATGTTTTTACACTATTGGAGCCTTTTACATCTTTTACATGTCGTAGGTATCAATTGATTACCGATGAGAACACCCGGAAGATAATAGGTGAATCTGATGTACCCTGGAGCAAGCTGTATCTACACTATATACTACATGCTTTCCTTGATCCTCTGTAATGGGGGATCACGGCTATCTGGTAAGAAGTGATTCCTGCTAAAGTGGTGGTGGATTCAACAAAGTTTTATTTTGTTCATCAGAGATTCAAGATTTTATCTATGGATGGACTTTATTTTTGATTTGGCACGGGTGGATGTCACACCTCACTATTTGCTATATTAAGACTTTTTTGTTTGTACACTAGTTCCCAATATTTAATTAATCTTATTGGGTCCTTATTTACAAGTTTTATTTATATTGGGTTTTTCATACTGTTTCTGATATAATTTTTGGCACCGTGTGACTATACTAACCACGGACATATACTTGTTTGTTTATTTTTATCACCTATTTTTTGGGCTTACACAGCACTGTGTTCAAGTTCATTTGGATGTGTTCAGAATTAGCGCGGTTCTATATTTTCCCATACTTTTCACTGTTTGATGTTACACAGGAGAATCGCTGCTTCCATTTTTACAGTTATATTTGTGGTTACACTTACCTTAGCGCAGTTTCTTTTCTTTTTTTCTATATCCGATCTGCAAGACTAGTTGATCAATTCCCGCTGTGTAAAATCACAGTGGGAATGAGCTGGCGACACCCGGAAGTTCAGAATCATGTATTTTGCGCACAGCCACCGCCCTATAGCTATAGGGTGGTCGTAAAGCGGTTTAACAGGAAGGGGTGGGGCAAATTTACATGGAGGGGGTGCCCAATTTTAGACTTGCCTAGGGCAGCACAAAACCAGAATACACCACTGGGGTTACCTCTCCAAGGTAAGTTGGGTTCCAAGTGACTCCTGTCACATAGGGCTCTATTTTATGGAGTCATTTTAAGAATAAATAACGATATGAAGCGTAGCAGCCATTTGACAGTGAAGGGGAGGGGGGGGGCACAACCATAATTGGTGTAAGTAGGAGTTCTTGGAAACAAATCACTTGCTATCTCCCATTATACTGAACCAGAGGGAGCAGCACTAAGGCGGTTAAGGGGTACCCATTATACTGAGCCAGAGAGAGCATATGTTTATATAGAATGGTCTGTATGGGGTGTGTGTGTATTGATCTGTATGAGAGGGGGCCCCTTTATATGTGTTTATATAATAAGCTGTATGGGGTGGGTATACGTGTATACATAATTATGTGTATGGGTGTTCCCTATAAAAAAGAAAAATAAACCACACAGCTATACACAGTCCTTTATACATACAACAAATCCCTTATAGAATTGTGCAAAGCTCTGTACTCTTATACTGAACCCTCCATACAAACTACCACACTGCTCCTTACAAAATGTCCTCTATAGATGTCCACAGAGTCCAGCATATGTCCCATACATGCACACAGCCCAGTATATCGTCTGTATTTGTGCACACTGAGCTCTCTGCCGACACCCCCATATCCCAGAAAATAGGGATCACCTATAGCAGGGGTATTGAATTAAAATTCAAGTAGTTCCGGCCACTAAAATATTCTTTGGGCTGAGGTACGAATATCAAGTCAGTGCCATGACTCTGAACGATTGTAGTCGTGCCCATCACCGTGCCCCTTAACCTAAATTAAGGGCCATGAAACATGTCCCCCAGCAGAGCCCCTCCATAAATCTAGAGTCCCCCAGCAGAGCCCCTCCATAAATCGAGTCCCCCAGCAGAGTACTCCTTTATGTACTCACAATATGCAAATTCCACCCTCTAGCAAAAGACCAAATACAGCCAGATACAAAAACCGTCCATGTCCAGAAACATCCACCATCCACATCCACGTCCAGAACCAAGCTCTGTCCATAGGAATAGGAATCCGATAAGATAGGAATACAAAAATTTGCGCCAAAAGATCACGCCCCACAATCCACCCAATAGGGATCCAAAAATGAGATCATGCCACAATCCTCCCCCTATGACGTTGCGTGCATGCGCAGAGAGCGAGGCTTTTGGGGTTCAGTGTGCGTGTATCTACCCCTGTGTGTGGATGAACCCTCTTGAGAGGAGGAACCCTCTCTACTAGGGTGGGACTCTTCCTGCCTAGTCTTAAGGGTTGCCTGAAAGGCTTTGAGGGTAGCTAACATTTCTGTCTGTACTGAGAGAAAATCTCTCATGACCTGTGAGGTCTCCTTCCCGGATAATTTGTGTATACATTTGTAGCAAATTGGCTTGGTCTGATCTGGTGCCAATTTTTCATTGCAGTAACCACACCTTTTAGACCGGGAAGGAGTCTTTAGACCTAGATCTACTGGCGACTCCCTGGGCAATAGCTTCCGTTTCTGCAAGAAAGAGAGCTCATTAGCCTAATACAGAAAACACACTATGGCATACTGCGAGGGTATAGGCTAGGGGACCCTCTATGACCCCCGCCAGCAAGGTAGACTCACCCCCTGTGGTCTCCTGAACAGCTGTGGCTGATGACGTCCCATCCTTCCGTTCCATGATCAGGGTTCTCCCCTCTGGTGAGAGTAGCTGTGGACGCCTGCTCCCTGCCGATCGATCTTCTCAGCTGAGTTTCTCTCTGCAGCGCCGCTGAACGCTGTGCCACCATTTTTTAAGAGCTACGAAAAAACAGAAGTGCCCCGCTCTAGCGAGGTGCGGGATGTGACTCACTTCCAGAGCCCAGGAGAAGGAAGACTTCAGCAAAATGGCACCAGCACACACATGCCGAACACCGCCTCCCTTACCTTAGGGCGGGACATGAGGACCAGAGAGTGGCACATCCAAGGAGAGACCTAGGAGATCTACAGACCTGCATCCTCCTGAGAACTGACACTTAGCCAGGTAAGGAAGGGGAGCAGGAGATATGGTCCCTGAAGTTCTTGGGACTTCCACTGTGCCCAGGGTCCTTCAGTTCTCAGGGGCGTTCTTCCTCCTGCCTCCCCGAGAAATAGGGGAGACCCCCAGGAAGGGCAAGCCTTACCAGACCCAGAGGCTTCCCAAGGACCTCCATCCCTCGGCCTTAGGTCTTGGGAAAAAAAAACTTTCACTGTGGGGAAACGCATTCAAAAACTAAGGTACACAGGGAGGGGCAGGGTTTTTTTTTTAAACTTTAAACATGCTTCATTCTATCACAACAGCCTTCTAGCTTGTATTGTCAAACATTAATAAACATTAATAAGGAAATCTGGCATCCCCTGCTGGTGGTTCTAGTATGACAGTTAAGCTGTACTGTTAGAAATTTGCTGGGGAAAAAACATCTGTGGATGTGGTACAAACGTTGCCTCAAGGACGACTTGCATCTGATTTCAGGAAATGTACAAATATCCAGTCAAGCTCCCACTCCATAAACTTGTAAAATTCCTTACGTAGTGCCCTGTCCTCATTGAGGGTATCTATTTCCTTCTATCGTTCATGTGCTGGAGATTTTGTTTGTTGTACTGGATTTCCTTCAGTTTATCTTTTAACTCCTCCATTTCGCTCTTCAATCCCTCTCTTTCCTTCCTAGCTATCTTACTCTTAAGGTTTATTTTAAACAAAATAATACTCATAACCAAGGTCACCGCAATGACTAAGAAAACCCATTTGTGCGATGTGTGTGGCCATTTGAACTTCCAGGAGATTGGGCCGCAGCCCCGTCTATGGAAGTGGGGAAGGGGGCCTGTCTATCATGACGTAACATTTTAGTCACCGCCTCAGAGTAATCTAAATTTTCCCGCTGTGGGAGGGGCGGGGGTTTTTAACTTCCTATATATATCTTGATTGTGTTTCCTGTCAGGTGGGACCAGTCATCCCTCAGTGTGCCGTCCTGGAAGACGACTTGAGAAATGTGCATTGCTCACCCAGAGGGGAGTCTTTTCTCCATTTTATCTGTTGATCATGTGTGTGTATATCCACTTGAGCCCCGGACCATTATGCTGCCTAAGGACCAGAGGTCTTTTTCCAATTTGGCACTGCGTCGCTTTAACTGCTAATTGCGCGGTCATGCAATGCTGTACCCAAACGAAATTTGCGTCCTTTTCTTCCCACAAATAGAGCTTTCTTTTGATGGTATTTGATCACCTCTGCGGTTTTTATTTTTTGCGCTATAAACGGAAAAAGACCGAAAATTTTGAAAAAAAATGATATTTTCTACTTTTTGTTATAAAAAAAATCCAATAAACTAAATTTTAGTCATACATTTAGGCCAAAATGTATTCGGCCACATGTCTTTGGTAAAAAAAATGTCAATAAGCGTATATTTATTGGTTTGCGCAAAAGTTATAGCGTCTACAAACTAGGGTACATTTTCTGGAATTTACACAGCTTTTAGTTTATGACTGCCTATGTCATTTCTTGAGGTGCTAAAATGGCAGGGCAGTACAAAACCCCCCCAAATGACCCCATTTTGGAAAGTAGACACCCCAAGGAAATTGCTGAGAGGCATGTTGAACCCATTGAATATTTATTTTTTTTGTCCCAAGTGATTGAAAAATGACAAAAAAAAAAAAAAAAAAAAATATTTACAAAAAGTCGTCACTAAATGATATATTGCTCACACAGACCATGGGCCTATGTGGAATTGCACCCCAAAATACATTTAGCTGCTTCTCCTGAGTATGGGGATACCACATGTGTGGGACTTTTTGGGAGCCTAGCCGCGTACGGGGCCCCGAAAACCAATCACCGCCTTCAGGATTTCTAAGGGTGTAAATTTTTGCTTTCACTCTTCACTGCCTATCACAGTTTCGGAGGCCATGGAATGCCCAGGTGGCACAAAACCCCCCAAAATGACCCCATTTTGGAAAGTAGACACCCCAAGCTATTTGCTGAGAGGCATATTGAGTCCATGGAATATTTTATATTTTGACACAAGTTGCGGGAAAGTGACACTTTTTTTTTTTTTTTTTTTTTCATAAAGTTGTCACTAAATGATATATTGCTCACACAGGCCATGGGCATATGTGGAATTGCACCCCAAAATACATTTAGCTGCTTCTCCTGAGTACAGGGATACCACATGTGTGAGACTTTTTGGGAGCCTAGCCGCGTACTGGACCCCGAAAACCAATCACTGCCTTCAGGATTTCTAAGGGTGAAAATTTTTGATTTCACTCTTTACTGCCTATCACAGTTTCGGAGGCCATGGACTGCCCAGGTGGCACAAAACCCCCCCAAATGACCCCATTTTGGAAAGTAGACACCCCAAGCTATTTGCTGAAAGGCATGGTGAGTATTTTGCAGCTCTCATTTGTTTTTGAAAATGAAGAAAGACAAGAAAAAACATTTTTTTTTTTTCTTTTTTCAATTTTCAAAACTTTGTGACAAAAAGTGAGGTCTGCAAAATACTCACTATACCGCTCAGCAAATAGCTTGGGGTGTCTACTTTCCAAAATGGGGTCATTTGGGGGGGTTTTGTGCCACCTGGGCATTCCATGGCCTCCGAAACTGTGATAGGCAGTGAAGAGTGAAATCAAAAATTCACGCCCTTAGAAAGCCTGAAGGCGGTGCTTGGTTTTCGGGGTCCCGTGTGCGGCTAGGCTCCCAAAAAGTCTCACACATGTGGTATCCCCGTACTCAGGAGAAGCAGCAGAATGTATTTTGGGGTGTAATTTCACATATTTCCATGGCATGTTTGAGCAATATATCATTTAGTGACAACTTTGTGCAAAAAAAAAAAAAAAAAAAAAAAAATTTGTCTCTTTCCCGCAACTTGTGTCGCAATATAAAATATTCCATGGACTCGACATGCCTCTCAGCAAATAGCTTGGGGTGTCTACTTTCCAAAATGGGGTCATTTGGGGGGGTTTTGAACTGTCCTGGCATTTTATGCACAACATTTAGAAGCTTATGTCACACATCACCCACTCTTCTAACCACTTGAAGACAAAGCCCTTTCTGACACTTATTGTTTACATGAAAAAGTTTTTTTTTTTTGCAAAAAAATTACTTTGAACCCCCAAACATTATATATTTTTTTAAAGCAAATGCCCTACAGATTAAAATGGTGGGTGTTTCATTTTTTTTTTTCACACAGTAATTGCGCAGCGATTTTTCAAACGCATTTTTTGGGGAAAAAACACACTTTTTTAAATTTTAATGCACTAAAACACGCTATATTGCCCAAATGTTTGATGAAATAAAAAAGATGATCTTAGGCCGAGTACATGGATACCAAACATGACATGCTTTAAAATTGCGCACAAACGTGCAGTGGCAACAAAATAAATACATGTTTAAAAGCCTTCAAAAGCCTTTACAGGTTACCACTTTAGATTTACAGAGGAGGTCTACTGGAAAAATTACTGCACTCGATCTGGCCTTCGCGGTGATACCTCACATGCATGGTGCAATTGCTGTTTATGTTTGACGACAGACCGCCGCTTGCGTTCGCCTTAGCGCGAGAGCAGGGGGCGACAGGGGTGTTTTTTTTTTTTTTTTTTTTTTCTTTATTATTTTTTTGCTTTTTTAATCTTACTTTTAAACTGTTCCTTTCATATTTTTTTTTTTTAATCATTTTTATTGTTATCTCGGGGAATGTAAATATCCCCTATGATAGCAATAGGTAGTGACAGGTACTCTTTTTTGAAAAAATTGTGGTCTATTAGACCCTAGATCTCTCCTCTGCCCTCAAAGCATCTGACCACACCAAGATCGGTGTGATAAAATGCTTCCCCAATTTCCCAATGGCACTATTTACATCCGGCGAAATCTAAGTCATGAAATACTCGTAGCTTCCGGTTTCTTAGGCCATAGAGATGTTTGGAGCCACTCTGGTCTCTGATCAGCTCTATGGTCAGCTGGCTGAATCACCGGCTGCATTCTCAGGTTCCCTGTTGAGACAGGAGAGCCAGAGAAAAACACGGAAGACGGTGGTGGGGGGGGGGGGGCATTCCCTCCCACGGCTTGTAAAAGCAGTCTAGAGGCTAATTAGCCGCTAGGATTGCTTTTACATGAAAGCCGACCGCTGGCTGAAAAGAATGATACCAAGATGATACCTAAACCTGCAGGCATCATTCTGGTATAACCACTCAAAGTCGTGAATGGCGTACCTGAAGACAAAAAAATGGTTAACAATGGTTAACAATAAAGCACAGTAAAGTGTAAATAATTACACACCTGAAAAACAAACATGATAAAACATAATAACAATAACAATAACAATAAAACATTGCAGAATAGAATACAGTAAAAAAGAGCAGAACAATAGAGAGAGAGAATAGAGAGAGAGAGAACAATAAAACAACAACTATTTTTTTTTATTTCATATTTTTTTTTTTTTTTACACTTTTTTTGTAACTAACTTTTATAACTGTAACCGGTTCCAGGTTCGGGTCTCTCAAAATGCGATGGCATCTTGGGAGACCCTGTGAAAGTGTGCCTAGTCTGTGCAATGCTGTACCCTACGCTAATACTCAACTAGTGAATGGTAGCGTTCAAAACATTCACCAATGCAAAGACCAGGATTGTCAGGACAGGAGGGACAATAATAGCGGGTGTCACGCCTATATCCGCGTTTGCTGCAGACACGACATCTTTTTTGGGGGGTTCGTTGGGTAGGGGTACTCGGGAGGACATAAAAATGCCTCTCATGCAGCCGACTGCATTTGGTTGGGGATGTGAATGGGGGAAGTACGGGCACTGCAGAAGTGGTGGGTTCCCAATTAGGATTGGCGAATGCAGCAGGAAGGGCACTATGGGCACGACGGGCCTGTGTTTGTCTTTTTGGTGGCAGCGGGACACTACTTGTGCTTGCCACCTCACCAGCTTGAACTGCACTTATGGGACTCGCCACGTCACCAAGTGTTACTGCAGTGCTGGTTTGACTACGACCGGGGTGTACTAGGCCGCTGGCGCTTGCCAGTTCACCAAAACGCTACCAAAAAACGTTAGCGATCGCAGGGATCAGGCCTGACTCTGCGAACGCTGCAGTTATGTGTTTAGTGTTTTGTAAGTGTCAGTGATCGATCGATACTGCACTTGGGTGGGCTGGGCCGGGCCGGGCGGAGGGGCAAAATGCAGGTGCTAGCAGGTATCTGGGCTGATCCCGCTAACACTGCGTTTTTGGGAACCCTAAACTGCTGGTGACGCTAGTATAGATCTGATCGGATCAGATATTGATCCGATCAGATACTATACCACTAAGGGAGGTGTACGGTGCGTGCGTGGGTGTTAGCGGTACTGGCGCTAATCTGACGCTGCCTGGGGCTGGTGCTTGCCAGTTCACCAAAACGCTACAAAAAAAACTGTTAGCGATCGCAGGGATCAGGCCTGACTCTGCGAACGCTGCAGTTATGCGTTTAGTGTTTTGTAAGTGTCAGTGATCGATCGATACTGCACTTGGGTGGGCTGGGCTGGGCCGGGCGGAGGGGCAAAACGCAGGTGCTAGCAGGTATCTGGGCTGATTCCGCTAACACTGCGTTTTTGGGAACCCTAAACTGCTGGGGACGCTAGTATAGATCTGATCGGATCAGATATTGATGCGTTCAGATACTATACCACTAAGGGAGGCGTATGCTGCGTGCGTGGGTGTTAGCGGTACTGGCGCTAACCTGACGCCTGGGGCTGGTGCTTGCCAGTTCACCAAAATGCTACCAAAAAAACTGTTAGCGATCGCAGGGATCAGGCCTGACTCTGCGAACGCTGCAGTTATGCGTTTAGTGTTTTGTAAGTGACAGTGATCGATCGATACTGCACTTGGGTGGGCTGGGCGGAGGCACAAAACGCAGGTGCTAGTAGGTATCTGGGCTGATCCCGCTAACACTGCGTTTTTGGGAACCCTAAACTGCTGGGGACGCTAGTATAGATCTGATCGGATCAGATATTGATCCGTACAGATACTATACCACTAAGGGAGGCGTATGCTGCGTGCGTGGGTGTTAGCGGTACTGGCGCTAATCTGACGCTGCCTGGGGCGACGCATATCACCGCCGGGCGATCAGGGGGCTAAACCTTTATTTGGTAATAAACGGCGGGTGCCCTGACACTATAAAAAATAAACGAAATAACCAGCGTCATCCGTAACGGTTATACGGTGATCAGTGGTGAAAGGGTTAACTAGGGGGCAATCAAGGGGTTAAAACATTTATTAGGTAGTATATGGGGGTCCCTGTCTCTATAAAACGCTGACGGCGAACCTAAATATTTACCTCACTAACTAGCGTCACCAGCGACACTAATACAGCGATCAGAAAAATGATCGCTTAGCAACACTGGTGACAGGGGGTGATCAAGGGGTTAAAACTTTATTAGGGGGGGTTAGGGGGGTACCCTAGACCTAAAGGGGGGTAATACTAACTGTCCCAACACTGTAACTGTCACAAACTGACACTATGCAGTAATCAGAAAAAAAAAAAAAAAAAAAAAAAAAAACTGCTGGTGTCAGTTTGTGACAGGGGGGGGGGGGGGTGATTGGGGGGGCGATCGGGGGGGGGATCGGGGTGTTTAGTGTGCCTGGCATGTTCTACTGTGTGTGTGTGTGTTGTGCACTCACATTGATGTCTTCTCTCCTCGGGCCGGAACGGAAAATACCGACCCGAGGGGAGATGACATCACTTCCTTTGCTGCTGTTTAGCATACAGCAGCAAAGGAGTGTTTTCATTGGCCGGCGGCGATCGCGAGGGGGGGGCCACGAACGGATGGTCTCCCCCTCATCACCGATCGCCGCTGGACAAAAGACGACCGCCTCGGGCACCGGGGGGGGGTCCGATCGGACCCCCCACCCGCGGAAGGCAAATCACGTACCCTGTACGTGATTTTGCCTGTCCGTGCCACTTTGCCGACGTACATCGGCGTGAGGCGGTCGTCAAGTGGATATGGATAACCCCCCATATTATCTTTTTATATACATACAGTATATATATCCAATTAACTAGCAGGCATCCTGGAAAAGTCCTGTTCAGAATTGACATATTCCAGGCACCTTTTGAGACCTCTGATCCATTCCAGATTTTACAACTTTCTCTTTCAGCCAATTTAGTCTCACCTGGGACCCCCAGTCAGTACTCTGCAACCTGGAGAGGAAACAGGTCTTCTCTGTTGGAGATAAAGTTTGGTAAAACTGTATGTATTTTTGAATCAAATAGAAATCAAATTAATAGACTGGGGAGATCTCTGGGTGGAAGAAGAAAAGATGCATTACAACCAGCAGTTTCAGAGTGAGATATAAGTGGTATGTGAAGGAAGACAGGAGGGGGGTGTAACCCGAACACAGTGTAGTACACAGGATAAACACTGCAGGGTTTTATTCCGTAAGAAGAGCCCTACACAGTGTTCTATATAAGATGAGTTTGGTATGTATTATAATGCCTAAGGAGAGATATATGCTCTGGATTGGGGATGAGGGATTTATTAGAATTAAAGAGTGGAATGATATTTTGTATCAGATTGTGATAACTATCCTAAAGTGTTTGTGTTTGGGTTTTAGTTGAGCTTTAAAATTAAAAGTCCCGTCACCCTGTATATTATTGATCTGATATGGTCATTTCAGGTGAGGTGGACAAGCCATCAGCTCTTGGGTGGATTAAGCACATTGTGGTGGTGTTGTATTTGTAGACTAAACAATGTTTCCACAGCTTATTAATGTCCTTTATTTTCCACTAGATAGAGATTGTCAGGAATCCTCATGTATCTTCTGTGTTCCTCCCTATAAGGATTCCTATGATTACTGTATAATAATTACCAGATATGAGCTTTGCATACGGTGTATGCTTAGGCACAAGGAATTCCTCTGTCATCTATGATTGTCTGCTTTGACATCTTCCCAGCAGGATATCTCGGGCAGGTGATGGAGTACATTGATCAGTGCAGCAACAAGTTGGCTCAGGCACTTATCGAATATGTTTTCCAAATTTCCCATTTGAAAAATTGATCAGTAGACCTCACTCTATTAGGAGCAGCCATAGAAAAATCTAAATTCAGCCAGTCCTTGTTGGATGACCTGCCTTACCCTGTGTAGGAATGTACAGAACTGGTTACTGAGTGTCCGAGACTTTACTGTAATATTTCTTTTCTACTTTTAGTGATGGCATCTGCTGATTCTCGGAAGGAGTTGGAATGTTCCATCTTTTTTGCCGGAACTGTATTGGTCATGTGTTGGATAAACAGGAGGGGTCCGGAGGTTATACCTATCCTGAACGCAGAGAAGATCTCAAAGAGCGGCCTGCACTGCGGAGTAACATAACACTGCGTAACATAATTTCCTGTCTGCTCAGCCAGATCAGGAATTTGGGGTCTTCTCTACTTACTGTATTCATCTCCTGTGAAATCCTTTTTGGTATGTGAAGCTTCTCTATGTGACAATCATCTGAGGATCCACAACAAGTAACCAGTCCACATGTTATGTGGCCCCACCACTTCCCTGGAGATCAGGGAATGCTATATCCATAGGGAACTACTGAAGTATTACTGCACTAAGGACTCCACCTGTGTTAGTCTGTCCTGCAGGCTCGATGAGGAACACCAGGTGGAGACTCTGGATGAGGCCTCTGAGATGAAGAAGAAACTGAACAATGTTCTGCAGAAACTGATGACAGAGAGAGAGGAGATAGGAATCCGGAGTCTGCAGGAACACCAGAGGAAAGTACAAGGAAAGGCAGATGATGAAACAGAGAGGGTAACTGCGTTGTTCAGTGACCTCAGGAGATGTCTGGAAGACCTGGAGAAGAGAGTCCTGAGTGAGATCTCCGTGCAGGCAGACGACTGTCTGATATGATCCAACAGCTGGAAATAAGGGAGGAGGAGCTGTCCAGGAAGATTGGTGACATTGAGGAGCCGTGTAACATGACAGATCTACTGACTGTCCTACAGGAATCAGAGACAGGTGACTTGTGTGATACTGAGGATGGAGATGAGGACAGAGAGAGAAATTGTAACCTCTTCTATGATGGAGGGGATCTGGATGGGGTGGGGATCTCACACACAGGTTCATCTGATATCATGTCTGGGGTAAATGTCCAGAAATGTACAGGCACACGTGTCTATCCACATTCTATTGCAAAGGGCAAAGTTATTTTGGGGGTTACAGACCTATTACTGGATGTGAGCACAGCTGGTAATAATCTCCATATATCAGATGATCGGAAAACTACATCCTCATCATCACATCGGAATCGCCCAGAAACACCAGAGAGATTTTAATATGATCAGGTGATAAGCAGTCAGTTTCTTCTCAGGGCGACATGTCGGGGAAGGGAATGTCAGGGGGTCAGAGTGCTGGACAGTTGGCATGTGTTACCCCCGTACAGACAGGAAAGGATGTCAGTCAGTGATTAAATATAATCAGAAATACTGGGGTTTGGAGAGGTTTGGGGGTAATCAGTACTCAATGATAGATGACAGGAAGAAGATCCAAATACCCGGCAATATCTCCAGTAACAGAGTTATGATATATCTGGATTATGAGGCCGGGCTGATCTCCTTTTATGAATTGTGTGACCTGATCCGACCCACCACCACCCTTCACTGAGCCCCTCCATGTTGGATAATTGGTAGGGAGTGGTTCCTGTATAAGAATATCTGAGGGGAAATGGATGTGAGAAATCTGCCCAGAGACTGGGGACAACACAAGGTGGGGAATCTGATTGGTGAAATACTCGGCTAGTAGGAGGAAGCAGTGGACAAAAACCAACATTACTGATTTATTTATAAAGCTGCAGGCTCCGTTCCGTGATCTTCATCCTAAACCTCACTTCACTCTTCATCCTAAATCTCACTTCACTACCTAGTGTGTCACTGACCAGGAACACAAATCCCTGTTCTGTAAGCTGAGGGGAGGCAGATCGTGATTTCCTAATAGGTGGGAACCACGATCTTTCATCTTCTATAGTCAGTCCCCTCCCCCCACAGTTAGAACACACAGTCAGGGAACACAGTTAACCCCTTGATCGCCCCCTGGTGTTAACCCCTTCCCTGCCAGTGACATTCACACAGTAATCGGTGCATTTTTATAGCACTGATCGCTGTATAAATGTCTGGTTTCAAAAATGTGTCAAAAGTGTCCGATGTGTCTGCCATAATGTCGCAGTCCCGATTAAAATTGCAGATCGCCGCAATTACTACTAAAAACTAGTAAATACTAGTGATCTTTGACTTCTCCCATGTTGTTCAGGTACAAATTCCTGTAGCTGCTGACTTTTAATATATAAGCACTTACCTGTCCAGGGAGCCCGTGATGTCGGCACCCCATCTTCAAATTGACTCCTGGGTGCTGGTGCTGCTGCTGCCATAACTGGTAAGGGAACCTGGCAGAGCCTTTTGGCTTCACAGCTGGTCCCCTACTGCGCTGCGCTTTCTGATTGGCCTGGCGGCAGGGAAAGGAGGAGGGGGGCCGAACTTCCTGGAGATTGTGCCGCAGCCCCGTCTATGGAAGTGGGGAAGAGGGCCTGTCAAAAACCGATAAGGACAGAGCCATTGCCAGCAATAGGTGGCAATTCCACTTGCAATTTGACATGTTAAACCGGCCCTATGTGAACGGGGCTAAGTTAGCAGTTGCGGTCCCGGGCTCACTTTCAATTTAGTGCTGGGTGTTTTGCTGAACAAAACCAGCATAGGCTGATAACTGCTACTGCTGAAAGCTGCCCAGTACTGGGACCCAAAATCTATTTTGCCCAGTGCACACAGTGGTCATGGGAGGGGCATGCTGCGCACCACGATGGGCATGCAATGTTCTATTAAACAGGAGCGGGCTGGGTGACTTGCATGCACGTGATTCAGCCTGCCCATGTCAACTGCCCACAGTAGATCTGTGGGTGGGGTGGCAAGCAGTTAAAAAAATGAGATATAAAAAAATACCATCATCAAAAAGGAGCATTGTCTCACTGCCCTGATTTATCATCTTCAACAACATTCTGATCTGCACCTGATGGTTCTCCTAACACTGTGAAAAAAATAAATAGTTTCAATTACTTTAGAAAATAAAAATTAAAATGTATATTGAATTTAATAAAAAAAACAACTTGCTGTGAGCATCCAAATCATGTTCTCCGGGTACTCCGCTGACAATGTCGGGCCCGAGGCATCGCTTTAATTCCTCTTCGTAGCAGGTGAAGGTTTGCTGGAGGTCCCCCACCAGTGCCACGTTCATGTCTTACAATAAAGGCAAGCTATTTTTTTTTTTAATCTGTATTTTTATGTTGTTTATTCAACGCCTACATGTAAATGTGTTGCGGGCAATGTCCCCTGCAGCATTGACTTCCTGGACAATGGAATGACAGATTTCCTCTTCCCTTGAGTAAGGGAGTTTTTTAGAGTGGGAACCAAATAATCGCTCCCAGTTGCTTACCACCCGTGACACTAAAATGCAATTCTGTGCATGGATGAACCTCCCAGTTTTTTTTCTTTAAGGCTCTGTTTCCACTACTGTGAGTTGTGAACTAAAGAGGTGTCATCCCAGTGGGCGTTATAGTTTTTTAGAGGTGAACCCCCATCCCAAGTGTTTTACAGAACAAAAGCACACTCCATAGGAGTGCAACTCCTCTAACTGGACTTTTATCATAGGGTCACCTCTAATGAAGGTAGGAAATAGTAGAATTTATATAAAAATGATTATATTTATTGAAATATCCATATAAAAATCATTAACATGACCTAACAATACATAAATTAAAATGGATGCATATAAATGGGGAGGAAACAAATCTATGAGACGATGACCAATTGTAATGATACAGGTAGATTGAACACCAATAATCATAAAAACCCGACGTTTCGAGGTAAGCAAAGGGTTGACTTCTTCTTCAAGGGTAACTACAATTGGTCAGGCTTATTATTTCATCTAAAAGGTTAACAGAAGCAAAACAGGAGTAAGTGGACAAATATATCTCAAACATCCATAGCAAGAACAGCAGAGAGTCTATAGTTTACATTGCGTGAATCATTTACATTAATTGCAACACTTGTTGATTCTGGATATGTGTATATAAAATATATACTGACCACTCAAGTTCATATGAAAGTTTCCATGGACATTCTCAGCATCCAGTAGAGAAAGGTGCCGTCCGTCACGGCCACACAGGGGTCCAAGACCCAAAATCCAAGGGAGAGAAATGACCAGGCAGGTCACAGGGGTGAGATACCAGGGTGGGCTGTGGTTACTTCACAAAGGATATCCCCAAAAGGCCAGATACCATCACTCCCTCGATAAGAAGCTTATCAAAGCCCAAATGATAGGGCTAAATGACAGAGGGTTTAATGCCACTGGAATATAAATAATAAAGAGCGTTGATGAGAATGTTGTAAAATGAAACATTTTCAAAAAGTATCGGGGGGGATTTTTTAGGTTGAATGATATAACCCACCCAGAATTGTAAGTATAAAAACCTAGACATGTACCTAAAAGATGAACTTTAGTAGAAAGGGATCTAATCATAAGGCCCAGTCCATAAAGCAAGACGCCAACAGGGGAAGGATAGGTAAATAATAACCAGTATTAGATAGGCAGGATTTAAAGGGAGCATAAAGTTCCCTGGTCCGGTGAGAGCCCACAATTATCTGCAAACATAGAGCACATAAGGGAAATAGTGTGTATCAATAGAAAGCAAACACTTGAAAGTTCCCAGAGAGCATCCCAACCTGAAAGATCCATGGATTTACCTGCCTGTCTCTCCTTCCTGGTGCATGTCTGTGTGGTGTCAGAAACAGCTGAGAGCTGCAATGCCTGGGGAGTTTAAATATATATTGTTGCGGTGGGCGGAAGTGCCGTGATTGGGTAGACGCAGTGAGGGGCGGTCTAAGCGGGGGGGTACGTGAGGCATCTGTGTGGACATCCCCTGGGCAGAGCGGTGTATGGTGTCATCCCCCCAGCACGCTCCATGGTGTAAGCCGTCCAGGACAGGACAGAGGTGAGCGTGTGTAAGAACGCGAGGCTAAGCGGTGGGCGGAGCCAGCGCGACGTGGAGGATTCCCCCATGCGTCGTAGTCCCGCAGCGCAGAGTTTGCGTGTCCATTGTCATGGGAACCCATGACACAGACTGCCAGAGAAGAGGGGGGGCTAGGCGCGCTCTACTGAGAGCGCACATCGACCTCCCCCGGGTACGCCGAGTGAGAGGAGACACAGCCCAAACCTGGAAGAGAGGGGGGAGGATGAAAACAGAAAAAAAAAAGGAGATTGATCATAGAGAATGATGAAGAGGGGTGAAAAGAAAAAATAAATAAATAAAAAAGAGAGGAGGACACAGCCGTCTGGAAGGGGGAGGGGAAAATTGAAAATAAAAGGGAGAAATAAAGTGACAGTTGGATGCATTATGAGAATCAGTATAAACAATCAGGCACTTGGGAAGTTCCTGTGTAACCAGGAGAGATCAATCCCACTGGATCAGACAAGGTCCTAGAATCACAAGACATGAATATTAGATTTACATGTTATGCAATATGCTATATCATACATTGGCAATATTAACTCTCCAACTTAGGCTATTGTCTTGTCTTTGCTATGTCACACAAATTCTACAAGAAGACCCCAAAGAAAAAGGGGGCGTGCTGTTAAGTAAGAGAATTTACACTGCCCACTGATGATGGGGGATTGATATGTCATTAGTAAAAAACACAGGGAGTCCAAACTGACAGTTAGAACACCAAGATTTAATCTATAAGGGGGGAAGGAATCCAAAGTAAAGGATTTGTGAGTTGTGCGACTTGATGAAAGAAGGTCATCAACAAACTCCGTAAATGAGGAGGAGGCTGAACCAGGGCCCAGCAATTTCTCTAGGCCTTTTGAAGATCTACAAGGTGAAGTGCCAGATCTGGTGAACCCATGGATAACATCTTACATGTAGTCAGTCAGATGTCCACTAAAATGGCAGAAACCAGTGATTTTAGGCATATGTAAACAGGTCCCTGAGAGAAAAAAAATATGCACTCAGGATGGCTTTGATGTCAACTGCTCAACCCTTTGTGGGTGATGAGCCAACAATATCCTCAGCATATATGCAACACCCCCCCACCCTACCCATATCCCCCTTATCACCATTACCCTCACTTTTCCAAATACACAGTATGCCCCACCAAGAAACCGCCCATACTGTGGCGAGTATGGTAATATGCTGAATCCCTCAAGGCCACGCAAGTTACATTCAATTCCTGCCCCCACTACCTCCACCCTTGGCCCCCCGACCACTTACCAAGTTATGCAGCCTACACCCAGTCAGGTTCCACCTTTTCAGGAAAGGCAATACTACCCAGGAACATCAGTGGATTACCCTGGACCATCCACTAGTTCAGGTTCCGTGACCACTGAAACAAAAACATTCCAGCAATTGTAGGGTTTTGTTATTTTTGATGTTGTTTTGATATCTGTTAATTTATGTTTCTTTGTTGTGGTTGGCAAAACAACAACCCAAAAAGGGTGTTGTAGTTCACCGAAAAAATTGTGTTGTTCAAATTGATATATATTAATTGATGTTTCTATGTTGTGTTTGACAAAAAGAAAAAAAAAAACTAAAAATGGTGTAGTTCACCAAAAAAAAATAATTTATTTTTGGTGCACTCTTGCATAAAAATGTTGCAAATAAAAAATCTTCTGGTTAAATTTTTCTTTGTATTATTGCTTTTTTTTGGTGTTAAAGACCTGTTATTCAGCATTTGAGTGCAATTACACATAACAGACATAAAAATACTAACCAAAAAAATACATGACATAAATTATGCAATAGCATCCTGCTGCCAGGGGACACAACCAGCAGCAGACATGAAAAATGAAGTGAAACCCTCACTCACAGTGGCAATATTGCTTGAAGAACACATGCTGCTTTAACCGCAGATATTGCATTCTCCATTTTCAAATTCAGAGGTGTATGTAGGACTCGCCACTTGTTAGCTAAAATGGCAAAAGCACATTCGACAACTCGACTTGTCCTTGTTAAGTGGTAGATGAAGATTCTCTTCTCTTCACTCCGATTTGAATAAGGACTTAGATGGTCACTGAGAGCAAAGGCCTCATCCTCAACAAAGACAAAGGCATTAGTGGCCCATTTGTCCCTAGCAGCGGACAGTCCTGTGGCAGGTCCAGACCATTTTCCCTCAACATTCTTTCAAAAGATGATCGTGCAAAAATATTGGAGTCTGAGCTGCTGCCGTACGATGTCAATATGTGAAAAACAATAATTGGCATCAGCCACTGCTAGTAAGACAAACATTTTTTTTAATAGTTGAAGAATTTGGTTCCACTGCCAATGGGCATCACTACTCTTATATGTTTGCCGTCAATTGCCCTGACACAATTTGGACAATTGCATCGGTCCCGTAAAACTTCTGCTATCTTGCACCAAACTTTGTGAGTGGGCTTCTTTAGGACCAAATCTCTAAGAACATTCCAGATGACTATAGGTATCATGTACAATATTGCTGGCAGTAGCTTTGCCAACCAAGAACTCAAAATGCATCAAAGTCGCACAAAGATGTTTGTAAAGTCGTGTCAAATCGCAATACAAACCGCATTGTAAATCGGACGGCTTTGGGGGGTTGCAATAGTGGAAACAGAGCCTAAACCCTGCATACTCTCCCTACTGTCCTATCACTAACCCTCAAATGATTAAAATATTATCTTTCACTTAATTTTTACAGGAGTGTACTATGTTTCTATTATGTAGGATTTTTTAGCCGGCAATATTGAGCATTGGTTAGTGCCACATCCAATAATTAAGGAGAAAAGACAGAATCCCCTTGTGGTGGACTTTAAAGGCACAATGAATTTAGAAATGTATTTCAGGTTTCAAAAATATTTATTAAATATGATATGTAAAAAACATATAAAAACACAGAATGCTTAACATATCTACAACATTGATGTCATTTAAATGTAGTACAGTGTATAATTTTTGCACCCGACATGTTTGAGTACAGGTTGTCTACTTCTTCAGGGGTATATATTAGCAAGAAGAATTTATATTCTAAAATAGAGTATTTAAAACAAATGAATGCATAACACTGTAACAGGGTCTATAGATCTACATGAGATTAAATATAGTTCATGAAGATTTATTTACATACATTGTGACAGTATGGTTAACAATCCGATATGTTATACTTAAAAACATGCGAGAGCACAGTATGCTTTCAGTTTCTCAACCCAGAAATCCTTTAGTAGCGTTCTTTTGGAGAGATGTCCATGTCAAGCCCAAAAGACAAGCGGCTCATCGTTGACCCAGCCTCCCCCAAGAACAGAGCGACAGAAAGAGCCTGGGGACCCACTGGGGCCAAAAAAGAGAGGCCCTGTAAACATGAAAAGATCTATAAATGTATGAAAGATTAAAGAATTTTTTGTATAAATGAATGAATAAAATTAAATAAATGGAATTATTGTATATATATTTGTTATTTATTTTTTATAAATGAATTGCTAAATACCTGTAGATGATGCGTAATGTCACAGGGATGTGCGGAGGGTTGTGTTGTAGAAAACCACTAACCACAGCTAAAAGATATAATTTAAATTTGTTGGCTATTTTAAAGGCAGAAATGTGTAAGCAGATTCTTCTATAAGGGCATTATTTTAGATATTATTATTAATACATATCCTATTAAATTACAATGTCTTAATATTTGTTATAAGTGCTATAGAATATGTTCTTACACATAGCGGTAAAAAATAGATTATGTATGATCCTATTGAAGGTTAGTATTTAATTGGTAAATCATTGGCACCTTTGGCATAGCATTGTATATTTAGCTTAGAAATTGCCATAGAAAAACAAATAGTCCAGTTGCAGGCTATCGAGGAGATTGAAAACGAGTTCTTACCTTTTTGATTAGTTTACTTGTGACCACTCGCCTCGGCATCCAACAGCTGAATGAGGTGGATGTCTGTGTGAGTGGATACACAGTTATAAGTACCCCTCCCTCCCCAATAAGCCGGCATTGGCACAGCTGATCCAATTGGAGATGGGAGGAGAGACGGGGCTGATCTCTCTGGCCCCCTGAGCCGTATGCGCGCCGCTCAGTTCCAGCACGCCCACGTGACCGTCGCTTTCCGGAACGGGGCCACGCCCACACCGCCCGCCGAAACACAAGGCTTCAACGGTGGACTGCGTATGTCCACCAGGGAAGCAAGATGGAGGTCAGACGCGATGCATACAGCATCTCTGGCCTCACAAAATGCCACCACAGGTTAATTAACCTTGGCAGCTTTGTGTGCCGGGTGATCCTCAGACATGCCCACGTCAGGGGGGGGCAGGGAAAACGTGACCACCTGTCTATAGGGCACACATTGATACATCAATAAATTTATTTACTAATTCAATTTTGTTGCAACGGAGGAGAGGATTTCTGCGGAGAGAAAAGGAGGAGAAAGAAAACATAAGATGAAATTAATATTGGCAGGTATTGGTTACAACGGATAGATTGTGATCTGGGAACATTTTGACAAAGTAACATAACATGTACAAAGAATATATACAAACAATGGTAAAAAACATCAAAGTACATACAATACATGATAGTAATAGGGTATGGTGTAATTTCTAGAGACCTATATGGGCGAATGCATGTGTACGCACACCATGTTGAGTATGCACACACATGTACCCGCCCAATTGAGGGAGCCCAGGATGCTCAATACATATAATTTGATCACCAGCCAGTAGTTATATTTTTTGATCTTATTAAATGTACTTTTGAGAGGATTACTTCTCCATTCCCCCAGAGGAGAAACCCTCGAGGAATGGCTTGAAGCAGGTAGTTTCATTCAAGCCTGGCGGTTGTGTCGCCTTTAATCTATAAATCCAGCATAACTCTAGCTGGAGAAGAGCTTTATTCCAATCCCCTCCCCTAGGGTTGGGGTGTGTATGATCTAGGATGAGAAACTTTATTTTAGGAAACCTGCCATCATGTACAATCTTGGTATGCCGGCCAAGGGGGAGATCTGGGTCACATACTTGCATGCTTCTCACATGCCTGTAAGCCCTTCTCCAAAACTCGAGATTCGTTTTACCAATGTAAAAACAACTGCAGTCGCAGAGCAACATAACATGTACACTACTCCAAAGGTCTTACAATTTGCAAAGTGTTTTGAATGAAACGTCTGACCATTTGTCAAAGTTGGATTCTTTTGAATAAGCATAAACTTGCAATAGTTGCATGTCACACATATGTAGGTTCCTTTATACTTACAATGGTCTTTCCTAGTTTCTCCTTTAAATTCACTGCTTACGATTTTATCCCTGACAGAAACTGCTCTTTTAAACGTGAAAAGACTTTTTCGGGGACAAATTGTCCCAGTGATGAGTCCAGTAGAAGCATGTGCCAATATTTCTCCACAAGATGTTTGATTTTTTGTTGTTGATTCGTATACCTTGTGATTATTCTTAGGGGATTGGCGTCATTTTTTGGTTTTTGTGAATACAATAATTTTTTTCTCGATTGTAACAATTGATCACATAACTTATCTGCTTCTATCTTATAGATGGTGCTATCGGTGCAGTTTCGTCTTACCTTAGGATATTGACTGTATGGTATTGAGTCTATAAGAGCTTTAGGGTGAAAGCTTGTGGCGTGTAAAATTGCATTTCTGGGCGTAGGCTTTCTGTAGTGTTTGCTGAGAAGGGCTCCCCCTTCCCCCCCCCCAGAGATTTCCACGTCCAGGAATATAATACATTGCTTATTATGGGACATTGTAAAGCTGAGATTGAAGTCATTTCTATTCATTCTTGAAAGGCATTGTTGAAGCATCTCCTGTGATCCATCCCAGACGATGAAGACGTTGTCAAAGTAAAAGAAAACCTTTTCACGTTTAAAAGAGCAGTTTCTGTCAGGGATAAGTGTCAACCAGATGATGGTTGTTTAATAATTGAGCTTACTTTTAAGCTCTGTTTTGGTGGACGCTTGGTAGAAGTTGAACTCCCCCTGGATTTAACCAGGGCTAGGTCAAAAAGCAAATTAGTGTCTCCCCCCATGATGGTCCCCCTCAAGTGTGGTTCAAGTTTGGACATCATAGTGATGAAAAACGTTCCCTGGCCCTTATTGGGTGCGTAATATGTCACAAAAGTGTATGTCTCTCCGTTTATGGTCCCTTCAAGTAGGAGAAATCTCCCCTCCGGGTCTCTAATTAACTTTGTCAGGATAAAGTTAAGGTTGTCTTATTCTCAGCATTAGCCAGGTAGAATTGTGGGAATCGGTGGTGTAGAAAGGTAGGAGTGTATGCAGCAGGAAAGTTCCTCTCCTGAAGGAGGATAATGTCCGCCCTCATGGAGTGGTATAGTTGAAATATCTTTCTCCGTTTGACCAGGGCGTTCAGCCCTTGGACTTTATGAGATATAATGGACAAGGTCGGGTTGTGTAGTGGTGGCTCAGTCATGGACCAGAGCGGTGCAAAAAACGCCACAATGGAAGATATCTTACCCCAGCCAGGAGGACATCCAGAGGGTATTACCGATGTTAGTGGATCCCTGCAGTTCGGGCCCTCGCTTCCATGATGGTAGGGGATTTTGGGATCATTGTCATTTATACAGTGCTATAAAAATGCACTGATTACTGTGTAAATGACACTGGCAGGGAAGGGGTTTACCACTAGGGGGCGAGGAAGGGGTTAAGTGTGTCCTAGGGAGTGATTCTAACTGTGGGGGGGTTGGGCTACAAGTGACATGACAGTGATCACTGCTCCTGATGACAGGGAGCAGTAGATCACTGTCCTGTCACTAGGCAGAACAGGGAAATGCCTTGTTTACAATCTCCCTGTTCTGCAGCTCCGTGACACAATCACGGGCACCCAGCGGACATCGAGTCCGCAGGGCCCGCAATGTCACGATTTAAGGGGGCTGTACACGTAAAAAAACACGATTAATTTAATCAGTGAATAATGATATCCTCCACCGCTTAATAGACATCCAATGACACCCAACATGCTCAAATAAGAAGATCTGCTCACCAGACAGCCATGACCTTTTTAGCTAAAAAGAAAAAAGAAAATCAGAAAGCGCTTGTACTGCAATCTTACAGCCTGGTGTGGATTCACAGACCTTCCCTACTCCTCCTCTCCACCTCAGCAGATATGAGATAAGAAAAAAACAGAGGAACCAATAGTGCAATATTGCTTAGTTTAAAACAACAATAAACAACCTGCTTAAATGATATTGTGCCTGTATCCCGGCACTAGGAGATAGCGCGTATTGGCCGAATGGAAGTCACTCTCTGCCCTGCTCGTGCTGAGAATCAGCATGTGTTCCACCGTCGCTGATGGATAAACCGGAAGGCACTTCGACGTACGTTTCGTATTGCTACATCATCAGGAAGTGTCCAGGTAACTGGGCAGAAGACTAAATAGCCTGGAGGTGAATCACGATTGGCGGGCAATCCATCCCCCACCCCTCGTAATTCTACAGGCTGCCACCAGCTTTAGTATATCTATCTAATATCTAGAAAGGCATAACATGACCATTATACAAACAATGAAAAATATTATTAGAATATTAATAAAAAAATATTAAAAAATTTACAGTGCATGGAATATATTACCCGATACATTAACAACAGTATATATAAAAAAGTGTATACATTGAAAAAAAAAACAAAAACAAATCTATATTCTGATACTAGCGGGGTGTGGCTGCAGTAGGCAATTTAATGTTGTGTTTGGGGCATAGATGTATGATTTTATATTTAATCGGGGATCTTCATCTCCCAGATATTTAAGAAGATGGAAATATGATAGACTACAAAAGTTCAATCGTTGGTTAGGAAACAGTTGAGATCTAGATCAATGTTCCTACCGGCTGGCTGCAAAGTATCCAGCCGATATATCCATTTGGTTTTGTTCTGTGACACTGCCTGTTTAAGGTGGGTCTCTCTCCAACGCTGTGAAATTTTATCTATTCCATAGAATGTGAGTAACTTGGGGTCCCTATTGTAATGTGTTTTAAAGTGCCTAGACACACTGTGCTTGGGAAACCCATTTTTGATATTAGTGATGTGCTATTGATTCTGGTACGCAACCTACGCGTGGTTCTGCCCACATACTGTATGGGACACGGACATTCCAACACGCAAGTGACATACTCAGAATCACACGTTATTTATGGACAAGTTATAGATTCACACTTGGAATATTATAATTGGGTTGTTGAATAAACTCCTCCCTAAAATTAAAAGATTGTTCTTCTCCATTATCCCATGGTGTAAAAGGAGATCTTGGAGGAGACTAGATTGTAACCTACCGTTTCTCAGGTGGAGGTAAATTGGGGATTCAACCCGCTCCCTCCACCAGGGGTCTAGGATTGGATTTGTTCTCTTCCTTATACTAGACCCAGGCATGTACTGGCCATTGGGACTACAGGGAGTTTCCCGGTGGGCCGATGGCTCAGTGGGCCGATTTCAGTGACAGTGGACCGCTGCCTCCCTCCAGTCCTCTGTCCCCCCCCCCCGCAGTGCTCACCTCCTCTCCCTGGCTAGTTATGCAGCGCGCCTGAATACAGACATGATGCTCAGGAGTCAACACTTAGAAGCTCATCATACGATCTGGAAGGAGGGCGGCCTCACTTTCCTGCCTAATCTTGTTCCATTGGGGGGGGGGGCGCCAAACTGATTCTTTGCCCCAGGTGAAATAATGTCTAGCTTCCCCACTGATACTGCCTATAAGAGAAATAATGTAGAACGGCTAATAGCTAGTGGGGGGGGGGGCTTGGGTGGCAAGCCGGCATGGGAGAGACCTGTCAAAGTGGGCCAGTCTGGGTGAAGTCCAGGGCCAAATTTTTGTCCCAGTCCAGCCCTGCCTAGACCTGACTCCAGTTGGCCTGGTGAGTCCTATTATTGTGGTCTACCCCTGGTATGGAGTTATCCCCACCTGTTAATTCAAGAGCAATTTTATTCTACCATGCAAAGACAACTCCTGTTTGGTAATCACCGTTATCCCTATTACAATTCTTACTCTTCTTAATTTTTTTTTCATTCTCTTCCTTTTCAAGAACCTTCTTTAAATTTGTGGAACACTCTTTATAGTCCTCCCCATCTTTAAATGGGAGTCATTTCTCCCTGATTTCTTTAATCTGGATCTCTAAATTGGACACCAGCAAGGCTGCGAGAATGATTGTTACATGGTATAAACACTGCTTCAGGGATTCATATCCAAAATAAGTTTCTGTACACCACTAGTGTGTCTAGCCACAGTGCAGAATTGTCGTATCCGTAGCAGTGCTCCAGTTTATGGTTATCTGATTGCAACTTGTCACAAATTTTGTTTTGTACTGACATCAGCTCATTTCCCACGTATTTGAATACAGTTAATAAAAGACACTATCACGTGGACTTCTGTATCTTCAATGTGCACATAATGAATCACTTGGGACATTTGGTCAGTGTGAGAAATGTCCGGAGTGCTATCAAACATCATAGCAAAATCTTTGACCTTTGTGATCGCAGAGCAGACTGATGAACTCATTCTGGCTCTGTGGATAGAGATAGGACACAACGTAGCCATCTGTCTGATGAACTCTGTGAAGATGCTGTTTGGCAACTGGGTCATATTTGGCAAGTAACTTGAACGATTCCAGGAAATTTCCACAGTTCCCATCTGTGTTTAGATCTTCTGAGTGACCACACAAGGGTAAGGTTTGCCTGGCTAGATATAGCACATAAATCAAGTATTCTGAGTAAAGCCTCGTACACAAGATTGGATTTTCCGTCAACAAATGTGTGATGGCAGGGCTTTGTCGGAAAATCCGACCATTTGTATGCTCCATTGGACTATTGTTGTCAGATTATCTAACAACAAATGTTGGATAGCATGCTTTCAAATTTTCCGACAACATATGTGTGCCGTTGGATTATCCGATCGTGTATACACAAGTCCATCGGAAAAAAATCCAAAGTACAAACACGCATGCTCTGAACCAATGCTAACCATAAGACAAAATTAGAGAAAGAGATATCATGGCTCCAGGTAGGTCAGACAGGAAAGAACCTCTCCTCTAGATTCGAAGCCATAGTTGCTGGCAATGCATATAGCGATGAGAATGACAAAAGAGTTCTGGACAGCCGCACTCCAAAAATTTGCCTTTATTTGTAAAAAATGTAATCACAAAACCATATCACAGCAGAATGGACAGAAGAGCTGACGCGTTTCATACTATCAAACAGTGCTTAATCATAGCTGACAATCACAAAAATGAATATCGTATAAATACCTGTCTTTTGACCATGTGACCAAAGAAGTGATTGAGTCAAATCAACAGATTAACAAATTCTGTGGACTCAAACACCTGACTAACCTATGTGTTTTATTGAAGTGCTCATGAATATATATGAGTGAAACAGTAAGAGTTTCGTAACAGTGATACAAAAGTATATATGAATATATATATATATATATATATATGTGTAAATACATAAAAAGTGAAGAATGAGAGTGAATTAAGACAACATTAGCCGTAGTTGCCCAAAAGGTGGTGCTAAAGAGCTGAAAAACCTTGTAGTTTCGTGTATGTTGGCTAACAAAGTTCTGCCATCTGTATGCAGAACAAGTTCACGGCCAAAGCCCTTTGCACAAAATTCCACGTATACGTCCAATGGAAATCTGATCGTGTGTACAAGGCTTTAGACTGCTTTGCATTTCTCAAATGACCTCTGTTGTACAAACTGGGCAGCAGCATCAATAGTCTCCTGTTTCTGCAGCTGCATTTAAAATTCTTTCCACATTGTAAATGCACTGAGGTGATATGAACTGCGCTTGTGTGCTAGTAATCTAGTGTTTAGCTTTCTCTATTCATTAAATCCACTTGGCATTCCAAAATAACTTTTCCCTTTTTGGCCTTCTGAAAAAGCAGCAATGGAAAGCGATATGCAGCATTGTTTACAGGAGAAAACGTCAAGCATGTCTTTAAAGTGGAGTTCCATTACTAAAATTATTTTTGCATAAATCAGCTGGGATTTCTCCATCTGTACTGACTTTGCTAGTTTGTATTTCCTCTGTTCATCTTCATGGACTTCTGATGGATCATCAGTAAAGGCGAGTTTGTCTGCTCTCATGGGTAACTCCATCTGCGGGATAAACTTCAGGGTGCCATGCTCACTCTCAACCCCCTGGCTGGTTGCCACTGGCGATTTCCAGGCCTGACATGGGGGAGAGGTGCAGAGGCAGATGGACCCGGGTCATCCATTACCTGAGGCTGCTGATCCATGGAACTTGCTGATGTCTGGCTGGCAAATCTCCTCATTATCAAACTTTTCATTACAGTAAATGTTCCACTTCTGTCTTTCAGCTTTTCCAATAATTAAGATTGTTTAAGAATGTTTCTTTACCTTTTTTCCAATTCCTGCAACTCTGGCTTCATGGCCAAACTATTTTTACTCCAGGCCTGGCAGTATTTGGCTCTGAAGGATTTGTGTTCAGCCTTCAAAACTTTTAAGTTTTTCTTCAGCTCTTCCAATCGCCCTAAAATGATCGATAATCTTCTGACTGAAGACATTTGCATCCACACCAGGGCCTGGCCCCACAGTCAGGTCCTCCACCTCCTCCTCACCAGGTCCCGCCCCGTGTTATCAGGGAGAACCCTCCCAGGGCCTCCCCCAGGATCAGGCATTATTCCTGGGCCAAGCTAGCAGGCAAGGCCCAGGCTTGAAAAAGGCTGGTTCTCAGCGAGAGCCCCTTTGGTGTGTCCTCCTTCCCACTGACTGGCAGGACTCATAAAGTAGTCTGTGAAATCCTCCCGGATGCTGGCCCCTCTATTGCCCCTTGTGCTGGTCCACTGAGGCCTTCCATGTCATCCATCTTTAACCTGAACAAAATTGTGGAGTGCACAGCCAGCTTTGACGGCAATGATGGCGTTATCCATGGTTAGAGTTATTGGGGTGTGAAGAAATCACCATTTATTTGCAAGGATTCCAAGACTACACTCCACAACTCGTCGTGGTCTTGTGAGACGATAATTAAAAACTTTTTTCCACAGACAGTGACTGATTTGCATATGGGTGGAGCATGTTTTCAGAGCAAAAGCCTCATCGCCAACAAAGATAAATTGAAGACAGGGTTGAGATGTTTCAGGGAGTGGTCCTTCATTTGGGAGGTCCAGTGTAATCTCCCAAATTATTTCTCCTGCACCAGGACAGGACTTTCAGCAGGTTATAGTGCAGGCTGGTCTGACACTGCAACAGGTGAAACATCCATGACTTGAACTGCACATGGTGCAATATGCCTCCCCCACCAGCATCAATCAGCACACTGGGAGACTCGGGTGAAACAATCTCCTTGTAAGTAGCAGCCATACCCTGTGAAAAGCATGCAGGAAACTTAGCAGAGGAACTACAGGTCTCAGCAGAAACATGAGCAGAACAATCCATGTCCAGGGTGCTTGCTGCAGGTTCATCAGCATTCCCCTGATGGTCCAAAGTCATCTCTGTCATGTGTTTTCCTTCCATATCTGTAGAGGGATCTTTCACAGCAGAAACTCTTTGCACAGGGCCTTCTCTTTCTGCTCCTCAGCCAGGACACAATCCACCACAGCAGGTGGGGCAGGCATGTTTGAAGTGGAAGCCATCATGTAGTGTAAACTAAGAGCCATTACTAAGCGATCAGCTCTGCTTCTCCTCACACACTCAGTGAGGAGAAGAAAGCCGATCTGCGAGCCGGGGATCAGTGTGTATGAGCTGTTTTTGATCACGCAGCTAGTGTCTCCAACACACAGTAAAAAACATCTGTCTCAGTAAACACCTGGTGCAGATCTTTCCATGATCACCTGGCGCACACCTGTCCGTGATCACCTGGCGCACACCTGTCCGTGATCACCTGGCGCACACCTGTCCGTGATCACCTGGCGCACACCTGTCCGTGATCACCTGGCGCACACCTGTCCGTGATCACCTGGCGCACACCTGTCCGTGATCACCTGGCGCACACCTGTCCGTGATCATCTGGCGCACACCTGTCAGTGATCATCTGGCGCACATCTGTCCGTGATTATCTGGCGCACATGTGTCTGTGATCTGCCACATCTGTCCCTGATCATCTGCCACATCTAATTTGATCGCCCTGGTGCTCCAGGACCATCTAAAAAGTGATAGGAACTCAGGAAATGAAATGTGTAATTTATGCCTTTAGAACGTCTGATGGTGCTCCTTGCATGTTGGGCCTCTGTATATTGGCAGGCTGTGTAAAAGTCTCACACATGTGGTATCACCATACTCAGGAGGAGTAGCAGAATATATTTTGGGGGTCATTTTTGCTATGTACATGCTATACGTTAGAAATATTGTATAAATGGACAACTTTGTTTAAAAAATGAATTTATTTTCTTTCCACATTTTCCAAAAACTTGTGGAAACAACTGACATATTCAAAAGACTCATCATGCCTCCTAGAATATACATTGGGGTGTTTTCTTTCCAAAATGGAGTCATTTTGTGGGTGATTCCATTGTTTTGGTGTTCCGGGGCCTTCAAAAATGTGATAGGTAGTCAGGAAACAAAATGTGTAATTTATGCTCCTAGAACACCTGATGGTGTTCCCTGCATGTTGGGCCTCTGTATGTGGCCAGGCGGTAAAAAAGTCTCACACAGGCTGCCACCTCTCCATTTGTTTCTCACCCTCCCCCTCCCCCCCCTCCCCCCATTGTTTTCCTTTATTTTGCCAATTAAGTTTTATACATTACTTTCTTCTGTTATAGATTTAATATACTCAGATGTATGTAACTTTCAATCTCTATACATAGTTACTATATAACAAATACCTCATTTATACCTGTTGTAATTTGTGTGTATTTTTGATTTATTATTATGTTTAAGCGCTTTGTCTCTTTGATCTACTGATCGGATCGTTGTGTATGTGGTCCTCTCCCCTCCGATCAGTTACCCCTTTGATTTCCCTCCGCCTGGTTGTTCTCAGCCCCCTTCCTTCACTGGCCTCAGTGGGGCCCATCGCAACCACACGGACGCCCAGGGTACATCGTTATGATGTGCCCATTTTGCGCCGCGCCTCCTGAGGGATCGGAACATCAGTGGGTCACGATCGTGCCCCGCTTCCCGTCCCTGCAGCCCGGCATCGCGGAGACACCGCCGGAATCGTCATGTAGCACAGTGCGCATGTCGGTTCTGTGTGGTGCCGCGGTGCCATATGGGATCTGTAGTAGGAAGGGATCCCCGGCTCCTTGGGCATGCGCACTGGCGCCTACACGTCCGCATCGAGCCGGTGACGTCACACGCCAGCTCGATGGGGGACAGCACTTAAGCCGGCTACTCTGACAGTGCAATCTGTCAGCGCCGGAGAGTGGAACTCATTCCTTAGCAGTGTCAGTGACTGGTAAGTTTACCACACACTGCATTAAAACCAGCCGCTTTTTTTCATTTTCAGTTTACTTATCTGCTACCTAGTATTTAATTGTCCTTTATACTCAGTGTAAAAAGCACCTAAATTGTTGACTTGCCTTTCCTACATGTATTCATTGAGACAATGTGTCCATTACCATCCAGCTAGTTATACTGGATGATCTATATCTAACCTCTATGCCATATCCCATTTATACCTCTCAGTCCTTGAAATTTTGTCATCCCCAGCAGAGTCTCATTCTTTATTCTCATTATCTTATTACTTTATTTCGCTTTATTCATCAGCATTACTGAACCATCCCTTGTAACTACTACCTAGCAGGTGTTTTGATGACCGCCTCCACTCTACAGGTGTTGCTTTGAATAATTTATAGAGTAAGTGCTTAATAGCTCTCTGTTTTTGAGCCAACTAGTTCTTGTTCTGCGCACCTCTTGCGAGTCTTCATTAGAATTTTAATAAGCAAATAAATATTTCACTCTATTGATACATATATTTAGTTATATATCTACCTCCTCTATATTAATAAATAGTCCATTTTGACACACTGCATTCTTTATTCCATATACAGTTCTACCTTTCTGTCCCCTGTGGTTGCACATTTGGCCCTATCGTTGTTCCAGTATTGGTTGGTGTATGAGGGGACTGACCAGGCCTTGGGTCATATATGGGGGTAAGCACCTTATTAGTGCTGTTTCAAAGAAGACACTACGCTAGTTTTTGTTCAACAATTATGTATATTTGTATCTCCTTGTAATTTACAATGAATGTTATTTTGTAATTTTCTATCTTTTTAGAATTTATAGGAGTGTTGGATGATATCACCTTTCAGTTTGCATATCCCTTGAAAAAGCAACACTGTGAAACGTGTCGGGCTAGTATGCAACTATATCATCTTCCAAAATATATGTACACTCAATTGTTGACCACTGTGACTATGTCAATATTGAGATTTTATGAACTATGTACAAATTGTATGTTTTTTTAATGGTTGAATTAAAAATTTTTTTTTTTTTTTAATTTTCTATGTTCAGTTCATTTGCACCGTTAAAATCCCTTCACTTTCCTTGCCTTTTATAACTATGTCCAGGGATGTGGTGCCTACCCAATAGGGTGTTTCACCATTAATCGGAACCGAAACCTTTGTATACTCACACACATGGTATTGCCATACTCAAGAGGACTAGCAAAATACATTTTTAGTGTAATTGCAAGTTTATCTATGCCACGTGTGAGAAATAACTCATTTGAATAACAATTTTGTGAAGAAAAAAATAAATAAAAAATTTAAATTTTCCAAACTTTTGTGAGCAAAAAATTGTAACTTGAAAAAACTCACTAAGCCTCTTACTAAATACCTTGGACTGTCATATTTACAAAAATGGGTCGT
Source organism: Aquarana catesbeiana (assembly GCF_042186555.1). Taxonomy (NCBI): domain Eukaryota; kingdom Metazoa; phylum Chordata; class Amphibia; order Anura; family Ranidae; genus Aquarana; species Aquarana catesbeiana. Next base: position 957,418,213 of record NC_133324.1, read on the forward strand.
TTGGGGGGGTATCTGTACTGCCCTGATATTTTAGGGCCTCAAGAAATAAGATAGGCAATCAGTACATCAAGATTGATCAATTTTCAATGATACATAGCATAGCTTTGAGATGCTTTAACTTTCACACAAACCTATTATCATACACTTATCTGGATTTTTTTTTTAAGACATGTAGCAAAATACATTCTGACCTAAATTTATGATGAAATTTGATTTTTTTGGATTTCTTTTAACCATTTGCCGACCGCTGCACGACTATATACGTCGGCATAATGGCACGGCTGGGCATATCGACGTGTGTATATATACGTCGCCTTTGAGATGCGGCATTGTGGGCGCGCGCACCCGCCGCGAGCTCCGTGAGTCTGACCGCGTGTCCCGCGGACTCGATGTCCGCTGGGAGTCCCGTGATGGTCTAACGGAGAGGAAGAAGGGGGAATCGGTGATCAGTGTCGTGTCACACGTAACCCCTCCCACCTACAGTTAGAACACATCCCTAGGACACACTTAACCCTTTCCCCGCCTACTGGTTAACCCCTACACTGCCAATCACATTTACACAGTAATAAGTGCATACTTATAGCACTGATCGCCGTATAAATGTGAATGGTCCCAAAAATGGCGCCAAAAGTGTTTCGATGTGTCCGCCATAATGTTGCAGTCATGATAAAAATCGCTGATCGCCGCCATTACTAGTTAAAAAAAAAATTATTAATAAAAATGCCATAAAACTATTCCCTATTTTGTAGATGCTATAACTTTTGCACAAACCAATCAATAAATGCTTATTGCAAATTTTTTTTTTTTTTTTCTCAAAAGATTTATTGATTTTTACAGTTTAACAAAGTATAGAAAACATACATCGCAATCATTAGGGCAACAGACATATAGCATGTATGCTTTTTCAATTTACAATTTAGCCAATGCACATAACGGGTACAACATGTCAGTTCTTTGCATAGTAAGAGTAAATAGAATTCCAACTGTCTAAGATTCCGAGTGCTAGAGCACTAAATTTATGATGTAGTGGTAGCTTTATATGGTTAGATCGGAGGGGGGGGGGGCAAAGGTCACAGCAATACTGACCGTGGTTAGACCCGGGTCCATTCACCCCTAAAGGGACCATTGCTGTGAATGGGCCGGGATATTAGGACATTATATGAGTGGGATCAAAATCCAGGGTGTGTTGTGAGATAGGGAGCAGTCCCAATATGTGACCTGATTATTCACATCAGAGTGTTGGAAAAGACATTCTGACAGTGGAGGCCATGAGCCTGCATCCATGGTGTGGGAGAAGGAGAGAAAATGCGTGAAGATGTACGCGGCTAAAGTGACTATGAGAAGGATAGAAGCGGGAGATGGGGTGCGGGGTAGGTCAGGAGATGGGCGGCATAGTGGGGTCCGGCTTTCTGGATTTCAGTACAGAGGAAGTCATTGTGGTGCGTGTGTATGATTTAGAGACTAAGTGGTCTGTGTAAGGGATTGTCTGTAGTGTAACCAACATGCCCACGTAGTATTAATCTTGGTAGGGTTATCATTGGATTGGCATATTAGACTTTCCATATCAGCTATTTTATCAACCCTCTTGATCCAATCTTGTACTGTGGGGGGTGTCGTGTTCCTCCAGAGTGCAGGAATGCATAGATTGGCCACGTTAATGAGGTGTATGGTAAGTGATTTTTTTGTATGACTCAGGAGAGTCAGGGGTGTGGTGGAGTAAATACCGTTCAGGGGTGAAAGCTGAAGAGTATGTGGATATTTGCGTAATTAGCCTGTGAATTTCCTCCCAAAAAGGTTGTATGAGTTTGCAATTCCACCATATGTACAAGAGAGTGCCTTTTGATGTACCACACCTCCAACAAGTTGGGGGGATGGTTGGGTGAAAGTGATGTACCTTATCTGGCGTCCTGTACCATTTAGAGAACAATTTGTACCTATTTTCCTGTGTCGAGACGTTTATGGATCCTTTATGCATGAGGGTGAATATTGAATCCCATTCCTGTGGGGAAAGGTCTAGTGCTAGTTCAGATTCCCATTGCTTTACTAATTTGTCGCTTTTGACCATATGTTGTGAGAACAAGAGGGAGTAGGTTGTGGATATCAGATGTCCCTGGGGTTCCTCGTTGGAACATAGGAGTTCCAGTGGAGAGTGGTCTCTGCTACAAGTCGAGTTTGTTAGATGGGCCTGAAGGAAATGTCTCAGTTGCAGGTATTTGAAGAAGGGTATGTGGTAATTAGGTAGTTGCGTGGCGAGATCTGGGTAGGGGCGGATCATGCCATTTTGGAAGCAACTATGTGCCCTAGCGTGATTGGTAGTCATTTCTGGTGTAGAATCTTTTAACTGTAGACCCGGAGGGAAGTCCGGGTTGTTATCTAGTGGTGTCATGGGGCCCGGTGAGGGTAAGATGTTGAGTGTCTTGCATGCCCTTTTAAAGATTGAGAGAGTGGTGCCGATGGATGGATGTGAGGTGAAATCTTCGGGTATATGGCTATTATTAATCCAGGGAGAGTGGACGATAGGGATGTTAGCGAAGGAGTCTTCCAAGTTGACCCAATCTTTATAATGATGGTGTATGTGCCAGTCAACCAGTCTGGTTAAGTGACAAGCCCAGTGGTATTTCAGGAGATCTGGGAGCCCCAATCCCCCCAATCGTTTGGGCAGGATTAGTCTATCCCAACTAAGCCTTGGTTGTTTGGATGCCCATATGAAGGACCTGCAAATGCGTTGAGATATAGGAGCCTGGGCAAAACATTCATCTTCAATATAGCGATCCTGCCCAACCAGGAGAATGATCCCAGATGCCTTTTTTGCCTCTATCAGGGGAGTGAAATTACTGGTGTAAAGATCCTTTAGGTCAGTGGTGAGCTTAATTCCAAGATATGATATGGCCGTTCGTTCCCAGCCAAAAGGAAAGTTGAGTTTACAGAGATCAACCGTGTCTGTCGACAGGGTAATATTGAGGGCTTTGGACTTTTCAAAATGTATTTGTAGGTTGGAAAGGGTTTTAAAAAGTTTGAAGTCAGAGAGGAGGTTAGGGATAGATGTAATGGGGTCTGTCAGGAAGAGTAGGATGTCATCGGTGTAGGCCGCTAATTTGTACTGTTTGTGACGGATAGTAATACCTTTAATGGTGGGGTTGTCTCTCAGTTTGCGAAGCATGGGTTCCAAGGTCAATATAAATATGAGCGGTGTTAGGGGGCATCCCTGACGGGTTCCGTTAGAAACAGAGAAGGCGTCCGACAGCCCACCGTTGATCCTCAATCTAGCCGTTATTGAGGAGTAGAGAGCCAATATCATTTGGAGCATACGGGGTGGCAGGCCTATTGCTTGTAGAGTGGCCTTCATGTAGTCCCATGCCACCCTGTCGAATGCCTTCTCTGCATCTAAGGATAGAAAGAAACCTTGTGTGGACGTTCTAGTGAGCCAATGGTGTATATTCAGGGCTTTCGTGGTGTTGTCCCTTGCCTCGCGGCCTGGGACAAAACCAACTTGGTCAAGCGAGATTAAAGAGGGTAGGAAGAGTAGGAGTCGGTTGGCCAAAGCTTTTGCGTAAAGTTTGAGGTCTACATTTAACAGGGATATGGGGCGGTAATTTGTCACTAGTGTAGGATCTTTGTCGTGTTTGGGAATAAGTGTGATGTGTGCTGCGAGCATTTCATTATAGGTATCTGTTGCTGGTGTCAGAGTATTGAGGGCTTTCACTAGATGGGGAAGGAGGATGGTCGGGAAAGATTTATAATAGCTGGCCGAAAGGCCATCAGGGCCGGGGCTCTTACCAGTCTTCATTTGTTTTAAGGCTGTAAGGAGCTCATCTACTGAGAGAGGGGAATCTAACGATTGTGCATCTTCCTGAGAGATGGGGGTTGGTCCGTGTTGCGCTAGAAAATCTAGGATAGCCGTTTTCCGATCTAATGAGTTATCAGAGTTGGGAGTTGGGGTCAGATTGTATAGTTTGGTAAAATATCGGACAAATTGTGCTGAGATCTCTTCATTAGTAATGAACGATTCTCCAGCCGGGTTGGAGATTTTGTGGATAGTATGTGAGGCTTTTTTAGATTGGAGAGCTCTAGCCAGTAATTTGCCAGACTTGTTACCAAATTCGTAGTACAATTTTTGCATCAGCATGAACTTGCGTTTTAGCGTTTTGTGGAGAATGTCTAGGAGTTCCTCCCTAGCCTGTGTCAGTTCGGTCATTGATGCCGTTGCAACAGAAGCTTTGTGTGTCTGTTTGCAAATTTTTTTAACCAAAAATATGTAGAAGAATACGTATTGGCCTAAACTGAGGAAAAAAACATTTTTTAATATATTTTTATGGGGATATTTATTATAGCAAAAAGTAAAAAATATTTCTTTTTAAAAAAAATTGTCGCTCTATTTTTGTTTATAGCGCAAAAAATAAAAACCGCGGAGGTGATCAAATACCACCAAAAGAAAGCTCTATTTGTGGGAGAAAAAGGACGTCAATTCTGTTTGGGAGCCACGTCGCACGACTGCTCAATTGTCAGTTAAAGCGACACAGTGCCGAATCGCAAAAAGTGCTCTGGTCTTTGGCCAGCCAAATGGTCCGGAGCTGAAGTGGTCAAAACAGAAAGTAGAAAATATAGTTTTTGCTCAAAATTTTCATTTTTCCCCGCTTATATCGCACAAAATAAAAAAAAAAATCCAGTGGTGAATAAACACCACCAAAAGAAAGCTCTATTTGTATGAAGCATGACTGAGTAATTGTCATTCAAAATGCAAGAGCACTGAAAGCTGAAAATTGGTCTGGGTGGTTAAACCATATGGGTAATAATGCTAATCTCTAGAGATATATACATAGATAGCATAGAGAGAACAAAGTGTCAACTCTGCTGTCCTTTCCAACCAGTTTCCGAATGTTAGTAGGAAACAGAGGCAGTCATAAAAAGCAGCTAAATGAACTCTCTCAACTGTGTCAAATCCACGAAAAGATATAAAGCGGAATAAAACATCGGTCAGGCCGATCTATAAAAATCTGGTAAATAAAGCACCGGTCAGTATAGATGACAAATCAGCTAGCAAGATAAGCATCATTAGGGCTCAGCTGACTCGCCTTGCAATTTGATACTGAGGGATACTTGCATCAAGCATTCAGTAAATATCCATTGTGTTTACAGGGGAGTCCCTAGAAGAAAGATCCCAATTACACAATGTGTATTGTGCCCAATGCCTCCAAAGCCAGATGGTAAAAAGACCTATGCAGCCGGTACTCACCAATTATCTTGGGAGGAAAAGAAAGAGAGACCCAGCCGTGTTGCAGCAGCGTGTTCTGTGCTCACAGCAAACCCTCCTTATCTTCTGAGGGCTCCTGACCAGCACCGCCCCCACGCCACTTTACGTGTGACGTCACCCGGCCCCGCAGAGCACATGCGCGGGAGTCGCGCATGCGCATTATCCCCAAAATGGACATCCACACAAACGCGGATAACATCCCTACAGTGCATTGCCATTCAGACGGCGAGAGCAAAGGTGGCATTCCCGCCATCACACTCTCCCTGTCGCATTACTTTGTAGGGAAGATAGTGCGCGTTTTTGTTGAAGTGAGAGATTATGCGATTTAATTTCATGCCATCTGATGATTTTCAATCTCCTGTGTAGTTTGTTGTACAAAGGCCCACATGTTAGGATTGTTATTCAGTAATGGAAAATTACTGGATTTTAACTTAAACGAAGAGGGAGGAGGGAAAGCTGTGGCCCCCAAATCGTCCGAGGAGGGATTCTCGGATCCGGCATCGGGCCCACCGCAACCCTCATCCCAAAGTTCCATAAGGTCGTCTAGTGCACGAAGTTCCTGTAGGGTATAAGTGCCCGGATCTGGGGCAGTGGTGCCAAGGCATTCAGATAATTGAGTGGGTTTGTCATACAAAGTTTTAAACATAAGTCTACGTGCAAATAAGTGAATGTCTTTGATGATTGTGAACCTGTCCGCATCAGAGTCTGGACAGAAGGTCAGTCCCAATTGGAGGACCTGATTTTCCACATCGGGCAATTGGTGCGACGACAGGTTGACTATTTCAAATTGAGTTGGTCTCCCATCTGTTGGGGCACGGCATGGGTCCATCTCCTGAGCCTTCCCCAAAAAATAGGGGCCAATTTGGGATCAGAGTGTAACGGTTTCAAAGAGGGAAACATATTGTTTAAGGTGGCCACCTTGTTTGAAGTGTTTGATACCGCATGTCTGGATAAAGCTGAGGTAGAGTCCGTAGTTAGAGCTGGTGCGAAAGTGCCAGATGCAGTATTGGATAGAGATGGTTGTGACGGTTGTGATTGTATGTTTCTTTGGCGGCCAGAGGGTCTACGGTTCTGTACCAATTCCAAATATGCAAAAACCACACAGTGCTTCAGCAATAAATAAATAAATATGACATCCTCTTCCAAGTGCAGTGTACATATATAATGGCAATATCCTATGATGACCAGTGCATCCAGATATTGTGATTCCTCATACTCAAACACATGCAAAATATATTAAAGTGCTCCGTGCAAAATACAACTCCTGTTGCAATTGTTCAAACCAACATATAAACGGTGACACAATGTGCAGAATAACCATAAAGTGCATGCGTGCAACTAAAGATGCAACTATAGATACAATAATTCATAAATTAGCCATAAATCCACAAAGTTGTACTATCAAAAATTAGTGCATCAAATTATTGCAGTAAGATTCCTCGTGCTCATAAACATATATTAAAGTGCTCCTTGCAAAACGCAACTCCTGTTGCAATTAATGAACAACAACATTTAAAGTGACACAATGTGCAAAAATAGCATAAATGCATTTGTGCGACTGAAGATGCAACTAAAAACCCAGCATCCCCATATAGACAATATTATACATATAAAGTGACAATTGTGCAATAAAGTCCCCAAAAGCGCTGTTTCATGCAATGTGACTTGTAATCTCCAAAAAGGAAAGTCTATTTAGAAGGTGCAATTAAAGGTGACTTGTGACAAGTTCTTCCACTCTTGTTCTGAGGCGAGACAAATTGTTTCCCCCAGCCTCTCACCTGCAGTAGTGGCCCCCAGTGGGCCGAATCAAGCAAAAATGCACAGAATGATGGTGCTCTGTATAGGGGATGGATCTCCTCAGGCGATCCCACTTCCCGGGAAAGGATGTCCGTGGATCCGGCTCTCTGCAACAAACACCGCCACTCACAATGGCCCCAGGATGATAGTGGGGGAGAAAAAAAAATAGCCTCCATAGTGTAATATTCCAAGTATAGTTTATTGCAAAACACGTAGTAACTTACATATTAATCCACAGCAAACAGTATAGAAATAGAAGGCTTCCGGGTTCGGCCGTACCCAGGAAGTGTCGGCACCTGGCTCCTCCTACCCTGACGCGTTGCGTCACACCACGTGACTTTCTCAAAGGGATGAGGAGTCCGGTGCCTCGCAGCCAGTTTAAATTGTCGCCGCTGCCATAGCAACAATCCAAACAAACAATAAATCCGAACCTCCGTGCATATACAGCACGCTCGGTGGATAATGTTACTAATGGACAGTTTATTATACAGTAATCCATAGCAATCGGTCAGATCTCATGATTTCTCAGGACTGTTGTATTAAAATGAAATGAAATAAATAAAAATTCAGAAATAAAATAAAATCAAAATAGATCCATGTGTTTGTTACAACCCATACACCACCTGCCCCATCTAGTGGTGAATGAAGGTGCAACAACTATCAAACTATATGTATCCGGGAAAAAGAAACAAGAAGTGTTTGTGTCTTAGACACTGCTTGATGGTATAGCTGCGAAAACCTAGCAATCATGACTTATACACTCAATAGTGGGCACATTCAAAGAGCAAAGTATTTCACAAACTTGTCTAAGCCATCTACAATGTTGTTAATACTCTGTTCAAATTATTTAAAATCAGCAAGGAAAGGTGCGATATATCTAGTGGCTGACATATACCGCCACAATGGAGATATTTTAAATCAAAAGAGGCACAATCCAGCTATTGCTACCTACTGTGGGGATTAGAAATTAAATGATGTAAATTGGCCTGACTGTTAAAATGTAAATTTATATTAAAAATATGTAAAATTAAAAGTTTGAAATAAAAATTAATAAAAATTTTATTTCAAACTTTTAATTTTAATTTTACATATTTTTTAAATATGTTTTAAAATTACATGTTTTAAAATAACATGGTTTGTGAGTGTTTTTCAAGACAAGCCAAATAAAAAAATAATTTTGACTTAATATACAAGAAATGTCTTGATATACAAGTAGCGTCACGTCACAACAGAGCATAAAACAGAACAGAACAGATGTGCCTCTAATGCCGCGTACACACGGTCGGACTTTTCGTCTACAAAAGTCCGACAGCCTGTCCGACAGACTTCCGGCGGACTTCCGGCGGACTTTCCGCGGACTTGCAGCAGACTTTCTAACGAACGGACTTGCCTACACACGACCACACAAAAGTCCGACGGATTCGTACGTGATGACGTACACCGGACTAAAATAAGGAAGTTCATAGCCAGTAGCCAATAGCTGCCCTAGCATGGGTTTTTGTCCGTCGGACTAGCACACAGACGAGCGGATTTCGGGGTCCGTCGTAGTTACGACGTAAAGATTTGAAGCATGTTTCAAATCTAAAGTCCGTCGGATTTGAGGCTGAAAAAGTCTGCTGAAAGTCCGGAGAAGCCCACACACGATCGGATTACCAGCCAGCTTTAGTCCGTCGGCGTCCGTTGGACTTTTGCAGACGAAAAGTCCGACCGTGTGTATGCGGCATAAGTGTAGCAATACGGTTACATTTCATGAAGGTACAACATTTAGCATGTCACATGGTTGCTGATTAAACCAGGCTCCTCTAAGTATCCAAGCATTCTGGGTAAAGCTGTCTACATAGATTGTCCTCCTCACCGCCATCGTCTTCATCCCCTCCATGCTGCGTACATCGCTTTCAAATTGCTCTACTGCAGGGTAGTCTTCCTGGTAACGATTGCAGACTGACAGCGGTGAGAGTCGGCGATGAGCAGGACGGACCATGTGAACAGATTTACCCCGGATGGCTGCATACTTACATGTGCCTCTTTTAATCATCAACCATGAGAGTTGTTAAATGTTGTACCTTCAAATGCAGGCATCTTGCTAAACTTACAGGCGCCTCTCTTCTCTTTCATACTCTGGAGCTCCTGCTGGATTTTGCTTCTAATCCCCTTGGCCAGGCTTACATTTGTGGATAGACATTGTAGGGTTAAAACAGTCTTTTAGATTGCTATAAACTTTTTATATGGACTTAAACATTAATGAATTATGAATTTGTAAAAAAATCATCCGAGTTTCCATTATTTATTATGGGGAAATTTGCTTTATTATACAAGTGCTTTGGATTACAATCCTGTTTCCATAACAAATTATGCTTTCTATCAAAGGTTTTACTATTTTTGTTTCATACTAGATCTTAGGCTGTAAATGTCCTCTGCTGCCTGTAGGCCAGATGACTGAACAATTATATGCATGCTACTTGGAAATTTCCCATTTATCAGAGCATAGATCGTGGATTGTCAGTCAATGCTGATCTTGTAGGTGCTACTTTACAAGCTTGTGTGCTTCTTGGTCTCATGGAGATCACAAGTAGTGCAATCTTATAAGCCAGGAGTCTCCAAACTTTCCCCAAAAAAGGGCCAGTATACTGTATAGCAGACTTTTGAGGGGCCAAATTGTAACCATTGGGAGTAGAAAAGTTTCTATTGTTAGTAACAATACACAAAGCTAATCTAATTTGACAGTTGGAGACCTTGTGGCACAAAGTTGGTGTCATTGGGAGGAATTGTGCCCATTCATTCATCTCAATGAGCCTCATTCCTGGTGTCCGTGGTGGGCACTGATGAGACTGCACTGATGGGCACTGAGAGGTGGCACTGATGGGCAATGTTAGACAGCACTGACAGGCGACACCAATGGTGAGGCACTGATTGGCAACACTGATAGGTGGCACTGTTGGGCAGTGATAGGCACTGATTAGCTGAACTTGTGGGCAACCAGGCAGGTATCAATATCCCTTTAACAAAAACGGTTAACGAAACCCGGTTAATGGCTTTTTGCTTCACGCTAATCGTGTGGAGAAAAAAATGGTAGGTAGAGTCTCTCTCTGTCTCCCCAAAGCTTTCTGAGAGGAGGAGTCAGCTGACAATCCAGGCAGAGTCAGCTTTCAAACCAGGCATCATGGTGGATCCCAGATGACGTCTATGAGGATGAAACGCGTCGGGTGGACTGCACCTACAATATGCTTGTTTACAACCACGAAAATGTGAGTGTTTTTTAACTATTCTTTTAAGAATAAACTTTTACTTGACGTTATTACACTATGGGATTTTTTCTCCGATGTGTTTTCAACGTACCAATACCTGGACAACTGATGACCATCCCTTCTCCCTTGGAATGTTCTACACATCCCCTGAGTCCCTACATGAAACAAGGCCCTGGTGACTACCCTTGAAATCAAGACCAGCTGTATTCCTCTGGGTCTTTTGCCAAAAGCTATTCACAAACTGAGAGGTGTAAGCCCCTTCAGATCTGTGAGTTCCGGTAAGCCTCTCTCCTAAGGGTGGTTGTGCTGTTAGCTACTACTTGAGCACTTTTCTTTCCACTATTTGGACACATTTTTGGATACATTATTATCTTAACAAGGACACATCAAACAGAACTTGTTATCGACATGGATTGTCATATTATTCCACATTGACACTATTTTTGTCAGATCCAATTAATTTCTTAATTTTCACCTTTTTGTCACATTTCATTTATGACTTTTGAATATTTTTTTGTTTGTTTTTGATATAATTCTCACTCTCCATATAGGTTTAGCGCAGAATCTTTCTTTCCATTCTATTGTTGATTGTCTTTTGGCGGTGTTTGCTGCTTTATTTATATATAATTTCACTCACAGCGCAGTATATAAAAAATATTTTTGATCATGGTGGATCCCGACATGAAAGTGACGGCATTGGCTAAAAACAGGTGATAGGACAGCAGAAGGAAATCCACTCCGGTGACCCACTAGAGCAATGGGACCAAAAGAGCTTTGGTCCTACTTCTCCTTTACAGATATGAACATTACATTACCAAAAAGATAAAAATTGTGAAAATGTAACTTACATATACAATGATGGGACTCCACTTGGCAAGGATAGGAAATGTCTATAGCATGATATGCACATATAGAGCAACTGCACACCCCAAATATGGATTCTAAAAAAAAAAAGAAAAAGGTTCCCCAAGAGGTTTTTAAGCAGCAATTGAGAGTCTCAACAAATGGTTGTAAAAGTATAGTAATTTTTATTATTATAGAACAAATGGACAATATCATACAAAAAGTTAAAACATGAGCTCTGGTTTACAGGGTGCTACCTGGCTGATTTGGGGGGGGAATTACACGGATGGATTGGCTGTTTATTCCGTGCTCAGTCACACACAGTCACGCCTCCTGGACGGCTCATAGGATAAACCTCATATGTCCCGGCATTGGACCGGTGTTCTGTTTATCTTATGAGCCGTCCAGTAGGTGGTCCTGTGTGACTGAACACCAAGTAAACAGAAGATCCATCTGTGTAATCCTGCAATGGCGAGGATGTCTGATGGTTAGTAATCAGGCTGCAGTGATGGGCACCGATCCTTATTTTAATTCAAAGTTCTTTATTAAAATTATATATGTTTTTTTGTCCTGAAATTTCTCTGTTAAAGTGAATGGGGCTTGTTGTACACCTATGCGTGTTATACATCAAAAAATGTGGTAATTCTTCATACACACTAGACACTTCAAAACCATTAAATATTTCTCAAAAAAAATCTAATATTTAATATCTTTTATCGGTTATTATTCCAATGTTTTGGAACAATAGCATTTCTCAAAAAGAGCTGGCGACTGACGGTGTACATAAAATAAGGAGTATAGGCGTTTGCCCACGAGTGGGCTGGCCAGCCGGCCACTGCATGCTTAACAAGGTATGACACGTCAACTGTCCGTGGAGTTCCCCACTTTCAATCGAATGTAAATTAAAAAATTGCTGGCAAAGATAATTGTGAAAAAATATGTGTTTTGTCCCCCCCCCAATCCCTACCAGGCTCTGATTATCTATGTCCTCTTTCACACTTGCCGTTTACAAGCTCTCCTCTCCTCACGTTGTGATGGCGTGTGAGGAAAGGAATGCAGATAACCTTAAAGTCTTTTTTTATATGTGATCAGCTGGGATTGTACACAGGCCTGGATTCACTCCCTTTGCTGCCCCAAGGCCGGGTCCTTCAATGTCGCCCCCCCTCCCACACACACACCACCGTTATCGATGACTGCTACAATAGATCTATTAAAAACATATTTCCACACACGAGAACACTGAAAATAACTGGCTTTATTTGACTCTCATGACTTGTCTCTTCTCCTCATGTCACGTCACTGGTCACAGTCTCAGAGACCCCCGATCCCGGCAGCACAGTCAGCGCAGAGGAGGGTAATGCTCCGCTGCCACTGTGCCATCAAATGCTGCCACTGTGCCCATTACATTTTAAAACTTTTCCAGTTCTACATATGGGGTGCGGGAGCCAGGGAAGGAGAAAAAAGACCTACCTTGTCCTCCTGGCCAGCTCAGCTCCGAATCTGATCAATTCCTCCACACTGCTGCTGCTAGTTTCACTTGATCCCCCTCCACTCCGCGCCACGGTCAGACTCCTCCTACCGAGGCCTCTGTTCCTCCGAGTCCGATCACGCTTGCTTGCAGGAGGCAGCATAGCAAGGGGCGGGGCCAGAGCGTCAGTGGACGCCCACACGCGGCCCACTCCTTGATCAAATAAAAAGCAGCAATGGCACTGCGTGTTGCTCATGCCGACTGTCTGTGACAGACAGTGGGGATTTTCAGTGCCGATTTGCGGGCAGTGCATGCGTCGCCGCCCCTGCACCACTGCCTCTCCGAGGCCTGGGTGGCCTTGTGGGAAATCTGGCCCTGATTGTACAGTTAATGCAATGTATAATTAGCTGTGTCCAAAGGACACTGTATGCGAGCCAAAGGGTGCATATTGTGGGGGGGGGGGGTTTATAGAAGACGTCCATGGACGCTCTCCCAGAACGAGAGTATTTTAGCTATAGGGTGGTTCTGAAGTGGTTACCAATCGTAAAAATACATAGACATACATTTGCAATAAAATGAAATTGTCAGAGACTATACTCACCGAGGCCGAGATGCCGAGAGCGGCTCGCCCTTACGACCACGCGCACCCGACCCCTGGAGGTGATACAGGGAGTTGGGGGCACGCGGAGGCACGGGCTTCCGGTGGTGGCTGGATTTCTGAAGGAAGTCCGTGTGGCCGCTGGGTACTGGAGAGGCTGCAAAACAAGTGGTTAAATGGACCAGGGTATCAGCTCGGGCAAGTCCGTTATTCAGGCAAGGACCAGGGGTCTCAGACAGGCAGAGAGAGAGTAAACGTGGAACAAGCAGGGATCCGGGGTATCAGGCAGGCAAGAGTAGTCCGTTATAAACAAGCAGAGGTCTGGGGTATCAGGCAGGCAAAAGAGTAGTCCGTTTATACAAGCAGAGGTCCGGGGTATCAAGCAGGCAAAAGAGTAGTCCGTTTATACAAGCAGTGGTCTGGGGTATCAGGCAGGCAAAGGGTAGTCCGTATACAAGCAGAGGTCCGGGTATCAGGCAAGCAAGGAGTAGTCCGTTAATACAGGCAGGGGTCAGTATTGATAACACTCTGGAAACAGGAAAATGACAGGCACAGGGAACAGGGTACAGCTGACGACAAACCAGCAACCCGACTGGGTGCTGGAGCCGTCAGAAGTAGCCCTGCAGCGAGCGCGTCACCGTGACGCGCCGCCGTGCACCCGCACGGTCACGGCGCGCACACGGGGACCGCCGTGCACCCGCGCGCGCCGCACCATTGGGCCGCGAACGGGTGTACGGCGCAGCGTGAGTCCTCCGCGCATGCGCCGTGGAGCCCGGCGGACGGAGGCGGCTTGTGCCTCCTGACAGTGCCCCCCTCCTAAGGGTGGACACTGGACGCCCAGACTGGACATCACCTCCGGGTGGTCTCGGTGAAAGGCTTGAATTAAGCGTGGTGCATGTAGATTCTTCGCGGGTTCCCAAGAGTTGTCCTCAGGTGGATAACCCTTCCACTGGATCAGATACTGCAGTTGTCTGCCCTTCTTCCTACAGTTAAGGATGGACTCCACCTCAAACTCATTTTCACCATCCACCCTAACTGGTGGCGGAGGAGGCTCCCCTCTTTCCGGGAAAGTGCTGTCCACTACGGGCTTCAGTAAAGACACGTGGAAAACAGGATGGATCTTGTACGTCTTTGGTAGTGCTAGCTCCATAGCCACAGGATTGATAATTCTTTTGATGGGGAAAGGACCTATGAACTTGGGTCCCAATTTCCGCGAAGGCACAGATAGTTTAAGATTGGTAGTGGATAGCCAGACCTCTTCTCCTAGTTTAAAGGTAGGATTTTCTCTCCTGCCCCGATCATACTGTTCCTTGTAATCCATTTGAGCCCTTTGTAACATATCTTGAATCCTCTGGAAATTTGTTTGTAAAGAAGCTATTCTGTCCTGCACTGCAGGGACTGATATCTCAGGAGCATCGTTGGTCAGAAAGGTGGGATGGAATCCACAATTCGCCCAGAAGGGCGTTTGGTTAGTAGCAGCGTGAACAGAATTGTTATACGCGAACTCTGCGTAAGGGAGAAGACTTGCCCAATCATCTTGAGATCCCGAGCAAAAACACCGCAGGTATTGCTCTAGAGTCTGGTTCGTCCTTTCCGTTTGGCCGTTACTCTGGGGGTGATAGGCTGATGAGAGGCAGACTTGGATATTTAAGGCTTTGCAGAGCTCCCTCCAAAATTTGGACGTAAATTGTACACCCCTGTCCGATACGATGTTCTTTGGTACTCCATGGAGCCTGATAATCTCCTTCAAAAAAATATTGGCAGTCTCTAAGGCCGAGGGGGTGCCCTTCATGGGCAAAAAATGGGCCATCTTGGAGAGACGGTCAACCACGACAAAAATAGTGGTAAAACCCCCCGAGGCTGGCAGGTCCACTATAAAATCCATAGAGACGTCAGACCATGGTCGTTCGGGGATAGGTAGAGGTCTTAGTAAGCCCCAAGACTTGGCGTTTCGACCCTTGTTCCTCTGACACAAAGGGCAGGATGCCACGTATTCTTTGCAATCCCGTCTCCACCCAGGCCACCAAAAGGAACGAGAGACTAGTTCGGACGTTTTCCTTATTCCAAAATGCCCTGCGAGCTTATGGTCATGGCACATCTTGAGGGTTAGCGACCGTGTCTCCTGTGGCACAAAGATTCTTCCCCGGATCCAAAAGAAATTACCGTTTCTTTTCAAGGATTGCACCTCTGGTTCCATGCAAGAGTTGGACGCTGTTTTAATGGATGACATCAGATCCACTTGTGTTATCCCAAGGAAGTTTTGGGACGAGAGGATTGTTCCAGATTCTGAAGCTTGGGACTCTGCTGAGAACATCCGTGAGAGTGCGTCTGCCTTTCCGTTCTTTGAGCCAGGTCTATAGGATATGTGGAAGTTGAAGCGAGAGAAAAAGACAGCCCAGCGGGCTTGTCTAGGTCTTAGTCGTTTTGCCGTCCGTAAATATTCGAGGTTTTTATGATCTGTAAAGATCATCACCGGATGTAATGCGCCCTCGAGCAGATACCTCCATTCTTCTAAGGCAAACTTTATGGCCAGCAGCTCTCTGTCACCCACGTCGTAGTTTAACTCTGGCGGGCTAAGTTTCCGAGAAGCGAAAGCAACGGGGTGAAGGATGGCTTTGGGCCCTTGTCTCTGAGAGAGAATGGCCCCTGTGGCAATTTCCGAGGCATCCACCTCCAGAACATATGGCTGAGAAGGATCGGGGTGGCGAAGAATTGGAGCCGAACTAAACAGATCCTTTAATTTTAGAAAGGCCTCTTGTGCGGCCTCACTCCACCGGAAAGGGTTGTGTTGACGAGTTAGCTGGGTGATAGGTGCTACAATGGTCGAGAATCCGATAATGAACTTCCGATAAAAATTAGCAAATCCTATGAATCGTTGGACCCCTTTTTTATCAGATGGACCTGGCCAATCTTGGATAGCTTGTATCTTTTGGGGATCCATTGCGATCCCGCCGGCCGATATGATGAACCCCAGAAATTGGACCACTGACCTCTCGAATTCACACTTCTCCACTTTCAGATAAAGCTTATGTTGTCTTAATATAGAGAGGACTCTTTTTACATGCTCCTTGTGTAGTTCCATCGTGGGAGAAAAAATGAGTATGTCATCTAGGTAGACAACAAGGAAGTCATCCAGGTATTCTCGGAAGATGTCATTAACTAGGTGTTGGAAAGTAGCTGGAGCATTGCATAGCCCGAATGGCATCACCAGGTACTCGAAGTGCCCAAATCTGGACCTGAACGCTGTTTTCCATTCATCTCCAGCTCTGATTCTAATAAGGTTATAGGCACCCCGCAGGTCAAGTTTGGAAAAGACCTTGGCAGATCGGAATCGTTGAAATAACTCCGGAATGAGTGGTAGTGGGTACCTGTTTTTAATAGTAATATTGTTGAGCTGCCGGTAGTCCACACAAGGTCTAAGGGACCCGTCTTTCTTCCCAACAAAGAATATCCCTGCTCCCGCAGGTGAGGACGAAGGACGGATAAACCCCTTTTCCAGGTTCTCATCGATGTATTGTCTGAGCGCCTCCAGTTCGGTCTCGGAGAGAGGGAATATACGACCGAACGGGATCACTGATCCTGGCAACAGGTCGATCGGACAGTCATAAGGCCGATGAGGTGGTAGGCGATCAGCCATTTGTTTATTAAAGACCTCCTGGAACTCCAGATATTCAAAGGGAATCTGCGGCAGTTCGTCGGACGAGGTAGTAACTGTAGCACAAACCTTCGAGGTTAAAGGGAGGCAATGCACCGAGCAGTATGGAGAGGAGAAGGACACCTCCTTGGTGCTCCATTGGATTTGCGGATCATGAGCTTGTAACCAGGGCAGGCCGAGGATGACTGGGAAGATGGGAGACTGGATGAGGTCGAGCCGTAGTAGTTCTTGATGCCCGGAGTCGGTGGTTACTAGGATGGGCTGGGTCTCTTGGGTGATTGGACCGGACCTCGGAAGAGACCCATCAGCTAGATGCACCTGTAACCCTTGGGTCTTGGTTTGCAAGGGAATACGGAGGCTGTGGGCCAAGGCTGCATCCATGAAGCAGCTACAGGCCCCCGAATCAATGATGGCGGGTAGACGAGACTCCCCTTCCGGTAGCTGCAAGGAAACAGACAACATCACATAAGACTTTGGAGCATCATTATCCTGGTAATTCATCAATCTAGGCTGAAAGGACTTACTGGGCCTTATTGGACAACCGCGCAGGAAGTGTCCCGCTCCCCCGCAGTACAGACACAAATTGGATTGCCGTCTGCGTTGTCTCTCCTCTGATGTTAGCGGGGCCCGAACCAGGCCTAGCTGCATGGGTTCAGCTTCAGGAGGTGTGATGGAGGAGGTTGACGGCATGGATGGGGCTCTGAATGGCGTCCACGAAGGGCGTGGACCCTGAAACCGCTCGGAACGGCGTTCTCGCAAGCGCCTGTCTAACTGCGTGGCTGCCTGAATGAGTTCTTCCAAAGTCTCTGGGGTCTCCATCCTGGCTAGCTCATCCTTAAGGAGTTCAGACAAGCCTTGACGATACTGGTAGCGAAGAGCCGGCTCGTTCCAGTTCGTGTCGGCTGCCCATTTATGGAACTCGACCGTGTAATCTTCAATGGGCCTCCTTCCCTGGGACAAGTGGTGTAGAGTGGCTTCAGCGGTAGCCTTCCGTTGGGGGTCATCATAAAGTTTGGACATACCTTCAAAGAAGGTGTCTATGGAATTTAACACAGGACTTCCCTGTTCCATTAAGCCGTGGGCCCAAGCCTGAGGTTCCTCTGACAGCAATGAGATAGCGAACCCCACCTTGACGATCTCTGATGCAAATGTCCGGGGCTGGAGGGCAAAGTAAAGAGAACATGCGTTCTTAAAAGCTCTGAATCTTTTACGGTCCCCTGAAAACCGTTCGGGCGTAGGGACCCTAGGCTCGGGAAGCGCCATGACGACCGTAGGGCTGGCGGAGGCCTGGGGAAGCGGACCTTCATTGCCGGGTGCCGGAGCTGCAGCGGCGGAGGGAAGTATTCCAGCAATCTGTTGGAGGCGATTGTCAACCTGAGCGTACCCCTCTTGTAACTTCTGGACTGAGTCGGCCAAAGTGGAGACCTGTTGACATAGGATCTCCAGAGGAGAGCGCGCTCTGTCGGCCTCGGACATTTGGCTGGTTTGTACTGTCAGAGACTATACTCACCGAGGCCGAGATGCCGAGAGCGGCTCGCCCTTACGACCACGCGCACCCGACCCCTGGAGGTGATACAGGGAGTTGGGGGCACGCGGAGGCACGGGCTTCCGGTGGTGGCTGGATTTCTGAAGGAAGTCCGTGTGGCCGCTGGGTACTGGAGAGGCTGCAAAACAAGTGGTTAAATGGACCAGGGTATCAGCTCGGGCAAGTCCGTTATTCAGGCAAGGACCAGGGGTCTCAGACAGGCAGAGAGAGAGTAAACGTGGAACAAGCAGGGATCCGGGGTATCAGGCAGGCAAGAGTAGTCCGTTATAAACAAGCAGAGGTCTGGGGTATCAGGCAGGCAAAAGAGTAGTCCGTTTATACAAGCAGAGGTCCGGGGTATCAAGCAGGCAAAAGAGTAGTCCGTTTATACAAGCAGTGGTCTGGGGTATCAGGCAGGCAAAGGGTAGTCCGTATACAAGCAGAGGTCCGGGTATCAGGCAAGCAAGGAGTAGTCCGTTAATACAGGCAGGGGTCAGTATTGATAACACTCTGGAAACAGGAAAATGACAGGCACAGGGAACAGGGTACAGCTGACGACAAACCAGCAACCCGACTGGGTGCTGGAGCCGTCAGAAGTAGCCCTGCAGCGAGCGCGTCACCGTGACGCGCCGCCGTGCACCCGCACGGTCACGGCGCGCACACGGGGACCGCCGTGCACCCGCGCGCGCCGCACCATTGGGCCGCGAACGGGTGTACGGCGCAGCGTGAGTCCTCCGCGCATGCGCCGTGGAGCCCGGCGGACGGAGGCGGCTTGTGCCTCCTGACAGAAATGTACTTACCCACCAGCCAGCCCTCGCCCATTTGTCCTTGTTCAAATCGATCAAAGAGAGCCGACTGTCGCAGGATATAGCTGTCGTGGCAACTTCCAGGAAACCCAGATCTGATACTCATAATGCGCTGGTGGGGGTCAACCACCACCTGGACATTAATAGAGTGGTATCATTTCCTGTTATGAAACTGCTCCTCTCTATTATGTGGTGGTATGAGCGCAATATGAGTACCGTCTATGGTTCCCAGGCAATTTGGCATCCCTCCTTGGCGTAAAAATCCGACCTTCACCTCTTCCATGTTTCTAGGGAAATGGATGTACCTATCCATATGTCTCTTAATGGCTTTCAGAACTGGTTTCAGGAATATAGGAAGACTGGAACGACTAATACCAATGATGCGAGCACATGAAGGCTGATAATTTCCTGTACCTAAGTAATTTAATACGGCCAATAGTCTGAACATCGCTGAAATCGCATTGGTCCTCCTAGTCGGGGGCTCAATTTAATCTTTTATCAAATTATACACCTCCATGACCCCCTGACGGTTAAGCCTAACATGTCCTCAACATCATTGTCAGAAGGCTCATCCAGGACTGTACATGTCTGGAAAACACGAGGCTGTCTGAGCCCAACTAATCCTATCCTGGGCTAGACTAACAACTATTATAGCCGTAAGTAGGAGGGTCGTCTCCACATCCATATTAGGCCTTATCTGATAAAGATCATTACAAGAGCATATTATATTAACTTTTATTACATTGGTGTAACAGATATATTTGTATATATATATTTTCAAAAAAAATTTTGGTTTGTTTTCCATTCTCAAATATATATATATATTGTGAGGGGTTAGCTCGGCAGCGGGTGTGTGTGACCCCCTGGATGGGTTCACCACACAAAAACAGGCACAGCAGACAGCTTGGTAGGTGAAACAAAAAACAAAGGTGCGGTTTATTCAGACTAGATGCATTGAAAAAAATAACAGAAAAATAAAAAGAAACATGAAAAGAAATCCTGGTCAGCTTGACCGCTTACTACACACGTAGATTCCCTAACTAACAACTGGGTGCAGCCTTGTGCTGCCCCAGACCCTATCTCTCTTTGAGAAGTTTTGCCACACAGGCGTTAACTCACCGCAAAGCTCAGATACCACACTCCCCAGTCTACACAATCACAGAACTGGTTCCAGGATGGAGCATCTCCCTAAGCCTGCTGGGGTGTTTTCTATAGGTCTTAATGAGCCCACTTACTTCAGCTGGGCTCATTAACTCTTCCCCTGCAGGACTCCCAGCACTCCCCCTAGTGGTATAAGTCAGCATAAAGCCTGAATCTAGGGCATACATATTTTCCATCCTGGATGCAACCAGGTGTTTTTACCTGCCTGCTGTCACATACCCCCCCCTCTTGTTTCAACCTTGGGGTTGGAACACACGCAGTCAGGCACGCATGTACTCGAGACAAAGCATCCACATTCCCCATTTTAACGCCAGGGCGATGCTTTACTGTAAAGTTGAATTCCTGTAGGGCCAGGAACCACCTATTTATCCTTCTATTGGTCTCCTTGTTTTGAGCCATCCACTTTAAAGGAGCGTGATCAGTTACCAGGTCAAAGTGCCTACCTAATAGATAGTACCGAAGGGAATCTAGAGCCCACTTCACAGCTAAACACTCCTTCTCAATTGTGGCGTAATTTACCTCATGGGACTTCAATTTCCTGCTGAGGTAAATGACTGGGTGCTCTTCCCCGTTCCAGACCTGGGACAACACTGCTCCCAACCCAACGTCTGATGCATCAGTTTGTACAACAAAGTCCTTAGAGAAGTCTGGGGAGTACAACACTGGCTGGCTACATAAGGCGGTTTTTAATGACTGGAATGCTGCTTCAGCCTCTGGGGACCATTTGACCATGACAGACTCTTTCCCTTTTGTCAGGTTGGTGAGGGGCACAGCCTGAGAAGCAAAATGGGGGATGAATCGCCGATAATAGCCAGCGATTCCCAGAAAGGCTCGTACCTGTTTCTTGCTGTTGGGACGTGGCCAACTCTGTATGGCCTCAACTTTATTGACTTGAGGCTTTATCACTCCCCTCCCAATAGTGTACCCCAGATATTTGGCCTCCTCCTGTCCAATGGTGCACTTCTTTGGATTGGCTGTAAACCCAGCTTCCCGTATGGAGTCTAAGACTGCTTGCACTTTTGGCAGATGTGAGACCCAATCTGTGCTATGGATAATCACATCATCCAGGTAAGCTGCAGCATACTTCTGATGGGGCCTCAGAATTTTGTCCATTTTCCGCTGGAATGTTGCAGGTGCATTCTGTAACCCAAACGGCATTCTCTTGTATTGGAACGCCCCATCTGGGGTTACAAACGCCGTTTTCTCCTTGGCCGACTCGGCCAGGGGAATTTGCCAATACCCTTTGGTGAGATCGAGAGTTGTCATGTATCGGGCTGTTCCCAGCCGGTCGATCAACTCATCTATACGCGGCATGGGGTAGGTGTCAAATTTTGTAACTTTATTCAATTGTCGAAAATCGTTACAAAACCGCCAGCTCCCATCTGGTTTGGGCACTAGTACGATAGGACTGGACCAGTCACTCTGGGACTCCTCTATCACACCCAATTCCAGCATCCTTTGAACCTCCCCACGTATTGCCTCCCGTCGGGCTTCTGGTATTCTATAAGGTTTTAGTTTTACCCTTTCTCCTGGCGGGGTAATAATATCATGCTCTACGCCAGAGGTTTCTCCCGGTAGCTCAGAGAAAATCTCTTTGTTGCGAAGTACAAACTCTTTAACCTCCTGTTTTTGGGGTTTCGATAAGGAGACTGCGATTCCAACCTCAGGAACAAAGCAATCAGACTGGACCGGTGACAAAGTCTCTGCGACTAGGGATTCCCTATCCCTCCAGGCTTTCAGCAGATTGACGTGATATACCTGTTCCGGCTTTCGCCTTCCTGGCTGTCTAACCCTATAGTTCACCTCACTCACTTTTTCGAGAACTTCGTATGGACCTTGCCATTTGGCCATGAATTTGCTTTCAACCGTAGGGACTAGCACCAATACCTTATCCCCTGGGGAAAAAGTACGGGTCTTGGCCCCACGGTTGTACACTCTCTGCTGTGCTAACTGCGATTGGGCCAAATGTTCCTTTACGATTGGCATTACCTGTGCAATTCTATCTTGCATCAGGGCGACATGCTCAATCACACTCCTGTGGGGAGAACTCTCATTTTCCCAAGTTTCCTTGGCGATATCCAGCAGTCCTCTTGGGTGTCTCCCATAGAGTAACTCGAAGGGTGAGAAACCCGTAGAGGATTGGGGTACCTCCCTAATGGCAAACATCAAATAGGGTATTAGACAGTCCCAATTCTTTCCATCTCTATCCACCACCTTCTTTAACATTTGTTTTAGGGTTTTGTTGAATCTTTCAACCAACCCATCTGTTTGGGGGTGATACACAGACGTACGTAATTGTGTCACTTTGAACAACTTGCATAGTTCTTTCATAACTCGGGACATAAAAGGTGTACCTTGGTCCGTAAGCAGTTCCTTACAAATACCCACACGGCTAAAAACAAGTGATAGTTCTTTGGCTATGGTTTTGGCCGAGGTATTTCGAAGAGGAATCGCTTCCGGATAACGGGTGGCATAGTCCATTATAACCAAAATGTACTGATGCCCCCTAGCGGACTTCATTATCGGACCTACCAAATCCATTGCGATCCTCTCAAAGGGGATCTCAATGATAGGAAGAGGTACCAGCGGGTTACGGAAATGTGGCATAGGTGCCGATTTCTGACACACAGGGCAGGAGGAACAATAATTTTCTGTTTCCTTCATGACCCCAGGCCAATAGAATCTCTGCAATACTCTCTCTCTGGTTTTCTCTGTCCCCAGATGACCTCCAAGAATGTGCCCATGGGCCAATTCCAACACCAACTTCCGGTAAGGTTTGGGCACCACAAGTTGCTCAACGGTTTCTTCTGCCCTTTGAGCCACTCGATACAGTAGGTCCCTTTCCACAGTGAAGTACGGGTAAGTGCAAGTTTTTTCTGGGTTCACTAACTCGCCATCTATTTTCACCACATTCTCCCGTGCCTTTATTAGGGTGGGGTCTTTTAACTGTTCTGTGGCAAAATTTTCCCTGTGAACCTCAAGATCTGAAAATTCCACAGACGGCATGTTTTCATCTGAGGATGTTGGCTCCTCCCCATTTTCTCGAGTTTCCCCTGCCAATACCGACAAGGGAAATTCTGGAGAGTCCTCACCACTCTCAGAGGAATTCTGGTCATCATCTTTCTGGTCTATAGGGGCACCAGTGGGGGGCTCAGGACAATCCCAGAGTTCCCAGAACATTGGAAAATCCCTTCCCACAATGGCATCATGTGGTAAGTGAGACACTAACCCCACCTGATGAGAGAGGTTACCTTTGTGGGTCTCAAAAAACACTGAAGTTACAGGATACTCTCGGGTGTCCCCATGCACACAAATAACAGCCACCTTGTTATTCCCAGAGACCACTGTAGTAACTAATTCAGCCTTTATCAATGTCACCAGGCTACCTGAATCCAGCAACACATCCACATTTCTACCATTAATACACATTTTACATAAATGTTTCTCAGGTCCCCGAATGGCAGTACAAGCGACTGTCGCAAACATCGACTGACGTCTGTCCCTTATAAAGTCACATTGCATAGGTTCATCCACAACTGGGCAATTAGCTGAAATATGTCCCTCTTGCCGGCAGCGGTAGCAAATAATCTTTTTCGCTGCCTCTTGCGGCCTGGGCCTCCCGGGCTGCTCCCGCCAGACATTAGGTTGAACCCCCACCTTCTCACTCTCTCCACCCTCACCCCTTGGAGTCATCTTACCCGCCACTGGGGATGGTCTGGTCTTAGGGTGGAAAGTCCGTGAGTCCCTGGAAGAGGTGGTCAGGTTCTCTGTAGCCAAGTACCTCTCAACCAGATCCACAAGCTTATCTGCAGTTTCTGGGTCTCCATGGCTTACCCACTTTTGGATGGAAGTAGGAAGAGCTCTCAGAAAACGATCCATAACAACACGTTCCACAATGTTTGGTGCGGTCAAAGTCTCTGGCTGCAGCCACCTCCTGCTCAGGTGAATGAGATCATACATTTGAGACCTGGGGGGTTTTCCAAGCCGGAAAGTCCAGTTATGTACACGCTGAGCCCGGACGGCCAGGGTGACACCCAGCCGTGCCAATATTTCTGTTTTTAGCACCACATAGTCTTTTGCTTGGTCCGGCTCTAGGTCATAATAGGCTTTCTGCGATTCCCCTGTTAACAGAGGGGCCACAAGTCCAGCCCACTGCTCCTTAGGCCACTTTTCCCTTTCAGCAGTCCTTTCAAATGTGGTCAAAAACACCTCCGGATCATCCTCTCCAGTCATTTTTGTCAGTAAACGGCTCACACCAAAGGATGCAGTATTAGTGGAACCACTTGCCTCACTGGTCTGCGGCCGTTGCTGCATTAATGTCTCGATTTGTTGTTGGAGTCTCTGCTCTTGCTTTTGTAACAGCTCTATGAAGCGGGCCTCAGATTGCTGCTGGGCTTGTTGCTGAGCGTCCAGACTCTGCAGTTGAGCTTTCTGCTGAGCTTCCAGACTCTGCTGCAAAGTTGCATTTGTCCGCTGCTGATTTGCATTTGCTAGAGCCAGCTGTCTCAGTATCTCCTCCATGCTGGCCTTAAAAAAAAAACTGCCCCTGCTTCTCCACCAACTGTGAGGGGTTAGCTCGGCAGCGGGTGTGTGTGACCCCCTGGATGGGTTCACCACACAAAAACAGGCACAGCAGACAGCTTGGTAGGTGAAACAAAAAACAAAGGTGCGGTTTATTCAGACTAGATGCATTGAAAAAAATAACAGAAAAATAAAAAGAAACATGAAAAGAAATCCTGGTCAGCTTGACCGCTTACTACACACGTAGATTCCCTAACTAACAACTGGGTGCAGCCTTGTGCTGCCCCAGACCCTATCTCTCTTTGAGAAGTTTTGCCACACAGGCGTTAACTCACCGCAAAGCTCAGATACCACACTCCCCAGTCTACACAATCACAGAACTGGTTCCAGGATGGAGCATCTCCCTAAGCCTGCTGGGGTGTTTTCTATAGGTCTTAATGAGCCCACTTACTTCAGCTGGGCTCATTAACTCTTCCCCTGCAGGACTCCCAGCACTCCCCCTAGTGGTATAAGTCAGCATAAAGCCTGAATCTAGGGCATACATATTTTCCATCCTGGATGCAACCAGGTGTTTTTACCTGCCTGCTGTCACAATATATATATATATATATATATATATATATTCCTAAACTTTTAAGGCAGTGCGTCTTCTACTGCTATATAATTTCCATTCCATGAAAATGAATAAAGTAAATTAGCTTGGTGGCAAAAACATAAAAAAACTACTTACCTGCGGTAGCATGGATCAGGTGTTCCATTTGTCTTCCGCCGTGTCTAAAACTGGGAAATGAGTGATCAAGTGACTGCTGATTGTTCACTTCACTGTCTGAATCAAGGCAGAAAACTCTGACGGTCAGTTAGTCCTCTGTGCTCTGCCAGCATTCACAGGTGCACCAGGATATGAATGGGGGAGGAAGTAAATGGCTCAGGCGTTGCGCTGAGAGGCAGAGCAAATGCTGATCAGTGAACTAAAAGGGCATCCCGACATTATTTGTGGGATCCTTCCAGAGCCTTTCCATGCTTTACAATGCTGTTAACTGATTTTGATTCTCAAGACCACACAAGGAAGTATAATCCTGAGACTAAGACCAGAATA
Source organism: Aquarana catesbeiana (assembly GCF_042186555.1). Lineage (NCBI taxonomy): Eukaryota > Metazoa > Chordata > Amphibia > Anura > Ranidae > Aquarana > Aquarana catesbeiana. The sequence goes on from NC_133324.1 coordinate 957,444,179, forward strand.
AATTTGTACAGACTTCTCTTTAGCTTCTGCTTTGGGCTCCAGGATCCAGCATGGCTGTCAAAAGCATTGTTCACATCCATCATAGAAGTATCTCTCCTAATAAACTAAACTCAACAGCCACTTTTACATCTCACCTTCATAAACTGGTCATCTATGTAAAAGTGAATGACAGAAGGGTGTCCTGTGATGAGAAGAACATGTTCTCCACTCCTCATCTCACCTTCATAAACTGGTCATCTGTAGGAGGCTCGATTCACACCTATGCATGTTGCTTTTGGGCGTTTTTGGAGGTTGTTTTTTCATGCTTGCCACGTTTTTGAGTAGCGTTTTTGCGGCGTTTTTGCCGCGATTTTGCCGCGATTTGCGTTTTGCGTTTTTTTTTTTTTTTTTTTTACAGTTTTTTTTTTACAGTCTAAGAAAAAAATTAAAAAAAAAAAAAAAATCCGGCAAAAACGTATCAAAAACGCTGCAAAAACGGTGCACTTGCGTTTTTGATGCTTGTCCATTGAATTCTATTACATGCAAAACGCTGCATTTTGCATGAAAAAAAGTCCCCGACCCTTTCCAAAAATGCAGAGAAACAAAAAGGCATTGATGTGAACATGTTCCATAGGAACCCATGTTAAAAAATTCCCGTGCATTTCTGCAAAATGCAAAATGCATCAAAAAACGCGCTAGTGTGAATGGAGCCTAAAAGTGAATGACAGAAGGGTGTGTCCTGTGATGAGAAGAACATGTTCTCCACTCCTCATCTCTCCTTCATAAACTGGTCATCTGTATAAAAGTGAATGACAGAAGGGTGTGTCCTGTGATGAGAAGAACATGTTCTCCACTCCTCATCTCTCCTTCATAAACTGGTCATCTGTATAAAAGTGAATGAGAGAAGGGTGTGTCCTGTGATGAGAAGAACATGTTCTCCACTCCTCACGTCACCTTCATAAACTGGTCATCTGTATAAAAGTGAATGACAGAAGGGGGTGGCCTGTGATGAGAAGAACATGTTCTCCACTCCTCATCTCACCTTCATAAACTGGTCATCTGTATAAAAGTGAATGACAGAAGGGGGTGGCCTGTGATGAGAAGAACATGTTCTCCACTCCTCACGTCACCTCCATAAACTGGTCATCTGTATAAAAGTGAATGACAGAAGGGTGTGTCCTGTGATGAGAAGAACATGTTCTCCACTCCTCATCTCTCCTTCATAAACTGGTCATCTGTATAAAAGTGAATGACAGAAGGGGGTGGCCTGTGATGAGAAGAACATGTTCTCCACTCCTCATCTCACCTTCATAAACTGGTCATCTGTATAAAAGTGAATGACAGAAGGGGGTGGCCTGTGATGAGAAGAACATGTTCTCCACTCCTCACGTCACCTCCATAAACTGGTCATCTGTATAAAAGTGAATGACAGAAGGGGGTGGCCTGTGATGAGAAGAACATGTTCTCCACTCCTCACGTCACCTCCATAAACTTTTCATCTGTATAAAAGTGAATGACAGAAGGGGGTGGCCTGTGATGAGAAGAACATGTTCTCCACTCCTCATCTCACCTTCATAAACTGTGGCACCTGAGAGATCAGCCGTGGTCATCGGGATCTCGGCTCTTCTCTGATAAGGCTCCATGCACATTGGAGCTGATAAACTGCAGTTTATTGGAGTTTGGGCATTTTTTTTTAAAAAGCCCATAAACTCCACTCTATGTTATCCTATGTGTCCATGCACACATGGACGTTTTTTAGCTTTAATGAGCAGTGGAGTTTATGGGCTTTTTTCTGAACGCCAGAAATTTGCATTCAAAGTGCCGTTTTTCACTGCCAATAAATGCTCATTAACGCGAGTTAAAGTGGGGTTCCACCCAAAAAACAAAAATACCTGGAAAAATGCTAAAAAAAAACAACAAAAAAACATTTGGATATTTTTTTTTTTTTCACTTACCTCTAAAATGCCTGTTGCTAGGTGGTCCCTCGTAGTCTGCCTGTTCCTTTGCCTGGGCTGGTGACATCACTTCCCCCCCAAGCACAGGAAGGGCTCCGCTCTCCTCCCTCCCTCCTGTCAATCATCTGGGACCCATTACAGGTCCCAGGTGATTGAGCGGCCAATCACGGCGCCACTCGCGCATGCGCAGTGGGTGCCAGGCTGTGAAGCCACAGCCTGGCGCCCACAGTTGAAATGCCGACGAGCGGAGGGGGGGGACGAGCGGGGCTTCGATCCCCCGCATCGCTGGACCCAGGGACAGGTAAGTGTCCAATTAAAAGTCAGCAGCTGCAGTATTTGTAGCTGCTGACTTTTAATATATTTTTTTTTTTTTTGACGGCCCCCCTGGGTGGAACTCCTCTTTAATTAGCGATCGGCCTTCTATTTTTTCAATGCATTGTGGGATTTTTGGAGTGTCCTCTGTGTATTTTTATTAAAAACGCCCATAAACGCTAACGCTAAAAAACGCTCATAAACGCTAGTACAAAAAAGCATGTTTTGCAACCAGAGTTTTCTGCCAGCAATCTGGCATCCAGAAAAAGCTTTTTTGAGCTTCAGTGTGCATGGAGCCTTAGGGTCGGTTCACACTGGGGCAACACGACTTCAGCGCGACTTTGTACCGCGACTTCAACGCGGCTTCAGCAAATTACAAGGCGACTTGAAGTCGCCTCCATGACAGGCGACTTCGCCTGTGGCCAATCAGCTCTCTGGGAGGGAGGGGGGGAGGGAGGGGTTTTCCCTGCAAAGTCGCTTGACTTTACAGAGAGATCCGACTTGGAGGCAACTTCCATTGATTTCTATGGTACAGGTCGCCTACCAAGTCGGATCAAAGTAGTACAGGGAGTACGCTCTGAAGTCGGAGCGACTTCATTAGCGTCTATTAAGACGCTAGCGTTCACTCCCATTTAAACTATTTCTGGGGCGACTTGAGGGCGTACAAGTCGGATCCCAAGTCGCCCCAGTGTGAACCGAGCCTGAATGTACACCTTAACACCCTGCATACCCCACAGCTGAATTCATTTGTTGCTGTAATTAGGAAGGTCAGATTGTAAAGGTGTGTTTTATATGACTTGTAATTGTGTGTAATGAAAGGCAGATGTGAAAGTATTACATGGTGTACAGATTTCTATGGGTGATAACAATACATTCATTACAATAAAAATACAAACATTGGTTAAACATTTTATTTGTCCAACAAACACAACTAGTTAGATTTTTTATATTTCTGTTTTTTTTTTTTCTCAGCACCGCAATGTCAGTTCAGTTCCTTATTGGAAAAAATAATATACAGTATTTATGGATTAGCAGTTTGCACAGCACTTTACAATACAAGAGGGTTAGAAGGGCTCTGCTCAGAAGAGCTTACACTCTAATAAGGATTAAACCTTATATTGTACACAACTTTCACAGTCTCAGGCTGGATACAGAATAAGGTGAATATTAGCGAGAAACATAAAACCCTCCACATCACATCATACATCACATCACACCGATTGGAGGATTACATAAAATAAAACCTTTTCAGGGTGTAGTTAGTGAGAAAAGACACTAATACTAATAATGAGGGAAAACACGCAAACCCCTCTCTACAGAACCCCTCCCCCCATACATACATGAGTGTGGATTGCGGCACGCTACATTTATATCACACAGAGTAAACTATGGTAGAGTTAGAAGTTGTAGAAAATTGGACATTTCTTCTCATCCTATGAAAGCTAAAACAATAAATATAATGAAGTGTCGGCAGATGATTAGACAGTAAAACTTTTTCCCCCGCGGGAGCGAATTGGATCGGGCTTTGCTGGGTTTTTGCCTTTTTCTGGATCAACTGTGTATATTGGATTGTATGATATATTCCCCCCCCCCCCCCCCATTTTATTGGTTGAATTAGATGGACCATTTGTCTTTCTTTTCTACCAGACTAACTATATAACATCACACACAGACACAGGATAGTTCTGTTATTGGAGGAAAGGTGAGGAGTTCTCTGTAGGAACCGGTTTCCATATTTCTAGATGTATATTGGGGAATCAGTTTTCTTATATCAAGATTTTATAAATCATCCAAGAGAGAGAGAGAGAATGACATAAAAAGGGTTAATGTGGGAAAGGGAGGAGCTATAGATCAATTTGAATAACTAATGACAGAGGCTGGTGCTATAGAGTCACACATTCATTGGCTGGTATTGGTCATGTGATGAGTGGGCGGGGTCAGTGCTGACTATATCTGAGTGGAGAAGAGACACAGTCAGCTATTTGTCTGTGAGGGGAAGCTGTGCTGGGGAAGGGGGGATGATATCGAAATACAATGACCTGGAAGCTGCTTGCAGAGAAAATCTTGATTGATATATCAGCACAGAGATGACCTTTATCTTAGTATAGGGAGAGAACCAACTTGTATATCAGTACAGGGAGATTCTATATCAGAGACAGAGCTCAGTCCAGGGAAATCATTCATAAATAGGACTTGGTTGTCTCTTCTGAGCTTCTAGAAAGAAGAAAAGACACAAAGTCAAGTGTTCTGTGAAGGGAGCCGCTGATACAAAAGTTGGATTATTTGGAAAGATATCTTGAAGGAAATGGAATGGAAACTGGAATTGTGTATGGAACAACCGCTTAGTGTTTCTATAGAGCTCTATGGGCCATGCGGTGGGGGGGGGGTGTGTAGAGCTCTATGGGTCATGTGGTGTGGGGGGTGTGTATACAGCTCTATGGGCCATGCGGTGGAGGGGAGCTCGATGGGCCATGTGGTGGGGGGTGTGTATACAGCTCTATGGGCCATGCGGTGTGGGGGGTGTGTATAGAGCTCTATGGGCCATGTGGTGTGGGGGGGTGTGTATACAGCTCTATGGGCCGTGTGGGGGGTGTGTATAGAGCTCTATGGGCCATGCGGTGTGGGGGGTGTGTATAGAGCTCTATGGGCCATGCGGTGGGGGGGTGTATACAGCTCTATGGGCCGTGTGGGGGGGTGTATACAGCTCTATGGGCCGTGTGTGGGGTGTGTATACAGCTCTATGGGCCGTGTGGGGGGGGTGTATACAGCTCTATGGGCCGTGTGGGGGGGGGTTTATAGAGCTCTATGGGCCGTGTGGGGGGGGTGTATAGAGCTCTATGGGCCATGCGGTGGGGGGGGTGTATAGAGCTCTATGGGCCATGCGGTGGGGGGGGTGTGTAGAGCTCTATGGGCCGTGTGGGGGGTGTGTGTAGAGCTCTATGGGCCGTGTGGGGGGTGTGTGTAGAGCTCTATGGGCCATGCGGGGGGTGTGTGTAGAGCTCTATGGGCCATGCGGTGGGGGGGGGTGTATAGAGCTCTATGGGCCGTCCAAATTGGTTGAGCATCAAAAAGCATTCCACCTTGTATGAGGTTGGGGGATTGAGGAATAGAAGATTTTTCTCCGCCCCTCCTTGTATTTTGGAATAAAATTGGATCAATGCCTTTCAGTAATTCTTAAAACTGGAAGCCAGAAATGAATGAAATCACTTCCGGTCTCGTCTGCGTTTTTCTTTTACCATGTTTTTTTTTTTTTTGAAGATTTTCAAATAAAAAATTCAAACCTCTAGATAGGACATCATCCATTGTCTGTCACTATAAGGATAAGTACATTGGTGCGTTATTTAACATGGTCAATGTGAATAATACAGGGAAATTAAAACCGAACAATGAGGAACTCTTGTCACATGCTGGTGATGTTGGCTCATCTGCCTTTTTCAAGCAGTAAATACAAAGCCCTCATCACACTCCTCCCCATACACACTGCAGGCTCTTCCCATAGAGTGATGGGTTAACTAATCAGCTGGGGGATGGGCTCATTAACTTCCTCTGTGTTCCTAATATTCCCCCATCTACTCACTGATCCCTTCCCCTGCTACTTCTCACCATCATATGATTATATTGTGTCCAGCAGCACCAATAATGTGGAATACACTTGGTGACATCACCCCTTTTGGAAACAGTCATTGCTTACTAATAATTTTATAATTATATGGGATACAAAAATGGAAGATAAACCCTCATTGGTGTCAAGAGTTCCTCCATCACCAATGGAGTGAAATGACATGATAGACACTGGAAGTTTAGTCTCCCAGATCTTACTCCAAGATGTTTCACCGCCATGTTTAATGACACCAGCCAAAAATATATTCATGTTTATTACTTTGTACCATCAGACACTCCAATTCGGGGCACATGTCCAGGTTCTGATCTATTGAAGGTACACAGGATTTTATTATAACTATTATGGATCTTCATCATACTACACATACCCAAATATCTTCATCTAAATAGAGTATTAGTTTGCTCTGGTCATGTGAAGGAGCCCTTACCTAGGACAATATTCAACCAGTCATTAAACCTGATATAGGAAAGTAAAATGGTAAGGAACGCAGCATTATATTCACCATTCTGATTTATTTTCTTTTTTTTTTTTTTTTTTTCAATCAATATACAGCCCAAGGGGATTGGAATTATATATAGGACAATACAGGACATGTCTGTGTTATTCAGTACAAACCAGGGTACAGAGTATATACAATGCTGAACAGTGGAAGGCAGACTTTCCATATCATATACTGTATATTTATCACCCAAAAATGTCATCACATCCTGTAAAGCTAAACCAATTCTAAAAAAAAAAAAAAAATCCCTTACAGAAACAATGGTTATCCAACATCCAGAGCGGGGGAGGGGGAAACATTAAACTTGATGGGTAGGAACCAATAAAGATCCTCATCACAGATGTGGAATATATGCAATGTATATCTCTATCCATTGTGTGCAAAAAAATAACCAACTTTCTGGCAAATTATCAAAGGAACCTCATTCTCCAATACAGACCCAGGTAACAACCACAAAACACGAACACTCATCTCCCACCAGATGTCAAGGATGCACACCCATGGTAACCAAATAAACTTTCCACCTCCAATCAAAGATTTTGCTCCGGTTAACTTTGGCAGCTGGTTTTAGATTATTTATCACAGCCTGCAATACCACTGGCCACAGATAGAGGTTCTCACCCAAATCCTATCTTGCTGGACACACACAGGCAGATGTAAATCTTGCATACAATCTGAGGAACCTCAGAAGTGCGAAGGATTTATTTGGCTGATCTTGGAAGCCCTCAGGCCTCATGTACTCTGCTGATGGTAAACAGACATGTAGGGAGCAGTTGGGCATTTTTTTTTTCCAGCTGCCCCTGAGCGCTCCTCAATGTTATCTTATCAGTACATGTACATGGGGTCGTTTATAGTCCTTTCTAGGCAGTTGAGTTTAGAAGCATTTTTTGGAAAGCAAAAAAAAATGAGTTCAGAGGCACTTGAAACACCAAATGCCTGTAACAGCTTGTAAACGCAGCAAAACAGACGTTTTTACCCACTTCAGCCCCCCGGAAGAATTTACCCCCTTCCCGACCAGAGCACTTTTTGCGATTTGGCACTGCGTCGTTTTAACTGACAATTGCGCGGTCGTGCGACGTTGTACCAAAACAAAATTGATGTCCTTTTTTTTCCCCCACAAATAGAGCTTTCTTTTGGTGGTATTTGATCGCCTCTGCGGTTTTTATTTTTTGCGCTATAAACAAACAAAAAGCGACAATTTTGAAAAAAAAAAAAGCATTATTTTTTGCTATAATAAATATCCCCCAAATTTTTTTTCCTCAGTTTAGGCCGATATATATTCTTCTACATATTTTTGGTAAAAAAAAAAATCTCGATAAGCGTATATTGATTGGTTTGCGCAAAAGTTATAGCGTCTACAAAATAGGGGATAGATTTATAGCATTTTTATTTCTTTTTACTAGTAATGGCGGTGATCTGCGATTTTTATCGTGACTGCGGACACATTGGACAATTTTGACACATTTTTGGAACCATTGGCATTAATACAGCGATCAGTGTGATTAAAAATGCATTGATTACTTTAAAAATGTCACTGGCAGGGAAGGGGTTAACACTAGGGGGCGATCAAGGGGTTAACTGTGTTCCCTGGGAGGTGATTCTAGCTGAAGGGGGAGGGGACTGACTAGAGGAAGTGACGGATCGTAGTTCATGGCTAATAGGAACACACGATCTGTCATTCCTCTCAGAACAGGGAAGTGTGTGTTTACATTCACTCGTCCCTGTTCCCTGTCTCCTGGTCACGATCGCTCTCGGCCGGCCACGCGCATCGGCACCTCCCGCCGCTATGCAGCAGGCGCACGCCCGCCTCCTATCCGGACCCTGCGAGATCACGTACAGTAACATGATTTTGCACAGGGGAGCCAGCCTGCCGCAGTAAAACTGCGGCGGCTGGTCCGGAAGCGGTTAAACAAGGGTTACGATCTGTCAAGTTAAATTTTTCAGGAGAGGTTTCAGATCGTCCCGTGTACATTAAGCCTAAAGCCTCAAGCCTCGTACACACGATCAGATTTTCCGTGGACAAAGCCTCGGGACTTTTGTCCGAAGGGCGTTGGCCGTGAACTTGTCTTTCATACAAACATGAAACTACGTGGTTTTTCAGCTCTTTAGCGCCACCCTTTGGGCACCTTCTGCTAATGTTGTGTTTGGTGAGCATTGCTTCCGAGCATGCGTGTTTGTCCTTTTGTCAGACGGACTTGTTTACACACACGATCAGATAATCCAGAACAACAGACAATTGTCCACGGAAAATTTTAAAGCCTGCCATCCAACATTTGTCTGCGTAAAATCAGACAATTGTCCAATGGAGTGTACAAATGGTGGGATTTTCCACCAAACAGCCTGTCATCACACAATTCCCGTTGGAAAATCTGATCGTGTGTACGAGGCTGAAGAGTACATCAAACTATTCTGAGATAGAATACTTACATTATTACTTCTCTAACTGTCCACACACAGAGATCCCTGTCTGACCATACAGACACTGCCGGGTATCACACAACACTTGTACATTCAGGAAGTGGTACTGCTTGTGGTTATGAAACTCAACTTCTCTTTACCTGGGGGCCCTAATTGCAGCATGGATACAATCAATGACCCCCAGGATCAGAGGACAAGCAGGCTGTTATAAAGCCACCTTCACATCATTCCACTCCTCTTCAGTTTGTGGATAAACATGTGACAAAAGGACAAGAATGGCATCAATGACCTGCATAAGCACCCTGGACATAGTTGGCTAGCTGTTCCCAAGTATAGTGCCAGAGGTGGTTTTGAAGCTGCCACACCCCAAGATGTGAAGTGTAGCAAGCAACCTCACCATCCCTGGTACTGTGTGGCTTCAGGCTGTAGATGGTGCACATTTCTCCTCTGAGCCCATACATGTAAATAATTTCTTCCCTCTTCAAGCGCAATCTAGAACGGATATCAGAGTCTCACATGTTTTTCAAGTAGGCATGAGATGTGAAGAGCCGTGGTTGGTGAAGGCAACAGCACCATGGGCTTCTGCCTCCTGCTCTTCCAGTACTCCATCTGCTAAGGCTCCTGCTACTATAGAAACCCCTAGCACCATGACATCCTTATAAATCAGAGGATTCAGAGCCTCTTTACATCATTAAATAATATCATCTATGTATCTACCATAGTATACAAGATGCCTGGAGTGGGGATTGTTGTTCCATAGATACTCGTGTTTCCAAAGACCCATGGCCAGATTGGCATACGAGGGAGCAAAATTAGCGCCCATTGCAGTCCCTTGAACTTGCACATAAAATTGATCATCAAAGGTGAAATAATTATGTGACCTCTGACTCCCTCTCCTCAGTCTGCCCCCAAGAATCATTCCTTGCAGGGCAGATGTTATGTAAGGTGTAACAACATGATGATCCTGGGAGCCTCACCTCTGGGCAAGCAGAGAAACAATATTTTAAGCCCAAATATACATCTCCACAATTTCCCAGCTTCTCTGCAAGACCTTGTTGTACCTGACGGGCAAAGCCCAGAACTTAAGGACTTTCAGTAACGTTGACTGCTAAAGCCGAATTCAAGATGATGTGTTTAATACACAGGTATGTAGCCAACCCCATGGAGAACAAATTAGTACATGGTATACATTCATATAATTGTTCTGACTGAGGCTGGGGGCCTCAGTACTTTTATACTCTATACAAGGGGGGTACCTTGTGAGCCTCTTTGAAGTCCTAATTAACTTGTTGGTTATTTACATTGATGAACAGATGGTCATTTAGCACCTATACATCACTTCCAGAGTTCTCTGGGAAAAGCCAGAGATAGACCTTTTCACAGCTAAAGGTGTGAATGGCATTTGACCACAACCAAAACAGCTGTTACATCATATGACTTCTAATATATTTGTATCAAGTATATCTGCTTAATCAGAATACATGTTTTAATAATCATAACTAAATATTTGATAAATAAATAGCTATTCTATTTACCCGATCAATCCCATCTCTTGGCAAAATTGAAAATTGCCACACAACTAACAAAACATAACAGTACTGTAACAATTCATTCATTCATTGGTTGTGGACAGTTAGGTGCTCTACTATTCAGTGTAAAGATTCTTTTGGTGATGGTTAAAGCTGTGTAGATGTGAATATTAATTGTCATGATAATGGGGAAGATGGAAAAAAAAACGAAGTCTCATAACACATACAAAACCTAAACATCAATGCCATGTTAAAGAAAAGCAGATACAATTACAATTCCTATCAATCGCTCCAAATTCCAACATCTCCCTCCAACTGCCTAATCTTAGTTTAAATATTTATTTTTCTAGTTCATATTCCTCCTGATTTATGTACCCAATTTACTTCTGCAGAAAAATCTCATTTTGCTTTGTCAAGGCTAAACAAAAATATAAAAATACAAAAATGTCTAACAATAAAAAAAATTACACGTTGGTCTAACAATGTATGAACGCCAAGTCTTTAGTTGATTCCTCCATAAGACTCCACTGCAACACCTTAGGAACGCATCCAATGTTCATACATAATGTTCTTTTCCTCAGGACTATCGCAGTCCACATGACAAGAAACTTCCAGTCGGTGTGCAGATCTTTTTGCAATTATAGCAAACTGAGTTTTGATTTATTTTCTGACAGCTGACATGATGAGTATCAAAGTTCTTCAGACATCTAGAAGGCTTCTGAAGGCACTCCTTTCCATCAATGCTGTTTGTGGCAGATGTCATAAAGCCAAGGAATGAGGGAGGAGATTTTTGAAGATGGCGTCACTCAGATTGTTAGTCCAACATTTGATCATTAACAAAAATGCCCATAAAGCCGTTGAGTTTTTTTTACTGCTGAAGTAAATCTACGTTCTAAAGGTAATAAGACCTAGAAGAAAAGAAAAAAATGTCTTAATACAAGAGAAACCATTCTCATTTAGTATAAAATGTTGTTCAACTGTCATTTAAACTAAACTGTCTAGACTATCCTGAATTCAATGAAACATTTATCATGAACAATAGGCTTCTCAAAGGGGGGCTATCATGTATGGCTTGGATCAGTGATCCTACAGGAACATAGAATACAGGATTTACAAGAATGACAGGACTATAGTGCAGTACTGGGGTTCAGGGTTCACAGGAAGTCGGGTACACAGGATACAGTTGACGTGTACAAGGATTCTAAGGCAGGAAGGATACCTAATGGTACTATCTGGGGAGAACGCAGCATGTCCGCACATGCAGCAATGGTGAAGGCCCTTGAAAGGGCCGAGGTGCAGAGTCCAAGGAACTGCCTCGTCTTCTCCAGAGCTCTTGATGGTAGAGATGGTTTGTGCTGCAGACAGATCCCCAGTTGCGGCCCTCTTACTCACCCAAGCAGGCAGATACCTAGAACTAAGGGCCAATGGACAAATGAGAATCCCTTGCAGCGCTGAGGTGCTGGGATCACTGAACAGTAGGGAGTAAAATTCAAGCTGACAGGTGTGTGCCTGGACACACACAGACATTGGGGACAGATACACAAAGACACATAATACAGCTAGAAATGAGTAGCCATGCAAACAGTCACACAGGAATCTATAAGAGTAGTGAAGTTGCATGGTGTCACCGAACAGGAAACTAGCTTACACAATACTCTTGGAGACACAAAAGCAGACCTGCTTGGGGCATTATTATTCAAAACCTAAGGCAATCTGCTTCAGCTTGAAAAGGCAGTACTGGCTGGGCATGTAGCTAATTCAATTAACAGGAGGTTTAATCTAGTCTTAACAACAAGTTTTGTGGGATTAGATACAACCAAAGACCTTATAAGTTAAAGCATTGGAACTAAATGCCAAAACCAATACAATAATCACACACAAAGGTTGGACTTGTGTCTTTTTTTTTTCTCATCCTCACCTACAATGTAATACCAGCATACCTGCTGATCTTTGGGAATAGAGGAGACAGATCTGTAGAAAAGCTGAAGATCTGTGACGGGTCTAATTTAAAATCTTAATAATACCCAAGTAATCTTAACACTTAATGTAGTAATACTGACATGTAGTAATACATTCATTACTTTTTTTTTATCATCATCATCATAGGTGTTTAAACAGAGCAGCAATTATTCAATTCAATCTTAATAACTTTTGCATCTTAAAATAATATACAAAAACTATATAAGGCTCAGTTCCCACTATTGCAACTTTGAAAAGGTTCTTGCACTACCTTAATGCAACTCTGATCGAGAGACTGTGAAGATGGATCAAAGTCGCACTCCAGAGTCTCTGAATCATGTGACTTTGGGGGTCAATATAGTGGGAGCGTGGTGTAAGACAGGAGACTCTTAATTATCTAGGGCAGGGGTGTCAAACTCAATTTCATCGTTGGCCGCATCAGCATTATGATTGTCCTCAAAAGTGCTGGTTGTATCTGTAAGATTAGATGTCCAGTGCATCCCCTCCCCTTACATTAGATGTCAAGAGCCACCCCACCATCAGAAGTTGAGTCCCCCACTCTCACTTACATCACAGTGCACCCCCTTTCTTTATGCTGCTGCTGGGAAGAAGCTGGATGTATTGCTTGAAATCAGAAAGTTGGGGTCTGGAGGAGGACCAGAGGAGGGCTGGAGCTCTCCTGCAGCTGCAGGAGAGGTGCGAGGGCCACATGAAATGGCCTGGAGGGCCGGATTCGGCCCGTGGGCCTTGTGTTTGACACTTGTGATCTAGGGCATTGAAACTCGTTAAATTTCAAAACTCATACATGTCAGATCAAAAACACAACCAAAAAATTTTTTTAGCACCTTATACTGTAAATAGGAACAAGAAACTGCAGTACAGACTAAAATGGCTGCACCATTATTTAGCTAGTGGGGGGAGTGAAACCCATAAATGTTCACATATGAAAATAGAAGCACTTTAGAACAAAACTTCCATTGGTGAATTGTCTTTGAAGGCCGTGGTCTCCTGTTCTGAAGACCTTAAATAAATCAACTCAGGGCATAGAACTAATCTGAGGGGGACAATAATAAAAAACATATATTGCCAGGAAGAAACCCATGACGACATAGAGGAGGACAGTTCCAATAGAATACACAATATCAGAAAGCCATTTACCTAAATTACCAAAAAGATTGTTAAACCAACCCTTGATTCTATCAGAAAGACCATCAAGCATGGATTTAGGCCTTCTCCTTAATACTGCCACAGCTTCTTTTACCTTGTTGATGTGATCAGTTATATTAATACTATAGTCAGGTATATACGTACAGCAATTAATGCACATACTCCTCCTTGTTCAGCTAACAAGTAATCGAGGGCCATTCTATTTTGTAGGGCCACTATCCGAAGCTGTTTTTGTTCTTCATTTAGGAGGATAATAGTTTCCGTAGTTTTGTTCATAATTTTTTCCATTATTCGTGCCAGTCTCCTTATCATTTGTATAGCTCTGGCTGGGCCATACATGGGAAGTATTATAGACGCTAATCTATCACCCTCACTAACATCAGAATGGTCTGGTACATATCTGTCTTCCCAGACTCCATCAGTCCCTTTAAGGAGATGATTGTTGACAAGTACTTCTCTATGTTTTCTAGAGGGCCTTTGGGAGCTTCCTGTTGGGAGGTGCTTAAAATAGTTTCCTAAATAACAGGTGCCTTGAAAGTATTTAGGGATAAATCGGTAAGCGTTATTTCCACATATAAAGAACAAGTTTAAAGGGGAGTATGGTGCACTCATAATATTTTAGCATTAAATGGGCCTGGAATACAATATCTTTCTGAGTCTGATTATCAATTATATTCAGACATTGAAGACGATCATATACGTTTACTTTGACATTACCATTTTCCATCCATGGGCTCATTCATACAAGTCCAATTAACAGTCTAATTTATTTCTTCTTGATTGATTTTCACGCACTGACGGTTAGTACAATTCTTCAATTTATATTGACATTTGCTATGCCCTAGTTGATACACAGTAGTATTTTTATCAGGAATTATAATTGTTTTGTGTTTTACCTCTAATTGTAATGGTAGTATTACTCCCCGGTACAAATGTACTCTCGTCTGTTCTCCTATAGCAGTATTTCCCTTTACCTGGATATTGGAGTGTTAATCTATACTGTTAAATAGAAAAATTGGCTTTACATACATCTCTAATACAAACATTAAACTCACTAGTCTCATTATCCCAGTAAAATGGAGTTGTAGTCCGCGGATAGCCTTTGCTTACCATGCTCTATCTGTGCCCCACAAATCCAACAGTTGGTCTTGTTTAGCATGAAGGCAGTCACATTAAGTAAGGTAAAATAATGATTTTGATCCACATGTAAAGCAAAGATTAGTGGTGTAACGAAGCATAAGAGTAATACCACCTTCATTCTGCAGGTTCTGTGACCTTTTTGCAATGGCTAGCGTGTATCCAGGAGTCTTTGGATTGGAGTTTCACCTCCTGCGTGTGTCACTAGTTGCACCTGAAACGGGCCCTCGTATCTGGGTTCAAGCCCTTTTCGTACGTGTTTTCTTTACCACCACCCAATCTCCTGGGTTTAGAGTATGAGCTCTTGGGTCTGAGTTTGGATCTGAAATAGAAGAAAACACTCTTTCATGAGTCTTAATCAATTGCTTGTTTAGTGTTGCCACATACCCAGTAAGATCTGCAAACTGAGCTGGCATCTGTTGAGGAAAATATAATCCTGTTTTTGGAACAGAGCCAAACAATATTTCATATGGACTTAAATTGGTTTTCCTCTGAGGTGTTGTCCTCACTGAGTATAGTACAAGGGACAAGGTTTACCTGATTCTGCACTCATTTTGGCAAGTCTGTTTTTGATGACACCATTCAGTCTTTTCAACCTTTCCACTGCTTTCTAGGTGATGAGGTGTATGAAAAGCCTGTTCTATCCCTAGATAAAACAAAATGGTCTGCATGATTTCACCTGTAAAATGTGTACCTTGGTCACTTTCTACAGTTTCTTGGACCCCATACCTGCAGATTATTTCAGATAAGAGTTTCTTGGATGTAGTTTTTGCCCCTGGCCAGGCCTCAGGCCATCCTGAAAACATGTCAAGAACAAAACAAATAAGAACATACTCATATATTCCGTTTTTTGGCAACTGAATGTAATCTATTTGCAACCTTTGGAACGGGTATTCAGCTTTTGGAAGTGATTTTAGGGGTGTTTTAATGGCGGTGCCTGGATTATGCTTGGCACACATCATACATTGCTGAGTGTGTTTGGTGATTGCTGTTGTTTTACCTGGAGCTATCCAAGTTTTTTGTATAACACCTTGCATACACCCCTTGGAAAGATGAGCTTGGGCATGTAGTGTAGACACTAACATAGGAAAAAGGACCTGGGGAAGACATAATTTCCCTACATCATCTTTCCACAAATTGTCATGTAATTGGCACCAGATGGGGTCCGGGCATTCATCTCTTGGGAGGATACCTGGGCCTGCAATTTTGTTAAAACATCTAGAGAAAGAGGTGCCTCTGGGAAGCACAGTGTGTGCAAGGAAATGCTTGTGACTACTAACAGAGCAGCTTGTTTTGCTGCTTTATCAGCATAAGCATTTCCTTTTGCTTCCTCTGAGGTATCTTTGGTATGTGCTTGAATTTTTATAATGCCCACATATTTTGGTAGCAAAAGAGCAGTCAATAGGCCCTGAACACGTTGTGAATGTTTTATGGGTTTACCTGCAAGAGGTAAGGAAATTTCTAGATTTTCAAATAGGACCATAATCATGTGCAACCCCAAAGGCATACCTTGAGTCTGTATAGATGTTGGCCGGTCCAGTCAACAGCATATTCACAGGCTTTTGTAAGGGCACAGAGCTCAGCCTCCTGAGCCGACATGGTCGGTGGTAAAGCTTCCTGAAAAATAACCTCAGACAAAGATACTACTGCATATCCCGTGTGTGGCTTACCATCCTCAGTGTGGAACCTTGAACTATCAACAAACAAGATAAGATCAGGGTTTTGCAAAGGCACATCAGTGACATGTAAAAGACCAGCAGTTTCTGATGTAACCAGTTCCGCGCAACTATGGTCTGACAATTCAGATGTAATGTGTTGAGGAAGTAGGGCGGCTGGGTTTAAGACACTACACCTTTGAATTGTGAGATTAGATGGGGTCAGTAATACCACCTCATATTTAGTGAGCCTGGCAGCAGACAAATGTTTAGTTTGGACTCTGTTGAGAATTTCCTTAACAGAGTGTGGGACCATTAAAATTAGGCATTATGTCCTAGCACAATGTCTGCAACCTTGTCCATCAATAAGGCAGCAGCTGCAACTGATCTGACACAGCTTGGGAGCCCTTGATAACATGATCCAATGCGCAAGAGACATAGGCCACAGGCCTTTGCTTACCCCCGTGCTTCTGAGTAAGAACCCCTGATGCCTGGCCATTTGCTTACCCCCGTGCTTCTGAGTAAGAACCCCTGATGCCTGGCCATCTAGTTCATGGCAGAAGAGGAAGAAAACCTTTTCATATTTGGGTAGTGCCAATGCGGGGGCAGTGGAAACTGCCAGTTGTAGTATGGCTCCCTGATGAGTTTTTTTTTGTTTTTTTTTAAATATACTTCTGTCGTCACAGAGACAATGATTAAGTCTTTTAAATTCTGAACAGAGAACAACGTGTATTCCATAGTGTAAAAAAGGGAAAAAAATACATAAAAATCACAAAAGAATTGGTCTTATCAATAACCCGGATCTATGGGAAAGTAATACACACTACATAGTAATGCTGGTATGTTATTAAATTCGAGACTCAGTTGGGTCACGGATGAATTCATCGTGTAGCCCTGCAACTCTGATGACCCCATCAGATTCTAATCCTAGTGTTTCAGTGAATTCTTTAGATATGTTGCTGGCAGACCTCAGGGCATGAGCCTTGCCAACTTTGTAGCTGATGTGGTCAGCGATGGCCTCACCAGCTGAGTACGAGCTCATTGTTGTCGTATGTATGGAAGCATAACCCAATGCAAAAGCATAGAGTGCTTCGAAGTTGCTGGAGTTGAATCGAGGTGCCAGTGGTGATCCCAAAAATTTGAGGAACGGTGCATCAGACCCCTGCTCTCTGTAGGTTTCCATCAGGCTGATGAATGTCGAAACCTGGGCTCTGTAAGAAGAGACTGCCAGAATCGGTGATTGAGTCCCAATTACAAACTGGCAGACGATTTGGAACTCAGTGAGGCCGGCCATCTTGAGGCAAGTACCCGCATGAGCCACCGATTAATTCAAATTAGAAGTTGTGCTTCCGGTGTTGTCCACGGCCACAACTAATGTCACTATCGTTCGTCTGATCACTATGTGATTTCTGATGTACACAGCGATTCTTTCTCTCGCATATTGTGATGGATACCAATGAGATTGTATCATATAAGAGCCGTTCATGGAATCCATTCTCTTTTTTGCGTTGGGGAGGCAAACTGCACTTGCTGTTATGGCCTTGCTAGCCAGCATAATTATGTATGCTACAATGGTGGTGTACCCAATCTCATCGATCTGAGGAAGTGCCCAGGCAGGATCTAACTCTTCGAATAGATTATATTTTCTATCCCCTACGCACAGTTCAAAGATATCTGCTACTGCAACACCAGCGGTTCCTTCACCAATTACAGTACTGTTAATTGTAGAATTGTCATCAGTATTCCATAGTGTTTTCCAAATTGTGAAATGGATGCCCCGGGGTCTACAGAGGCCGCAAAGAGGTAGGATATAGAGATCCTTTGAATGAGCTCTCCACTGAGTCCTTCCTTGTATAGTGCTACTTCTAATGCCTGGAGATGAAGTTTCCAGTAGATCACGTCGTGGGAAGCCTGAATTGTATAGCATATGACCTCTGTTGCCCCTGATTTTAGACTCCTGCCTATACTTGCTGCAGCAGGACTGGCCGTTCTAGATCGATTTGATAATACATCTTCAGCAAGTCGCCAGATTTTGTGCGCCGACATCCCCTCACCCTGTTCTTGATCTCAGAGGAAAAGTCTTAATTAAAATCTTAATCCTTGATCTTCCTGATGAGTTTTTTTTTTTAATGGTAAACCTCTCAACTGCTGTCAGTGCATACAGTGGGGCCATTAACTGTGACGCATTGGGAATCCAGTCTCTGCAATATCCCACTAGTCCCAAAAAGGCTCTCAACTGTCTGTTATTCCTCGGCAGAGGGTAGTCTCTAATCAGCTGGACACGCTGGGCTGTCAGGTGTTTACTACCTGCGGAAATGCAATGACCAAGAAAAACAACCTTGTCTTGACAAAACTGGAGTTTCTGCTTTGTGAGGCCTTGTTCCCTGTCTGTGCCAGAAACACCAGCAAGCTAATGGTTTCTTCTTTTACTAGTGGACTGAACCCTACAACACAAAATAAGATCATCAACATAGTGAAGTAGGACTGTGTCACTGTGCTTTGGTTTCCTCTGAGATAGGATTTGGGATAATGCAGCATTATACTCTGAAGGGGAGCTTACTATACCCTGAGGGAGCCTCTTCCAGATATACTGTTGCCTGGCCATAGTAAATGCAAAATCATGCTGACACTCTATGGTAATAGGAACAGAAAAATATGCATTAGCCAAATCAATAACAGAAAAATTGAGGAATTTGAGTCAGCAGAGTGTGCGGATTTGGAACAATAGGGGTATCTTCTTCTATTAGCTTATTCACCTCCCTTAAATCATGTACCAACCGGTATACAGTTGGGTGTCCTGGTTCACCCTTTTTTTTTTTTTTTTTTTTTTTACTGGAAATAGAGGAATATTTTCAGGTGAAGTACATTTGGCAACTACATCCTTTTCCAGATATCGGTCAAGTTGTAATCGTATCCCTTCTATCTGTTTTGGATTCGGGGGATACTGGGGCTTACGTGGAAGGTGAGCTCCTTCCTTTAGTTTGACCTGTACAGGTGTCACATTCAACAACCCAACATCATACCTGTCAATTGCCCACAGAGTTTCAGGTATTTGGCTCAAGTCAGGAATGTCCGCTGTATCTACACATTTAGCCAGTAGTATGGCAGCAGAAGCTTGATTTAACACCTCATCAGATAGGGGAGTAGTTACTTTAATTCCATCAGGTGTGTACTGAATGCAGGCTTGTATTTGTGACAACACCTCCGCCCCTAGAAGATTCTCAGGAGTAGATGAGGACACTAAGAGACTAGTAATGATCGCTGTTTGGTTTCCTAATATCAGTTTAACAGGTTTGGTTTCTTGAAGTGGGCATGGAACTCCTCCTAGTCCAATGCCATTAATTATTTTTCCTGTCAGTATACTAGAAGGTATATTTTCTGCTTTTAGAACCGTTTTGGCCGCCCCAGTATCCACCAGTCGAAATTTACATGTGGAAAATTTTGAAAAAATAAGGGGTACAATAGCATCTTGATATCATTACCTTTGAGAGAAACATCAGCATACATATTATTCTCAAAGGCTTTATTGGACACTGGTTGGCCTTCTTGTCAATATCACGCTCCAGATGATGTCCAGATGAGTGACGAAACGCATAGGGCGGAGTCAGCATACGTTCTTGCATCACTTCCTGTCACAGAAGCTTGACAGCATTATATGCTTTTTTTATCCTAACCGAATGTGAGTACCCTTTTAGCGTTTTTCATCAATAAACAAGTTTGTATACAGTATCACGCTATGTGGGCTTCCTCTTTCTCTTTTCATAATGAAATCTCCCCATAATCAACATTAAGGACAGAGGTATCCTGTATCGCTACACAGTGGCATATACTGTGGATGTATGAGACCCCAAGAGGGGGTGAAGGATCTGGTGAGTGCAGACACTTTAGGAGCACGGATAAGGGACACACTGAATGTGTATTCATTGAAAAGCCCACCAGAACGGATCTCTTCACTGGCACTACAGCACCTTATAACAGTCACATGTTCACCTGTTTATTCACATTAGCACTTTATATTTGTATATTGATTTAACTTTGTATATATGGGATTGCATATGCTTATTAATTACTAGACATATTGCACTTTATTCACAGATTTATTATAATACAAGTTGTATTGAGTCAGGTATATTGCCTGACACTCATCCACACTCAGGAGTTTATATATTAAGTTTATATTGGATTCACAGTTGCATCTGTTTTGGGCTAGAAGACACCCATTCACTATATTATTGTTTGTTTGAGTCAGGGAACAGCACACACCTGAACTCAATCAGGTTTGGAACGGCACCATATCTACTCCTTCTTTCTTTTTCTTGTCAATATCTAACTATAGGTTAGAGGACTCCCTTTGTTCTAGTTCAGGTTAATTTTGAGGTTTAGCTTGATCATTCTTGCAATGTCTGGCATAATGGCCCCTTTTCCGACATCTGTAACATGTTACATTAAAGGGATCATGTTTTCCTGACTTGTAATGTTTTGTATTTTTTTTTATGACCACTATTTTCAGGTACAAATTTACCATTAGGACCTACATACATTACTTTCTGTGGTCTGGCCTTCTCTTTATCCTCTATCCTTCATCTCGTTCCATGTTTCTAGCCAAATCCATTATAGAAAAGGACCCCCATTGTCCTCCATTCTGGTCTTATCATCTTTATTCTGTCACTCTCACTTTTTTGTTAAACCCACTCATCAAAGCACTTCTAAGGATTCCATCAATCACTTCCTCATTTGCATTCTGACAACGTGCAGCAACATGCTCACTCATTCTTTGGAAAGAACATATCACATGTCTCATTCGCACCCTGGGTTGTTTACAATAGACCAGCCCAATCACCCCCTTGTATTGGTTTTGTACCTGTGTACAGAAGGTGTTAATCCATTCCTCACCCTCAGTATTTGGTATAGGTTCTTTAAGACTGCCACTGGTATTAATCATTTGATTAGTGATTTGGACACCCAGGAATGCACAAGAAACTCTGTACATATCATATGCTGAACACTGGTAAGCAATTTGTAATGCTTTCATCTTTTTAGTGAAAGTATGTGGGTTTCTTTTAGGGTCAGGCATGGCTTCTATAATTATCTGTAAATCAAAGTTAGTGATGGGGGGACATGCCAGGTGACAGTAGTCCTTGCCCCATCATTTGCTCTTATTAATTGAGTTCTCACAGGCCCCCAAAAATTAAATTGATTGGCTGAAATAGGGGACATGGGAGGCTGATGTGTTATCACAGATCTCCCTGAGGGGGGGGGGGGGGTGAGTTAGGATGGCTGAGAACCCCTCTTCTAGTGGTATTGTATAATCTGCACCTATTGTTGTTTCTGGCTGGGGGGGTTAGGGGTGGGGGGTGCAGATAAATTATGCACAGTGTAACTGTTTGCTGCCCTTTGATCACTATAGGTAGGTGGGGAGGTGGTAATGTAGGGTATAATCTGCTTACAGTCATTTCACAATATTGTCATCAGGCTCTGCAGCATTGTGTTCATATAACTTTATCACGGGGCAATAGGTTTCTTTCCATCTCGTTTTCAACATGTTTTGACACTGCTCACTTGCACGCATCTATCTAAAGCCTGCTTGTCTTTTCTGGTTTTAAAAGTACTTGGATAGTATTTACAACCATTCCAGAACTTAGGGTCAAGCTTCCCTTCTGGAGGTATAAACCCTTGTGTGCCTCTGTTCCATCTCTTCAGGGGACGGACCGTCCAATGCTCCAAAGTTATATATCATGTAATCTTTGTCAGACCAGGAAGGGTTCACAATGGGATCACACAGATCCTCCTTTGAGGCGTACGTGGTGGCACCTTTCCCCATCTCACACGGTGATGAGACTTCCTGAAGAATTAATCTATTACTAGATCCCCACGTCACACAGACACAGTGAATCTAGGCAATAGCGGGAACTGTATTATCTGGCCGCCAATCCTAAGGTTCTATACCAGACTATACACTGCACAAATCAGCCACACAGACTGACAATCAATTATTAAGGTCACATAGACAGTTGAAGAATGTAAAAAGCACTCCCTTAGACAAGTCACTCATGCAGGATACACACACAGCATCACATATTCCAAAAAAAAAATTCAATAGGAGAAATTTCTAGAGGTCTGGAGAAAACGAGAGAGAGAGTATAGGGTATGACAAGTCATCCACATCAGTTTATAGACACTGTTTGCAGAATAGGAGGGATAGTACTTCTGCTTATTGTGTAGTTTTACGGAGAACTACGCAAAAGAGAAAAAGAAAACAGAATTTCATTCAAAACTGGTACTAAGGTTTCAAGCAGCGCTGTTTTTTTAGGCTGTCACCCTCGGCAATAAACCAGGGCCTTACCACACATAGTACCTTATCAGCCACAGCCTAGGAATGATCCCTTGAGTCCGAAGACCCGGTTTTTGACCTGTATGGTCACCCCAGACTCAGGAACTACAGAAATCCTAGCTAAGCACACATTGCACCTGGAATAGGGCAAACCATTCACACAGAACACAAGCACGCAAGGACAGTAAAAAGTACAGATAGCACTGCAAAGTAAAAAGAAACAAAATTCAACAGTCAAGGTTCTTGAAAAAGAGTACTTCTACATTACACCGACTTACGCAAATCAGCATAGCACAAGGGGAAATGACAGTAAGCAGAAAGTTAGCTTACCTTAGCCAGCAGAAGTGAATTCCCAGCTTGTGTTGTCCTGTTCCCTGTCTCAGCGGTGTCTGTAGAGTATCTTTTCCGGCATCGAAGGACCAATTGACAGGGAAAGCCCAGAACTTTTAAGGACTTTCAGTAACGTTGACTGCTGAAGACGAATTCAAGACGATGTGTTTAATATACAGGCATGTAGCTAACCACATGGAGAACAAATTAGTACATGGTATACATTGATATAATTGTCCTGACTGAGGCTGGGGGCCTAAGTACATTTATACTCTATACGGGGGGGGGGGGGGGGTACCTTGTGAGCCTCTTTGAAGTCCTAATTAACTTGTTGGTTATTTACATTGATAAACAGATGGTCATTTAGCACCTATACATCACTTCCAGAGTTCTCTGGGAAGAGCCAGAGATAGACCTTTTCACAGCTAAAGGTGTGAATGGCATTTGACCACAACCAAAACAGCTGTTACATCATCTGACTTCTAATATATTTGTATCAAGTATATCTGCTTAATCAGAATACATGTTATGATAATCATAACTAAATGTTTGATAAATAAATAGCTATTCCATTTACCCGATCATACCTGAGCTGTTTGCCCCAGAGGTGCCTGATATCCGCCACGTCAGCTGTGGGTAACCTGCATTTTCTAGAAAAGAAAAAAACAGATAAATTGTCATGAATTAATGGGACCTTAGAGACCACCAAACAAAATGTTTAGGTGTCAGGTCTCTTCACAAACATTGAATCTGCGGCTAGGTGTGGACTTGGATCTTTGAATAAAAATTTGAATTTTAATTCTACTAAGTCACCATTAACTGTCTGTTTAATATGTTTGCTCCACTTCATTGTCGGCACATGTTCAGGAAATGGTGCAAAAAAAAAAAAAAAATCAACATGAAATGTGCCAACAACACACCCAGAACTTTACCAACAAACCAGCCTGACGGCATTTGTCTGATCTTGAACTTTAAGAATAGCCCGGTCTGCCTGAGGATGTTGGTGTTGTGACACAACGCACTCGGGATGTGCTGCCTGGCATCACATTAAACTTGGTCATTCAGCTTTAGGTTCCTAAAACAAACTTTGCTGTGCCTGGGGGGCCTGATTGTGGCGTAGGTGCAATCCATGTCCCCCCCAGGATTTGAGTCTGCCGATAGCCACTGTCAAGTCCATCCACTAGTCTGCAGTTTGTGGAAAGGGGATATGTTTTTGCTTAAGTTCAAGAATGGTATCAATGACCTGCATCAACCCCCTGTCACAGATCATGCCCAGAGGGGGTTTCGAAGCAGCCAAGTTCTAGGATGTAGAGTGTAGCTATCAACCTCCCCATCCCTGGAACTGCATGGCTCTGGGCATTAGATGGTGCAATCTTGTCTTCTGAGGCTTCAGACAAAATCTACAATGGATATCAGAATCCTGCATGCTTTCTAAATAAGCTCAATGTGGGAAGATGCTGTGGTTGGTGAAAGCGGGGCAGAGGAGCAACAATGTGGGTCCTCTTCTTCTGCCTCAACTGGAAAGGCTCCCACTACCAGAGAAATATCCCTGCCAGCACAACATCCTCATAGCTGTAAGGATCCAGCTGCACACACATGCAATAATAAGCACAGCAATTTACATATCCTGAGCTGTGAAATGTTTTTTTTTTTTTCTTTTTTTTTTCTTGCTTCCTCTAGCTTTGCTTATCTAGTGTTCCCATTGGCTTTCATAGCCCACCTGGGAAAATTCTGGGAATTCTTAAAGGAGCCATGTACCCGATACTGAAAACAAATATACCTGCAATATCCGTTACACAGCTTTTGAGAAGGGAAACAAAAAAATAAGGGGGAGAGTAGCCACAGTCTTACTAAGGTCGGCCTAAAGGGTTGTGACCCCTTTAACATTCCTTAGCGAGTGCCCTGGATCTTATGTAATATATAGCAATTTATGGAACACAGCGTTTTTACCATATCTTTATTTAAACCAAACCTGTAAAAACCTTTTGTAGTATTTACTTGCGTCTTTGGAAATGTAATTAAAAAAAAAAAAAAATAAAAGTCTTTATACACAATTAATTATATGTAACACAATTAAAAAGAAAATCCAGGTATCATACCACTAATGTATCCATATGTAATAGTGTTAGAAGCTTAGATATCCATATCTGGATAGAGAGATTATCCACTCAAGCTCCTTGACATGTGAAGGACTTAACCCCCAGTCTTCTACGCCACCCCTTAAAATAAACTCTACTCCCTCCAAATCCTCCCCACAAATGACGTGACAAGGTGTTGGAGTAAATGGCCTTGACGGCCTTTTATTAACAAATAACCTAAAAACGTATTAATTGGACCAAATCCATATTATTCCCACTATCCTCGCCTCCCCTTCTCCCTCCTTCCCATATACCATTACAACCAGTCACTAAATTCAGATATTTAGGCATTGAAGTACAGAAGGAACCTTCCTGCTACCTAACGGATAATGTTTATCCTATTCTGCAAGAACTCACACGATGATGCTTGACTTGGAAGTCTCTTCCTTTGACTCCAGTAGGGAGGATTAACCTTCTCAAAATGACGTTCCTCCCCAAATTTCTATATGTCTTCAGGAACACCCCAGTCCCCATCCCCAACTCCTTTTTCCAAAAACTAGACCAGGTGATCAACTCATTCATTTGGGCTGGACTGACCCCTAGGGTGGCTAAAACGGTTTAACAGCTCCCCCTCTCTGCAGGTGGACTGGCACTGCCGTGCTTCAAGCAATACTACTGGGCAGCATTGCTGGTAACCGTACGCTGGTGGTTCACCCAGTCACAAAATAACACATCATTTAACCTAGAGGCAGCCATTCTAGGGCCATATTCGGCACTGAGTAACCTGGTGTTCAGGGGCCAGAGGGCACAGGTTGGGATGACTGTCCCTATGCGCACCCCGATTAAGGTTTGGGAACAACTGACAGCTAAACTTAATCCACCTAATGTTATCTCCCCCTATACACCACTGTGGGGCAACCCTAGGCTACCACATCTCTTATCTATCCCTGACCCGGCTATTTGGGCGAGATACGAAATTAAAATTATACAGCATATGCCAGCAGGCAGACTCCTATCATACGATGAACTAAAACACACCTTCCAACTTCCAGCGAAGATGTTTTTTGTTATCTACAATTGCGACATGCCATACAAGCCCAATTTCCCACTGATGTTCGCTTGGAGCGGTGGAGCGCTTTCTTATCTCAGCTAGTGCGGACCGTATCCTCTCCTCCCTGTACCTCCGGATGTCTTGTGGGACTGATGGTCAGGGAACTAAGCTTTTCAATAAATGGAAGGTGGATGTGCCCTCCCTGACGGATGATGATTGGGAAGAAGGAATTCAACAATACATACCTTTAATGATATCCGCCAGGGATAGGTACATTCAGCTGAAATTCCTCCATAGGGCCTACTATACCCCCAAGAGGTTTGCTAGAATATATCCCACTTCTTCTGACAAATGCCCAAAATGCAACAATGCAGTGAGAACGTTCTTTCATGTAGTGTGGTCTTGTCCCCTTATTCAACAATTTTGGAGGGAGGTGGTACAGTATATAAACTCGATTGGGAATCTAACCATATGTCTTGATCCGCGTATCCTCTTACTGGGCGTCTGTGACACCATTACCACAAATACTCACAAAAGTTTGCTAATTTTTCTATACCTCATACTATGCCAGAAAGGCCATCCTAATTAAATGGAAGCAGCCGGAGCCCCCGACGGTTGGGCAGTGGAGAAAACTTATTGACACTACTCTTCCACTCTATAAACTTACATATATGAGTCGTAAATGTCCCCAAAAATTTGAAAAGATCTGGGGTCCCTGGGCTGACAGTTAAGGCCCTATTAAGGATGTGAGAGATGTCTTCCCCCACTCCTCTCACCCACCTGGGGTACCCCCTTTAAAAACATCATGATTGTTACCATGGTTGATAAAGGATAGGAAAGTCTGTACCTATGATAGCATATCCTTCGGGGAAAACAGACAACTATGACACCTCTTGTATTAAGAATGTACATCAGATTCTATGCATAAAGTATGTGTAAATAATGTGGTGGTTAATATGTCTTACACAGTACTGTAATATCTAATGATATATCATCTGTTCGATTCTATTGTGTTTATGTTCACTGATTGTATTGTATAATGCAAATCATCTCTACTAGAGATCAATAAAAACTTTTCTGTTAAAAAAAAAACAAATAACATAAAATTAAATAAATAAAATTTTTAAAATAACTTTTAATAACCTTTTCACTACTTTTTGGGGTCTTGGAGGGGAACACACACCACTGGTCACTGCGACAAACTTTGTATAAACTTTTAGGCCTCCAGTCGCAACCCCAGGACCTTTTTACCCCTTCCTGGTTAACCCCTCATAACCGGATGGTACGTGACAAACCCCATACTACAGATGGGTACCAACCATGTTATATCTCCATATAACATACATCTCCTCCTCCTCACAGACCCAAACCACTGCCACCGCAAGCAAGGGGTAAAACCTTACCCTTGCGAGCACCTCCACACCCTCAATGCTCGTTGTAGCACACTCTCTTGCAAGCCTATCGCCCAAAGGTCGGTTCCCACTTCATTAAGGTGCACCCCATCGCTCCTAAGGTACCTCCAACTCCCTATGCCGTATGGTCACACCCCCATTCCTAATAATGAACCTGCTGACTTCCTTATTCACTTTTACTCGGGCCCTATCAACCTTTTTAACTGACAAAGCCCACCGCCAAGATGTCCTGCCAACCATATCCGACCATACAATGACCATCCCGGGGAAGGCCGCTTGTAAGTGTAAAAAAAAAAAAAAAAAAAATCGCATTTTATATCGCGTATTAAATCCCTCGTGGACCTCGCCCCCATGTCATTCCCCCCCCACATGTAGCACCAAAACATCTGGTGCCTTGTCCCACCGAGCAAACCTGTGGACTTCTGACCTCACCCTGTTCCACAGCATACCCGGTACCCCGATCCATCTGACCTGAGCCTCATGTCTGGGGATGCCCAGCTGCCTACCGTTCGGCCGAACATCAGCTCGCCTGGCCCCCCAGTGAATGAATGAGTGACCCAGGATCCAAACCAGGCCCACCGATTCACCTGTGCATCAAAAGATGACAAACAAAAACAGTAAGTTCCCCCCAACTGCAAACACTAACCCAAAACCTGTACCCCCTTTTAACAAGCCTGTAACAAATGTGGGCGAATATAGAGCTTGAATCTGTCCGAGTCCCACCTACTGATGCGCTTCACTGCTTCAAAAATAAGACCCGCCCTGGCAGCCTCTGTAGCAGCACCTATGCGGAAAGAATGGGAGGAGTAGCTTTTTGGATTGTACCCGGCCGCTGATGAACATTTCTTGAACACTGCTATAAATTGAAACTTAGACAAAGATGACCCATCTGCATGCATCAAACATGAGCCCGTTAACCTAGGACGCATGTCCCTGAACAATTGCAACGCTCTTACCGGACAAATGTGTGACCCTGCAATCCGGAAAACTTTCAGTTGCATGCCCTTACCGGTCTGATCAGTTTTTGACCGTTTTATCCATATTCTAACCGAATCAGTCAAATACTCCAGATCATCCCACTGCAGCCCCCCTTGAGCCCGTTTGGACGGGCTGACTAGCTTGCTTACACGTAACGCCCCAAAGAACGCTAGTGCAAAAGCCGCGCGGAATAAGGCGCTTTCAAACTCTGAACTGCAAAGGTATGATATATGGCTAAATAGGCCGTGTAACATGTCAAAAGACACCGGGTGCCACCCATCCCTCTTCTTATGCGCGTTCCTGTATCCTTTCACTGCTTGCTTGACCCAAAAGCCTTAGTATAGTCTCTTAGCCCTTGTAACTTAAAAAGAAAGGCCAAACCTGCCAAGATATCCCGCTCAAATCCCATATTAAGAAAATAAAGAATCACATGTGTGACCTCCCGGGCCTCCGGGGGCGATCTCCAGCCTCTGCAAGCATGCCAGCCAATCTTGCCATACCTTGGAGTAGGTATGGCCTTACCAAGTGGCCTTACTCACGGAGCATTGAATTCACCCTGCCACGTTCCCAAGGCAACGTTCCACATCCGGTCGGGTCAGGTAACCCCCTGCTGCTCCGCGTCTGGTGCCAACTCCCGGAACCTGTCCCACTGGAAATGAGACAGCGCATCAGCTAAGGTGTTCTCAACCCCTGGTAAGTGTACAGCGTAGATGAAAACATTCGATTTCAAACAGCGCAATACTAAATGCCTCAGCAACTTGACCACTGGCATAGACTTGGCCGACATCCGGTTAATCACCTGGACGACCCCCAGGTTGTCACAGTTGAGCCGCACCTTCAAGTTACGGAAGGATTCCCCCCATATTTCCATTGCCACCACAATTGGAAACCGTTCCAGGAGGACTAGGTTCCTCAAGAACCCAGCCTCCACCCAAGCAGGGGGCCAGCGGGTGGCGCTCCAATTTCTTTGAAAGACGGCCCCATAGCCCGTAGAACCTAATTCGAGAATTAGAGAATAATTTGAGATCCCAATTACTGATGGGACCTGACATCCACAGGGTGCGCCCGTTAAATGATTCTAGGAATTCATGCCACACCCGCAAGTCCTCTCTGTGCTCACTGTTAAGACTCATGAAGTGAGTGGGGGCCTTGACCCCTGCGGTCGCTACCGACAGCAAAACACCCTACCCATGGGAATTATTCGGCAAGCAAAATTTAGCTTCCCCAATAAGGATTGTAGCTGCCTCAATTGCACCTTGCGCCTACCGATGGTCCCATGCACTTCTGCCTTGAGATTTTCCAGTTTGTCCAACGGCAATAGGCATTCCATTCCCATGGAATCCACTTCAATTCCCAGGAAAACAATGTTGGAACCCGCTGGGCTGACGCATAGGAAATCGTCCAGATAGTGAATGACCGAGTTGATCCCAGAGAAGTCCTGCACCACCCATTTCAAAAACGAGCTGAACGTTTCGAAGAAAGTGCATGAGATAGAGCATCCCATCAGGAGGCAACGATCCACGTAATATGCCCCATTCCATGTGCAGCCTAGCAGACGGAAACTTTCCAGGTGAACCAGGTAAAGCCGGAAAGCAGATTCAATATCCGCCTCTGCCATGAGTGACCCCCGCCCGTAGCGACGAACCCATGATATCGCTGCATCAAAAGAAGTATATGTTACTGCACACTCCTCTGGTGCAATCAAATCATTGACTGACCCACCCTTCGGAAAGGAAAGGTGGTGAATCAATCTGAATTTATTTGGCTCCTTCTTGGGAACTACACCCAATGGGGATACCACCAAGCCCGGAAGCGGAACCAAAGTAAAAGGGCCAGCCATGCGCCCCAACTGTACTTCTTTCTCTATTTTTTTCGCAACTACTGTCGGATGTAAAAGGCCTGAATGTAAATTCTTCGCTATGGGAGGGGCTACCGCCAGTGAGCACGGTATTTTAAAACCACTCGTGAATCCTGATTCCAATAACTGAGCCGCTTTTCGGTCAGGGTACCTACTGAGGAAAGGACACATCCTTTCCACCCGCACCGGCATCGTCCCTCTTATTTGCAGGCTCTCCGCCACACCCCTTCCCTCTTCTAAAGCACTTTGACAATGCGTGAAATCCCCCGCAGCCAGAGCATGTGTGCTTAAATCAACAATTCGCACCAAACTTACATGTGCCCTCGTTGAACTGCTAACAAAAGCCCCATCTCTTGTTGGTCGGTTGTCCTGGAGCTGTGTTACCTCCGACCCCTGCCTGAAAAAACTGATTCGGAACCCTCGCTGCAGTCATAAGCTTCATCCACAGGCTGATATCCTTGTGGTCCCAGCGTAGCGACGGTCGAACGGCCATCCGTTTTCAAAACTGTTCGTCGTACCGCAGCCATGCCACCCCTCCGTATGTCCGGTGCGCCTCACTAATGGCTTCTAAGTACACAAACAAAGCTGAGCAGTGCTCGGGGGCCTTTTCCCCTACCACACTCGCCAAAATGGCGAACGCCTGCAGCCAATTAGAAAAAGTACACGGAATCAGCCTATATCTGCATTTTTCCTCGTCTTTCTTCCGGTTTCAATCTGTCCAGATTTAATTTTTCTAACGGCAATAATGTGAATATCTCTATTCCTCTTTCCAAATTTTTTCTTTCACTTCTGTTTTAAGATGGGCTCCCAATGGGCCCTCAAAACAGACATAAACCTCGCTCTTCGCGGAGTCCGCCAATCTGACTGACTCCGTCTTCTCTCCTGTTTTTTCCCGGCTGTCTGGGACCGACACGCCGGCTGAAGTTACTAGCGGATCGACCACCGCCGTCCCCGTTTCAATTGTCGGTGCCACTAGCCGTGACCGTTGCTGTCAATGTAGTCACTGCAGCACTATCTTTTCCCTGTGTTGGAGCCCACGCTGGTGACGAACTGTCCCCCGTGGTCTGCTCAAAGCGCTGTGCCAAATCCCGCAAACCTGACAATAACTCCTGCAGGCCTGTCCTGCCCGCAACTTTTCCTGCCTCCCTGGGCTGTTCTGCAGGTGGCCTAACCCCGCTTACCCCCGATGAACTACCCACCCCGGGGGAGCCCCTATTCCTGCCCTGCTGCAATAACTTTTCTAATAAAGAAGAAACAGATAAAATAGAACTGCACTCACCGGGCTGCCCAGGACTGGGCCCATCAGCTCCGGAATCCACCGCTGACGAATGTCCCTGGTCTTCGTCCCTCTCCAACCCGGACAGCTCCCCCTCCGATCTGTCGCTGACCACCTCCTGCCGAACGATCGTGGCTGCACTCCAGAGGGTCCTGCTCTGGCTGCCGGGGGTCTGCGCTGTTGCTCCCGTCCCACTCTCTGAGTTGTAGTGCCAGACCTGTGTGCTGCCCGCCTGGATGGACTTCTGTACCTCCGACTGGTCTGGGCCTCTGTTGTTCTCCCTCTGCCTCCGCTCACCATCGACACTGCGCTCTTCACGTTCCTCCCTCTGGAAAGCGCAGGGCTGCTGGCCGCCTCGGCCACCTGGCCAGCCCCCCGATGCACAGTTGTCACACGCTGGACCGGCTGGCTGCTTGTGGCCCCCCTTGCATCCCTGGTCGCCTGCTCCTGGCATCTGCGACGAGCTGGGGGAGGGGAGCCATGTGTTGTGCTGGGCTCCCCCATCCCTGCGCTCCGGCCTCTGCACTGCGTCTTACTATATCACCTTGCCTGGCTCCCTGAGGCTGTTGTTTGCAGGGGGGGGTGTAGGGATCGTTCTTCTTTCCTGTTGCTGTGGCCTCTGACCACCAGGTGTGGTGTCAGGGCTGAAGCGCTCCGGCAGCCGGGAACGGCGCGCACGTGGAGTCTCAGGGCCCCCCCCCCCCCCCCGTTTGTCGCCGCTCCGCTCTCCCTCAATACGGCTGCCACCTGAGCCTGCAGCCAGCCTGCCCCTTGTGATGCCGCAGCTGCATCATCATCATCGGCTCCTCCATCGCTGCCGTATTACCCATGTTATCGTGGGGAATGTACAGAGCGGTGGAAGCGTGGCAATCTTTCTAGAATAAAAGGAGACCATTCTATCCTGAAGATGTTCCACATCATGAGCAATGGAGGCCATAGTGTCCTAAAGAGAAAAAAAAAGAAAATGTGTTAAATTATTAGGCAGAAAACCAAATCTTTGAAGAGATGGTAGAAATTTTGTTAAATATGAATACTGTTACCCTCAGATATTTACATATAAATATGAAATGCTCAATAGACCTCCATGTCTATATGTCTCAAGAATAAGGTTTGGCCACTAAATATAGAGCTTGAACACAACAGAAATATATTAAGTACATTTAAAAGATCCGAAAAGCCATAACTTATCATGCAATGGTATAACTTGATCAATTACAAAAGCTAATGTAAAATCCAAGACATATAGCAATACATAAATAAGTACCAGGATATATACAATAGTTACCAGTTATGGTGTGTGTGGGGGGCCCTCTTAGTAACTGGGGGTCAAAGAGTCCTTCAGGAAGGAAATGTAAGACACCTTTCCATCAATGCTGGCCAAAGTTTATCTGCTGCCATAACCATCTCGGTAACCCCAATATTTCTGGCAGATATTGTCTTTTCATGGCAGAACATTCCATAAGGATGAACTACAAGAGATGCTCTGTTTTCTTATTGCCAGCCAGCTATGACCACTTTCCAGTTTTAATTGCATAAAGCCAGGTAAGAAGTTAATTTTAATCAGAACTATCATGTAAAATATGGAAAAATGGTTGTCTCACCTGTTTTTTACCCGGTACAAGAAATCAGAGGCCATCAGAAGATATTTGTGACACTTCTCTAAAACCTTCTCCCCAAAACTGTGAAGTCCAAGAATGACCCACAATAACCATGAGTGATGTCATAACATCTAAACACTCAATTGTTACATCTCTTTTCAGGAACCTTAGCATAAAATCCAAGGCATTTTCTGCCTAATGTCATCTTTATGTTCTCAGTAAGAACTCATAGCATCAGACTTACGGACTTCATGAAATGAAGTGAAGGGATTGTTCAGTGAGGTCATTATGTAAAATGTTGTACTCCTGTTGGTGAGAGGGAGTCTTTCATAGCAAATTCATCACCGTTCAGTCACTTATTTAGATACAGATTGGAATATGCTTGTAATAGAAGATTTAAAAAAAATATATATACATTACTTGGCCACCCAAACAAATATGTTTCACTCTGTATTACTGAACCTCCAATAGTTGCCCCCCTTTTGTCAGTTTTTCTTTTTTTTAGGTTTTTATAAATTTAATACATATACCCCATAAATCTCTGCAGGATTATTTTCAAAATACTCATTAAATATAAAAGATCCATTGATTATATGAAATCGATCTTTACCTTTTTAATGTGGTGGGGAGTGTGGGCTGTGATGAAGTTGGATTAGATTCCAAGGACTCAGTTTCTCTGCAGATCAACACCGGACAACGTCACGAAATCTCCAGTTAGGCTGTAGTAGATGAGTATACCGGAATCTCTGGAAGTAGAGTCACTGATCAGAGGAGGGAGAAGCCCACTTTTTATACAAGGGAGATGGGCGGGGAAGGCAGAGAATGAAGGCATTTCATTGGCTGAATTTAATGTAAATGTTGTGTAAATTGCTCTGCATTGCTGATTTGCATATAAACAGGTTTTTCAGAGAACAGGTGATAAAATTAAACATGCTGAAACCCAAATACTTTTAAAAATTTACTGTTAGTAATTTTACTAATTAAAATTAGTTTTAAAATTAAAATAGGTGACCTTAGGAGACATTAGGCCAATTTTTTTAGTTGTGAACTAGGGAGGAATTGTGCAGCGGAAGCAACTTTTTTGGAACACTGAATGTCTTCTCAATGACAATTCAGGTTCTTGAATGCTCAATGTTGTATCGGGATTTGGGCACAAGTGGTATAGTATGAAATCGGTGTGAACAGCCAGGGTAGAGAAGACTTTGGCCCCGCGTGCGCCATGAGGTCATGGCGTCACGCGATTGCGATGGGGTGACGGCAGCGGCCGGAGCTCACGCTCACAGGCACACCGAAGGGAGCCACACAATGGCCGCCATATTTGACGGCTAGGCCAATCGGGAGGAGGGGGGAGAAGGAGTTGACACCTGGCGCTTATAGGCATAGATCCTATTTAAGCATAAACCTCACCCGGATCCTATAGTGATTTCGGCTGAGTCCCTCCTATACACATATATAGGATTGGAACCCATGTAAGTACTACATCCAACATACTTTATTTTTCCATCAGTGTACAAATGCCTGATGTATATCTCCACACTTATCAAGGCCATTAGTATTGTTGCTTTTCCTTACTATTGCTTATGGTTATTTAACATACATTATTACTATATGGGGTATATATATATACTGATTAACGTTCTCACACACATCTTATTTCATTACATACATCTTCACTCATCTTAGTCATTTTATTTGTCACTCTTTTGTTACAATTTTCATCATCTCCCTTTTTTATGCTTGTGTTGCACTTCACTGGTTTATTTTATTTTGATCCGGTCACCCTACACACATTCCACACACACATTCACATACACATTTTACACACATACTCACACACACATATAATATACACACAGTCACAGTTTCTCTCATATTCTTCCATACATTCTTTCACATTTTCAATTTTTATTCATATATATTTTTTTTTCACATTTTTTCACATTCTCATTTTTTCTACACCTCTGTTATCAATATATTATGGACCCCAGTAATTTCAATTATTACCTACCATCTCTCAATGGCGTCCAATAGTTATGGCACATCAAACTATATATATATAATCACCATATGAATATTTGACAGTCTATTAATATACTCCATTTTACATTGTCCCAACACATGTTGGAGTTGCGAAGTGGCATACTCTCCAGCATGTGGGTGTAGAAAAATTCATCTGATACTAGTCAAATGCTGTTAAAATACATTATTATTCTAGATGATTGAATTGCTCATTTAATCATCATAGGTGTCCTCCACTCTCTTTCCCACCCCTGGGGGCTCCCATGTGTGACTCCTTGCAAGCCCCTCTTTTTCGGCTGGTTCCCGCCCGGGTGAGAGGAGGGGGGGTTCTATACGAGGATTCTGGATCTGTGCACTTATGTTCACACTCTCTGGTTATGAGTCATTTCCCCTCTCTTGAGTGGTAAATATATTTTTATACATAATAGATGTTGGTTCCTTGTTAGAAGGTCAGAATTATATTATTTTTCTGCTATGTTTCACCAGAGTACAAATTCCCCTTAAGACCACAATTGGTAGAAACGCGTTGGGGTACTCATGGATGACAACCTACTTTTTGTAATACAATGTATCCTATCATTGACCATTTTTATGGTATCTGTCATTACTGTCTGTAACCAGAATGTACATAATTTTTACAATTCCTTCATTGAAGTATATTTCTTATGTGATTATTAACCAGAGACTACAAACTTGATGATTTTAGAATTCGATCCGATTGTATATTTATTGTATAATTAAAAACAATAATTAATTGTATAACATTGTCATTGCCTTGATTTACACACTTTGTCGCCTAAACTCCCCCCCCCCCCGGGAGAACTTTTTCTTTTTGTAAACATTGGGGTGTGCGACTCTTGAACTCTATTCACATGTGTTTTTTCTTTTTCTCGAGGGTAGAGAAGGATATCCTGAATCACCTAATGGAAAAAATATGGTTTGTTACATTTTGAAATACAAGTTTTTAAACCACATTTATGAAACATGGAAAAATAAAATGATGCATTATTGTTTTTTGGGGGATTCTGAATATGGGCCTTCATCTGTGGTGAACTCTTCTGTGTAACAGAACAGTCCACCGGTACGAGCATTGCAGAGGTGAGACATTGGGGGTGATTTACTAAAACGAATGCACTGCGCCGGTTCATACCTTAATTGGTGCGCTGGATAAATCATTAATTGAGCGTGTGAACCGGCGCACGCATATGCACAACAGCGATAATAAATATGCCATTGATAATAGCGCACGCCCATCATTGATAATAGCGAAGGCCCATATCATTGCTGTGTCTTGTTAGGCAATTAGTGATTGTTCTCACTTAATTAACCCTTTTGATGCTAATTTTATTCCTATGGTAAAAACGAGTTTCTCATTAATATCAGCGCACGCTCAATGCAATTACTTCATTTAATCGAATTGGGTGTGTCTTGCTACGCAATTAGTATCTGTTCTCATTTAATTAACCCCTCATTTAATTGCTTGATATAGTGATTATATATATATATATAATCACTATATCAAGCAATGTGTAGCCCACGCTGAGACCGTATAACATTGAGCAGATATTGGTGTTTGTAAGATGCGTTGTGTGTGACTCTGTGCAGGGAGAGAGAGGAGCTGTCAAAATTCATCGGTGATGTCGGGGGTGGGCTTGACCGAGCAGCTATCGAACACCAGCCAATAGGATGGGGTTAGGGCGGGCCGCTACGTGTGTGCGGCTCCGCCCCCTTTCTTAAGAAGCCCAATAATTGGCTGGTGTTCGATTGCTGCTCGGTCTCGCCCACTCCCGACATCACCAATAAATTCTGACAGCTACTCTCTCCCTGCATACGCAAGGTTTAGGCACTAGGCGATTCGCAAGGAGTCATAGGATACATGACGCCGCTATCCCAGGAACCCTTGCAAATCGACCATTGCGAAAAAATCAACCATTGTGAAAATTATGAGCTAAGGGCATGCAGCACAGCTAAAGTTAAAAAAAAAAATTGGTGCAACGCCGCTTTAAAGATGAGGTTGCATTGAGTAAATAGATACCAAACCTGCCATGTCTTAGAATAGAGTGAGGACGTAATATTGCAAAAAACTACAGCACACTAAAATCTCCATAAGTGATGCCTTAAACTTCTTTAGAGTGGGGGGTCAGCAACCTGTAGATCATGATCTATCAGTAGATCGTGGACAGGTGATTGGTAGATCGTGTTCTGTGCTTGCTGACCTGTCATCTCAGATCATCAAACAGAGTGCAATACAGAGGGACTACTTGTAAATTTGGAGGTGTAGTAGGGAGCAGGAGCCACATAAGCCAATGCCTCCTCTGTAGTATCGGTTCCTGTCCCATGCGGAGTGATACCAACTGCACTCCACCTCTTATCCTGGCTAGTGGTCTCCAGAGTGGTGCCAGCAGCAGGAAAGAAGAGATTTTCAGTTTGGTGTGAAGCAATACACCTGGCATAATAGTACAGTGGGGAGAAAAAGTATTTGATACAGTGCCAATTTTGCAGGTTTTCCTTCTTACAGAGCATGTAGAGGTCTGTAATTATTATAGATACTCTTCAACTGTGAAATATGGAATTAAAAATCCAGAAAATCACATTGTATGATTTTTAAGTAATTAATTTGCATTTTATTTCATGACATAAGTATTTGATACATCAGAAAGGCAGAACTTAATATTTGGTACAGAAACCTTTGTTTGCAATTACAGAGATCATACGTTTCCTGTAGTTCTTGACCAGGTTTGCGCACATTGCAGCAGGGATTTTGGCTCACTCCTCCATGCAGACCTTCTCCAGATCCTTCAGGTTTCGGGGCTGTCACTGGGCAATACGGACTTTCAGCTCCCTCCAAAGATTTTCTATTGGGTTCAGGTCTGGAGACTGGCTAGGCCACTCCAGGACCTTGAGATGCTTCTTACGGAGCCACTCCTTTGGTTTCCCTGGCTGTGTGTTTCGGATCGTTGTCATGCTGGAAGACCCAGCCACAACCCATCTTCAATGCCCTTACTGAGGGAAGGAGGTTGTTGGCCCCATCCATCCTCCCCTCAATACATTGCAGTAGTCCTGTCCCCTTTGCAGAAAAGCAGCCCCAAAGAATGATGTTTACACCTCCAATACTTCACGGTTGGGATGGTGTTACTAATGGTTTTCTTTGAGACTGTGGTCCCAGCTCTCTTCAGGTCATTGACCAGGTCCTGCCGTGTAGTTCTGGGATGATCCCTCACCTTCCTCATGATCATTGATGCCCCACAAGGTGAGATCTTGCATTGAGCCCCAGACCGAGGGAGATTGACAGTCATCTTGAACTTCTTCCATTTTCTAATAATTGCGCCAACAGTTGTTGCCTTGTCACCAAGCCTATTTATATAATAGTTTGCCTATTGTCCTGTAGCCCATCCCAGCCTTGTGCAGGTCTACAATTTTATCCCTGATGTCCTTACACAGCTCTCTGGTCTTGGCCATTGTAGAGAGGTTGGAGTCTGTTTGAGTGTGTGGACAGGTGTCTTTTATACAGGTAACGAGTTCAAACAGGTGCAGGTAATGAGTGGAGAACAGGAGGGCTTCTTAAAGAAAAAAAATAACAGGCCTGTGAGAGACGGAATTCTTACTGGTTGGTAGGTGATCAAATACTTATGTCATGCAATAAAATGCAAATTAAATATTTAAAAATCATACAATGTGATTTTCTTGATTTTTGTTTTAGATTCCGTCTCTCACAGTTGAAGAGTACCTATGATAAAAATTACAGACCTCTACATGCTTTGTACGTAGGAAAACCTGCAAAATCGTCAGTGTTTCAAATACTTGTTCTCCCCACTGTATATACAGTGGCTTGCGAAAGTATTCGGCCCCCTTGAACTTTTCAGGCTTCAAACATAAAGATATAAAATTTTTATTTTTTGTGAAGAATCACCAACAAGTGGGACACAATTGTGAAGTGGAACGAAATCTTTTGGATTTTTGATACTTTTTTAACTAATAAAAAAATGAAAAGTGGGGCGTGCAAAATTATTCGGCCCCCTTGCGTTAATACTTTTTAGAGCCACCTTTTGCTGCGATTACAGCTGCAAGTCGATTGGGGTATGTCTCTATCAGTTTTGCACATCGAGAGACTGAAATTCTTGCCCATTCTTCCTTGCAAAACAGCTCGAGCTCAGTGAGGTTGGATGGAGAGCGTTTGTGAATAGCAGTTTTCAGCTCTTTCCACAGATTCTCGATTGGATTCAGGTCTGGACTTTGACTTGGCCATTCTAACACCTGGATACGTTTATTTGTGAACCATTCCTTTGTAGATTTTGCTGTATGTTTGGGATCATTGTCTTGTTGGAAGATAAATCTCCGTCCCAGTATCAGGTCTTTTGCAGACTCCAACAGGTTTTCATCCAGAATGGTCCTGTATTTGGCTGCATCCATCTTCCCCTCAATTTTAACCATCTTCCCTGTCCCTGCTGAAGAAAAGCAGGCCCAAACCATGATGCTGCCACCACCATGTTTGACAGTGGGGATGGTGTGTTGAGTGTGATGAGCTGTGTTGCTTTTACGCCAAACATATCATTTTGCATTGTGGCCAAAAAGTTCGATTTTGGTTTCATCGGACCAGAGCACCTTCTTCCACATGTTTGGTGTGTCTCCCAGGTGGCTTGTGGCAAACTTTAGACGAGACTTTTTATGGATATCTTTGAGAAATGGCTTTCTTCTTGCCACTCTTCCATAAAGGCCAGATTTGTGCAGTGTACGACTGATTGTTGTCCTATGGACAGACTCTCCCACCTCAGCTGTAGTTCTCTGCAGTTTATCCAGAGTGATCATGGGCCTCTTGGCTGCATCTCTGATCAGTCTTCTCCTTGTCTGAGCTGAAAGTTTAGAGGGACAGCCAGGTCTTGGTAGATTTGCAGTGGTCTGATACTCCTTCCATTTCAAAATGATCGCTTGCACAGTGCTCCTTGGGATGTTTAAAGCTTGGGAAATCTTTTTGTATCCAAATTCGGCTTTAAACTTCTCCACAACAGTATTACGGACCTGCCTGGTGTGTTCCTTGGTCTTCATGATGCTCTCTGCGCTTTCAACAGAACCCTGAGACTATCACAGAGCAGGTGCATTTATACAGAGACTTGATTACACACAGGTGGATTCTATTTATCACCATCAGTCATTTAGGACAACATTGGATCATTCAGAGATCCTCGCTGAACTTCTGAGTGAATTTGCTGCACTGAAAGTAAAGGGGCCGAATAATTTTGCACGCACCACTTTTCAGTTTTTTAATTGCTAAAAAAGTTTAAAATATCCAATAGATTTCGTTCCACTTCACAATTGTGTCCCACTTGTTGGTGATTCTTCACAAAAAATTAAGATTTTATATCTTTATGTTTGAAGCCTGAAATGTGGCAAAAGGTTGAAAAGTTCAAGGGGGCCGAATACTTTTGTTTTAGATTCCGTCTCTCACAGTTGAAGAGCACCTATGATAAAAATTACAGACCTCTACATGCTTTGTACGTAGGAAAACCTGCAAAATCGTTATGCCCCGTACACACGGTCGGATTTTCCGATGGAAAATGTCCGATCGGAGCGTGTTGTCGGAAATTCCGACCGTGTGTGGGCTCCATCAGACATTTTCCATCGGATTTTCCGACACACAAAGTTGGAGAGCAGGAGATAAAATTTTCCGACAACAAAATCCGTTGTCGGAAATTCCGATTGTGTGTACACAAATCCGACGGACAAAGTGCCACGCATGTTCAGAATAAATAAAGAGATGAAAGCTATTGGCACTGCCCCGTTTATAGTCCCGACGTACGTGTTTTACGTCACCGCGTTCAGAACGATCGGATTTTCCGACAACTTTGTGTGACCGTGTGTATGCAAGACAAGTTTGAGCCAACATCCGTCGGAAAAAATCCTAGGATTTTGTTGTCGGAATGTCCGAACAAAGTCCGACCGTGTGTACGCCCTATTAGTGTATCAAATACTTGTTCTCCCCACTGTATATAGGCTGTTATGGTTGGTTGGTGGGTGTAGTGTTTTTTGATTACAATTTTTTTATTGGGTATAAAAAGCGGTACAGTGCAAAATGTTGATTATCAAGAGAAATACATAGAACAATAGTCATCAGTACAAAAAATTACATTTGTGTATACTGCGGTTGTACAATTTTGGAATATACAATTTAAAGTTTTTCTTAAAGAGAAGTAGATGCAGACAATTAATTATTCCGAGTTAATAAACTGATTTGCATGAATGAACCAGGGGTTCCATTTTTTTTATCAAATTATATGTTTTGAATTATTTAGGGTGTGAAATATTTTTTCCATAAGAAGGATTTTGTTGATTCTTGTTTTAAGTTGGGATAAGGGTAGTGTGGGAGATTTCCAGTAGTATGCAATGAGCCAGTGTATGACAATGCATATTGTATGGACCAGTCTCATATGAAAAGTGTTTAGACCTATGATAGGTGTGAATAGAAGACAATTGGAAAGAGTGAGATTAACATTATTTTCGGATATAATG
The DNA here is from genome assembly GCF_042186555.1 of Aquarana catesbeiana. NCBI lineage: Eukaryota > Metazoa > Chordata > Amphibia > Anura > Ranidae > Aquarana > Aquarana catesbeiana. The sequence goes on from NC_133324.1 coordinate 957,485,846, forward strand.
GATGCAAAACCTTCAAGAAGTTTCTATATCTGAGAGACTTTATCTCAGTACCAAAAAATATGGGAGAATCAACCTGTGGCGATACATCCTCTAAAGCATGTTTGAGGTACTGATGGAAAAAATGGCATGAAATTTAGATATAAATAAATATTAGTATAATACCAACATGTGAAGAGCTTAATTGCTGTCTCTCGAAATGCAATCAGACCAATTTTCTGCGGAAAGGGGGATGTCACATTCTTGTTCCCATTTAAGCATATAGGGATGTTTGTCTGGACTGTTGGTGCCAATCAGATTTAAGTATATTTCTGAGGTTAAGCCGGCGGCTCTTGGAGAGTTAATATAAATTTTTTCATAAAATGTGTGTGATATATTGGATGAAATCTGAAAATAAGTGTAGTAAAAGTGTCTAATTTGGAGGAATCTTCTGAAATCGCTATTGGGGGTCTTGTATTTTTTCTTTTAACCACTTGAGCCCCGGACCATTATGCTGCCTAAGGACCAGAGGTCTTTTTCCAATTTGGCACTGTGTCACTTTAACTTTTAATTGCGCGGTCATGCAATGCTGTACCCAAACGAAATTTGCGTCCTTTTCTTCCCACAAATAGAGCTTTCTTTTGATGGCATTTGATCACCTCTGCCGGTTTTATTTTTTGCGCTATAAACGGAAAAAGACCGAAAATTTTGAAAAAAAATGATATTTTCTACTTTTTGTTATAAAAAAAATCCAATAAACTCAATTTTAGTCATACATTTAGGCCAAAATTTATTCGGCCACATGTCTTTGGTAAAAAAAAGTTAATAAGCGTATATTTATTGGTTTGCGCAAAAGTTATAGCGTCTACAAACTAGGGTACATTTTCTGGAATTTACACAGCTTTTAGTTTATGACTGCCTATGTCATTTCATGAGGTGCTAAAATGGCAGGGCAGTACAAAACCCCCCCAAATGACTCCATTTTGGAAAGTAGACACCCCAAGGAAATTGCTGAGAGGCATGTTGAACCCATTGAATATTTATTTTTTTTGTCCCAAGTGATTGAATAATGACAAAAAAAAAATAAATATTTACAAAAAGTTGTCACTAAATGATATATTGCTCACACAGGCCATGAGCCTATGTGGAATTGCACCCCAAAATACATTCAGCTGCTTCTCCTGAGTATGGGGATACCACATGTGTGGGACTTTTTGGGAGCCTAGCCGCATACGGGGCCCCGAAAACCAATCACCGCCTTCAGGATTTCTAAGGGCATAAATTTTTGATTTCATTCCTCACTACCTATCACAGTTTTGAAGGCCATAAAATGCCCAGATGGCACAAAACCCCCCCAAATGACCCCATTTTGGAAAGTAGACACCCCAAGCTATTTGCTGAGAGGCATGTTGAGTCCATGGACAACTTTCTTTTTTGACACAAGTTGCGGGAAAGTGACAATTTTTTTTTTTTTTTTGCACAAAGTTGTCACTAAATGATATATTGCTCAAACATGCCATGGGCATATGTGGAATTACACCCCAAAATACATTCTGCTGCTTCTCCTGAGTATGGGGATACCACATGTTTAGGACTTTTTGGGAGCCTAGCCGCGTACGGGGCCCCGAAAACCAAGCACCGCCTTCAGGATTTCTAAGGGCATAAATTTTTGATTTCACTCCTCACTTCCTATCACAGTTTTGAAGGCCATAAAATGCCAAGATGGCACAAAACCCCCCCAAATGACCCCATTTTGGAAAGTAGACACCCCAAGGTAATTGCTGAGAGGCATGTTGAGTCCATGGAATATTTTATTTTTTGATACAAGTTGCGGGAAAGTGACAATTTTTTTTTTTTTTTTGCACAAAGTTGTCACTAAATGATATATTTCTCACACAGGCCATGGGCATATGTGGAATTGCACCCCAAAATACATTTAGCTGCTTCTCCTGAGTATGGGGATACCACATGTGTGGGACTTTTTGGGAGCCTAGCCGCATACGGGGCCCGAAAACCAAGCACCGCCTTCAGGATTTCTAAGGGCGTAAAGTTGTGATTTCACTCCTCACTGCCTATCGCAGTTTTGAAGGCCATAAAAAGCCCAGATGGCACAAAACCCCCCCAAATGACCCCATTTTGGAAAGTAGACACCCCAAGCTATTTGCTGAGAGGCATGTTGAGTCCATGGAATATTTTATATTTTGACACAAGTTGCGGGAAAGTGACAATTTTTTTTTTTTGCACAAAGTTGTCACTAAATGATATATTGCTCAAACATGCCATGGGCATATGTGGAATTACACCCCAAAATATATTCTGCTGCTTCTCCTGAGTATGGGGATACCACATGTGTGGGACTTTTTGGGAGCCTAGCCGCATACGGGGCCCCGAAAACCAAGCACCGGCTTCAGGATTTCTAAGGGCGTTAAGTTGTGATTCCACTCCTCACTACCTATCACAGTTTTGAAGGCCATAAAATGCCAAGATGGCAAAACCCCCCCCAAATGACCCCATTTTGGAAAGTAGACAACCCAAGCTATTTACTGAGAGGCATGGTGAGTATTTTGCAGCTCTCATTTGTTTTTGAAAATGAAGAAAGACAAGAAAAATGTATTTTTTTTTTCTTTTTTCAATTTTCGAAAGTTTGTGACAAAAAGTGAGGTCTGCAAAATACTCACTATACCTCTCATCAAATAGCTTGGGGTGTCTATTTTCCAAAATGGGGTCATTTGGGGGGGGGGGGGTTGTGCCATCTGGGCATTCCATGGCCTCCGAAACTGTGCTAGGCAGTGAAGAGTGAAATCAAAAATATACGCCCTTAGAAAGCCTGAAGGCGGGGCTTGGTTTTCGGGGTCCCGTACGCGGCTAGGCTCCCAAAAAGTCTCACACATGTGGCATCCTCCTACTCAGGAGAAGCAACAGAATGTATTTTGGGGTGTAATTTCACATATTCCCATGGCATGTTTGAGCAATATATCATTTAGTGACATCTTTGTGCAAAAAAAAAAAAAAAAAAAAAAAAAAAAGATTTGTCTCTTTCCCGCAACTTGTGTCACAATATAAAATATTCCATGGACTCGACATGCCTCTCAGAAAATAGCTTGGGGTGTCTACTTTCCAAAATGGGGTCATTTGGGGGGGGGGTTTGAACTGTCCTGGCATTTTATGCACAACATTTAGAAGCTTATGTCACACATCACCCACTCTTCTAACCACTTGAAGACAAAGCCCTTTCTGACACTTTTTGATTACATGAAAAAATAATTTTTTTTTGCAAGAAAATTACTTTGAACCCCCAAACATTATATATTTTTTTTAAAGCAAATGCCCTACAGATTAAAATGGTGGGTGTTTCATATTTTTTTTTCACACAGTATTTGCGCAGCGATTTTTCAAACGCATTTTTTGGGGAAAAAACACACTTTTTTAAATTTTAATGCACTAAAACACACTATATTGCCCAAATGTTTGATGAAATAAAAAAGATGATCTTAGGCCGAGTACATGGATACCAAACATGACATGCTTTAAAATTGCGCACAAACGCGCAGCGGCGACAAAATAAATACATTTTTAAAAGCCTTTAAAAGCCTTTACAGGTTACCACTTTAGATTTACAGAGGAGGTCTACTGCTAAAATTACTGCCCTCGTTCTGTCCTTCGTGGTGATACCTCACATGCATGGTGCAATTGCTGTTTACATTTGACGCCAGACCGACGCTTGCATTTGCCTTTGCGCGAGAGCAGGGGGGGAAAGGGGTGCTTTTTTTTTTTTTTTTTTTTTTTTTTCTTTATTATTTTTTTGCTTTTTTATCTTATTTTTAAACTGTTCCTTTCATTTTTATTTTTTTTTAATTAATTTCATTGTTATCTCAGGGAATGTAAATATCCCCTATGATAGCAATAGGTAGTGACAGGTACTCTTTTTTTTAAAAATTGGGCTCTATTAGACCCTAGATCTCTCCTCTGCCCTCAAAGCATCTGACCACACCAAGATCGGTGTGATAAAATGCTTTCCCAATTTCCCAATGGCGCTGTTTACATTCGGCAAAATCTAAGTCATGAAATGCTCGTAGCTTCCGGTTTCTTAGGCCATAGAGATGTTTGGAGCCATTCTGGTCTCTGATCAGCTCTATGGTCAGCTGGCTGAATCACCGGCTGCATTTTCAGGTTCCCTGTTGGGACAGGAAAGCCAGAGAAAAACATGGAAGACGGTGGGGGAGGGGGGGGGCATTCCCTCCCACTGCTGGCAAAAGCAGTCTAGAGGCTAATTAGCCGCTAGGATTGCTTTTACATGAAAGCCGACCGCTGGCTGAAAAGAATGATACCAAGATGATACCTAAACCTGCAGGCATCATTCTGGTATAACCACTCAAAGTCCAGCAACATACCAGTACGTTGCTGGTCCTTGTTAGGCATATATTGTAAACTTTTTTTTCATGCAGCCTGTGGGCTGAACGAAAAAAAGATATTGATCGGTGGGTATGCCCACCATTAGAATACCTCCCTTCATCCACCCACTTCTAATGATGGGCATACATGCACCATTTATATATGCCGAAGCATGGGGGCATCCTCCCGCAAAAGGTAGGAACAAATCGCTCCTCCGCCCACTGCTGCCCCCACGCTTCGGCATATATGCTGAAGTATGTAACTGTGGTGGTGAAATCACCTCCGACAGCGCTGGAGTCACGGCTTTATATATCGTGGGAGCAAACGCTGTTGCTGTCAAGATAAATAAATCCGCGCTGCAACTGAATGGCGTACCTGCTAAGCAAATGATGGTTAACAATAAAACAAAGTAACATTACAGTATAACAGTAAGACTTACCATACCTGCAAAGCAAATACAAAAAAAAAAATAGTAAAAAATAAAACATTTAACGCAACCTGTGCCTAAAATATATATATGCCGAAGCATGGGGGCATCCTCCCGCAAAAGGCAGGAGCAAATCGCTCCTCCACCCACTACTGCCCCCACGCTTCGGCATATATGCTGAAGTATGTAACTGTGGTGGTGAAATCACCTCCGACAGCGCTGGAGTCACGGCTTTATATATCGTTGGAGCAAACGCTGTTGCTGTCAAGATAAATAAATCCGCGCTGCAACTGAATGGCGTACCTGAAAACAATAAAATGGTTAATGGTTACCAACAAAACACAGTAAACGGTAAAGTATGAAAAATCTGAAAAGGAAACATGGTAAAACATAATAACAATAAAACATTGCAGAATAGAATAGAGTAAAAAAGAGAAGAACAATAGAGAGAGAATAGAGAGAGAGAGAACAATAAAACAACAACTATTTTTGTTTTTTTTATTTTATATTTTTTTTGTGTTTTTATTTTTTTTAATTTTTTTTTTTACACTTTTTTTTAGTAACTTTTAACTTTTGTAACTCGTTCCAGGTTTGGGTCTCTCAAAATGCAATGGCATCTTGGGAGACCCTGTGAAAGTGTGCCTAGTCTGTGCAGTGCTGAACCCTACGCTAATACTCAACTAATGTATGGTAGCGTTCAAAGCATTCACCCATGCAAAGACCAGGATTGCCAGGACAGGAGGGACAATAAGACCGGGTGTCACGCCTAAATCCGCGCTTGCTGCAGACACGACATCTTTTTTGGGGGGCTCGTTGGGTAGGGGTACTCGGGATGGCATAAAGAAAATGCCGCTCATGCAACCGGCTTACTGCATTTGGTTGGGGAAGGTGAGGTAGAGCACCGTCTGGAAACAGAAGGGCTCTGACGATCTCTTCCTGGAATTTAAGGAAGGATCCAGTCTGTCCTGAAGCTCTGTATAGCACATGAGCGTTCAGCAAAGCCAATTGAAATAAGTATACAGACACTTTTTTGTACCAGCGTCTGGCCTTACGGGCAACTAAGTACGGCGCCAACAACTGGTCGTTGAGGTCCACCCCTCCCATATTAAGGTTATATTCGTACACACAGAGGGGTTTCTCCACAACACCAGTCGCCGTAGAAATTTGGGTCGTCGTGTCTGCATGAAGGGAGGTGAGAACGAAAACATTCTTCTTATCCCTCCACTTCATAGCGAGCAAATTATTATACTTCAAGCAGGCTCTCTCCCCCAGCCTAAGACGGGAATCTACAAGCCGCTGGGGAAAGCCCCGGCAATTAGGTCGCACGGTGCCACATGCTCCAATCTGCTGATCAAACAAGTGACTAAAAAGTGGCACGCTCGTATAATAATTGTCCACGTACAAGTGGTACCCCTTTCCGAATAAGGGTGACACCAAGTCCCACACTATCTTGCCAGCGCTTCCTATGTAGTCAGGGCAGTTTGTCGGCTCTACGTGACTATCTTTTCCCTCGTAAACCATAAATCTACATGTATAGCCTGTGGCCCTGTCACAGAGCTTATACATCTTGACCCCGTATCTGGCACGCTTGCTGGGAAGGTACTGTTTGAATGACAAGCGGCCAGAAAACTTAATCAGGGACTCATCAACGCAGACAACTTGATGGGGGGTAAACAAGTCTACAAAACGTTGGTTGAAGTGGTTTACGAGGGGCCGAATTTTGTAGAGCCGATCGTATGCAGGGTCTCCACGAGGACGACAGAGTTCATTGTCGTTGAAGTGCATGAACCGCAAAATCTGCTCGTATCGTGCCCTGGCCATGGAAGCAGAGAACAAGGGTGAATGGTAAATTGGGTCAGTGGACCAATATGACCGCAACTTACTCTTTTTATTCAACCCCATGAGGAGGGAAAGGCCCAGAAAGGTCTTAAATTCGGAGACCGTAATTGGTCTCCAATCTCTGGCAAGGGAGGACTGGGGATTAGCGGTGATGTGTTGACCAGCGTATAAATTGCTTTGGTCCACAATAGATCTATAGAGATCTTCGGTGAAAAACAGTGAATAAAAATCCAGTGGCGTAAAGTCAACTGTTTCCACCTGAATTCCGGGTTGGCCAGTGAAAGGGGGAAGTACGGGTGCTGCAGAAGTGGAAGGTTCCCAATTCGGATTGGCCAATGCAGCAGGAAGGGCACTATGGGCACGACGGGCCTGTCTTTGTCTTCTTGGTGGCAGCGGGACACTACTAGTGCTTGCCACCTCGCCAGCTTGAACTGCACTTATGGGACTCGCCACGTCACCACGTGTTACTGCAGTGCTGGATGTACGACCAGGGTGTACTAGGCCGCTGGTGCTTGCCAGTTCACCAGAAGGAGTAGCGGCGCTAGTACTTCTCTGCTCCATACGAGAGCCCTGCGGTTCTTGCACTTCAAGGACAGAAGAAGATTGGGGTCTGGTACGCCTGACCTTAGCAGGGACCACAACTCTGTCGTCAGAGCTATCTGTCATGGAGCCGCTGTCCTCTACAGGTTCGTATTCTGAGCCTGAACTTGACAGATGAGTGACTTCCTCTTCACTATCTGTCATACTCAGAAACGTGTAGGCCTCTTCACTAGTGTACCTTCTATTTGCCATTTTGGGCTCTAAATTTAGGGGTACACTAGTGAGACTCACAGGCAAAAAAGCTCCTGACTGTTGGCGACTGTATCAAAACGCTACCAAAAAACTGTTAGCGATCGCAGGGATCAGGCCTGACTCTGCGAACGCTGCAGTTATGTGTGCTTAGTGTTTTGTAAGTGACAGTTATCGATCGATACTGCACTTGGGTGGGCTGGGCAGGGCTGGGCCGAGGAGCAAAACGCAGGTGCTAGCAGGTATCTGGGCTGATCCCGCTAACACTGCGTTTCAGGGAACCCTAAACTGCTGGGGAGTATAGATCTGATCGGATCAGATATCGATCCGTTCAGATACTATAGCACTAAGGGAGGTGTATGCTGCGTGCGTGGGTTTTAGCGGTACTGGCGCTAACCTGACGCTGCCTGGGGCGACGCAGACCTTATCTGATCCTAAAAACTTAACTTCTATCACCGCCGGGCAATTAGGGGGTTAAACCTTTATAGGGTAATAAACGGCAGGTGCCCTAAAACTATAATAAACTATAATAAACTGTAATAAACTGTAATAAACTACAAAAAACAAACTAGCTAACCAGCGTCACCCGTAACACTTATACGGTGATCACTGGTGAAAGGGTTAACTAGGGGGCAAACAGGGGGTTAAAACCTTTAGCAGGTAGTATATGGGGGTCCCTGTCGCTATAAAACACTGACAGCGAACCTATATACTTACCTCCCTAACTAGCGTCACCTGTGTCACTAATACAGCGATCAGAAAAACGATCGCTTAGCGACACTGGTGACGGGGGGTAATCAAGGGGTTAACTTTTATTAGGGGGGGTTAGGGGGGTACCCTGGACCTAAGGGGGGGTACCCTAGACCTAAAGGGGGCTAACCTAACTGCCCTAAAACTTTTAACTGACACAAACTGACACCAATGCAAAAAAAAAAAAAAATGCTATTGGTGTCAGAGTGACAGGGGGTACAGGGGGGTGATCGGGGGGTGATGGGGGGTGACAAGTGTGCCTGGCGTGTTCTACTGAATGTGTAGTGTTGTGCAGACTTACTTGGATGTCTTCTCTCCTCGGCGCGGCGACGAAAAGACCGGCTCGAGGAGAGATGACATCACTTCCTTTCCCTCTGTTTACATTACAGAGGGAAAGGAAGCATTTTCATTCGCCGGGAGCGATCGGGAGGGGGTGGCCAACAATGGATGGCCGCCCCCTCACCTCTCATCGCCCGGGAAGAAATGGCGACCGCCTCGGGCACCGGGGGGGGGACCGATCGGACCCCCCACCCGCGGAAGGCAAATCACGTACATGTACGTGATTTTGCCTGTCCGTGCCACCTTGCCGACGTACATCGGCGTGAGGCGGTCGTCAAGTGGTTAATGTTGCAAAGGAAGTGAAAATAGAGTCTACCATAAGGGTCTTGAGGGTGGTTAGATTATTTTCAATCCACTATGTGAAATGATCTGAGACTTGGTGTAACGGTAAGAATTTGGGGTCCCCTATAAAGGACGCGAGTGGGGGCGTGTTTGACATCATATTAAATTTTTTATTATTTAATTTCCAGAGTTGTTAAGAATTGGCTACCACAAGATTAAGATTAGCTAATTTGTGGATTGGAACTTTGTGACCCCAAAGTAATCCAGCTATAGAATAGGGGAGAATTGAGTCATTTTCAAACTTGACCCAAGGGATTTTGGAATTTTGTATTTGCCACTGGGCTAATTGGGACCATCTGGCTGCAAGATAGTATAGCCAAAAATCCGGAAGACCCAGACCATCATCTTTCTGTGATTTGTATAATACTGTTTTGGAGATCCTAGGATGAGAATTTGACCATATAAATTTGTTAACATCCGATTGGAATTTGGTGATCAATGTTTTATTAAGTCTGGTTGGAAGTGCACAAAATAAATATAGTAACTTAGGTAAGAGAGTCATTTTTATAGCTGTTATTCTACCTAAAAATGAAATATTAAAGGATTTCCATATTTTCATTGTTGACCTTAATTTTTGTAACATGGTTAGAAAGTTTTTGCTAGCTAGATTATTGATGTTTGGGGTGAGGTGTACACCTAGGTATGGGAGAGACTCCGTTGTGCATGTGAAGTTAAATGAAGATCGAATGTTGTCTGGTGGGAATATTTATTGGCATACCTAATGATTTCGAAACATTAACTGATAAACCAGAAAGGAATGAGAAGATTTTTAATGTTTGTAGTAGGTTTAGTAATGTTATGTTGGGTTGTGATAGAAACAGAATCATATCATCTGCATACATACTGAGTTTATATGTGTGATTGTTGTGTAACCTTTTATATCTGAGTTATGTAAAATTGCTGTAGCTAACGGTTCTATTGCAAGGGCGAATTATAGGGGTGAAAGGGGGCAGCCCTGTCTGGTTCCTTTGACTATCTTAAAGAAGTCTGAGTTACAACCTGGTAATTTTATCCCGGTGGCAGGATTGTGATAGAGTGCATGAAAAGCCTGTATGAATGCTCCATTGAATCCATATTTTTGTAGTACTAAATCTAGGTATTTCCAAGTTACACTATTAAATGCTTTATTAACATCTAGGCTTAAAAGGAGTACGGGTCGTGATTTAATATTAGCGTCTTGAATTATATCTGTAACAAGTCTGATGTTGTCCGTAATTTGCCTGCCTGGGATAAAGCCTGATTGGTATGGGGAAATCAGGGAAGGGATTATCGTTGCTAATCTATTTGCTAATAGTCTGCTAAAAATCTTAAGGTCGTTATTAATAACTGAGATTGGTCTGTAATTTTGGGGCAAAGTGTGATCTTTATTTGGTTTTGGGATTAAAGACATATTAGCTAAAAGCATCTCTTCTGGGAAATTGTCTCCTTTTAGTATTTTATTAAATAATTTGGTTAGATTAGGGATTAAGAGGTGATGGAATTGTTTATAGTAAAAAGAAGAAAATCCATCCGGGCCAGGAGCAGAACCTCTTTTAAGGGATTTAATGATTTGGAGGATTTCTTCGTCTGTGCAAGGAGCATTCAAAAGGTCCGTATGAGAAGGGGCAATGAAGTGAAGGGAATATTGTCTAGACGTGATAATGTTGAGGGTGGGATTGATGAAGAAGGTTTGGATAGGAGCTCCGAGTAAAATTTTGAAAGAATTGATAAAATGTCTTGCGGATGAGTGACCGACTAACTGGTGTTATTTTTAAGTTTGTAGACATGTGTGGGTTTAATTGATTTAATTTGCGGGCAAACATTGTTGAATAAGAATTACTTGAGAGGAAAAATTTGACCAGCAGGGAGCCTTTTCTGCTTTAAAAGTATGGAGTCTAGTTCATTGCGTTTTAGCGATATCATGTTAAAGATATCTGGGTCATGTGAGTTTGTGTGTTCCCTATATAGTTTTTGGAGATCCAATGTAAGGGAGTGAATCTTTGCCAATTTTTTTATTAGATTGAGCTGCCATTTTGATAAGTCGACCTCTCAAGACTGCTTTGTGAGCTAGCCACAAAGTAGTAGGGGATATGTCTGGTGTATTGTTTAATGTGAAATAATCCTTGATAGCTGAGGTTATTTCTTGTTGGTGAGTGGGTTCTGTTAATAAAGACTCATTGAGTCTCCAGGAGTAAGGTGTTGAAGAAAGACCTATAAAATGTGTGTTGAGTGTAGTTATCTGATGATCTGACCAAGTGCATGGGTGGATTGACGCTTCACGCGCGTTGGCCAAGATTATGGGAGTACATAAAATATAGTCTAAGCGTGAATAAAGTATATTCACGTGCCCTCACGTTTAATGCTCTCCACAAATCTTTGAGTTGTAAATCATTTATGTGTTTAGAGGTTGTTTTAGAGAATGTTTTTGAGTTTATATTGAAGCTACTACAATCTAAATTTGGTTGTGCAACTGTCTCCACCTAATATAATATGTGGTGAATGATAACGTTGCAGGGTGTTAAAGAATTGTGTAAAGAATGTGGTTTGTGTATCATTTGGTGCATAAACATTAGCTATTGTTAGTTCTCTACCAGACAGGTTACCTTTAATTATAATAAATCTGCTGTCTTGATCTTTGTAAACCGGCTGAACCTCAATTGGGAGAGATTGGCGAATAAAAGATGGCTACCCCTTTAGTTTTAGAGGATGATGAGGTATAGAAGGATTGATTGTAGGCTTTATGAAAGAAATTTGGATGATTAACCCTCATAAAGTGAGTTTCTTGCAAAAGGATCATTTTTGCGTTTAATTTCTTATATTGTAAAAAGGCTTTTTTTCTTTTATTTGGGGAATTAAATCCTAGTTTATTGTGTGAAATAATTTTGATGGTCATGGTGGTATTTATTTTTTTTTTGGGAATCTAGCAGGAAGTGATATTATGTACTGAAAAAAGTTGTAATTTGTATTATATATATATATATATATATATATATATATATATATATATATATATATATATATATATATATATACACAACCTTGATTTATTATTTCTGAAGATGAACAGGTGCACAGGAAGTTGATGAAAAAAGCAGCTCTCTTAATACTATTGAGGAAAATAAAGAATTTAAGAGCTGTACCCTAACTCTTTTTACAAGTAGAGATGACTATATCTCTGCTAAACAATGTGGATTGTACCTTAAATCTATTATAGGAGTAGAATATGGGGTTGGAAAACATATGAGACCGCACTGTCTCAAACTCAGTCTGGTCACATTTTGAATCGAAAGATTAGTAATCAAAAAAATAAAAAAATAGAATGTAGAGAGCTGGTAGAAAAGATGTAAATCAATACATCTAAATAGCTTGTAGTATCTCCATAGTACTGGAGGATGGGTAACGACTGAGAGGGGGTGATTCATGTCGACATGTGGGCAAACGGCCACAATTAATAGGTGTTGTAATAATAATTGTGCAAATAAAAGAACAAAAAGAACTTGCCTGAAAGAATAGGTATAACTTATGCAACTTAACTTGCGTAATTTTAATAAAGATACAATAGTGTGTAACCTAAAAAATATCAACACTTGGACCAATATCTACTAATATAAAAGTATTAATAATCAGAATGTGTACACATTCAGCAAAGATAATGTGTAGTAAATTTTACGGATAGGTTTGTAGCAATATTTGATTATGTGTCTCATGTGTATACCAGACTAAACAGAATTTTGAGGTCAAGTACATTGCAAAAAACCTAGCGTCACATCTCAAATTTGAAATTATAATATTGAGTTAACATGACTAATAATTACAACTGTAACATTTTTTAAATTAAATCATATATATGGAAGGTATATTATATTATCTTGATGATTTGAGGAGTGACCATAATACCATATATAGTCATAAGATGTCGGCGTTGCAGTTTCTATAGGTGCTGTTGTGTCAATTAGATGAAGGTGAGTGATGTATACTCACAGTTCCAGTTAAAGGCTGAAGGTGTCATTGTTGGAGTCCTTTTGGGATAATGATATCATCATTAGCTACTAAAGGAAAAAGAGGAAATTTAGCATATAAGAACAATAAAGTTACCTGTGATAGATTCCGCCAGGAAAAAAAATTAAGTATGTATAACTTGTGGAACCAGAAAACAAGTATATCTGCTCTTGAGAAAAAGAGATGGTAGAAAGAGAACCAATAGGGACTCAAATATCAACTGTGATTGGCGGTTACTGAAGGCTCATCGTGGAAGCATAAGGTTAATTAGGACTCCATTGGCCCACTTTGTGTCTAGGCCATGCCATTTTCCAACATTTGTTGTTTACAAGTTAAAATCAGTATTTTTTGCTAGAAAATTACTTGGAACCCAACACTTGGAACACATTATATAAATATATAAAAAAAAAAAAAAAAAATATAAATATATATATATATATATATATATATATATATATATATATATATATATATATATATAAAATATGATTTGTTAGCAAAAATTATGGAGAATAAAATGGCGTTTTTTGCAATATTTTTCATATGGTATTTGCACAGTGGTCTATCAAACACAATTTTTTTGGGAAAAAAAACACTGAATTAAAAATAAACAGTAAAGTTAGCCCAATTTTTTTTGTATATTGTGAAAGATGATATTACGCAGCATAAAAAGATACCTAACATGTTAAGGTTTAAATAAAAAATTGCGCATACTCGTGGAATGGCGACAAACTACGGTACTTTAAAATCTCCATAGGCGACAATTTTTTACGGTTACTAGTTTAGAGTTACAGAGGAGGTCTTTTGCTAGAATTATTGCTCCCGTTCTGAGGATTATGGTGATACCTCACACATGTGATTTGAACACCGTTTACATTTGCAGGCGTGACTATGCGGGGAGGGGGCCGCTTTAAACATGTTTGTTTATATTTTTTATATTTTTTTTATTTTTCTTATTTTTATTTGTTTTATTTTATATTTTTTTACACTGTCTAAAAAAAAAAAATCACAATCCCCAAATCCATTTTTTGCACTTAAAATATTCAAAAAGCCAATATTTGCATTCTGGAATACTGTGGATTTTTAAAAATAGTTACGTCAGCGGAGACCCGATCAAAGCCGATTCTGGCTTTGTTTGTGAGTCGGAAATCCAGGTAGCCGGTGGATGTGCGGGCTGGTCGCTCGGGTCTCCCGGTGGGTCAGGAGACCTGGGCGGAAGGCGGCTGCTGAGCAGGTTTCACCCCGGTACCACTACTTCCTCAAAGTGATGTACAGGTACATAGTTTTGTGGTAAGTGCTATGCTACAGGACTTTTATAAAGCAAGGGCTCCCCAAAAAGTAGGCAGTAATTTATAAAAAAATATATATTTTATTAGAAAAGGATAAAAACAGGAAAAAGATGCGTAGTGGTGAAACTACAATTGATGCAATTACAGAATAAATGCACAATACATTTCATACACAAAACCACTTGCTCCGGCTAGTGAACACACATGGTGTTGATCCTCTTCATCAGGGGTAAGTGGTTATGGATAAAACAATAATATCTATAAATGACAAAAACAGATAATGTAAGAAATTCACAAAAGAGAAAAGATATTCAGCAACAGTATATCAATGTACACTAACCATGTGGTTATGTGGAATATCATTGGTATTGCATCATGTTAAAAACAAGGATTAATTGCTGCCATGTATCAGTCAGAACAGTCCAAGGGGTGAGAGATAGATTCGGCCAAAGTCACTAACAGAGGGCACTCAGCCCAACCCCCCGAGAAAAAGCACCACACCATGGTCAATGATCATGGACTAATATGGTCAATGGATCTAGGAGAGTTAAAAAATTGCAAATAGGATGATGGACTAAAATTCCAAAGTGCACTCTACTATACAGTCATTGGTCTATAAATATACACACCTCTTCTATTAAGTGGACAGAAGAAAAACAGGGCTTAGTTCTTCAAATGATCAAAACATACGATGTTAGGTGGTCGCAGAGCATATCAGTATAGTGCTGTTCGCCTAAAGAAAAAAAGCATGATATTGAAATTTTCAAATAGATGAAAACATCTACATCTTTGAACAGAACTAGACTGGTGCAGTCCCTAATGTATGGACAGCAAGGCAGTTCGGTGAACACCATCTATTACGAGGGTTGATTTTATCAAATAATGACCTTGAATGCAGGGATGTAACAGCTACGTCTGACGGCATGGACGGCATCCTGCAGACCTCCAATCCTGGGTTTTTATAGACCAAGCTGGACCACTAGTGACCAGTCACAGGTGTGGGGCAGGGAGGGGTCAGGAAGAGGGTGCCTCCCGAGTCCCTGGTGTGCGATACCGCCCCCACACGAGTGGCCAGATAGCAATGGTGGCCGAGTAAACAAGATGCCAATGTAGCGACATCCTAACGTCATTGATCCGATGGGAGGAACCGGATGTGTCGTGGTGATGGGATCCTGCGTCAGCGCATACAGGCGCCATGGCAACCGAATACACATTCAGACACCGGCGCCCAATCAAAAGCCCAACGCAAAAGGCTTCGCCAATGGCCCCTGTGCGCCGAGCAAGTAAAGACAGCAAAAAAATGCCGTACACTGCCCCCAGAGGACCAAACTGTCATGGGAGGCACCAAAAAACTCCACAGAAAAAGGCAGAACACTATAAACAAATTCACATATAATCAATAGCAGATATCTATTCAGCATATTCAATTTTGACATACATTGCAATGTCAATGGGGGTGAGGACAAATTTAATAGAAAAATAGGGATAACATATTTGTCATTGGAGTGACACAAGAGATGTGAAATCAGAGACACGAGCAAAGATTCCTAGACTGAAAGATTGTTTCTCAAATTTCATTATTGTTGTTTTTCTCATTTTGAGCAATCTGATTCAAATTTGGGTCCTCCCTGAAGTGAAACCTAGAAAGGGTCTAAAGGAGAAGGACTCATTCAGCCCGGGGGGGGGGGGGGGGGGGGAGGAATCAACCTTTGTTCATGCTGTAGAAGAATTTTATTCCAGATTATAAAAGATGTTTTTGGGAAAACACCACCATGTATTGCAGTCACATGTCCTCCTAGAGGAAAGCTTGGGTTGCAAGTCCTCATCGAAGCAATATGCTCGCTGCCAAAATTCCAACTGTTTTTTCTGCTGAAGTAGAATAGTAAAGTATCGAACCAGGCAGAACTTCAGCAATGCAGGTTTATTAACAGCTGATAACATACAGGTTTATGTACAAAGTATTACAAGATATAGGTCTAATTTATACAGTTTCTTACAATGCAAGCATATTAGATATAGGTATTCTTATCCTCTAACCAAATGAAAACAGCTGTGAATTGTTCTTACCTTGAACCAGAATGCGTCTTTTCTGTCAATTCTTGGGAACCCGTCACCTGATAGGGACCAGTCGATCAACCGGTGGTCTGGTCCCCTCACAGAGTTCTGGGTTCCAACTCGACCAAGTTTGTGAGGGAAATTCACCTGAGACCACATTCTGGAACAAGTTAAGAAGTCTTCTCTGACTCGTACGAGGAGACAAGTTATGGACAGATACTTGCCCATTGGTTCTGACCTCTATGACCCGTGCAATAGGGCAGCATACACAGAGTTCAGCCTTATGAGCTCCTATCTGACTTGTCTGTCTCACAATTGTAGAGCTTGCATTTATATACCCTTTTACAAGTCTTATCTCAACCATCTCTCTTACATATGATTGGTCGCTAAGATCTACGTCAATGTAACAAACCATAAATCTGACACCTGTTCTACAACCAGATAAACTTAATTATTCCCAAAATTCCTATATGTTCATTAAAGTGATTTATAACTGGTTTTGTCCAATTAAAAACACCTGTGTAGAGACAGTCTGGCACCCAGCTGTGTTATCAGACTCTTCTCATCTTGATAAGATTTAACTAAGTTCAAGAATTACAGATTTATGACATTTGGGAAAATGAACTTTCAATAACCCCACCAGATGGGTTATATGTTTCACTATATGTATGTATTTTACAGTTTTAATGAGGGCACAAGCAGACCTTTGTTTGACCCTGTCAAACTTAATTTAATATGCTGTACATAACTTTAATTATTTCTAAACCACCTATTTTCTTATCTTTATCTGTCTGATTTATATGCATTTCAGACTTGAGACAATTCCATATTACTTGAATCTATCCTAATGAACCTTTACCCAGTAGACTATCTTAATACATTTTCGAGAACACCTGTGTACAAGTACTTAAAGCAGAGGTCATTTCAAGTTCAACACTTAAAAATGAAGACTTTCTAAATCTGGAAAACACAGTATACATTATTAAAGATTAATAATTGTTGCTTTACTTATTGAATAATATTGATAAAACCACTATTATATAATAATATGAATAATAATAATAATAATAATGATAATAATAATTATCAATAAAATATATGCAAATCAATATGAATAATATGAAATACATTGGCTAATATGAGATTCTACAACATTACATAAAAGCATGCACACAATCACGCATGAAAAGGTAGACTACACCTATTCTACGGCAGTTGGCATAGTGTTTGGGCTTGTATTTTTCCCCATTGGGCAGCCTAATGTCAATTCATAAACTCTTCTAAGAACAGTTACAGCCTCCGCATTTAAAAGTCCCTGGTCCCTTACATGGGTCTTTTGGACAACCCCCTTTGAATCCACTTCAAACCATTTTGTCTTTTTGCACGTCTAAACGTAACTGCAGGGGCTTCAGTTACAAGAGGACCAATTGTAGGGTCCATAGTCAATACATGCCAGTATTTCTCAACAATTTTCCGGATGGCTTTGTGTTGATTGGAATATTGTGTAATAATAGGAATTGGATTGTTTTTAGTTTTTCTCGATGATGAGTTGTAAAGCAGGTGATGTCGTGTTTTCATACATTCTCTTTTAAAGGCTTTTTTGAGGCATGTAATAGCGTAGCCTCTTACCAGGAGTCTTTCTTTGAGTAAATCTGCTTCCCTTTAAAAAACTGAAAATCTGAACAATTTCTTCTAATACGCAGATATTGGCTGTATGGGATGGATAAAATCAGGGCTTTCGGATGGAAACTGCTAGCATGCAATATTGAATTGCCAGCAGTGGGTTTTTCGATAGAGGCTACTAGTTAGTAGACCTTCATGTCCCTTCTGACGTACAACATCAATGAAGGTAATTGAGTTGGGATCATGAGTCATAGTGAAGGTTAAATTAAAATTGTTGTTATTGAGCTGTTTGAGAAAGGATTGTAATTTTTTGAGTGTCCATCCCACACAAGAAGAACATCATTGATATATCGATACCAGACGATTACACTCCATGTGGGAAAGCATGCCCTTTGATGTTCCCACTCCCCCAGATATGTATTGGCGTAGGATGGGACACAAGAAGTCCCCATCGCTATGCCCTGCACCTGGAGGAAGTGGGAACCGTTGAAAACAAAGTTGTGATTCAGTATAAACTCCAATGCACCAATCAAAAATTCATTGGTCTCATGTTCAAAGCGACTATTTTGAGAGATGTGTTTGATACACGACAAGCCCTTGTTGTGCAGCGTTGCCTCTGCATCAATTGCAACAAAGTTGCTGTGGGGGGGATATATAACCCACCCATGTTTTGCAGGAAGGTTGCATGGTGTCTCTTATATAACTTGGCAAATTAAGAACATATGGACGTAAATGTCCATCGACAAATTGACTTAGGTTCTTAGTCAGTGAACCATTGCCCGAAATGATAGGTCTACCTGATGGACGGTGCATGCTTTTATGAAGTTTGGATAAGGAGTAAAAAGTGGGTGTGCGGGGTATTGTTGTCCGCACAAAATCCTATTTGGTTTTTGATTGGCATCTGCTTCGTCCGCCATATTGTAAAATTCCTGATGGAACCACTCAATTAAAGTGGAGGAAATTTTACAGTACCATTGTTTTGATATGTGCAACAAAATCCTAAATAATAATGTAGTTCTCATTATTCATGATGACAATACTGCTTCTTTATCTGAGGGTTTTATCGTGATCATTGAATTGTCGGCAAGAGATTTCAATGACTTTCGTTTAGCTTCCAATAGGTTATCGTGACAGTTAAGTGAAATCTTTAACTTTTTGATTTCATTACATGTAAGTTTTATAAATGCCAGAACGTTGGAATTTGTATTTAATGCTGGGAATTTATCTGATTTCTTTTTATAAGTTTTTGATGTTGAAGTGGCGGGCTCAGATTGATCTAAACGCCTGAGCAGATGCTCTAGGTCAATCATGTCAGGTGGATTATAAGAATAATTAAAGTATCAAGAGCTTTAAGCTCCTGAGACTTATATTGAGGTTTATTTGGTAAATATTTGGAATAAAGTTGTTTTAAAATTTTTGTGCGAAGAATTGGAGATCTTTAATGATCTCAAATTTGTCGAGATCCTTGTTTGGACAAAAAACTGAGACCCCCGCACCAACACCTGTGTCTCCAGATCAGTAATTTTATGAGAGGATAGGTTTACTACATTTAAATTAGTCTCGTACTGTGATTGTGCAAGTGTACCCCTTGATTTGACAGGTCTGTGATCACTTAAGTCTCCACATTGTCGATTAGCTTTACTAAAAAAATCATCTTGTAATGAATTTAGTGGTAGTGCAGTAATTCCTGATGAAGAAAGTCTTGGAAGAAGAGTGCTTGTGTCAAAATGAAAGAATGAGGAAGAGAAACCAACACCACCTTGTACATTACCTGACACCATGTGAGGGTCATTGTGAGGAGCTGGTGGATGGGAAGGTTCAGTAATTTGTTTTGTATTGGACCTTTCTTGTGATCCACTTCTGTGTGAGTTTCTTTTAGATTTCCGTGATTTCTTGAATCCAGGACCCCTTCGAAGAAATGGACAACATAGAGGAGGCATTGGAAAGACCTAGATCAGCATTATTTGGCTCTCCTCCCCTCTTGCCTGTGCAAGTTTGTCAACAGCTATTAACTGTACATTTAGGCGTTTTGTTTTTGGATTTTCAAAGCAGACACTTTGACGTGAACAATGAAGTTTTGATTAGTTGTGCCAGATGATTAATGGTTAAAAAAAAAATTGAATGAATTAAATTTCCATACCGTGCTCATAAACCACATTGACAGGTGTAAATATGCAATAAAAAAGTCCATTATCACCACCAAACCAGTGAAAGTGAAGTAATTCCTGTTTCTGTGAAGAATAAATTGCCGTCTTCCACCGATTTTAGTGGGCAAACATCCTACTCACCAAACCGATATGACACCCATTACGGGCAGTCAAATGAGCATGGGTGACAAAGGAGATGCAACCCCCAATGGAAATGGCCCCCAAATGAAAGATCCGCCAACGAAGGTTAAATCATATATTAAAGAGAGAACTCCTCATGGTGCAGCTTGTAACTATTTATTACTCATAAAAAAGTATACACTTACAGTCTAGTAAACTTCCACCTATGCTCCAGAAGGATAGTGGAAGTGACGTGTCAGGCACTAGATGACCCGGTATGTTTCGTCAGCAGCGTCTGACGTCATTAGGGGTCACGTGATTTCATCTGATATCCATTAAACTTTGTTTTTCGATTGGGAAATGTTCAGTCAAATGGTTTTGTGTGCCTCCATGATCTACATTGATGTAAGCTTAGTGTCAGGGCTGGGCTCAGCCCTTCCTTCTCTGAGCTGGCTGCTCAGCTGTCGGTTAATTGCCAGCTCCTATCTATCCACAGTTACTCAGCTGTATCCTGCTCCTCAGTCCTGCCTACTTAAGCCGTCCAGTCCAGAGGTTCTCTGCCTTCGCCTTGGTCGACATCACAGAAACTATCTCCTGCGATCCTGTTCAAGACTTGCTTTGCTGACATCCCTTCTGGCTCCAGATCATGCTTGCTGTTCCACTACATTGATCCCTGGCTTGGCTGACTATCCGTTCCGGTTACTGAATTTTGGCTATGTTTTGACTACGTTTGTTCTTCTTTTATTATTAAACAAGTGTGATTTAAATGTACTTCTGTCTCGGCTTGAGTTCATGGTTTCTGACACTTAGTAGATTTCATCCCAGAAGGGGTGTCATGGGAGTACTGCTTGTGATGTGGGTAGCTCACCAGTACGCTACTAGGTACTCTGCCAAGTGCTCAGAGTATTCTTGTAGCTGATTCTCATCCAAGGTCACATCAAACATTTCTGGTGGGCATTGTGCAAGTTTGTCAGCAGCTATAAACTGTACGTTTTAGGTGTGTGCTTTTGGATTTTTCTCTAGATTTAATAAGCCGCTGCCAAACTTTTGGCAGAGGCACTTTGACGTGAACACTGATCAGTGATAATGAAGTCTTGATTAGGTGTGCCAGATGATTAATGGTGTCTGCATCTAGAATAACGAGCTGTAATGAATTAGCCAACTCAAATATTCTATATACAGGGTATTTCACAAAGAAGTATATAGTTTCCAGATGTAAAACAGTAACAGTTGAAGACAGGGACCACAACTGTGAACCGTTAGGTAGATTTACTCATAAAGTTTGTGTCCTGCTACTGAAGAGAGTGACGTAGGTGCATGTCACGTGACTAGTCAATCAAAAATGGCAGCGTTTTGTGTTCTTGAATTGAGAAATGGATTACCGGCTCGATAAGTGTCATGTGACTAATGCCGCGTACACACGGTCGGACTTCACGGCAGACTTTGCCCGGCGGACGGGATTTCGTCGGACAATTCGATCGTGTGTGGGCTCCAGCAGACTTTGTTTTCTCAAAAGTTGGACGGACTTAGATTTGAAACATGTTTCAAATCTATCCGACGGACTCGAGTCCGGTCGAAAAGTCTGCTAGTCTGCATGCTAGTTCGACGGACAAAAAGCCACGCTAGGGCAGCTATTGGCTACTGGCTATGAACTTCCTTATTTTAGTCCAGTCGTACGTCATCACGTACGAATTTGACGGACTTTGGTTGTTTGTGTGTAGGCAAGTCCGTTCATTGAGAAAGTTCGTCGTAAAGTCCGTCAAAGTCCGCCGGGCAAAGTCTGCCATAAAGTCCGCTCGTGTGTACGCGGCATAAGGGTGCACACACAGAACATCTGTGACTGTTTCTAAAAAAAAAAACTTGAAACATTCCCCTACAACTCTGTTACAGGTAACCTAAAATATCTTACATTTTTCTTGTTTTTATAGTGCGTTGAAACTGTATACTTCTTTTTGAACCACCCTGCACTTCAGCTAAAACGGATCTGATGTTGGAGCTTACAATTATAGCCCTCCTGCTTGGATTATTTAACATGGACCTCTTGGCGAGTGAAATGTCAGGCGTCACCCTTGTAATGGATCACTCCTTTGAGCAATGAACTAACTAATACCAGTATTATAGAAGGTACAACATCATAAGGTGGTATATGCTCAGTCACTTTTTGCTTCTGTTTTTCCAATACCATTCCCCTGAGACTTGATGAAGATGTGGCACTTGATTTACCTCCACAAAAACATCCTCTCTTCTGTTCTTACTGTATTCATATATTCTCCAGCCTCAGAGAACTTGGAAGGAAGTCCATTTCACAGCCTTCTTTAACCTAGCCACCAGTCATCGTTGAATTTCTCTTTAATGTGTAAAAAGTTCTTGGTATTAAAGAATATGACAGTGCCTAGTACAGGGACATCTTCATCCAGACCCTCACAGTAGCTTACATTTGTCTTTACCACAAATGCCACCTGTTTGGTAAGTTGATCAGGACAACAGTATATGTGTGGCTGGGCTGTGGGGCAGAAAACGCCTCTGGTCCCTATGATTAGCTGTTGGATTTGACAGCTTCCTGGTGGGATGAGCTCATGAGGGTTCTTTGGACTAATTTCCAAACATGCCTGATCTCATCCCTAAAGACCTACACACGATAACAAGACCAGAAGTAAAATTTATAGTATAGTGCACTCGACAGCCGATTCCGACTTTTCGGACGACAAAACCTGAAGGTGCAGGATATAAAACTTTTATCGTAATTGAACACGTTTAAGTAATCGTCCGAAAAAAAATCGTAAGAGCAAAAGTACACATGCTCGGAAACGAAAGAATTCATTACAAAACTGTTCAACACGTTATACTAATGCGACCTAACTCAACCTGGTTATAGCAGTGGCAAGCATCCATCCCTGATATGTATTAAACAGCAGAAAAGAGAAAGGAATGGGACTGTGTGAGGCATGTCACTGAACGGAATACCCTATTCAAATCATTCATAAAATTATTTTTTATTAACAAATCACGTTGTTAAGAGTGTCAATCTGTGATACAGGACGCAATGTACTATGATACACTTATGCCCCGTACACACGATAGGATTTTCCGAAGGAAAATGTGTGATAGGACCTTGTTGTCAGAAATTCCGACCGTGTGTGGGCTCCATCACACATTTTCCTTAGGAATTTCTGACACACAAAGTTTGAGAGCTTGCTATAAAATTTTCCGACAACAAAATCCGTTGTCGGAAATTCCGATCGTGTGTACACAAATCAGACGCACAAAGTGCCACGCATGCTCAGAATAAATTAAGAGACGAAAGCTATTGGCTACTGTCCCGTTTATAGTCCCGACGTATGTATTTTACGTCACTGCGTTCAGAACAATAGGATTTTCCAACAACTTTGTGTGACCGTGTGTATGCAAGACAAGTTTGAGCCAACATCCGTCGGAAAAAATCAATGGATTTTGTTGTCGGAATGTCCGACCCTGTGTACAGGGCATAACAGTGGGGACGGAAAGTATTCAGACCCTCTTAAATTTTTCACTCTTTGTTATATTGCAGCCATTTGCTAAAATCATTTAAGTTCATTTTCTTTCCTCATTAATGTACACACAGCACCCCATATTGACAGAAAAACTGAAATATCACATGGTCCTAAGTATTTACACCCTTTGCTCAGTATTTAGTAGAAGCACCCTTTTGATCTAATACAGCCATGAGTCTTTTTGGGAAAGATGCAACAAGTTTTTCACACCTGGATTTGGGGATCCTCTGCCATTCTTCCTTGCAGATCCTCTCCAGTTCTGTCAGGTTGGATGGTAAACGTTGCTGGACGGCCATTTTTAGGTCTCTCCAGAGATGCTCAATTGGGTTTAAGTCAGGGCTTTGGATGAGCCATTCAAGAACAGTCACAGAGTTTTTGTGAAGCCACTCCTTCGTTATTTTAGCTGTGTGCTTAGGGTCATTGTCTTGTTGGAAGGTAAACCTTCGGCCCAGTCTGAGGTCCTGAGCACTCTGGAGAAGGTTTTCATCCAGGATATCCCTGTACTTGGCCTCATTCATCTTTCCCTCGATTGCAAAAAGTCGCCCTGTCTCTGCAGCTGAAAAACACCCCCACAGCATGATGCTGCCACCACCATGCTTCACTGTTAGGACTGTATTGGACAGGTGATGAGCAGTGCCTTGTTTTCTCCACACATACCGCTTAAAATTAAGGCCAAAAAGTTCTATCTTGGTCTCATCAGACCAGAGAATCTTATTTCTCACCATTTTGGAGTCCTTCAGGTGTTTTTAAGCAAACTCCATTCGGGCTTTCATGTGTCTTGCACTGACGAGAGGCTTCTGTCCGGCCACTCTGCCGTAAAGCCCCGACTGGTGAAGGGCTGCAGTGATAGTTGACTTTCTACAACTTTCTCCCATCTCCCGACTGCATCTCTGGAGCTCAGCCACAGTGATCTTTGGGTTCTTCTTTACCTCTCTCACCAAGGCTCTTCTCCCCCGATAGTTCAGTTTGGCTGGACGGCCAGGTCTAAGAAGGGTTCTGGTCATCCCAAATGTCTTCCATTTAAGGATTATGGAGCCCACTGTACTCTTAGGAACCTTAAGTGCAGCAGAAATTTTTTTGTAACCTTGGCCAGATCTGTGCCTTGCACGATTCTGTCTCTGAGCTCTTCAGGCAGTTCCTTTTGACCTCATGATTCTCATTTGCTCTGACATGCACTGTGAGCTGTAAGGTCTTATATAGACAGGTGTGTGGCTTTCCTAATCAAGTCCAATCAGTATAATCAAACACAGCTGTACTCAAATGAAGGTGTAGAACCATCTCAAGGATGATCAGAAGAAATGAACAGCACGTGAGTTGAATATATGAAGTGCCCCAGCAAAGGATCTGAATACTTAGGACCATGTGATATTTCAGTTTTTCTTTTTTAATAAATCTGCAAAAATGTCAACAATTCTGTGTTTTTCTGTCAATATGGGGTGCTGTGTGTACATTAATGAGAATTCCCAACTCACTGAAATAATATATATCAACACTAGTGAATTAATTAATGCAATCTTCTTATTCTGAGGACCACTAAGATTTATTAATAAAACAGTTCAAATCCAATTCTATATTCGAAAAAATTTGGTGTAGGACTTTTCCATTTAGTTTCCCTTTTGGGACAAATCCCTCACTCGGTTAGAGCCTCTCCAGGATGGATAAACATCAATGCCACAAAATTGTAATATAGTGGGATGCCTATTATGTTTCTCCCTAAAATGCAAGGACACACTGTGTTTTTTAAAACCATTCCTTATGTTAGTTAAATGTTCAGCTATGCGTAACCTCCACAATCTTTTAGTCCTTCCTATATAAAATAGGCCACATGGACTCCACAGTAAATAAACAACATGACATATTGCATGTAACAAACTCATCAATAGTGAAGGTTCTACCCTCCACATTGGTGAAACTAGTACGTCCCCTATTACTTATCCATATTATCCTGCGTGCAATACATTTCCTACAGGTGATTTGATTTGATATGGGATTTGTACTGCGCCGAATGCGCGCTCTGTTAGGAGCGGAGGTGAAAAATAATTTTTTATCAAAATGTAGTTTCTGTTGTCCTGGGGCATACAAAATCTTTTTTTACCACTCATTTTATCACTCATCACAACATCACTGTAGCAAGTAGTCCTGATATAGATGGAAATGTAGTAGCTATCAAATTTTGAAAAGCATTTATGATATTATCAAGCCACTCATTTTTCAAAATGGCTTCCTTTTTTCATTTTGAGTGAGTGTGATGTTATTGATGCACACCCATTTTCTCGAATCTGTTTCATTTTCACTCCCTTCTGCAATTGCTTCTAAAGCATTTTTGACGTGATCCCACAAATTCCATTTCTGTTGTTCAGCTTTACTCCTATATCGTTGAAAGCCCTACTGTTTTTTGTGCGGCTATTAACCACTTGACCACTGGGCACTTAAACCCCCTTAATAACCAGACCAATTTTCAGCTTTCAGTGCTCTCACAATTTGAATGACAATTACTCAGTCATGCAACACTGTACCCATATGAAATTTCCGTCCTTTTTTTCACACAAGTAGAGCTTTCTTTTGGTGGTAGTTGATCACCTCTGGGTTTTTTATTTTTTTGTGCTATAAATGAAAAAAGACCGGAAATTTTGTAAAAAAATGCATTTTTCATTTCTATTAAAATTTTTTGCAAATAAGTAATTTTTCTTCATGAATTTGGCCAAAAATGTATACTGCTACATATCTTTGGTAAAAATAAAGCAAATTGGTGGGTATTATTTAGTCTGTGTGAAAGTTATAGGGTCTACAAGCTATGGTGCCACTCACTGAAAATGTATCATTTTGATCACACATGAGACCCTAACAAGCCAGTAAAGTACAAATACCCCCAAATGACCCCTTTTTGGAAAGTAGACATTCCAAGGTAGTTAGTACAAGGCACATTTAGTTTTTTGTAGTTGTCATTTTTTACCACAATTCTTTGCAAAATGAAGATTTTTTTTATTTTTTTTCACTCCAAATTGTCATTATAACAGGTTATTTCTCTCACATGGCATGTACAGACCACAAATGACACCCCAAAATGTATTCTGCTACTCCTCCTGAGTATGGCGATACCACATGTGTGAGACTTTTACACAGCCTGGCCACATACAGAGTCCCAACATTGAAGTAGCAACTTCAGGCGTTCTAGGAGCATAAATTACACATCTAATCTCTCAACCACCTATTACACTTTTGAAGGCCCTGGAGCACCAGGACAATGGAAACGCCCACAAAATGACCCCATTTTGGAAAGCAAACACCCCAAAGTATAATCTATGAGGCATAATGAGTCTTTGGAACGGTTCATTTTTTTTCAGAAGTTTTTGGAAAATGTGGAAAAAAATGAAAACGCATTTTTTTTTACACAAAGTTGTCCATTTATAAGATATTTCCAACATATAGCATGTACATAGCAAAAATGACACCCCCCCCAATGTATTCTGCTACTCCTCCTGAGTATGGCGATACCACATGTGTGAGACTTTTACACAGCCTGGCCACATAGAGGCCCAACATCCAAGAAGCACCATCAGGTGTTCTAGGGACATAAATTACACATCCAATTTCCTTACAATCTATCACATTTTTGAAGGCCCTTGATATTTCTAACACAGCATGTACATACCAAGAATTACACCCTAAAATATATTCTGCTGGGTAAAGGGTAAACAAAAGATTACCTGTGATTTTAGTAGTGCAGTTGTCCACAGGAGGAGAGCCCTGATCCAGGCAGCAGGCAGGGACGTGGTCAGCGACAGTTAATGGAGTTGTCCAGGCAGCAGGCAGGAATATTGTCCATAGTCAGTACAGGCAGGGATTCTTTCCATATACAGTCCAGGGTCAGTGCAAGTAGAGACGTTGCCAGCAGTGCCAAAATATTGGTCCTGGTAGTAAGCAGGAACACGATCCAAGTAGCAGGCCAGGAAA
The DNA here is from genome assembly GCF_042186555.1 of Aquarana catesbeiana. Taxonomy (NCBI): domain Eukaryota; kingdom Metazoa; phylum Chordata; class Amphibia; order Anura; family Ranidae; genus Aquarana; species Aquarana catesbeiana. The sequence continues at coordinate 957,513,396 of NC_133324.1, forward strand.
GAATGGGGACAGGGGTAGAGTCTTCTCCCACCCAAATCTCTTTGAAGTCTCCAGACCCTAATCCGGTAATGAGAAAACTAAAAAATCATTTTTCTTCATCTGGAGCCCCTCACATATGTGAGACCCTGTGTTCCCACTAGCACAGCAGGGTAAAAGATCAATCCAAGAGGCAGGCAAAAAACGTGGTCAAACAGTCCAGGGTCAGTTCCAGAGCAGGCAGAGGTAGGTACAGTTTAGCGTTCAGCAGAAGCGTGGTCATATTACAGTCCAGGGTCAGTTCCAGAGCAGGCAGAGGTAGGTACAGTTTAGCATTCAGCAGAAGCGTGGTCATATAACAGTCCAGGGTCAGTTCCAGAGCAGGCAGAGGTAGGTACAGTTTTTAACGTTGGGCAGAAGCGTGGTCGTATAACAGGCCAGGGTCAGTTCCGGAGAAGGCAGAAGCATGGTTAGCGTTAAGCAGAAGCTTGGTCATATAACAGGCCAGGGTCGGTTCCGGAGAAGGCAGAGGTATGTACATTTCAGTGCAGTGGCATAAGGGGTGTGGAGGAAAATGACAGGAAATTAGAATTACGTTTACCATACTTCCCTAATAGTGTAGAGAAGTATGGTAATGGCGGAAACATCCAACTATACAGAGGCCTGGTTGGGAAGGACAATCGGGACAATAATACGTGGTGTCTCTTCTAATTCCTCCACTGGAGCACACCCGGCATTTCTTTTGACGTCTGCGGCCTGTTTCACGGGGGGGGGGGGGGTATTTTGTCAGGAAAGTGGCGCTCGTGGAGTCTCTGGTGGGCTTTCAGGGTACAAAAGGGCAGAAATAACTTCTTCTTGGTAGTGGAGATAGGATACGGGGTTCTCTGTGGATTTTTGGTAAATAACAAGTGTTATACATGGCCAAACTGAAAAAATAAATGGACACTTTTTTATACCAGTGGCGGGATTTTCTTGTGGGAAGGTAGGGTTCAATCATCTGATCGTTGAAGTCCACTCCCCCCCCATAAACAGATTATAATCGTAAATGCAAGCTGGTTTCTGGACTGGGCTGTTTCTTCTTGGGACTTCCACGTAGGTGTCGTTATGGATTGTCGTCAGCATGTGGACGTTTCGTCTGTCCCTCCACTTGACAGCCAATAACTCCTGGTTCCGCAAAGATGCTGTCTCCCCTCCTTGTAGCCTTTCATTGACAAGTTTTTGCGGGAAGCCCTTTCTATTGGCTCTTACTGTACCACATGCTGGGGTGTCTTTCCGGTGAAGATTGCGGAAGAGGGGCAAGCTGGTATAAAAATTATCCACATAAAGATGGTATCCCTTTCCAAGCAGTGGATAGACAAGATCCCAGACCACTCTTCCGCTGGTTCCAATGTACTCTGGGCATTCAGGGGGATGAAGTTGGGAGTCCTTCCCTTCGTACACCCGGAAGGCGTAGATGTACCCAGTGGCTCGGTCGCAAAGTTTGTACATTTTTACCCCATATCGGGCCCTTTTGCTAGGGATGAATTGTTTGATGCCGAGCCTGCCGGAGAATTTTACAAGGGACTCATCCACGGAAATATTCTGTTCGGGGGTGTATAACTGGGGAAATTTTTCAGAGAAATAATTTAGGAGTGGCCGAATTTTAAATAGTTTGTCAAAAACTGGGTCATTTCGGGGAGGGCACTGGGTGTTGTCATTATAGTGAAGGAACCGCATGATCATTAGGTATCTGGATCTTGGCATAAGGGATGAGAAGAGTGGCATGTGGTGGATGGGTTTGGTAAACCAATAGGAGTACAATTGTTTTTTTTTTTTGAGTCCCATAGTAAAAGTTAGGCCTAAGAAAATTTTGAATTTCTCTACGGTTAGTTCTCCCCACTCAAAGGGACGGGCGTAACTAGAGCCAGGGTTGCTTACTATGTGCTGCTGTGCGTAGAGGTTGCACTGGGCCACAATGGACGATAGTAAGTCTTCAGTGAAAACCAAATGGAAAAAATCAATCATGGCAAAATCGTCGGTGTTCACCTGGACACCTGGCTGGGCGGAGAAAGGGGGGATATTTGCTGCTCCGGAATTAGGGGGAAGCCACAGGAGGTTTTGAAGGGCATAGGGAAGGCTGGCATGGCCCCTATCCCTTTGGGGCTGAGATGACACCCTACTGGTGCCTGGCCTTTGCTGTGGTGGACGGCCCTGCTCTCGAGGTGGATGGCCCTGCTCTCGAGGTGGATGGCCCTGCGCTGCTGGTAGTAGGCTGCTGCTCCACGCCAGAACGCCTTCTTTTCATGGGCACACATTCCTCTTCAGATTCTGTATCAGAACCGCTGCTTATCACAGGTTCATAGGTCGAATCGGAATTGGACTGAGACCCAGAGAGCTCCCCGCTGCTCTCATCGGTCATGCTTAGACGCTGGTAGGCCTCCTCGGTAGTAAAATATTTTTTTGCCATACTGGTGGCTGATGAGGCTGCACTGCAGAGCACTATGGTGGAACTTCTGGGCACAGGTGGCACTGGTGGGCACAGGCAGCACTGGTGGGCACAGGCAGCACTGGTGGGCACAGGCAGCACTGGTGCTGGTGGACACAGACGGCACTGATGGGCACAGGTGGCACTGGTGTGCACTGTAGTGGCACTGGTATGGCTCTGGTGGCACTGATTAACACGCAGGCGGCACTGGTGGGCACAGGCGACACTGGTGGGCACTGGCGGGCACTGGCGGCACTGATGTGGCACTGCAAAGGCGCAGATGAGTACTGATGGGCACAGGTGGCACTGATGGGCACAGGTGGCACTGGTGTGCACTGTACTGGTGTGGCTCTGGTAGCACTGGTGTGGCACAGAGGTGGTACAGGTGACAGCACTGTTGAGGCACTGTTAAGGCACTATTGGGGCACTGCTGGGCACTGCTGAGCACTGCTGGGCACTGCTAGAATGTCACAACTCACAGTTAGGCACACGATCTGCTCTCCTCTCCTCTCACGCTGCATCGGTGTGAAGAGAGGAGAGCAATGAACTTGTCATGACCCTGTTTGAATTCTTTTGTTGATATTTGTGATTGCTCCGTCATTGGACGGAGCGATCATGAAGTAAAGGGCCGCTGTCATTGGCCCTTTACCGCGATCCATGTAGCGCCAGGTCCCGTGAACCCGACGAGCACGGATGTTCCCGTGTGCGCGCCCCAGCGGGCACGCGGGAACGATTCTCCGGGAGGACGTCCCTGGACGCCCTCCCAGAGTTAACAAACCGCCCTGTAGCCGTCATTTGGCTATAGGCCGGTTATTAAGTGGTTAAAAGACTTTTCTAAAAGATCATCAATTGTGGCTTCTAGCTCTGATAGATACTCTTTGTTCCTTTAATAACTACACAGTATCCATAAGTTTTTTTCAATTTTTTTGTGAACAGCTGTGTATCATTCTTGTTCTTTTGGTTCTGCTTTGTGGTGTGAGTTCTGTGACATCATATTCTGTGGATGGAATACACCACTCCGTTAATTCAGTGCCTGCAGTTGGTACAGTTTCTGTAAAAAAAAAAATAAAATACAAAAAGGGGATTGTCTCTGTAAGTGGGATGAAGCTTTTCCCACCCCCATTTATCTACGAAAGCAAAAATGGAGCATGAACTTTTTTTTTTTTTTAGTCCATACAAATGCATTTTTTAGAAAAGTCAATACGTTTTTCTCCATTTTGGATTTAATTTTTAGTTCAAATATACCAGATTGAAGGGTAAGTGCAGCGCAATAGATAAAATTCGAATAAATGATCAAAAGATGAATGGATAGATATCACAAATGTCCATCAGGACAAATCCATATTATATAAACTTCCAGTGACGTAAATCGGTCTTGTATAACATCTTCACCCAAATACTCAATTGCGCTTACCAGATTTAGTGGACCTCTGCAGAGCAGGGGTCAAACTTACATGTTTCCCCACGGGGATGATAGTAATTCCTGGTGATGTCTCTGGAGAATATCACTGAAGCCTAGAGATCCTGTTATCCAAGGGGAGTAGACCAGCCGTCCAGCAGTGAGATATCAGAGATATAAGCCGCCAGGTAAATGAAGATGTGGGGAAGACAGCTCCAAAGTGTCAATGAAAAAAAAATAGAGTATACCATCTAAGAGTAATCCGTGTGTTTATTAAAGAAAAGTTCACTGACAAGCAATAAAAAGCAAGCGCTCGTAGGCGCAATGTTAAAATTGGTCGGACTACGACACCGTGTAGTCCCGACAAACAGTGTGGCAGCGGGTGATGTCCGTAACAAAGCTACTCCCCCCGTACACGGCATTACGTCCTGATTGGACTTCGTCAGCGAGGGGTGGAGCCTGACAGTCACCCAGCGGCTTTTGAAGGGAACAGACGGTGTCCGAGTGGGCTGCGGCACAAACTGAAGTCAGAGGAACTTCCCTAGCAACCGGACCCTACGAACAACCTCTCCAGTAAACAATTAAAATACAGCCATATACAGTGTATAAGTAAGAGGTGGCGGAAACGGAAGTCAATTAAGATCTCCATGTTACATTGCACGGGGACACCTCTAAAAAAGCGTTATACGGCAATGGGTAAAAATAAAATATATAAAATATAAATTAGGGCAATAAATATCCCAATTAGGGTAGATGCCTAAGTTCAAACAGAAAAAAAGAAAAGGAAAAATAATAATAATAAAAACAATAACGGAAAAGTTCTCCCGCTGCCTTGTCTGTGAAATTTAAAAATCATACAAAAAACCAAAGATACCCAAGTATACAACTCTAAATGCAACCAATATACAACTACTTATTGGATATAAAACAGTTAAGGTCAAATTCCACATTTAACCCCTTAGGAACCATGACCTGAGTCTCATAAATCCACATGGATTCACGCTGGCTCAGCTGCCTGATAAAATTGCCCCCCCTCCAGTGTGGATTCACTCTTTCTACACCCCAAAATTTTAAACATCTGGGGTTTCGGTTGTGGAAAATCCTAAAATGTTCGGAAACGTGTGTAATTAATCCTCTTTTAATATTGTTTACATGTTCGGCTATGTGGACTCCCATAGGCCTGGAAGTCCTACCTATATATTGGAGTCCGCAGTCACATTCCAACATGTAAACAACCCCTAACGTATTACACGTTATAAAGTGTTTAATCTGATAATATTTATTGGTAACTGACGCTGTGAAATCTTTCCTTCTTTTAAGATTGTGTCTAGATTGTTTGCAAGCCGGACATCTCCCACAGGCATAGAAGCCTGACAGAAAATTGAAAATCCGATTATCCTTTTTGATCACAGGAGGATCTACCATGCTGGGTGCTAAAATGTCCCTTAACGTAGGGGGTTTTCTATAAACAAGTTTTGGACGGGGGGGGGGGGGGGGCAACACAATACCCAAAACACTATCTTTTTTAAGAATATCCCAGTGTTTCAAGACTATTCTCAAATTTTATATGTTGGATGTTGTAATCGAGGATGATTTTATATTCAAAATCACCCTTAGGCTTCTGGTTGTTTTCTGAAATAGCGACTAGAGAGGCACGCTCAAAGCTGCCAACAGTGGCTTTATCACTCATTATGTGCTCCTTATCATAACCCTTTTGTAAAAAGCAGTTAGCCAGTACTTCAGCTTGGGAAAAATAGTCCGAATCAAGGGCACAGTTCCTCCTTAACTGGATAAACTGTCCCTTGGGGACATTGTGTAGCCAAGAGTGATGATGGCCGCTATCTAACGGTATGAAACCGTTCCTATCAGTCAGCTTAAAATAATTTTTAGACATGTACCTGTCACCTTGTTTAAAAATTTCCAAATCAAGGAAGGCTACACGTGTGGTGTCAGCATTCCAAGATAAATGGATTCCTTTACTGTTGCCATTAAGTTTGGACATGAAAAGCTGAAGGCTAATCATGTCACCCTCCCATATCATAATCTGATCATCTATATATCTTTGGTGATGATCTGATTATGATATGGGAAGATTCTTTGGAGGCATTTCAGCTTTTCAAGGCAGGTGGACATATTTTAAAATGTCCAAAGCAGAACACCTCTGAGAGGCATCGAGGGCCAACAGGTCCCAGAACATCTGCCTGGCTTTAATGGAGAATTGTCACCACTTTCCAGCTGCCAAGGTCAAATACTTCTTCATTTGCCACCAAGCAAATTCCCGATACATGTGGCCGTGATCCCCTGCTCCTTTCCAGGGGAAGGACCCGGTCATAGCTGTGTATACCATGACACCAACGGCCCAGACGTCATTGCTCGGGTGCAGCAGCAATTGTTCTTTGTTGTAGGCTGCACAGTTCCGCAGCTGTGTACACTATATAAAGCAGGACATAAAGTGTGCGATAGATAAAAAGTAAGAATATCTGCGCTGTGTGTCGACAATAGTGGAAAGAAAAAATAATCCCGGCAGCTGACACATAAGTAGTATAGCCAACTTATAACACAGATCACGGAAAAAGTGTAGTGCTCAGAGATAAAATGTCAAATTGTTAAAAATACAGATGGATAACAGTCATAGTATAAATATTGTTTGATAAAAGAAAATAGTCCATAGAGGATGTTATATTCAGCAGACCAAAAAACAATCTGTAGTGGAGGCCACCATCCCAGTGATCAAGATGTAAAACAATCGTATCTAGACAGATGATCCATCACCAACAGTAAAATTGCACACTCACCACACTTATGGGCTGCCTTTACAGCAGTTTAGAGAGCTTCAAACACATGGAAACATCTCTTCAAACACATGGAAACATCTCTGTAAGTATCGCAGTGAATCAACGCCAGCAATACAAGACCGGATCCAACTGGGAATAAAAAATCCTGATACATGTGGTCATGGCCCCCTGCTTCTTTCCAGGGGAAGGACCCGTTCATAGCTGTGAGTACCATGACACCAAAGATGCAGTATTGATAAGAGCTATCTTATTTATTAAGGAAGTTCCCAAAACATGGACCATTGGGGGTACGTGAGGACTGAGGTTGAGAACCATTGATCTGGAAGACATAAGACAGCACTTGATGAGGCTCCAGAATGGACACCATACACTCAGTTATGCCACACGTATTACCATATTCCTGGAAAGATTCTCTTGAGGCATTTCTGCTTTCCATGATAGGTGGACATATTTTAAAATACCCAAAGCAGAACACCTCTCAGGCATTGAGGGCCAACATGTCATAGAACATCTGCCTGGTTTCAATGGAGAATTGTCACCACTTTCCTGGTACTAGGGTCAGATTCTTCTTCATTTGCTACCAAGAAAAATCCTGATACATGTGGTCATGACCCTCTGCTTCTTTCCAGGGGAAGGACCCGGTCATAGCTGTGAGTACCATGACACCAAAGGTACAGACATCAATGCTCGGGTGCAGCAGCAACTGTTCCTCTTGTAGACTGCAGAGTTCCGGAGCTGTGTATGGCATAAACCAGGACATAAAGGGTGCTTGCGTTTCCCGGAGCATCATCAGTCCAAAATCTGCCACTTTCACTTTATTACATTCAAGGTCCATCGAAAGAATATTGTCCAACTTGATGTCCCGATGGACCATTCCTCTGCTGTGCATAAAGTCCAAAGCACTAGCTATCTGTGGCACACAACACTTCACTATATCTTCATTTAAAGCACTCTGTAGGAAGAAAAAAGACAACATTTGTTACTAGACAAAAATATGGCAAAATGTTACCCAACATATGAAACTCATCTTATCTCTTGTACTCGGAGTCAATCTGTGGATAGTATAGGAAAGAACAAAGAGAAACAGATAACATTGACCTGAGGTGTGCTGGGGTCACATGGTCAGTATGCCTAAAAGGGGGCATACCAAAGTATGAAAAGAAATGAAAAAGGGGATGGGTGGGTGGGACACGAGAGCCTATGACCACAAGGGGAGGAGGCCAAGGAGGGTAGGCTTTATGCGGCCTGACTCCACCTACAAAAACAGGCTGACCTGCGGTCAGCCTTACACTTGTACTCGGAGTCAATCTGTGGATAGTATAGAAAAGAACAAAGAGAAACAGAGAACATTGACCTGAGGTGTGCCGGGGTCACGTGGTCAGTATGCCTAAAAGGGGGCAAAAGATAACACAGTAGGATGAAAGCTTAACTAACAAAAGATTTATTACACACTAAGGACCCTTTCACACGGGACGGATCCGTGTTGATCCGCCCCGTGTTTATCCGCTGCTCAGCGGGGATCGCTCCGCTTTCCCCAGCTGAGCAGGCAGATGACAGGGCGGGACCCGCACACTGTGCAGGGACCACCCTGTCAGATCTCCGCTCTCCCCTATGGGGGATCGGAGGAACACGGACCGTCTGTCCGTGTTCCTCCGATCCGCTCTGCAGACGGATAGAAAAATAGGATTTTCTTCCGTCCGCAGAATCGGACGAGAGCGGAGGCGGACGACATCGGGTGTTAGCGGATGTACATCCGCTGACACCCGCTATCCCATAGGGATGCATGTATGTCCGTATTTCATCCGAAAATGGATGGATGAAATACGGACATATGGTCCGCATGTGTGAAAGGGGCCTAAATTACATTCAATCAGCCAAATTGACAAACGCTTGAGACATCTACAAAAGTCGATCTGGAATATACCTTGAGAAACATGCTGACCACCACCTGCCTAATTTTTTTTATAATATGAGCAGGGACCCCTTGGCGTGAAGCCGCTCCTATCCTGAATGAATGGCCAGGGTAGGCTTTAGGGTCCAGACCCAAATGGGCCAAAAGGGTGCCTAGTACGAATTGAGCTGCGGAGAGGGGAGCACAAGGGAAAGGCAACAGAGGACCATCCCTGGGCTTATCGGACGCAGCACTGATGAGCTGGTCTAAAAACCGAAACCGGGCACCATGCCTTCCCAGTCTCGAAGAACCTAATGTCCGTGCCGCCTCCTGTTTGCTGCGCCTTGCACGCATGTAGATGCAAACAGAAATAGCCGGGTTGCGTAACCAGCTGATTGGCCAAAGTACGAGAGACCCTGTGCCAGAATGCGTGAATTCCCCTGGCCTCAAGAAACCGTAAAAGACCAGATATATCGCTGCCTTGAGCACCAAGCTGGGTAACAACCCAAAAAGAGATCTCGTGAGTATGTCAAATATGTCCCGAAAAATATGACCCGTGATAGGAAGTCTGCTGAGCATGGCAGTAGGGCTACTCTTCTGGATCCCTTTGAGGATGGCCCTAATAGGGTGAGCAGAAAAAATAGAGGGCCTATTGGGGTCTTCCAAAAAACATGAAATGCTGAATCCCTGCCAGATATGTCCTGATGGTGCTATGGGTCAGTTTGAGTTGAGAGTGGCAAAAAGCGGTAAAAGCTAGTAGGTACTGGATGTTATAACTGTCAAGACTAGGAAATCTTGCCCGGAAGGCCTGGAAAACCTTCCAAGCTGTGACATAAGCCTTCCTGGTATTCAACGATAAAGACTTATCGATCAAAGCTGCTACGTCAGCCCAATGGGAATCTAATCCATCATTAATTGCTGGAACCATGGAGAAGGCACAGGCGTCTGCGTCTGGGACCTGCTGGAAAAACAGTGGGAAGTTAAACCAGGACAGAGCATCGGCCACTGCCACTACATTATCTACACCATTGATGAACCTACAATGTATGTGAAAGTTGAAATGGAAGACAACCAAACGAGCCTATGCACAAAACCCATGAGGTCGCTTGATTATCTGTAGAAAAAAACACCGTCTGCCCTGCCCATAGATGCCCCCACACCTGAGCAGCTGCCACTATGGGATAAACTTCGAACAACGCCGATGTCTCAGTGAACCGAGAAATTGCCAAAACCTCATTTGACCAAGACCCTACCAGCAAGTGTGAGCCAAAAATGGCCGCATAGCCTTTGGTGGCCGCTGAGTCTGTGGAAATTTGAGGGGAAGATCTAGACTCTGCCAGGATAAACATACTGACCCATTCCAATGCTGGAGGAACTCATCCCGCATCTGAAGGTCAGAAAGAGCGGAAGGATCCAGGAAAACCTGACAATCAGAGTTGGGGGCTGAAGGCAACAATAATAACAACCTCAAAATGAAAGCCCTCCCCTGGGGCATGATCCTCATTGCAAAATTTAACATGCCCAGTAGTGACTGTAATTCAACCCTGGTACAGACTCGGGAGACCGTAAAAGCATGAATGCGATCTCTGATCCTCACGAGCTTGTCTGTAGGAAGACTGGCCTGCATAGACTGAGTATCAAGCATGATACCCAGGAACGTGAGTCTGGTAACTATCCCCTCCATTTTTTTTGACTGCTAGCGGGATGTTGAGCGCCGAAAAAACTGAAGTGAGCTTCTGCAGGTCGGAGGGGACCTGATCACAACCTTCAATGAGGAGAAAATCATCTAAATAATGAATCACCTTATGACAAGCTAAGAGTCTGAGCAAAAGAGTTGAACAGCCAAGGGCTACTTTTGGACCCAAACGTAAGCTTGGTGGCAAAATAGTAAAAACCCTTCCATCTGATACCATGCCACTGCCAGAGAGACGGTAGAATTGGCAGAAGCTTAAAAGCGTCCCCAATGTCTGCTTTGGACAACCTAGCGCCTATCCAAACCCAGAAAGGTGGCATAGTAAATGGCCCGATGACAAACCCCTTTTCAAGTTCCGACTGCAGTAACAAATCCATCGCTTCCATATCTACGGAAGATGACCCGAGGTTCTGACACTCAAAACTATCTGACGGCAAGGAGACAAACCCCGTGTGGAACCCCTCTGTAAAACCCTTTACCAAAAAAACGCTCAAAGAAGGTGGCGGATGGGCGGCTAAACCCTCCTGCAATAAAGGCATGTTGATGCGGCTTAGTCATGGGGTTTTGTTTTGCCTAAGCGAACAGGCCGACTTGGGGTGAGCCTTGAAACGCCTGGTATAGATGTGCAACAAACGTCATTGACTGTAATTGCATACCTCAAGGTTGTAATTGTTGCAAACCTGGGATTTCCCAAGAAAGTGAATAGGACGGCCTAACTTGTCCAAGGGTGCCAGATGGCCTGAGGATGGGAAAGAAACACCTGACCCTTTGGACGTACTAGGTAATGCAGGAACCTCTGAATTGGGGCGCCAGTACACCGTGTGCGTAGACGACTGACAAGTCACGCACACCGAATGAATAAAAATGAATATATACTGGCTTTATGTGCTGGTATTCAGTATATGCACCATCTGCAAGGTGCAGTACCTTATAATTTGTATACTAGTGTTCAATGTGTTGCACCCTTTGCTGGATGCAACAAATTGGGAAAGAAGCCTTTGAGAGGATAATTGATAATCTCGCTCAATGGAATAAGCCAGGGTGATGGAAACCAAGAGATAAGAGAATATAGCACCTATGTTAGAAATATGCTACTGTGTTACACCCGCTGCACAGTACGTCTCTGAACCAGTGTTGTGTTGGTGTTGTACCCTCAGCCAGTCTGGGGTACGCTGTGATAATAAAACATTGTTTCAATAATGCTGTTAACAAAAAATTTCTGTAAGTGTGTTGCACCCTCAAATAAAAATATGGTGCTGAAGTGAGTTAAATAAGTACTAGTGCAATAATAGAATACCGTATATACTCGAGTATAAGCCGACCCGAATATAAGCCGAGGCACCTAATTTTACCACAAAAAAACGGGGAAAACTTATTGACTCGAGTATAAGCCTAGGGTGAGAAATGTGCAGCTACTGTAAGTGGAAAAGAGGGTCAACAATGCCCATTTGCAGCCTCACTGTGCCCATTTGCAGCCATCGGTCCCCTGAACTTCAAACTCGGTAGTTAAGGGTTCCTAGATGCCCCCTAGCTGCAGCCAACATTTGGCGTCTCTGGACCCAAAGGGTCCCGAAATGACATTGCTGCAGATGGACACAGTTGACCGAATTTGAGGCCCCGTATCTCTGGGCCACTTGGTGCTAGGAACCCCAAATTTGGTGTGCAAACCCAGTGGAACTAGCACTACAACATATCCAAGCTGGGGTTCCTAGCACCAAGTTGCCCCAGATACAGGGCCCCAAAGTCGGTTCGGAAAATGTGTGCAGCAGAGAATGACATTTTCTGAACCAACTTTGGGGCCCCGTATCTCGGGGCCACTTGGTGCTAGGAACCCCAGCTTGGATATGTTGTAGTGCTAGTTCCACTGGGTTTGCACACAATTTGGAGTTCCTAGCATCAAGTGGCCCGGAGATACAGGGCCCCAAAGTCGGTTCAGAAAATGTCATTCTCTGCTGCAGAAAAGTGCTTGACTCGAGTATAAGCCGAGGGGGGCATTTTCAGAACAAAAAAAGTGTTGAAAAACTCGGCTTATACTTGAGTATATACGGTATATAAATTTAAAGATTGTTGCATGATGTGTTATGCCCTCTGGCAGGTGCATTCACAAAATTGATATTTACAACTGGGTTTGTCCAACAATCTGAGAAAAATGTTTGACTCAGAGGGGTTAGATGCCTGTGATGTGATGGCTATATTTGACTTAATGATATAAATACCATTGATATGGTGAATATACAAATAAAATGTGACAGAATAAAAAAATATAAAAAACAAAAAACAAACAAAGTGACTTGTGCTCAAAAAGTGTCCAGTGCTTGCTGAAAACTAAAGAAACAAAAAAACGCACTTAAACTATTGCATGTGGTTGTGATGTTAAAAAAAAAAAATTTAAGTCCTTAGAGTGCATAAAAGTCCAAAAGAAAGTGAATTCAAATCTTCAATGATCAGTTAATGTTCATAGATGCTCAGATGAATCAATTAGAACAGCAAATAGTAAGTAGAATGCTTACCAGATGGCAAGCCAAATGAAACAAGTGGCTTAAACCCAGCCTGGGCCTTTAAGAAACCAGTCCCGGTGAATTTGAGCAAAACTTCCACTCGTGAAGGATAAACGTGGATTCATGCGAATTCATCCCAAAAAAATTGGATATAAAACATAGCGTAATATTGTCAACAAATAAAGAAAAAAAAGGAGAACCCTCACACAGTGATAAATCATATAAGATCATAAAAAACACCCAGTGCCCATAGACACACACAGGGTCTCTGTGCAAGTGACATAAAATCATGCAAATAATGAGAAAAAACCCAATGATGAGTATACACCAAAACCTTGCAGAGTTTCTGCTTACCAGATATTAATAAAAATGCGTGAATAAACATCAACCACCGAATGATTAAATGGTGAAGGGATATCAAACGTGCCGCAAAACACACCAATTTCCTGCTTACCAGATGGAAACCTTTGAATAGAAACACTAACACAGTTTGGGAAAACGGCCTCCTTGCACCGGACAATGTAAACCAATCACGCCCGTCATATCCAAAGCTCCACGGTACCCATATTGTAAAGATATGGCAAGATAGTGTGATACCTTTTTACTGCTTTATTCAAAGAAGAAATACACTTACAATAAAAAAGAAGATAACAGCGATGCCGGCCGGCAAACAAACGAACTCCCGTCCTCAATGGGGCGACGTGGTGACGTCAGCACGTACCTCCCAGACGCGTTTCGTCATAGGGTGACGTTTTCAATGGGGAACGGGCAGCGTGCTGAACCACCATCTAATATACATGTACCAAGCCTCGCATTGAGTTCTATTAAGAGAATGCCGAGGCGCCATCTTAAATAAGGGCACAGCCAGTAATTCTATTAACCTTAAAGAAGAACGGTCTGTGAACCCATAAAGATGGCCTATATTAAACAGGGCCCAAAAAAACATACCTCCCAATTGGATGACCTACTAATTATTAAAATATATATCATTTAAGCCAAAATTTTAATGCAATGGCCCATAAATTAATTTTATTTTAATTTTAACACCAATCAAAAAAATATTATTCTAAATTAAAAAATAAGATTTTAAATAGAAAAATAAAATATAAAATTGAAACGAAATAAAATTCAAATTCAAACCTAGGTGCCAACAGAGGAAATTTAGAACGCCATCTTGGCCATGGGTATAACCAAATATTCTAGCACAAACGGCCAAAAATATTTATAGATAAAATAAAATTAAAAATTCATTAACCCCTTGTGAGATATAAAGTTAAAAAACTTTATAAATAAAAAAAAATGTTTTATAAAAGGAACATTAATTAACTATGACAGTTGAATAGACAATTAGTTAATTAAGGCAATTGGATTCGATAGCGCAAAATAAATAATGCACCGAACCCAAGAATGGCCCAAAAAAATATGTACTAAAATAATATATCAAACCCCTTCCATAAAGAATCTCTATATACTATTCATGTAAATGATTTTCAAAAAATCATTCAATAAATATAAAATTTTAAATCTATATTAAATATTTTTTACGTATACCCATGGCAACCTCTGTTGGGACCCAAGGCTGCACAGAATTTCAAGAATTATCAATAAAAGCGTTGACATCCACCTCAATATTTAGCCCATGAGGCGTATAAGTCCTAACCCTATGTATCCAGGACATCTCTAATTTGGAGATCTCTCGCACCATGGAGCTCCCGCGCCAATGTGGTTTGTATCTGTCAATCCCCAAAAACAGGGTATTGGAGGGGTCTCTGTTGTGCACTAACCTATAATGCTTGGAGACTGAATGATTCCTGAACCCTGTTAGAATGTTAGTAATGTGCTCGTTTAGTCTAACTGAGAGGGGGCGTTTGGTCCGCCCAATGTATTGCAAGCCGCATGGGCATTGCAACAAATAAACCACTCCAAAGGTGGAACAAGTAACAAATGGGGCAATAGTATGGGTCTGACCTGTGCTAGTAGAGATAAAGGACTGGGTTCTCCTGTCATGGCAACTATTAAAGGAACAAACCCGACATTTACGCCATTTGTAAAAAACAGTTAACTGATCAAAAAAAGTGGTCTTACTCGCTGGGGGTCTAATACATTAGGGGCCAATCTATTTCTGAAAGACTGGGCCCCTCTAAAGACTATTTTGGGTTTGGATGGTAAAACTCTATTTAAAACTCTATCATTGGTAACAATATGCCAATATTTGGAAATTAACTGTTTCACCTTCCTATGCTGGAGAGAATAAGTGGTGACAAAAGGTACCCCAAACTCTTGACCTAAATTGTCAGTCTGAGAATTATCACGCAGCAGTAGTCCCCTGTCCATCTCTTGTACTTCTTTAAACACAGATGACAAAGTCTCCATGGCATATCCTTTTTCCAGGAACCTACCAGCGAGAACTTTGCCCTGCGTTATAAACTTTTGAGAATTCCTACGCAATCTCATATACTGACTTTTAGGTATTGAATTAAGCCAGGGCCTATAATGGCAGCTGTCTAATGAGATGTAGGAATTGCGATCGGTATGCTTAAAGAAGGTGGATGTGGACATAACACCGCCTTCAATGGTCAAAGTGAGGTCTAGAAAATGAATCTGGGTTTGACTCATCTCAAAATTAAGATGGATACCCCGATCATTTTCATTAAGGGAGGACATAAACTGTTGAAGCTCATGGCCATCACCTTCCCATAGGAGGATGTCATCTATATATCTGGCCCACAGGATAAGATGGGAACTCCTGTGGGCATAGATGACATCCTCCTCCCACTTGGCCATAAAAAGATTGGCCAAGCTGGGGGCATATTTAGCCCCCATAGCCACGCCTCGACTTTTGCGATAGAATTTATTAGAAAACCAAAAGTAGTTATGGGAGGCAGCGTATTCAAGAAGCTCCATGATAAAAAATCTGGCGCACAGGGAGTCCTGAATCCCTCATCAAGGCGCCCTCAACAGCTTCCAAACCAAGGTGATGTGGAATTATAGTATATAAGGAGGTGACATCAGCGGTCACCATCCATAGGCCTGGTCTGATATCAATACCTGAAAGAAGGTTCAATACATGCCGTGTATCTTTTATATAAGAGGGCATCTTTTGAACTAAGGGTTGCAAATAAAAATCAATATATCTGCCCACCCGGGAGGTGATGGAATCAATCCCACTCACAATGGGGCGTCCCGGGGGGCAGATAGGGTCTTTATGAACCTTGGGCAAATAATAGATGGTTGGTGTCCTGGGAGCCCTAGGGACTAAAAATAAACTTTCTTTATCTACTCCACTTATAACCGCAGCATACCCACTTATTTTCAGCGCAGTTTTTTTCTTTTTACTTGCTGAAAAATAATTTCTCAAAAACGTCTTATTTGGGTGACGGCTGGTGTTGGTGATTCTTATCTGTGCTCCTATTGTAAATGCACTCACCAAATGGCCTCACCCCCCCAGGGGTACTGCGCAAGTCACAGTATATGCCACTGTGTAGCAATCTTTAAAACCCTTGGTCTGTGCTTTAATGGTGCTGTGTTGGCGGTGTTTCACTCATTCGCCATATGGAGAAGAGAAGGGATGCCCATAGTGTAAATCCGTATTTAAAATAATTTTATTACATTAAAAATAGGAGATATACTTACATTTGATACACATTTTTAAAGCATGAAAACAAAGCAGGTGGATGCTGTCAGAAGCCTAATCTCAGCTGACCGGAAGTGACGCAAGGACGTTAAGAACTCCACCCTATGCGTTTTCCTGTCCCCCCCCTGTCAGAATCCTAATCTCAGCTGACCGGAAGTGACGCAAGGACGTTAAGAACTCCGCCCTATGCGTTTCGTCATTCAGACGTCAACAAGAGCGTCCATCTTTCTACACCTCCCGTCTTAATATAGTATGCAGTGTTTCTAATGCACCTACGCATAGAAATAGCGGCGGCCGTTTTTGTTGGGATATTGAAGACCAAAGTCTGTATTAATATGACAAGCATATTGTCCAATAAAAATAAGAATATTGCCCAATAAAAGAATCTGTATAAAAAAACACTATTCCAGCAAATCCCAATGAATGTCTTGCCTCCGGTGTACGTAAAACAATGTTTTTTTATTGTGGCTAATCGGAAATAAACCTGTATATGCTAGTTCTGATCCGTGTCACTACGGTATATTCAGATTGGGGGCACCGCATACTATCATCCAAAAAATATAGAAGCATAAATTTTGCAATTAAGAGACCAATTAATATAATTTATAGAATCAAGAGAATATAGGGAAAAGAAAACAATCTGCAAGAAAATGTCAAAAAGTACAACAGAAAAAACTAAAGAGATTCAGAAGAGATGTGCTGGACTATAAAAACCAGCAAGTCTATAAATGGCAAACAAATGACAATTATATTGAAGAAAATCAAAATATCTCAATGATAGAGGAATCAAGGGAGAATTCAATAGAAAGAGAAACAGTAACATGGCAAGAAGTAAGACCAGCACAAAATAGAACTTATAGAAGAAACACACAGGAAGAAACTTCAACACCCATCAATAGAAGGGAAGAAAGAAGTCCTAACCGTAGAAATTACAGACAGCATGAGCAAAATGAGAACAGAACACAAATGCTGGACCAAGTACACCAAGAATACCGAGACACCAAAATAGATATTCTCCACTCAGATATGAATATCAAGAAACCCCCTATAGGGAGCCACACTAGGAGGGATTTTTTCCCAGGGACCACAGAGGGAGACCAACAGCATTGAGGGGAGGAAACGGACCATACAGACCACAAAGAGGGTGCAAACCTTTCCGATACCCAGCCAGGAATCAAAGGCAGGGGGATCCTCGACAATACGGAGAACAACACGGATGGAATCCAAGAGAGACCAGACATACAGTAACAAGAATAAACAATGGGGAACAAGAAGAAACTCAATGGGAGGAGAGGAGAGATCAAACCTACAAACCCCAGAAGACAAGAGTATTAGGAGGGGGCATTTTTAATTTAAGTGAAGCTGTTTAATGAAGAGGAACTTAAAGTGTTTGATCTGGGTTTCAAGTATGCGCCAAAGACCTGGACAAATTCGAGGCCTATATAGATTTTCAGAAATTCGTAAGAAAAATGAATTTAAATTTTTTGCATCAAAGGAAACAAGTCAAAATGTAAAGGTAATCTCCCATTTCAAGCACTCTAATTTGAGGAATAATTACATTTTCAACCCAAAAATGCAACATAATAAAAGTTTTAGCCCTTCTCCAGCAATGTAAGGTCTATGTCCCCCCTTGTTGCACAGTGTCACCACAGAAACATTACCTGCTACTTATTCATTTAGATTTGCTCCACTAATTTAGAAACACAACACATTCTGTAAAATAATTCCTTTACACAAATTAAGCTGCAAAATTTACCTGAACCCCAAAGTTCGGCCAGGATAATCTTTCCAATACAATTCTGTCCCAAGCTCTTTAATGGGGTCAAAGTGGTCAGTCACCTCCATCGTCCTCAGGTTTTCAGAGGTTTCAGAGATGAACTTAAGATGGGTTCTTTGCAGTGTTCTTGGTCACCTCCTGCATGGTAGAAGCCATTATGGAATCACAACATCAGAAAATACAAATTTTGTTTCATTTGACACTAATCGTTAATAAAGACCCCATCTTTCCGAGCTTGCGCACAGAAGCATGCCGCGCCCACATATGTAAATGGTGTTCAAACCACACATGTGAGTTATTGCCGTGATCTTTGGAGCGAGAGCAACAATTCTAGCCCTAGACCTCCTCTGTAAGTCATGAAATTTTTAAACATTGCCTATGGATATTTTTAAGTACCAAAGTTTGTCACCATTCCATGAGCTGGCACAATTTTGAAGCATGACATGTTGGGTATCAATTCACTCAGAGTAACATTATATTTTACATTATAGAGAAAAAATTTGGTTAACTTTATTGTGTTCTTATTTTTTTTTTATTCCAAAAAATGTATTTCCCCAAAAAATTGTGTTTTAAGACCTGCGCAAATACGGTGTGACAAAGTATTGCAATTATCACCTTTCTATTCTCCAGGGTCTCTATATTATATTAATATATATATATATATATATATATATATATATATATATATATATATATATAAAACTATTACTTTACTTATGTCCTGGCCAAAATAAACAAACCACGAAACTGCTCAAATTACAAATATTTGCATTGTGTAATGATAGGTTAATGTGTTAACATATTTTTCAAATATATAGTTTTATATACACCAATATCCCTTTGGATGGAAGGTGACACATAGGACATTGTAAAATATTAGTATTGCTGTTAAAACCGTGAAGAAGCACAAGAGCACCACCCAATGCACAGGAGGAGTAATGACAGAATAGTAATAGTTACTACACTAGGCAGCTGGGGACTTGCTGATCTCAGGCTCCATAACATAACATTATTATTCCATCAATGTATCCAAGGATTCCTCACTCCATACTGCAACAACGTAATTAAGATCTTTTATTTCAATCATTATGTCAACAATATACTTACTATACATGCCTGCTACAGAACTGCAAAACACATTTTTTTACATGTAACAATAAATAGTAAAAGAAAACCTAAAAAAAAAAAAAAAAAAAAAAAAAAAAACATACGTGTGTGTAGATATATCTAGCAGTTATGGAGTTACAGAAAAAAAGTCAGCAGTCTTCTAAAATGTCTTACCTTCACGTAGGTCATAAAGCTTGTAAGAGTCCCCGAGTACATCCAACATATCCGTCTTCTACTCAATAGGTGACCAAAAAGGGTGTTAAATGATTTCCAGCTCCCCCAAAATTGAGGGAGATTATCTTTTGATCTAGAAGACATAAGGCAGCAGTTGATGAGGCTCTACAATGGACACCATGCACTCAGTTATTGGAGAACTTAAAAGAATGTTGATCAATATTTTGGAAATTTCCTGCAGCTAAGAGATTGTGTTGATTCTTAGATCTTGACTGTCACACTCTTATTTCAGTTTAGAAGTATAGAAACTTTAGCCATCTGCTCTCACTTTCTTGATGTTTAACTCTTAATTAGAATTAAATCTGCAGAGGGTCCCTGGAGCATTGAGAATAATGTGTAAATATCATGCCTGTACATTGTAGTAAACTGGCTTTCTATAGTTGCCCTCCTCCAGCAATGTAAGATCTATGTCCCCCCCTTGTTGCACAGTGTCACCAAAGAAACATTACCTGCTACTTATTCATTTAGATTTTCTCCACTAATTTAGAAACACAACACATTCTGTAAAATAAGTCCCAGTATGCAAGTGTAGGCGCAATGAACTGAAAAAAGCAGTAGAAAAAACCCCAACCCACAAACTAATATATGAATGAACAGAGAAACCAAATGTATCTCTAGCAAAAAAAAACATTTAAAACTTTGGGAATATAAAAACATATAAAAATAGGTACATAAAAAATGCCACAATGGTGGATATATATATTAATATCAAAGTCATATGTGTGCAGGAAAGGAGTCCAAAGGTCCAGAAACCAGGACAATAAGTCCACATGTAGGGCTGCCTTCACCGGGAACTGAAACCAAATTCCAAAATCCTGAGGAAAAGCAAAAAAGAGAGGCACCTCTAGGTGTAGACTTAAACCAATTTATTCATAAAAACTAGTATCAATCACACTCACATTTGAGAAGTCATCAGAGGGCATGTGAATGTGAAATATCCGTCATAGGAAGTGTCATCCATCATAGGAAGTATCATCAGGTCAGTCATAAAGCTCCTGTCAGCTGGCTAGACGCTCTGCCTGCGTGTGGAGAGACACCGCTGTGATGTTATGCCGGCCGCGGTGGTAACAGGAACCAGAACGAGGCTCGGAGCGCAGGTGGATAGCCGGCGAGGAGAGATGACGTCACTGGCAAGCGACGCGTTTACTGGGCGTAGGGGCTGCGATGACGTGACAGCCACGCCCCTTCATCAGGCTGTGGATGGATGGGACTGGAGGCCATAAGAATAAAATGTAAGGGGATGAGCTAAGACGAAAAGTACTGTGGTTGGTCCGGACGAAATAGGGTGACGAACAAACTGGGGGAGTGGCCACAGCAATAGTGTCAGGGGAAGTGTTACCAGAAGTGTCAGCAAAGAAGTATAGAATAATAAACGATGGTCAATAGCACAAGTGAAACGAAGGATGATATAAATGTAAATATACGAATCAAGAGAAAAATGGAAAATGATAATTAGTTATACTTTATAATGGAATAAATTCCTAAACATGTAATTTATAGACAATAAATAATTACTGATGAGTGTAGGGGAGGGACAAAGAATGTATTACATGTGTCTCTACCACACGCAAACAGGCCCCATGCAAGCATGATCGTACAAAAGGATCTGTGTGAATATGTGTGCATGTATATATACATATACACATATAAACGAAAATACAGGCAATGCAAATGTAATATTTAAAGTATTAATGAAATAGCCTAAATTATAAATGGTGATAAAAGATGGTAATAAAATTACTACTGGTAATTAGAAAAACTTATAGATTAAAAGTACTAATGGTTAAAAACAATAAAGGAATGGGGAGGGGAAAAAATGGGCAGAGGTGGTCTTAACTATACAAGCAACCATTAGAAGAAAGAAATAGAAAAAAATATCATATGAATCATGTAAATCAATCAATATGGGGCTGAAGAAGATTATTACAAAATGGTGGAGATCTCAATACTCTCATTAATTCCTCCGGGCGACAGGGCGTCCAGGGTATATATCCAAAAAGTTTCGTGAGCGCAAAGCTTCTTGAACCTTTCAGCAGGAGGAAGGGACTTTGGGATCTGTTCGATCACCCACACCTTAAGGCCTACCGTGGAGCTCTGGTGGGCCACAGCAAAGTGTCTCGGGAAACGGTGAGGATCAGTGCCGCCCTCAATAAACCTTCTATGCTCGCCAAACCTCTGTCTGAGAGCCCTGATAGTCCGGCCTACATAAATCGACCCGCAAGGGCAACCAAGGCCATAGACAACCAAGTCTGACGAGCAATTGAAAAAGTCCTTTAACATATAGGTTTTGCCTTTGGTGGTAAAAGACTTTTGTCCACCTTTGCCTACCAAAGGTATTAATATGGGTGCAGCAGGAGAGGCTACAATGGATTTGAGCTTACTCGGGGCAATTTTACTCTTCAAATTGGGGGCCCTACGGTACGTAACTTTCGGATGAGAAGGGAGTACAGCTGAGAGATGGGGATCCTGCTGTAAAATATCCAAAATGTTTGAGCAGAATTTTCTCCATATACTTATGTTTATTGTGGAAGGTGGTTACAAACCTACTGGGGCTGTCCTTTAAAAGTTGGCTATTTTTGGGAGGTTTACCATGGAGATAATATTCATAAGCTTCTTCGACCAGAGATTCAGGATATTGTTTATCGAGAAATTTTCTTTTTAAATTAGTACTAAGTTCGGTGTAGTCAGAATCTTTCGTACAGTTCTGTCAAAGGCGGCAAAACTGCCCTTTGGGGATATTGGTAATCCATTTAGGAAAATGACAACTCTTATAATGCAAATACGAATTGCCCGCTGTAGGTTTTGTGTAGTTCTTGGAGGTAATGACTGGACCATCATGTCCCAACTCCAAATCTAAAAAAGCTATGGTGGCAGAATCTGTAACTGATGTGAATGAGAGCCCATAGGGATTATCATTACAATGTTTGACAAAGGAAGCGATAAGCTCAAAATCGCCATCCCAGATGATGATCAAATCATCAATATACCTGCCAAAAAAGACTATATTGGCTGCAAAGGGATTGTGATCATGGATATATTCATTTTCCCAAAAACCCATAGCCAAATTGGCGTAAGAGGGAGCAAAATTAGCTCCCATCGCCGTACCTTGTATTTGCTGGTAGAAATCTCCATCAAAAATGAAATAATTATGCGTCAGGCAGAATTCCGTGGCTTCTTTAATGAATCTAGCCTGACGCATATTCATCAAAGGGTCTATGGATAGAAATTGCTCCAATGCCATCAGTCCAAAATTGTGTGGGATAGAGGTATAGAGGGAACAGACATCAAGTGAAAGCCAAACGTAAGATGGCTCCCATCTGTAGGGGGACAGAAGTTCTAGCAAATGTGTTCCATCACATATATATGACTGTAGGGGTGAAACTATGGGTTGTAGAAACTGGTCTATGTACAAGCTAAAACCGGTGGTAACGCTGTCCATAGCCGCCACAATCGGTCTACCGGGGGGATCTTGTAGACTTTTGTGGATCTTCGGTAGATAGTAAAAATAGGGAATTTGGTAAAAAGTCTTACGCAAAAATAAGCTTTCTGTTTTAGTTATGATACCTTCTTTGAGGTAGGTGATAAGTGTATCAGCTTCTAGTGCAAATTCTGCTGTGGGATCCTTGTTAAGTTTCGTATAAGTAGCTTTGTCAGAAAGGAGTCTATAAGATTTCTTCAGATAATCAGACCTGTTTAACAGCACTATACCACCTCCCTTGTCCGCTGACCTGATCACCAAGTCTTTGGCATGTGTAAGGTGGCCTAGTGCTTTCAAGGGGTGAGAGGTTATTGGATTTGGAAATAGAGTTGCCCATTTTTAGTAGGTCTGCATAGACCACCCTGTAGAAGCTCTCTATGTATGGACCTTTGGATTGGGTCGGAAAGAAGATGGACTTGGGTTTTAATGTGGAATGGGTAATCGGAGGAGATGAGACTAAGTGTTCTGTGAGCATTAGTGATGTAAAATCATCACTATTGGGCATGTCCAGATCATCGATATCGAAGTCGAATGACTCCGAGGTAGATTCTAATGAGGCTGTGGGGGGGTGTAGTCAAGATCTCGGTAGTATTGGCACCATCTTTGTTTTGATCTTTGTGTTGTTTAATCTGGAAATGCCTTTTTAGGGTTAAGTTACGTATATAACTGTTAAGGTCCTTAAAGAGAACAAAAGGATTGGGTTTGTTGGCACGGGCAAAATTCAGTCCATGGTTAAGGAGAGAAATGTCTGCGGGGACAAGGTATGGGAAGATAAATTGAATATCTTTATCGTTTTAGGTGTTTCAACACATTGACGTGTTTTTCTAGTTTGTCCTCCTCTGCATCCTCTTCTGTGAGCTTTCTTTTTCTTGAAATTGGGGTCAGAGGAGGACTGGACACTAAAAAAGAAGTGGAACAATTGGCTGTAGGAACAATGTTGATTGTGGGAATATTAGGTGGCAGAGCGCCAAGGGATGGTGGGCTCTCCACCAGAGGTTCCGCTGATGCTGTAGTCCTGAGTTCCATGATAGCTAGGTGGTCAGTATGTTTGGAACCGGTGGAGATGATGGTGGAAATATCAGCAACAGTATCCGGGGTGGGGGGACTGTCTATTGGAGCATTAGGTGTTTGAATAGGTAATGAAACTTGTGAGGTACTCAATGATCTATTATAGAATTGGTTAAGGGCATTAATTAATCATGTAAAATAAGTCCTTTACATTAATTAAGCTGCAAAATTTACCTGAACCATGAAGTTCGACCAGGATAATCTTTCCAATACAATTCTGTCCCAAGCTCTTTAATAGGGTCAAAGTGGTCAGTCACCTCCATCGTCCTCAGGTTTTCAGAGGTTTCAGAGATGAACTTAAGATGGGTTATTTGCAGTGTTCTTTGTCACCTCCTGCATGCTAGAAGCCATTATGGAATCACAACATCAGAAAATACAAAGACAGTAGTGTGGACAGGAACAATCAAAACTCAGCACCACATCCCATAAATTTATATGAACAGAAGAAGGGAAAATGGGGTTAAACAACCCTGGGACTTTTGAGGTGCTTTTAAAAAAGCACCTTAAAAGTCCCAGGGTTGTTTAATCCCATTTTCCCTTCTTCTGTTCATCAGAAAATACAAATTTTGTTTCATTTGACACTAATCGTTAATAAGGCACCCCGTCCCTCCGAGCTTGCGCACAGAAGCAAGTCGCGCCCACATATGTAAATGGTGTTCAAACCACACATGAGTTATCGCTGTAATCGTTCGAGCGAGAGCAATAATTCTAGCCCTAGACCTGCTCTGTAAGTCATGAAATTTTTAAACTGAAAGACTTATTATTACCCTAAGGTAAACTATCTTTATTTATGCACATTAGTAGCATATTTTCCACATTAATAAAGTCCAAACTGCGCTCATTTGTCCGGTCTTCTCCAACGGGTCAAATGAGTGCAGCTGCCTTGACTGATGGCAGTTCCAGCCTCTCAGCAAGCCGCTCTCCGCCCCTTCACAGCTCAGCGCTCTAATGGGCGTGGAGGAGCAGAGCAGGAGAGCTGCTGACAGTCAGCAGCTCTCAGCTCATGGAGGGTAGAGATGCGAGCCATAGACGATGTTTGTTGACTCAGTTCTGTGTGAAGAAGCAGCAGTGGACAGATGTAGTTTTGCTGCGATGCTGCATCCACCTAGGTTAATTTTTTTTTTTAAATATCATGTAATACACATTCGAAAATTTAGCACACAAACATACCAAAAATTTTGAACAATCAAAAATTTTTAATATTTAGAAAACTATATATCACCAAATATTTTCATATTTATAAAACAGGTAACTTGTTAATTTTTTTAAACCTGAACAAGTAGACAACATTGAAAAAAAAAAATAAAACAATTAGAATTGGTGGTAGGTCGGCTGAGTAGAGCTGGTGGAAGGCCTTGGGGATGGTGTGGGTGGCATCGGAATAGATTCTTCAACCAAATCTTTGACTAAGGGTACTTGGAATAGGGGACGGTGATGGATAGGGGATCGGGGGATTTCCGAGATTTTGGGTATTGCCATAGTCGTCCGTGTATGGACGGAAGCGAGGGGGGGGGGGTAGTAGTGGTGGGTTCTGGGTGGGGTAGGGTTAGGAAAGTCGTAATAAGGGCCTGATGGGGGTGGTGGGTGGGCAAAAATTGAGGATTGGTCAGTGGCTGGATCACTTTGGATGTTTGCCTCCAGGATGTCCATAACAGCTTTTTTAACAAAGTTCTTTCTTTCCTGTGGCACTTTTTTCAGCATTCCTGCAACCATACTTCCAAAGCCACTCTCTTCAGTCTCCAGGGCATCCAGTTTGTGATCCAATTTTGCCATCAGGGTTGCAAAACGATCCATCGTTTGGTTCATTCTTCCCCCTATCGGTCTGCTGGATCTTTCAGGGAGAGGCCTTCGCTTAGGTGGTTCCTAAACTTGGGGCTGCTCGACATCTGGCAGCGCAATCTGTGTTAGCTGGACCTCTGGCAGCTCAAGCTGGGTAGAAGGCTCTGTAATGTTGGTCTCCTGTGTGTCTACAGTAGCCTCAAGTGACTGATGCACAGACTGACACTGAGACCCTCCTTCTACAGCGCATGCTGCCTCTCCACCTGCCCGTTGTCCGTTGTCTCTTTCCTCCCAACTTGATTGTGTTCTGCAAGAAACATATAGTACAATTTTAGCACACCCTTCTGTATAGAACGTTCTAGTATATCCCTTTAGAAAGATGTTATCTTACACTCCTAGTTCAATGAAAGGCCTCAGGAACTGCAGCTCTTCAGCATGTACATAGGGTACAAATCTTTTGGATCTAGAGCCACTTCTGCATTCGTGCAATCTTCTTAGGTGGCGCTTGAAGCAGTCCCTCAACCCTTTCCATCTAGTTTGTAAACTTGCCACTGCAAAATATAAACAGAAACATGATCACTTATGTATTTTTTATTTCAGATACCTGGCAACCGGTCATTCTATAGTAAGCCTTCATTTTGAGTTCATGGCGGGCAAGTCAACAATCAGCTATATCATCCGTGAAACCTGCCAAATTTTATGGGATGTTCTGAACACCATTGTTATGAAGAGGCCTACACAAGAAAATTGGTGTGATATTGCTGATCTATATTGGAATCGGTGCAATTTCCCCAATTGTATTGGAGCTATCAATGGGAAGCATGTGCATGTTATGAAGCCTATCGGTAGCGGTAGTATGTTCTTTAACTACAAAAAATACTGTTCCTTTGTACTGCTTGCCGTGGCCGATTCGAACTACTGTTTTACCTACATCGATATCGGATCCTACGGAAGTACCTGCGATGCTCGTATTTTTGCTAATTCCTCCTTCGGTGAAAGGCTAAGAGACAATCGACTTGATCTTCCAAAAAAACGCCCTCTTCCTGGCACAACTGAACCCCCGCTACCCTATGTGTTTGTCGCAGCTGAGGCTTTTGCCTTGGGGAAACACATTATGAGGTCATACTCTAATAGGAACCTGACCACTCCGAAGAAGGTTTTCAACTATCCTTTAACAAGGGTGGTTGAGTGCAGTTTCGGAATTCTTGCCAATAAATGGCGTTTTTTACATACACCTATAGCCTTGAATATAGAAAATGCAATTATTGCTGTCAAAGCAGCATGCGTGCTGCACAATTATGTCAGGGTACGTGACGGATACTGTTTTGAGGATTCCCTTATGCACGATATGGAAAGTGCACACCTCAGTGCTACGAGGGGATCCAGTGACGGTGCCACAGTGCGCAATCAATTTACGTCATACTTTGTTTCACCGGCTGGTGAAATACAATGGCAAATTTATTGATATTAAGTGCTTTCAAAACATATTTGATTTTTTCAGTTGTTTTTTTTGTAGAGTTGAATAGAGCCTGCAGGTATTGATTTTCAAATTTTTTCATAATATGTTATGTTATACTGTTGTTAAAGTCTTCAATAAATTTTTGGCCTTAAAATTTTGTGATAATTAATTTGGTTATGGTTATATTGTTCAATCATTAACTACATAAAATTAATTATAGTTGTTCTAGAAACCCTGCTTTTTTGCAGCAAATGACTTGGCAAGTGGGCAATCCACAACTAGTGGCAGGTGACGTGGCAAGTGGACAATCCACAGCTTGTGGCAAATGATGTGGCAGATGACGTGGCAAGTGGGCAATCCACAACTAGTGGCAGGTGACGTGGCAAGTGGACAATCAACAACTAGTGGCAGGTGACGTGGCAAGTGTACAATCCACAACACGTGGCAAGTGGACAATCCAGCTTGTGGCAAATGATGTGGCAGGGGACGTGGCAAGTGGGCAATCCACAACTAGTGGCAGGTGATGTGGCAAGTGGGCAATCCACAACTAGTGGCAGGTGACGTGGCAAGTGGACATGTGGCAGGTGACCTGGCAAGTGGACAATCCAATCAACCTCAGAAATGCTTTAAAGTAACTCAAAATGAAAATCAACTTTTTAAAGATCATTCCATTCCATTTTTGATACAAACTTACATTGGCTTTACTATTGACAGAAGATATCCAGCTGGTGCCACCTCCTGGACAAAGACATAGTCGCTGCTGGTATGGAAAGCAATCTCATGGGTTGCAATGATGTTTGGATGGCTGCTGAGACTGAGAGACATTCCATATTCCATTAGGAAGTCATCCTTTAGAGTTGCCTTCATCAGTTTCAAGGCCACCAAATCATATGTTTGGAAAAAGGGGGAAAAATGAAAATGAGTATCATAAACCCAACAATGATGAAGCATGCTAAAAACCTGCTCACGTTAGTTACAAGCGTGTGTAAATCTAAAGCACTGAGTTTTTTTTGGATCCATAATCATCACTTTAAAACTGGAAGTGATGAGTGCTTGGAGAACTTCAAAGAATGTTGATATGTAATATTTTGGAAATTTTCTGCAGCTAAGCGATTTGCGTTGATTCTTAGATCTTGACTGTCATGCTCTTATCTCAGTTTAGAAGTAGAGATCCTTTAGTCATCTGCTCTCACTTTCTTGATGTTTAACTCTAATTAGAACTAAATCTGCAGAGGGTCCCAGGAGCATTGAATATAATCTGTAAATATGCCTGTAAATTGTAGTAAACTGGCTATTTATAGTTTGCCCTCCTCCAACAATGTAAGGTCTATGTCCTACCCTTGTTGCACAGTGTCACCACAGAAACTTAACCTGCTACTTATTGTTTGTTTAGATTTGCTCCACTAATTTAGAAACAACACATTCTGTAAAATAATTCCTTTACACGAATTAAGCTGCAAAATTTACCTGAACCCTGAAGTTCAGTCAGGATAATCTTTCCAATACAATTCTGTCCCAAGCTCTTTAATGGGGTCAAAGTGGTCAGTCTCCTCCATCGTCGTCAGGTTTTCAGAGGTTTTGGAGATGAACTTAAGATGGGTTCTTTGCAGTGTTCTTGGTCACCTACTGCATGCTAGAAGCCATTCTGGAATCACAACATCAGAAAATACAAATTTGTTTCATTTGACACTAAAAATTAATAAACAGCATTAACCAGTTGCCGCCCACCCACCGTCAAATGACGGTGGGGCAGTGCGGCTCTCGTTTTGGGACGCAGTCATATGACTGGGAAATATACTGTATGCTGCCTTGAGGACATTTCTCATGTTACATAAAAGCCATGAAGTAGCTCAGGAAGTCTCTTAACGGCACACATTTTGAATTCATATCTAATGCAAGATTATTATGGGGCCCAGAGGTCCCTGGGTAATGCACATGCAATTAAGACAGCCCTGTTACTATGGGGATGAATTCCCAGGTCTTTGCCTAACTGTATTGATTACTATGGGGATGTTAGTGATAGTGTGAGGTGTCTTTGGTGCACGTTATTAAAGAAAAAAAAAATCCCTTTTCGTGTGCTGTAATGTCTTATCTTTAAGACCCCTTTCACACTGAGGCGTTGCAAACCAGTGGTAAAAACGATGATCGTTATTACCGCGTTTTTTCCGCGTTAGCGTTAAAAATAGCAATAACACCCGTGCGTTTTATTCGGGTTTTTGTAGCGTTTTTGTAGCGTTCGCGTCAGCAAACAACCCGTCCCCCTTAAATCACATCCTGTGCACTTCCTTTGTTTTTGTCAGAGAAGAAATAGTGAGAAGATGGAGTTCCATGAGCTGCTGTTGTTATTTGTGCTATATGTTTGGGAACATATTCTCCAACAACAGAGACCACAACATCGCTTTTGGGTTCATCCCATCACCCAAATGCACTCTGATAAATTCCGAAACTACACTCGGATGAGCATTGCAACGTAAGTATATCCTAGTTCACCCCTCCAAGTCCCAAACCCTCCAAGTCCCAAACCCCCAATCCTAACCTTAATCCCACCCCACCTAGTCCCAAACCCCCAATCCTAACCTTAATCCCACCCCTCCTAGTCCCAACCCCCCAACCATAACCTTAATCCCACCCCTCCCAGTCCCTAACCCCCAATCCTAACCTTAATCCCACCCCTCCTAGTCCCAAACCCCCAATCCCAACCTTAATCCCACCCCTCCTAGTCCCAAACCCCCAATCCTAACCTTAATCCCACCCCACCTAGTCCCAAACCCCCGACCATAACCTTAATCCCACCCCTCCCAGTCCCAAACCCCCAACCATAACCTTAATCCCACCCCACCTAGTCCCAAACCCCCAATCCTAACCTTAATCCCACCCCACCTAGTCCCTAACCACCAATCCTAACCTTAATCCCACCCCTCCTAGTCCCAAACCCCCAACCATAACCTTAATCCCACCCCTCCCAGTCCCTAACCCCCAATCCTAACCCTAATCCCACCCCTCCTAGTCCCTAACCCCCAATCCCAACCTAATCCCACCCCTCCTAGTCCCTAACCACCAATCCTAACCCTAATCCCTCCCCTCCTAGTCCCAAACCCCCAACCATTACCTTAATCCCACCCCATCTAGTTCCAAACCCCCAATCCTAACCTTAATTCCTCCCCTCCTAGTCCCCAATCCTAACCTTAATCCCACCCCACCTAGTCCCAAACCCCCAATCCTAACCTTAATCCCACCCCTCCTAGTCCCAAACCCCCAACCATAACCTTAATCCCACCCCACCTAGTCCCAAACCCCCAATCCTAACCTTAATCCCACCCCACCTAGTCCCTAACCACCAATCCTAACCTTAATCCCACCTCTCCTAGTCCCAAACCCCCAACCATAACCTTAATCCCACCCCTCCCAGTCCCTAACCCCCAATCCCAACCCAAATCCCACCCCTCCTAGTCCCTAACCCCCAATCCCAACCCTAATCCCACCCCTCCTAGTCCCTAACCACCAATCCTAACCCTAATCCCTCCCCTCCTAGTCCCAAACCCCCAACCATAACCTTAATCCCACCCCACCTAGTTGAATATCACTGCTCCAAAGATGTGGCTTGCAAGAGTTTTTTTCATCTCCTGCCAGCGTACCGCTTCAGTGTGAAAGCCCTCGGGCTTTCACACTGAACAAACAGAAGCTGCTTTTTTGGGTCGTTTGCAGGTGCTATTTTTAACGCAATAACGCCTGCAAACTGCCCCATTGTGAAAGGGCAATCCCACCCCTCCAAGTCCCTAACCCCCAATCCTAACCCTAATCCCACCCCTCCTAGTCCCAAACCCCCAACCATAACCTTAATCCCACCCCACCTAGTCCCAAACCCCTAATCCTAACCTTAATCCCACCCCTCCCAGTCCCTAACCCCCAATCCTTATAACGCTGAGGTAAGCTATGTTATGTTTCCATGCATTTATTCATAAACCATAAAAAAACTACAATTTTTTGTTTGAAAAAACTAACATTTTTTTTTTAAGTTGCACAACAGATGCATAAAAAATAATACTGTAATAATATTTTCAAGAATATATAAATCAATATAATAAAAAAATATCATCTTTACTATACGATTGTTGATCCGACCCGTGAACATCCGCTGCTCAGCATGGATCTCCCAGTTTTCTCTGCTGAGCTGACGGATGAAAGGGTTTGTGCAAGGACCGCCCTGTCAGAACTCCGCTCTCCCCGATGGGGGATCGGATGAGCACGGACCGTTTGTCCGTGTTCATCAGATCCGCTCTGCAGACGGATAAAAGAATAGGATTGTCCGACATCTGCTGAATCGGACGAGAGCGGGGACGGATGATATCGGCTGTCAGCGGATGTTCATCCGCTGACACTCGCTATCCCATAGGGATGCATGTATGTTCGTATTTCATCCGAAAATGGATGGATGAAATACGGACATACGGTCCGCATGTGTGAAATGGGTCTAATTCAAACGTTATCTGCAAACTCAAAGTATGTAATTATTGCATTGATAAAATGAGGGCTGAGGGTGCGAATCCTCTCTAGCGGTGTTAGGAGGAGTAGGAGGAGGGGGAGGAGGAGGAGGAGGAGCTTGAATTGGGGGATAATAATTAGGGGCATGTTGTATTGGCCTGCATGGAACCTTTTATTAAATTGGGGGGTCATGGACATAATGTTTGGCCCACATGGAGAATTATAAGACGGGGCACAATATGATTCTTCCCACGGATTCCCATAATGAAGATATTGTTGTGGGTTTGGGTTTTCTGAGGTTTGGGTATTTGATTTTTGTTGGAAAGAATTTATAACTTTCATGAGCTCAATGCGAAGATCACATTGGTATTCCTGTTTCACCGGTGAAATCTGAGGAATTAAACTTTTCGTGAAAGCTGAGATCTCGTGGTTTTCAGTTTTTTTGGCTGTCAATAAGGTTTCTGACAACATCAATGAATTCCTGCGTTTTCTGGGGTTTTTTAGGTTTGGATCTTGACGTTGATTTTCGTGGTGGCTCCGATGTTGTTTCTCTGATATCCTCCTCATCATTTTCCTCTTCTGTAACTTGTGGTTCATTAGTTCTGTTTTCCGGAGTAAGCTCCTCGGCCTTACTCTCACTGTTGAAATTGCTTTCTGTTCTGATTAAAATATAAATGATTAGACAGTGCTACGTGATTATTGCTATTATTTCTATACAATGCTTTTATGAAAAATGTTACTACTTACTGTCTGTCCTGCATCACTGGTTTTAAGAATTCTAATTTGTAGTAGTGACAGTACATTCTCCCATGTTTCCTGCTGGATCCACTTCTGATTTGTTGTTGTCTGGTTAATTCTCTTTTAAAGTTGTCTCTTAATGTTTTCCATCGCTGTTTGATCATTTTTACTGAAAGATAAATTAAATTTTTTATTTTACAGATATCTTGCAACCGGAAACACGTACTCATCGCTGCAATATGAATTTCGCATTGGGATATCAACCATAAGCGAAATTGTGAAGCAAACATGTGATGGAATCTGGGATCTGCAGGTACAGTCATGCCAATTCCAAACAAGGCTAAATGGGAAGATGTTGCACAGCGATTTTTGAACAAGACCAATTTTCCAAACTGTTTAGGAGCTATTGATGGAAAGCATATTAGGCTAATAAAAGCATGTCATAGTGGAAGCCAGTACTACAATTATAAAAAGTATTTTTCTGTTGTTTTAATGGCAGTTGTCGATGCTGACTATAAATTTATTTATGTTGATATTGGATCATTTGGCAGCAGTGCAGACTCCGCTGTTTTCCAGCATAGTAAATTCGGAAAACGTCTTGCCTGTAATGAATTTGATTTACCAGATAACCGACCACTGCCCGGAACAGAGGGACCCGAAATGCCATTTGTGTTTGTAGCCGACGATGCTTTCGCTATTCACGAACATCTCATGAAACCTTATTCGCTGAGAAATCTAGACACACGAATGAGGATCTTCAATTACAGGCTGTGTCGGGCACGTAGACTTGTAGAATGCGCTTTCGGTATACTGGCGAACAAGTGGCAAATATTTCTGAAACCAATAAACCTTAATGTTGAAAACGCATGTAAGGTTATTAAGGCTGCGTGTATACTACATAATGTGGTGAGAGAGAGAGAGATGGAGTAAATTTTGAGGATACTCTGTCACACAATATTGAACCTGCCGATTTTCTGCATGTACGTGGACCAATAGTGGGATTCACAATTAGAGATGCTTTTTTTGACTATTTTATGAGTCCGGCTGGTGCACTGAGTTGGCAAGAAAACATGATCTAAACCTTCAATGTATTCCGACTAAATACTTAGATGTATGTTTATTAAGCCATGTATCTATTTGCTTCTGTTACATGTTATAACAAATTAAATTGTTCATATGTTTCGTGATTCAATAATAAAATTACTACATTACATAATAAAGTTATGTGCCATATTTCATAATGAGATTAAAGTCACTTGTACAATGATGGGATTAGGTAGGTGATTGGGACTAGGAGGGGTGGGATTAAGGTTATGGTTGGGGGTTTGGGAGTAGGAGGGGTAGGATTATGGTTAGGATTGGGGGTTAGGGACTAGGAGGGGTGGGATTAGGGTTAGGATTGGGGGTTAGGGACTAGGAGGGGTGGGATTAGGGTTAGGATTGGGGGTTAGGGACTAGGAGGGGTGGGATTAGGGTTGGGATTGGGGGTTAGGGACTAGGAGGGGTGGGATTATGGTTAGGATTGGGGGTTTGGGACTAGGAGGGGTGGAATTAAGGTTAGGATTGGGGGTTTGGGACTAGGAGGGGTGGAATTAAGGTTAGGATTGGGGGTTTGGAACTAGGAGCGGTGGGATTAGGGTTATGGTTGGGGGTTTGGGACTAGGAGGGGTGGGATTAAGGTTAGGATTGCAGGTTAGGGACTAGGAGGGGTGGGATTAGGGTTAGGATTGGGGGTTAGGGACTAGGAGGGGTGGGATTAAGGTTAGGATTGGGGGTTTGGGACTAGGAGGGGTGGGATTAAGGTTAGGATTGCGGGTTAGGGACTAGGAGTGGTGGGATTAGGGTTAGGATTGGTGATTAGGGACTAGGAGGGGTGGGATTAGAGTTAGGATTGGGGGTTAGGGACTAGGAAGGGTGGGATTAGGGTTAGGATTGGGGGTTAGGGACTTGGAGGGGTGGGATTGCCCTTTCACAATGGGGCGGTTTGCAGGCGTTATTGCGCTAAAAATACCGCCTGCAAACGACCCAAAAAAGCAGCTTCTGTTTGTTCAGTGTGAAAGCCCGAGGGCTTTCACACTGAAGCGGTGCGCGGGCAGGAGATGAAAAAAACTCCTGCAAGCCACATCTTTGGAGCGGTGATATTCACCACTCCTAAACCGCTCCTGCCCATTGAAATCAATGGGGCATCGCGGCTATACCACGGCAATACCGCGGCTATAGCCACGCTATGCGAGCAGTTTTAACCCTTTTTTGGCCGCCAGCGGGGGTTAAAACCGCACTGCTAGCGGCATGATACCGCTGCAAAAACCATGGTAAAACAGCGCTAAAAATAGCGCTGTTTTACCGCCGACGCCCCCACCGCCCCAGTGTGAAAGGGGCCGGGGGTTTGGGACCACATAAACATGGAATAGGGTAAAGAATACCGGCATTGGGAAAAGGATCAAGATTGGAATTTCAGCTTACATTTCTCAGCTTTTAGGTTTCTGGATAGTGAATTCCAGTCTTTTATATGTAGGTCTGCAACAGCATTCCATCCAGCACTTTTCTTCAATCTGTTTGAGTACCAGCTATGTTTTTTGTCCCACAGCTCTGGGTGCCTCCACATTGTGTCTATAAATTCTTCTGGATCTCCACTGCCAGAGGGTCTTTCTGCTCTCAATGCTGCAGCTGGCTGCATCTCAGATTCCTCTTCCATTTTATTGCTCTGTCTCTGTCTGGCCTCCTCTCCCCTTTTCAACAGGATTTCCTGGTTTCCCAACATACTCCACTTTACTGCGGTCATGTGACCTTCCCCACAGCTTCTGGATAGTTTTAAAGCGTTTTTACAGCGGTATTACCGCGGTTTTACAGCATTTGCCATTAATTTCAATTGGAATAGGCGTTTTTACAGCGTTTTTACAGCGCTATTTTATGCGCCCCGAAGATGCTCCAAAAAAGCTGTAAACAGGATTTTTTCCAACGCACAGCCAGCACAACGCCTCAGTGTGAAAGGTTACACTGAGATACATGGGGGGCGTTTTTCATGCGGTTTTTAGGCGGTAATTTTAGCGCTAAAACGCTGCAAAAATGCCTCAGTGTGAAAGGGGCCTTACACATGTTGAAAATTGTACATTGACTCCCTATATCCTTAAATAAGGAGGACATGGGAGACAACTAACACAATATAAATATCCTTTACTCTGTACACATTAGTATTTGTGTACGTTTCTGGCACTCCGATGAATCAGCTGTCAGTCCTAGGCCATGGACCGGTGACATTCCTGATCCAGAAGCTTCTATTGTTGTCACCTCCTCTGTACAATTGGGATAATCAGTGACCTTCTGTCATCTATTGAAGTTTTCAGCACAATGGTTCTTGTGCAGGTCCAAGGTCACAATCTGGATAATCCAGGTATTCGCAGTGTTAACACAGCCGTCTCCTGTAACTGGTAATGTTGGATATGAGAACCGGATCTGTCCTGGAAATTTTTAGCTTCTCCTATAAGCAAATAATTTCTTTGCGCTTAAAAGCACAAATACAGCTCTCTTGTATAATGCCAGGAAAAGCGCGCTTGTATATCTCCAAGTAACACAGACACAGATGCTGGTATCACGTTGAGCTTAGCAGAATCCTGCAATAGAATGAACTACTGCTTTATTTATACTGTAAACATGTATAACAAAGTAAGTTGGTGGTGTCAGAATCGGCCAGACACTTGTATTCTTTCAAAAGAACCAATCACACACATGTATATATTCAAATAGAATTCCAGTAGTGACGTGTGCAGATGGTTGTGTTTAGAGCCATGCGGACAGCCCCCCTGTGAGACACAAACTACATGGCTCTGAACACGATCGTGTGTACATTCCCACCACTACCAATGACGCGCGCCATACTCTATCACGGCTCAGTGGATCATAATTTTTGCATGGTTATGCTATGGTTCCCATGTACGCAGATCTGCTTACTAGGAGCGTTAATGCCATGAGGTGGCCCGTCTCTTGGTGAAGCGTGAACGAAACATCCCTAAAAGAACAAACAGATCTGCCGTGTCCACGGGAAGGTTTCCGCAGCCAATGGTCTTCCACCAACGTCTGTGTGAATACTCTCGCATTCGCGTATTACGGCAAAACTGACACTGGGGAACATCTGACAACATACATTAATACAAATTTTCACAACAGATCTGAAGACACTTGGACAGTAACAAGCACAGAAAACATTTGGGACACACACTGACTGCATATCATATGATTTATACTTCTTTCCCTCACACACACTTAAAGTAATTGTAAAGGGAATAAAAATAACAAACCTGTAATGGTTTTCTGCTTTGTGTAATGCTTTTGCACAGAGAATCCTCAATCCTCCTCTTCTATTGCTCTGGGGTGCCCCCATAGCAAGTCACTTGCTAAGGGGGCACTCCTGCGTGCTCACCCCCAAGCCAGCCCTCTATTTCCATAAGACACAGCGCAGCCTGCCCCCCCCCCCCCCCCCCGCATTGCCTATACAGAGCTCACCTTTGACAATGCTTGTTCCCTGGCTGTCATTCTGATGCTTCAACTTCAGTGTTGTCTAAGTCACTGACCTGAAACAAGCATAGAGGCTTGTTCCAGTACCGCTGCCTGACTGATCAACCGTGTATGACCATTTGGCCTGGCTCTCGGTTTCCTCTTAACCAAGCACCTCCAGCATACCTACCCTTCTAATGCTTCCAGCCTGCTTCAGCCATCTCCTGGTGATCAGCTCTTTGGACTACATCTGCACCTGGCAAACTGTGCTTCTTTGGGCACTACACTTCCTGTTCCATCTCGGGGGGGGTGTTGCACTTATCCGTAAGGGGAGCCCTCTCAGCACCTCAGCCTCCAACCGGTACGTGGCAGTTCCTGTCCCCTACAGTACAGTCTGGGTTCCATACTAAGATTCAATACGTTAATACATGCTCAATTGTAGAGCAATAAAAGGTCTCCAATATATTTTGCCCTAAGCCATTTTTCCTAAGAAACTATAATTGTTGCTGAGTTTTATTTATTTATTTTTTTTTTTTGCAACCTCATGTATATTTTCCGACCATGAAAGATTCTCAGAAATATAAACCTCTAGAAACTTAGACAGGGGACCCTTTCCACATAATCACCCTTAGGGCCCTTTCACATTTGTGTGACTTGTCCTGCGACTTGGGACTGTCTAGTGATATATTGTTAATGTAAGCAGGCGCTCTGTTGTGTTTTTACTTCTTTTTTTAAAAAAAATTACGCAATGGTTCCTTCCTTCTCTTATTTCCAGTGGGTCACCATGGTGGAGAGGAGGATATCAATTTAAAGTCTCCTGTGATATCTCCAATGATATTCAAGCAAATCTAAAGATCATACCTACTAAGCACTGTTTAATCTTCTTTTTAATTAAAGAGGTCATTTTTGTCTGGTGAGTAGGAAATCTCAACTAAGCACAATGGGTGTGTTTCTGCAGATTCACTGCCAAATGGCAATGGTGTTATTTCTTATGTCACATTGGTAACTTATCACTGAAGAATTTATGGACTTTACAAAGGACTTTTTTATTACTAATTTATATTCACAATATTATTTGAGCATGTTGTACTTAGAAATTATACAGTGGATATAAAAAGTCTACACATACCTGTACAGGTTTCTGTGATTTAAAAAAATGAGACACAGATGAATAATTTCAGAACTTTTTCCACCTTTAAAAATAAAAAACACAAATAATATGGTTGCATAAGTGTGCTAATACTGTGTTGAAGCCCTTTTATTTTATTACAGCACTCAGTCTTTTTGGGTATGAGTCTATCAGCATGGCACATCTTGACTTGCCAATTTTTGTCCACTCTTCTTTGCAAAAATATTCCAAATCTGTCAGATTGCGAGGGCATCTCCTGTGCACAGTCCTCTTCAGATTGCCCCACAGATTTACAATGGGATTCAGGTCTGGGCTCTGGCTGGGCCATTCCAAAATGTTAATCATCTTCTGGTGAAGCCATTCTTTTCTTGATTTGGATGAATGCTTTGGGTCGTTGTCATGCTGAAAGATGAAGTTCCTCATTCAAGTTCAACTTTCTAGCAGAAGCCTGAAGGTTTTGTGACAATATTGACTGGTATTTGGAACTGTTCATAATTCCCTCTACCTTGAATAAGGCCCCTGTTCCAGCTGAAGAAAAACAGCCCAAAAACATGATGCTGCAACCACCATGCTTCATGGTGGGTATGGTGTTCTTTTGGTGATGTGCAGTGTTGTTTTTGCGCCGAACATATATCTTTTGGAATTATGGCCAAAAAGTTCAACCTTGGTTTCATCAGACCAGAACACAATTTCCCACATGCTTTGGGGAGACTTCAGATGTGTTTTTGCAAAATTTAGCCGGGCTTGAATGTTTTTCTTGGTAAGTAAAGGCTTTAGTCTTGCCACACTACCTCAGATATATGAAGAATACGGGAGATTGTTGTCACATGTACCACACAGTCAGTACTTGCCAGATATTCCTGCAGCTCCTTTAATGTTGCTGTAGGCCTCTTGGCCGCTTCCCTTTTCTTCTCGTCTTTAAATCAATTTTGGAGGGACGTCCAGTTCTTGGTAATGTCACTGTTGTGCCATATTTTCTCCACTTAATGATGACTGTCTTCACTGTATTCCATGGTATATTTAATGCCTTGAAAAATCCTTTGTACCCTTCTCCTGACTGATACCTTTTAACAATGAGATCCCTCTGATGCTTTGGAAGCTCTCTGAGGACTATGGCTTTTGCTGTAGGATGCAACTAAGAAAACGTCTGGAAAGACCTACTAAAACAGCTGAACTTTATTTGGAGGCACTTTAAATGATGGCCGGTGTGTACTAACTCCTATTTAACATGAGTTTGAATGTGATTCCTTAATTCTGAACACAGCTACATCCCCAGTTATAAAATGGTGTGTACACTTATACAACCACATTATTTTAGTTTTTTATCCCCCCCCCTAGAAGAGTTCAGTTTGTTTTTCAACTGAGTTGTACAATTTATACACTAGTCCCATTAAATGTGGAAAAAGTTCTGAAATGATTTATCTTTGTCTCATTTTTTTTTTTTTTTACATCACAGAAACCTGGCATTTTAACGGGTGTGTAGACTTTTAACAGTCAGGCTCATAACTATTGGGACCCTGCTGCCATGTTACTCAAGCCCTGGAAATGATGACTGCCCTTTGAACTGTTGCCCCTTGTGATTGCGTTAGCCTGTGAACCTCTGTCCGGTTAACTGTTGCCCTCATGATTGCAAGCCTGTAACCTTTGTCCTGTGAACTGTTGAAGACTGTATGGTTAACCCCCGCTGTAACTATCTGCTGTGTATTCTGGTGGGGGGGAAAGCTGAACGGCGTGACTGGACACAATACATGGGAATACCCTTTGCACATTGAAATAGTGTAGAGAGAAATCTCTTAAATTTTCTAAGTTCAGCCTGATGGTTAAATGTAGAAAAACTACAATTATAAGGCCTCTAGTAAGTTAGTAACAATAAATGGACTAGTTCATTTAGATAAACATCACATGAATCTAACAAGGAAAGCAAAACTCAAGAAAACAATTATTTCTGAACAAATTTTTTATTTTTAACATAAACAAAGCATAATATAAAAACAAATATATAAAAATATATTCTCCCCCAGTGAGAATATACCAGTCGCTGTAGGGACATATTAATGCCAGCCAACTGGTCACCAAGGTACCGAGTAGCCTCCAGTTGCCTCCTAAGGCTACGTTGGTACCTCTCCAGAGGCACATAGTGATGGAGCTGCCGGTGATTGTGGAGGGCCAAATAGTGACATAGCCTCCTGGTCACGGAATATTGTCTCTCTTGGACCTCCACATTGTGCCGCATTTACATGTGGCTCTGGAGGGGGGATGGGTACTGACATGGAAATGAATGCCCCCTAATTGGGACTTTGAATGAGAAATTATAAAACATATTAAATCTTTAATATAATGAGTTAAAATACAGATACAAAAGACCACATATATGACAGGATGCACAAAATGTGCTACATACGACAAACCAATGTGTTAAAAACGCATGCAATATAAATGCCCGACGCGTTTCCGGTATCAGATGGTCCTATACCTTCTTCAGGGGCCAGGGTTTCAGAAATTTAGTCTTCAAAATACATTCTAAACTTACAAAAAGACACTATCAGATATCACATAACAGTCAGAGTATATGTAGAAGAGTATATCACATATGCCCCATATGGTCAAAAAAGGATCCTTGGTCAAGATATAAGAGGTGATGATATTCAAATAAAAGATATATGTATAAAGAGACATGTATATAGGCATAGGACATCAAAACATGTCAAGGTTGGCAAGTATAGGAATCCAACATACCTGGTGTAAGGATTCAATCTTAAAAAAAATGTATGAGGAGCCAGTGAATTCAAGTTGGCACTGCACACTTTGTCATTATTGGAAATTATGAGTGATTAGTATGTTCTCTGGGTGAGTGATACCCGCAAAGTCTGTATCATAAAGATAAAATGAAAAAAGTATAAATGAAAAAAAGAAAAAATGAAGAATGAAATGTCGAATGAAATGTCAGAACTTAGAATCAGAGAATAAAATCAAATGAACTAGGATAGAATGCCCGGACATGAGCCCCACGCCGGAGAAGACGCCCATAGATACAGTATCAAAATATCCAGTAAAACCCTATTGCACACCAAAGGAGGGGGGGGAAGCGGGGGGGGGGGGGGGTTTGGGTGTGTATGGAGGTAGTGGACAAGTGAGGAGTGAAAAAGCAATGGATGAAATATAATCCCTGGTTTAAGTCCTTAATTCAAATTCACAAACTGTGAGGAAGGGAGGGGGGGGGGGAAGAACCCCTCTACCTAAAGACACAAAGGGGGTGTCCATGATATGGAGGAGGAACCATGCCTACCTCCACAAGAGTGTTCACGTAAAGGGCTTCAGTAAGCTGGTAATTAGACTGTTCATCAAGTCACTGTAGTCAGGCTAAATAGCCCAGGGAGCAATGTCCCAGTGATCCACCTAAAGTGAAACCTATGTATATAGAAGCACAAACTGCAATCAATTCCAAATAGGAAAAAAGTGTATGTGATAGAGCAAAAGGAGGTATCCCCTCTATGTGGAGCTTCTTACAAGTCTGTCCCTATTGCATGCAGTGTCGGATCTCCGGATATATGCCTGGCAATAGGGACCCACATTGCCGTTTGGACCGCACATCCGCCTGTAGTGGTGGGTGGAGATGATAGCCAGGCAGAAGTGCTAACATCATTGCCTCTCCCAACGTGCATAGACCATGGGTATTCCCCCTGGCGCTT
Organism: Aquarana catesbeiana; assembly: GCF_042186555.1. Taxonomy (NCBI): domain Eukaryota; kingdom Metazoa; phylum Chordata; class Amphibia; order Anura; family Ranidae; genus Aquarana; species Aquarana catesbeiana. The sequence continues at coordinate 957,555,177 of NC_133324.1, forward strand.
GTCGGAAAACTCCCAGAGCGTGATTGGTTGTGTGATCGGGAGGGGGGGGGGAGAGGAGAGGGGCAAGGGAAACTGAGTCTTTGTAAAGGCCATTTAGTATGAAAGAACACATAGTGTGTAAACAGACAAAAGCATTCCCCTAGAGCGGGACTTTTAAGGCACTACCATCAATGGTACAATGTAAATAAAAAATATAATTTTATTACAAAAATCCGAAGAACGACAAAAAATAAGCAAAATGTACAAATCAAATACAAACAATATGTACAATGGAATACATCAAAAGCAAAAACATGTAATTTGGACACTACTGCATCACAATAAAAAGAAAACCAGAGGTGGAAATGTAATAAGTCTCACTGAACCGACACATTTTGGAGAATCCTTCATCAGGGTTCACTGAGTGAGGGTTACCATCTAAGAAATTACAGAATTAAAAAGAACAATTAACATCACACACAAAAAGCAGATAACATTCCCCCCACACCCAGTGAGGGTATATGTGAGAATCATACTCACTTCCAAAATACATGTGCTATAGAAATATCCAAGGCATAAAATCAGCTTCACAACGGTCTCCCAGGCCATGTGCATGCAAAGAAAGACAAATTGCGGACCATATAAAGTAATATTGTAACGACTGGTGCAAAGAATGAAATCCCAATTGGTGCTGAAAACCTAGTAAAATATAAAAGACAGGATTGGGATTGTGCCGAATAAATATAGATGTCCCGTCCACATTTCTAATTACGCGCTTGTGTGAACTGTGTATGGTGTAAATTTCCTTTCTTGTTTCTTTTGCAAAGCATTAACCACTTGCGGATGTCGACCCCCCCATAGTAAACATATGGCGGGTCTGCAAGCTGGTTAAGTCCAGCCATCGTAACTCAACAAATTTTTTTTTTTTTTAATATTTTACTTTTTTTTTCAATAACAAAAAATGTAAAACCCAGCGGTGATCTAATGCCATCAATAAAAGCTCTATAGGAGGCGGGAAAAGAGCATACATTTCATTTGGGTAGTACATCGCAGGAGCGTGCAGTTTAAAGCTGCGACGCGCTAAATAGCAGAATATGGCCTGGTCAGAAAGGGGGCGGAACCTACAGGTGGTCAAGTGGCTCTTAAAAGCACTTACTGCTTAGTTTAGTGATAACTAAGAACAAATAACGGCCATGGAAATATTCCTCTTACAACAATCGTGGCGATAATATTTAACATGTGCAAACTATGCTTTCATGTGTAGGCGAGGCACACCTATGCGCAAATTTGTTTTTTTACAGGAGGGGAGGATAAATTGAAAATTATTTATTCCTTTTTAAAAAAAAAATTTCACTTAACTTTACTGACATCACAAAGTAATAATATATGTTTATGTGTGTGTGGAGGGGGGGACTTGTTTTTGGGCATAATATGTGATTTCATTTTTAACCACTTGCCAACCGGCTCACGCCGATATATGTCGGCAGAATGGCACGGCTGCGCAAAGTAACGTGACATTGGGACCTGCGGACTCGATGTCCGCCGGGTGGCGGCGATCGTGTCACAGAGCTGAAGAACGGGGAGATGCCAGTGTAAACACAGCATCTCCCTGTTCTGCCTAGTGACAGGACAGTGATCTTCTGCTCGGGAGCGGTGATCAGTGTTGTGTCACTGGTAGCCCATCCCAGCACAGTTAGAATCACTCCCTAGGACACACTTAACCTCTTCAGTGCCCCCAGGTGGTTAACCCCTTCCCTGCCAGTGTCATTTTTTACACAGTAAAATCAGTGCATTTTTAGAGCTCTGATCGTTGTATAAATGACAATGGTCCCAACATGGCATCAAAAGTGTCCGACGTGTCCGCCATAATTTCGCAGTCACGATAAAAATCACTAGTAAAGAAAAATATTAATGAAAATGCCATAAAACTATCCCTGTTTTGTAGACGCTGTAACTTTTGCGCAAATCAATCAATAAACGCTTATTGCAATTTTTGTTACCAAAAATATGTAGAAGAATACGTATCGGTCTAAACTGAGGAAACAATGTGTTTTTTATATATTTTTTGGGGATACTTCTATAGCAAAAAGTAACAAAATTGCTTTTTTTTCAAAATTGTCGCTCTTTCTTTGTTTATAGCGCAAAAAATAAAAACCGCAGAGGTGATCAAATACCACCAAAAGAAAGCTCTATTTGTGGAAAAAAAAGGACGTCAATTTTGTTTGGGAGCCACGTCGCACGACCGCGCAATTGTCAGTTAAAACGACGCAGTGCTGAATCGCAAAAAGTGGCACGGTCATTTTGGCAGCCAAATCCTCCGGGGCTGAAGTGGTTAAAAAAAAAAAAAAAAAATCGGACACGTTACTTACCGTTTTATGTCGCAGAATTTTTTGTGACAGGCAGTCGGGTCAGGGCGATGGTGATATGTCTCTTCAACCCTTCTTGGGATCTCCTCCCACTTCTCCCGCTTCCACTCCTGAGTGGTTTCCCTGGAGCGGGGACCACACAGCCGCATCCAGCAAGGAAGCGTTTCCTTTACAAGGACCTGGAGCCAGCCGCTCCCTTCCCTCACTAGCCTTGTACACCACTAAGAGGCTGAGCCAGCCGCTCCCTTCCCTCCCTAGCCTTGTACACCACCGAGAGCCTGAGCCAGCCGCTCCCTTGCCTTCCTAGCCTTGTACACCACTAAGAGGCTGAGCCAGCCGCTCCCTTCCCTCCCTAGCCTTGTACACCACCGAGAGCCTGAGCCAGCCGCTCCCTTGCCTTCCTAGCCTTGTACACCACTAAGAGGCTGAACCAGCAGCTCTCTCCTCTCCCTAGCCTTGTACAGCACTGAGAGCCTGAATCAGCCGCTCCCTCCCTAGCCTTGTACACCACTGGCCTAGAATGGGCAGACTACTTATGTATAGACTGCAATCTCAAGGAGGCTTTGGCCTTCCAAGTCTTTTGAAATATTATATGGCCCGCCAGACTGGTACAGTTAGTTCAATGGCAGGTACCCTCTGCTCAGATACCTTGGCTTCGCTTTGAGAGGATTTCAGTAAAACCCTTTTTCCTTCCTGGCCTTTTGTGGTTGAAGTTGATTCTCTATAAAGATAAAGCCACACAGAACCAGGTGGTTAGCCAATCATATCACTTACGGTCAGTTTACAAGGATACATTTAGCCTGAGTTTTTCTCCCCCCTCCCTTGGCCACCTATTTAAGGGACTCAAATTTTTGCCCCAGTGTTTCATTTATCTAGTGCCTTTATCAGGGGTTGGTAACCTTGGAACCTTTTCCAACATAAGGCTCGATTCGCATCTATGCATGTTGCTTTTGAGCGTTTTTGCAGTGCTTTTTGCGGTGCTTGTCGCAATTTTGAACTTGCATTTTTTTATGCGTTTTTGCCGCAATTTGCGTTTTGGGGTTTTCACTTTGTGTTTTTTAAAGGACCAATTGGAAAAAACATCACTGCTTATATCACAGAATGTCAGGTGACATTTGTACTTCCTGCTTCCTCCCTAGTCTTGGTGTGTTTTTGTGCTTCGATTATCCTGGCTTCAATGTCCTTTTTATTTACAATGACCTCCGAGCCCATGAAGACAAGTTTATGGATTACACACGGATGTCTATTAAAAGGTGAGTTCTTGATTTTGTACCATTACCTACCCCTTACTCTGGTTTAGAGTTAGGGTTAATAGTTGGGTTAGGGTTAGTTTTAATCCCAACCCAAATTTTAGCCCTAACCCTAAACCAATTTCTAAAGTGAAATCTCCTGACTAAATATGCTTGTGGTTTTCTCAATGCCCTTTTTTTCCCACATAGTTTTGATGCTTTGCTTGGTTCACTCGGCAGCAAGCTGCAACGTCAGAACACATCCTTAAGGGATTGCATTTCACCAGTTGAAAGGCTAATTATTACATTGAGGTAATTTTTTACTTTTTGGTTTATACTTTAACCCACAAAGCGTTAATCAAATGAACAGGCACAGTAAGTGTGTATTTCACACAAAAAAAATATTTTTAATTTTTAGTTGGAATTTTGCCACAAACATATAACGTGTAGAACTGCTTCATTCTTTCAAAAACGAAATTGTTCAGATCACAAAATAAGAAAGTATTAGGCTCATCCCTATTTCAATATAAAAAAAATAGGTTTCCACCATATGTATTTTAATTATTAAAAAAAAAAACCCACAGAACTAGGATTTTTAATTATAAAGTTTGATAACTAAATGGGTCTTGGGATGATCCCAGTTGCTGGGAGGACAAAGAAGGAGCACTTTCTCCATAGTGCTGGTCCTGAGCAAGACTTGGAGCATTTTTGAAACAGTAAGGTGGCCCCCTATTGCCCACATCTGGTGCTCCAAAACAGGATCATGGTGGCCCAAGTGAAGATGGTAGAGGAAGTTGGTGATCAAGCTGTCTAAGTGGTGGTCTAGATGGGTATTGATTTCCTGGTCTGTAACTTTGTTGCATAGGCATCTGGTAATATATTGGGGGGTTTGGGAAAGAAGCATAAGTGGCTGTCAGCGTTGGCTGCAGTGGAAGATTTCTTTCTGTCTGGAAACTGTTTTTGGGACTGGCTAGATATGATTTGATGCATTGCATCACTGAAATTTGCAGGTCCGTTTTCAGGGCATCGGCCACCTGGTCAAAATAGGGCGGAAGGGTATTCAGAAATTGTTGGGAGAGAGACAATTGCCCAGTAAAACGATCAGACAGATCCTTTAATAAAGTGTACATTTTCTCAGACTCTTTTTTTTCATTTGCCTGTTTGGTTCCTCTTCTCCAGCTATCTCAGCCATTTGCTGATTTGGAGATCCTTGGTTTGGAGGCTCCTGTGTTAGCGCTGATGAGTCTTCTACAGCAGGTTCATCGTCCCAGCAGGTGTCTGTGCTGCAAATCACAAAACAAACCAGACCATTGTTTTTTTAGGGGGGGTAATAATTTGACAGAAACAGTTTCATAATACCCTTTTTATAAAAATTACCTTCGCATCTCCAAAATGGGTCTCAAAAATTCAAGGTCTTTGGCATACGAGTATGGTGTGAAGGACTTTGCAGCCGAATCACTTCTCATACTCTGTTCCTTTTTTAAATGACCGTTAAAGCTATCCTTGGTGCTACGCCATCTTGTTTGCAAGGCTTTTACTGCAGAACAATGAAAACATTTTTGTTATAATTTCATATACCTGGCAACCAGAGACTCCATTTCTAGTCTGGATTTTCAGTTCTTGATTGGGAGATCAACTGCTAGCTACCTAATCCAGGACACGTGCTCCATCATTTGAGACATTCTTAAAGAGATGGTCTTTCTAAAACTTACAACTGATGAATGGACAAAGATAGCAGATATCTTCTGGCAGCAGTGCAATTTCCCAAATTGCGTGGGTGCTATTGACAGAAAGCATATACACATCCAGTAGGCAGTGGCAGCAGATTTTATAACCATAAAAAATATTTTTTATTTGTGCTTTTTGCAGTGACAGAGGCCAATTACCGTTTTGTATATGTCGATATAGGGTCCTACGGTAGAAGTTCAGACTCTAGTATATTTACCCACTCAACCTTAGGGCATCTTCTGCAAGAAAATAGGCTTGGACTACCAGCCAATAGGCCACTCCCTGGAACTAGTGGGCCTGCAATGCCGTATGTCTCTGTGGCTGATGAAGCATTTGCACTAGGGGAACACCTTCTCAGAACCTTAGTCAAGCCACTCTTTGAGCCCCGAAAAAAGTGTGTTCAATTACAGACTAACTCGGGCCAGGAGAGTTGTTGAATGTGCTTTCGGCATACTGGCCAACAAATGGCGTTTGTTGCACACGCCAATATATCTAAAAATGCAACACGCTATACAGGCTGTGAAAGCTATTTGTGGTCTCCATAATTTTATTCGAGAGCATGACGGGTTCCAAATTGAGGACACCCTTGGCAATCAAGCCATGACAAGCTGAAATGAGATCCACTCGGGGCAGCAGGAGTGGTGTGGTGCTGCTTTCCGAGATAATTTCCGCTCATATTTCATGTCTTCAGAAGGTCTGCTGCCTTGGCAGCTAGATGCAATAGCCTAGATAGACCAAATTTGACAGATCTTCTAAACATTGTGAATATGGTTTTTGTTAAGCTTATGTTTGTTAAATTTTTCGAGCTCTGCTCTACTTTCTTTGCCTGCATTGAAAAATGTGTATCTGACAAGATACTATTAAAAACAAATAGCCTAATTTGTAAGTTGAATTTTTTTAGAATAAAGTTTTTAAAGGAACATTAGTCTCAAACAGAGCAATACAGCTGTTAGGGAAATACAAGTCCCATGAAGCATTGCGAGGCTGACAGTTACAAGCATCACTGACAAAGGTCGAGGCATGCTAGAACCAGCAGGACCACAGGCTGAACACACATTATGCAAAGGAATATTAACTTTAGAAACCAAGGGACATTTTAATCTCCTACACTTTAGGGGCTACAATCACTGGATAGTGACTGTGTGCAGTTTGTCAAACTTGTATGATTTTTTTAGAAAATAGGACATTTGGAGGTCTCTGAATTCATTATTTACAATTGTAACAAATTTAAACAATTACAAAATAATAAACCAGAAATTGAGCTGAAATTCTAATTGATTCACATGCAAAAAAACGAAAAAAAAATTACAGAATTTGCTCAAAGTCATAAAAAATTCTAATTCTAATTCAAAACATGATAATAGAATCTCAAAAGGAAAAAAAAATAATAGAAAAATAAGAGAAAAGAATAGAATAAAATAGAAAGAGAATAACGGTTATATTGTTTCTATTTTCTTCTATTCTCTATTTATTTTTCTATTTTTTTTTATAGTTTAATTTGTTATAAATTCTGCTGAGTTTTAGGAAATTCCGCATAATTATACAAAATTCTGAAGAATTTGACACAAATTCGGCATAATTGGTCCAATTTTAGTAAAATTTGGCCTAATTTTAATGGAATTTGGCCCAATTGTAAGGGAATTTGGTCCAATTTTAAGGGAATTTGGCCCAAATCTAAAGCAGAACTCCACTAACTCCGTAATAAAAAATTCAAAAATGTAGCGAATTTAACTAAATTTAATTTAGGTAAATAACTAATTAAAGCAAACAAAACCCTGAAAAATGTTTTGGTCCTGCACATGGACACTTGCATAGTTACAGTGGATCTAATAGTCTACACACCCCTGGTAAAATGTCAGGTTTCTGTGATGTAAAAAAATGAGACAAACATAAGTAATTTCTTAACTTTTTCCACCTTTAATGCTGAAGTTTCTTTGTGGTTAGTCAGAGGCACATGATGACAGGTGTGTACTGACTCCTTAACATGAGTTTGAATGTGATCGCTTAATTCTGAACACAGCAACATCCCCAGTTATAAGAGGATGTGCACACTTATACAACAACATTATTTGAGTTTATTATTTTGACTCCCCCCCATAAAAGATTTAAGTAAGTTTTTCTGTTGAGTTGGTACAGTTTATAGGTCACATTACGGTGTAAAAGGTTCTTCAAATGATTTCTCTGTCTCATTTTGCAACATCACAGAAACCTCAAATTTTAACAAATGTGTGTAAACTTTTTCAACCTTTACTTACATTGCATGTCTGCTTGCTTCTTAGAGAAACTATCCCATTGTGGATACAGCTCCTTGGCAATTTCAAGCCACCCCTGGTCCCGTTTTCTACAATCCTTGTGTTGGGGATCAGCAGGAGTGTACAGATAGGTTCTTGGCCTCACCAGGCTGATAAGATGCTCAGTCCCCACCATGTTTGCTGTAGTCCAAACTGGGATTTGCTTGTTCTCAAGGCATCCTTGGTAGTTTATTTTAAGGACAGGTGTTTGATCACATGCTGCTTCCAAAAATGCAAAACACATTAAAAATTCTGCACTTGCATTTTTCTTGCATGCCCATTGAATTCTTTTACATGCAAAGCGCTGTATTTTGCGGGAAAAAAAGTCCCCGACCCTTTCCAAAAATGCAGAGGCACAAAAATGCATTGATGTGAACATGTTTCATAGGAACCCATGTTAAAAAAAATTCCCTGCATTTCTGCAAAATGCATCAAAAAACGCATTAGTGTGAATCAAGCCTTATGCCACTTTTATTTCATTCTCCACCCTCCAACAGCAATTGAATCTTCCTCATACAAAATTTTTTAGGTACCTCCAGCTCAGACACTTTTTTTCTGAACACTATAGATTGGCTTGCAGGAGGCTGACCTCTGTGTTTGAGCAGATGTGTAATGGTTTTTACAAGGATAGAGACACCATGTCATTGATATATAAACCGCTCAATGAACATGACCTCTCAGATAAGTCTTCGGCTATGGTACAGTGGGAGGCTGAGACAGACCAGGACTTTTCAGCCAAGGACTGGCAGGATATGTTATCTAATATGCACAGGAGCACTAAATCTATTGCAACCAAATAAAATGTGGTTAAATTGCACACCAGGTGGCACTACACTCCTGTTAAGCTGCATAGAATGTACCTGCTTGAAACCTGACACGTGCTTCATGGGGTTGCCCTGATTTTTTGGAGTTTCAAACCTATTAAACCTTTATGGCAGCAAGCATCATCGATGGTGGCCCGTATTACAGGTTCAATTCTCACTCTTACCCCACTCTTGTCCAATGTGCCTATTTTTTGCAGATATACCAGAGGTGTTGCTCCCCTGCCAGAAACTGGCTCATACACTGTTTAGCGCAATTCTTTGGGCCATATCCCTAAATTGGCAATCCCTCACAGTTCCCTGGTGGCAGGTTGTACAGAGAATGGAGGCGATAAAACTTATGGAGAGAATACACCATACGGTTATGGACACAATGCATGTATTCCACTATAAGTGGATGGACCTGGTCAACGTATTGAGGTCCTCTCGAATGGTGGGATTGGCAGCATCACATGCGGATAGGTTCTAACATCCAGTAAATTTTTCGGAGTTGTAATAACTTGAAGCTATTGTTCTCCAAACATGAAGTACTAGTAGTAGTTTATGCTGCTTACCAAAACTTTTTTTTTGTGCTATATATTTTCTCAGTATGATCTTATCATTTTGATTTGATTTTGTTTTCTTTTTTTGTTCTATTACAATATTGAGGGGTATTGCCACAGAAGGTTACCTAGGTTATAAGATTACCGAGTACCATCATCTTACATTGATATATTGAAGGGGGAATGGGAGGAAAAGAGCAAGGGCTACTCCAACTAGGCCCTACCTCCCCATGAGGAAATAAATGGACTATAGCGATACTCAGTTAGAACATAGATAAAACATTGTTCAATTTATTGAGATATAAAATATGTACAGTATACAGCAGAGCAACTTGGAGATTGTTGCAACAAGAGGCATACAAAGAAGTAACAATAGATACAGCCCACATGTGTAATTGAAGGCGCAATGATGTATTAAAGGACGCTTGACCTTAACAGTTTCGTGGCCAACGCCACTTCTTCAGGAGGCGTCCAAATATAACATCTAAGAAAATAAATAATCACAATTATATTAAAAAATGGTAATACATTATAGTATAGCGTGATATTAGAGTGATTACATATTATATAAACACACTCACCAATAACTGCCCCAACAAGTAGGGAGCGGCAATATTGAGACGCCCAGTTGGGCGTTCCCCCTGGGGGGCGGACACGGGGGGCTGATTGGCCGTCTCATTCAGCCCCCCTGTGTGTCCTGTGACCCCGTTTTAGCAGAACGTGTACTACAGCCCGCTCTTATCTGACATCAAAGAGCCAGTCAGGGATCTGAAAGTATCCCAACAATAATGTGGGGATCTACCTGAATTGCCTGACGGGTGGCTCAGCCTATCGGTGCACCGTTCAGAGCCTGAGCCAGCCTCTGCCGCGCCCTTCACAGTTTGGCTCCCCATTAGGCACTGGAGAATCCGAGCGCAGAGCTGGGGACTGACGATCACCGTTCTCTGCTCACAGAACTAAGCGATCTGCAGTAACCTGATTGACCAAAGCTGTAGCCACATAGGTGACTATATATGTTAATTTTTTGATCCACACAAAAATTCTCCTTTTTTTAAATTTTAGAATTCCCGTCTGGGCCAATTGTGTCATTTCAAACACACGTTTTTTATTTTTTATTTTAATTCAAGATTTATTAAAACATGATAAAAAGATATATTTTCGGAATGCAGACACCCTGGACCAATTTTTTTTATTTTTTTTATTTTTGATGAGGTATGAGCATCCATTTTTAAAGTGCAACATTTTTAAAAAATATAGACTTTTTAAATTTATTTGGGTGCATACAAACTTAACCACTTCAATACGGGGCAATTTTACCCTCTTCCTGCCCAGGCCAATTTTCAGCTTTCAGCGCTGTCACAATTTGGATGACAATTGTGCGGTCATGCAAAACTGTACCCATATGATATTTTTATCATTTTTTTCCCCCACAAATAGAGCTTTCTTTTGCCCATCACCGTGGCTTTTATTTTTTGCTAAACCAAAAAACGAAAATTTTGAAAAAAAATATAAATTTTTTTCTTTGTTTCTGTTATAAAGTTTTTTTAAATAAGTATGTTTTCTGATTTCACTGATGAGGCTGCACTGACGGGCAATGATGATAACACTAATATGCAGCACTGATGAGCACTCATACGTGGCACTGATGGGCACTATAGTGTGGCAATTATGGGCAGCATCGATGAGGCACTGATTGGCTTCCCTGTTGGGCCACTGATTGGCATCCCTTGTGGGCACAGATTGGCATCTCTGGTGGGCTCTAGTGGGCATCCTTGATGTGTCTGCACTGATAATTAATGCGCTGATTATCAACGCAGACCCCCCTGTCAGGACAGCTGCTGATTGGCTCTTCTATACTCTTGCCTTGTGAGCACGAATGGAGGAAAGCCGTTAAACAGCACTTCCTGGTTATCATGTGATGAGCTGTGATTGGAAACAGCTGATCACGTGGTAAAGAGCCTACGCCATAGGCTCTTTACCAGGATCAGTGATGCGGCATGTCAGAGCAACACCGATCAGCCATGTTGCATGCCCCCATGAGCAGCTTATCCTGCTGGATGCCCTATGATGCCCAGTCAGGATAACTTAACTACTTTGTGGCTGTCATTCTGCTATATGGCGAGTGGGAATTGGTTAATATAACTGTTTATTTTAGGCTACAATTTTAAAGTTGATGTTACACTCAGTAAATAGGAAACATGACAAGATGTGTGAAAGTTTACAACTAAGAAATGGAGAAAACTTCATTACCTAAAAAAAAAAAAAAAAAAAAACTCTAAAGACCACGCATTACCCTTTATAGACCACCCGTTTATAGTTAAACTTGAGCTCTGGTGATACTTATCTATACTAATTGTTAAGATTCAATGAACAAATTTGACAAGAGGATTATTATTCTCACTGTGACATTTGTGGTGAGACCTCACATGTAAGATGAAATCACTATTCGCAAGTGTGAAGGACCTATGTGAGCATTTGCACATGAGCTCGGGGGAGGCCACCTATTTTTTGTAACTTTTTAAATTTTTAATTAAGTTTAGATTTAAATTAACCATTTCAGCCCCGGAAGGATTTGCCCTCTTCCTGACCAGGCCAATTTTTGAGATACGGCACTGCATCGCTTTAACTGATGATTGAGCGGTCGTGCGACATTGTACCCAAACAAAATTTATGTCTTTTTTTTTTTCCTCACAAATAAAGCTTTCTTCATACTTAGCATCGCTTCGGCTCCGGGGACACGCAGCAGGTGCGTGCCTGCGCGCTCTGACCTCTTACCCACTTCTAGACTGGCGCCAATGTACGTCGGCAGAATGGCATGGACAGGCAAATGGGCGTACAGGCACGTTCCTTTAAATTTGCCATGCCGTGCCATCACGTGCCCACCGGCCGGGACCTCCGTGAGTCGGATTGCGGGTCCCGCAATCGTCTCACGGGGAGGAAGAACGGGGAGATGCTAATGTAAACAAGCATCTCCCCGTTCTGCCTAGTGACAGTGTCACTGTTCTCTGCTCCCTGTGATCGGAGCAGAGATCAGTGATGTCACACACAGCCCACCCCCCCCACTGTTAGAAACACGCCCCTAGGACACATTTAACCCCTACACTGCCACCTAGTGGTTAACCCCTTCACTGCCAGTGTCATTTACACAGGAATCGGTGCATTTGTATAGCACTGATTGCTGTATAAATGACAACGGTCCCAAAAGTGTGTTAAAATTGTCCGATGTGTCCGCCATAATGTCACAGTCACGATAAAAATCGCTGATCTAAGTATAAAATTGATGCGCTTTAAACAAATAGTGCACAATATGCTGCTGCGACTAAGCTTAAATCCAGGAATAAAAAATGCATTCATGTGAATAAAATAAATAAATAATTATGGTGCTAATACATGTGTTAAAATTGCCATAATAAATCTTCAAATTGGTGATGTGACGGTGAATATAAATAAATTAATAATGACACTCTGAGTACAATGTCCAGGCAGAGATAAATAGTGGGGGAAAGTAAAAATAATTAAACAGTTCCTTCCCTTAATCCAGATTGATTGACTCACTGGGTTAGATCGTTTGTATCAGGATATTTAGTTTTTCTTGCATCCCACTTTAGCCATAATACTGCTGGTGATTCGGCACTCAGGATAAAGGTTTTATGCAAAGCAAGCAAAGAAAAAATAGATCATTTTGCAGTGAACATACTAGATAGTACATAAGCAAAACAGGGATAAGAGATACACTCACAAACTCCCGGTCTATTAGAAGCATTCAAATATGCAGATTGCAGTCAGCCGCTGTGGACGAGGTTTCCCATAGAGAAACAGCTGCTGTTAACCTTCAGGTGTATTGCAGCACTGAACGTCCTAAGCTCCTCCCACGCGTTACATCACTGACACGTGACTTTTTCAAGGATTTATTTTGGCAATTTTAACACATGTATTAGCACCATAATTATTTATTTATTTTATTCACATGTATGCATTTTTTATTCCTGGATTTAAGATTAGTCGCAGCAGCATATTGTGCACTATTTATTTAAAGCGCATCAATTTTATACTTAGTACTATTTGTTTGGTTATCTGATCACCCTATATTGATAGCTTTAATTTACTGATTTTTTCATAGCACTAACTAAATTGGTATGTATATATTTTTAAGCACAATTTATTTATATCACACATATCTATCCACATCAACGCTTGGTTTTTATTCATTTTTTTTAAAAATCGCTGATCACCGCCATTACTAGTAAAAAAAAAAAATTATTAATAAAAATGCCTTAAAACTATCTCCTATTTTGTAAACGCTAACTTTTGCGCAAACCAATCAATAATCGCTTATTGCGATTTTTTTTTTTTTAACCAAAATTATGTAGAAGAATACATATCGGCCTAAACTGAGGAAAAAAAGTTTTTTTTATACATTTTTGGGGGATATTTATTATAGCAAAATGTAAAAAATAATGCGCTTTTTTCAAAATTGTCGCTCTATTTTTGTTTATAGCGCAAAAAATAAAAACCGCAGGGGTGATCAAATACCACCAAAAGAAAGCTCTATTTGTGGGAAAAAAAGGACGTCAATTTTGTTTGGGAGCCACGTCGCACGACCGCGCAATTGTCAGTTAAAGCAACGCAGTGCCAGACCGCAAAAAGTGCTCTGGACTTTGGCCAGAAAAATGGTCCGGGGCTTAAGTGGTTAAAGGAACGACGTACAGCTACAGCGATTTGCGCAGCCATGCCAACCCGCCACAGTTATACTGGTGCAGTTAATTATATTTTGCATTCTACTATATTGCTATCAAAAGAGATGAAGAAAATCCCTTGTGATAGCTGTTTCAGTGACTGGTTCAGTGATCAAAGCAGCCATTCAAACACAGATTGGTTTGATCTGCTGCCTTAATGCCCACTAACAGCCATGTAAACAAAAGCAAATGTGACTAAATCCTTGCTGCTTCCACCCTCATTCCTCAAAGTGGAGGGGAAGGAAAGGATGTTCATCCTTTTCTTATATGGTCTAACATCAAGAGTGCTTTCAGCAATTCTGAGCTCCACGGTGGGACAGGGAGGCGCAGGAAGGACAACAATCAGTGGCAGGAGGGGTGACCTCTTGCAAGTGGATGGGAGGCTGTAGAGCTGCTTGTAATGCTTTCATAGTACAGCCGGTTAAAAATGTTGATACCTGCAGCCTTAATCACAATCTAAGCACTTCTTGTCATGGACTTCTATATACATACACTGGAGCAGACAGAATTCCATATACATACACTGGAGCAGACTGAATTACAGAGCGACTGTGCCTGACCGCAAACCAGCATCTGTCTGCGTCTTTTTTTTTTCATAATAAAGCACCTGCTCTAGATTGATATTGGTCAAGTTTGGATGCATTCCACCCAAATTTTTGTTAGATTATGAACTATGGTTAATAAAGTACATTTTAGTTGTTTTAGCTATAATAAACTTCACCCTACCCCAAAAGAAGAAGAAAAAACGATGGTGGCACTGAATATGAATTAAAATAATTTCTACCGTACTGAAAAACACATCAAGCATGGCACCAAACCAATGGGGAAGCAAGCGGAAATGTCAGTGTTATAAACACCAACATGGCCATTCAAACAACCAGATCAGCCGATATCCAACCAAGTCGGTCAATCTAGGAAAGAACTAAGCCCATACAGTAATCACTGAAAACGGACAAATGAAAAATTTGTCTTTCAAATCCCGGACGACAGATGTCCGTGACTAGTGGCCATGCTAAATTAAACTTATAAGCAAAATCTAATCTAGGATGGCTTTACATTAATGGATGGAACTAACACAAAAAATTATTGTTAGGTAAGTGTCAGGTGCCAAAGATATACCTAAACGACACCTCACGTTGAGCAAATTGTCCTCATTAAGGGCAGCTTCACTATGTGTGAAGTGACATAAGAGACATATGTGCCACTCCCCAAGATTCAGATCGGGTTCACATTGTATCTGGTCACATCTCATCAGAAGAACGCTATACACATTGCTATATATAGAAAAGTCAAGCATTATCAATGAATGCATTAACATCAACGTCAATATTTAAACCATAAGGGGTATAGGTCTTTATCCTGTGTACCCATGCCATCTCAAGCTTGGAAATACGTCTTATAAGACAACTACCCCTCCAGTGGAGGTTAAATTTGTCTATTCCTAGGAAGATGGTATTGGAAGGATTCCTGTTTTGAACAGCCAGGTAATGCTTGGAAACCGAATGTTTAGTGAACCCCTTTTTTCTGATATTGTTGATGTGCTCATTAAGACGGACCTGGAGGGGGCGTTTAGTCCTGCCCACATACTGCTAGCCAAAAGGGCACTGCAGCAGGTAGACTACCCCCTCCAAGGAACATATGATAAATGGCTCAATCTTAAATTCTTTGGATGTAACACTGGAAACAAAACTATTCGACCTCCTAGTCTTACACCCATTTAAGGAGCCTATTTGGCATCTTCTGCACTGGTAATGACCAGTGAGCTCCCCAAAAAAGTGAGATTTGTTGGAGGGTTTAAGATGTTGGGAGCCAGTTTGTCTCTTAAAAAGGAACACCCCTAAAGACCACCTGAGGTCTAATGGGCAAAATGGTCTTTAATAATTTATCATTCCCAAGAATGTGCCAGTGTTCACAATATGTTTAATATTATGATGTTGGTTAGAAACATTTGTAATGAAAGGAACACCTGTCACCTCTATCCTGTAGGGGAGATCTTTCTTTCAATAAATTGGCCCTATCCATCAGTCTAACTTGGTCCAACGTATCAGACAGGGCCTTTTTGGTATAACCCTTATCCAAAAATGTATGTGTTAGTACTTCAGCCTGCATTAAAAATTGATCAGATTCTGTACAATTTTGTTTCAGCCTTCATATATTGGCTTTTAGGCACTGATCGAAGCCAAGAGACATGGTGGCAGCTTTCCACCAGAGTTTCTGTCTGTGGACTTAAGGATGTTTATGTTTGTCACCTCTACATTCTTTAACTGTTACTGTTACTCAAATCCAGGAAGTTAACCTCCCTACAACTTGCCTCATAGGTGAGATGTATCCCCTTATTGTTAGAATTGAGCGACTCCATAAACTCGCCTAAGGCGACCCTACTGCCATGCCATAGGAGGAGGACGTCGTCTGTGTAGCGTGCCCATAGGGCCACCTCAGGTCTCCTCTGGGCATAGACGACATCATCCTCCCACTGGGCCATGAACAGGTTCTCCAAACTTGGGGCGTACTTGGCGCCCATGGTGACACCCCTGTCCTGGCGATAGAAACTCTAAAAGTTCCATAATATATTTAATCTGGTCTACCACAAGGTTTGAGTCTCTGTCTAAAAAATGCCTAACGGCTCCCAGACCTAACTCGTGGGGGATGATTGTATACAGCGAGGTGACGTCCGCTGTAACCACCCATATCCCCTCCTGTGGTCTTAATCCCGACAGGAGATTGATAACATGGCGCATATCCTTAATGAAAGAAGTACCAGTGGTTGCAAGAAAAAGTCTATATATTTGCCCACCCGGACGTGACGTAATCTATACCGCTCACTATAGGGCATCCCGGGGGGCAAGTAAGACTCTTATGAATTTTAGGCAGGTAATGTATAATAGGCACTCTTGGTGCCCTGGGAACCAGAAAAAGACTCTTTTTTTTGTTCAAAATGCCCAAATGCACTCCTTTCTGAACAATACATTCCAACAATATTTTATATCTCCCACCTGGATTAGAGGGCAAAGGTGTGTAGGTATCCACATCTCCTACTATCCTATTCATTTCAATCATATAATCATTCTTATCTAGAACAATTATTCCCCCGCCCTTGTCCGCAGGACGTATTACCAACTCTTTATTAGCACACAGTGACTCTATACCTTTCTCGGAGTCTCTCTTTGTCCTTGCCTGTTTTAACTTCAAATTATCTAAATGCCTCAAAACTACATCCCTAAAGACCTTTAAAGAGGGAGCGAGAACACCAGGAGGGTTAAACAACGAGGCATTGGCGAGGCCTGAATGTTGATATTCAGTCGTAATCAACCTATTATCCCTAATAGGATTGGAAATGAAATCCTGTTTGATGTTCAAGTTACGAACATATTTATATAGGTCTATCCATATACGTCTGAAATTTGTTCAGACCCTTCGGTGGAGCAAATTTCAGACCCCTATCTAATACTCCCACTTCGGAGTCCGTCGGTACCTGGGAACTGAGATTATAAATCCAAGTTCCTATTCTGTCTTTTTCCTTTTTGGACTGAACGCACCTCCCCCCTCTAATTCCTCTCTTAATTCTACTGCTCTTTTGATGCCTTGGTTGGGTCTGGGAAAACCCCATGTCTGTTGATCATGGTTCTCCAAGATATTTCTATCTTGTTGCATGTGGTTAGGAGCATACGGACCATTCAAATGGCCCATATTCCCACCATAGTTTGCGCCAGAATAATCAGGACATTCCACAGGGCCCTCCATCTCTCTTAATGGGAAGAAAGCATTATGAACAGGAACATTATCATTTAACTCATTCTTCATCTTATTCTTCATTCCTAAATCCTTAATCATAATGTACCACCTAACTAGGGATGAGCCCGATGTTGAATATTGAATATTAAGGGGAACCCCGAACCAAAATGTAAAAAAAAATATTGCGTGGGTGTCCCCCCAAATTCCATACCAGGCCCTTCAGGTCTGGTATGGATATTAAGGGGAACCCCGCGCCAAAATTTAAAAAAAAAATGGCGTAGAGAGAAAAAGAAAGAAAGGAGGGGAGGGAAAGAGTAAGGGAGCCCCTTACATCAGATTACCAACTGAAGCAGGAGTAAGAAGTGAGGGAGTGGATGGATCGGTATGATTCATCTTACCTCTCCTGCACACATTTTCTCTTAGGCCGAATACTGTCAGGGAATGTGTGCAGGGCAGACACAGGAGAGGACGGGAGGAGGAGCAGAAGCACTCTCTCTCTCTATCCCTTTAGGGGTGGGGGTGTGTGTGTCAGCACAGCAGCTTTATCTGGCTGTGATCCAGAGCGGTCAGTTAACTCCTGTCCCGTAATGATTGTAGACCTCAATCGAAGCAGATTGTATAGCTTACAGACCGGCCAGGACTTGGCACTGTCGCTGCCATCAATGTTAAAAGAACCAAAGTTTTGTTCTTTACAATGTTAAATTTTCACAGTTGAAACAAATATTTCCTCTTGTGTTGGAGAAAAAAAAAAAGGGTTGAGACATGGAAATCATTGCATTCTGTGTCTTATAAGAATTGACTGTGGTCCAAAACTTTATTGGATTTAGGCTTGGCTTTAGGGTTGTATTAATTAGAAACAGGCCACTAACCACCCAAAATGAAGGCCCAACAAAGAGTAATATAAAACACCCAATTCCTTACCAAAAATAGCAGCGTCATTGCCTGGTGCCTGCTGCTCACTTGGTTTCCATTCATGACAAGAAACTGTGGAAAACAAATTAATTTTTGAAGATAAAATTGCAACCAACGTGTTTTGGATTCCAGTAAAGTCTGAGTACACACTGGTGGATGAACAAGCCTCCTTGGTGTCTTTTCCAAGCTGATTTCGTAATTCTGTTTGTACTTTTCGCACCATGTTGAACATAGTTTCACAGTAGGCATTGCTATGTGGAATGAGCAGGATGCATTTAAAATTCTATCTACAGCTTTGTCTTCATCAATTCCGATTTCTGCGTTTTGAGCTATTTGGTACAATTCATATTCAGATTGCAATGTATCGATTTCTTCAGAAGAAATTATGCCTGAAAATTTCTCAAGCAGATCAGCTAGTTCTCAAAATCCAACAACTGATCTGTTTTTTGGATGAAGACATCTGGCAGCTTTTAGAACTTGGTTGTCCAGAGGGAATTTCAAATGCATATATTTGAGTTCAGCACAGTAGAAAGATCTCACATCTGAAAACAAATGTGTTAATGTGAATTTGGCTCAGGTCATCCTCATGTGCTCGTAGAGCTTGTCTGGTAGAAAAAACAATGAAAAGGCTTCTATTATCTCTTTGGATTGATTTGTTGGAGAAGTCAATCTCCAGCAGCTCACCTTCACTCTTGTTTGCCAAAATGTCCAATCTTACAAGTTTCACAAGAAAGTGCTTGTATGACTTCATAATTTCTTCATGCAAAACATGACATTTTGGTTCCTTGGATTGTGGGAGTATGTTAAAGCTGTCAACACCATTTAACACCACATGGATAAAATAGAGGTCGATCATTGTGATTCTGTCTTCAAACTTTGCAAACAAATTTTTTTTCTCTTTCATTTCCTTTCTTCCTACCTTGCCCGTTATCATCATCTTGAAAATATGTTAGAAAGTAGCCTTTTAATGCATCCCATTTTGCAAGAATTATTTCCACACATTTCATTTGGCTAAGCCAAAGGGTTGAGCTGTGCTTTAGAACTTTCCTGACGTCAGTACCACAGAAGACCATAAAGTCTCGCAAATCCTGTTTTTGGCCACAAGCTTTCTCAAAGTGATAATAAGTGTCAATTATAAGTTCTTCCACATTCACAGACAAAACCTTGATGGATCGTTGACTTAGTAAATGTGCAACACGGACAACCCACATCAAATGCATAAGGATGTTGTGATTTTACTCTGTTATGCCTTCCTATCAGGACACTTGCATTGTCACTGCTGTACGCTACACATTTTTTTTACAATTAAGGCTTTTCTCATTAATCACTTCATTGATAGCGTTGAATATGTTTTCACCTGTTGCCTTGTTATAGGAGAACATATCCAGCAATGATGGAACAACATTCATGGAGTTCTTTTCATGATGCGTGACAAGAATTGGGAACATTTTATCCTCTGTGTCACTTCCGTCAGTAGTAATAGCAACCCAGCCATCTTCTGTATTCGACAATGCATCAGCAACAGTTTTATTTGCTTCTGGTGCTATAACACTATTACACAGATGTGTGGTCTTGGTTCGACCGCATGCAAATCTAGCTGTGACCTCCCCTGGGAACATTTTTTTTTAATAGCTTAGTTGCGTGGTCACTTGTTAGAAAGGAAATGTTAAGCTCAATTAGGAAGGCAAGTCCACAACAGTTCAGCTTGTTTGACTTGATCATCTAGTGTGGCATTTCCTGATGTACTGGCCCATGTGGTTATTCTTCTATTACCCATCAATGAGTCTTCTAGTGCAGCCTTTTCTGTATGGATCCGAGACTTGCTATGGATTTTGATGTAATTTGCTCCACCATGGTCAATATTAATATCCTTGCAACAAAGAGTACAAAAGGCAGAGTACAGGAGGAGCAGTGCAAGAGGGAACAGGCACCATTTCTGAATAGCTTGAATTATTTGGTTGAACAGGAGAAGCAGTGCTGGAGATGTTGCCAAAAGGAGAAACTAAAATGGGTGGTGTTGGCATCCCACTCCTTTGCGCCGCCCTATAGGCCAACACATATGTGTACGTGTTCTCCATGCACTGCTTCTACCATTCAGCATCTAGATCTGACAGCAGCATGAATAGGCTGCCACAGAAAGTCACACGAGGATGACTATGATCCATAAACACGTCACTTTCGGTTTTCTGCTTATTTAAGTCCGCAATCAGCTGTACAATGCGTTGGTTCCATTTGGTTGCTGTTGTCTGGATTACGCTGCCGACGATTACCACGTTCACGACCACCACTGGAAGAGCGTGCGTTACCAACTCTAAAGGGGAAAGGAAAAGAAGGAAGGAAAGGGGTTGAACAACCCTCCACCTCAGGGATATCCGGTAAAAACTCAAACGACACCCACCATTGTTAAGATATCAGTGAGAGTCCAATGATTGACACCCTAGGCAGGATTGATATTTGAGGATAATAAACTAGAATCGTTTAACACTACATGGATAAAATAGAGGTCGATCATTGTGATTCTGTCTTCAAACTTTGCAACCAAACATTTTTCTCTTTCATTTCCTTTCTTCCTACCTTACCCGTTATCATCATCTTGAAAATATGTTAGAAAGTAGCCTTTTAATGCATCCCATTTTGCAAGAATTCTCGCCACACATTTCATTTGGCTAAGCCAAAGGGTTGAGCTGTGCTTTAGAACTTTCCTGACGTCAGTACCACAGAAGACCATAAAGTCTCTCAAATCCTGTTTTTGGCCACAAGCTTTCTCAAAGTGATAATAAGTGTCAATTATAAGTTCTTCCACATTCACAGACAAAACCTTGATGGATCGTTGACTTGTAAATGTGGAAGAAGACACGGACAACCCACATCAAATACATAAGGATGTTGTGATTTTACTCTGCTAAGCCTTCCTATCATGACACTTGCATTGTCACTGCTGTACGCTACACATTTTTTTACAATTAAGGCCTTTCTCATTAATTACTTCATTGATAGCGTTGAATATGTTTTCACCTGTTGCCTTGTTACTGGGGAACATATCCAGCAATGATGGAACAACATTCATGGAGTTCTTTTCATGATGTGTGACAAGAATTGGGAACATTTTGTCCTCTGTGTCACTTCTTCCGTCAGTAGTAATAGCAACCCAGCCATCTTCTGTATTGGACAATGCATTAGCAACAGTTTTATTTGCTTCTGGTGCTAAAACACCATTACACAGATGTGTGGTCTTGGTTTGACCGCATGCAAATCTAGCTGTGACCTCTCCAGCTTAGTTGCCTGGTCACTTGTTAGAAAATGTTGAGCTCAATTAAGAAGGCAAGTCCACAGCAGTTCAGCTTGTTTGACTTGATCATCTAGTGTGGCATTTCCTGATGTACTGGCCCATGTGGTTATTCTTCTATTACCCATCAATGAGTCTTCTAGTGCAGCCTTTTCTGTATGGATCCGAAACTTGCTATGGATTTTGATGTCATTTGCTCCACCATGGCCAATATTATTATCCTTGCAACAAAGAGGGCAAAAGGCAGAGTACAGGAGGAGCAGTGGAAGAGGGAACAGGCACCATTTCTGAATAGCTTGAATTATTTGGTTGAACAGGAGAAGCAGTGCTGGAGATGTTGCCAAAAGGAGAAACTAAAATGGGTGGTGTTGGCATCCCACTCCTTTGCGCCGCCCTACAGGCCAACACATATGTGTACATGTTCTCCATGCACTGCTTCTACCGTTCAGCATCTAGATCTGACAGCAGCATGAATAGGCTGCCACAGAAAGTCACACGAGGATGACTATGATCCATAAACACGTCACTTTCGGTTCTCTGTTTATTTAAGTCCGCAATCAGCTGTACAATGCGTTGTTCCATTTGGTTGCTGTTGTCTGGATTACGCTGCCGACGATTACCACGTCCACCACTGGAAGAGCGTGCGTTACCAACTCTATTTTCCTATGAAGTAGAAGGCAGATAATTGATTTTTACAAAAGGGATAGATATATAGCTAGACATATTAGATAATAATAAATATTCCTGATCCAACTTCTGACGGCGTGGACAATGTGCTAACATTTGGGGAAGCAGTCGCCCGTGAAACACTTCCTTCCCTCTGATCCTCCTCATCTGCCTCTGTAGCATTCCAGTTTGATATGGTTCTAATAAAGATAACAGAAAGGTTGTGACTACTGTTAAAAACAACGTTTTAGTTACTTCAAAAATATTAATGTTCATTTTTTTGTAAAAAAATGACATAATATTTTTTTAAAACTTACAAAATTAAGCTCTAATAAAAATGGAAAAAAATGAAAATGTATTTTTAAAAATATTTCAAAAATGTAATATTTCAATACATACTTGACGTAATATTTTAATGTTTTTTAAAAGTAATTTTTTAATTAAAAAAAGAAATTGATTATAAATATTAGTTAAAATAGTTAAAAATGCTGATTATTTATTTTTTTAAAAGCCAAAATGTAATAAAAAAACATATTTTTTCTAAATTTTTGAAAAAATATTTGATTTCAAATATTTAAAAAAATAAATAACATACAAAAAATGTAATCTTTGGAATTTTTTAAAAATATTTTAACAAAAAAAATCGTTACCATAAAAATATACTCAATACCAATCACCCCACTGGCCCCTCCCTGCAATACAAATTACTTACGCTCTTAAATCCATGGAGCGTCTTAGGAAGGAAAGCTCCTCAGCTAAGGGGTGCGGTCTAATATTTCAAGGCGCTCCACTTCGCTCCGTAAGCAGCTTATCCTTCACTTCCCTCCTTATTCTGTCAACTAGTGACTTCCATTGAGACTGCAAAGCTGCAACTGACAAAAAAAAAAGGTACCTTAAGCATTTTTGAAACTATATACAATATACACATAAAAAAATATATATATTCAAGCACACATATAACTTACTTTGATCTTTCTTCATGCTTTGGCTCATTGCATCCCAGTCCTCCATTAGGCTGCCGCAAATTTCATTCTAATTGTTCCTTTTGGAAACACGGTCCCCATGTCGAGGGTGGGACACGTCCCAAATTGCAGGGTGCATTTGCACTGCAGCAATGAGCTGCGATTGAGAAACATCTTTTGCCATTTTGCTTCCTGTCCTGCATTCACAGGAGGACAACTTAGCAGAGGAGGTGATCTGCTCAAGAGGGGTGGATGGGACGTCAAATGTTGCTTCCTGTATGCACAGGATTTCCTGTAATTTTTTTTCAAGCTCCGACTTAATAAAAACGCCAAACGCTAATTAATGGCCGTATATGCACGTTTATCGGCGTTTAGCCCCTCTCTCTCTCTCTCTCCCTCTCCCTCTCTCCCTCTATCTCTCCGTTTAGGGGGGGTGGGGGTGTGTCAGCACAGCAGCTTTATCTTGGTTGTGATCCAGAGCGGTCAGTTAGATCCTGTCCCGTCCTGATTGTAGACCTGAATCGAAGCAGATTGCATAGCTTACAGACCGGCCAGGACTTGACACTGTCGCTGCCATCAATGTTAAAAGAACCAAAGTTTTGTTATTACAATGGTAAATTTTCACAGTTGAAACAAATATTTATTCTTGTGTTGGCGAAAAAAAAAAAAAAAAAAAGGGTTGAGATATGGAAATCATTGCATTCTGTGTCTTATAAGAAGTGACTATGGTCCAACACTTTATTGGATTTAGGCTTGGCTTTAGGGTTGTATTAATTAGAAACAGGCCACTAACCACCCAAAATGAAGGCCCAACAAAGAGTAATATAAAACACCCAATTCCTTACCAAAAATAGCAGCATCATTGCCTGGTCTCCTGAGAAACTTTATCCCTCCTCTGCTTCAATGTTGTATATGTGATACTTTTCACCTTCTTTACAAGCTGCTCACTTGGCTTCCATTCATGACAAGAAACTGGAAAACAAATTCATTTTTGAAGATAAAATTGCAACCGTGTTTGTGATTCCAGTAAAGTCTGAGTACACACTGGTGGATGAACAAGACTCCTTGGTGTCTTTTCCAAGCTGATTTCGTAATTCTGTTTGTACTTTTCGCACCATGTTGAACATAGTTTCACAGTAGGCATTGCTATGTGGAATGAGCGGGATGCATTTTGAAAGCTTGCAGAGAAGGGGGTATTTTTTAAATCCTGATGAAGTCCAAGTCAGTGTAGCAACATTCTGCCAGATAGAATCAATTCTATCAACAGCTGTGTCTTCATCAATTCCGATTTCTGCGTTTTGAGCTATTTGGTACAATTCATATTCAGATTGCAATGTATCGATTTCTTCAGAAGAAATTATGCCTGAAAATTTCTCAAGCAGATCAGCTAGTTCTCAAAATCCAACAACTGATCTGTTTTTTTGGATGAAGACATCTGGCAGCTTTTAGAACTTGGTTGTCCAGAGGGAATTTCAGATGCATATATTTGAGTACAGCACAGTAGAAAGATCTCACATCTGAAAACAAATGTGTTAATGTGAATTTGGCTCAGGTCATTCTCATGTGCTCGTAGAGCTTGTCTGGTAGAAAAAACCAATGAAAAGGCTTCTATTATGGCCTCTTTCACACTGACGATCCGTATGTCCGTTTTTCATCCTTCCGTTTTCGGATGAAAAACGGACATACATTCATCCCTATGGAGCGTCGGATGTCAGCGGTGACATGTCCGCTGACATCCGACCCCGCTCTGATCCGAAAAGTGTAACGGAGGAAAAACCTACTTTTCCATCCATTTTCGGATCGGATCGGGTGACGACGGACACTACGGTCCGTCATCACCGATCCCCCATAGGGGAGAGCGGCGCTCTGACAGGTCCGCCGCTGCACAGCGTGCAGCGATGGACCTGTCATCTTCCTGCTCAGCGGGGATCGGCGGAGCGATCCCCGCTGAGCCAGCGGATGTTGATCAGTGATGATCCGCCCCGTGAGAAAGAGGCCTTACTCTTTGGATTGATTTGTTGGAAAAGTCAATCTCCAGCAGCTCACCTTCACTCTTGTTTGCCAAAATGTCCAATCTTACAAGTTTCACAAGAAAGTGCTTGTACAACTTTATAATTTCTTCATGCAAAACATGAATTTTCGGTTCCTTGGATTGCAGAAGTATGTTAAAGCTGTCAACACCATTTAACACCACATGGATAAAATAGAGGTCGATCATTGTGATTCTGTCTTCAAACTTTGCAAACAAATTTTTTTTCTTTCATTTCCTTTCTTCCTACCTTGCCCGTTATCATCATCTTGAAAATATGTTAGAAAGTAGCCTTTTAATGCATCCCATTTTGCAAGAATTCTTTCCACACATTTCATTTGGCTAAGCCAAAGGGTTGAGCTGTGCTTTAGAACTTTCCTGACGTCAGAACCACAGAAGACCATAAAGTCTCTCAAATCCTGTTTTTGGCCACAAGCTTTCTCAAAGTGATAATAAGTGTCAGTTATAAGTTCTTCCACATTCACAGACAAAACCTTGATGGATCGTTGACTTAGTAAATGTGCAAGAAGACACGGACAACCCACATCAAATACATAAGGATGTTGTGATTTTACTCTGCTAAGCACACTGTTATGCCTTCCTATCAGGACACTTGCATTGTCACTGCTGTACGCTACACATTTTTTTTACAATTAAGGCCTTTCTCATTAATCACTTCATTGATAGCATTGAATATGTTTTCACCTGTTGCCTTGTTACAGGAGAACATATCCAGCAATGATGGAACAACATTCATGGAGTTCTTTTCATGATGCGTGACAAGAATTGGGAACATTTTATCCTCTGTGTCACTTCTTTCGTCAGTAGTAATAGCAACCCAGCCATCTTCTGTATTCGACAATGCATCAGCAACAGTTTTATTTGCTTCTGGTGCTAAAACACCATTACACAGATGTGTGGTCTTGGTTCGACCGCATGCAAATCTAGCTGTGACCTCTCCTGGGAAAAATTTTTTTGAATAGCTTAGTTGCGTGGTCACTTGTTAGAAAGGAAATGTTGAGCTCAATTAAGAAGGCAAGTCCACAGCAGTTCAGCTTGTTTGACTTGATCATCTAGTGTGGCATTTCCTGATGTACTGGCCCATGTGGTTATTCTTCTATTACCCGTCAATGAGTCTTCTAGTGCAGCCTTTTCTGTATGGATCCGAGACTTGCTATGGATATGTCATTTGCTCCACTATGGCCAATATTAATATCCTTGCAACAAAGAGTGCTGCCATCAATGTTAAAATAACCAAATTTGTTTTTTACAATGGTAAATTTTCACAGTTGAAACAAATATTTCCTCTTGTGTTGGCAAAAAAAAAAAAAAAAGGGTTGAGACATGGAAATCATTGCATTCTGTGATTATAAGAATTGACTATGGTCCAAAACTTTATTGGATTTAGGCTTGGCTTTAGGGTTGTATTAATTAGAAACAAGCCACTAACCACCCACAATGAAGGCCCAACAAAGAGCAGTATAAAACACCCAAATTCCTCACCAAAAATAGCAGCATCATTGCCTGGTCTCCTGAGAAACTTTATCCCTCCTCTGCTTCAATGTTGTATATGTGATACTTTTCGAATTCTTTACAAGCTGCTCACTTGGCTTCCATTCATGACAAGAAACTGGAAAACAAATTCATTTTTGAAAATAAAATTGCAAGCAACGTGTTTTGGATTCCAGTAAAATCTGAGTACACACTGGTGGATGAACAAGCCTCCTTGGTGTCTTTTCCAAGCTGATTTGTTAATTCTGTTTGTACTTTTTGCACCATGTTGAACATAGTTTCACAGTAGGCATTGCTATGTGGAATGAGCGGGATGCATTTTGAAAGCTTGCAGAGAAGGGGGTATTTTTTAAATCCTGATGAAGTCCAAATCAGTGTAGCAATATTCTGCCAGATAAAATCAATTCTATCAAAAGCTGTGTCTTCATCAATTCCGATTTCTGCGTTTTGAGCTATTTGGTACAATTCATATTCAGATTGCAATGTATCGATTTCTTCAGAAGAAATTATGCCTGAAAATTTCTCAAGCAGATCAGCTAGTTCTCAAAATCCAAATATAAAAGAGAAAAGGTGCAGCGCAATAAACGTCCATAACATATGGTAAATTCCACCACGTGACAGGCTAATAGCAGCCAAAGTTCATGTTGTGAAAATCCTCCACCATCTGTACACTGCTCTTACCTGATCAGATGGACCATTTAAGTGAACAAAATGGTCAAACACGCTTGTTACCCACTCATGGGGGTCCAGATGTTGGATTCAACAGCAAACACAGAAGGAGATGATGGTAGATGAAACGAATATAAGGCAGACAAAAAGTGGACACACTCTAAGTGTACACTGTAAAAGTTCTTTATTATATAAAAGTCTTTTTAAAATCTTTTTAAAAACACCATGCACTGAGCGTAATGACAACAATCAGATCGCTTCAACAGCCGGTGTATGTAATCGATGTAATCCGTATATCTTAGATATCAGATGAATGGCCTGTGGGAATCAGCAGTGCCAAAGCCGCAATAGCAGCACAGACGAACAGCGGGTGATGTCAGCGATGTAACTCCTCCCCCCGTACGCACGTTACGTCAGCGGTGGGTGGAGCTACATCAGTCACCCAGTGTTTAAATATAGCCCAGCTACCATGGAGAGCGCAGGATGCCGGCAGCAAATACTGGAAACGGAAATACCGCCATTTTAAATACAAATGTGCCAAATTATCTCATGGGGACATAGGAAACAGGCCCTCCAAAGTTAACCACTTGACAACTGGGCACTTAAACCCCCCTCGTGACCAGACCAATTTTCAGCTTTCAGCGCTCTCACACTTTGAATGACAATTACTCAGTCATGTAATACTGTACCCAAATGAATTTTTTGTCCTTTTTTTCATACAAATAGAGCTTTCTTTTGGTGGTATTTGATCACCTCTGGGTTTTTTATTTTTTGCGCTATAAATGAAAAAAGACCGCAAATTTTGAAAAAAAACGCATTTTTCTTAGTTTCTGTGATAAAATTTTGCAAATTAGTAATTTTGCTTCATAAATTTTGGCCACAATTTATACCGCTACATATCTTTGGTAAAAATAACCCAAATTAGTGGATATTATTTGGTCTTTGTGAAAGTTAGAGAGTCTACAAGTTATGGTGCAAATCATAAAAAATTGATCACACCTGATGTACTGACGGCCTATCTCATTTCTTGCGACCCGAACAAGTCAGGAAAGTACAAATACCCCCCAAATGACCCCTTTTTTGAAAGTAGACAATCCAAGGTATTTAGTAAGATGCATGGTGAGGTTTTTGATGTTGTCATTTTTTCCCACAATTCTTTGCAAAATGAAGATTTTTTTTTTTTTTTTTTTTTCCCCCACAAAATTGTCATTGTAATGGTTATTTCTCTCACATGCCATGTATATACCACAAATGACGCCCCAAAATACATTCTGCTACTCCTCCTGAGTATTACGATACCACATGTGTGGGACTTTTTCGCAGCCTGGCCACATAGAGAGCCCCAACATGCAGGGAGCGCCATCAGGTGTTCTAGGAGCATAAATTACACATCTAATTTGTTGACTACCTATTACACTTTTGAAGGCCCTGGAGAACCAGGACAATGACACGTGACACTGACGTGGCACTGATGACAAATGGCACTGATACGTGGCACTGATACGTGGCACTGATGACAGATGGCACTGATACCTGGCACTGACACTGATGTGGCACTGATGACAGATGGCACTGATGACAGATGGCACTAATGACAGATGGCACTAATACGTGGCACTGACAGATGGCACTAATACGTGGCACTGACAGATGGCACTAATACGTGGCACTGACAGATGGCACTAATATGTGGCGCTGATGACAAATGGCACTGATATGTGGCACTGATGACACATGGCACTAATACATGGCACTAATACGTGGCCCTGATGACAGATGGCACTAATACGTGGCCCTGATGACAGATGGCACTAATACGTGGCACTGATGACACTGATGACAGATGGCACTGATACGTGGCACTGATGACAGATGGCACGTGACACTGACAGATGGCACTGATGACAGATGGCACTGATGACAGATGGCACTATGTGGCACTGATGACAGATGGCACTGATGACAGATGGCACTATGTGGCACTGATGACAGATGGCACTTATACGTGGCACTGACAGATGGCACTAATACGTGGCACTGACAGATGGCACTAATATGTGGCACTGATGACATGTGGCGCTGATGACAAATGGCACTGATATGTGGCACTGATGACACGTGGCACTGATAAAAGATGGCACTAATACATGGCACTAATACGTGGCCCTGATGACAGATGGCACTAATACGTGGCACTGATGACACTGATGACAGGTGGCACTGATGACAGATGGCACGTGACACTGACAGATGGCACTGATGACAGATGGCACTATGTGGCACTGATGACAGATGGCACTGATGACAGATGGCACTTATACGTGGCAGTGGGGACAGATGGCACCGGGGACAGATGGCACTGGGGACAGATGGCAGGGGCAGATGGCAGGGCAGGGCAGATGGCAGGGCAGATGGCAGGGCAGGGCAGATGGCAGGGGCAGATGGCAGGGCAGATGGCAGGGCAGATGGCAGGGGCAGAGGGCAGGGCAGATGGCAGGGGCAGATGGCAGGGCAGATAGCAGGGCAGATGGCAGGGCAGATGGCAGGGACCGTTAACAGCGGGACACCTTTTTTTTTTTTCTTTTACACTTACCGCCGCAGCGGTTCCGTTCTCCCTCCTCACACGCTGTCTCTGTGTGAGGAGGGAGAGCCGGCGATGAGAGATGATCTCATATGTTTACATATGAGATCCTCTCTCATTGGCACCGCCGATCGCACTGTAAACGGCCGCTGTCATTGGCCGTTTACGGTGATCTGTGACTGGCTGTGTCCGAGGGACACGGCCAGCACAAAACTTCCGCGATGCGCGCCCGCGGGAGCGCGCAATGCGGAAGTAAACAGGAGGACGTCCAGGGACGCCCTCCCGGCAATTGAAGTCCGCGCTGTAGCCGTCTTTCGGCTATAGCGCGGACGCCTAGTGGTTAAAAGATACAAGCATAATAATAATTATCCAGAATGCTAAAACCTTTAAAATTACATCAAACACATAAACAGTAAAAAACCATATAAATGTAATGTCAATATGAACGTATACCCGCCTTCGTCTGTAATAAGATGTATAAATATAATATATTTTATATAAAACCAATTATTTATCTGAAATAAAACAGTCAAGGTCAAAGTCGACGTTGAGGCCCCTAGGAACTAAAGTCTGAGTTTCGTGGATCCAGAAGGATTCACGTTGGCTAAGTTGGCGAATAAAATTTCCCCCTCTCCAGTGTCGGTTAACCTTCTCGAGACCCCAGAATTTAAGACATCTGGGATCCCTATTATGAAAATGTCTGAAATGTCAGGAGACATTATGTGTCCTCAGTCCCTTCTTTATGTTATTAACATGCTCAGCAATATGGATCATGAGGGGTCTCGAGGTCCTCCCCATATATTGCAACCCGCGGTCTCACTCTAACACATATACAACCCCTGTGGTGTTGCACGTAATGAGATTATTAATGGGGTATATTTTGCCAGTAGTTGGGGCACTAAAATCTTTACGCTTTTTTATGTTGAATTTGCACTGTCTACATGGGGGACATTTTCCACATGCGTAGAACCCAGTAAGGAAGGAAAAAATTTGGTTCTCTTTAAAAACTGGAGGATACACAACGCTAGGGGCTAAAACATCTCTTAAAGTAGGAGCTTTTTTAGAGATAAACCTAGGGCGAGGAGGTAAGACTACACCTAAAACCCTATCTTTTTTTAAAATATCACAATGTTTCATGACAATCTTTTCGAACTTTTTGTGTTGTATATTACAATCTAATATCATCTTAAATTCATGGTCCTGCCTGACTTTTTTAGGTTTTATAGTATCTGTCACCAAGGTGGCTCCATCTAATTTGACGATAGTTTGGATTTCCTTAGTTATAATCTCTGTATTATATCCCTTTTGTCTAAATCTCTCTGCCAGTATATTGGACTGTGTAAAATAATCCTCTTCCTTGGAGCAATTACGTCTTAAACGTATAAACTGCCCCCTAGGTATGTTACACAGCCAAGACCGGTGGTGGCAGCTATCCAATGGGATGTAGCCATTCCTATCGGTGGGTTTAAAATAATTTCTAGTTTTAAATCACTGTCCTTCCTTAAAAATCTCTAGGTCAAGGAATGTCATGCAGTGAGCATTGGCATTCCATGTAAGCTTAATATTTTTATTATTGCCATTGCGTCTAGACATGAAAAGGTGTAAGCTTACCATGTCTCCCTCCCAAATAATAATCACGTCATCAATGTAGCGTTGGTAGCATTTTAGGGAGGCGGGCTTATTGTTAAAGACCATCTCCTCCTCCCAGAGTGCCATGAAAAGGTTTGCTACACTAGGTGCGAAACGAGCACCCATCGCAACACCAAGGATTTGTAAAAAAAATTTTTTATCGTACCAAAAATAATTTCTGGCAAGACAAAATCTGAGGGCATCTAGCAAAAAATTCTTAGTGGGGTAGGAAGATTAGACTTGTCAAGGGCCCAGCTAACGGCTTTAAGGGCCTCCTGGTGGCCAATTATTGTATATAATGAACATACATCTGCCGTCACCAAAATACTATTATCATTGGCAGATGTAGATTCAATAATCTGGATAGCATGTTTGGTGTCTTTGAGATAAGCTTTGTTGGAAGATACCAGCGGTTTTAAAAAATAGTCAATGTATTGACCCAATCGTGCAGATACCGAGTCAATGCCATTGACTATGGGCCTTCCTGGTGGGTTTTGAGCGTCTTTATGGATCTTAGGAAAAAAATATATAATCGGCCTCCTACATGCGCTGGGATCCAGGTAGGCCGATTCTTTCTTGTTAAGAATACCATTCCTTTTGCCCTGTGCGATAATGGCCTGTAACTCCTTATATTCAAAGACTGGATCTTTATTCAGTACTTGGTAAGTGGATCTATCAGACAGTAATCTGTCCATTTCTCCATTATAGAAAGCTTTACTCATAATAACCAGACCCCCACCCTTGTCCGCCGGACGGACAACTACATCCTTTTTCTTTTCTAAAGTAGCAATACCTGCTTTGAGGTAATGGGGGTCCCTAACTTTCTTGATCTTCATAGTTTCCAAATCACTAGAGACCATGTTTTTAAAAACCTCTATGTGCTTTTGATCATTTTTTGGAGGGTTAAAAACAGATTTGTTAGATAAATTAGAGTGAGTTCCTGTAGGTACTAACTGAGTGGAGATACGGGGAGGTTCCCCTGGTTTAGAAAGGAAATAACGCTTAATGTTGAGAGTTCTCACAAATATTTGTAGACTTATATAGGTTTGGAACTTGTTAAAATTACGGATAGGGGCGAATTTGACTCCTTTATCGAGGACTCTAAGTTCGTCGTCCGAAAGAACAGATCCACTAATATTATAAATACCCCCTCCTATTATAGTCTTTGTCTTTTGTATTCTTCTTCCTGCTCTTCTTCCTCTCTTAACCTTCTTTTGCCTTCATGCTTTGGTGTCTGCCCCCAAGGGTCTTGCCATTGAAGTTGGCGCGGCCCTAAAAAACCTTCTCCTTGTGTAGGATCCTCATGTTGTAGTGGTGCAAATCGATTCTGGGTGGGAATAGGTGCTTGATTAGGGTATTGATAACTTTACCCACCATGCTCATCCCCCCTCACTGATTGTTCTTGATTACCATAATAGGGGTGATTCTCATTAGAGGGACCATGAAATGGTCTGCCTCTAGAGGGTCTGGAGGGACCCCCCATCTTTTGCCAGGGTCTTTGGTCAAGGGGAGGTTGGTGGTTGTAAGCATTACCTCTCCCTCTACCATTACCTCTACCCCTACCTCCTCTACCTCGATTCCCTATACCTCTATGGTTAACATAACCCCACCCATTATTCGGAACATCTCTGAGAACAGGAGTTCTCGGAACAATGGGAGTGGAGATAGAGGGGGTCTGTAAGGGGCGACTAGGAGGAATAATAGGTGGCACTGGTTCTGTAGTATGCTGAACCTTCAACTGCCACTTAAATATTTCCCCTCGTGCAAAATCACCTGAATCCCTGATATACAGGTACTTAGATTTCTTTTTCTCTTGTACCTCTTTGTCCCATTTGGTCATTTTATTTTTTAATTCACTGGAGAATCTAGAAAAATCTGGTGAATTTTGAAATGGTTCGATTTTTTGTTTGAGATCTGTTATTTGTTGATCCAAAATTTTCATTTTCCTTTTGTTTTCTAATTAATAATAGATCAAGTAATTCTTGGCCCTTTTCACAAAAGAAGTTTTGCCATTCTAATAAGGATTCATCATCCATTAATCCATCATTAGGTGTGACATCCCACCGTAATCTTCTTGGGATAAGTTTACACTTAGTATAATGATTAAATGATGTGATGTCCCACCAGGCTTTAATTTTCTTTTCAAAGACATAACCCAGGGGAATTTCAGATGCATATATTTGAGTACAGCACAGTAGAAAGATCTCGCATCTGAAAACAAATGTGTTAATGTGAATTTGGCTCAGGTCATCCTCCATGTGCTCGTAGAGCTTGTCTGGTAGAAAAACCAATGAAAAGGCTTCTATTATCTCTTTGGATTGATTCGTTGGAGAAGTCAATCTCCAGCAGCTCACCTTCACTCTTGTTTGCCAAAATGTCCAATCTTACAAGTTTCACAAGAAAGTGCTTGTACAACTTAATAATTTATTCATGCAAAACATGAATTTTCGGTTCCTTGGATTGCAGAAGTATGTTAAAGCTGTCAACACCATTTAACACCACATGGATAAAATAGAGGTCGATCATTGTGATTCTGTCTTCAAACTTTGCAACCAAATGTTTTTCCTCTTTGATTTCCTTTCTTCCTACCTTGCCCGTTATCATCATCTTGAAAATATGTTAGAAAGTAGCCTTTTAATGCATCCCATTTTGCAAGAATTCTTTCCACACGTTTCATTTGGCTAAGCCAAAGGGTTGAGCTGTGCTTTAGAACTTTCCTGACGTCAGTACCACAGAAGACCATAATGTCTCGCAAATCCTGTTTTTGGCCACAAACTTTCTCAAAGTGATAATAAGTGTCAATTATAAGTTCTTCCACATTCAGACAAAACCTTGATGGATTGTTGACTTACTAAATGTGCAAGACAACCCACATCAAATGCATAAGGATGTTGTGATTTTACTCTGCTAAGCACACTGTTATGCCTTCCTATCATCACACTTGCATTGTCACTTCTGTACGCTACACATTTTTTTTTACAATTAAGGCCTTTCTCATTAATCACTTCATTGATAGCGTTGAATATGTTTTCACCTGTTGCCTTGTTACAGGAGAACATATCCAGCAATGATGGAACAACATTCATGGAGTTCTTTTCATGATGCGTGACAAGAATTGGGAACATTTTGTCCTCTGTGTCACTTCTTCCGTCAGTAGCAATAGCAACCCAGCCATCTTCTGTATTTGACAATGCATCAGCAACAGTTTTATTTTCTTCTGGTGCTAAAACACCATTACACAGATGTGTGGTCTTGGTTCGACCGCATGCAAATCTAGCTGTGACCTCTCCAGCTTAGTTGCCTGGTCACTTGTTAGAAAGGAAATGTTGAGCTCAATTAAGAAGGCAAGTCCACAGCAGTTCAGCTTGTTTGACTTGATCATCTAGTGTGGCATTTCCTGATGTACTGGCCCATGTGGTTATTCTTTTATTACCCATCAATGAGTCTTCTAGTGCAGCCTTTTCTGTATGGATCCGAGACTTGCTATGGATTTTGATGTCATTTGCTCCACCATGGCCAATATTAATATCCTTGCAACAAAGAGTACAAAAGGCAAAAGGCAGAGTACAGGAGGAGCAGTGGAAGAGGGAACAGGCACCATTTCTGAATAGCTTGAATTATTTGGTTGAACAGGAGAAGCAGTGCTGGAGATGTCGCCAAAAGGAGAAACTAAAATGGGTGGTGTTGGCATCCCACTCCTTTGCGCCACCCTACAGGCCAACACATATGTGTACATAAGTAGTAAGAAAAAAAACGCGCTAAGTCAGAAATAATATACATTGAAACATATGTGAAAATTTTGAAATCCACAATAACTGTAAACCAAAAAATAATGTCCAAAAAGCAGCAGCTCACAATGTGATAACACAAATAAACTGTATAAAGGGGAAAAAAAGGCTGCGCTACAAATGGAAAGTCCATACAGTGGTTCTTGGATGGACAATGTTAATTCAATCAAGTGACGAACACCCAGGTGAATCAGAGTAATATCAAACGTGCCACCACCTGAAGAGAAACCTGCTTACCAGATGGCCGGTAGGTCGGGCAGTTGGCTTATACCCAGCCAGGGCCTTTCCTCATAAGGGGGATCCGCTGACGGACTGGAGGTTGGATATAAAATGAAGTGGATAGGATACTCAAACCCCTCCTGGCAGCACAAGACCTTAACCAGACCACGAGACCCAGCCACATATAGAGGAAAAAAGACCATCCATAGCGTAATACTGTCACAATTTTTAATTTAATAAAAAGTAATGCACTTACATGAGGTTAAAATATCACAGATCAAAAACTGAGCCGGTCGACTGTACACAAAATCCCATCTTCCTAACGTAGGAGCGTGGTGACGTCAACACGTTCCTACTTTAGGAGGATGGGATTTGGGGGGGGGGGTGTGTCAGCTTTATCTTGGCTGTAATCCAGAGCGGTCAGGTAGATCCTGTCCCATCCTGATTGTAGACCTGAATCTAAGCAGATTGTATAGCTTACAGAACGGCCAGGACTTGGCACTGTCGCTGCCATCAATGTTAAAAGAACCAAAGTTTTGTTATTACAATGGTAAATTTTCACAGTTGAAACAAATATTTCCTCTTGTGTTGGCAGAAAAAAAAAAAAAAAGGGTTGAGACATGGAAATCATTGCATTCTGTGACTTATAAGAATTGACTATGGTCCAACACTTTATTGGATTTAGGCTTGGCTTTAGGGTTGTATTAATTAGAAACAGGCCACTAACCACCCAAAATGAAGGCCCAACAAAGAGTAATATAAAACACCCAATTCCTTAGCAAAAATAGCAGCATCATTGCCTGGTCTCCTGAGAAACTTTATCCCTCCTCTGCTTCAATGTTGTATATGTGATACTTTTCTCCTTCTTTACAAGCTGCTCACTTGGCTTCCATTCATGACAAGAAATGGGAAAACAAATTCATTTTTGAAGATAAAATTGCAACCAACGTGTTTCGAATTCCAGTAAAATCCGAGTACACACTGGTGGATGAACAAGCCTCCTTGGTGTCTTTTCCAAGCTGATTATGTAATTCTGTTTGTACTTTTCGCACCATGTTGAACATAGTTTCACAGTAGGCATTGCTATGTGGAATGAGCGGGATGCATTTTGAAAGCTTGCAGAGAAAGGAGTATTTTTTAAATCCTGATGAAGTCCAAGTCAGTGTAGCAGCATTCTGCCAGATAGAATCAATTCTATCAACAGCTGTGTCTTCATCAATTCCGATTTCTGCGTTTTGAGCTATTTGGTACAATTCATATTCAGATTGCAATGTATCGATTTCTTCAGAAGAAATTATGCCTGAAAATTTCTCAAGCAGATCAGCTAGTTCTCAAGATCCAACAACTGATCTGTTTTTTGGATGAAGACATCTGGCAGCTTTTAGAACTTGGTTGTCCAGAGGGAATTTCAAGTGGAAATATTTGAGTACAGCACAGTAGAAAGATCTCACATCTGAAAACAAATGTGTTAATGTGAATTTGGCTCAGGTCATCCTCATGTGCTCGTAGAGCTTGTCTGGTAGAAAAACCAATGAAAAGGCTTCTATTATCTCTTTGGATTGATTTGTGGGGGGAAGTCAATCTCCAGCAGCTCACCTTCACTCTTGTTTGCCAAAATGTCCAATCTTGCAAGTTTCACAAGAAAGTGCTTGTACAACTTTATAATTTCTTCATGCAAAACATGAATTTTCGGTTCCTTGGATTGCAGAAGTATGTTAAAGCTGTCAACACCATTTAACACCACATGGATAAAATAGAGGTCGATCATTGTGATTCTGTCTTCAAACTTTGCAACCAAATATTTTTCTCTTTGATTTCCTTTCTTCCTACCTTGCCCGTTATCATCATCTTGAAAATATGTTAGAAATTAGCCTTTTAATGCATCCCATTTTGCAAGAATTCTCGCCACACATTTCATTTGGCTAAGCCAAAGGGTTGAGCTGTGCTTTAGAACTTTCCTGACGTCAGTACCACAGAAGACCATAAAGTTTTGCAAATCCTGTTTTTGGCCACAAGCTTTCTCAAAGTGATAATAAGTGTCAATTATAAGTTCTTCCACATTCACAGACAAAACTTTGAGGGATTGTTGACTTAGTAAATGTGCAAGAAGACACGGACAACCCACATCAAATACATAAGGATGTTGTGATTTTACTCTGCTAAGCACACTGTTATGCCTTCCTATCAGGACACTTGCATTGTCACTTCTGTACGCTACACATTTTTTTCCAATTAAAGCCTTTCTCATTAATCACTTAATTGAACCTGTTGCCTTGTTATAGGGGAACATATCCAGCAATGATTGGACAACATTCATTTTGCATTGATGATCGCCATTGATATTATGCTAAAGAACCCTTTGTAATTGTAAAAGTAGGATCCTGAATTGGCTGGTGGGGTGATCCTTACATGTTTCCCATCACTTGCACCCCCACAATTAGGGAAATTCCACATATCCTGGAATTCTTTAGCAAGGTCTTTCCATTCCTGGGAATTTGTGGGAAACTGTTGGTAAAAAAGACATAAGAATATTTAGCATTGATAGTAATTGATGATTAATTACTGTTTTAATTATTTTCTATAGGATACTCCAAGCCCAGTACCACAGCAGCCAGGGCCATCAGGT
This sequence comes from Aquarana catesbeiana, assembly GCF_042186555.1. Classification (NCBI taxonomy): domain Eukaryota; kingdom Metazoa; phylum Chordata; class Amphibia; order Anura; family Ranidae; genus Aquarana; species Aquarana catesbeiana. The sequence goes on from NC_133324.1 coordinate 957,593,480, forward strand.
CTGAGGGCTCAGAGAGGAAAAAAAAGGAGTAATTTAGATTATGATACTTCAGCTTTACTGAAGGATGCATCATCTATCATGCAACAGAAGGATGATGAATGTGATGCTTTGGGTTACCTTGTTTCACACAAGCTACGCAGGATGTCCATGCAACAGCGAGACTTGTTTGCACCTCTGCTACATAAAGTGATTGGCATTGGACTTAAGGGACATCTTACAGCAAACACTGATCTTATAGGGTATCAGGGATGTACATCTCACCCACCTGTACCATCTGTCCCTAACTGGCAGATGTCCCAACAACAAGGAACCACAACCTGGGCAATGCACCAAGAACCACATCAAGGTCCTTGGTTTCGTGACCCACAATATACAAATCTGTGACTAGAAAAATACATTTTCTTTACTGTTCTTGTTCTTGTTGAATTTGAAACGGTCATTGTTAAATAAAAAATATATTCTGTTATAAAAACGTCTCTTTTTGGAAAGGGTGTACTTCTTGATATGGATTTTCTTGGAACAAATAGCATTTTTGCCAATTTTGGACACATTGCTGAATTTTACATACTTCAACTCTATTTTATATGTAGTCGTGTAATAGAAATCAGACAGTTCACCATGTTTTCTTACCTTTTTAAATACTGTGGTTGGAGCACTTTAACTATGGCCTCACACGTCTGCGGTATAATCCGACCTAATGATTGCGCAGAAATTCCGGTTGTAAACTTCATGTCTTCAAAAGACCTGCCTGTAGCCAAGAAATGGAGGGTTGCCATGAGCCTCTCCTCTGCACTGATAGCCTTCCTCATACAGGAGTCTTGTTTGGTGATATGTGGCCCCACATGCGATAATAGCATCTTGAATGACTCCTGTGTCATCCGTAAATAATTTAGATAATCCTCAGGATTATTTTCCCTCAGGTTTGTCAATAGATTTACATGTGAGAATTTCTCACGCTGAAGGAGCCAGTTTTTTGTCCACACTCTGCTCTTCCGTCTGTTTCTTCTTTTTTTCTTCTCTTCCTCCAAGGCTATTATGCCAATTACCATGGCTGACATTTTCTGCTTTCTATTGTACCTCTTGAAAGGCATTTTCTCAGAACGTATGACCCTGCGGCGAACGACTGCTCGTTTCGTAATTGGCGCGACCCGATACTGTACAGTAGGGGTGTGGTTAAAAGGTTACAAAACATTACAACACTTCCTCTATTGGCATGAAAACATAGTGTTTTGACAATTTTCGTACCTCATTGATGGTACACTCGCATGCTGTATGTGAGTGCCGCTTTTGTTTATCGCTCGACGGATCGCTCGAAAGTTTATTGTGTATGGCCTGCATTATTGTGGTTGATTTTAAAGTTGGACATATAGCTTAGACCCCTTTCACACTGAGGAGTTTTTCAGGCGTTTTAGCGCTAAAAATAGCGCCTCCCATGTATCTCAATGTAACCTTTCACACTGAGGCATTGTGCTGGCTGGGCGTTGAAAAAAACTCCTGCAAGCAGTATCTTTGGAGCATGTTTTGGGCGCTTTGAATAGCGCTATAAAAACGCCCATCTCCATAGAAATGAATGGGAACCACTGTAAATGTGCCCTAAGTGCACAAGCTGTGGGAAGGTCACATGACCGCAGTACAGTGGAGGATGCTGGGATACCAGGAAATCTGGTTGAGAAGTGGAGAGGAGACCTGTGAGCGAAACAGACAAAAATGATGGATGAGGAATCAAACCAGCAGATGCAGCCTAGAGCTGAGGAAGTCTGCAGAACAGAAAGTGACTCTGCCTCTGTAGAACCAGAAGTTTATCCACACAATGAGGGGTCACCCAGAACTGTGGGATAAAAAATATCAGTGGTATGCAAATCCAATTAAGAAAAGTGCTGGATGGAATGCAGTTGCCACCCTTCATATTTAAAACTGGCGTTCCCTAACAAGAAAGCAGCAAACCAGCAAAAGTAAGTTCAAATCCCAATCTAGTCCCTAGTCCCAATCCTGCTACCCTTTACCCTAATCCCAATCCCCATAGTCCAAACCGCTAACCCTAACCCCAGACCCCATAGTCCCAAACCACTAACCCTAATCCCAGTCCCCATAGTCCCAAACCACTAACCCTAATCCCAGTCCCCATAGTCCCAAACCGCTAACCCTAATCCCAGTCCTTATAGTCCCAACCCCCTAATCCCAGTCTCCATAGTCCCAAACTGCTAACCCTAATCCCAGTCCCCATAGTCCCAAACCGCTAACCCTAATCCCAGTCCCCATAGTCCTAAACCCCTAACCCTTAACACGATTGTATTGATGTTAGTTTTATTTTACATAGTAATTATAAATTAAATATAAATGACTCACAAAAATATTATCAAGTGTATTTATTTTAACATGCCTGTAGTCAATTGATCCATCTAATATGATAGTAGAAGACTTTAATATAACTAAATATATACAGACATATAACAATTCCAAAGAAATATGTATCAAGAAATATAATTAAGCCTCTAAATTGCATATATTAGAAGGGTTAAATCATATCTCCTTGCCAACTTAGTGCACCAGCAGGACTCAAAAAATAGTCCGCAAATTCATCCCTGAGACCCCATTCACACAGGGACGACTTGTCAGGCGACCTAGTCGCCTGACAAGTCGCCTCCCGTTCTGTACTATGGAGCCGTTCTAAGGGGAGCGACGCAAGTCGCTCCGACTTAGAAAAAGGTTCCTGTACGACTTCGGGGGCGACTTGGGGCGACTTGCATAGACTTCTATGCAGAAGTCGTTTTGCAAGTCGCCCGGCCATTCATTTGCAGGTCGCCTCGCTGAGGCGACCGGCAAGTCGTGTTGCCCCTGTGTGAATGGGGTCTTATTGTGAAACCCACTCTAGAACTACGAACATGAAGGAAATCAGCTGGTTCCATATTGTGTGTCAATGTGTCTTCAAAATCTACACCATCTCTCTCCCGTTCCAAAATTATGTAACACACATGCTGCCTTTATTACTTTACATGCATTTTCAACTTTTAGGTTTTTTTTTTTAAGAAATATTTGCCATTTGTTAGCTAGTATACCAAAAGCACATTCAACTGGTCTACGTGCCCGACAGAGCCGGTAATTGAAGATTCTCTTCCGGGTGTCGAGATTTCTCAGTGAGTAGGGCTTCATTAGATGTTCATGGATAGCAAACGCGTCATCTCTCACAAAAACAAATGGCATATCAGGACCCTCTGTCCCGGGCAATGGTCGTTATCAGGCAAATTAAGTTGATTAAAAGCAAGACGCTTTCCGAATTTAGAATTCTGGAAAACAGTGGAGTCCGCGCAGCTCCCAAATAATCCTATATAGTCAAAAATGAATTTGTAGTCTGCATCTACCACAGCCATCAAAACAACTGAAAAATACGTCTTATAGTTATAGTAATGACTTCCACTATGGCATGGTGTTATTAACTTAATATGTTTGCCATCTATTGCTCCTAGACAGTTCGGAAAGTTAGTCTTGCTCAAAAACCGCTGGGCAACATCATCCCATTTCTTTTTATTTGGAATAGGCATGAATGTATTTTTCAGATTCCAGATTGCATCACATGTTTGCTTTATAATTTCACCAATGGTTGATATTCCAATTCGAAATTCATACTGTAGTGATGTGTAAGTATTTCCTGTGGCAAGATATCTGTAAAAAGAAAACAATTGATTTTATCTTTCAGTACGTATGTTGAAGATTCGATGGAAGACAATGCGAGATAATTTTCTTTTTGTTTACAAACGGTTTTTATTATAGAAGATAGTCACAGTACAGGTTATTTGCATGGGAGATGAGGAATGTATGCATGTATATTTATCAACGATGAAAAAATTATACATTAATAGGAATGTTTATCTGATCTTAAGTTTGGTCATTTCAGTAAGTTGTATATTTTGTTGTTATCAAAAACGGTGTAAAACATATATAAAACAATAGTAAAATATCTTATTATGTAAGGGATATGTTATCTGTTATTTGTCTACCTGGGATAAATCCTGATTGATCTGGATGGATTAGGGGTGAGATAACTGAGGCTAATCTGTCTGCTAGTAAACAGCCGAATATTTTTAGATCATCATCTATGACTGAAATTGGGCGATAATTTTGAGGAGTGGAATGATCTTTGTTAGATTTGGGCAATAGGGACATATATGCTAATAACATTTCAGTTGGGAATTGGTTACCTTGTAAAATTATGATTAAGTAATTTAGAAAGGTGAGGGGTTAATATGGGGGCAGATTTTTCATAATAGGACATGGAGTAGCCATCTGGGCCTGGAGCTGTGGAAGTTTTCAGGGAGCCTATAATTGTGTTGATTTCTGTGTCTGAGCATGGGGGCGTTTAATTTTTCAATTTGTTGGATAGATAGGGTGGGAAGATCAATCTCATTGAGCCAGTGTAATGAGGATTGTTTAGGTGGATTTTGTGGAGTGGAGAGAAGTTTTTTTTATAGAAGTCCAGGAAAATCTCCATGACTCCTTTTGGGTGAGAGATTAAATTACCTGAATTGTTTCTTAGTCTATATATGAGGGGGTTTTATAGATTTGTTAAATTTTTTGGCAAACATGGTGGAGGATAAATACTGTATAGTAAAAAAATTGCCTTAGACTATCTTAGAGCCTTTTCTGTGTCAGATGTTAATAATGTGTCCAGGGTCATGCTTTTATCGTGAATTTGTTTTAATAAGTCAGTAGATGGGGTTTGGTTGTGTTTGTGGTCTAGTCGGTCTAAATCCTTAGTCAGGGATTTAATGTCTGCTAGTTTTGCTTTATTTTTGGTTGAAACTATCTCTTCCATTCTTTGTTTTTCTAAGCATACTTTATGTCAGATGTAGCCACCCTTTTAGATTGCTTCATTTGTTGGTACTGTCCATATTTATACATGTTTTTACATACGTAGGTCATCTTCATAGCCTTGTTATTTTATGTTGTTTTGGACGGATCTTAATTTGTTCATAAAAAACTGCAATTACGTTACTTATATATAGTAAGCAATCTTATGAGAGTTTACATTTTGGGGTCCATATAGCCGTGATGGGCTGCATATATTCTTTGGACACCCAGTTTTCCTTTAGGTGAGGACAGTTATTTCCGATATATCTCAAATATACATTAATCTCTAACAATACACTGTTATATTAGTATATCGGTTTTAGGAACGTTTTACTGTCCTAATAAGCACGGTTTTATAGCCCTGTGCATAATGTTTTTAAATGTTGTTGTATTTATGTGCTCAATATTTTCTATTATATATACTCAATAATAATTTTTTCACGTTATTATTGTTATTTTTTAGACGGGACCAACAACTTCTTGTCTTAAAATGCCTGTTCATATTGACGGATTGATTGTTTTTTCTTTATTCTCACATCATGGACTACGCTGCTATGGGTTACTAGAACTTAGTATTATACAAACTTCATGCTGTATATATGTAAAAGTTTGTAGTCGTTATTCCAACTGTTGAGGTTCCCGACATCTGCTGGTTGGTTGCTTTCAAAACAAGTTAACAAGCAATAACCGTTAACATACTCAAGAACTTTTTCATATCACAACATATACATGTAGGTACATCTTCACGGCCCCTTGGAAACATAGGTTAATATTATGCCGTTATTCTATACCCAGTTTTGAGCTTATATTGTTAATGTCCATCCAGGCATATACACAGACCGATTTCGGTTCACATTAGACGATATATATATTTTGGCACATTTTCAACAATATTGTTACATTATATAAGTCACTTTTATTTTTTCTGAATTTATTATATTTTATTGAAACACTACTCATTTTTAAATTTCCTTCTTTACATTTTCTTTATATTTGCCATCTATATAATAGCGCACATATTTCTTCACATCATATTTTTTTTAATCAAACAAAGTTTTATTGAATACTTGGTGCATACAAAAAGAAAAAATAAAAGGTTACGTTGTAATGTTAACACTATAACAGTATTACAATTATTATCATTGAAATAAAAATATAACATTAAGTTCAAACATATCTGGCGTATCTTGACATTCAGGGTGTACATATTTGGTTTTTTTTTTATACTGTCCATCCATACTTATACCTATTTTATCACTTTACGATCATATGATTATATTAGACACAGGTAGAAGATTCCTGAAGCCATCTATCCCAGATCTTGTTGTAATTTGCTGGGCAACCTCTGTTAATATATATACATTTCTTCTATGGTAATGTATTATTTATCTCCACCTTCCATTCCACTATTTTGGGGGTCTCTTGTCTCATCCACTTTTTGGCTATAACCTTTCTTGCTGCAAAGAGTGTTTTGTGTAAAAAAGTTTTGTATTTGTCGGTTGTGTCTGGAACTATACCCAAGAGGCACTGTTTAGGGTCTAGGGCTAGAGGTAAACCCATTGTGACGTGTAGAAAAGCCACAATTTGTTCCCAAAAGCCTTTTATCTTAGGGCATGCCCATATAAGTTGGAAAAAGGTACCTGTCTCTCTCCCACACATCTGACATGTGGTGGTTTGTGTATGCTTGTATCTTGCCACTCTGAGGGGTGTGAGATATGCCCTATGGAGAATATAGAGCTGCGTCAAACGATCTGAGAGTTTAGGGGATACAGTTTTACAGGCCTCCAATGCTTCCCCCCACTCCTCGTCCTCCACCGGTCCCACCTCCCTCTCCCATCGTGGTTTAAGGCCATATGCTATTTTAGTAGCTACAGGGGTTAAGAGCAAGTTATAGAATGCCAAGATCAATTTATGAGAGTCTGTGCTCTTAATTATAGTGATGAGTACATTAGGTGCAGGACTTGGGCAGGAGTCAGGGAATTGTGATTGTATTGCGTGACGGATTTGTAAGAATCTAAAGAACATCTGGTCCTGGATTGTAAATTCTTCTTTAAGTAAGTCAAAGGTTTTAAGTTGTCCATCTTTTAGTATATGATGCAGGTAAAATATTCCCTGTGTGGACATATAGATGTGTCCTGTATTTTATTAAACTCCTGAAGGTTTTTGTTATGCCATAACGGCGTATAGTCGTTAAACTGTGAGATGTCAAGTCTAGAGGCTGCTAAATTCCATATTTTCCTGTAGTGGTATAGCATGGTGTGTCTTCTGTCTCCTAGTTCCATCCCTCCCATGTCCGCCGCTATTGCATATATCGGGTCTTTGGTGTACTGCGCCCATTTAGGACATATGAGCGTAAGAAATCTCTCACTGTCGGTTTTGTCTAGATGGAAAAGCTGTGATAGCTGTGTTGCGATGTAGTATAGATTAAAATCGGGTAGAGCAGTGCCACCTAGATCAGTCGGATTTTTAAGGGCTTGCCATGCCAATTTATGCCTATTATTACCCCACGCAAATGTCTTTAAGAGGGACTCTAGAGATTTAAAATGTTTTAAGGGAAAATAAACGGGGGTGTGCCATAAAACATAGAGTATTTTGGGTAGTAGAATCATTTTGATTAAATTTATACGACCCCAGACTCCTAATGGTAATTTGGACCAGACCTGTATTTTATTTTTAACTAGGGAAATGAGAGGAGTTATATTCAGAGATATATAGTCTGCAGGGGATCTGGTTATATAAATCCCCAGATATTTAATGACATCTACTCTTTGAAGTGGGAGCCTGGTTTGGGCTTCTGGGGGTGGAAAACTATCAATTGGTAGAATTTGGGATTTGTCCCAATTAATTTTTAGACCTGAAAATATTCCAAATTGTTCTATCGTGTGGAGTGCATTGCATAGTGATGGGCCCGAGTCTGCCAGGTACAATAGCGTGTCATCTGCATACATGCTAATTTTTTCAGTCAGAGAGCCCATTTTAAGTCCTCTAATCTCTGGGTTTGCTCGGATGGATATTGCTAGTGGTTCTGCCGCCAGGGGATAGGGGACAACCCTGTCTCGTGCCTCTACTGAGGTCGAATAACTGAGACGACCATCCATTAGCCACCACTCTGGCCCTGGGTGCCTGATATAGAAGTTGGACCCATTTAATAAATTTTGGGCCAAATCCATAGCCCTCCAAGCATCTCCAGAGATACCTCCACTCTACCGAGTCGAAGGCTTTCGCTGTATCTAAGGTCACAACAACCCGTGAACCAACTTCCTCGTGTGTAGCTTGCAGGTTAATGTATAGTTTCCTAAGATTAAACGAGGTGTTGCGTCCAGGCATGAAACCAGCCTGGCCTGCATGTATTAATGTTAATATTACCTGATTGAGCCTAATCGATAGAACTTTGGCAAGTATTTTGATATCAACCTGTAGGAGTGATATCGGCCGATAAGATTCTGGAAAACCCAGATCCTTACCAGGTTTAGGGATGAGGACTATTGTAGCCTCTGTCATAGATGGAGGTAAAGTCCCAGTTTCAAATAGATAATTATACAATTTTAATAGTTTAGGGGTTAGTATTTCACTGAATTGGGAATAGAACTCTATTGGAAGTTCATCTGAACCAGGGGATTTGGACCTAGCAAAGCTAGCCATGGCAGTTGATATTTCGTCTAAAGTAAGTGGTGCTTCCAATAATTCTACTTGTTCTTCTGTTAGCTGTGGGAAGGAAAAAAGGAAGAGATGCAGTAAGGAAAGGAAAAAGGGACCAAAAAGGAAAAGGGGAGGGAACAGAGGAAGGAGAGGAGGATGAGGAGGGAATGAAGGGGAGAGGGGAGGGGGGGAAGAAGAGAGGGGTGGGGGGGGTTAGGAAAGAGGAGGGGGGGAGACTAAGGGAAAGAGAAACAACAGAGGGTAATGGAGGGACCTTATAGGAAGGGCTTGAAACTCAACATCTCGTTTAGACCGGGATAAACCGTGGCTTTCAATAGGTGAATCCAACGGGATTCAAGTTGTAATAATTTCTGATCAATGCTACCTCTTCTGATGTCCAACGGAATATGTTCTAACACCATAAACTTAATGGTGTCCAATCTGAAGCCATGGTACAGTCCCACATGGCGACTGATTGGAGTTTCCATTCTCGGTTTTTTGATGAGTGAAATGTGGTCATTAATTCTTTTTGAGAAGGGGCGTTTTGTTTTCCCAGCGTAGAAACACTTGCAAATACACTGCATTAAATAAACAACACCAGGAGTTTGGCATGTGACTCTATATTTGATCTTATGGATTTGACCATTAGGCAGATGAGTTTCTTGGTGGTTTAACATAAAGCGGCATTTGTCACATTTTTTGCAAGGAAATGAGCCCGGAGTAAGTGTAGATAAAGAAGACATTTGATAATGACTATGAGTAAGACCTAGCACGTTTATATGTAATCTGGGGTTGGTTCCCAACATATTTACGTACTATTGGGTCTACCAGCAATAAGGGCCAGTATTTGTTTATAATTTTCCTCACCTGTTTATGTTGTTTAGTGTAGGGGGTTATGATCCTCACTACTTGGGATGGTGTTTTTTTTTTCTTTCTTATAGACCAGCATATTTCTATCAGGGGCCTTTGCTTGATTAAACGCTTTCTTCAGAATATTGTGGGAGTATCCCCTTTCGCGTAATCGAGAATACAGAAGTTTGGCTTCCCTCTGGAAGTCATCATCCCTGCTACAGTTATGCCTCAATCTGAGGTATTGGCTGTAGGGGATACTGGTGATTAGAGGTTTCGGATGAGAACATGAAGGATGGCATTGCTAGCCGACGGTTTCCTAAAAAGAGATTTACCCAGGGAACCGTCATTTTCTACAAAAATCTGAATGTCCAGCAAATTGACAGACTTCTTATCACTTGACATGGTAAATTTGAGGTTGTAGGTATTGTGGCTCATAATGTCCATGAATTCTAGCAAGTCTTCATGGGTGCCTGACCAAATAATCAAAATATCGTCAATGTAACGATGAAACGTTACTACTTTATCTAGATATTTAGTAATATCCTCTCTAGAAAAAAGTTCTCTCTTCCACCCCCCCACCCCCAGGTACAGGTTGGCATACGATGGGGCACAACGTGTCCCCATCGCAACCCCCTGCACCTGGAGGTAGTGGGAGGAGCCAAAAACAAATACGTTTATGGTGAGTATAAACTTCAATAACTCAAGTATGAATTCATTGTAGGGGTCAGCACCCTGACCAAGTTCGCATAGTTTTTCTGCCACTACTGATAGCCCTTTCTCATGCGGAATTGTATTATAGAGGCTCTCAACATCTATGGTAACTAACCAGGCATCCTCTGGAACAGAGATGCCTTCTAGGATTTTTATAAGGTCAATAGCGTCCTGTACATAGGAAAATAATGCCCTAACATGAGGGTTAAGGTAGGTGTCAATTAAGCTACTGGCATTTTCGGTTAGACAGCCACAGGCCGAGATAATAGGGTGACCTGGGGGATGGGTTAGTGATTTGTGAACTTTCGGCAAAGCGTAGAACGTTGCAATCTTAGGTTCTTCTACATTTAAGAATGTCCAGGTAGGTTTGTCGATCAAGTTTCCAGAGAGGGCTTTACTGATGATATGTTTATATTCTCTACAGTAAGAATCAATGATGGTGCAGGAGATAGGTCTGTACCATTCACGATTTTGTAGAATGTGCAAACACATTTGTTTGTAATAATTTAATCGTTTAAAGTATTTAATTTTATTTATTAATCATCGCAATAATCAAATGAAAATCGCCACTACCATATTCATTGAAACACAAGATTACATAAGTTAAACAGCAGAAAAAAGAAAGAAATGGGACTTTGAGTGAGCCAGGTCACTGAATGAATACCTTATTCAAATCATTTATAAAATTATTTATTAATAACAAATCACGTTATAGAGAGTGTCAATCTGTAAATATAGGACACAATGTACTATGATACACTTGTAAGAATATATAATTGTTATACAGAGTAAGGTAAAACATAATCAGCATTACAGTTACATAAAAACACTCACCCATTCCTTGTCTAGACATCAGTTCGATGTAACTCGACGCACGTTTCATGGCTCATGCCAATCATCAGGAGTAAAATGCTCTAAAATTAAATCAATAATATCTCTAAATATAGGATATATTTTAAATGGAGAACAATCTCTCAAAATAAAGGTGTGTAACTTACAATATGGCCCAATGATGGCGCACAACCTTAGATCCAAGGGAAGACAGGGGACAAGGATGATCATCTCCCCCGGGGCTGAGGTGGGGAGTCCCATCTAAACCAGAGACAGCAAACAGGTGAAGACCAGGCGACCGTGTCACGACCATGTGAATCTAGTGTATGTTTAACAGTCCACACTGCTCTGAAGAAGTATGAAAATAAAACTATGTGAAATAAAAGTATTAATGAGATAAGCCTATACCTGTGAGTGAAGTGATGAATGGTGGTGATTGCTGTAATGGTATGAAGTGTATTAGCTGAAAAACTACAGCCAGAGAAAGTGTGATTGTACATGTACCAACAAATGCTGAAACCAAAAACAGAACCACCAAATAATGGTGGGCTGTATATAGTGGAACTAAAATTCAACCCAAAGAAATGTAGTGAATATGAGTAAACCTTAATTACCTTATGTTTTGGTTCTGTGGCCCTAGGCATGCCTGAAATCCTACTTGTGTAATTGGTCCAGGTGAAATTGTCAGCCGGCCAGCCTGAGCAGCTTAAATCCCCGGCAAAGGGCAGGTCCCCACCAACATCATGAGCCCCAATTAGATGGAAAGAGGGAATCTGCTCAATGCTCACGCAAGTTAATGCACTGAGCAGGGCATTCAATCATGATGCCGATGCATAGGAGGCAAAATCCCGCCCCCCAACCTGTATAAGGGAATCGTGGGGGAAGGGGAAGAGACTGCTATGCATCGCAGCCCCGGGGTCAGAAAGGCACCCCATCACCCCCCACCTCCCCCCAGCAAGGGGGCCTATCCAAGATTACATGACTCCATGAACTAAAAATAGAACGTCAAAACAGCCACCTTTCCTGAGTACAAAAATACATACATATTAATAACAGAAAACATTAAAATACATAATTAAAAATTATATTTTAAAACACGCTGCAAGCCCTATATACAACTAAAGTATTCCATCCTAATTCATTACCGATCTGAGATGAAGAAATTCAGATCAAACTCTACATTCAACCCTGTGGGAACCCCTGCCTTTGTTTCGTATACCCAAAATGATTTGCGGCGGCTAAGTTGCCGGATATAATTGCCTCCCCTCCAATGATTTCCACTCACCAAAATTTCAACCCTGCGTTTTGAGACCTTTTTTGATATTGTTCACGTGTTCTCCAATCCTCACGTCTTGAGGTCCTCCCTACATACTGTAGGCCGCACTCACATTCTAAGTGCAGTAAATCAAATGATATTTTAATATCAGCTGTAAAAACGGTACTCACAAAGGTACAGCCATGACAGGCATGTAGGCATATAATGTGAAGTGGATGGGATCCGTTGGCTGGATGTCTGCGATGTCCAGAAAGCAGGCTGCGCTGGTAGATGCTGACACTTCCTGTCTCTGGAACGCCCGCTGAGAGCCACGGGGATGAGGTCACTTCCGGAAAGTATAGCCAATAGGGGACCCGTTTGCGGAGCTACGCTCCTTCTTCAGGCCTAACAGAGGCTATGGTAGGTCGAGGCTTAAATAGCCGGCAGGCAACGCTGATAGGTCATAGTGACTCACAGCTGGGTTGTTTATAAAAAGCGGTCAATCATAGCATATTAAACTGACTGTCATACGAGCAATGAAACAAATTTAAAAACCCATTGCAAATTATACAAAAGGATCATCTATTGTACATTGATGCAGAATTAAAAAACAAAGTTAAAAAGGAACCCTATGTTTGAAATGTATGTCTACATGTGTGCAAACGGATATAGAGACTTGAAGGTTTTGATTATGGGAGATACATGTTGTCCTGATGGGTGAAGAAATGATCGCTGAACGACAATGAATAAATGATTGATATAGTGATTGAAATGTGTTGTAATAAGGGCAAAAGAAATTAATGTAAAAATGATAATGTTGAAAGAAAACAAAAATGAAAATGAAATTTGGCTGAAAGAAAATGTATATTATTCTGAACACGTAGCCCTATAGTATGGAACGGGGGCCTATGGAAAAGGGGTGGTTATTATATAATTATAAATACCCAGAAGTATGAAGGAGGGGGGTGGGAGAATAAAAACACACGTGTGAATGCACAAATGCATGTACAGTATATATATGTATGTATGTGTGTGCACACACACGCGCTTGGTACTACATGTTCTTACATATTGACTATCGAGCAAAGAGGGGAGGGGGGGGGAGAGAAGGGGATACAAAAAAAGGTTAATATGGGAATGAGACTATGCTGCACAAAGGCTAACAAAAGAAAGAGGAAAGGAGAAGGAGGCATTACTTGTAAGAGAAGGAGACCATAAGGGCCCCTGACAAAAATAAGTGGATTTGAACTGGATGAGAAAACCTGGATAAAGAAAATTTGTTTAGAGTATATGTGTGTCAGCTGACAAACGTTAAACATTTACTCATATACATATATGCACAAGCTGAAGGAAGAGTGGTAAAAATGCTGCAACATGGCAGGTAGATAAAGGCGGTATTGCAAAGGGAGGCAGTCAGATCAGACTACTCACCTCTATACCCTCATTCAAGCCCCCAGGGGCAAGAGAGTCCAAAATGTAAATCCAATACGTCTCTCTCTGACAGAGGCGCTTGAAACACTCTGCCAGTGGGAGCGCACCGGAGATGGACTCTATAATCCAGACCCTGAGGCCCGAAGAGGAGTGGTTGTGTTTTTTTGGAGGAAGTGAAGGGGAACACTATGCGAGTCATCTCCTGCCTCTACGAGACGGCGGTGTTCCCCAAACCTCTTCCTCAGGGTTCGTATGATTCTACCCACATAGTGCAGGCCGCACGGGCAGATCAAGCAGTAGACTAAACTCTGTAGAGCAGTTAAAAAAGCTACTAATCTGATAGGTTTTACCTTTGTTTGTGAACTCTTTTTGGCCATGATTGACATGTTTAGGGCATAATTTTTGCAGCACTGATACATCCCAACCAAGGGGATGAGACATGGAGATTGAATTAGCAGTCCCTGTTGGGATTTGTATTTGCTGGGTGCTACCAGATTTTTAATGTTTTTTGCTCTCCTATATGTGAATTTGGGTTTTGGTGTGATGATGAATTTTGACTGTGGGTCTTGGAGTAGAATAGCCCAGTGTTTATCCAGGATGCGTTCCATAGCTTTATGTCTGGTGTGAAATTGAGTCACAAACCTGACTGGTTGTACTGTGGACTGGTCGGTGTCTCTGGATGATGCAGGATGCTTAGACAAATAGAATTGAAAGGCTTTGTCAATGAGTTTGGGTGGAAATGCTTTTTCAGTGAATTTTTGTTTTAAATGGAGTCCTTCTGAGATATAATCTGATTCTCTAGTACAATTCCTATGTAGCCAGCAAAACTGGCTTTAAGGGATATTTGTAATCCACCTGGGGTGGTGGCAGCTTTGATAATGTAGAAATGAATTGCCAGCTGTAGGTTTTGTGCAATTTTTGGCCATAATTTTACCTCCTTGATGAAATAGAGTTAGATCTAGGAAAGCTAATTGGAAGGGATCATGTTCCGAAGTGAATGTTAAACCATATGCATTGTTGTTGCAATGTTTCAAAAAATCAAGGAAGAGGGGCTCTGGGCCATCCCAAATGACGATACTATTGTCAATATACCTCCCCTAAAAAACTATGCGGGAGATATAAGGATTGTTTAACCAGATGTAATTGGCTTACCAGAGCCCCATGGTCAGGTTGGCATAGCTAGGGGCAAAGTTTGCCCCCATAGCTGTGCCCTTGACTTGGAGAAAGAATTCTCCGTCAAGGTCAAAATAATTATGGGTCAGGCAGAATTCTGTGGCCTCCAAAATGAATTCTACCTGACCCAGGTTGAGCAAAGAATCAGAGGAGAGGAAACTTGCCGTTGCTCTGAGGCCTATCTCATGCGGAATGGAGGTGTAAAGTGAATTTACATCAAGAGATGCCCACATGTATGTCGGCTCCCATGTGTAATGCGCTAATTGTTCCAAAAGATGTGTACCATCTCGAATGTAAGATGGGAGGCTTGTTGCAAGAGGTTGAGGAAACTGATCGATGTACTAGGAAATTGGACTAGTAATACTATCTATGGCTGCGACTATTGGTCGATATATATATATATATATATATATATATATATATATATATATATATATATATATTATAATTCTAATATATATATTATATAATTATAGAATATAATTATATATTCTTAGGGGGTAACTTTTTGATCGAAGTGTTCTCCAAAGGGAGACATAGCTTGCATGCCACCACATACCCGGGCCTGAACGACATGAGTTTTAGACCTTTTTTATAATGCGATCATGTAGTTGATTTCCAAGATCCCCTGCCGACAGCCGGGAGAAGAGGAGGAGACCAGCGGGGAGATCAGCTGAGCGCCACTCTGTACCAAAGGCACCTGACACCGCTAGATCAAAGAGAGACACACACAGCGACAGCACACCGCCGTAACAGAGAGGATTATAGGAGTACACAAGCACCTCAAACTAGGGCTTATTTTCAGGGTAGGGCTTATATTGCAGCCCTCCTGGAAAATAGCGCTAGGTCTTATTTTGGGGTTAGGTCTTATTTTCGGGGAAACACGGTAATAAAGCATATAACAAGTAAAGAATTAGACGTAAAATATAAATCATGGTATCATTTTCTTTAACAAAATGTAATCTAAATTTTTGACTCATCAAAGTCAGATGCAGATAAAACAGCTGAACACAGTTGTGGCATTATTTCTACAACGGATATCAAAGATTGTTTAGAAAGTTCTTCCCAACACAAATGTGTTGCACTTGTTAGGTTGCTCTGCTTTCACTCTTCACAGTTCATCCCAAACCAACTCGATTAGGTTTAAGTCCAGAGACCGTGCTGGCCATCCCATGATTTGAAGCCTACCATCTTTTTCTTCTAAGGTAGTTCTGACATCGTGGAGGTATGCTTTGGGTCATTATCTTGCTGTAGGGCGAACTCCTAATCAACTAGGCATTTTCCAGAGGGTATTCAATGGTGCTGCAAAATGCTGTGGTTGTAGTTTTTGGTTCAGGGTGCCACTCACTTCTCTGCAAGTCACCAAACCCTGGATCCAGCAAATAAGCCACAGACCATTATGCTTCCTCCCCTCCATATTTAATAGTTGGTCACACTCTCTCTCTCTGCAGTCCTGCTAGCCTTTCCCTTGTGATGTAAAGACTTGTTGCTGCTGTGCTGTGTGCTCCTGGAAGTTTGATAGCCTCACTGGTTCTGTTTCAGATTCTAAGGCAGGCCTAACACAATGCAAAATCCAAATGCATTCATATTGACAGTGAGATTGTTCATTCTTTGTATTATTAGTGTGGTAGGTGTGACAGGCAATTGTCGAACAGCAGCCAAAAGTGACCCAACATTTTTTTTTTTTTTTTTAACTGCCACATTTCTAATCGTTGATGGAGGAATTGTGTGAATTAACATAATGAACACGAACTGTGGCTAAACCATGAAAAGTATGAAAAGTCAGCTAAATACATTGTCACATTGTGCAGATATTATTAAAAAAAAAATTTAAAAAGTCCCTCAACAACAAATGTATCATTTTTTCCCACTTATTACATGTATAAAAAGGGCATAACATTTATTTTTTTATATGAAAATACCACCACCAGGGTTCAAGTGTAAATTTGTACAATAACATGACTAGGAGAGGTCAAAGGTACCCAACCCCCCAACACCTTACCTACCATCTGAACACTCCACCCCTCAATTACCCCAAATAATACAAATAGACCTGAAGCAGCTCTCCTCAGATGCTGGTACATCAGACAGCTCTCCTCAGATGCTGGTACATCAGACAGCTCTCCTCAGATGCTGGTACCTCAGACAGCTCTCCTCAGATGCTGGTACCTCAGACAGCTCTCCTCAGATGCTGGTACCTCAGACAGCTCTCCTCAGATGCTGGTACCTCAGACAGCTCTCCTCAGATGCTGGTACCTCAGACAGCTCTCCTCAGATGCTGGTACCTCAGACAGCTCTCCTCAGATGCTGGTACCTCAGACAGCTCTCCTCAGATGCTGGTACCTCAGACAGCTCTCCTCAGATGCTGGTACATCAGACAGCTCTCCTCAGATGCTGGTACCTCAGACAGCTCTCCTCAGATGCTGGTACATCAGACAGCTCTCCTCAGATGCTGGTACATCAGACAGCTCTCCTCAGATGCTGGTACATCAGACAGCTCTCCTCACTGCCTCTGTCAGCCCTCTCACTCTTTTTTTCTCTCAGTAGTTTCCCCTCCTCATTTACCTCAGCAGTCCCTTCTCCTCTCCTCCACCTCAGCACTTCCTGAAACTCCCCTTTACCTCAGTTTTCTGGAAGGACAAGTCAGCATCTCTCTGTCTCCATCTTGTGGCCAAAAGGAGAAATTTCATTATAAAATACCTGCTACACGCGGAATCGGTGTGCGCCGGGTGCAAACACATTCTTAAATACAGGAGAACGCGCATCGGGCACTTGCTCATGGTAATGCTGATCATCTTAATGAGCTATTTATTAGCACACGGAGTATATTGCTTCCAGCTTTATTCCCTTTCATTAACTTCTTTTTGAAACAACTCAATATTCATTCTAGAGATCTTCCTTATATCAAAAATTGTGCGGATGTTCCCTTTGATTTGGATGTGAAATAAACCTAAACCTGCCTGGCTCCACCCCCTGACCGACCCTCCTGGGACACCGCCAGGGGAAAGGGCGGCACACTCCTGTCTCCTGCGGCGAGCCGGCGGGACCGGCAGAGCGGTCACTGCTGGATGAGCTCCGTCAGGGATTCCTCCCGGTGCTAGCACTGGACAGCGGAGCCGGTGAGCCCCGAGGGTCCACACCACGTGGGCTCCCAAAATGGTGCTAAGCTCGGAGGAGGAGGGGGGAGAAAAGCACTCCAGAGGCAGAGACCTCCGAGCGCGCCGTGCTCCTGAAGTACCTGCCACCGGGTTGTCATCCTCGATGGCAGCGATCTGCCTATGTAGCCAGGCGGAACCCTGGAAAGCAGCTGCAGCCCGTAGTTGCTGGGGGAAATCTTCCATTCCGGCCATGCTGGAGAGGAGAGGGGAGATACGCAGCTGCTCCTTCTTCCAGTGGCAAGGGACTGAGCCTCGGACCTTGGCTCCTCCTACCCCCAGGGAATAACTTAACAATCCACCCCCTGCACTGGCCCGTACACACCCCTTACCTATTAACTCCTGCTGTGCTGGTTTACTCTGCTACCCCGTCATGTCAGCCCTCCCATAGCCTGCGGCCCACTCGGCTTCTCTAAAGAAACACACCTGTAAGGCCAGGCAGCACTTCTTAATTCTTCCCAGGGTCTGTCACTTACACCCAAAAGGTTATTGGGCTACAAGGAAAATACCAAACAAACTCTGTAAATATAGCAAATATTAGTTACATTCTCAAAAACACAATATCAGTGCTGATCTATCCTTGCTCTCTCCATTCCCATTGGCTCAGAGACAGCTCTGGGAGCCATTGACTGCTGCTGCCATGAGTGCTGTCACGGGACCCCAGAAGGGGAGGATGGAGGTGGTCTGTGCAAAACAATGACCCAGAGTAGATATTTGTAATGTTTATTGTAATAAAAATTTCAATTAAACTTTCATTGCTTGAGGGACTACAACCTCTGTCAGATTTGGCTTGCTGTCTGGTTTTGGCTTCTGGTGGGGGAGACAAGTTACTTTTCAACCAAACACAGCTGCGTTACAACAACACCCATATTGGGCTACCAGCTCAGTTCGGGTGGCACGTCCTGCCTCAGTGCTGTGGCTTGTGGGGACAGGCAGCTGATGGACCTCTGGCTCCCGCTCCTCAGAAGGCTCCCAGCTAGGCAGATGTTGTGTAGCAGGCACCAACAAGTGTCTGGGGAATGCCCAGGAAAAAGCCAAAGTCTACTTACCACCAGCTTGCAGACAACCAAATTGACCTATCTAACAGTAAGCGTTAAAAAAGGGGTTTAGTCCGCACGCATTTGCAAACGCATGCGTGAGCCACAGAGCCACGTCACGGCACCCTTGTATCTGTGGTCCTAACACTAAAGTATGAGTTTCCCCACAGTGGAGGCACATGCATTTAATGGATAAATGAGAGCAGGTGGCTGGAGGGGAGCCCACCCCTCCTTAAAGGTACAGGAGCACACCCAGCAATTGCACAATGGCTGCAAAGGTGTTGGTGCACTGCTGGACCAATACAAACACTCATGTGATAACAAAAGCTAGCCACCACTCTCATTTATAGCTGGCTATCGCAGTAAGCAGCATTGGGAGGCTAAAAAAGGTACCAACAAGTGTCTGGGGAATGCCCAGGAAAAAGCCAAAGTCTACTTACCACCAGCTTGCAGACAACCTGTGTAGCAGGCAGCATGCAAGGATGAATCTGGAAGCCTTCCGAGGAGAATAGAGAAGCTCACCCCCGGGACTTGCGAGGCACAAAAAAAACAGCTCTTGAGGAGCCCAAATGGTGCCTCCACAATGGCTTGGCTTTTCTTTAATGCCTTATATTGGCTCTCTGCCTGGCCCTGGGGGTTGTGGACTGAGGGGTAGCAGATGTGAGCCATCAGCCACGGGTAACCAGCATCCCCTAGAAAAGGAAAGAAAAGATAATTACTTCATAGGTCTAAATGCCAACTTACAAATTACCACCCCCACAAAAAATATCTGTCAACTGTCAGATCTCTAACAAAACATGGTCTGATCTATGCTTTCTTCTTGAGGGGTTAGAGAATTAGGCTAATTATTGTTTGAATATCTAAAAGCCAGGGTTGAGCTCACTAGATTAACATTGATGCTACATGTTGCAAATAAAGCCAAACCTTATTTTGGGCTACTGGTATAGAGGAAGAGAGGTTAGAGGCACTGTCATTTTTTGGTTTAGTTTTAGTGTGTCATCTATGTCAATTTGGAGACATTTCTATTTAAATGTCAGCACGGGGTAATTAAATAGTCTGAACATTAACACTGAAACACATTTTATTAATCTACCATCAAGCCACCCGGAGGGCATTTGACAGCTCTCAAACTTCTGGTATAGTCCACTGTGGCGAAGGATGTAGGCATCGTGACATGACCCTGGGAATCCTGTTTTTTAACTCATGATGCGCTGTCTGGCATCACTCACTACTTGAACGTTGAGTGAGTGGTACTGTTCGCAGTTCCTAAAGCTCACTTCCCTGTGCCGGGGGGGAGGAGGGGGGACTATTGCAATATGAGTGCAATCAATAGCACCCAGATTATTTGGGAAGTGAGCACTCCGGTAAAAATCCACTTTCACTGCCCTCCACTCTTCTTCAGTTTCTGGAAAGTGGATATATATTGTGGTACAAGGTCAAGAATGGCATCAATGACCTGCATAAAGACCCTGGACACAGTTGGTTGACTGAGGCCACACATAATGCCAGAGGAGGTTTGAAAGGAGCCACGCCCCAAGATGTAAAGGGCAGCCAACAACCTCTCCATCCCTTGTATGGAGTGGCTGCGGTCTGTAGTCGGTGATATATTGTCTTCTATGAGGCTGTAGAGGTGCATAATCAGTTCTCCCTTCAGACGAAATTGGCAACGGATATCAGAGTCCCAGAGTCAACAGCCCTATGGGCCTCATCTGCTATCTCTATAAAAAAAAAAAAAAAAAAAGCTGCAGAAATTAGATACACCCGCAATGACCACCTGCTCATAATCATTATCATTCAAAAGATAATCTGCCTCTGCCATTCTGTGTGCATAAACATGCGCGTGTGCGTAATAAATATTACCTTGGCACAGTTAGCAAATGTTGAACCGCACCCAAATTCCAAGAAGTAGTCAAGTTCTGAAAAAGTAGAAGTAGGGGAGGGTAAATGGTGCTGGCAATAATCTAAAATGTGTATGTGGTCACAATAGTGTCAAATCAGAATCGTAATGGTAGATCGTTAACATAAACCTTCCTAAAGATTTCATCAAGTGTAGTTCATAAAAGGTGCTAAGAAAAAGTGCAATGTGCTTATGTGCGCAAAAAAATACAAAAATGACCATCAATTGATTCCAGCAAATGAATTCATGAAGTAAAAAACATATTTATCACCGATGTCATAAAATTGAGCCCTGAGAAATATCAGGGACTGTGTAGGTTCTAGGTGGCTCTTTTCCAGGTTCAGTAGCCAGCCAAACTCGAGTAGAGTGGAGATGACCTGGGATCTGTGGAGTAGCAACGGCTCCCTATCCCGAGATAGCAACAGCAGGTCAGCCAGATAATGATACAGACCGATACCTCTGGTCCTGATCAGTGCCACGACAGCCAACAAGAGTTTTGAAAACACACAAGGCAATGTTGTAAGCCCGAAGGGGAGACAGGTGAATTGCAAGTGGACCTGATCTACAGCAAAATGAAGGAATATCTGGAACTCTTCTGTTATCGAGACATGGAAGTAGGCGTCTTTCAGATCTATGGACATGATCCAATCGCCTGGCAGGATTGCCTGACAGATTGTGAGTAGTGTCTCCATTTTGAATTTCTCTTTCTTGATGAAAGAATTCAATTGGGTCAGATCTATAACTGGTTCCAGGAGCCGTTCTTCTTCAGAACCATGAAGAGGGGTGAGAAAAAACCGAGAGAATGAGGATCTCTCAAGAGGGAAAAAATTAATCCAGAACAATGTCTGACAAAAAGCAAAACAAATTTTATTGTACAAAATATTACACCACACAGATGAATACTACAAAAATTACACAGGACTGGCTATGGTAGGTGACTATCACAGACCCTATAAAAATAAAATGACAACGTTGTCGTTAAAAACAAGGGAACTGCGGCAATACATACCACATTCAGACACCATTCACCACTCATGAATACTGAGGATAGATATTCAGGCTTTAAGGCAGCTAATATATTCGATTTGTTAACTTGCTTTTCAGGTGCGTGATATAACGGGGATGTGGGTATGTGTGGATGGGAAGAATTATTTGTAATGGAAGTCCATATATGGAACTGATACAGTCCAAAAGGTAGATACTATTGCAGACCGGGACCAGCAGTTGTAACATGAAAAGAACAGTAGATGTGACTGGCAGGTAAGGCTAGTAAAGATTGGCATAGAGGCAGCGGTATAAGTGGCAGAAGCAGGCATGTGGAGTCAAAGCAGCAAGGGGAGGCATATTAAGCAAGCATTAGAGCGATACATCTCTCACCACTCAGTCGGCATCCAGCATCCGCAGACCTCCATGCTTAGCTCCAGGAAATGGCTTGGGGTGTGAGTCCGTGTGGAGCCATCTTCCTGCCTGTAATTCACTGTCCTCGCTGCGTATTGTGCACCGCTAGTCACAGGGTGTGTGTATCGAAAAACGCCGGTCATCAGCTGTTGGATCCCAGCTGATCGTCCATCCACAACATGCACGTGGTTCCGGGAAGACGTGCTGATGCGTTTCACCAGCCAATGAACGCTGGTTTCTTCAGAGCAGGGAGGAGTCCGTGGAGTCAGTTTTAATAAGCAGGGTAATATGGTGAAATTACCGAACATTACCACCAGATGTCATCCAAGATCACCTCACATTGCAAACATTCAGCAAGGGAAATTCAGATAAAACACCACAGATGGCTATATATGATCAATCGAAGTTTGTTATAAACATGAATAGAATCTGGGAGATAGATGAATAGCGGCCACCTAAAGGATCAGGGATACCAGGAAGACATAAATAGGAGAGCGAATTAACATATTCACATACTAGATGAAGGCAGCAGAAAGGTCAGTTTACTTTTCCAAAAAGGGATGTAAGCTGCATTCTGTATTTAACCCTTTTGGGACCATAGAGTCAAGGTAATATGTCCACATTTTTTCTTTCTGAAGCAGAATGGTATCAAAATCACCACGTCTGGAAGGCAGATTTAATCTATAAATTCCCTTCACAGTCAGTCCTTTTGGATCACGGTTGTGAAACTTAGCAAAATGCCGAGGAATCGGACGCTCATCATCCTTCTTTTTAATGCCAGCAATGTGTTCGCCAATCCTAATGCGGAGAGAACGTTTTGTTTTGCCTATATAGTTTTTGTTACATGGGCATGTAAGCATATAAATAACCCGAGTTGTTGTAAAGTTAATAAAATGTTTAATTTTAAAGTCTTTTCCACCTCGTGGATTGGCGAACACATTGGTCTGGTGTACATATTTACAGATATTGCAATGTCCACAGGCATGCATACCAGGAGGGGGCTTTGAACTAGTGAGACCATTTTTGCTAATTGTCCGTGTGTACTCAGAATGAACCAGGAGGTCACCAAGATTCCGTGATCTCCTGGCTGTCATGAGTGGTCTAGGGCTCACCAGATTGGTAATCAGTGGCGCAGATTTTAGGATATGCCAGTGCTTCTCAAGAATTCCATGTACCACTTTCCACTGAGAACCATACCTGGTGATGATCCTAGGATAATTCTGCTCGCTGCTTTCCTGACGTGAGGGTTTAGAGATGGTGAGGAGCTCATCGCGTTTTTTAGAGAGGGCTTTTTTCTGAGCCTTTTTAGGTGAACGGTGAGAGTAACCTTTCTGTCTAAACCTCTGGTACATTTCACGTGCCTCTGTGAAAATCCTCCTCCTCAGAGCAGTTCCGTCTAATTCGTAGGAACTGTCCTGTGGGTATTCCATTAATCAAGGACTTTGGGCCAAAAGTAAGGTGTTGGCAGCTGTCTTTTTACAAAAAGTGCTTGTAATGATTTTGTTTCCGGATCTACCAATTAGTAAATCAAGGAAGGGAAGCGTCTCAGTATGGTGTGAGTAGGTCAGGCGTATGTTCCTATCATTGGCATTTAATTCGGACATAAATTCCGTGAGTTGTTTCACTGATTCCATCCACACCATAAAGACGTCATCGATGTACCTTAGCCACAGCAAGGAGTGGCCAAGGTACATCAAGGACTTATAGATCACCTCCTCTTCCCAGAGGCCCAAATGGAGGCACGCATAGGAGGGAGCCCAAGGCGCCCCCATACTTGTGCCTCTCACCTGTTGATAATAATTACCCATGAATTGGAAAAAGTTATTGTTTAGTATGAAGTCCAGAAGTTCTCCAATAAATTTGTTTTGGGCTCCCTGTAATGGATGGTAATGGTCCAAAAAGAAAATAGTGGCATCAAGGCCCCATTGATGGGGTATCGACGTGTATAAACTCTCCACATTGATCCCCACCAACAGGGCATCCACCGGGAGTTCAAATTGCGCCAACCTAGTGAGAACATCTCGAATTTCGCGGACAAAGGAGAGAAGTTTATTGACGAGATGCTTAATCATAGAGTCCACATATTTACCAGTTTTCTCCAAAGGTCCTTTGATGGCAGAAGCAATTGGTCTGCCTGGTGGGCGGGTGAGAGATTTGTGGAGTTTAGGTAATATATAGAAAGTGGGGATGGTCATTTCATCCACTTTGAGGAAAGAATGTTCCCTTCTAGTGAGCAGACCAGCTTCCATTCCCAGCTTTATTTTTTTATTAAGAGATTTGACCAAAACTGGGAAGGGTGAGCAAGGAAGTTTTTTATAAGTAGAACTATCATTAAGCAATTTCAATGCTTCCTCCTCATATAGCTTCTCACTAAGAAGAACCACATTCCCCCCTTGTCGCTTTTCTTGATTACAAGGTTTGGTGCTTTCAATCGCCTCCTTTTCATCCTTATCCAGATTAGCTTCAGGGGTTTGAAGATCATCTGCATTTCTAGTATGCCATAATTTAAAGAGAACTTTCCTTAGAAAGAGGCTGATGTCTTTGAAGACCTCAAACTCGTTCATAGGCGAAGTGGAAGTTTAAATTCTGATAGATTACCAACACTGAGGTCCATAGAGGCTGTGCTGGTGAAGCTACTCAGCGTCGCCTCTGACTCCTCAGTCTCCCACTTCTTCGGTTCTGCGTACTGTCCCTTTCCTTTCCTCTTCCTTGTGTGTTTCCTTTTCCTCCTTCGTTTCCCTGTTTGTCTTTGGTTCGCTTCGGGTCCTCTAGGGAAACTCTTCCCTCCAGTTCCTCTAAAATAGAGACCGATTTTTGTGAGGTATCTTTGTCTAATTCACTATCAGAAGAGGAGCTTGTGGGGGAAAGGAAAAACACAGGAAAACCACAACCCCACCCCCTCCAAACCCTCCCCTACATATTGGGCCAGCGAACTAATTCCAATATTCCTTTCATCTTTCTTTCCTTTTTTTTTTTTCTTTTCCCTTCCCCTTTTCTTCCTTCCATAGGTCAGTATCTTTTATTTTACATATTTACAAGGGCTGTACCTCCACCTCCTTCTCATTTTAGTCATCTCCGTCTTCTTTTTCCATCTCAACTAAACATTCCTTCCAGCCTGCCCATTTCTTTTCAAATTTCCTGTGTTGGCCCTTTACCTTATGAACCCATCTTTCCGCTTCCATTATTAAGCTCACTTCCTTTCTCCAATCTAATATTGAGGGACCCTGTGTCTGTTTCCAAAATTTCGGTATGATTTTTTTCGCTGCGTTTAATAGGTGGGGTGTTATGCCCTCCCGATACTTTCTATTAGAGCCCGGCATCCCATGGAACAAATAATGTAGTGGTTGAAATTCCAGGTGTCCCACCGTCAATTTCTTGATCCATGGAGACACCGACTCCCAGAATCTTTTAATTACTGGGCATGTCCACCACAGATGGAGAAATGTGCCTTTCTGACCACATCCCCTCCAGCATCTATCACTTATGGTTGGAAACATTTGTGCCAATTTGACTGGGGTCCTATACCATCTTGACAGGAACTTGTACGCCATCTCTTGTACCTTTGAGCTGATGGATGAGGAATGCGTTAGTGTAATCATCCTTTTAATTTGATTGTTAGTCAATACCTGTCCCAATTCCTTCTCCCATTCCCTTATATAGTATGGAGTTGTACCTTCCTGTCCCTTAAGTATCCCTTTATACATTTGCGACAGCACGTTCCTGGGACTAGATCTCTGCACACATTGTTTCTCAAATATGGTGAGAGAGTTCATAGGTCTTTCCCCCCCTTTCCTCCTTTTTTTTTTTTTTTTTTTACGATGGGTAAAGGGTAATAACACTTATAGTTTGGCCATGGAGGGCTTCCTCTCAAATTTAAAAACAATGATAAACACGGGGTTTGGGATGGGGGTTTGGGTTTTTTTTTTTTCTCTCGAGATAACGTGATGGGTAAGGGTAATAACACTTATAGTTTGGCCAATGAGGGCCTTTTACACAAATTATATAATTGATAAACTTGGGTTTCGTGTAATTTTTTTTTTTTTTTTTTTGTAATACGACGGGTAAAGGGTAACAACACTTATAGTTTGGCCATGGAAGGCCTCCTCTCAAATTTTAAAATAATGATAAACACGGGGTTTGGGATGGGTTTTTTTTTTTTTTTTTTCTCGAGATAACGCGATGGGTAAGGGTAATAACACTTATATAAAACAAGATAAGTGCAGCGCAATATAACAATGAATGAAAAAAGTCCCCCAAAATAACACTACAAACAGATGAAATCTGTTTTACAATGGCCAGAAGAGATGCAGTCCAAGAGCGATAAGTATATGTGCTTACCAGAGGCTGTGGACCTCTGCACAGCAGAGGTCAAACTCACGTATATCCCCTCAGGGATGATGGTGTCCTGGATACTGTCACTAGAGCCAGGTATCGAATCCTGATGTCAACAGATGAAGGTAAGCTTCCATAGGAAAAAACCCCAACGTCTATAAGTGTCCGGATCAGAGTGTCACAGGCATCCTGGGTACATCCCCGGTGTCAGCAAGTAAAAACACAAAGAGAAATCTTCTCTAAGAGTAATCCGTTTATTTGAATAAAAATTGTGTGGTAACAACCACTTATTAAAAGCGCTCACGGGCGCTGAAGCATACAGTCTCTACAGTACACAGTCGGGCTGCGGTGCACAAGCAGACCCGACAAACAGACGGAGGCAGCGGGTGACGTCCGATGATAAGCTCCTCCCCCCGTACGCGGCGTTACGTCCTATTGGACTTCGTCAGCGAGGGGTGGAGCCTGACGTACACCTGGTGTATTTATATGATGAATAGACGGTGTCCACGTGGGCTCAGAGTTCCAGGAAGTAAAGAAGCTTCCTTAGCAACCGGGCCCTGGTGACAGCGCGTCTTTTAAAAACCGCAGCTATACCTAGGTAAATTTGTGCTGTGCGGATCAATAAATGTATGGGGATGCCCTGTTGTTCGCCTATTATAAACCTGGCAGGCCACCCTACAGGTTATACATGGTATAATGGCATCATACAGCATATTATATACCAATATGCTGAGAAATAAAACAGACATCCTTTACTAATAAGATAAAATAACATAAAGAGGTCTCCCACTGCCTCCTCTGTATACATAAATCATCCTAAAACTTGTTCTAAAAATTAAAAAGGGACAGATAATACCTAAGTGGAACATATAAACTAAAAGTACAGTAAATATCACACAACATATACATGACTGTAAAATAAATCTCTAAAATAGAAAGATTAAACACCTATTTATTAGATATGAAGCAATTGAGGTCAAATTCCACATTTAACCCGTTGGGGAACAGTACCTGGGTCTCATGTATCCACATGGATTCCCGCTGGCTTAACTGCCTAATGTAGTTACCCCCCCGCCAGTGTGGATTGACTCTCTCAATGCCCCAAAATTTTAAATGTCTAGGATTGCGGTCATGATACCTTCTGAAATGTTTGGAGACACTATGAGTGATAAGTCCTTTTTTAATATTGTTCACGTGCTCCGCGATGCGGACTCCCATAGGTCTGGAGGTCCTCCCTATGTATTGAAGCCCGCACTCACATTCCAGCATGTAAACAACCCCCACTGTATTACATGTGATAAATTGTTTGATATTATATTGCTTATTAGTGACAGACGCTGTGAACTCTTTCTTTCTTTTCTTATTCCCCTTGCATTGCCTACAGGCCGGGCACCTGCCACATGCGTAAAAGCCTGTAAGGAAATTGCAAATCCTATTTTCTTCCTTAAATGTAGGGGGGTCCACAACGCTAGGGGCTAAGATATTTCTTAATGTGGTCGGCTTCCGGTAAACAAATTTTGGACGGGGAGGCAATACTGGACCCAGGACGCTGTCTCTTTTAAGAATTTCCCAGTGTTTGGAAATTATCCTCTCGAACTTCTTGTATTGGACGTTATAATCGAGGATAATTTTGTACTCGAAATCTTCCTGGGATGAGTTGGTATTCATAGGTTTTTGAGCAATTAGAGAAGTGCGTTGTAAACCACCAACATTCATTAAATCGCTTCTAATATGCTCCTCCTTGTAACCCTTCTGCAAGAAGCGGTTAGCCAGGACTTCAGCTTGGGTGAAGTAATCGGAGTCAAGAGTACAATTTCTCCTCAGCCGAATAAACTGTCCTCTAGGGACATTATACAACCAGGAGTGGTGGTGACAGCTATCCAATGGAATAAATCCATTCCTATCCGTGGGTTTAAAGAAGTTTTTTGTAGCATACTTGTCCCCTTGCTTAAACATTTCAAGGTCTAAGAAAGAGATACACAGGGGGTCTGCATTCCAGGATAGGTGAATCCCCTTGTTATTGCCGTTAAGTTTCGACATGAACATTTGCAGGCTTATAAGATCTCCCTCCCAAATCATAATAAGATCATCGATGTATCTTTGGTAGCAGACCAGCTGGGCCGATCTACTACCAAAGACCACCTCCTCCTCCTCCCATAGGGCCATAAAGATATTGGCAACGCTGGGCGCGAACCGAGCGCCCATTGCAACTCCAAGCGTTTGGAGAAAGAATCTCCCCCCGTACCAGAAATCATTTCTGGATAGGCAGAAAACCAGAGCTTTAAGTAAAAAATCCTTCACAGGGGGAGGAAGACTAGATCCATTAAGAGCCCACTGCACAGAAGTGAGAGCATCACCATGGCCTATAATGGTGTAAAGTGAGCTCACGTCCGCAGTGACTAAGAGACTATTTTCTTTGCATGTGATATTGCCCAAAATTTGAATAATATGTTTAGTGTCTTTCAAATATGCTTTGGTATTGGACACTAAAGGTTTTAAAATATATATAATATATAATATATATATATAATATATATATATATATGTATATATATATATATATATATATAATATCAAACAATTTATCACATGTAATACAGTGGGGGTTGTTTACATGCTGGAATGTGAGTGCGGGCTTCAATACATAGGGAGGACCTCCAGACCTATGGGAGTCCGCATCGCGGAGCACGTGAACAATATTAAAAAAGGACTTATCACTCATAGTGTCTCCAAACATTTCAGAAGGTATCATGACCGCAATCCTAGACATTTAAAATTTTGGGGCATTGAGAGAGTCAATCCACACTGGCGGGGGGGTAACTACATTAGGCAGTTAAGCCAGCGGGAATCCATGTGGATACATGAGACCCAGGTACTGTTCCCCAACGGGTTAAATGTGGAATTTGACCTCAATTGCTTCATATCTAATAAATAGGTGTTTAATCTCTCTATTTTAGAGATTTATTTTACAGTCATGTATATGTTGTGTGATATTTACTGTACTTTTAGTTTATATGTTCCACTTAGGTATTATCTGTCCCTTTTTAATTTTTAGAACAAGTTTTAGGATGATTTATGTATACAGAGGAGGCAGTGGGAGACCTCTTTATGTTATTTTATCTTATTAGTAAAGGATGTCTGTTTTATTTCTCAGCATATTGGTATATAATATGCTGTATGATGCCATTATACCATGTATAACCTGTAGGGTGGCTTGCCAGGTTTATAATAGGCGAACAACAGGGCATCCCCATACATTTATTGATCCGCACAGCACAAATTTACCTAGGTATAGCTGCGGTTTTTAAAAGACGCGCTGTCACCAGGGCCCGGTTGCTAAGGAAGCTTCTTTACTTCCTGGAACTCTGAGCCCACGTGGACACCGTCTATTCATCATATAAATACACCGGGTGTACGTCAGGCTCCACCCCTCGCTGACGAAGTCCAATAGGACGTAACGCCGCGTACGGGGGGAGGAGCTTATCATCGGACGTCACCCGCTGCCTCCGTCTGTTTGTCGGGTCTGCTTGTGCACCGCAGCCCGATTGTGTACTGTAGAGACTGTATGCTTCAGCGCCCGTGAGCGCTTTTAATAAGTGGTTGTTACCACACAATTTTTATTCAAATAAACGGATTACTCTTAGAGAAGATTTCTCTTTGTGTTTTTACTTGCTGACACCGGGGATGTACCCAGGATGCCTGTGACACTCTGATCCGGACACTTATAGACGTTGGGGTTTTTTCCTATGGAAGCTTACCTTCATCTGTTGACATCAGGATTCGATACCTGGCTCTAGTGACAGTATCCAGGACACCATCATCCCTGAGGGGATATACGTGAGTTTGACCTCTGCTGTGCAGAGGTCCACAGCCTCTGGTAAGCACATATACTTATCGCTCTTGGACTGCATCTCTTCTGGCCATTGTAAAACAGATTTCATCTGTTTGTAGTGTTATTTTGGGGACTTTTTTCATTCATTGTTATATTGCGCTGCACTTATCTTGTTTTATGTTAATTCCTAGGTTTTGTTGTGATTACCTGTAGTGTTCAGCTTGCAATTTAGTGAGGGTTTTGGTGTTTGCGCTGATTGCCATTCTTATATAATAACACTTATAGTTCGGCCAATGAGGGCCTTTTACACAAATTATATAATTGATAAACTTGGGTTTCGTGTATTTTTTTTTTTTTTTGTTTGGTTTTCTGGTGTTTTGATGGGTAAAGGGTAATAACACTTACTAGAATAGTTTGGCCAATGAGGGCCTCATACACAAATACAAATTGATAAACACGTACACTTTTTATTAAATTATGTACACTTATGCACTTTTATGTCCCCCCCCCTTTTTGAATTTTTTTTTTTTTTTCCTCTCTCCTTCTCACGAAGGGTAAGAGGTCTTCTTGCACAAAGAGAGGAGGGGGAAGGAGTAACTACAGGATTACCAAGTGGTTTGGAAAGGGGGGGAGGGATAAGATTTAAGCGAATGTGGTAGTAGAAGATGTAATGTAATAAGGGTCTGGGGTGGGTGAGGAGGGGTTTTTCTTTTTTGTTTGTAACAATGTATGAAGATTGTTGTATTGTAAAATGGAAATAAAAAATTCTGATTATTAAAAAAAAAAAAAAAGAAGAGGAGCTTGTTCTTTTTTTATAATGGCGTTGCCACTGCCTTGAGTTCCTAGAGAGGGATCTGCTTCTATTCGGGATTGTGGGATTAAAAATATCTCCACTTTCCCAGTCGGCTGAATTCTGTCAGAATTTTTCTTGTTTAGTATATTTTAAATTCTTTTGTATCCTTTATTTCTTTTTTAATAAATTCATTGTTCTTATCAAATTCTGGATCTTGTTTATAAGGTTCTAACAGTTTAGCGCTATTTTCAAGTTCCTCACGTAGCTCGTGTAATTGCGCTTCCTCCTCAGCAACAATAAGTTTCATCAAGGATAGGCCTCTGTTAAGGCATTCATCTTTCCATACCAGTAGGAATCTAGGGGTGAGGAGATGCTCAGCAGGAACAACCCTCTCCTTAAGGCCCCTAGGGATAATTTGATTAGAGATATGTGACTTTAAGGAGGAGATGTCCCATTTGCGATTCAGAAATTTGATCATAAGTTTTTTATGATGTTTAAATAATTTCCTAATCGATTCCTTCTCTATTTCAAGGTTTTCACCACCAACAGTGAAGGCCATGTCAATTTCATGGTCATAGTGAGGGTCGATCATATAAGCCATATGGGTAAATATAAGGGTTTAGTGAGGTCAGCCACTACCAGTAGCCCACAAATAATTACATTTTTTTTGCCATGAAGAGGGGTGAGTGGACCCCTTGAAACCTTTCGTCAACTGGTGTTACAGCTCCCTGAGCCACTAGAGAGTCTGCGTAGGACAGGAGGATTTGCTTTTTCTCTTCCGAGTGAGGCAAGGATGTGGGTACGAATCAGAGAGTGGGTGGGCTGCTGAATGTCCAGGCATAGCCTGAGGAAACCGACAGCCCAATAATCTTTGATCGAGGCTGCCCAGACTTGCTGAAAGTGAAGTAAGCGAGCCCCGACTCGCTCTTTCTGGGCAGGCGCAATATCAAAAAGACTTAGAGGCTTCCCGTCCACCGGAAGGTGCCCCTTATGAAAACTTCTGTCCTGAAGGCTGTTTTTTCTTCCAAGTCTTCCTGAACTCACATCCAGGTCTATAGTGTTGAGCGTTCCTCGCACGATCCCATCCTTGCCTGGGCTGTGTTCTCTTCTGGTTTAGCAGGCAATGGTTCTGGGGAAGGAATCTCAACCTGTGGCACGGGTGATAGCACTGTCCACTTTGTTCCTAAAGTGTGACAAACCCTTTAAAGGGAATCCTGCACCATGCCTGCTTTGAGGCAGGGTCGGCTACCCATGGACGCAGCCATAGCATGATTCGAGCCACCCACCAAGCGAATTATGTCAAGGGAAGCCACCCCCAGAAAAGCCGCCAACCTTGGTTCATGTATAGGTGAACTCCTGGCCATTTCTTCCAAGATGCTGCTAGGATGCATCTACATCGTCTGTCCAGGCCTCCATGGCTTTGGATAGGGCTGAGAGAGCTAGAGCTGGTTTGCAGGTCATACCTGCTGTAATGTAGATCCGCTTGAGGTCGGTATCAATTTTCCTCTCCAGGCCATCCCTAAAGGATACTGTATCCTCCAGTGGGAGTGTGACGTGCCTCACCAATCCCATTAGGGCTGCTTCAATGAGAGGAGCCGACTCCAGATGTTTCACATCCTCACTTCTAAACGGATACATCTTTAATACCTTTGTTAGCAGAGAAATCTTCCTTTCGACCCCAGCCAGTAATTAGTTTGCCCAGTTCACCTAAGAAGGGGAGATTAGGGCATTCTTTTTTGAGGTGCTTGAAATATTTCCTCTGTTGGGAAGTGCCAGTGGAGGCACCCTCCAATCTCAAAGCTTCTTTGACTGCTTTGACTAGCTGTGGTACTAAGAGAAGTTTGAAACCCGCGCCAGGGTCATCTACCTCCGTCTCACTGTCTGAGGCTCCAATTGAGGAATTGTTCGGCTGTAAAGGGCCTGGAGCCTCAAGATCATCCCCAGTTGGGACTGATACTGTGTTGCCAGCAGGGTTGTGGGTGCGGTCGGTATCCACTCAAGGACTCACGGATATCCTTTCTGACCAGTGCTTTCACTCGTTGGTCTCCAGGCTCTCTTTCTCTCACGGCTCTAGAAGAGCATTGCTCACAGAGCGATTTGCCTTCGGGAACCTGGGCCCTGCATCCCCAGCAGGTTTTCCTCCCAGAGCGGCTGGAGTGGTGGTGAGTGTGTCGCCCTGATGTGGTTTTGGGTTCTCTGTGGTGCCTAGACCTGAAGGTAGATCTATGGCATCTAGAGCTTGAAGAGGAGTGACGACGTTGAGACCTAGGACGGTCTTTATCTTCGCGTGCCATGCTTTGGTGTTCAGACCCAGAAGGACTGAGCAAAAAAGAATGCGTGAACCCAAACATCACAGGAAGAATAGAAATCAATCCTACCTGTAGCGTAAGGGTTGGCCACAGGGGGGTGACACGTCCATAGCAGAGCAAGATAGAACCAAGAAACTGCAAATACATCAGAATAGATGAGACCACAGTAATAGCCAACAGCCATCAGCCACAATTATCAGCAACTAGGTCTGCAATAAGGGTACTTACTCAGCAGTAAGCCAAAAGGTTCCTGGGGAAAACCGCCAACAAGCCCACAGTATAATGCAAGGAATACAGTTCTGACAGCTTTTTAAAATAGCTGCCGTGGATGACGTCGCCGTGTGCCCATGCACGACCACCACCATCTTAATGGAACCGCAAATGCGCGAACCAAGCCTCGGTTTCGTTTGTGGCTTGCAGATGTGCAGATGGGTCTCGGCGACTTCCAGAAGTTGGAGCTGTCAGGATGCACCCATCAGCAGACAACCTCGTCTCCCCAGAAGACTTCTAAGGCACAGAAGAATGTGCATTCCTGTTGCACACAGAAACTGGGCTTTGGCGCATAGATGTGTGCATGCGCGAACAGGAGCGCAACTAGCAGGCGTTGCGCATCCTCGTGCGCGATCAGCACTTGCGCGCACCCGCATGTGCCAGCGCGCGCACCAGCGCGCACCCATGTTGGCGCCAAGCAATCTATATAAGTCCAGCCTGTACCTGGTCTGGTGCTGCTTTGTCTTCAGCTCTTGAGTATCCAGTATCCTATGAACCTGTATCCTGATTCCTGTTGTCTACCTGGCTCATCTTTAAACCTCTCCTTGAACTCTGCCTGTACCGACCTTGGCTTGTCCAGTGACCAACCTACGGCTTCCCCCCTGGCACCTGCACTGCTGATCTGGCTTGACCCTGCTTGTTCCTGACTTCGGTCCTGCCTGCACCCAGTATCCAATTTGACCTGCTGTGTATAATCCTGTTTGCCTGACTTCGCTACTTGCTGCTGTCATTTGCACCTGCTGCCACCTGCTGGTCTTCTGCTAAGCTTTCCTGTGTCTTCTCCAGCACGATCGGGACCAGCCTTCCTGCTTCCACCAAGGACTTTCTGGCACTCGTGCGACTCTGTACTTTGGTGCCTTCTGTTTGCTCTATCAGGGGCCCTAAGTTCAAGTGGTAAGGGAGGCCTTGCTCGTCCATTCAGGCTCTTCAACCAGGTACGTAATAGGAGCCCAGATGCATTCCAACTGCCATGGCCACAGTCACCGGAGCCTGAGAGGAACAAGGAGACACAGAGATACGGCTGCCATTCATAAT
Source organism: Aquarana catesbeiana (assembly GCF_042186555.1). Taxonomy (NCBI): domain Eukaryota; kingdom Metazoa; phylum Chordata; class Amphibia; order Anura; family Ranidae; genus Aquarana; species Aquarana catesbeiana. The sequence continues at coordinate 957,628,275 of NC_133324.1, forward strand.
GATTAACTTGCACATTACAACCACCACTGGGACTGGGAGCTGCTTCTCGAACCAACCGCAGGACCAGGGCATTTACAAGGCCTCCTGCTAATAGCTGGGACGTTTGGCCATATTGCTGCTTACCTGTCAATGGTCATGGACGTAGCAACACATATTATCACCCATGTCCACCTGCTAATAGCTAGGATAGTTTTGAAACCACAGTATCGCCGTGCACACTGCCAGGCCTAGGTTTGCGGAAAAAACTTCATAAAGGTAAAACTTCGTTTTGGTCCTAGGAGGAGGACAAAAAAGGAACACGGCCTCTGGCCCGGAACAAATATTTATGGGAGAAGGGTCATATGAGGTATGATGGGGGCGGGATTAACCCACACGTAGGCTGCCATGGAGTCTGTCAGGAAATTAGTTTTTTTTTATGTTTTTTTTTGGGATATTTATTATAGCAAAAAGTAAAAAATATATTTTTTTTTTTTCAAAATTGCTGCTCTTATTTTGTTTATAGCACAAAAAAATAAAGACCGTAGAGGTGATAAAATACCACCAAAAGAAATCTCTATTTGTGGGGAAAAAAGGATGTAAGGTTTTTGTTTGGGTGCAACATCGCACGACCGTGCAATTGTCAGTTAAAGCGACGCAGTGCCGTATCGCAAAAAAAGGCCTGGTCATCAAGGGGGCAAATCCTTCCGGGGCTGAAGTGGTTAATAAAGCCTTTTAAAAACGTTATTATGCCATGGAAGCCTTCCTCCTTCTGTTTTACTTTTATGTGTGGCCTACATGAGAGTCTGTGGTTGCAAGAGATGATAGTGAGAGATTTAACCCTTGGGAGATTTTTAAAAAAGTGCAGCAGCAGCTTGTTTTATAATCTGAGCAGCCAATATTTCTGGTGAGTTATTATAGTGTGGATGGTGATGGATCACATCGGGTGTTGTTTTTAGTGTTTTAGGCTGGGTTCACACCATTGTGAATTGGCTGCGGGATCTCCACATCCAATTTGCAATTGCAGGAGATTTTGACTGGCTATCTATTGAGCCGGTTCACATATCTCTGCAGCAGGTTTGGTGTGTTTTGCAGAAAACCCTCTGCGTCATTTGGTCTGTTTCAGGTCCGAAATCGGCTAGTTTGCATGGTATTGTCCTAAAAAGGGTTTGGGGACCTGGGTCCTGCCCCAGGGGACATGTATCAATGCAAAAAAAAGTTTTAAAAACGGACGTTTTAAAAACGGACGTTTTTTCGGGAGCAGAGATTTTAATGATGCTTAAAGTGAAAAAAAAAAGTGAAATATTCCTTTAAATATCGTACCTGGGGGGTGTCTATAGTATGCCTGTAAAGTGGCGCATGTTTTCCGTGTTTAGAACAGTCCCTGCACAAAATGTCATTTTTAAAGGAATAAAAGTCATTTAAAACTGCTTGCGGCTTTAATGTAATGTCGGATCCTGGCAATATGGATAAAAATCAGTGAGAAAAACAGCATGGGTACCCCCCAGTCCATTACCAGGCCCCTTGGGTCTTGTATGGATATTAAGGGGAACCTCGCACCCAAATTAAAAAAAAGGAAAGGCGTGGGGCCACCAGGCCCTATATACTCTGAATAGCAGTATACAGGCGGTGCAAACAAGACAGGGACTGTAGGTTTGTTGTTAAATAGAATCTGTTTGTAATTTTGAACTGGTACATTTTTAATTCCAATATTTTTATTGTTTTGAAGGAATCACACTTTATAAGTTATAAACGATACATAACATAGACCATATATAATATACACGGTACAGTTCGCATAAAGTATAGTGCATGAATATTTTGCGACACTACATGTCCGGTGGAGTTCAAAGTTAGTGAGGTATTGGTCCTGGAGGACCATCTTTAATATGGTGGTAACATTGTCAGTTAGAGGTTTAACATAAATATACATACACACCTATTAGTGATTCCGGAACTAAGCTAGTGAAAAGGACCAGTATTCTGCATGGGCAGAGTTTGGTCGTACTAATACTAGTAGTGTTAAAGTAACATAAATAATAATAATTAATTAAATTAAATTAAAACAGAGATAGACTATATGCAGCTTTCAATTTTGCCTACTTCGATTGAGTGTAATTTGCAGGTAGTCAGCACGAAAGGAACTAGACCCTAGTGGGTGCGAGCGTACCATTTTTCCCAACTAGCCCATTTGGCTTGTGATTTCGAATACTGACCCTGGGCTGCTGCGAACATACATTCATAGGAGGCGTGTGTATTCGTCAATTCTATAATTTCACTAAGGGTGGGGGGTTTAGGATCTTTCCAATGTCTGAGAATTGTTAACCTGGTGCTAAGTAATATATGGAGAATTATAGTTCTGGTTGTCAGCGGTATATTTTCTATGCCTAGTGAAAGGACCGCCAGATCTGCTTTCGGTATAACTGTAAATCCTGCTATTGTTGATATTAGGTTAAACACTTTTTGCCATAGATTATGTAAACTTGGGCATTCCCATATAATATGGTGAAGTGTTCCTACCTGTCCGCACTTTCTCCAACATAAAGGTGAGGTTTGTCGTGTGAATTTAGAAATTCGGTGTGGTGTTAAGTACCAGTTAAGTGTTAGTTTATAGGTTGTCTCCCACTGGTTCACGCATTTGGTAGCTGCAAATGTGTTTTGTAGGGCTTTTTGCCATTGTTCTTCAGAATAGGTTGTACCCAACTCTTGTTCCCATGTTAAAATGTTGTCAGTTTTGATAAACACCTGTTTGTTGTTGAGCAAATTGTAAAACAGGGATATGCCTTTAATGTTGGTGTTGGGGTTTGTAAAATAGAGGAATACTCGCCAAGGTACTGCGATAGAAGTGTAGGGGTATCTTTGAAGTAAGTGTGTTATCTGGATGTAGCTATAGTAGTCGTAGTCTTTCAAACTATACTTGGCTTGTAGGGACTCAAATGTTTTAGGTATTGAGCCATTCATTAGGTCTTCTAGTGATAGTATGCCTTTAGATAACCAATGTGAGATACGTAAATCTGGTATAACCAATGTTAAGGTGGATATAGTAATCGGAATGCCTTTAGTTGTTTGATCCGTGTATTTGGATGCTATGAATGTCTTCCAGGCTAGTAGTGTAGCCACCATTGTGGGAGACAAGTGTGTTTGGGTGTATGCCTGGAAACTGGAAGAAAATAATAAGTCAGTTAGATTTGCCCTAGGCACCTGTGCTGTTTCTAGTTCCGTCCATCTATGGACCTGAGGCTGGAACAGCCAATATCTGATTTGTGAAAGTATTGCTGCTATGTAGTAGTCTTTTAGTATAACGTGTCCAATTCCCCCAGCATCTCTAGTTTTAGTGAGTTTCATGAAGGCGCATCTAGCCTTCTTGCCCTGCCAGAGAAACCCGTTTATCTGAGATTGTGCACTAGAAAAGAAGGAGCCGGGGACAGGGACCGGGAGCGTTCTAAACAAGTAGAGTAGCTGAGGTAGAACCATCATTTTAAACGCTGCCAATCTACCTGTCCACGACAACTCCACCTTGGCGATGTCTGCAAGTTTCCTTTGGAGGGTTCCCAAAAATGAGGTGTAGTTAGCAGCTACTAGGTTATCTAAATTTGCAGTTAGGGTTATGCCCAAATATTTTATCCCATTAATATCCCAGGAGTATGGGAATCTTGAGCTAAGTTTGTCTTGTATACCAGGGTCAATGCCTATCCCCATTATGTAGGATTTGTTCTCATTTACTTTGTAGTAGGATATTTTAGTAAACATATTTAATGCGTTATGTACCAAAGCCAGGGAAGTTTCCACATTGGTCAAGATCAAGATTATATCGTCCGCGAATAAGCTTATCTTATGGGTGGATTTATCTATACAGAAGCCTTCAATATCAGGATGTGAACGAAAATATATAGCCAGAGGTTCCATGAGTAAGTTAAAGATTAATGGGGACAGGGGGCACCCCTGTCTAGTGCCATTTGTTATGTTAAAAGGCCTAGATAATGCTCCAGATGTAAATACTTGGGCTGAGGGTTTGGAATACAGGGCTAGGATTGCTGAGAGGATGGTGCCAGAAAATCCGAACCTACCCAAAACCTGAGTGAGGTATCGCCAGTGTATGCGGTCGAAGGCCTTCTCTGCGTCAAGTGCCAACAGCAGAGAAGGCCTCTTATGCACCTTAGCTAAATGGATAATGTTTAATAGCCTACGGGTAGCGTCTGACGTTTGGCGGCCTTTGGTAAACCCAGTTTGGTCAGGGTGTATGAGAAGGGGGAGTATATTTAGCAACCGTGATGCAATGAGTTTAGCATATATTTTCAGATCGGTATTAAGCAGTGAAATAGGCCTGAAATTTGGGGGGGTATTGGGTTCCTTCCCTGGCTTTGGCAGTGTCACAATTATTGCCTTCAACATTTCTGGTGGGAAAGAAGCAGAGGCAGCAGCGGAGTTAAAGGTACGTTCCAAATATGGAGATAATAGGTGCTTGAAAGTTTTATAATATTCCCCAGAAAAGCCGTCAGGGCCTGGCGATTTGTTGCTGGGAAGGGAGTCAATGGTTTTATGTATTTCCTCTGAATTAAATTTTTGGTTTAAGGTCTGTAGTTGATCCTGTGTGAGGGAAGGAATGTTCAAATGTTGTAGAAAAGAGTTGATTGCATCAGTGCTAGGTTGTATAGTGTTTTTATCGTCCTTTAAGTTGTATAATGTACTGTAATAGTGACTAAAAGTGTCTGCAATGTCTTGAGGATGGTAGAGTTTATGTTTAGTAGTAGGGTGCAAAATGTAAGGGATCTTTGATTTGTGTCTGAGGCCTTTCAATCTGTATGCTAATGTTTTGCCAGCTTTGTTCCCTGTAGCGTAATAGGACATTTTAAGTTTTTTTGATGATTTTTCAAAACTCTCAAGCAGTAATAATCTTAAGTCATTACGCAATTGGGTAAGTTGTTGTGATAGTATGTGGGATGTGTTTTGTTTGTTCTTAGTTTCAAGCAAAAATATTTTGTCAGTTAGTTCTTTTACTCGTTGTTGCTGCTGCCTCTTAGCTCTTGCCCCCAGTTGAATAAAAATACCCCGCATATATGCCTTATGAGAGTTCCACAGTATAAACTGATCCCTTACCGAGGACTCATTGACACTGAAGAACTCTTTCAGATGCTGATTTATAGCATTTTTTGAGTCTGATTGCTGCATTAAGTAAGTATTGGATCTCCACATATTTGGTACATTACAGTTTGAGTCATCTTTGATGGATATAGTGATAGACGCGTGGTCAGACCACGTGATAGAATTTATTGTTGTAGATGTCGTTTGGGCTAAGGTGTTTCGATCCACAAGAAAAAGATCAATACGGGAATATACTCTATGTGGAGAGGAAAAAAAGGTGTAGTCCTTTTCACCGGCGTGTAAGCACCTCCAAGCGTCAAATAGGTCTTGTGCATGTAAAGTGGCCAGGAGGGACATGCCCGGGCGTCTAGTGCCAGATGAAGAGTCTAGATTCGCATCAGGAATTGTATTAAAGTCACCACAGATTATTAATCTTCCTTTTTGGTGAGTTTTGATCTTTCGTAGAAGTTTATGGAGGAAGTGTAGCTGGTGTTGATTGGGCGCATACACATTGACAATGGTGTATGTGATGGAGTTGAGGTCGCATACCAGGATTAGGTATCTTCCCCCAGAGTCTTTGATTATTTCATGGGCTGAAAATGCTACTGTGTCCCGAATAGCTGTGAGGACTCCTTTTGTTTTATTTTGAGCGCTGGCAGAAAAGATGTGCGGGAAATTCTTGTGTATGCAAGAAGGGGTGGCTGTTGTGGAAAAGTGCGTTTCCTGCACGCATATGATGTCAGATTTGTTGGAGATCGCCTCTTTCCACATTGACCTCCGCTTAGCGGGGTGGTTAAGTCCTTTCGCATTAATAGATAAGATTTTTATACCCATATTTGAAGGTATTGTGTACTAGTTGGAGTATGGTGAGAAGTATACATTTTTGAGGCAATGTTGCCCTCTTGTGGCGGTTTCAGGTATAGCAAGGAATAGGCACTATATGGCATAATGGAGTTTGGATTGTACTCACTTTTAGGTGACCGTATGATGGTGGATTCAGGTTGGGATGAGTTGTGAGGAAAGTTCCATCTTCGTACATTTCGTTGAAGTAAGGCATGACTGTTGCGATGCTTACATATATTCTGACTGCTGCATTTTTGGAGAAAACAGAAAAAGGAAAAGGGAACAAAAGGAAATAAACATGAAACGAAAAGGCAATACATTCGCCAAACTTGTATGGGGTCGGCATTTTCAAAGCCGAACCCAAACCTGAGAACTCAAACTTGTTAAGGTACAGCTTGGTGCTGTTCGAGTAGGTGGGGGAAATAGTTCAGGCCTGAGAGCACCTAGACCAATTTCCAGGGATTGGTAGGTTTTAGGTAACCATCCTGAGTCAGGAGTGTGACTTTGCGTTTTTTGTAGTGACCGTCTTCCACGCAGGTTCCACTGATTTGGGCACGTTAGCCGAGGTGGCCTCCTGTTCTGGTACTATTTTCCACTCCTTTAGAAGAGAGAGGCCTCTCTCTAGCGAATTCACCACGTGGGTGCGTCCATCTTTAGTAACTGTGAGTTTGGTAGGGTATCCCCATCTGTATGTGATATGATGATTTCTCAGTGCTTTAGTAATGGTGTTTAAATTTTTCCTTTTTTGCAAGGTGTGTTGAGAAAGATCAGCATAAAACTGCAGATGCTGATATTGCACGGGGATTTGATCCTTCTGGCGCATTATTAACATCAGTTGCTCTTTGGCATGGTAGAAATGTAGTCGCAGAATCACATCTCTAGGGATGTGCTCCGATAGGAATGTCGGTTTTGGCAGGCGATGTATTCTGTCAATGGTGATCTCGAGATCTGATAGATCAGGTAGAAGAGATTTGAATAGTGAAGTGGCATAGGATCTTAAGTCAGGTTGCAGGACTGTTTCAGGGATCCCCCTAATTTTTAAATTGTTCCTCCTATTGCGGTCTTCGAGGTCTGCGATTTTGTCTTTTAACCAGTCTGTGTCTCCTTCCCTTTCCTCATGGGAATCCACTAAGTCGTTGATGGTAACTGCGTATTCACCCATCTTTTGCTCTATGTGTTCAACCCGTGTTTCTACAGCTTGAAGATTAGTATTAAACTTATGCATACACTTCATCATATCTGATTGCAGTGAACTTCTCAGTGACAAGAGCATATCTTTCAGCACTGTATCTATCACTGGCTGATGCATGGTAGGAAAGGTCTCTATGGAGTCAGGGAGCTCACGTGTGTCATCCCCTGAGTCTAGGCCTGGACTTGCCGCACCAAGGGATCCTTCTCCATCTAGTCTAAACTTAGCCTTAGCAGGGCTACCCGTTGGCGGGGAGGGAGAGTATGGGTGTGGGCTGTCTGAAGGTGATCTATTTTGCCTAAGGCTGTTCTGTGAATTCAGATGGCCGGCGGGGACGTTTGCTGGGGTAGAGGATGACCCGGCGCCATCTTGCCTACCTTCCTGTTGTTTCATGCTATAGAAGTCCGTCAGGCGCTGTGGCTTTCTTTGCTCTTTTCTTTTCCTGGACATCCTCTCTGTCTTGTCCCAGGATGAATCGCCAGCCGTGGATTGCAAAAACGGGACCCGATGGTGTGTTTTGAGCCGCTATATCCCTGTAAATCACCGGAGCTCCGGACTTATGCTGCCATCTAGCTCAAGCGCAGGCCACGCCCCGGTGAACTGGTACATTTTTAACGTGTTTAGCTCCAGCCAAAAAATCTATTTTAAGCTTTTTGGAAAACATAGAGAAGGGTTATCACCCCTGTGACATTTGTTTTGCTGTCTGTGATCTTCTTCAGAAGATTTCACCTCACTTTTTGTCCCAATGACAAATGTTTTTTGAAAATGTGGGTTTTTTTGTGAAACAAGGATTGGTGATAAAGCATCAGTGGAAAGGAGAAACGTTTTTCCCATATTAACTCTTACAGGAGAGAATTTCCCTTCCTAGGGGTAGATTTCATCTCACTTCCTGTTGTCTCCTTCCGTTTGCAAGTAGGAGTCGTTTTTAAGTTGGATGTTTGAAAGTAGGGGCCTGCCCTATATACTCAGCAGAAATTGGGGCCTTAGGTGTTGTTGTGGCCACAACACTGTAAGCCCTCACAGTTACTCTTGGTGGGCGCTGGAATGGGCCCTGCTGTGAAATATTAGATCAAGAATTGTAATTACATGCACCTGTTGAACAGGGGCAGAAAAATTGGGCCTTTGGTGGTGGTGGTGCCACAACACTGTAAGTCCTCACAGTTACTCTTGGTGGGCGCTGGAACGACCCCTGCTGTGAAATATTAGATCAATGATTGTAATTACATGTCCCTGTTGAACAGGGGCAGAAAAATTGGGCCTTAGGCACTGGTGTTGGTACCACAACACTGCAACGCCTCACAGATACTCTAGTTGGAATGCTGAAATGAGCCCTGCTGCAAAAATATTGCATCAAAAATTGTAATTACACGCCCCTGTTAAACGGGCTGAAAAATTGGGCCTTAGCCACTGGTGGCAGCGCCCAGAACCAAAAATGTTCTTACAAGCTATCAGCATGATCATTGAGGAGGAAGAGGATAATCACTCAGCATAACAGGATAGTCACTCAGCATCAGCATAGGCACTCTTGAAGGGATCTGAAATTAAAAAAAAAAAAATATTCGGTTACATCAGCATCAGGTGCTTGGTAGCTGGTGGTGATCCAAAACTGATTCATTTTTATGAAGGTCAGTCGATCGACCGAGTCGGTGCACAGGCGCACCCTGTGATCAGTTACAAAGCCTCCAGCAGCACTGAATGTGCGTTCTAAAAGAACGCTGGATGCAGGACAGGCCAGTAGCTCAATTGCATACTGTACATGCTCTGGCCAGTGATCCATCCTAAAGACCCAGTAACCCAGAGGATTTTTGGTGGAAAAGGTGTCCAAGTCAGATCTTGCCCCTAGGTATTCCTGCACCATGTAAAACAGACGCTGGCGATGGTTGCTGGAACCGATCATACCTTGGGTCTGTGGAAAAAAAAATTGAACGCATCGGTCAGACGGCCACCTTCTCTACCGCTCCTTCTTTGACTGGCCGAAGCCTCAGCAACACGTTGTCCAGTAACAGGAGTTTATAACCTCCCAGTCTCTGGGAACGCGTTGCACAGACCTTCCTCCAAGGCCTCCCGAAGATGTTTCATCCTCTGCAACGGCAAGATAAGGTCCGCAACCTTACCCTTGTAACGTGGATCAAGGAGGGTTTCCAGCTAGTATTGATCCCTCTCCTTGATACCACGAATACGAGGATCCTTCTGCAGGCTTTGCAGGATCAGAGAGGCCATGCAGCATAGGTTTGCTGAGGCATTCGGTCCGGAGTCCTCTGGGTCACTAAGGACGACATGATCCGCAGCCACCTCCCCCCAGCCACGTACAAGTCCATGGGTTTCTTGGGACTGTAAATGATCCCTTATAGACTGCTCAGTGCCAGGCTCCACCTCCATGCTGACACAATCCTCCTCCTCATCCTCTCCCTGTGTGATCGGCGGGCACGCAGGAACACTGGATAAAGGGGGCCTTGAGAGCTAAGAAAGTCCTCCTCTTCCTGCCTCTGTTCTGCTTCAAGTGCCCTGTCCATTATTCCATGCAGTGTGTGCTTCAACAGGTGGACAAGGGGGCAGTGTCACTGATGCATGCTCTGTCACTGCTCACCATCCTCGTGGCCTCCTCAAATGGTGACAGGACAGTGCATGCATCCCTGATTATGGCCCACTAGCGTGGGGGAAAAAAGCTCCCCTGTCCTGGTGCCATAGTCACACAGGTACTCATTGATGGCCCTCTGCTGCGTGTGCAGCCGCTGCAGCATGGCCAGCGTTGAGTTCCACCTGGTGGGCATGTCACAGATTAGGCAGGTTAAATTCCTTTTGGAGGTCTGCCAGCCGAGCACTAGCATTATATGACCAGCGGAAATGCACACAGACTTTCCTGGCCTGCCTCAGGACATCCTGTAAGCCCGGGTACCTGCCCAAGAACCGCTGCACCACCAAGTTAAGGACGTGAGCCAAACAGGGCACATGGGTCAGTTGTCCCTGTCGGAGGGCAGAGAGGAGGTTAGTGCCATTGTCGCAAACCACCATTCCTGCCTTAAGGTGGCGTGGCATCAACCACCTCTGAACCTGCCCCTGCAGAGCTGACAGAATCTCTGCCCCAGTGTGGCTCCTGTCCCCCAAGCACACCAGCTCAAGCGCCGCATGGCATCTTTTGGCCTGCGTACTTGCGTAGCCCCTTGAACGCCTACGGAGTACCGCTGGTTCCGAGGACAAAGCACAGGAAGAGGCCATGGAGGAAGAAGAAGAAGAGGAGGGGGTGGAGGAGAGAGGTGTGTCAGAATCACCAGTAATGGCATTTTGGAGGCGTGGTGGCGGAACAACCTCCAACACTACTGCACCTTGTCCTGCATCCTTCCCAGCTGCCAATGCGCGGTGAAACTTAGGTAATGTCCCTGTCCATGCCTACTGGACCATGAGTCAGTGGTAATATGCACCTTACCGCTGACTGCCCTGTCCAGCGAAGCCAAGACATTGCCTTTCACATGCTGGTAGAGAGCCGGAATCGATTTCAGTGAGAAAAAGTAGCGTTTGGGAACCTGCCACTGAGGAACCGCACATTCCACAAACTCACAGAAGGGGGCAGAATCTACCAACTGAAAAGGTAGTAGTTGAAGTACTAGCAGTTTTACCAAGCTAGCATTCAACCGCTGGGCATGTGGATGTTTGGAAGCAAACTTCTTTCTGCGGTGCAGCAGCTGGGGCAGGGAAATTTGCCTGGTACAATCTGACGTTTGTGTACCGATAGTAGATTGTCCGCAAGTACTTGGCTGTGACACACCTAATTCTACACCTTCATTCCTCTAAGGTATAGTGGGGTTGGAGATCCCAGCTGATGAGGAGCAAGGAGAGGTCCTCTTTGTTCTTTGGTGTGGGTCTTTTAGGTACGCTTGCCAACGAACTGCATGGCAGGTCAACATATGTCTGGTCAAGCATGTGGTGCCCAAGCGGGAGATGTTTTGGCCACGCGAGATACGCTTGAGACATATGTTGCAAATAGCAGTGGTGGGATCTGATGCACTCATCTCAAAAAAGGCCCACACCAAAGAACTTTTTGAATAACGCGCAGAGACAGCAGCGCCCTGCACATGCGGAGCTCTGCGGTGTGATGCAGTGAGTGTGCTGCCCTTAGGCTGGCCCCTGGAGGGCATCCTACCTCATTGGTGATGTGCCTCCTCCTCTCTCCTATCAGGCACCCATGTGGAGTCAGTGACCTCATCATCCCCTCCCTCCTCATCACTGGAGCAAACCTGGCAGTATGCTGCAGCAGGGGGAACATGACTGCCAGATTGCTGTCTTTCTTGGGCACCCCCTCTGTCTGGGCTCACGTTACTGCCTTCCTCTAGCTGAGTACCATCATCAGAGCCTTCAAAACGCTGGGCATCCTCCTGGAGCATGTACCCAACACTGTGGTCAAACAGTTCGAGAGACTATTTAGGAGGACACGGTGGGGCTAGGGAAGGAGTCACTGATGCCATTGAGCTGAGGGAAGAGGCCGCGTTGGCAGCTGCTTTGCCAGACAAAGCACCCTGAGTCTGGGTGAGAGGCCAAGTCTTTTGCATGTTGCTGCTCAAAACGGCCAGCTGCCGAAAAAAAGCCAAGGGTGTCCCACGGCCACGCGCTGATGAGGGTGCACCGTGTCCACGACCAACACTGTGGCCTCTAGACAGAGAGCCTGCTTGCCCTCTTTTATTGGCTTGTGACTGTCTGCCTCTCCTTGTTGGCCTTCCAGACATACTATTGGCCTGCAGTGAGCTGCACAAAACTGGGATGTGTGTATATTTATATATATATATACTGATTATACTGCCTGCCTGTAGTATTATTAGTATGATAACACCTGCACTTGTCTTCAGGTAGCTATACTGTAGGTGCAACAGTACTGGATATACTTCAAAGAGCCAACACAAGCACCTGGCTGCAGGTAGCTCTACTGTAGGTGCAACTGTGCGGGGTACACAGTACAGTAACTGGAAATACTTCAAAGAGCCTACACAAGCACCTGGCTGCAGGTAGCTCTACTGTAGGTGCAACTGTGCGGGGTACACAGTACAGTAACTGGAAATACTTCAAAGAGCCTACACAAGCACCTGGCTGCAGGTAGCTCTACTGTAGGTGCAACTGTGCAGGGTAAACAGTACAGTAACTGGAAATACTGTAAAAACACCTGCCTGTCAGTATATTAGGAAGAGAAGAACAGGATCTAGATAAGTGTATATATATGTATATATATATATATATATATACACACACACACAACACCTGGGATGCATATATATATACACAATACACTGTAAGTGCAGCTAACTGACTCGACCCGCCTACTCTATCTAACTTAAATCAAATGACACTGTCTCTCTCAAGCCGGAACACACTACACAGGGCCGACGTGCAGGCGGCCTTATATAGTGTGGGGCGTGTACTAAACCCCCTGAGCCATAATTGGCCAAAGCTTCCCTGGCTTTGGCCAATTATGGCTCTCTGTACACACAGTGCTGTGATTGGCCAAGCATGCGGGTCATAGTGCATGCTTGGCCAATCATCAGCCAGCAATGCACTGCGATGCCGCAGTGAATTATGGGCCGTGACGCGCCACTCGAATTTGGCGCGAAAGGCCCATATCGTTCGTAATTTGGCGAATGACCGAACACGAAGCTTATCTCTACCCCTGATGTGAGACGAATGCGGTAATGGTGTGGACCCAGCCTAAAACACACTCTATATCCTCGTACACCTGATCGGATTTTCATCTGGGAATTATGTGATGACAGACTGTGCCTAAAATCAAACCATTAGTACGCTCCATCAGACAATTGTTGTCCAACTTTCCGTCAACAAATGTTGGATGACAGGCTAATAAAGTCCATCACGCGAAAGTACAAACACACATGCTCGGAATCAATGCTCACCAAACACGACATTAGCAGAAGGTGCTCAAAGGGTGGCGCTCAAGAGCTGACATTCCACGTAGTACGTCACTACGTTCGTGTTTGTTTGTCGACAATTGTGTACCGTTTGTATGCAAGACAAGTTCACGGCACACACCCTTTGGACAAAAGTCTGGCGCTTTGTCTGCGGAAAATTTGATCGTGTGTACGAGGCTTAAGTCCTGATTCACACCTATGCATTTTCAGTGCTTTTTGCATTTAGCAGATTTGTACTATAGTCTCTTTAACATGGTTTCCTATGGAACACGTTCTGTAGTGCAAATATGCAAAAAGCACTAAAAATGCATTAGGTGTGAATCCGTCCTAAGAAGATTACTTTTATTTCCATTTGCATTGGATTCTTTGAGAAACTTTTCCCTGGATCATTTGTGGACTATTTTTTGTGTGGACTAATATATAGCACTTCTTTTTTTCTCATAATAACACTGGACTTTACACTTATTGTAGTAGTTTGTACCTTTTTTGCAGTTATTTGTTATGTTTTGGCAGCATTTGCACTTTGTTTAGGCACTTTTAGCGATATTAGTGTATTGCAGTGTTTGATATACACAGATATTTTTATAGTATTTTTTTCACAATGCATTTTTTTTGGATTGCTATTTATGCACTTCTTATTTGATATGTTCAAGTTTATGATTACACATGTAGAAGGTGTATATCATTTTTAAACAACATATTGTCAGTATATGGATATAGAGGTTGGGATTACAACCTAGCACTGCTTGCTGTTTCCTTTTATTAGTGTTGTAGGTATAAGGCCAGGTTCACACTGGTACGACATTGGGAGCACATGTCACATTACATGTATAAATCAATGCCTCCTTTATGAGAGCCGTCTTAACTGGACTGACACAAGTCGGTCTGACTTTGAAAAAGGTTCCTGGACTACTTTGGTCTGACTTCAGCCCATTGAAATCAGATCATCGTCCTAACTGATCCGACTTTGGCATGCAACTTGTGCTCTAATGATCTTGAAGGGGAACCCCACGCCAAAAATGGGGGAAAAAAAATGGCATAGAATTCCCCGTCCAAGACCATATCAGACCCTTCAGGTATGGATTTTAAGAGAAACCCCCACCCAGTTTTTTAAGGGGTTCCCCTTAAAATCCATAACAGACACAAAGTGCCTGGTATTGTCAGGATCAAAGTCGGATCCCGTTCATTAAAGTCGGACTTCAAGTCGCAGAGCAAAGTCAGAGCCATGGCCCGTACCACTGTTGTGTTTTACCAGTGTGAACCCGGACTAATTAGTGGTGACAGCTGTGTGATTTAATCCTTCCCCTTCCTTTGGCATTTTCCAAAACATACAGTAATTGGAGCTGGTATTAGGGTTGCCACCTTGTCTCTTTAAAACTGAACACAAAAATAATTACATAGGTTCTGTTAGCCCCAGAACCTGTGTAATTCATATGTGTTCGGGTTTAAAGGGATGAGGTGGCAACTGGTGTATAGATTTTTGTTTCACAGTTTGATGGGACCTGGATATTGTCTTTAGTTTTGATCACCGATAATGGACAACTGTCGCATGTATAACATTCAGGTGCAACTTTCATGCAACTTTTGAGGGTAAAATTGAAGTCTATGGTCCTCAAGTTACATGAAAGTGGGACCAAAGTAGTGCATGAACTACTTTGAAGTCCCTTATATATGAATGGCTATCTTTGGAAAATATGGGGAACTACTTGTCATGCGATTTTGTACAAATTTGAATGAAAAGCTGGACAAGTGTGAGTGCAGCCTATAAAGAAAAACACCTGTAATCTGCCTAAAAAGAACCCCCAGAACTTGTTTGAGCTTCAGGTGTTTGAGTGGAGATGTGAACCATCTCCACAGAGAATAATTGATTTTATCCCCTCCCCAGCATTTTTGAAGCTTCAAGCTACCAAACGCTCAGTTTGGTTGTGACCGGCTTCTTCTTCAGTGTAGTGATTGTGAAGCATTATTGTGAGATGATGTTTTCTCCCAAGGCACTATGTACTCTTTATAAGCAACTGGCAAACTACTTACACCTTGTAAAAATTATTGGGTTGCATATTTTTTTAGACTGGGATTGTATGTTGGAGGCTCCCTTTACCAGATTAGTGTCTGTTAGGGATCAGGCATTATCTGAACCCGGCTAGGCTGCCCACAGTATATAGCACTCAATGCTTCAACGTGCTGCCATTGCTCCTCTCCCAATGCTAATTCCATCCATATCTTCTGGGAGAGTCCAGACATTCAACAGTACTGGCTGGAGATTACAAAGTGTATCCAATTGGTCTCTACTTTAGTTAAAACCCGTACTATAGAGGGATGTTAGTGGATTCTCTGTCCCCCATGAAAACTACCCTTACATGAGGGTAGCGGGGGTCCGCCTGTCAGTTTTTCAGGTGGACCTGATCAGATCATCCATTGCTCTCTATGGAGCAGCGGATGTAAATGGACATGTATCCGCTGACACCCGCCAACATCAAATCCGATAATGTTCGCTAAAAACAAACAGGTCAGGTGGGGGATCCGTTCTCCATCAATCTGGTAGATGGGATGACGGTCATATGGAAGCAGACAGGCTGTCCATTTCCACCCGATCGCCCCATGGAGAACAGCAGGCTGTGTCCGTGTCTGCTCTGCATTACCGGAGAGGACACAGACCTGTCATCCACCTGTTCAGTTGGGATCGGTGGAGAGATTCCCTGCTGAACAGGCGGATCTGCTTGGCGGAGGTCACCCCATGTGAAAGGGGCCTTATTATTGTTCTATGCTAGGAAACTTGTTTTTTATTTTTCATAGAAAAAAGCTGTTGCACTGGCCCTGCCGGCTTGGAAAGCCCTGATACATAAGGCCTTGTTTTATAAAGCCACATACACTAATAGGGGGGTATACCCTGAATTCTAAGATCTGGGGGGCTGGATTAACTCCACTTCTACAGCATCTGCTTCACTATATTAGACTAAATATACGGCATGGACCACCCTTGTCAGGTCTGCTGATCACGGGTGGGATGCTTTGCAGGATCCTAGTAAAAAATAATAAATGCACATTAATTTCCCTGCAAAAAGATGTGCTTTTATCTTTTTCTTTTTACAAAGGTGAACTTCTCACACTTGGGTTTACGTTTATCAAACACAGATCATTTATCTCATTTCAGTTCTCAGAGATAAATCTTCTCCTCTGTCCCCGGTTTATGAAGTGGAGAAGATTTGTTCTCAGAAGGAGAAGAGGAGAAGTTTTTCCTCTGAGATCGGAGTAGAAGGGGGAGGGGCTGTGATCTCCGGATACACCTATGTGATTACAGAGCAGCTGAGGATTAAAAGTGAAACCAAAGTTATAAAGAGCCGTGTAATTACATGAAAATAATAAGCACTGGCGCTTATTTAAACCCACGTTTGGCCATTTAGCACACATTTTGGCACAGGTTATCACACGCATTTGGCTGTGGTTTGTAATGCACATTTTGGTGCTTCTTTTAGCTTGTAGTTTGACACTTTAACGTGCATTTTGATTTGCTTTTTATGAGTATTTTGGCAAACAGCACATTTGCTGGTCACTTTTGGGGTGCCATTAACAAGTACACTGCAAGCATATCGTGCATTTTGCATGTGTTTCCAGAATGCACACAAAAACGCAAGTAAAAAAATTATCCAAAATACTTGTTAAAAAAAGCACCAAATTGCACATAAAAATGTGCTAAAATACATTTTAAAAAACAAGCCAAAATGTGTGTGTTGAAGAAAAGCAGCAAAATGTGCATCAAAAGCCGTACCAAAATGCGCACAGAAAAAGCCAAATTGAACATTTTTTGGGAATGGAGCGTTGTACATTTTTTAAATACGCATTTTGGCACCTTGGTAGTGTATTTGTCAAATGACAAAATGTGTGTCAAAATGCATGTCTAACTGCATCTGGGGTGCCATTAACAATGATTGTCACCCAAAACCGCATTGCGTATTTTGACACAATTTTACAGCAATTTGGCAAGAACTGCGCAATTCTGCACTAATTAGATGTGAATGGATCCTAAAAGAAAATACATTATAACTATACTGTGTGTGTGTGTTTGTACTATGTATATATATTGTAAATGTGTGTGTATAATATATATATATAAATATATATATAAAATCTAAAACACATATATACACACATAAACATATATAGTTTTTTTTTTCATATCAATCTTTAACCACTTGATTATTGGGCACTTAAACCCACCTCCTATACAGACCAATTTTCAGCTTTCAGCGCTGACGCACTTTGAATGACAATTGCGCGGTCGTGCTACACTGTACCCAAATGACATTTTTATCATTTTTTCCCCACAAATAGAGCTTTATTTTGGTGGTATTTGATCACCTTTTGCGGTTTTTATTTATTGTTAAAAAAATGTAAAAAGACCGAATTTAAAAAAAAAAAAAAAAATTCTTTTATATTTTGTGTTTAAAATTTTAAAAAAGGTAATTTTTCTCCTTCATTGATGTACGCTGATGAGGCGGCAGTGATGGGTGGCAATGATGGGCATTGAACTGTTACACTGATAGGCAGCACTGCTAGGTGGCACTGGCAGGGGGTACTGGTGGCACATATGAGGCATTATTGCCTCTTCCTTTTCGGGACCAATGTCCCTTGCTGATGAGCCGTGATCAGCTTTTTTTTCTCCTCGCGCGAGGAGAGAAAAAAAAACGACCACAGAGCTTTTGTTTTGATCATGTGATCAGCTGTCATTGGTTGACATGGTAAGGGGCCGGGTTCGGCCCCTTACTCGGATCGGTGATCACCCGAGTCTCAGTGATTTGGTGGCCCACAGGGGAACCTGTCATATGACGGCCTCCCGGGAATTCAGGTCTGCGCTGTAGCCATCATTCGGCTATAGCGCGGATGTCAACTGGTTAAGCTTGCTATTGCTGATATTAGGAAGAAAGAGGCCTCCTTCCTCAAATCACAGCAGCTTCTCACCCATAATCTCCACCTCCTGGGTTGGAGAATTTGGGATGGAGATATTTTACAGAGACGGCCAGTGAGATCTTCAGGTCTCAGCTTCATAAACTGGTCATCTGTATAAAAGTGAATGACAGAAGGGTGTGTCCTGTGATGAGAAGAACATGTTCTCCACTCCTCACCTCACCTTCATAAACTGACACACCTGAGAGATCCGCCGTGATCATCAGGATCTCGGCTCGCCTCTGTTTGAAAAACGTAAACCTTAAGACACCTTTCACACAAAGGCGCTTTGCAGGCGATACAGCGCTAAAAATAGCGCCCTGAAAGAGCCGCTCCTGTCTCTCCAATGTGAAAGCCCTGAGGGCTTTCACACTGGCGCGGTGCGCTGGCAGGACAGTAAGAAAGTCCTGCAAGCCACATCTTTGGAGTGATGAAAGAGCAGTGTGTGTATACTGTCCCTCCACTGCTCCTGCCCATTGAAATCAACGGGGCAGCGCGGCTATACCGCTGCTGCAGCAGGGCTTTGCAGGTGGTTTTAACCCTTTTTCGGCTGCTAGCAGGGGGTTAAAAGCGTCCTGCTAGAAGCCAAATACCCCCACAAATACGATGGTAAAGCGCCGCTCCAATGTGAAAGGGTCCTAACACTCTGCATACACCACAGCTGAATTCATTTGTTGCTGTAATTAAGTAGGCCAGATTCTATGGCTACTTTCACACTGGGGTGGGCACCGGTGGTAAAGCGGCGCTATATTTAACATCGCTTTACAGTTGTTTTTGCGGGACGGTTTTAACCCCCGCTAGCGCCCAAAAAAGAGGTTAAAAATGCCCGCAAAGTGCCGCTACAGCGGCGCTTTGCCAGCGGGTTTGCAGCGCTGCCCCATTGTTTTCAATGGGAAGGGGCGCTTTAGGAGCGGTGTATATAGCGCTGCAAAGATGTGGCTTGCAGGACTTTTTTGACCGTCCTGCCAGCGCACCGCTCTCGGGGCTTTCACATCAGAGTGAATTGAGCGTCTCTTTCTCTATTTTTAGCACTGTAGCGCCTGTAAAGCACCTCAGTGTGAAAGTAGCCTAAAGGTGTGTTTTTATATGACTTGTAATTGTGTGTAATGAAAGGCAGATGTGAAAGTATTACATGGTGTACAGATTTCTATGGGTGATAACAATACATTCATTACAATAATAAAAAAAAACATACAAACTTTGGTTAAACATTTTATTTGTCCAACAAACACAACTAGTTATATTTTCTATATATTTTTTTCTCAGCACCACAATGTCAGTTCAGTTCCTTATTGGAAAATTATTATACAGTATTTATGGATTAGCAGTTTTCACAGCACTTTACAATAGAGGAGGATGAGAAGGGCCCTGCTCATAGGAGCTTACAATCTAATAAGGATTAAACCTTATATTGTACACGACTTTCACAGTCTCAGGCTGGATACAAAATAAGGTGAATATTAACCAGGAGACACATTAGAGGAGACATGTAAACCCTCCACATCATACATAACATCACACCAATTGGAGGATTACATACAATAAAATCTTTTCGGGGTCTAGTTGGTGAGAAAAGACACGAATAATGAGGCAAAACATACAACCCCCCCCCCCCTCCCCCCACATACATACATAAGTGTGAATAGCAGCAAGCTACATTTATATCACACACACAGAGTAATTAAACTATGGGGGGTTATTTACTAAAAGCAAATCCACTTTGCACTACAAATGCAAACTACAAGTGCAAAGTGCAGTCGCTGTAGATCTGAGGGGGACATGCAAGGAAAATAAAAAAAAAAAACAGCATTTTAGCATGTACATGATTGATAATAAAATCAGCAGAGCTTCCCCCCAGTTCAGATCTACCCCTCAGATTTACAGCGACTGCACTTGTAGTGCAAAATGGATTTGCCTTTCGTAAATAACCCCCTATGGTAGAGTTAGAAGTTGTAGAAAATTGGACATGAGTTCCTCCATCCAATATATGTATATTGGGGAGGGGGCAGTTTCCTTACATCAAGATTTTATAAATCAGCCAAGAGAGTATGACATAAAAGGGTTAATCAAGGAAAGGGAGGAGCTTTAGATCAATATGAATAGCTAATGAGAGAGGCTGGCACTAGAGAGACAAACACATTCATTGGTTGATATTGGTCATGTGATGAGTGGGCGGGGTGAGTGCTGACTATATCTGGGTGGAGAGGAGACACCGTCAGCCATTTGTCTGTGAGGGTAGTTGTGTTGGGGAGAGAGAGGTGTGCTGTGTGGGGGATTATACCAAAATACAATGACATTGAAGCTGCTTTTAGGGAAAATCTTGATTGATACATCAGCACTGAGAGAGGGACAGAGATGATTTTTATCTCAGTATAGGGCGAGATCCAACTTTTCTATCAGTACAGGGAGCGCAAACAGGAAGATTTCTATATCAGTCAGAGCTCAGTCCAGGGAAATCATTCATAAAACAGTACTTGGTTGTCTCTTCTGAGCTTCTAGAAATAAGAGAAGGTCCATAAAGTCCAGTGTGCTTTGTAGGGGAGCTATTGATACAAAACTCGTATTTGGAAAGAGATCCTGAAGCAAATGTTCTGGGATTGTGAATGGAAAAACCACTCAATGTGTCTATAGCGCTCTATGGGCCATGCGGTGGAGGGGGTGTGTAGAGCTCTATGGGCCATGCGGTGGAGGGGGTGTGTAGAGCTCTATGGGCCATGCGGTGGAGGGGGTGTGTAGAGCTCTATGGGCCATGCGGTGGAGGGGGTGTGTAGAGCTCTATGGGCCATGCGGTGGAGGGGGTGTGTAGAGCTCTATGGGCCATGCGGTGGAGGGGGGTGTGTAGAGCTCTATGGGCCATGCGGTGGAGGGGGTGTGTAGAGCTCTATGGGCCATGCGGTGGAGGGGGGTGTGTAGAGCTCTATGGGCCATGCGGTGGAGGGGGGTGTGTAGAGCTCTATGGGCCATGCGGTGGAGGGGGGTGTGTAGAGCTCTATGGGCCATGCGGTGGAGGGGGGTGTGTAGAGCTCTATGGGCCATGCGGTGGAGGGGGGTGTGTAGAGCTCTATGGGCCATGCGGTGGAGGGGGGTGTGTAGAGCTCTATGGGCCATGCGGTGGAGGGGGGTGTGTAGAGCTCTATGGGCCATGCGGTGGAGGGGGTGTGTAGAGCTCTATGGGCCATGCGGTGGAGGGGGTGTGTAGAGCTCTATGGGCCATGCGGTGGAGGGGGTGTGTAGAGCTCTATGGGCCATGCGGTGGAGGGGGTGTGTAGAGCTCTATGGGCCATGCGGTGGAGGGAGTGTGTAGAGCTCTATGGGCCATGCGGTGGAGGGGGTGTGTAGAGCTCTATGGGCCATGCAAACGTGAGTTGGTTGAGCCTCAAAAAGCATTCCACCTTGAGGTATGAGGTTGGGGGATTGAGGTATAGAAGATTTTTCTCTGCTCCTCCTTGGCTTTTGGAATGAAAATGCATCAAACCAGAAATGAAATCACTTCTGGTCTCATCTGCATTTTCTTTTACCATGTTTTTATTGAAGGTTTTCAAATAAAAATGCAAACATCTAGATAGGACATCATCCATTGTCTGTCAATATAAACATAAGTACATTGGTGCGTTATTTAACATTCAATGTGAACAATACAGGAAATTAAAACCGAACGATAAGAACATTAGGTATGAGGAACTCTGTCACATGCTGGTGATGTTAGACAAGCAAAGATTTGGGGGGCACACCCTAAAAAATGCATAAAAGATGGTGCAGCCATATTTTCTGAATATGCTCAGGTGTTTTTAAATAGCCTTGCAGGAGTTAAATGTCATTTTTGTATGTGTCCGCTGTAAATTTTTTTTTTTTCTGTCTGTATGGTCTTATGGCTGCATCATCTTTTACACATTTTTTTTAGTGTGCCCCCCAAATCTTTTCTGTATGTATTCTGACCAAATCCCTTTGGGCTGGAGCACCCCAAACCCCCTGCCCACCCACCATTGCCTCTTAGTGTCCACCTGTGTTATGATTCCTTAAATTCTCCCATATAGAGTGTATTCCTCGCATGGTTCAGAGAAGCAGGATCTTCCATTCTATGGATAGTGTAGGACCCACTGATATTGGGGTACTTTGACATAGTAGTGGGCTTAGCACTATATAGCCATATGGTGTAACTAAATCCCCATATTTTCTGAATATGCTTAGGTGTTTTTAAATAGTCTTGCAGGAGTTAAATGTCTTTTTTTTTTTTTGTATGTGTGTTGGATTATCTGCCTTTTCAACAGTAAATATAAAGCTCTCATCACACTCCTCCCCATACACACTGCAGGCTCTTCCCATAGAGTGATGGGTTAAGTAATCAGCTGGGGGATGGGCTCATTACCCCCCTCTGTGTTCCCAGTTGTCCCCCAGCTTCTCACTTATCCCTGCCCCCTCTACTTCTCACCATCATCTCATTATATTGTGTCCAGCAGCTCCAATAATGTGGAATACATTTGGAAACAGTCATTGCCTCTAGATAATTTCATAATTTTATGGGATACAAAAATAGAAGATCCATCCTCATTGGTGTCAGGAGTTCCTCCATCACCAATGGAGTGAAAGGACATGATAGACACTGGAAGTTTAGTCTCACCTGTCTTACTCCCAAGATGTTTCACCGCCATGTTTAATGACCCCGGCCAATGATATATTAATAATTATTACTTTGTACCATCTGACACTCCACACCTCGGGGCACATGTCCAGGTTCTGATATATTGTACACAGGATTTTATTATCACTATTATGGACTTTCATCATACTACACACCCAAATATCTTCTTCTAAATAGAGTAGTAGTTTGCCCTGGTCATGTGAAGGAGCCCTTACCTAGGACAATATTTATCCAGTCATTAAACCTGATATTGGAAAGTAAGGAATGCAAGCATTATATTCACCATTCTCATGTTTTTGTTTTCTTTCTATCAATGTACGGCCCAGGGGGTATGGAATATACATGGGACATACAGGACACGTCTGTGTTATTCAGTACAAACAAGGGCACACAGTATACTCAATGCAGAACAGTGGAAGGCAGCCTTTCCATATCATATACTGTATATATCACCCAAAAAGATCATCACAGTCTGTAAAGCTAAACCTATTCTTAAAAAAAAAAAAAAAAAAAAAAAAAAACACCCTACACAAACAATGGTTATCCAAACACCCAGAGCGGGTGAGAGGGAACCTTTTAGTCTTGATGGGTAGGAACCAATAAAGGTCCCCATCGCAGATGTGGAATATATGCAATGTATCTCTTTCCATTGTGTGTCTTTGGAAATCAACCAGCATTCTGGCAAATTAACAAAGGAGCTTCAAATTCTCCAATACAGACCCAGGTAAAAACCACAAAACATGCACATTCTAATCTCCCATCAGATGTCAAGGATGCACACCCATGGTAACCTAATACCTGGAGCAAGATCCTTGATTGGTGGAGGTGGAAAGTTTATTATAGGGAATCTAAACCAGCTGCCAAAGTTATCACAGCCTGCAATACCACTGGTCACAGATAAAGGTCCTCACCCAAATCCTATCTGGCTGGACACAAACAGGCAGATATAAATCTTGCATACAATCTGAGGAATCTCAGAAGTGCGCAGGATTTACTTGGCTGCTCTTGGAAGCCCTTAGGCCTCATGTACACTGCTGCTGGTAAACGGATGTTTAGGAGCAGTTGGGTGTTTTTTTTTCAGCTGCCCCTGAGCTGCTCTCAATGTTTTCTTATCAGTACATGTACACGGGGTCGTTTATAGTAATTTCTAGGCAGTTGAGTTTAGAAGCATTTTTTGGAAAGCAAAACAATGCATTCATAAGGGATGTTCAGAGGCATTTGAAACGCCAAATGCCTGTAACGGCTTGTAAACACAGCAAAACAGACGTTTTTAAAAGTGGGTTACGATTTATCAAGTTAAATTGTTGAGACGTTCCAAAAATCCTGTGTGCATTAAGCCTACACACCACAGATCCCTGTCTGAGCATACAGACCCTGCCTGGTATCACACACCACTTGTACATTCAGGGAGTGGTACTGCTTGTGGTTATGGAAGTCAACTTCTCTTTACCTGGGGGCCCTAATTGCAGGATGGATACAATCGGCCCCCCAGGATCAGAGGAAATTCAGCACGCTGGTAGAAGGCCACCTTCACATCAATCCACTTGTCTTGAGTTTTTGGAAAGTGGATAAACCTGTGGCACAAGGGCAAGAATGGAATTAATGACCTGCATACACACCCTGGACAATAGTTGGTTAGCTCATCCCAAGTATGTCAGGTGGTTTGGAAGCTGCCACACCCCAAGATGTAAAGGGTAGTAAGCAACCTCCCCATCCCTGGTCCTCTGAGCCCATGTAGGTACATAATTACTTCTCTCTTCAAGCGGAATCTAAAATGAATAATCAGAGTCTCCCATGTTTTTCAAGTAGGCACGAGATATGAAGAGCCGTGGCTGGTAAAGGCGACCGCAGCATGGGCTTCTGCCTCCTCCTCTTCCAGTACTTCATCTGCTAAGGCTCCTGTTACTATGTATACCCCTAGCACCATGACATCCTTTATAAACCAGAGGATTCAGAGCCTCAACAACAACATTATGTTGCATAACTAAAATTCATAAGTTCTCATGGAGTTCACAGATAAGAAGTGAACATGTGCACTCGGGCAATAAGTACGGCCATGGCACAGGTGTGCTGCAGCCCATTGCTCTATAAGTGGAGTAATTACTGGCTAAAAGTGAGAATATTTTTTAAATAAACATTAGTGTCCTTCATAATTCTACAGGGTTACCCTCCTTTAAAGGGTTCACAAACCTGACAGCTGTAAGGCTCGGTTTCCACTAGCGCAACTTTTCATGCGACTTGGGACTGAAAAGTCACATGACAAGTCGTACCCTGTGATTTCCAATGAGTATTGTTCATATCTGTGCGACTTCAAAGTAGTCCCTGCACTACTTTTGTTCCACTTTGATGCGACTTGAGGTCCATAGACCTCAAGAATACACAGGCATTGCTTCAAGTCGTGGCAAAAAATCGCGGTAAAATTGAGGCAAAAAATCGCAGGACTTTGGGGTTGCAATAGTGGAAACCGAGCCTAATAGTCCCTCCTCTCCGAAAAACGAGCAACAGTTTGCCCTTTTGCTTGACTTAGTAAAGCCCCAAATCATATTAACTATAGAACTATATATAAAGAACTATAATATTATATATTAACTATATATAAAGAACTGATAGGCGTTGTAGTGCTTATCGCCATCTGTGTCCTTGTTAGTGACATGGGTCAACGGTGGTAGTTCGTGGGCAATGCAAGGCATGAGCTGCTTTCCATCACTGATGTGTGAATATGTAAGCTCTAAGGAGCAGGGCCCTCTGATTCCTACTGTATCAAAGTGTATTGTATTTGTACTGTCTACCCTCAAGTTGTAAAGCGCTACGTAAACTTGGCGTTATATAAATCCTGTATAATAATAATAATGTATGTACATGTAAAAAAAAAAATACTGGGCTATCAACTTAAATCAGGTGGCACATCCATCCTCAGTTATGTGACTTCTGGGGATGAAGAGCTGATGGACCTCCTGGCTTCCTCTCCTCAGTCTGCTCCCAGGAATCATTCCTCGCAGGGCAGATGTTATGTAAAATGCAACAATATGATGATCCTGGGAGCCTCACCTCTGGGCAAGCAAAGAAACCATATATTGAGGCTAAATATGGTCTCTGTTATTTCCTGGCTTCTCTGCAAGGCCTTGTTGTACCTGAGCTCTTGCTTGCCCCGGAAGTGCCTGCTTGCAGCCATCAGCCACGTCAGCTATGGGTAATCTGCATTCCCTAGATAAGAGAACAGATAATTGTCATTGGACCTTAGAGCCCACCAAACTAAATGGCTTTCAAGTGTCAGATCTGTTCACAACCATGGTCATATCTGTGCCTAGGTGTGGACCTAAGGGTCGGTTCACACTACAACGACTTGGGATCCGACTTGGGAGCCCTCATGTCACCCCCAAGTCGCTTTGCATTTAGATTAGCATTGTAGTCAATGGGAGCGTCTTAATTGACACTACTGAAGTCGCTCCAACTTCAGAAAAGGTTCCTGTACTACTTCTATCCGACTTGTAGGCGACTTGTACCCATTCAACTCAATGTAAGTCGCCTGCAAGTCGGATCCCCATCTATATGAAAGCGACTTGACAGGAAATAGTAAAAAAAAAAGCCTCATGCTGCCCCCTCCCTCCCTCCCTTCCTCCATCACTCTGTCACTGTCACCATTTTGTCTTGCCGACAGTAGTATTGAGCAGAATGTCAGTGAGCAGAAGGGAGGTGGTTCACCGCGAGCCAATAGATAACGAATGCCTGATAAGGCTTGTGAGACAGCGCCCATGTCTCTATGACAAAGACGATCCAACATATAGGGATCAAATCAAGAAGGACAATGCGTGGCTGGAGATCTGGGTCCTTTGAAGATTGGGACATCATGACCAACAGCCAACATAGTGAAAAACGTAAGTTAACAATTTTCTTATGTCTGTTTATTATGCGGGTGTTGCGCAATTAAACGAATATGAACGACTATGTTTCCACTATTGTGTCCCCCAACATGCGTGCATTTCCATCAATTTTTGTTTCGTTAACGCGACCTGAAGCAATATCTGTGTAATGACATACGACTTTTCAGGCCCAAATCGCATGAAAAGTCGCACAAGTGGAAACATAGCCAAATCATGGTGTATGCCTTGTCGTGTGACTATAATCTGTAACACATATCATACATGTCATAATGAATGATCAATATAGCCCAAAACAAAGTATGATTTATTTTAATATAACAGTTTATTTCTATAAAACCAACTAATAGTATGCAATACATTATCCACAGTATAGTTAAGTATTACAAAATTATTACAAAACTTAAATCATTACCTATACAGGCTTTCAACAAACAGCAAGATCAGAAAAAGATATATTTAAATAACTGAGTAATTGGTTTATTAAATAGCATCCAACTGCCATGCTACTTCACCAGCCGGTGAAACAAAGTATGAGGTAAATGCCTCTCGAACACTGTTGCCATCGGTAGATCCCCTAGTAGCACTGAGGTGTGCACTCTCCAGGTCGTGCATTAGGGAATCCTCAAAACAGTACCCATCACGTACCCTAACAAAATTATGGAGCACACATGCTGCCTTGACAGCAAGAATTGCGTTCTCGATGTTTAAGGCTATAGGTGTGTGTATCAAACGCCATTTATTAGCCAGAATGCCAAAGGTGCACTCAACCACCCTTCTTGCCCTTGTGAGACGGTAATTGAAGACCTTCTTGGGTGTACTCAGATTCCGGTTCGAGTAAGGCCTCATTAGGTGTTGCCCCAATGCAAAAGCCTTATCAGCTATAAAGACATAGGGTAGTGGGGGTTCACTAGTGCCAGGAAGTGGACAGTTGTCAGGAATCTGTAGCTGGTTATTTCTTAGCATTTGACCAAGAGAAGAATTTATAAAAATACGGGAATCGCAGGTACTTCCATATGATCCGATATCTATATAGCTGAAGCAGTAGTTTGCATCTGCCACGCCAAGTAGTACAAAAGAGCAATATTTTTTATAATTAAAATACATACTGCCACTACCAACAGGCTTAACGACACGTATGTGCTTGCCATCTATGGCTCCAATGCAATTTGGGAAGTTGCAACGACTCCAAAATGCTCTTGCAATATCCTGCCACTTCTCCTGTGTCGGTCTCTTCATAACGATTAGGTTCAGCACGTCCCATATGATTTGGCATGTTTCTCTGATAATGTAACTGATTGTCGACCTGCCCACCAAGAACTGATAGTGAAGGCTAACTAGTGAATGACCGGTTGCAAGGTACCTGAAAGACAAAATACATAATTGGTTATTTTTCAATTTCTTTTTTTGCAGTTACAGCAATACAAGTTAGATGGAAGGGCCTGAGAGACTGCTACAAGCGTTATTTACGCAAACTCTTGGAGGCCAGAAGTGGATCAGGCAGTAAAAGGGTGGTACCCTATGTCCATGCAGAGGAGCTGGAATTTTTGAGACCAAGCATGGAGCTGAGAGAGTGAGATAACATATTTCATATTATCAAAGTGCTACTATACAGTTATATAAACAAGGTTGTGCCTGACAGTATTATATCTTTATTACAGAACACAATACAGTTGGCAAGTGGCTCAGGAAGGTCAGGAGGCACCTCCGGAACCTCAAGGGCCGCAGGAACATCGATCAGTGGATGAAACAATGACCCAGGAGATGAACCCCGAAATATTGGATACACAGGAGACAGCTGGCCCTAGTCAAGTCCAAAGGCCTGAGCCTGAGCCAATGCAAGCAAGGTCAACACGCACTGCTAGACCACGTGGCAGTCGTGTTGACAACATGCAGAGATTCGCAGACCTCATGGATCGCCTAAATCAAAAGTTAGACGATCTGGATTCGGAAGAGCATGCTTTCGGCCTCATGGTGGCTGGAATGCTTAAAAAATTACCAGAGGACAGACGCCATAACGCCAAGAAAGCGGTGATGGATATATTAAATGAGCAATCTATTGGCTCCTCCCCAAATTTTGGACCGCCGCCACCATCCGGTGCTTATCATTACTCCAACCCTCCACCGCCCAGAAGCCAACAGTATTATCCATCTCGATTTAGGCCATACTCGGATGAGTATGGCACTATGCAGAATTTTTCCCGTGAACCAATCCCGTATCCATCTCCTTCCCCGATTCCCTCCACCTTTGGTGCACCATCCCAAAGCCCTTCCACCAGCAGTGCCACCTCCTATTCTGAATATGTCCCTTCCTATCAGCAATTGTAAATAAACATAAAATTTAAAAAAAAAAGATTGCATGTTTGGTAGATCTAACGTTTGGGTTTAATTATATTAAAATGTTTTACGAAATTTATGGATGTTTGTGTGTTACATTTGTTCATTTTTGTGCATCCAATTAAATATAGATTACCTTAGTGTAATTATCAGTCTTTCAGTCGGTGAGATACTCCTCCTCCATGATGTGTTCTGTCGCTCCAGATGGATGGAAAGCAGACCAAGCAATTCGTCAAAACTGTTAAAAAAAAAGATGGTAATTTAATATGCCCTATTCTCTAGAGTCAATGATAAAAAAACAGATATCTAAAAGGGGGCTCAGAAATACTTTATCTTGGAGTATAAAACAAATATATAAATCAAAGTGTAGTTAACCAGTGCCCATCAGCGCCACATACCAGTGACCACAGTACTACCCATCCGTGCCTACAGTGTCACCTCACAGTGCCGCCTATCATTGAACTTCTCTGACAGCCACCTATCATTGCCCTTATTTTTTTGTGCTATAAATGAAAAAAGACCGAAAATTTTGAAAAAAAACTCTTTTCTTAGTTTCTGTGATAAAATTTTGCAAATTAGTAATTTTTCTTCATAAATTTTGGCCACAATTTATACTGCTACATATCTTTAGTAAAAATAACCCAAATTAGTTAATATTATTTGGTCTCTGTGAAAGTTAGAGAGTTTACAAGTTATGGTGCAAATCATAAAAAATTGATCACACCTGATGTACTGACGGCCTATCTCATTTCTTGCGACCCGAACAAGTCAGGAAAGTACAAATACCCCCCAAATTATCCCTTTTTTGAAAGTAGACATTCCAAGGTATTCAGTAAGATGCATGGTGAGCTTTTTGATGTGGTCATTTTTTCCCACAATTCTTTGCAAAATGAAGATTTTTTTTTTCCCCACAAAATTGTCATTGTAATTGGTTATTTCTCTCACATGGCATGTGTATACCACAAATAACACCCCAAAATACATTCTGCTACTTCTCCTGAGTATTACGATACCACATGTGTGGGACTTTTTCACAGCCTGGCCACATAGAGAGGCCCAACATGCAGGGAGCGCCATCAGGTGTTCTAGGAGCATAAATTACACATCTAACTACCTATTACACTTTTTGAAGGCCCTGGAGTACCAGGACAATGACACGTGACACTGACGTGGCACTGATGACAGATGGCACTAATATGTGGCACTGATGACAGGTGGCACTAATACGTGGCACTGATGACACGTGGCACTGATGACAGGTGGCACTGATGACAGGTGGCACTAATACGTGGCACTGAGAGATGGCACTAATACGTGGCACAGATGGCACTGATGACATGGCACTGATGACGGCCGCCCGGCAGATAGCGTCCGCGCTGCAGCCGTCTTTTGGCTATAGCGCAGGCGCAAAGTGGTTAAGTAAAGAACTATGAAACATTTTTGTTTTTTTTTTGCATATCCACATATCACATTTTACTTACCTTGCAATAGACATCATGGTATAATTGATAAACTTGTCATCATAACCACGCAAATTTTGGAACATGGCCCAGAACTGGCCTCTGGTATCTCTGTTGACGATTATTGGATGTATCCAATATCTACGTCTTCTTCTCATGCTTATCCTCTGCTTCCTTTCTTTCTCCTCCTCTTCCACCAACACTGCTACACCAGCAGTTATGACAGCTGTCTTTAACGAACGCAAAGCCAACATTCTCCTCGGTTTACTAGGGGACTTGGAAACAGGAAGAGAACAGGAACAAGAGTTATGTCACAAAAGCTGATTAGCTATGATTGGCCACAGGCAAAGTCGCCTATACTGGGGGCGACTTGAAGTCGTGTTGTAAATCGTTACAAGTCGCGTTGCAAAGTCGCGCTGAAGTCGTGTTGCTCATGTGTGAATCGGGCCTAAGGGAATGCTCTTTTAAACCTTCAGATGCAAATGTGAATTTTCATTTTATTAGGTCACCGTTAACTGTCTGTTAATATCTTTTTTCCCTTCATTGTCAGCACATGTTCAGGAAATGGTGCCAAAAAAAATCAACATGCATTTTGCCAACAAACGCACCCAAAACACAAAATTTTACCAACAAGCCAGCCTGAGGGCATTTATCTGATCTTGAACTTTCATAAAAGCCTGGTCTGCCTGAGGATGTTGGCATTTTTTACCATTGTAAGCTAGAAGACCTTTCAGATCAACCTCCTTGATTCTAGTTTCACTTTAATAATCCTAACTGCAAGGCTGAGCCCCACCACTCTTAGAATGGCTAACAAAAGTTACACCATTGGTATAGCTCTCCACTTCGGAAGGACACAGCACAAAGTATGTAGGCATACAAAGAATGTGCCCATGTCATGTTTGCAATTGTTTAAAGGCTGGATGAAAGTTTTATATCACCACAACATTGGTAAAGATATAGTACATTTATCTTTCGAGATCTGTACAGCAGAAGAGGGAAAACTGAAGCAGACAGAGATTTAGTTCCGGGGTAATCTGTCTATATACGTTAAATGGAGATGCCTTGCCTTTTAGTAACAGTAATATCAGTGGTGGATATGGTGGGGCATAGAGTAATGACTACTCACTTATTGAAAAACTGCTAGTGTGGCCCTAAAAGCATGAACTGTGGAGTGGACTACAGAATACATATAGAATATTTTCAAATTATTTCCCCAATAAAATCACATACCTGAGAAAAGTTGATCCTACATGATGTTGTTTCAGACGTGCCATCACTTACCAATTCTTGGTTACCCAATGTCTACCTCTGCACTAATATGTGAGGACAATTTGTCATCAAACATAATTGGTGCCTCTGACATGTTGTCCTTCTGTGGCTCTGGAATTAACTCAGACTGAGATCCAGAAGTGTTTGTGGTCAAAAGGGAAGACAACGAGCTGATATTTGATGTGATGGAACCGCTTCTCTGTGAAGCGTTCAGGTGGGAAGGCACTAATTCCTCAGACTGTACTGAAGAAATCCTTTCCATGGAATCATCCTCCTCTTGTCTTAAAGTAGAATCTTTACAATTTTCATTCTCAGGTATTTCAAGACTTCTGTAGATTGACTTGACTTCTTTTGGTGTAATCAATTGCCAAAACATCAAACATTCTTCATATCCCAGCGCGAACCTTTCTCTGTGGTTCTGGAGTATCAACCTCCTGGAAATTACTTTGCCAGTCAGGAAATTATTTATATCCTTCATCATCAAGGATGGCCACCCACCATAGAAACTCCCCTCTGAGTAGGCAGTAGATGACACCAAACGCCCACACATCAAGGTTGCCATCTACAGCCAGCGTTGCACATCTCTGGGGCCATGTAGGATTTGCTTCCATACCCTGCTATGATCACTCTCCCTGTGATCTTAGTGAGGCCAAAGTCTGTAATCTTAACACAATGGCAGTCCTGGTCAAACACCAGAACATTTTCTGGCTAGAGATCCATGTGTACCAGTATATTTTGGGCTATGAATTTCAGAGCACTGGAGATCTGCACAGCACACCTTTTTACTGCGTCTTCTGGAATTCCCACCTAGGAAAAAATTCAAAAATATAATAGATGTTAAATACAGTAGGGGAGAATATAAGGAGAAATAAAGATTCAGTTAAAACATTTATGTATGGCCATAGCTTTTTTTTTTTTTTTTTTAGGCTATGTATGGATTCTATTGTTGGATGTGTCGACCCAGGGAAATTTGCTTTTCTAAATGACAGTGGTCACCTAGGCATTTAAAGAAAGTGAAGGGAAATTCAAAATATTTCTTAATTAACATAAATAAAATGTGTTTACAAACTCGTATTCCAAAAAAGTCAGAGAAAAGCTCATAAAGTCCTGAATTTGTAGATCTGTCATTTCACTCTGTATCTGGAGCCCTGTGCATCCTGTTCTCAGCATAGCCTGGTGTGTATTGAGGCAAAGGCTTGGACTTTAAAATCTTCTTGACCCCAAATATCAAACTCAGACTTTGTAACATATATGAGTGGTTACTTCTTCTCCTGCCTCATTTACAGTATGAATAGATGAGGCATGGACTGAAGCGTACCCTAATGCGTATGCATATAATGCGTCATAACCCACCGGGTTGAATCTTGAGGCTGAATGTAGTCCGAAGAACCTAATGCGGTGCATCGGCAGTATGATCTTTATATATCTCCATTAACAAAACAAAAGTAGCAACTTGTGCTCTGTAAGCAGAGACAATACAGGGGATCTTGTGGCAATAACATATTGACAGACTACTTGGAATCCTGTCATGGCTGTCATTTTAAGGTAGGAACCTGCGTGGGCTACTGCTGTTGCCAAATTTGATGGTGTGTGTCCTGAGAGGTCGACTGCTTGTACTAAATTAACGATGCATCTTCGTATTGAAAAGTTATTTCTGATGCATTTCGTAACTGTCTGCCGCAGTGTTAGAAAGGCACCAAGCGTTATCCACAGGATGTTACTCGCACATCGCATCCATTCTTTTTTGGTCACTTTTCAAGCAAGCATTAGGAGCTGTTACGGCTTTCGTAGCTATCATGAATTATATGTGCGACAATAGTAGTGTGCAACCTCAGGCACAGTTTTGTGTGCCCATGCTGGGTCTTTATCACGAAAAGTTTTGATTTGGGTGTCACCAATTTTAAAATATTTAACACTGTCGATCAACTTGTTTCCCATCGTCATCTGGCTTTTAAGCACTCCTTCAAACATTGTTAGTCCTATTTTGAGAGGTATTGCGTGTTGTTTACCAAAACTACCTAGACTAGAAGAGGGGTCGACTGCAGCTGCTGACAGAAATGATAAAGAAGCTCCTTGAATAGTCTCTTCAGTCAGCTCAGCATTAAAGATGACAGACCCAAATGACTGCAGATGCAGTTTCCAGTAAATTGCAATATGTGGCTCTCTTATACAATAACATTGAAGGCTAGAGGTTCCCGCCCTGAGTTGTTTACCCAAACCTTAAGTCTTAGGTCTTTGTGTGAGGACATCATCTAGTGTACAAATTCTGTTTGCTGACATGTTCTAGGTCCTTCTCTGTGTCCAAAGGAAGAAGTACCGATGTTGCTAAATTATCATTTTAGCTTCTAGCTTTAACTATTTTTATAATAATTGAATAAAGAAATGGCCATACCTACACCTTAATGTACTTACATTTGGAAAGATCATGAAGCACAGGTCTCCAACAGGCGCCAGTTCCTGGGCAAAGATAAAGTAGTAGATGGTGGAGGAGATGAAGCCATAACACCCGATGATATTTTGATGAGAAGACAGCAAGAATGAAATATGGTTTTTATGGAGAAAAGATGACTGACTGATTCTGTCCTTTTTTATCCATAACCTTTATTGTCATTCTTTGACCTGTAAAAAAAAAAAAACAACTTTGATCAAGAACTAGAAATGTTCAATTGGTAATTTCTGTATACTTGAAAATATCCATCATTTTAATAAGATCTGCTCCTCCCAAATTGAGAATGTATTATGCCTAATTTAAAGCTACTAAGTTAAGTCACTGCTTACTGCCAGATGCTTGTCATTGTTGGTGGCTGCGGAGGGGGCTACTTTCACAGTTTTAACTGAAAAAAATAGCAAATAGCATCTGCCACTGTGTTGGGTATATAATAAAAATTTGGCCTATATTATATAAGGACAGTATTACCTCATTCTCTTACCCTATCTCCATCTCTCTCTATTTTACAAAAATGCATTAATTACTTGATTAAAAAATATATACATCTATATATTGGGCATGGGTTTAAATCATGATATACATACATTAAAAAAAAAATATATATATATGTGTATATGTATGTAAAAATATTATCCAAATATGTAATAAAAAAGTGTAAAACGTATCAAAATTCACAGAAAAAGTTTGTGACTGTGATGATTTATTTTACAGGAAAAAATGTCATATTAATACAAAAAAAAAAAAAAATATATATATATATATATATATATATATATATATATATATATATATATATATATATATATATATATATATATATATATATACACATTTTAAGAATATGTACTTACGCTCTGGAAACTAGAGAATCCCTCAAAAAAGAGAGCTGGTTAGCCAGGGGATGGTATTTATGCCTAGCTGCTGCCCCACTTCTTTGGCACTCACTATCCTTACGGATGTCCCTGTTCACTCGGTCGCACAAAGATTTCCATCTTCTCTGGAAGGATGCCACTGTGAAATAAATAATGATCCAATTAC
Organism: Aquarana catesbeiana; assembly: GCF_042186555.1. Taxonomy (NCBI): domain Eukaryota; kingdom Metazoa; phylum Chordata; class Amphibia; order Anura; family Ranidae; genus Aquarana; species Aquarana catesbeiana. Next base: position 957,663,282 of record NC_133324.1, read on the forward strand.
TAAAAAGTTTTGAAAATTAAAATCCCCAAACAGTAGGCCCAGATATATACGGTACTTACATCTTTATCCTTTCTGAGATCTTCCCAGTTAGTGGTTAATCCTCTTGTCAGAATTTCCCATTCATTGTGCTTGGCTACTCGATCAGAGTATAAATCATGGGATTTGTCCCACAGTTGGACATACTGTTGAACAGCTTTAATCAGCTGAGCCTGTGTAACATCGGTAGTCATCTTCAGCTGCTTAAAAAAAGGATGGCTCTTGACTGGAGACCTGTACAAACTGTTAGTGGCAAGGAAAGGCGTGGTCAATATAATAAGAATATAAAGTTGCCTGAAGGTTGGGTCAACCTCGTAGGCGACCTATCCTTAGGCTATGATTGGAGGGAGGAGTATAAAGTCATGTGTATCATTGTCCGAAAGAATAATTTGTGTCAACAGCCAGACATTATGAAAATATCTATTTGCTACTGTACCTAGGTTCTATGCATCTATCGGGGTTCATGAGCCAAAGCACACAGTTTTGGGTAATTATCAACATTGAAAGGGCTTGCTCATATAGGGATGGTTGGTCTCATAAGTTTATAAACTTACATAGGTACGTAAAGGCTGGGGGAGGGGGGTGGGTTGGGGACAAATAGTACAGTTTGCTCAAGTGTAGGGTGGTCTCCTAGCTAACCTGAGCGTCGTGTTGTAGGGGGTAAAGGGGGGGGGGGGTCTGAGTAAACATTGCTATAAAATGCCTGCCGAAGTTGGAACTTATCTAATCAGTGTCTTCACCCAGTCTGATATTTTCTAAGTTAGAACTTGGATGAAGGGTGGGTGTCCAAAATAACAAGTTGGGGTGACGGGAAGAGGCATTCCTATGAATAATTGTCAAAGCTACCTAGAAAACCTAACATGAGGGCAAAATGCAATTAAAAAAGCCAGATATTACATTTCATGTGACTATGTTCAAGTCGGGGGTGAAGCTCAATGGTGGGGTCATCTGGTTCAAATCTAACAACATATAGGTCAAATTCCAATTCTACTTTGGCTAACAGAAATGGTAGTGGTGTATTGAATAGGATCATTGGCTCATTAGGGGTATATAAATGGTCTATGAAGCATAGCAAGCAATTACAAGTTTTCCAACATTTCCTTTCATTTTTAAGTTTTGTAATGTAAAAAAAAAAAATAGGGCACCTTTTAAAAAATGCTTCTAAACAAAAACGCGGCTAAACGCCAAAACCACATTTAGCGCCTGAAATATCGTAAAATTTGGCGTCTGAACTCATTTTTTTGCCTTCAAAGAAAGGCCTAAAAACGACATTAAACAAACCTATGTACACATAGGCGAACTTTGGATGAGTTCAGGGGCAGCTGAAAAAAGAAGCCAACTGCCTCTGAATGTCCGTTTACCAGCAGCAGTGTACATGAGGCCTTATACAATATTATAGCATTCTGAAAGGATGGAATTATCTTCCTAGATTTATTTACTGATATTGTCCATTGATATTTCTGTCACAAGTAAAAGAGCCCCTTCATTCTTTCAACACAAACCACACACAAAGAACCCAGGATAACAGGGGTAAAAGGAAATGCCGAGTCTGGTGTGGTTGTACTTGGAGTCTGGTTAGGACAGACCCAACTGGGGTTCTGAGTCACCCTGTGCCCCCAATAGACACAGGGTGACATACCCATAAGAGTTATGGATTTAAGAGGTGCACTACTCCAAAACCAGTGGAATGCAAACAAAAATGTAAATAAAAAAAAAACAAAACAGTTGTAATAAAATATTAAACACAAGTATGTAATAAACGTGCCGCTTTATGTTAGTTTTCTCATCAAGCCCATTGGTTTGCGGATGGTACGCAGCTGTCGCACTCCTTTTTCTATTCCAAGAAGCGCACAAAACCTATTGTTGAGCTGTAAGAAGAGAAGGATGTATAAAATACAATGAAAGTAGCAACATAACTCTTAAAGCATTTCTACAACAATGCTATTTTTTTTTTTATTATTACACCTACTTGATTCACAAACTCTTTGCCTTTGGTCAGACAGGATTATTTTGGGACAACCGTGTCTATATATGATTGAACAAATGTGTTGTCCCACTTCGGCAGTAGTTTTCGTTTTTAGTGGGAACGCCTCCTCTCACAAATTATCCGTTGATGTGAGGATATTGAGATATTCATCAACAGTTTTTGGAAGAGGTCCTTTTAGGTCAAGGCCAATGAGCTCCCACACATTCAACATCTAATAGGATTACAAAAATAATAATATATTTAGTTGTAAATGTATGGTAGATATTTTCTAGCTTTAATATCTTTTCTGTAAAAAATATATATATCTTTAACAACATTTACTGTACCTTTTAATAAACTGCAATGGCTGGCTACCTTTTCCTTGTCAAAAGAAGTTTATTGAGTATACAATATTATAAAGATACATAAAGTAAATTTACAAGGATCTATAAAGTAAGCTCATTGTTTTACAGTGGGGTTTATATAGGTAAATATCATGAAATTTCAAATATTAAACATTGGGTTCACGTAAACCTAAATTAAAGATATATATATATATCATTTCCTTAGTTACTTTTGTAGGTATTTAAATGATTTATACCTACTATACATATTGTTTACAGGTAGAGTGTATATAGGTCAAATAAATTCTGATAATGAGCTTTAATCGTAAGGTGGAGAAAAGGAAAGAGAAGAAAAAGGGTTGAAAGGTAGAGGTATGGTCCACAAGGTTGTCCCGCTCGTCAGTTTATTATTCTTTTTAGTTCTCTTTGAAGCCTTAGAATGGGTGTCTCTGTAAGTCATTTAATCTGTTACCATGGCAACAGGACAGAGTCATTAAAATTTGACCGGAACTGTTGTTTTATCCAAGGATGCCAAAGTTTTTCAAATTTTGGAATTTGATTTTGATCGATGGCTACCATCTTAGCATGGGACATTGTATTATTCATTCTGTGAATTGTTTCTGCTAGTACCAATGTAGGAGATTTCCATGCCTTGGCCACTGTTTGTTTTGCAGCCGTTATTAGTTGGATCATAAGTTTGAATTGAGAGAGTGTTAACCATTCCGGTTTTAGATTAAGTAAAGTTATATATGGATCTGGTTGTATTATTTTTTTAAATATTTTAGATGCAATCACGAAGACTTCCTTCCAGAAGGTTTGGATTACTGGGCACGTCCACCATATGTGTAAATATGTGCCTATTTCTGGGCATCCTCAAACAAAGAGCTGAGGTATTAGGTGAATATTTTGCCACTCTAGCGGGTACAAGGTACCAGCGAGTTAGGACTTTATAATTTATCTCCAGTGCTAAGATGTTGGGTGAAGATGACTTAGATGTGAGCCATATGTTAGACCAGTCCGTGTCTTCTAAAGTTCGTCCCAGGTCCTCCTCCCACCTCTGAACGTAAGAGGGTCTATTAAGATTTACTACTCCATATAATTGATTATAAAGTGATGAAATTGTACCTTTAGCAAATGGATCTTTTTGTACAGATTGATTCAAAAATGGATAATTGGGATAATGGTGTATCCCCCTTTAGGAATGGTGTATAGAAATTTTTGATTTGGAGATATCTAAATATCTCAGAGTTTGGTAGATCATATTTTTCTCTAAGCGATGGAAATGAAAGGAATGATTTAGATGCTATGAAGTCATTTAGTGTCTGAATGCCTGATGTTGTCCAAGCTTTAAAAGAATTTGGGTAGATCCATGCCGGATAAAAGGCCGGATTTCTGATAAAAGAAAGGAGAGGATTGTGTGGAGATTGTAACTGATATTTGGTTTTTAGTTTATCCCAGAGAGATAAGAAGTGTTTAGTTATGGGATTATGAATTTTAAAGCGGTCTTTAGGATCAAGCCATAACAAGTTTGATATTAATAGAGGGTCATTTTCTGAAGCCTCTATAAATACCCATAATGGGATTTCCTGTTTTGCATGGTATTTGGACAGACTGGCCAAATGTGCTGCTCTGTAGTAGTTAGTAAAATTAGGGTATCCCAGGCCTCCTTTATTTTTGGGAAGATGTAGTGTGTGTGTATAGGTATACGTGGTTTAGAAGAACCCCATATAAACGAAGTTGCTCTTTTTTGTACTATTCTCAAAAAATAGGAAGGAATTGGAATAGGGAGGACTCTGAATAGATAAAGCAATTTGGGTAGAATAGTCATTTTGATTGCATTAATCTTCCCTATCCAGGATAAAGGAAGTTGCGACCATTGTTTTATTAGATTTGTGATCTGTCTTAATACAGGAGGATAATTGGTTGAGAGTAAGTCAGAATGAGATGCTGTTAAATGAATTCCAAGATATGGGATTGATTTTTCTGCCCATGTGAATGGGAGTGCAGCACTAGCCGGGATCAATTCCATGTTTGTGAGTGAAATATTAAGCACTAGGCATTTCTTAGGATTAATCATAAGGCCGGATAGGGCTGCAAACCCATCAAGAGCTGGTATTAAGTTAGGACCAGAGACCTGTGGTGATGATAGAAAAAGTAATATATCGTCTGCAAATATGCATAATTTGTGTGTAATACCTCCTACTTCAATGCCAGTTATAGTTTGGTTTGTTCTGATGTATTGGGCCATGGGTTCGAGTATGAGGGCAAATAATAAGGGATATAATGGGCAACCCTGTCGGGTACCTCTTTCGATATTAAAGGCTTCAGATTTGTATCCAGCATATTTTATATAGGCTATGGGTTTATTATATAATGCTTTGATCCATGTTAAAAAGTGGGGTCCAAAACCCCATTTTTGTAATGAATATTGCATATATTGCCAGGATACTGTGTCAAATGCCCTCTTAATATCGAGAGATAGAAAACATAAAGGGATTTTCCGTTTTTTAGCAATATGTGCCAATAACACTGCCCTGCGTATATTATCGCCTGCCTGTCTATTTGGCATGAAGCCTACTTGATCTCTATGTATTAATTTTCCTATAATGCTATTGAGGCGTTTTGCTATTATTTTTGCTAATAATTTAATATCAAGGTTTAACAGAGAGACCGATAATTCACACAGGAAGTATCATCAGAAAGGGGTTTTGGGATCATACAAACAATTGCCATTAGTGTTTCTTGCCGAAAAGAATGTCCTTCTAGAAGTTTGTTAAAAGTTTTTCAGTGAGAATGGGAGAGAGTATTTCTGAGAATGCTTTATAGTATAAAGCCGAGTAGCCGCCTGGGCCTGGTCTTTTGTTAAGTTTTAGGTCTTTTATGGCGTTAGCAACTTCATCTATAGTTATGCTTTTTTGATTCTGAGACAACTCAGGTAAGGTTATTTTTGAGAAGAAGGATTCAGCCTCTGTAGGATTAAATTCATTGTTTGTCTTGTATAAAGTTGCGAGATGTGAGTGAAATTTATGGATTATTTTAACTGGATTACAAGTATAAACATTTTTTGATAATTTCAAACGTATTGGTTTGAAAGATTTGTTAGTTGAATTTAATGCCCGAGCCAAATATGTACCTGGTTTGTTTGTATTCATGTAGAAATTGTGTTTGGAGCGTTTGAGGGATTTATCAACTGACTCAGTGAGAAATAGATCGTATTCCAATCTAGATTTTTCCAGATGAGATTTTGTACTCTGAGATGGATTATCTTGAAATGATATGTAGGCTGCATTAAAATTGAGTTCTAGTTTTTTTGCTAGATTTTTGCGTTTAAATAGTGCCATTTGTCTTTGTATTGTACCACGCAAGACAGGCTTATGAGCTTCCCACAGTGTTATTGGGGAGATGTCTGTTGTATTATTAATTGATATGTATTCCTTTAAAGCTTGTTCAATGGCCATCTGATGTAGTGGGTGTTTGAGCATTATGTCCGGTAAGTACCATGTTGGGTCATGCGCTTTTGGTATGGCTGAGGCTATAGTAGTGTATACTGCATTATGGTCAGACCACGGAATTGGAATTATATCTGATGCAATAATTTCTGGTATCATTCCTATTGTTAGAAAAATATGATCTATTCCGGTGAAGGTTTGATGAGGGTGCGAGAAATAAGTGAATTTCTTTTTCATTGGGTTACTTTCTCTCCATGAATCTACCAGATTGTATTTGGAAAGAAGTTGAGAAAAAGGTAATCTAGAGGTTATTTTGGATGGTGTAAAAGGTGATTTATCTATAAATGGGAGGAGGACCTGGATCGAATCCCCGCACATTATCACTGTTCCTATTTTGTGTGTATTAATCACTTGTAATATATGTGAGAGGAATGGTGTAGGTTGTTTGTTAGGAGCGTAGTAGGAAATCACTGTGATTGCTGTATCCATTATATAACCCATGAGTATCAGGTATCTACCTTCTGGGTCTTTAATTTCTGATGATAAGGTGAATGGTGTGGATCGGTGAAATGCAATTAGAGTTCCCCTTTGTTTGGTACAGGCAGAAGCCGTGTAAATTTGTTGATAAAAAGGAGAAATATATTTTGGAGTAGAATCTTTGGTGAAGTGTGTTTCTTGGAGGCATACTATGTGAGCCTTCTTGTTATGGAAAGTACGGAAGGCTTTGGTCCTTTTTTGAGGGACATTTATTCCCTGAACATTCAGGGAAAGTATATTCAGTGGTGCCATGGCAACAGATCAAATAGTTTTGACTTTTTGTTATGCAGAGCTGACTGCGCAGATCAACCTGTGTGGACTGAAGAGATGAATAGATAGAAAAGAAACCAGTGAATTCCTTTAGTAAAGAGTAAAAAAAAACATATGAGATTAGATGATACATTGTATAAATTTATTTTTTGCAAGTAATCACAATTTACCCGTGAAAGAGAATAAATATCTCTCTCAGGGGAATAAGTGCCTTCGTCACACTCCCACATAATATGGTTGGGAGAATGAGGAGGGCTAATGGGGGTACACGGATCTTCTGCTTACAGGAGAGAAGTGCTATGTCAAAAGACATCAAAATGATGTTTCATTAATTGGAGTGCAGAATATAGTTTTTGTTGAAATTATTTATTCCAGGGTGGTTGTATATGGTTAGTCTTGCCCTAGGCTAAATAATTCAGTTAGAAAGGTACTGTTAATAACTTTGGTATTGATGAAGATAGTTTGAATTATTTTGGGATTTTAACCCTTTTAGAGTAAACAATTACATATTTTATTCATATGTAACTGTTTAGATATGTTAACTCATAAAATTGAGATTGTATTGCTTCAGATTAGAATAAACAAAAACATAGTTCTAGGAACTAGTTAGGTAATAATATATTTGTTTTAAGAAAAGAAAGAAAAAGCTTCCATTACTTCTGGATTATTGAACATATTTGTCCTAAAAAGTAATAAATCTATTATTACCTGAAAATATATAACTGAACAAGAATTTCCTTATTTCACTTATTACTTCTGATTCATATAGGCTTAGAATATATAAGAAATATAACTGGAATGTAACATGATCCCACACAGTGTGTGACTATCAGAATGCAGTTACATTCAGTTATAAATACAGGTTTTTTATAGAGAACCATCTCTTAGTATAATAAATGAAGAGATATCAGGAATTAGGATGTCAGTCCATTGAATCTTCTTGGTCCATGGATGATGTGGCATAACGGCCTCTTTTGTGAGAATGATGATTCCCATTTTGTTCTGAAATTTTCTGGGTGCTGCCTGAAGGTGAAGATGATGCCATTCTTCTGCGTGTGGGAGAGTTGCTGCTTGTGGGTTCTGTCAGATTTAATTTTAAAAGGGTTTGTTGTAGTTCATCTGCTGATCTGCTTCTGTAAATTGTACCTTGGTAATTAAATCTGACTGAAAAGGGGAAGCCCCATTGATACATAATGTTGTGGCGTTGCAGTTCCATTAGTTGGGGTTTCATGGATCGTCTTTTAGTAATAGTAAGTTCGGATAGGTCAGCAAAAATTTGATAATTGTGTCCTTGAAAATTAAGTTCCTTTTTTTTTCTCTTGCAGCAATTAGTATTTGTTCTTTCGTTCTGTAATAATGAAATTTTGTGATTATATCACGTGGGGGTCCATCTTTCTTTTTGGCTGTGAGGGCTCTGTGTACTCTGTCCAGTTCTAAACGTTCAATAGGGATATCTGGCTTTAGTTCTTGTAATAGAGCATTAATAGTAGATTGCAGGTCTGTCACAGTTTCAGGTATTCCCCTTATGCGTAAGTTTGAACGTCTGGCTCTATTTTCGTAATCTTCGAGCTTAGTTTGAAGTATTAAATTCTCTTCTTTTAATTGTTCCAATTCTGTTATTTTCTTGGGTTGTAATTTCAATTTCATCCATTTTTATTTCTAAGGCTGCGGTGCGGTTTCCCAGCTCTCTTATTTCTTTGGTTAGGCTTTTTGTTATTTGGTCTGAGGTTTGTTTTAAAGCCTTATGAAGCATCTTTTCAAATTGTAATAATATTACTGGGGATTCTGAGGAGGCTTGTGGAGAAGTTTGTGAGAGGATTTGTTCTGTATCTGACTCAAATGGAGAGTCTTGCTGTGACATTTTCTGTCTGTGAGAGCGCCCTGATGCTGTATCTTGTGAGGTGACTGGAGCTGCTTCAGCTGCAGTGAGTGCCTGTGAGCTCTTTGTGAGGTGATTTTTATTTCTGCCACGGTTTCCTCCCAGTACCATATTTCCTGCCCAAACTTTCACAGTTTGTTCCCTGGGGCAAAAAGGTTCAAATGGATACCTTTTGAGCCTGCAGGCTCCGCTTTGTCCTTCTCTTCTCTCCTCAGCGGTGCGGAGCTCTAACAATGCATGTCTGCTCCGCTAGGCTCCGCCCATCTCCCCCGGCTGGCTACCTTTTCAACAGTTTCCCCACCTTCTCACACTTCTCATCCAGGACCTTGAAGAAAACAATAGTTAATGTGTACAGCTTTTACATATGTGTGAATATACAAAATAAGTAGATTGCATACCCAGTTGTCAACATGTAGAGTCATGCCATTCCAGTAATATCTGGAGCACACTGCCCGTGTGACCCCCAATTGGAGAATTATGAAATGCAAGAAAGATTTCCCTTGCCTCTTCTTTGTTTTGGATGGCTCTTCGGTTGCCATAGAGCTTTCCTTCTATAATGAAAGTGGACATTAAAAGCTGCATTCATGAAAGAGCCATCTTACCAAACCAGTGCAACAGATTGTATTTCTGATACTCGCCATTTAGTGTGAATTTGGAGGCGTACTTCCAAAGGTTGCCTTGTTCATTTGTAGAAAACGCTGATGGGTATGCTCCCACAGAGAGAAAATTATATACCACTTCCCACTTTTTTTTTCCATACCTATAAATGTAGCAGAGCACGATCAGTTAATGTTCCGCATCAAAACCTGTATGCACATGTTGGTAAGATCTTACTAATAAACAAATTCACAATTTTTGATAAAGCCAGAATACAACAAAATTAATAAAAATAGTTTAATAGCGGTAAGGAAAAAAAAAATTACAATATGTTTTGCAGCTATCTAACTGCCTTGTTTGGAAATATACTGAACATTCAACAGCTGGTAAACAATAAACTAGTCTTATAACAAAATATAAGCATTAATAAAAATGGTCTTTATATATCAACAATTGATATACGCCCCAGTCACTAGACAGCGAGCCTGATAAATCCGGACTACTATGCAACTGACCGAAAGCAAATGCAAAGCCTGTGAAGGGGAAAAAAAATCGGTTTTGAACTCTGATAAATGCCCCACCACACTGATTAAAACAGAACCGTTAATGTAGAAGTAAAAATATATGCAGAACCACGTGTTGTTAAATTTCAATGGGTACCATCAACAGAAGCACCAGCACAACGCAGAGATGTCAATATACAGTTCAGAAGCTATGCTTACAGATTAAAGTATGGGAGAAAAAATGGAGAAATGTGCCCCAGGGATTTATGGGCAGGGGATAATGCCAATAGAGAAGTAGAAGAGATAGTAAACCTAGTGTAAAATATATACTGTTTCATAAACATATTACATATAAAATCTTGACTGTAAAAGCAAGAACAAAATAAGGTTCAATTGCAAATATATATATATAATATATCTCTCTATCTCTGACATCTAAGTTGTACGAGAGGTCTCACAATAAGAGGCCAAATCATTCATATGAGTTTCAGGAAGCCCAACATGTTTCGGAATAATTTGTTGCATTCCTTCTTCAGGGGTAATTAAAGGTAAGCTGCATTCTCTAGTGTAAAGATAAATGAGTAAAATTAATTGTGATATCATGTATGAGCATATTATTGAAAAGAGAAAAAAAAATAGCATGGGAGTGAATTACAGGGCTGATTAAAGATTATACTCACAGAAAAACTTGAACCATGCATGTGTGTGTTAGAGACCACTTTTGTGCAGGGATCCACGTCACCCCAAGATTCCAACATCCATATTAGTATCACGTCATGTTGCAAATAGAGGATTAGTTAAATTGCGCAAATTGTACAGAGTAAAGAAAGATGTTGGAATGGACAAAGAAGTCTGGACAGCCGCACACCGGAAGAAATTTCATATGCCTTTAATTGTGAAACAGGATCATAAAATACACAAGACGCCACGGCAGAGTGGTACAGGAGAACTGACGCGTTTCACACTAATACTAAGTGCTTACTCATAGCTGACAACAATGGAAATGAGAACCACATATATACTCTATGTTATGAAACATGTGATCATGTAATGATACAAAGATTCAAAACAGCTGGGAGACAACCATATGAGATCTCCACACCTGTTGCTAAGTAATAGATTCTAAATTGGGAACTCCCATGATCGTGTGGTGTATAAGCAACAGAATACCTGCATAGGCATTAGCCAGCACCTGGGGCTCTTTCTCTCCTGGAGGTAAAGGATTTATTTATTTTGGTTTGGATCTACCTGAGCGGTGGAGTCTATTTCGCTAAAGAAAGATGATGTTCGCCAATGACGGTGATGGGGTGGGAAAAGGGGAGGGGATGGGTGATGCAGGAAGCACAGCTGTTGCCTGAGAAAGCCACAAGGATCGGGTAGAGCCAGCAGGGAAGAGATCCCCTAAACAATGGAGATATAAATTAGTATAAACATAAGTAGATTCAGGAAATCTCATACAATATACAAGCACTTAAAGTGGAGTTCCACCCACTTTTACAACTCTTCAGCATCCCTCACTAAACTGTGCACTTTAAACGAATTGGATATTTTAAAATTTTTTTTTCTCAGCACCTACTGTATATCTGCTGTATTCATTTTTCACTTCCTCCTCCCTGGCCGCGGCCCATCGCATCATTTCCTGTTTGCATTGCCTTCTGGGAAGGGGCGGCAACTTCCTCTGACACTGCTGTTGCTATGGAAACCTGACCTGAAACCTATTACACTGCTTGTGCGAGATCTGCAAGGATGAGATCCAGGAAGAAATACAGTCTGGCTTCAGATGCCCACACTTAAGATGGCCACGGCCTGCTGTAAGTTTATAAAATAACAAAATACTGCTATAAACTAACAAAACAGACCTTAGTTTACAGACTAACTTTACTAGAATACATTAAGCTTGTGTATTATAGGGGTATTTTTATTTAAAAAGTATAATTTCGGCTGGAACACCACTTTAAAGTGTATATCTTGCAGAGAAAAAAAGGGGGGATGTTCCTAGCTGATGTGCTCCCGGAATAAGTCTAATCATATTGTTAAAAAGAAACCAACAGTATTAAGAGTAAATACCAATTGGACATCACTAAATATATTTAGAGTATTTTAAGTATTTAAAATATTTAGCTATAGAGGAAGTAGTGGTGAAGAAGAATCAGAGGCGTAAGTGTTTCAAATCTCGCAGAGTATAAAATAGCAGTTATAAACTTACTTTGATCAAGCAAACAGCAGCAAAACCACCTTGCAATGGTGTGGAGTCCAGGCATGTAGCAGACTATTCACCCCATGCAAAGGTATATGTAGGAAATGGTGTGTGAAGATTACGCCCATCAGGATAATAATATCCAATGATGGGCGTCAAGAAACAGGTGATCCGGAGGCTTACCTGGAAACTGGTGAGCCTAACCGGACCAGCTGATGCGCATGAGATCCTAATGATGCCGGGAGCTCTCCGATCCCTCGGCTGAGCGGCGTCATCGCGTCAGAAGGTGCGGTGACGTCAGACGTCACAGAGCCGCCGACATGGAAGAGGGGCTGTAAGTCACCAACAGATGGCACCATGCATGCGCGATCCAGCGTATACACGTCGGTCTACGTGCCCATTGGAGCAAGAAGCCCAAGGGAAGCCCCAAGGTGTCAACAGATGTCACGGGGCCCCCCTGTGCCGGGGGAGTCTCAAGGCAGGTGCATAACAAGCAGGGGAGGAATTGGCAATTGTCAGACATCTGAAAAAAAGGATGATCATATAGATTGTAAAAATGATGGCCTGTGGTCCAAATAAGAAGGATTAGGGGGAACGCGGAGCCTGAAAAATAAACACAAAGTGGGGGTCAGGCAGTGTTCAAATTTAATGCAGACCACATACATATCACAATATTAATGATCAATACAGGTCCAATAGAATGACAACAGCCATGCATTGTAGTAAACGCAGTTCACATATGAGAGCAAATGATATTACATTTGTTTCAAACAACATCAATATCACAACTGTAGTAATAAATGTAGATCTAATTGCATATAATTTGAATGCACATTAATTACAAACACAATCTTTTTGGATAAACATACAATTATGCATTGTCAAACAGAAGAAGAGAGGAGAGTACATGATTGTATATAGACAGAAGACGTTCACAAGCAAGACATCATATTGAATATCTAAGTCTTATGCCCTGTACACACGGTCGGGCATTGATCGGACATTCCTACAACAAAATCCTAGGATTTTTTCCGACGGATGTTGGCTCAAACTTGTCTTGCATACACACAGTCACACAAAGTTGTCGGAAAATCTGATCGTTCTAAACGCGGTGACGTAAAACGCGTACGTCGGGACTATAAACGGGGCAGTGGCCAATAGCTTTCATCTCTTTATTTATTCTAAGCATGCATGGCACTTAGTCCGTCGAATTTGTGTACACACGATCGGAAATTCCGACAACGGATTTTGTTGTCGGAAAATTTTATAGCCTGCTCTCAAACTTTGTGTGTCAGAAAATCCGATGGAAAATGTGTGATGGAGCCAACACACGGTCGGAATTTCCGACAACAAGGTCCTATCACACATTTTCCGTCGGAAAATCCGACCGTGTGTACGGGGCATTAGAATGTAGGAGATGAGAATTGAATACATACATATGGGGATATTAAGCACATAAAGATAACCTTCTATTTATAATGATACATAGAAGCCATATTCATCCTGGGCATTATGAGGGTAATAGCAAGTGTAGTTGGAGGAAAGGTTTGTATTTGTTTTTTTATTTTCCCCCTCACATGTCCCTTTCAAAACGTCCTGATGAGAACCCTGATAGAAAGGGTTTCAGGTTAAAGGCTTAATTTAAGCCCAGGGGTAGGGTGGCGTTCAAATCCATTGTGAACAAGAGCTACATGTCTCCCCAAAGGGAGGTCCGGGTTACTGTTTTTCATAGCCAGTATGTGTCAATGGATTTTTTTTTTTTTTTTTGTATAGTTTTCCCTATATAATAACATCTACATTCACATTGTAGCAGGTATACGACAAAAGTAGTCTGACAATTAGCAAAGTGTTTGGGGACAAAAGTCCATCCATTAGGTAGTCGTATGCTTTTCCTTGTGTCCATATAGCAACAATGGGTACAAGAGACAAAGGGGAAGGTGCCCAGTGTCTTACAGGGATCGCCCCATTTGGAACTTCTTGAATTCACATTTCACTAGTAAATCGCCCACTGAGGTAGCTCGTCTGAATGTGACCAAGGGAGTTGGCGAGACAAAGGGTCCTATTGCAGGGTCTGAAGTTAGGGTATGCCAATATTTATTGCAAATTTGCTTAATCTTTTAGATGTTCATTAGAAAAAGTAGTGATAATCCTAGTGTAGTCATGGGAAGTAGAAATTTAGGGAGAAATCGTAAATCATGTCTGTTTTTATTAGCCAGTCGATTAAATGCTTTTTTTTGTGGAAATTATGGCTATATCCTCTATCTAAGAGGCATTGTTTTAGATCTTTAGCTTCAAGTCTGAAATCTGCATCATTTGAGCAGTTGCATTTTATGCGTAGGTATTGACTGTATGGGATTGAATCCTCTAAGGGCCTAGGATGGAATCTATTTGAATGCAAGATAGTGTTTCCTGCAGAAGGTTTTCTAAGCAGCTTACACGATAGTGTGTTATCACAATCTTTGAACATTTCTACATCTAAAAAGGTTATTTGGGTGGCATTGTATGACATGGTCAATTTTAGGTTGAATTCATTGTGATTTATGAGAGTTAAAAATTTATGTAGCAGAGTAGTAGGTCCATCCCAAGGAACAAAGATGTCATCTATGTACCTGTGCCACATAATCACGTGGCACAGGTACATAGAGAGATCCTCATCCTTAAAAAGGTGCACTCCCATTCCCCCAGGTACAGATTGGCGTAGCCAGGGGCACAATAGGTGCCCATGGCTAACCTTTGTACTTGGAGGTAATGCAGGACATCAAAGCAGAAAACATTGTGCTTGAGTATAAACTCAAGTGCTGTCAGAGGAATATTCCTTCCTACCATTCCAGCCGTGTCCTTACGCGCATGCGCGGCGGAACAGCGTTCCGGCGCACGTGCATTCGCGGTCCGGCGCGCGCACTAGCGCACACCCTTTTGGGCAGCCTATAAAAGGCGCTCAAATGATCAGACAAATTGCTGGTTCGTCTCAGCTTCCTGTTTAAAACTTGATCCTGTCTCCTGTACCTGTGCCTGATTACCCTTTGTGACCCGGATTGCTATCTGACTCCTCTGCTCTTCTCCTGGACCTGACCTTGGCTTGTTTAAACGGATTTCCTCCTATCTCCTGTGTTTGGCCCTCTGCCTGTTACTCGGATTGTCTCCAGTCTCCTTGCCTGACCGCCTGCCTGTACCTGGACTTGCCCGTGTCTTCCAGACACCATCCTACAGCCTGCAGCTTAATTATTGATGCTGGTGTTTGACCCTCAGCCTGGTTCTGGACTTTCTGTTACTTGTCCCAGCTAGTACTCCTGCTTACCAGTCTCTGCACAGCGGCTCTTCTCTACAAGGACCTTCACGCAAGTCTCCTATGGTCCATTGGGGTAGCCTGTGCCTCTTTGTGCCATTCACTCCCTGTACCACCTCCAGGGGGCGGACTGTGCTTAGTTGCAAGGGTGAACCGCTCTCGGCCTCGGTAAGTACTACCCTGACAAGTGCAAGTAGTATGAATTCATGAAGAGTCTTGATGGTGGCTAATCTGAGAGTATTTTTTTTTTTTCCACAAAAAATTTTTTTTTTGAAAATTTTTCATAGACAATACAAATTGTACCATATAATACATAACCAGATTACAGGTAAATATTCCAACTAGGAGAAGGTATAGAGTTCAAATTCAGGAACATAGGAGCCGGGAGGTGCTGCCTCTAGTTAAATTATTAAGATGGCCACATAAAGACACCTATAGTAGTGAGGAGTATGTTTCAGGCCTGCTAGGTTTGCGTTGGAATGAGAGACTTCTTAGACAAGCAATCAATGTTGCTTTTGTAGATACTATAAGACAGACAGGGGTTAGGATGTGCGTCCGACTATCATGTCGGCATTCGACTCTTAAGCCTATTGTTAAAGCAAGATGGAAATAAAAAGAAAGAGAAGGAAGAAGAGAGGAGGAGAAAGAGGAAAAGAAGAAAGAACAAAGAACAGAGAGATAAGAAAATGGAGGGGGAAGGGAGGGAGAGAATGGGGGGGGGCACTGTAAGGGGAGAGTGTAAGGAGGGGGTGGGCCTACCACCAGCTACCCTCCTCAATGTACCCTGGGTATTATGGCAACTACTGCGCCTTTTAGGGGTTATCCCGGCATAAGTCCTGACAGCGCTGTGAGTTTCGGTATTCGAGCCATGGTGCTCATACTGCCGAAAAGTGTGCTATTCTGTCCTGTGCAAATCAACTCCTCCATCGCTGCAATCCGATTGATCAGTGCCACCCATTCCTTTATGGAGGGGGGTGACTTGGATCTCCAGTGTACTGGGAGACACAATCTAGCAGCATTAATCATGTGCATAGCTATTGACCTATAATATTTTTTACGGGAAATTTTGGAGCTGTGAAGAAGGTACTGCGCTGGTGAGAATTCCAACGAAAGCGAGGATATCTCCGTTGCGACTTCATGAACTTTACACCAATACGGCTGAATCAGTGGGCATGTCCACCAAATATGAAGGAATGTGCCTAGACCCTGTTCACATCTCCAGCACTGGTCTGAGACTGTCAGGATGAATTTATGTAGCATTTCTGGTGTTCTATGCCACCTTGTTTTAACTTTGTAACCATTCTCCTGAGTATGAACATTCAGAGAGCCCTTGTGGATATATAGATGCACTTGATCCCAGGCGCTATCATCAATCGCCATGCCCAGCTCGGTCTCCCAGTAGGCGTGCTCCGATTTCAAGCAAGTATAAGGTGCCCCGAAATTAGATGACTCTGGGGAGAGGAGCTAGAGCATAGCGATTCCAGGAAAGTATGATTTTTGCGCAAAGTTACATCTATTCGAGGGACTATCCAAGAAATGTTTCATTTGGATATAGGCCCAAAAGGGGAAAGACTTTGTGTTTGACAATGATGCCAGTTCTCCTTGTCGGAGAAACCTTCCTCTGGAAAATTAGTGTTTAGCCTGCATTTCTGCGTATGGCCATTCCGCTGCTAGGAAGGCCCCCTCCATGCCCGGGGGGAAATCTGTGTTACCCCTGATAGGTGTAATTGCACAGTGAGAATTTGAAAGTGAGTGTACCTTGCATGCCCTATCATAAGCATGCAAGGTTGCTCCTATGAGAGGATGCGAGTGTATATTAGTCGGTATGTGTGTCTTCGAGAACCAGGGAATGTATCGGAGTCCGGTACCCAAAATCAATTTTTTTTTATCTGGACACACCAATCTAAGAAATGGAACCAATTCCATGATTGGAACTGGGGGGTGGATACATATCCAATGTTTTCTTTAATCTTGAAGAGGTATTGGACGTAGTGGAGGTAGTAGGAGGATTATTGACTTGTTTCAAAAGGAGTTCAAGATCCATGGTATCAATTAGATCCCTTTCATCACTTTCCTTCAAGAGGGCATTTAGGTTTGCCAGCGCCTGTCACTCGCTGAGAGCGACCAGCGTCGTAACCAAATTTGTCGTACATGCTACGTAAGAGTAGCTTGCGTGTGAAAAGATGTAAGTCCTTAATTTCAAATGTATCTAGTTTACGATTAGGACAGAATGTTAGTCCTTTTGATAGAACAAGGGTTTCATCAGGGGTTAGAGGAGAGATTAATGACATTAAATTGAGGTACAGTATCACTAGAGGAAAGGGAAGAAGTATTTAAAGCAGGGGAACCAGAGGGTTTCCCTAGTTTTTTTGGAAAAAACAGATTGGGGATTTTGGATTGTGAAAGAGGGATAGTATCAGTTTTAGTGGTGGTCGGCCCTCCAGGTAGGGGCACCCCACTACGCATCGAAGCCGGCATACTTCCGGCTCTGGTGTGTGTGGAGTGCTCAGGAGGGCATTTGGTCCTAGCATCAAGGGGGGATTGTCACCCCATCTTTGTCTTTTAGGTCGCCTAATAAGTTTAGACTGCCTAGAAGAGAAATGAGACACATTGGAGGAGATAGACGAAGTATCGGATAAATCCGATTGTCTTGCTGTGTGCATGGGGTTTCGTTGATTAATCCTACTATGCGTTTGCTGCTGACATTTGTAAGCCCTACCCTCATGAAAAGCTTGTTTGTCCCTTATAAATTTATTTTCTTTCTTGGACAATATTGACTTATTAAAAAAAGCTCTATATGTGTCTTCAACTTTCCATTCAGTTCCAGAAAGGAAGAGTGGGTATTCAATAGGTTTATTTGTGAGTAAAGTTTGTCTATATTTCTTTTAATGTCTATTAGACGTTTTTGACATCCCTCAATCAACAGGCTCATCATCTTACTAGAGCAAAGCTTTAGATTGTTTTCCCAAGCTGATTTAAAAGTTGGATCAATATTTTCGAAGGAGGGAAAAATTTGAACACGGAGGCCCAAGTGATTTGAGTCCTCCTTGATATACTCCTCAAAAGTTTTTACATACCAGTACATGAGTGATTTCTTCAACCATTTTGTGAGGTTGGAGAATAGAAATGACAATTCGGACTCTCTGGAATCATTTTGCCCATACTCCTGGAGGTTGGCCGCAAAAGTATCCCAAGCCTGACCTGAAAATTCTGCCATGCTAAAGATAATTTCCAAAATACAAAAACTGAAGGTAGCTAAAGAGAAGGGGGACTTGGCAGGTATTTTCCACCCAGTTTATGGAGAATAATGGTAGATTGCTACCTAAAGTGTAAACATAGGGAACCCCAGCCACATCCCAAAATATTGGAGAAAAAAATTGAGAAATGTGCCCCAGAGATTGTATGGGCAGGGGATAATACCAGTAGAGAAGTAGAAGAGATAGTAAACCTAGTATGAAAAAGTAGCAACATTTTATTTTACAAACATATTACATATAAAATCTTGATTGTAAAAGCAAGACCAAAATATGGTTAAATTACAACACAGGGCATATACAGCTGACATCTGAATCATATGAGAGATCTCAGAATAAGAGGCCAAATCATTCATATGAGTTTCATATCCATACATCTGGGGCACATTTCTCCATTTTTTTTTTCTCCAATATTTTGGGATGTGGCTGGGGTTCCCTATTACACTTTTGAGTTCTTTATGAGAGTATGTTAAAAGATAGTGTAAAGAGCAGGGGAAAGCTGGCCTCTATTTTCTGGAGTGATTTTGAGGATGAATAATGATATGAAGTTCATCAGACATTTAACAGTGAAGAGGGGGCACAACCCAGAGACAAAAAGGGGTACAATCAATGGCTTCACACTTGCGGTCTCCCATTCTACCAGTGGGTAGAATGGGAGACCGCAAGTGTAAAGCCATTGATTGTACCCCTTTTGTACAGAGCAAGAGTAAGCAGCACTGAGAGACTTAAGGGGTACCTTAATATATGTAATGGACCAATGGCATTTTTATATACATAAGCGTACGTAAAAAAGGCAAGCGGGACATCCACTGAAAATAATAGATTAAGCCCGGGTTCACACCTATGCGAATTAGAGGTGCGTTTCCGCACCTCTAATTCGCATAGCAGGAGAAAGTGACTGGCTCCCTATGGAGCCAGTTCACATATCTCCGGGGCGGCTGCGGTGCGCACTGCACAAAAACGCTGTGCGTCTTTGGCTGCGTTTTCAGGGCCGAATTCAGGCATATAATCGGCCCTGATTCGTCCCTGAAACGGTGAACAGGGACGCACAGCGCTCCTGTGCGATCCGCAGCCCGTTGTGGTGTGAACCCGGGCTAAATATTATTAATAATAATAATAAAATAAAATAGATAAAACAAAAAAAATCTGAGCATAAAATAGTATAGACATGGATGGTAGATAGCAAAAATACACTAGATGGAAATATATACTAAAGTAAGTATGATTCTAAAGACACATATAATACCAGGTATTAATAGGAGAAGAATATATGTGGTATAAAATGGAAGTAGAGAATCAATTAAATCTATATTAAAGAACTGTCAATCTCTATGCCTTCATTCATTCCACCAGGTGAGAGGACGTTTAAATGATAGAGCCAAAAAAGTTTCTCTAGAGCAGAGTTTTTTGAATCTCTCTGCAGCTGGAAGGGAATTGGGAATTTGTTCGATTACCTAAACTTGTAAGCCTTCCGTGGATTTTTAATGGGCTAAAGTAAAATGTTTGGGCACACTGTGAGCCACTTTTATGTGGGTCAATGCCGCTTTCGATTGACCTCCTATGTTACCCAAACCTGGTCCTAAGGGATCGTATAGTGCGGCCTACATATAGTAGGCCGCATGGACAAGTAAGTCCATACACCACAAAGTCTGAGGAACAATTGTGGAAGTCCTTCAGTGTATAAGTAACTCCCTTTGTAGTGAATGACTTTTTTCCGTGTTGTACAAATTGGCATGTTTTACAAAGGGGTTTTCGGCATTGAAACATCCCGACTAATGGAATAAGTACAGGCTTATCCAAGGGGGTGTGTCTAGTTTGAATTTTGCTGGGGGCTATTTTTGTTTTTAAATTGGGCGCTCTCCGATATGTTACACGCGGTCTATCTGAAATGAAAGGTTTCAGAAGTGGATCCTGTAATAGTATGCTCCAATGGTCAGCCAAGATTTTTTCCATTCTCCTAAACTGGTGATGAAAGGTGGTAGTGAACCGGGCAGTATGATTGTGTTTCACAAAGTTGTTTAGGAGGTTTCCCTTTTAGATAGTGTTGAAATGCTTGGTCGATAAGAACTGGGGGATAATCCTTATCTTTGAACTTCTTAATGAGTAGCATGCTCTGGTCAACATAGTCACATTCTCTCATACAATTCTGTCTAAGTCGGCAGAATTGGCCCTTAGGAATATTGTTAATCCACTGCGGGAGATGACAGCTGTTGTAATGCAGAAATGAGTTACCCGCAGTGGTCTTAACATAATTCTTGGAAATGATGGTAAGGGTAGCGGGGTCATGTCCCAATTCAAGATCAAGAAAAGGTAGTGTGTCAGAGTTAGTAACATAAGTGAAGGATAAACCATATTGATTATTATTACAGTAACCAACAAAGTTGTCTATCACATTGATGGGGCCATCCCAAATGATATTGTCAATATAACAACCAAAGAAGACAATATTACTGGTATAAGGGTTATTGTGGAGAATATATGAGTTCTCACAGTAGCCCATAGCCAGGTTGGCATAAGAGGGCGCAAAATTTGCCCCCATGGCCGTACCCTGTATTTGTAAAAAGAAATCTCCATCAAACTGAAAATAATTGTGAGTTAAACAAAAGGAGGTGAATGAACGAGGCCTGGCGCGGGTTGATAAGGGGATCTTTAGCCAAGAAGAACTCTAGTGCCAATAAACCAAAGGAATGGGGAATGGAAGTGTATAATGAGTTGACATCAAGCGAGAGCCAGACATATGGAGGTGAGTTCCATCCCTAATGTAGGATTGCAGCTGGTGAACAATGGGCTGCAAAAACTGATCAATGCAGAGGCTGAGGCCTGTGGCGACACTGTCCATGGCCGCTACAATTGGTCTACCGGGACGGTGATCCAGATATTTGTGAACTTTGGGGAGATGGTAGAAGTAGGGGATTTGGTAGAAGTCTCGAAGAAGAAAAGTCTTCTCTAATTTATTAAGAATATTATTTTGAAAGGCCGTGGACACAAGGGCATGGGCCTCTTTAGCAAATTCTGAAGTTGGGTCTTTTTTAATTGACTGATATGTGGTGGCATCAGATAATAACCTTCTTGCCTCCTCCATATAGTCACTCTTGTCTTGTTTGACAATTCCACCACTCTTATCTGCCGACTTGATTCCAAAATTGTTGGCTTCCATCAAAGATTTGAGTGATTGAGTCTAGAGTTGACAGATTGTTTGTTCGTTTTGTTGGTGGAGGAGGACTGACATAGCTTTTGGAAGTCAGAGAACATGACTCTATAAAAACTCTCTCTATATAAGGGCCTTTGGCTTGTGACGGATAGAAAACGGACTTAGGCCTGAAAGACGTATGTATGACTGGGGGGGAAGTGGCGGTGTGTTGAGTGAGAAGATGGACTAGCTCAGCATCAAACAGTGAGTTATCCATATCTTCGACAGAGCTGGTGTCGAAGCAAAAAATATCTGAAGAAATGTCGGGAAATGGTATGGGGGAGGTGACATTTAACTGAACGTTCTTTTTCTCTTTGATATGATAATAGCGCTTCAGGGTGAGATTGTGCACATATCTATTCAAATCCTTAAAAAGAACAAATGGGTTGGTTTTATTAACAGGTGTAAAGTTGAGACCTCTACTCAAAAGTGACATGTCAGCATTTGACAGGTTATGGGAGGATAGATTAAAAATCTTTACTGTTTCCTTATTTTGAATGCATTGAGGTGGTCTTTTGTTTCATCGTCCTCTGCAGCCTCTCCGGCGAACTTTCTTTTTCTGGAGGCCATTTGAGGAGGACTGGGCACTAAAAAATGATAAGGGATGGAGGGAGAAGATATAGGATTGGTATGGTTGTTCTTTTTGGGAGGATCACTATCAGATGTGGATGCAGTGTTGGCCGCATCCACAGAGGGGATTGCCATGGTATCCATATTGGAGATAGTAGATCTACTGGAAGCAGTGTTTCCAGAAGGGATCTGACTGGGGACGGGGGCTAATGTTGATGGTCCATGACCGGAAAGGGTGACTGGGGCAGTGGTAGGCATAATCAGACTGTCAGGAGAAGATGTGGTGGGTGGTCTGTTGTAAAATTGATTTAGGGCAAAGAGGAGACTGGAATTGTTGTGCAAGTTTTTAGAGCCATAATTCTTGATATGATGATGATTATTATTATTATTACTGCTTGAGCGTTTTACTAAATGCAGTGGAGGGTTGGAATTTGGAGGAGCTCTGATGGGTTTAAAATGTCTAGATCGAGTGGAGGGACCCACTGAGATACTCATAAGGGGACGTGGGGGGTTAGTATTGTGGGGTGGACAGGGAGGTGGATCATGGGAGAAAGGAAACTTTCTGGCCTGGAGTGGCCGAAGGTTCACTCTGAACTTTTACGCCTGAACTTTCCCAACTTCATACGTAACTAAGAATCCTCATCGGCTTTGGTATTTTTCTTTAATGTATTAAACCATGAAAGAGGAATGGTTGTGTGTAAACTGGACATATTAGATATCAAAGTACCAATATCTTGTTTAAATTTATTGAATCTAGATGTTCTATGGGAGATAAGAATACTCATCCTCATTTGGAGGTACAGAAGGCCGAAATATTAGCCCACTCCCGTGTGTTGTCAGTATCAAGGAAGGGGCACACTTTCATGACCCTCAAACCTCTCGGTGAGATTTTTGTGTCAATGTATTTACTGAGAGAGAATTTATCCCACCACTGCTGGTTTGCAGTCTCGATAACTCTTTCTAGTTGTTTAACATTCCCACATAAAACATGTCGTTTCTTGCTGGGAAGGACATAGCCTTCTGAAAACATGGATGAAGGAAATAAAGTGTATAGATTGTCCAGAGCAGCATATTTATGTTTTTCGATGTCATTGATGAAATCCATATTAATAAATGAAAAGCATGTATAGAGGTACTGGTGTACACCTGTGCACAGGTGCGGGAAAGACTGGAAAGGGGAAATGGGACAAAGAAAAGGGGGAAAAAAAACTTTGTGGAGAAAAAAATATATAATATACTGGGGAGGGGTGATGGACACTTACACTGATTACAATGAGCAAGAGGGAGCATATATGTGTATGTGTGTGTATATATGTGTAAACATAATGTTCCCCAAGTGTGGATGGATAATGATCTGTATGAGGGGGTCCCCTACATGTGTACATATATTTATGGAGGTGTCCCATATATAGTGCTCCTAGACTGAACTCTCCATACAACTACACAAGGGTCCTCTATAGATGTCCAGTATATGCCCCATACATGCACATAGACCACTATATCCTCTGCATATGTACACGCAGAGCAGAGTACTGAGACCACATATCACAGTATATAGGGCCCCTATAGATGTACTTCTATTTGCTTTCCTCCTGGGGTCCCTACAGAGCTGTTTTTTTTTTTATATATGTACTGTACGCACAACAACACACCCGCAACTTTCACTGTCCTGCAACAAATTCACTGGGCAAGATCCACCCACCAACAATCAGCCATTGTGTCCCCCCCAAATACATCTTACCAATTGTATGCTTTATACATCCATTCTACCCTCCCCTCAATACATCTCAATCATTGTGTCCTCCCCTCCCCCAATACATGTCAGCCATTTTGTGCATTATAGATCCTCTCCACAATACATGTCAGCCATTGTTGCATGCTGTATTCAACACTCCCAAATCTGTCCTGAAATACACCTAGCTCTGCTCACGAACAATCAGCCGTTGTGTCCTCCCCTCCACCCAATACATCTCAGCCATTGTGTGCTGTATACATACAGTGATAAAAAGTGATTAATGCACTACAACTAATTTAAGGAAAAAAAAGCTGCTACAAACAATGTGACAAACATGAACAAATAAAATAGATAAATTGCAGCGCTTAAAACAGAAAAAACACCATATGTGATATAAAGTGAATGTCTCTGCAAACATATATGAATATCCCACTGGAGGTGTATAATCCAAAATTAAAGAAAAGTCTGTGACAAAAAGATGACGTAAAATCAGGATTGGGATTCCATCAACATTCCAGATATCCGCTCAGAAGTCATCAAAAGCAGTAAGTAGATGTAAATGCTCTATAAAGGGTGGAGCCCAGGCTCCCATCCTCATTTCTGTAGATCTTGATGTCAAGAAAATTAACAGTCATTGGCTTTTAAGGCTTCCAAGAAGCCCATCAGACCATCCATGGGCCCCAACCATATAAAGAAGACCTCATCAATACATATTTTCCACACACAGATGTTACTCAAATAATCCTGCAAGTCTTCCTTAGAGAACAAGTCACGCTCCCACCCCCCCCTGTTACAGGTTGGCATACGATGGTGCACAACGAGTCCCCATCGCAACACCCTGCACCTGGAGGTAGTGGGAGCGCTCAAAAAGGAAGACATTTTTCATCAAAATAAATCTCAGCAACCCCAAGATGAATTGATTATAGGGACCTGCTGTCATACCACGTTCTGGTAAGAAGGTCTCTACAACCCGCACCCCCCAATCATGGGGGACAGAGTTGTTGTGAGCCTCTACATCCAGGGCTACCAACCAGGCTCCTTCTGGCATATCAATGCCATCTAAGGCCCAGATAAGGTTTTTGGTATCTTGAATATGAAAGGTAAGTGCTTTAACGTGAGGTCTTAAATAATCGTCAAATAATTGACTAGAAGGTTCAGTCAGACATCCATTGCCACTATGGGCCTCCCTGGCGGTTCTATCAAACTTTTGTGAATTTTGGGCAGCGCGTATAGCATCGTTGTCCTTGGAGTTCTGGCATCAAGGAATAAAAGTGTTTTTTTGTCAATGGTGCCTTTTTAAAAAGGCCTCATTGATTAGACTCCTAAACTTTTTTTGTCATTCTTTCCAAATAAATCTCAGGTATTCTTCTATACCATTCTTGGTTATCCAGTATGTTCAAAGCCATTCGTTCATACTTGGCCACCTCCATTACCACAATGTTTCCACCTTTTGTCTGAAGGCTTTATAACCAAGCTGGAGTTCTTTTTTAATTCATCAAGGGCCAACTTTTAGACTGAACTAAGATTTGAGACTGCAGGGGTTTTCCATGTAGTATTTTGGATCTCATTGACTACCTGCTGGGTAGAAGCCCAAATGTTTGGATTAGCTTGAAGAAGAGGAAAAACTTGAGATTTAGGTTTGTAAAGTTTAGGGGGTGGGAAACAGGGTTCCACGGAGGGATTTTCATCAATCTCCAATGGAAGCAAGCCCTCTGATGTATTTCCCTCCTCCCAAAGGTCCATCAAGTCCTTGATGGTCTTGAGATCCTCCATTGTGAAATTTTCCCACAGATCGCTGGGGGGACCTTTTGATAAAGGTTCCTGATTGTTATCAAATATTATTTTATACAATAATTTCCGAGTGAAAAGATGAACATCTTTAATCAACTTGAATTTATCAACCTTTTTGGTAGGACAAAAGGTTAATCCCAGCGATTTAATACCTCAGTTTGATTGTTAGAACTTGTGATGAAAGATATATTACTACTTATTTGTCTGATTCAAAGGAGTTTTGGGTTCTTGTGTTTTCCATCTTCGAACCCCTTTTGAGATCCAGCATTACCAGATGAAAGAAAATTGATGTCAAATAGAGCTTTATTTTAGTGGTATTTGATCACCTCCTGTGGTTTTTTATTTTTTGCTAAACGAATAAAGACCAAAAATTTTGAAAAAAAAAAGAAGTTTTTCTTCTGTTATAAAATTTTGTAAATAAGTAAGTTTTCTCTTTCACTGATGGGCACTGATGGACACTGATAGGCGGCCCTAGGTATTTATGGGTGGCACTGGCTGGCACGATTGCACTGGCAGGCATTGCGGATGGGCACTGATTGGCATACTCCTGAGCGTTCATTCGCAGGGGGGGCTGCACTGATAAACAATCAGCACAGACCCCCCCTGTCAGGAGAGCCGCCAATTGGCTCTCCTCTACTCGCGCCTGTCAGACGCAAGTGAGGGAAAGCCGATAAAAGGCTCTTCTTGTTTACATCGTGATCAGCCGTGATTGGACACAGCTGATCACGTGGTAAATAGCCTCTATCAGAGGCTCTTTACCGAGATCGGTGTAGCGGTGTGTCAGACTGACACGCCACACCACCGATCGCCGTGAGCACGCGCCCTGGCAGTTATCCTGCTTGACGTCAAATGAAACCCAGTCAGGATAACTGAACCACCGCCCGACCTTCATTCTGTTATAGGCCGGGCAGGAAGTGGTTAAGCTGTTCAAATCTCTCCTCAACAGATTTGATTATGACATCCAAGACAGTGTAGAAGCACTCAACTTTAAACCGTTTTTTGGGGATCTTGGATCAGATCATCTTGTAGGAAAAAAGACAATTTTTTTTCTCTGCACTGTAGAAGGGAACACAGGATCAATTTCCTTTTCCAGTGCCATTGTTCGTGCTTCTGTGAGTAACTCCTCAAATCCATTATCTTTTGCCAATGAAGTAGCCTCACATCTTGCAAGAATAGCAAATGCTGGATCTTCTTAAATTGCCATCAGTGTGTTATATATTTCAGCTATTTGAGATCTGAAAGGACGAATGGCATCAATTCTACTTGACCATCTTGTAGTTGATATTGACTTCACCGTCAGCCTACTGATGTGCTTCTTTAAGATGTCCCACCGATTTGTTGAGCCAGACAAAAAAAAAAAACATCTATCTGCAATGTACCAAAAAATGAACTGGCTTCCTTACAACACATAGCAGCATCATTTACAATGAGGTTTGATGAATGAGCACCGCAAGGAATATAGAATGCCCGTGAATTCAAATCCTTGACTCTCTTCTGAACACCAGAGTGCTTCCCTTTCATGTTGGACACATTGTCATACACTTGGCCTCTAATTTCGCTTAATGGAATGTTCAGTTTCTCAAGCTCTGCCAAAATTGATTCAGTCAACTGTTCTCCAATTAAACTATGAACTGGGATGGATCCAGGAAACCTTTCTTCGATTTTCACTTCAGGGCTTGCTGTTATTGAGTCCCCTTGTATGATTGACACAAACCGAACAATGATGTTCATCTGTTTCACAAGAGCATCATCTGGGGTGCAGTCAAGAATGATGGAATAGTATTTGGCATTTTTTAATAGTAGAATAATCTGTCTGGTTATTTCTTTAGAAATAATGCCAATCAATTCATTTGGTATATCCTTTCCCAGATAATGGCAATGCATTTCCGAATTTGTTATTTTTTTAAGGTGGTTCTGCATCACTATATCAAATGTGGCCAGCATTTTCAAACGTTGCAAATAATTAACTTTGTTTGCACTGTAAAGTGTGTCATTGCTTCCTCTGAAACTCAGGCACTGCTTATCAAGATATTGGACGATGGCTACAAGGCGCTGGAGAACACTTTGCCAGTGCTGAGTTTCGGTTGTTAACCTCTGGTAAGCCCAATCGTTTTTTCTGATCCAAGCCTCATCAATAACTCATTCCACCTTCCCACAGAAGCAAGATGATATGCAGACTGCATATATCCAGACTATATCTATGTATACAGTGAGGTAGAAAGAAATCCTGGATAGCCGCACTCTGGGATAAGGACATCTTTATTTCAATAAGATCCAACAACACAGTCAATTGTAGAGACGTACGGGGTGGTAGACTGCTAACGCGTGTCACATCATTTGGATGCTTATTCGTATATCTATGTATACACACACTACATATCCTTTAAAAGGGTTACTAAACATCTTTTTTTTATTAAATAACCAAAATTTAATACTTCACTGTGCTTTTTCCTTTAGCACCGACTGACCCCTAACCTCCTCTTTGGTGCTCCCTCATTGGCACTCTTAGCGCCTCCTAACTTCAAGTGCCCACGTAGAAGTGATCTCCTTTGTGGACATGAGTGCGGGCGCGCTCACAAGTCCTGCTTCTGTGTCCGTTGCCAGCGAGAAAGCAGGAGTCACCAGGAGCAAGGGAGCAAATGGACTATTTTGGTACAGTGTAGGAAAAGTACAAATAGAATATATAGACAGTTGTAAAAACTTACAAAAAATGTATTGATACAAAAAACATAACAATAGAATTAAAACACAGGTCATACATAGTACTTCGACTAGTTTTGCTGGATGAACCGCTTCATCAGGAAATACATCTGTAAGTAGACACAAAATCAATGACAATATAGTCAAGAGTATATTAGGGAATTATATGAATAGTACAATTGAGTAAGAAAGGGAAAGGAGTAATGAAAGTATGAGGCTGCTTACCCAATTTATTTAATCTAAATTAGAATATTCTGAATGTTTGAAATGTAATTAAAAATAATAAAAATATACATTGACAATATTGTACTAAAAGTTAATGAAAACAATATCCGTGTGGGGAAAAAAAGTATATTGTATTTAAAAAAAGGACAACATATATATATATATATATATATATATATATATATATATATATATATATATATATATATATATATATATATATATATTCTCACAAAAGTGAGTACACCCCTCACATTTTTGTAAATATTTTATTATATCTTTTCATGTGACAACACTGAAGAAATGACACTTTGCTACAACGTAAAGTAGTGAGTGTACAGCTTGTATAACAGTGTAAATTTGCTGTCCCCTCAAAATAACTCAACACACAGCCATTAATGTCTAAACCACTGGCAACAAAAGTGAGTACACCCCTAAGTGAAAATGTGTGGCCAACATTATTTTACAGCACTGCCTTAACCCTCTTGGGCATGGAGGTCACCAGAGCTTCACAGTTTGCCACTGGTGTCCTCTTTCACTCCTCCATGATGACATCACAGGGCTGGTGGATGTTAGAGACCTTGCGCTCCTCCACCTTCTGTTTGTGGATTCCCAACAGATGCTCAATTGGGTTTAGGTCTGGAGACATGCTTGGCCAGTCCATCACATTTACCCTCAGAACTTTAGCAAGGCAGTGGTCATCTTGGAGGTGTGTTTGGGGTGGTTATCATGTTGGAATACTGCCCTGCGGCCCAGTCTCCAAAGGGATGGGGATTATGCTCTGCTTCAGTATATCACAGTACATGTTGGCATTCATGGGTCCCTCAATGAACTGTAGCTCCCCAGTGCCGGCAGCACTCATGCAGCCCCAGACCATGACACTCCCACCACGCTTGACCATAGGCAAGACACACTTGTATTCCTCACCTGGTTGCTGCCACACATGCTTGACACCATCTGAACCAAATAAGTTTATCTTGGTCTCATCAGACCACAGGACATGGTTCCAGTAATCCATGTCCTTAGTCTGCTTGTCTTCAGCAAACTGTTTGCAGGCTTTCTTGTCCATCATCTTTAGAAGAGGCTTCCTTCTGGGATGACAGCCATGTAGACCAATTTCATACAGTGTGTGGCGTATGGTCTGAGTACTGACAGGCTGACTCCCCACCCCTTCAACCTCTGCAGCAATGCTGGCAGCACTCAAATGTGTATTTCCCAAAGACAACCTCTGGATATGATGCTGAGCATGTGCACTCAACTTCTTTGGTCGACCATGGTGAGGCCTGTTCTGAGTGGAACCTGTCCTGTGAAACCGCTGTATGGTGTTGGCCACCATGCTGCAGCTCAGTTTCAGGGTCTTGCCAATTTTCCTATAGCCTAGGCCATCTTTATGTAGTGCAAAAATTCTTTTTTTCAGATCCTCAGAGTTCTTTTCCATGAGGTGTTGAACTTCCAGTGACCAATATGAGAGAGTGAGAGCGATAACACCAAATTTAACACACCTGCTCTCCGTTCACACCTGAGACCTTGTAACACTAACGAGTCACATGACACCGGAGAGGGAAAATGGCTAATTGGGCCCAATTGGGACATTTTTACTCAGGGGTGTACTCTTGTTGCCAGTGGTTTAGACATTAATGGCTGTGTGTTGAGTTATTTTGGGGGGACAGCAAATTTACACTGTTATACAAGCTGTACACTCACTACTTTTACATTGTAGAAAAGTGTCATTTCTTCAGTGTTGTCACATGAAAAGATAGAAGAAAATATTTACAAAAATGTGAGGGGTGTACTCACTTTTCTGAGATACTGTAGAATAATAAATTTCAAAGTGCATACATTTAAAACATTAATTTCAATACAACAAATAAACTTTAAGTAGTGTAATGAAAATTTTTTTTGGGATGTTAAATAATTGTTTATGTACATGACATCGCAGGTTTTCTTCCCACATTGTAGTTGTGTGACAATGCTGCCAATCTGATTCTGGCCTCCATAGAATCATATTTGAAATGAATCCTTTTAGGTTGATATTTAAGGATCATACTATAAGTTTTGATGCTACCAGTTTGACCAAAAAAATGTAAGATGCTTCATATCTTTTGCAATTTGTGCATCCATTATAATTGGAAACATTTGGGAGATGTGGGACTTTAAAGGTGCAAAACGACAAAATATGAGTCAAAATGTATAAAAAATATATATAATTTTTATTAAATGAGCACAGTCATAAAAACAGTACATACAATATAATAGCCAAAGATGTGTGCAAAGCATCTTATAAGTGACATTGATTGACATTGATTTACTGTAGTCACATCCATATTTTATACATGTTTCGCCATATGGCTTCTTCAGGAAAGAACGTGATGGTTTGTTTAACCACGAAAGCCTATAATCCATGAAAGCCTAAAAATCCAACAACTTTAGTTGTGCAACAAAAGAAAAATACAAATTAAAGCATATACATACATTGTATTTTTTTAAGCATTTATGGCTGCACTTCATATGAAAAGCAAGAAACCCCAATAAAGAAGACCCCTCTTGATTTGAGTGTGGGAGTCTCTACAGGCATAGAAAACGATTGAATGAGATCCGGCAACATACTGCATCCATGTAACCAGATATTACCAGGTCACCCGTAGAGAGGGGTGAAAAGATTATATGATGTCAGATGATTAATTGGTAACCTGCCAATCAAAATAAATGTATACGAAGTTCAATTGATCCATGTCAAGAAATTGTATAAATATGTATATGAAAGTTCAAGGCAAGAATATAACCCTATACTTCACTTACTTGAAATCAAGTGTACCTTGAATAGATGAACTATAATCTGGGAGCCTCAAACACCAACAGACAACAAGAATTATATGACGAGAGAGAAAAGAATCGTTTCATATCCCTGAAAGAGGAAAGAGCAGGCCTTAGCATATAATGTTGATAGTCTGATGAGTTTTCCCAAGACAATGAATGAAGATACTTGCCTCAACTATGGGTTAATAAACCATTCCATAGAATAGCATGTGTGTTTTCAAACGGCGGGACGTAAGGAAACAGAGCCCCCCCCCCAGAGAAAGGGAATCGCCACAAGATACCTATATCTAATTGAAAGATTCAAAAATAGAAATTGTCTATCACTTATGTTTATCCATTCAGATGAAGAAAATATGCCATCAGTATTACAAAGTATGCAAGTACCTGTTATCCTGTGCGGTAAAGTATGAGGCTCCAAGGGATCCCAACAAAATGGTGCTGCCACCTGGGTCCTTATGTACCCCTCCCCGTTGCTTCAGAGTATGGCGCAAGACGTCGCAACGTGATGATGCACCACAGGCGCAAAAGGAGTGGCCACGCGGATCCTCCCGGACATCCAGCGCCAACTCGCAAGCCCGGGCACACGCCCCCTCACAGAGAGCGTTATGATACACACGCCCATAGGGCACAGACCACAAACCACTCCTCTATGTGTAATAGTGGCAATACCAACCACACACAGCGGGCGCACACAGGAAATCTGCAAAAATTCCTTGCAGGTTAAACCCATGAACGCCCTCGGACGTCCGTACGGGGACCCAAAGGCAAAGTGGCGAAAAAATGGTACCGACACAGAAATTGACGAATATGAAAAAAAAAATTGTGTTTACATGGGAATATTGAGATAATTGGGGTTTCCCCAAACAACCAAGTGCAGCCATGCACAATTTAATGGGTAGTATAATACAAAATACATTGCATCTGTCCATTTAGACCTAGTTTTAACAAAAAAGAAAAATACATTTTATAAAAATGCATATAAATAACACAATATGCGCCTGCGCACAAAATAGTTAACACCAATTCTAAATGGGTGTCACCCGGACAGGACATCAACAATCCCTCTCAGAGGGTAGCCAATACTGAAGGAGAGCAGTAGGGGACATGAACAGCCAACAAATCAACTGTCCATCCATTCACATGTATAGCTAAAGCCTTCATTCAGGCCTGGATGGCTAGTCACTTGCAACAAGTAAATCCACCTGGTTTTGAGTTGCAAAAGTTTCTTATCAATATCACCCCCCCGTTCATGACGGGGAGTGTGTTCCAGGCTAAAAAAGCCAATTGAGTTCAAGTCAAAGTTGTGCTATAATCCCACATGCCTACTAATAGGGGTTTCCATGTTTTGTTTAGCAATTAGGTAAACGTGATCCCTAAGGCCCGATTCACACATGAGCAACACGACTTCAGCGCGACTTTGCAACGCGACTTGTAACGATTTACAACACGACTTCAAGTCGCCCCCAGTATAGGTGACTTTGCCTGTGGCCAATCGTAGCTAATCAGCTTTTGTGACATAATTCTTGTTCCTGTTCTCTTCCTGTTTCCAAGTCCCCTATTAAACCGAGGAGAATGTTGTCTTTGCGTTCTTTAATGACAGCTGTCATAACAGCTGGTGTAGCAGTGTTGGTGGAAGAGGAGGAGGAAGAAAGGAAGCAGAGGATAAGGATGAGAAGAAGACGTCGATATTGGATACATCCGATAATCGTAAACGGAGATACCAGAGGCCAGTTCTGGGCCATGTTCGTAAATTTGCGTGGCTATGATGACAAGTTTTTCAATTATACCAGGATGTCTATTGCAAGGTAAGTAAAATATGATATGTGGATATGCAAAAAAAAAAAAAGGTTTCATAGTTCTTTACATAATTTTGCAAAAGGTTAATATATAAATATATATATATATATATATATATATATATATATATATATATATATATATATTATAATAATTAAATAATATATAATGTTCTAATTCAAAAAGATTTGCTGATGTGGCTGCACTGATTGGCAGTGATGGGCATTAATGGACACAGATAAGGGCACAGATAAGGCGACACTGATAGTAACAGATAAGGTAGTACTGATGGGCACTGATAAGACGGCACTGATGGTTGGCATTAATGGGTGTCACTGATGGGCAATGATAGGTGGCTGTCACAGAAGTTCAATGATAGGCGGCACTGTGAGGTGACACTGTAGGCACGGATGGGTAGTACTGTGGTCACTGGTATGTGGCGCTGATGGGCACTGGTTAACTACACTTTGATTTATATATTTGTTTTATACTCCAAGATAAAGTATTTCTGAGCCCCTTTTAGATATGTTTTTTTTTATCATTGACCCTAGAGAATAGGGCATATTAAATTACCATCTTTTTTTGTTAACAGTTTTGACGAATTGCTTGGTCTGCTTTTCATCCATCTGGAGCGACAGAACACATCATGGAGGAGGAGTATCTCACCTACTGAAAGACTGATTATTACACTAAGGTAATCTATATTTAATTGGATGCACAAAAGTAACTGTGCTTCTCCAATGGGTCACAGGAGTGCAATTCTTTTGCACTCCTGTGACCCCTTTTCAGCATACAGTGGTCAGAAGTCTGCTCTGCGCTGACATCACCAAGATCAGTTCAGGCAGCGCATTATGTTGACTGCTAAACTTATTTATCCACCAGCTGCCTGAACGCCTCTTATCAAGCCGCTCCATGCTACTCCACAGTTCAGCGCTCCTCGGAGTCTGGAGAAGTAGAGATGGAGACCTGAGTGAAATTCAGCAGCTCTCTGCTAAGGGAGAGTAGAGAACAGAGCTATCGACAATGTTTGCTGACTCAGTTCTGTGTGAAGAAGCGGCAGTGGACAGATGCAACATTGGTGCGATGCTGAATCCACCTAGCTAATTATCTTTCTTCACAAAAACAAAAATGAACAAATGTAACACACAAACATCCATAAATTTCGTAAAACATTTTAATATAAAGATAATCAAAGAATAAACCCAAACATTAGATCTACCAAACATTAGATCTATTTTGTAAAATGTAATGTTTATTCACAATTGTTGATATGAAGGTACATATTCGGAATAGGAGGTGGCACTGCTGGTGGAAGGGCTTTGGGATGGTGCCCCAAGGGTGGAGGGAATCTGAGACGGTGATGGATACGGGATTGGTGGACGGGAAAAATTTTGCATATTGCCATACTCATCGGAGTATGACCTGAATCGAGATGGATAGTACTGTTGGCTTCTGGGTGGTGGAGGGTTGGAGTAATAAGGACCGGATGGTGGCGGCGGTCCAAAATTTGGGGAGGAGGCAATAGATTGCTCATTTAGTAGATCCATCACTGCTTTCTTTGCGTTATTGCGTCTGTCTTCTGGTATTTTTTTAAGCATTCCAGCCACCATGAGCCCGAAAGCATGCTCTTCAGAATCCAGATCGTCCAATTTTTGATTTAGCCGATCCATGAGGTCTGCAAATCTCTGCATGTTGTCAACACGCTTGCCACGTTGTCTAGCAGTGCGTGTTGACCTTGCTTGCAGTGGCTCAGGCCTTTGGACTTGACTAGGGCCAGCTGTCTCCTGTGTATCCAATGTTTTGGGGTTCATCTCCTGGGTCATTGTTTCATCCAATGAGCAATGTTCCTGCGACCCTTGAGGTTCCGGAGGTGCCTCCTGACCTTCCTGAGCCACTTGCCAACTGGATTGTGTTCTGTAATAAAGATATAATACTGTCAGGCACAACCTTCTTTATATAACTGTATAGTAGCACTTTTATAATATGAAATATGTTATCTCACTCTCTCAGCTCCATGCACGGTCTCAGAAATTCCAGCTCCTCTGCATGGACATAGGGTACCACCCTTTTACTGCCTGATCCACTTCTGGCCTCCAAGATTTTGCGTAAATAACGCTTGTAGCAGTCTCTCAGGCCCTTCCATCTAACTTGTGTTGCTGAAACTGCAAAAAAGAAATAGAAAAATAACCAATTATGTATTTTGTCTTTCAGGTACCTTGCAACCGGTCATTCTCTAGTTAGCCTACATTATCAGTTCTTGGTGGGCAGGTCGACAATCAGTTACATTATCCGAGAAACCTGCCAAATCATATGGGACGTGCTGAACCCAATCGTTATGAAGAGACCGACACAAGAGAAATGGCAGGATATTGCAAGAGTATTTTGGAGTCGTTGCAATTTCCCAAATTGCATTGGAGCCATAGATGACAAGCACATACGTGTCATTAAGCCTGTTGGTAGTGGAAGTATGTACTTCAATTATAAAAAATATTGCTCTTTTGTACTGCTTGCCGTGGCAGATGCAAACTACTGCTTCAGCTATATAGATATCGGATCATATGGAAGTAGCTGTGATTCCCGTATTTTTATAAATTCATCTCTTGGTCAAATGCTAAGAAATAATCAGCTACATATTCCAGAGAACTGTCCACTTCCTGGCACTAGTGAACCCCCAGTACCCTATGTGTTTATAGCTGATGAGGCTTTTGCATTGTGGAAACATAGTCGTCCATAGTATGGAATGTTTAATTGCGCAACACCCGCATAACAGACATAAGAAAATTGTTAGCTTACGTTTTTCACTACGTTGGCTGTTGGTCATCATGTCCCAATCTTCAAAGGACCCACGGCAGATCCCCAGCCACGCATTGTCCCTCTTTATTTGATCTCTATATGTGGGATCGTCTTTGTCATAGAGACATGGGCGCTGTCTCACAAGCCTTATCAGACATTCATTATCTGTGGGCTTGCGGTGAACCACCCCCCTTCTGCTCACTGACATTCTGCTCAATACTACTGTCAGCAAGACACAATGGTGACAGTGACATGTGACAGAGTGATGGAGGGAGGGAGGGGGCAGCATGAGCTTTTTTTTTCTATTTCCTGTCAAGTCGCTTGCATATAGATGGGGATCCGACTTGCAGGCGACTTCCATTGAGTTGAATGGGTACAAGTCGCCTACAAGTCGGATAGAAGTAGTACAGGAACCTTTTCTGAAGTCGGAGCGACTTCAGTAGTGTCAATTAAGACGCTCCCATTGACTACAATGCTAATCTCAATGCAAAGCGACTTGGGGTGACTTGAGGGCTCACAAGTCGGATCCCAAGTCGTTGTAGTCTGAACCGACCCTAATTCTTCAAAATAATGGTTGTTTAGACTTCCCTATATAAAATGCTGCGCAACAATGCTTCATGATATATACAGCTCCTATTGATTGACAGGTGGTCCTGTATCTTGGAGTCCAGGCCGTGCCATTGTGAAGAATGACACTCCTAGCTTCCAAGATAAAGGAACAAAAATTGCATTTTCTCACAGGGTAAGTGCCAGGTATCCTGCTATTACCTCCATCCCTGGTTTTGTGATGACTGGTCACTAGGTTATCTCGAAGATTTTGATCTCTTATATGTTATCTCAGGGTATGGTTTAATGAAATTCATGATTTTTGGTTCGGCCGATAATGCCAAAATTTATTAAGGACATTGCATACCTTATTATGTTGTCTACTATACTTGGTAATTATGTAGATGTTGTCTGTTTATTGTTTCGGGGTTTGTAGATAAGCAATTGTTTACTCTGTATTTTGACCCTATTGAAGGCCTTTCTAAGGCTTGTTTTACTGTAGCCCCTCAACAAAGAGGTGTTCTCGCAATAAATCGGCTTTCCTCTGGAAGTCCTCATGTTGAGTACAATTACATTTAATTCTAAGGAACTGACTATATGGGATGCTCTTAATTAAATGTTCTGGATGTGAGATACTTGCATGCAACATACTATGTGTTTGAACAAAGGATCCCCAAATCATTGATGAAGATTTCCATATCAAGGAACATAATCCTTTCCTGGTCAAATGTAAAAGTAAACTTAAGGTAGTTTGCAACAAAATATATACAATTCAAGAATTTAATCAGGTCATCTTTTGATCCTGCCCATACCATAAAGATATCGTCGATATAGCGATGCCAGGGCAAAATTTAGCCTATTGCCAAAGTTTTAGATTCATCCACAAATAAGTCCCGTTTCCACCCCCCAGGTACAGGTTAGCATATGAGGGTGCACACTTGGCCCCCATAGCAACTCCCTGTACCTGGAGGTAGTGGAAACCCTTAAAAACAAAAATATTGTGTGTGAGAATAAATCTCAACATTTCCTCAATAAATTCATTATATTTCCACGAATCTAAGTCCCGCTCATCTATGAATTCCCATATCACTTGGACACCACGTGCATGTGGGATCAAATTTTATAAGGCCTCGATGTTTATAGCAACCAGCCAAGCCCCCTGTGGGACTTGCAAGCCATCTATGATCTTTAAAATTTCAGTGGTATCTTTCACATGAGAGAAGAGACCCTTTAACATGTAGATAAAGGTACTCATCTATAAGCTGGCTCGCTCTTTCCGTAAGTGACCCACAA
This sequence comes from Aquarana catesbeiana, assembly GCF_042186555.1. NCBI lineage: Eukaryota > Metazoa > Chordata > Amphibia > Anura > Ranidae > Aquarana > Aquarana catesbeiana. Next base: position 957,701,057 of record NC_133324.1, read on the forward strand.
CCCAATATAATTGGTCGACCGGGGGAGTGAATTGAGCTTTTATGCACTTTTGGAAACGCATAAAATGTATGGGTAGTAGGATTTTTACTTTCTAAAAATGTAAGGGTCTCAGTATTAATAAGACCTTTACAATGTGCTTTGGCTAGAATGTCCTTATATTGTCTATTATAATATTCAATATGGGACATTGGAACCATTCTATACCATTGTGTGTTGTGGATGATGTCCAGGCACATCCTGTCGTAGCTTTCTACATCCATAACAACAAGGTTTCCCCCCCCTTGTCTGAGGTTTAATTATAATATTCCTATTGGAGCTAAGAGATTTTAATGCTTTTTTTTAAATGATCTGATAGGTTTCAAGGATAAAGATGCTGAATTAAGTCAACACTTAATCAAAACTAAAGAGAAAAAAATAATGACCGCTACGATGGAATTCAATGATGTATCATCATCCTATTAGGAGGAGAATCTCTAGGGCAGACCCGTATGATAGTGATGCTATGTTTAATAACAAAGCTCTACACTTCTGAATATCAACAGCTCTCATAATAGAACTGAAGATCTAAATAGATACCTGAACCCTTACCCTGAGGGAGATAAACTTGAATGTAACACTCCTACACTGACCCAAAATCTGGTTGCTAAGAATGTTGCTAATGTGACTTTAGGTACGCCTTTGGCTACTCTTCCTCCACCCCCTCCCCCCTTTTTTTTTTACTGCAGAGAGATAATCCAGGGAAAACCCGGATAGGAATGATGAACCAATATGTAGTCAGGACAGAGATGAATCAAAAAAGTAAAAAAATGATGCCTCAATTGTTTGCATGGAGATTATCAACTTGTCTTCACACTCTCTCAGTAGTGGAGAAACAGGTACTATTAAAAGGCCTCAATTTTTGTCCTCAACAGGATATGGACCACTTTGAGGTGGTTAAGGACTTGAATCTTTTCGTGCAAAACCTACTGCTTTAATATTTTATACCACAAAGAGGAAAATAAATTGGATGATGCGTTGACATATGCCAACTTTACAAAATGTGATTTTTAGAATTTTTAAATTGCTGACTGAACTCTCGGAGGAGAGTAATACACTGGATCTAATTGACTGTATTGATTTGGAGGATCTTCTACAAAACATCAGTATCTGAAAATGTAAGTCTTCCTTGCAATAAATCAAAACATTTTCTTTAACAAAAATGAATTTGAATGTGGCAACCTTTTTTGCAGCAACTTACCTTGGAAATTGAGAAAATTAATATTTCAGGGAATGGAGAAAATAATTTGATCTGTCAATAAAATCAGGCCTTAGGGAAATTAATGACGAGGGAGGATCAGACAATTAAACCATCTGATATAGGAGGTAACATTGTCAATATGGATACCACCTTTTATGAGGAGATGTGTCTAAACAGCTTATCAAATAAAAGTTAAGTTAGAGTTTTACAGTTTGACAGACGAGACTTATGCATTCAACCTTATTCCCAAACATATTTGGGAATTTATTAGAACTGAATACCCTTGTGTGGCTACCTTTTTTATGCTCTACCAAAAACTCATTAATTAAAAAAAAAACTCGGGCCTAAATATGGTCCATAACTTCTTTCATCAAAAAAGTAAAGATGAAATGGAAATGTATAACTTTGTTTTAAAGCTACTGAAGTTCATTTTCCCAAATGAGAACTTCCCAAATGAATTCCCACAAGGTGGCTTCCACTACCTGGTGGGAGCGCCAAATTTTTTCAGATGATGGTCTCTCAATGTACCTGTGGCACGGCTTATGGCACAGGTACTGTAAATCGACGACATCTTCATCTAGACTAGGGTTAGGTCTATTTTTGGATGACTCTGTGCAGCTCTTAAATTCAAATGCGCTGAACTTGGCATTTACTATGTTCAGATTGCAGTCCTTAATGTCCTGATATCTAAGGGTGCTGATGGTAATCTTTGTAGTTCATTGTTTTGTAAGCCTACAGCAGGCAACACCATCTTGAATGCCAGTAGTTCACATATTTTGCCTCCGATTCAATCCAACCCATATAGTCAATACCCTCAAATAAAATGTAATTGTTCTGCCAATGACACTTTTGAAAAAGAAGCAAAACTTCTATGGGATAGGTTAAGAGAGAGAGGCTAGAGCAAAGCCTGTCATAGAAAAGCCTATAATTGTACAAAGGATCAAAGCAGATAATCATTGCTTTTTACAAAGAAACGTAAATTAATATTATGGTAATTGTAAAATTTCTTACAATGTACATTTGACAACACTTGCTGGTTTTTGTTGACTAGTGACCGACTGGTGTCCAAATTTGTGAGATCTTCCACAGCTATTGTGTATCGATGTGGATCGCCTCTTAAAGACAGTTTGATCCAAAGCCACTTTAAAGGTCATAGTTTGAAGTCTAAGACGTCTTTGAAAGGCACAAAAATGTGGAAGCTGTTCTTACTGTTCCAAGGCCATCTGTTTTGAGTGCGCCTCTTTCCATTTTGCGTATCTTGCATGTTTTGCCTGGAGGTATGCCAACCACTCTTCCAAAGCTCGTGTGGTTTTTTGTCGTGTCAGTTTTGAATGAAGGAGATCAATACAAAGATAAAAATTGTAAGAAATACAAACACACCCAAACATGAGAACACTATTGGAGTGGTGTTTCCAGTTGCTGCGAAAAAGTCTTTCAACTTTGTCCAGTGCAGCTCTGAACTCCGCTGCTAATTCTTGAGCTGACTTAGTAGGTCGTGGGAGAGTCTCCTTCAATTTCGGTTTAGATGTTGTATCATCTGCTTCTTCCAGGCTCCCGGGGGCACTGCACAGAGCTGGGAGCTCGCGCTCTCTCTCTCTGCTGCTTCCATCCCAGGCTTTTTTTGGCGCCAAATGCAGGAGCTGCATATCTAATATTTTGTATGTCTTATTGTTTTGTTCATGAAAATTTTTTATTAGGTGTTGTGTACATGATTGAATTACTATTACATGATTCTAGAAATTTTAACGATTTATTTAAAAAAAACATTAATTAAAGTGATATAGTGAGTGCAAAATAGATGAATGAAGTGCATATTGGATGTGTTGTGTGTGTGTTTGTGTGTGTGTGTGTGTCTTGTGATGCAGAAAACCAAAATAGTTTGGTATCCTGCGAGGTACAGGCCATGTTGTCAGGTGACCTGAAAATGTATTTGTATTTTTTTTTCTCAACGAAAGTGAAAAATAAAGTAAATATGTATGAGGGCTACAAAGTGAGTCCTCTAAAAAATCATTAATGAATGCCGTGGCGATTATGTGTTGCTGTCACATAGGCAGTCACTTTTTATAATAATTTATCTATCAAGTGTTGGCTTTTTTACATTGTTGTTGTGTATATATTATTCAGCAGACAGACCTGTTGTGTTGTGCCAGATGCAAAACCTTGCAGAAAGGGAGCATAGGAGATGGATTCATTTAGGCCAGGATATGTAGTAGCCTCTACCCTAAAGATCCATCTCTAATCATGCTGCAAAAGGATCTTGTTCCAATCACCTCCCCGATCAGGGATGTGAACTCGGTCGAGGACAGTGAAAGAAACCTTAGGCATTTTATAATCATGTTTGAATACTGTATGTCTGCCAAGGGGCAGGTACCTGTTGCCTATCTGCATACTATATATGTGTTTTATGATACGACGCCAGGACTCTTGTTTCGTTTTCCTATGTAGAATGTGCCACACTCGCATGTCATCATGTAAACCACAACACAAGTTTGGCAAAATGGATGGGCCGAAAAGTCTTACTATTGGGAAGAGAATGTTTTTTTTCTTTCCTTATAAGTGGAAAAGGAACAATGTCCGCACGGGAAAGTACCCTGTGCTGGGCAGTGTTTTTTTTCCTAGAATCCCCTTCATACTCACTCTGGACCAATCTGTCTTTGACAGATGTGGCTCTCTTGTAGATAATGGAAGGAGTGTCAGATATAAAATGCTGGACCTTGGGATCGTCTGTAAGTATTGTCCAGTGTCGTTGAATTATTTGTTTAATTTGCTTATGCTGTTTTAGGAAAACACATAATGATCCTAGTCGGGTCACAATCGGGGGTATTTTTTAATTTTATATTCCATTATACGCTTTGCGCAAACACGAGCGGCTGTAGACTCTCTCTAATAGCCTGCTTTTGGAGTTTGCCTGCTTCCTCTCCGAAGAGAATATCGTTGGAACAATTTCTGCAAAGTCACAGATGTTGTCCATACGGAATGGAGTTTTTAGCGTGGTTGTATGAAAGCTGTCAGCGTGCGGTACTGTGTTAACGGAAGTATTCTTCCAGAGCACAGTGCTGCATAATTTCCCTTCAAGATTGCAGGATACTTGAACATCAAGAAATGTGGTGGTATTTGTATCGTGTACCATTATGAAGTTTAAATTGAGGTCATTGCTGTTGTTCTTCTGGAGGAACTTCAGCAGAGTCTTTTCTGGTCTCTCCCAAATGCCGAAGACGTCGTTGATATATCAGAGCCATGTAGATAGTATGCTCGTATATTCAACAAGGTCCTCTCCACCATTATTTTTTAATAAATTAAATTTCTTAATAAAAACTTTTACATACTGGAGTAAGCATTTTGCCACTAGAAGCATAATACAAATGATCATTTATTCTTTTCCTGAACGGTCTGATTGTCTTGCTGATGTAGAAGGACCCACATCGGCAAGACATCAGATGGATCACTCCCTGTGTGTGTCAGTCTGCATTTAAGCAGGGTTTAAAGTATTCACCAATGGGTAGTCTAAATTGCGTACCTTTAGTTAACACATGGGCAAAGATTACATTTACCACATCTATAGATTGCCTGAGGTGTTATAGTTTTTATGTTGGTTTGGTACATAGTGACAAGTTGTTTGTCTCTAATTGAGGGGGGCTTGCAAAACACCATTTCAGGGTAATGTCTCATGTATTTAGAGATGTAAGTGTCCTGTAGGAGAATGTGCCAATCTCTATTGAGAATTCAACGCAGTTCCTGATGCTGAGATGAAAGATGGATTATACATCTTACTGTTGGCGTAGTGTTGTGGGTAGGGGGACTATATAGTAAGGTATTTCTATCTTGGTTTAATAATCGGTTGAAGGCTTTCTGAAGTAGTGATTTACTATAGCCTCTAGCAAGAAGCTGAGATCACAGTTATGCTGCCTGTGTTACTAAATCTTGGAGTTGTGTGCAATTATGTCTTAGGTGCAAATATTGTGCATAGAGAATACTTCATGCTAGTGTTGGAGGGTGAGCACTATCTGCATACAGCAGTGTGTTTCCTGCTGTTTCTGTGTGGTAGAGGTTTGTAATGAAGTATGAATTGGAATCCCACAAAGATTTGCAGCTCCAGGAACATAATCGTATGAGGGTCATATGATGTAAATTTGAGGTTGTATGTGTTATTGTTGATTTTTTTTAAACATATGTATTTAACTCCTCTACAGTGCCATTGCTAATAACAAAGAGGCGATAAATTGATACCAACATAACTTATGGTCTATGAGTCCTCCCAAAGTGTCATCTTTCCATAGGTCATGTTCCCATACCCCCAGGTGCAGGTTGGCGTAGGCCAGGGCACAGCAGGTGCCCATGGTCATGTCCTGTAACTGGAGGTAGTGGAACCCCATGAACGTATAGCAGTTGTGTGTAGGTATGTGGTAGAGTAGACACAAGGAATTCATTGAAGTCCAATTGCGTCCATTCCTGTTTCCGCAAGACGGATCGTACTGTGTCTACCCCCTTGTCATGCTGGATTCTGGAACATAGACAAACAAAAAACCCCCCTAGGAGATGGGACTTTGAAAAGTGACTGAAAACACGTAAATATAAAAAATATATGAATCTTTATTAAATATTAGCAATCAAGATATAAAAGGAATAAATATAGGTCATGTCAAATATACGAATCCATATAATAGTTGATGGATGTAGATACAAGAACAACTCTTTACTTGACCCAACATTTCTGGCTGAATGCCCTTCTTCATGGCTTTTATTCAAGCATATAGAGTCGTAAGTCTAAGAAAACATATATATCAAATATTAGTGTATGGTTAATGAACATGTACTAAGTTATGATGAAAACATATCCCAGCAGTGAAAATCACATATACAAGCAAAGTATCTTACATCATTGAAATCCACTTGGTATCTCACATGACCACTAAAAAAGTAGCTGAACAGATGTTAAAGAAGATTTTTCCAACCCTCACTCCCAGGTGTCTCCCATCAAGCCACACAGTCAGGCAAGACCTCACGATCTAAATATTTAAATTAGGGAAAGTATGTGGTTATAAAAAGTGTGTGTGTGTGTATATATGTGTATATGTATGTATGTGTGTGTATATGTATATATATATATATATTCTCCAAAAATTACTTAAGGGAAAATACCGCACAAGTAAACGCCTACCAAAAAACTAGGTAGAAGGGAATAAGTATAACCCAAGGAATGTAGTAGCACATATCTGCTTTACAAAGGATAGGGGCTATATTAAGTCCTCCAGTCCACGAAGTATGCCTGTATGTAAATGGCAGATAAATACATGAGGACATAATAGTCTCCAAAAGTAAAGGCTAATCAAGAGAATGAGTAAAAAGGGAGTAAAACATGTCCCATTATATGCGGTGAGTACCTGTCTGTAGAGGTGGCCGGAAAAGCCGTACATATCCCCTGGAGAAAGGGAGCCACACCAGCTGTGATTAATTACCTTGTGAGTGACTCTATATAGTACACAAGAGGATGCTCGTGCATGCGTAGAAGCTCATTGCTCACTGCGACCATGGGGTATGTGGTCGCATCTGGAGAATGTCACCATGCATGCGTAATGGCATCGCGGCGCAGTAGTAAGAACATACGAGTGGAAGAGGTCACTGAGCATGCACAGAAAAAGGTTCCCCAGCTCAAGGAGCTCAGGGCCCCGCCCTACAGGGCGGAGTCCTGCGCTGAGTGAGCACCGAAACAGATTCAACGCAGGGCAGAGAAGTACAGGACGGGCGCGCCTAACAAGTGTACGTCAGAATGCCGCCCCCCCCCCCCCCCCCCCCCCCGCGATGGGTGGAAAAGCCCGGGGAGCGAAGGAGGAAAAGTTGTATATAAAAATGAACAAACTAGTGGGACAGCAAATGGGTACCAGGAAAGATGTTGGAAGGGGAACAAGATAATAAGGAAGGCATATGTAACCATAGTGAAAAACAGCAGATCGGTATACATATAATCCAATTGGCTAAGGGAAGATCTCAAATAGCATAAAAATACATCTACATATATGTGGAGCAAAGTACAAAAATACAAATAAAATATTACGCAAATTTAGCTACAGACAAATACTTATTACAATAGAAAAGAAATTACAGGGCTATTGAGCAAAATCAATCTTCCCATCCCCCTGAGGAGAAACCCTCTAGAAAGGGTCAATAGCTAATTATATCATTAAGACCTGGAGCTGTAGTTGCATTCAAATTTTGTATCCAACGTGATTCGTGTTGTAGCAAGGTTCTATTCCAATCCCCCCCTCCCACAAGGGTTGGGGTGTACTCTATTGAGGATGAGAAATTTGATTTTTGGAATCCTGCTTTCATGAACATCCCTTATGTGTCATCCCAAGGGTAGTTCTGGGCAAGATTTTTTCATGGTAGCTTTGTTTTGCCTACATAAAGTGAGCCACATTGGCACATTAACATGTAGACAACCTCTATGGTCTTGCAATTGGCGTAATGAATTGGTTTGAAAGGCCTGCATCCACCGCAGCGAAATGTGCCAGGTCGTTTACATGGATCAGAGCAAAATTCACCAGTGAATTCACTCTGGGGGAGAATATCTTTCAGAGATTTTGACCTACATTAGGAAACGGAAGGTTTCGAGGGGACAAAATGACTAAGACGTGTCAATAATCTAAAGGTGCCAATATTTTGAAATAATCTTATTAATTTTCTGATTTTGTTTGGTATAATGAGTAATGATTCTCAAAGTATTGGTTTTGTTCTTATTACTGTTAGAGCTCTTAGGTTTGGAGGTCGCTCTTTTGAAAGCTGTCTTCAGGCAGGTGGGAGAATAACCTCTGATAAGTAATCTATCTCTCAGGTTATTGGCCTCCTTCCGAAAGACTGAGTCCTCTGTACAGTTGCGACGTAATCGCAAGTATTGACTAAACGGAATGGATCTGATCAGAGGCGTAGGATGGGCACTATCAGCATGTAAAATGGTATTACAGGCTGTATCCTTGCGGTACAGTGAGTTGGTCAGAGAACCATTTTTCTCTTTTGAGATAGTGAGGTCAAGGAAATTGACAGCGAAAGTACTATATGTCATAGTGAAGTTTAAATTATAAGAATTTTGGTTCATGACACTAATATAGGATGTAAGTAGCTCGGGTGAGCCCCCCCCCCCAGATTAATTAAGATGTCATCTATGTAACGATGCCAACTGATGATGTGTTGGGTCATACATAGGAAGGCATCATCAGAGAGAAAGGACTGTTCCCACTCCCCCAGGTACAGATTGGCGTAGGATGGGGCACAGCAAGTCCCCATCGCTTCGCCCTGTATCTGAAGGTGGTGCTAACTATCAAATGAAAACACATTGTGTGTTAATACAAAATCAAGGGCTGACAAGAGAATTTGGTTAAATGGACGGTTATCTCTATAGGACTGAGAGATAACGTGACTGATCACCTTGATGCCCTGCTGGTGGAGGATGGAGCTATAAAGAGCTTCAACATCAACTGCCACCAGCAGGGCATCAGGTGGAATCAGCATGCCTTCCAGTAATTGTAAGAGGTGTATAGTGTCTTTGACAAAAGATGGCAGCTTACTTACAAAGGGTCAAATTTGTTCATCTTGCTAAGATTTTCCGTAATGGATCCACACCCAGACACGATTGTACGTTCCGAGGCGAGGTATCTTATTCTTGTGTACCTTTTTGGTAGGCTATAGAAAGTCGGTATAACTGGGTATGGGGTCCGAACAAAGTCCCAAATTTGTTTATCGATTTATTTTTTAGGCATTGTCTATAAGACTGTAGAATTCTTTCTCAAATTTGTCTATCAGATCTTGACTTTTTTTTTTTTTTTGTACCAAATTGATTATTCAACATCTCCAGACACATGTTTTTATATTGCCAATTATTCATTAGGACAATATAACCTCCCTTATCGGCCAATTTAATTGTCAATTGTGTTTGCTTAGTAAGTTTATTCCGAGCATTTATTTCTCCCTCTGACAGATTGGACGAGCTTTTTGGGTGAAACTTGATTTTGTTCATTTCCTTAGTCGTCATAGTTCGTTAGAAAGGCACTCAGATTGATGTTAGAGCCTATTGGTGGAAATTTATCTGACTTTCTTTTAAGTGATGATTGAATTAATGGTTTCTTAGTTGATATATTTGCTGCAAGTAGACTCTCTAAATCAATTCTATTGATGAGATCTAATTCCATAAGAGTATTTAAATCTAATTCCTCTTGTGTTTTTTTTATACTTACGTGTTTTCAGTCACTTTTCAAAGTCCCATCTCCTAGGGTTTTTTTTTGTTTGCCTATTAGGGATGTAGTGACTGTTAAACTTTATTTTTCTGTGAATAAGGGATTTCTCTTTGATTCTGGCACATAGGGTTTCTACGTCCAAAGTCACTAAAAGCACTCCAGGGGGTATTTTAAGTTCCTCTATATGTTTAAGTAGGTCTAAAGTGTCTTTAATGAAAGATGGTAAACTATTGACATGGGGCATTAAGAAAAAAATCTATGACTCTGCTAGAGTTCTCAGTTCTAGATCCTATAACTGTGATGATAGGTCTTCCTGGAGGTTGGGTTGGATTTTTGTGGATCTTGGGATAAGCATAAAATGTCGCTTTGTGAGGAAATTATGATGTCATCAACACCGTAGTCTTGTAGGCGAAGGTTTTAAGCACTGCCATTGAACATTCAATATTCCTCCTGAATGAGATATTGCTCTTCTAGATATTTTACATAATTCTGAATTAAATAATCCTTTTCATGCTGGAACAAGGAAGTTGAAGTTATACGTTTTTATAAATCTCTCCTCATACTGTTTTGGCACATCTTTGAGTGATTTTAAAGAATAAATAGTGTTTTTTGCATGTGAACAGATTTAAATCCAGTTCGTGCTTTTGCAGCTGCAAATGGTTTATTGAAAAAAACAGGCTTTTTTCTGCAGCAACTTATTGAAGGTGGACTGTCACTGATTTCCAGTCTTTGACAAGTGCAGAGAGAGCACTGACTTTGACACCCATCTTATGCAAGTCCTGAAATTTCAGATTTTTTTTCATGAAAACTTTCAGCTGTCACATTCTCTTGGGTGCATGCTGGTAAAATTGGTACAGCTTCTTTAAAAACAGAGTCAAGGTTATCAATGCATTTCCCCTCTTTCACAGAGCTTAATACACTGAAATTTAACCTGTGTGCAACACAGTGAATGCCAGTTACATGGTGGGGATTTTGATGTACTTTTCTGTACCAGTCCATTTTCAGCTTCAGTAATGCTGGCAGCATCATCTGGCCATGCAAACTCCAGCCAGGTAGTGTTGCGGTTGGGATTCAAACCAACTTAAATGGACTTGGCTGTGTAAGTGAAGGCCGGGGTTTGTATTGAAGATCTGTGATGTTGAAGGCAAATAAACGGTCATAGAGTAGAGATTAGGTTTGAGGCAGTAGCTTTATAGGGGGCAAATCACATCACCCATGTCCCCCTCTACTGCCTTCTGCTGGAAGACTTGGTGTTGCCAGCTGTATCAGTGCAGATCTTGGCAGACATTATCCATAGCATTGGTGATGTTCTCCACTGGGTGTCCAGATTCAGAGGTTTACCTGTACAACTGTCTCATAGAGTATTAATAAAGAGGATTGGGCCAGTGGAAAGAACTGGTTCTTGAAGTTCTCTGCATTTGCACGGTTACAAATTGATCATTAATTTCAGTCTCATCGGTGAGAATCTCTTCTGCCAACTTATCAGATTCAGTCACTACAGAAACAATCTTCACTGATTCCTTGATCAAGGCTTTAGCCTCCTGTAGGGCCTTTACCCTCTTCAGTACATTCCGGGCCTCAATAGCATCATTGGTAGCCAGGAACTTCCTCTTTAAGATGGCCATGGGCACCTCTAGGCTGGGGATCAGGTATTGTGTTTGGGCTCCAGGGACCTGCAAGAGGCCACTGTTTTTAGAAGTACCCTGGAACGGCCTTAGGTTCATTTTGGAAATAATCTGGTTCCCATACTGCATCACATGACTGTTGGTGTGTTGCTTGACCAGTAAAAATGGTTTGTGTAGTGTCTCCTTGGACAGATCCTCCACATCTGAGTTCTCAATCGAGCCGACACTGTAAAGATCGCCGAGGAATGTGTCTTGCTTCTTGTCATAACAGGCATAAGAGGCTTGTGAGTGTTGGGGGCTGTGGTGGTGTAAATGTCAATGTTGGGGAGGCGATTCATCATGGAGCCCAATTCACAGGCCTCAATGTATAGAACCATATTTTTGTGTTTCTTGTTGTCATACATGTACTGAATGGTCTTGTTCAGTTCCTCTACATGAAGGCCACCAGACCTCTGCGTCACCTCTCAGAACTGCCAGGAAGTTGTCAGGAGTGACAAACTCCTTTTCTCCTTTTGTGTAGTCCTTCAGCCCTCCCACATACACATTTGTCCTGTTGGGACAGTTTAAAATGATACCTTTGATTGGATTCTCTTCATTATCTGCAATATTATTGTGCATTATCGCCACAATTTGTTCATCAGGAATGCCATTCTTCTTGATGATTTTATAAGCATGGCACACGTCAGCCTGATGTCTGAAGTTGAAACTGGCCACCAGGACCACTCAATGCCCCCCTCCATCTTATGGGTCAGAGATGGGCATGGATGTGGCCAGGACAGCAAGGCTGAGGATTAGTGTCACTGGAAGCATCTTGAATGTGGTAACAGGACCAGGCTTCCCTCCAGTTTGGGTGTGGTCCGGGTGTTATCACAGAGGGGAAGAGTAATACAAATAAACAAAAAAAAATATATAGTTTTTAATGCTGCTCCAACTATGACTTTTATTTTACATTTTACTTTAAATTGTTAAAGAGCTTTGTATCTGTATTCCTAACAACTAGACAACCAGCTGCCAACTGCGGCAGGTTGGCTCGCCTAGGCAAATTGCCATAGGTATACGTCGGCCGCTTTAAGACCACTAGTGGGCACGTGCACGACAACGCAGCCAATGCGCGTGTCCGGGCACCTGCAATCACTCCTGAGAGACGCAGAACAGAGATCTGTCAATGTAAACAGAAAGCTCTCCGTTCTGTCAGGGGGGAGGAAACACATCTGTTGTTCAGACCAAGTATGAACAGCGATATGTCTCCTCCTTCAGGCAGTCCCATCCCTATACAGTTAGAATCACTCCCTAGGACACACATTTATCCCCTTGATCACCCCCTTTCCTGCCAATGACATTTATACAGTAATCAGCGGCTATTTTTATCTCATATTTATTTTTTTTATTTTGAAGTGTAAAAGTCAAATACAAGCTGAACACTAGTGAAACAGAAGAGATGCTTTGTGATACAATGCAGGCGTAACTCCAGAGGATCTAGCGAGAGATCGGAGAGTCAAATACATAGCATTTCAGAGAATTATTCGGTATGTAGTGAAACCAGAAAACTATTGATGAAACCCCATAAACTAGCCAGTTTCATCTTGTCGGGTATTTTGGGCCTTTGATACCCATCAAGTCACAAATAGTATTTGCGATCAGGACGGTCTGGGGGAGTCCCCTTTTGCGCCTGGCACCCTCAAGGGGATCAAGCTGTGCCTGTGTTCTGTCAGCGCTGCTATGGAGAAGTGCCCGGGTTGTACTGTGCTTGCGCCGTACGGAACAGCACAACAGTTGATTTTAAAATAAAAATTAATTAATTATTATAAATTATCACAGTAACACATTTGCACACTAAGTTATTTAAGAAGAAACGATTATCAACTATTTTAAGTCCGCACAGTATGTTAATATTTTAGTATCTTAATAGGGCAGTATTATCTGCGCTATGATACACCATCTAGACCACACAAACATGGCGTCCGAACTATTTCCGGTCACAGACTATAAATGAACTGAGGTTTTGACCAATCACAATCCCTGATGAAGTCACGAGGTCACGTGACGCAACGCGTAGGATCCCGCTAGCCATCACACACAACACTAGAAGCTGCTTTGACCCCGGGGTGTTGTTAGTGTGAACCGGAAGTTTTGCACCAGGTGACGGCGTTCCGCCGCCATCTTTTCCTGTCACCGCTCCACACTGTATCCACAGTGTGGATGTTTTTATTTACTGCTTGGAAACTTTATTTATTTGATTAAATAAATTAAAAAAAAAAAAACGAACTACACCATTGGGAGCCCCCTTGTTCTTTTCTCTTGTTTTGTTGACCTGGAGCCCAGGACCCAGAATCGCTCCTAGCAAGAAGCGGCTAAGGCATCCATTCACCATTCACCATTAACCAGCAACCAGTGGACATCACCTAACTACTTGGAGAACGAACATCTCTAGACCATCACCCTACATCCATATTAAGGCTTTATCTTAAGCCCCTTAAGGTAAGGGCAATGGGAGACCTGACATAGAGGGAAGAAGTTTAGTTGTCAATCTTGTATTCGTGGAAGTCTCATCACACAGCTGATTGATCACATCACTGTTTAACAGAAAGCTAGAGGACATCACTTATTATTTTATCACTATTGGACACTTGCAATGATTTTTTAATGGTTGTACACAATTCACGTGACACACCAGTTAACACTTATGTAATTATCATTGATTTATATGTGTTTGCGCGAAATCCTATCTACAACATATACAGATGATACTGTGCTTAAAAGCTTATTCCTCTTGATGATAAAACAATATTGTGCGATACAATCTTCTTCTTCCAGTGTTCATTAGTGACTGTGCCTTTAATCGTGCTCCTACTGTGCAAACACTCACCGGATACTGTCACCCCTGCGGGGGATTTGCCTGATCACAGTTTGTGCCACTGTGCAGCAGTTCCAGGCAAATCCGGATCGTGTTATGTTAACATAAAAAAGAAGGGGTTCCCATAGCGTAAAAACGTTAAACTTTTATTTCAAAATAATTAGAATGGTACTCACATTGTAAAAATTCAAGTTAAGCATGAAAGATGTGAATTTGAACGGTCAAAAAATCCTATGCTTGATCTGTTAGGAGATGATGCAAGACGTTCGTTAGGCCACATCCTACGCGTTTCGTCATTGGACGTCTACGGGAGCGTGCCGCTTGCTACATCTCCTATCCTTATATAGTGTGCGGTACTCATACTGCGCTTGCGCATTTAGTTGGGCGGCGCCCATTTTCCCTGTGATTATTGCAGACCGAAGTCCGTGCCAATTTCCTATCTGCTGTGGTTATACAAGTTTATTCCCACCCTGTGGGGTTTAGGCTTGTGTTCGAATTGGTGACTCTGCAAGCTTGTTACTCATATCTGAGTTGGTGACCCCGCTCATTTGGTGCTTTAATTATGTGATGATACAATTATTTGCACAAGGCAGATATCGAATGAGATACCACATATCATAACCAGGATCTATTATGTTGACGGTTATACACAACAACATATGAAATAAAGATAGTAAAAACAAATTTATAATAAAATACATGACTAAAACCATATTAAAAACAGAATCTTGATTAATAAATATTTTAATGTTTTTAAAAAATAAAATATTGCTTAAAATGTGTGTAATGAATATTTAAATTAAATGACATAATACTGACATAATAATAATAGCGCCACACCCACACTCAATTTTCCTTCATCACAGCTCTTTCCACTTTTGGTGGTAATTGCATCTGTGGGGGCAGCATTTCTGAATATATTTGCACCTATCTCCATTGCACGGATTCATTATCGTTTTCCTACTCTATAGGATATGCGTTCAAACAAAATTAGAAGGGGAAAAGAGGTAACAAACCTCTGGACTTTTAAGGTGTTTGGTAGAGATTGAAACTCATTGGATAGCATTAAAATCAATAATTTTAAAGGATAAAAAACACAAGAACAAGAATTCATTAATATCAAAAATTGATATACAGGCATATTAAGGCAAGGCACTACCACACTCAATATGTTTCAATCGATAGAGCTTCCTCAGGAGATGCTGGTGTGGCACTTTATATGCTATAGATAATAGAAAAAATGAAATAAGTGTCTCGTGTTGAAAATGCATTAATACAGTAACATAAAAAAAAAAAAAAACATGCATATTGGCATATATATATAGAGAAACATGCAATTGTTTAAAAAAAAGCAAACAATCAAAATATAAGGGCATAGAAATACATGGACTCATAGGAGATTGAACCTCACCAGAGCCGCTTTAAAACAATGAATGATATACATGTAAGGAAATAGATTCCATATGTGCACAAGACATCCCGTCATTCTTATATATATATATATATATCTGAAAAAGTTTTAGTAATGGACTCAAAATGTCCCCTAACAGGATTTCAAGATAAAGCAATTACCTTTAAGGAAAATTAGATGAATTGAATTAATTTAAAACTTGAATTGTACTGCTAAGAAGAATAGCTGGTCAGCAAAATTGTAATGATTGTAATTATATCCAACGATATGATCAGTGTGGACACTTCAAAAGGAAGAGCTTGGAGCAAACCAGACTGGTTAACCAAATGACACTTGTAGGGTGAACCTGAAAAAATATAATATATATTGCTGGTAAGATCTGGTGATCTTAAAACAGTATAAAGGTCTTGTGATTAAGTAAAAGAACAAGGAATCAGAGCTTACCAGTTTGAAGGAAATAACAATGGATAAGTGAGACCCGAGAGAGATGTTGCCTCTCCCACATGCAGGATGTCTCTGGCAGAGTGTAGCCGTGTATTATCACCGTTTTTAAATAGTTCCCTTCCGACTCGGCGGTGTCTAACGTCACCGCCGAGTCACGGACATAATAGGAGGATGCCATTGCGCATGCGCTCAGAGTGATAGAAGGCGCGTGTTGTAGACGCTGGGCACGTCCGAGACACGCCCGCCATCTTGGAAAGTCCAATGCCCTCACTAGACGATATAATGAGGATGTAGGGGGAAGGATGCGACAAAACAAGTCCGCACATCCCATCCAAATCGCATAGGCACTCAGAAGGGAGTCAGCTCAGTAATCCGGGGCAAAACAAATAGACAAACCTAGGTAAAGCACATATATCGGTCGGATCGTTGATTCGCAAGCCGACCGGTGAGTGCCAAGGGCGTCCGTGCAAGCAAACGATTTGAAGCAAATCAAAGAAAATTGAGTACTGTCCGTGATACTTTTCTTATTTGCACTAACATACAATTTTTCAGGACAAGCTTTCGGGGTATGTCCCCTTCTTCAAGGTTATGTATGTTAGTGCAAATAAAAAAAGTATCACGGACAGTACTCAATTTTCTCTGTCACAATTGCACTAATACGGCTACAATCAAATCAAGTATGAAGCAAATCAAAAAAGAGGAGAAAGGGAGATGGGTCAAGTGCACCCTAATAATGCATTATTTAAACCTTAGCTTAAAAATTTGATGCAATATCTAACTAAAAAAATATGGATGTAAACAATTAGCAATTCATAAGGTTCAGTCAAAACAAGGCAACCACATATCTGTACAAAAAGGATACAATTCCTTTTGTATGTTTGTTATACAAGGCAATTATGTACAAGTAGTAGTAAATAGCGCAGCAAAAGAAACCAACAACAAAGATTGGTTATTGATACATAAGTATTAAAGTAAATCACTAAGGAAAAAAGAAAATGAAATAAAAATAAAAAAAAATGGAAAGACTATTGCAAAAATTATTTGAAACTTAAAGCATCATTCAAGTCAGGGTGACGGAGGGCACAGAGGTCAGAGATCCAACGTGCCTCACGTTGCAGTAAAATTTTGTCATTGTCATCCCCTCTCTCATTGGGGGGGACATGTTCGAGAGCGAAATAGTGCATCTTGGAATCATCAAAATTATGGTAGAGGCCCATATGGCGACTAATGGGCGTCTCTATCTTCTTTTTCAAAACCAAGGAGACATGGTCCCTGATGCGATGGGAAAAGAAGGGCTTTTTGTTTTACCGATATAAAATGCATCACAGTCACAAATCATGATGTAAACTATGCCAATGGAATGGCATGTAGCCAAAAATTTAGGCTTAAACATGCGACCATTGGGAAGGATAATGTGTCTCGATGTGTAAATGTATCGGCAGTAACTGCATTTATGACAGGACCTAGTCCCCTTGGATTTGACTGGGTTAACTGATTGTGGGGCATAATGACTATGCACAAAGTTGTCCCTCAAAGACCTGGATCTTTTATAGGTTATATCAGGGAATTCTTTAAGATGTTTTGATATGCTGGGATCCCCCATCAGCAGATACCAATATTTTGTTAAAATGTCTCGTACCTGTTGGTGATGGCCAGAGAACCGAGTAATTAGTCTAACCCCTGGGTTAGCCTTCGGGGATTTTTTACCATGAATCAAGGTAGTTCTGTCCTGATTTTTGGCTTTAATATAGGCCTTTTTGAGATATTTGCTACTGTAGCCTCGTTGTTTTAGGGGGGTCTGAAAAGTTTTTGCTTCTTGTTCAAATTGAGCACGTTCATTGCAGTTCCTCTTCAACCTAAGCTATTGTCCATAGGGTACATTGGTTATCAGAGGAAGAGGATGGGAACTAGTGGCATGAAGCAGGGTGTTTCCCGCAGATGGTTTGCAGAAAAGTGTAGACCTGATGCCACCTTCAGACTTAATAAAAATATGTATATCCAAAAATGTTAATTTTTGTTGTCTGATTTCCATGGTGAATTTTAAGTTAAATCTGTTTTGCTCAAGACTCTCAAAGAAAGCAGATAAATCCTCTCTGCTACCAGTCCAGATGAAAAAAATATCATCGATAAATCGCCTCCAGATGGGTATATGAAGAATGCCTGCATATCATCTCTAAAAAAAAAGAGATCCCGCTCCCACCCTCCCAGATACAGGTTTGCATATGAGGGAGCACATTTGGTCCCCATAGTTACTCCCTGTATCTGGACGTAGTGGGAGTGCCCAAAAAGAAAAATGTTGTTGGTCAAAATGAATCAAAGTAAATCCAAAATGAACTTATTATAGGTCTTAGGTGCTTCATCGTTCTCAGAAATGAAGCCCTCTACAACCCCAACACCCAAATCATGGGGGATGGAGTTGTAGAGGGCCTCAACGTCTAAGGCCACAATCCCTCTGGAATTGTGATGCCATCAAGGGTTCTGAGGAGGTCACTGGTGCCTTGCAAATAAGACACCAATCCCTCTACATGGGGCCTCAGGAAATCATCAATAAGTTCACTGGCGGTCTCTGTCTCTGCCAATTCCTGAGACTATGGGACGCCCTGGTGGATTGATGGCATTTTTGTGGATTTTGGGGAGGGCATATAAAGTTGGAGTTTTGGGAGCTGGAACGTTGAGAAATTCCCACATTTTATTATTTATTAGTCCCTGATAGGAAGCTGAACTGAGGAGTTGTCTATAGCGAGTCACTGTGTAGTTAACATGACTTTCTGGTATTTTTCTGTACCATTTACGATTCTGCAGAAGCCTCATAACCATTGACTCATATTGAGAATTTTCCATTACAATCAAGTTGCCCTCTTTATCAGATGGCTTTATAATTAGGTGCATTTCTTGTTGTAAAGAGATTAGTGCCTCTTTTTGGGCTGGTGTTAAATTGGATTGGGTCAATCCCTTCCATTTGCTTTTGCGTATCTCGTTGGTTACTTGTTGGGTGAAAGCCCACACACTGGGATTGCCCTGCAAAGTTGGAAAAGTATGTGATTTCAGATTATAGTCTTTGGGTAAGGACATTATTGGGGAAGGCACTAGTTTAGGAAAGGCAGCAACCTGACCAGATTGAAGAAGGTCAGCTTCTATATATTCAGTTTCATCTATATGTCCTTCATCCCATAATTCCATTAAATCTTCCAGAGCTTTAGGCTAGGTTCACACTGCTGCGAATTCTATTGCGAATTTGAGCCGTTGCGATCGCTCAAATTCGCAAGTCATTTAAATTACATAGATTAACATTAGTGCCGTTCACATCGACGCGTTGCGAATATAACCTGCGTGAAAAAAAGGTCCTGTGCGAGTTTACTGCGTTGCGTTGCGAATTTAGTCTCCATAGACATCAATGTAAATCGTTCTTGAATCGCATTGATGGTTCACATATGTGCGAATTCCACCACACTACTCTCCACAAAAACCAGGAAGTACACAGGAAGTTAAGACCCTTTTTTTTTTTACATTATGATTCCATTGGCTAGACTATCAATCGCAGCTATATCCAACTCCTGAAATTCGCGGTAAAATCGCGGTAAATTCGCGGTAAAATCGCGGTAAATTCGCGGTAAAATCGCGGTAAATTCGCACTGCAGCAGTGTGAACCTAGCCTTAATGTCATTAATATTCATTTCTTTCCATAGGGGACTGCTTGGTTGCTGGATCTGAGTCAATGGCTGTGGTTTATCATACAGAATTCGGAACATTAATTTACGTGAAAATAAATTAAGGTCTTTAATGTTGTATGTATAGCCCAAAAACTTACATTATGAGTGTTTAACACATCTTAGTTTTCAAAATTAGACCATGAAGCTGCATCACCAAAATAATTACATTTAATTTTAATGACAAGTCTACAAGTATGGTGGGGATTGGAGCTGGGGGCTCAGAAACCCATTGAGTTTTCATAAATGTATGACTCAGAGGGTTGGCCGTGTCATTGCCAACATCCCTTGTAATTTTTAGAACTAGATGTGTACCTCAAAATGGGATTTTAAGGGGCAATGCAGAAATTGGCAGTGTTGAATTATAGTTAAAAAGAAGTTTATTGATACAAAAACGAATAGGATATACATGAACATACACATTGATCTAGTTAAGAATAATTATAAAAACATCAGATATATGGAAACATATGATGCATCCTACTGCTAGTTACAAGTACCACCCCCGATAGGTGTGATGGCGTCCTGATAGCAGATTTCCAACGCGTTTCAACTTATTGTAGGGATAAAGTCTTCCTCAGGGAGGGACTGCATCACATTCTAAAATTTTAAGTAACAGCATGATTATTGGTATATACTTAAATATTTGTTTGTTACCTATATCTACAGAAATCGCATTACAACAGAAAAGTATTATATGCGACTTACATTTGCGACTACAGAAATCGCATTACAACAGAAAAGTATTATATGCGACTTACATTAGCGACTACAGAAAATCGCATTACAACAGAAAAGTATTATATGCGACTTACATTTGCGACTACAGAAATCGCATTACAACAGAAAAGTATTATATGCGACTTACATTTGCATTTAACTGTGAAAAATCGCTTTCCCAGTGCTGGCAGGGGTCCTAACACGTGATTGTCAATGCTGCTCAAATATCCTCTACGGGATGGCCTGGTATATTGTGAAGAAACCAGTATTTGGCAGTCGTGATAATTAAACAACTGAAAAACATGAAGGTATAAGGGAAATGCTAAGAAATTGAACATCAAAGAGGTCAAAGAATGGAAATAATGGTGATTCGTAGGGGAAATAAGGTTCCCCAGGGCCATCATAGAGTAAAAGAGATCAAATACCTTAAATTGATTGTGTCAGGTGTATTGTTCCAAGTGGCAGGGAGCTCCGGTCCTGGAGTACCTCTCTGTAACAAAGCCAGTTGTGGAATGCTGCCTGTGGCCATCCCTGGCGTCCTAATATATGGGGTGTGGGCGTGGCTAAGTGATGGGCGTAGCCCTATTCTAGGTAGAGTCTCACATTCATTGGTGGTGCAGTGGAGGGGGTGCGACTTCAATTGGCTGCTGTCACTGTTTAGAGGAAGCACCTTTGTACAATGTATTGAGGGGAAGCGTCCACAAGCTTCCCTGTTATCTAGGTAGCAGACGCTTGGACCTCCTCCTTCCTTTTCTCCTCCCCGTGACGTGAAGCCTATTGCTTACACGTAGCCCATGTAATATGGGCACGGGGTGAGGCGGGGAGAGAGGTGCGTCTGGTTGCCGGGGCAATGTGCATATGACGTTGGGGTCACATGGCCCCGACGTCAGTTCCTAAAAGAGGGAGGGGCGCCGTGTGACTCCACAGCGCTATTGAGCAGTCTTATTCATGTTAAACCGGGCATCGGGGCATAGTAGCCCCGCTGTCTGACAAAAAAGTATCAGACTATGCACAGCGGTGTATGGGGTACTGTTCTATGCTGATGTCATAGATGTCACCAAGATATACAGTGACAAGTATGACAAAAAGTAGCAGGTCTATACTCCCTCATTTAGAGATGGAAAAAGGAAGGAAGAAAAATTGTATAAAAGAATTGCAAAGAATTGATTGAAATGGGGATAGTACTGATGAAATATGAAATATATATAATAAGAGAATGTGAAGGGGGATTTTTATTCTTAAATATGCCCAAACCTCTTTATGATGATTGTACTGTCATTGAGCGAATGGCAGAACATCAAAATTAGGGCTTATAACCACCGACACAGTAGGAAATCCCGGGGCATCAAAATAAGATCTGACGCCTTCGGGGTATTCGGGCCATGATGTTGCGTCATGGCCCCCCCCTGTGCCGGGTAGGGATAGTGGGCAGAATGGCAACGGTATCATTGGCCCTTTGTTTCAGCACTGAGAGGCGGATTCATATGGCACAGTCGCATGAAAAATGCATCTGCAGAAATAACAGCAATTAACATAATACTGTATACAAAATAGTTACACAAAAGAGATTACAGTAATTACAGTAAATAAGTTTAATTAGAAAAACTCTCCTATATAGTTTCTGACTGGGTAGGGTGTAGAGTCTTAGCAGTTTAAGACATATGATCATCAATGGGGAGATAATGGGCCTATGGTGTTGTGGAGGAAGCCCTCTGTTTCTCCGCAAGGGGTACTGGAATAGAACTCCAGTTCTAGAAAAGCAGAGGTGCAAGGGAACAAAGAAGGTGAGATAAAAATTATGTTAATCCGTTTTCCCCGAGCTGAAGCCCTCCAAGAAGGGTCTGAAACTTTCGGTTTCATTTAGGCCTGGGGGGGTAGTGGCCCTAAGGTACCTTATCCAGCGCATTTCACGCTGGAGGAGGACCTTGTTCCAGTCTCCCCCTCTGAGTGGCAAATGAATCCTATCAAGGACTGTGAAGTTCACCGAGGGTAGTCGGTAATTGTGATATCTGGCAACATGCCTTCCCAAAGGCAGATACAAGTTGCCGATTTGCATACTTTGCATATGTTTGTCGACACGTTTTCTAAATTCCTGTCTTGTTTTGCCCACGTAGAAGGCACCACACTGGCACTGCATGAGGTATACCACACCCTGCGTCTTGCAATTGGCAAAATGACGCAGGGAAAAACTTTCCCCATTAGGCAGTGCCAGTGTGGTCCTCCTACCGATGACTGGACATTGGGCACAGGAACCACATGGGTATGTACCCCATGTTTTACAGGGGTCCTTTCTTGCCGTGCCCTTGTATTCACTTTGGATGAGTGCATTTCCTATTGAGCCAGGTTTTCTATAGGTGATTTGGGGTTTAGGACCAATTAGTCCTTTCAGGATTGGATCATCTGTAAGGATGGACCAATATTTTGAGATAATTTTATTGATTTTAAAATGCTCATTAGAAAATCTCACAATAATCCTTGTAGTGTCGTCTTCTTTGGTTGGTTTCTTTGAGAAGATTAAATCCCTTCTATTGGTTTGCTTAACTCGGTTGAACGCTTTTTTTAAAGAGGATTTGGAGTAGCCTCTGTTCATGAGCCTAATGGTAAGTTTGTCTGCTTCGTATTGAAAGTCTTCGTTGTTACTGCAGTTTCTTTTAAGGCGGAGAAACTGGCTGTAGGGAATGGATCTTTTCAGAGGTTCCGGGTGAAAGCTGTTTGCATGCAACAGGGTGTTGCCAGCAGTCTCCTTTCTGTAAAGTTTACTTGATAGTCCGCCCTCAGAGTTTTTAAAGATGGTAATGTCCAGGAAATTTACTTCATGGGTATCCGAGGTCATAGTGAAAAACAGGTTAAAAGCATTGTTGTTCATCAGCTTTAGACAGTCCCTCAATAATTCAGGGGGGCCGTCCCAGATGATGAAGAGATCGTCTATGTACCTCTGCCACATACATATGTGGCGAGTGTACACAGACGCTGCCTCCCCCTGTAGGAACTCCCTCTCCCACTCCCCCAGGTACAGGTTGGCATAGGAGGGTGCGCAGCACGTCCCCATAGCCACTCCCTGCACCTGGAGGTAGTGGGAGCCCTTGAAAAGGAAGGTGTTGTGTCTGAGGATGTAGTCCAGCATAGTTAGAATGAATGCATTGAATTTCCAGTCTGTTGTTGCTCTTTGTTGTAGGACACGTTCAATTGCAGCTATGCCTAAGTGGTGTGGGATACTATTATACAGCGATTCCACATCCACTGTAGCAAGTAGAGCTGAACTGGGAATGGATATTCCATCGAGGATTTGCAATAGATGTATGGTATCCCTTGTATACGATGGAAGTTCCATTACATGGGGTCTCAGGTATTGATCTATTATTTGGCTGATCCCCTCTGTGATGGAACCATTCCCGGAAATGATAGGTCTCCCTGGTGGGTCATTTAGTTTTTTATGCACTTTGGGTAGTGCATAAAAGGTGGGTTGACGTGGATGTCTGGTGCGTATAAAATCCCACGTGTCTTTATCTATTACCCCTTCATTGACAGATTCATCCACCAGGGAGAAGAATTCCTGGTTGAATTTGTCTACTGTGGAGGGAGAAATCTTTTTATAGCATTTGGTATCATTCAATATGTTAAAACACATTTTTTCGTATTTGGCATTGTCCATAAGGACGATGTTCCCTCCCTTGTCCGATGCTTTGATTGTAATTTCTGTGTTGTTTTTAAGGGAGTTTAATGCCTTTTGTTGTTCCCGATTTAGGTTGCTTTTTTTGTTGTATTTTTCCATCTTGTTGATTTCTTTAGTGATCTGTCCTACAAATAGAGCTATGGCTGGATTCTGATTCAGTGGTGGAAATCTGTGTGATTTCCTTTTGTATTTTTTGGTGG
Organism: Aquarana catesbeiana; assembly: GCF_042186555.1. NCBI lineage: Eukaryota > Metazoa > Chordata > Amphibia > Anura > Ranidae > Aquarana > Aquarana catesbeiana. Next base: position 957,725,153 of record NC_133324.1, read on the forward strand.
TTTGGACTCTGCTGGGTTCCTCATATTCTTCTTCACTGCTTTCACTGTCAAGATCCCTCTCACAAAAATCCTCTATTGGGCCACTTTCTTGCAGTAATAGATTAAGATCTCTGAGAGCTCTAAAGTCTGCTGCTTTGAGATTAGGTTCCACTTCAGGTGTAGCCGTGGTTTTTTTAGTCGCATATAAGCTTTTGAGTAAAAGTTTTCTGGCGAACAGATTTATATCTTTGATGGTTTCAAAGCTGTCTAAACTCCGATTCGGACAAAAGGAGAGACCTAGAGACAAAACTTCCTGTTCTATTGTTGTGAGTTTGTGAGATGAGAGATTTATGACATTTAGTTTTCCTTCACCGGTGGAGCTGTCATGGATATCATTGAAAGTTGTGGTGGTGGGGTTGGAGGAGGTTGGGATTGTATGTTGCTCTTGTCTAAAAAAGTGTCTATATGGGTCTGCTGGGTTTTCGGAATCGCACCCTGTTCTTTGTAACTTTTTCCGGTATTCTGAGAGGATGAGCCTTTTGGGTTGCCCGGTATTGTCCCCCTAGTTCTACCCATGCCCCCTTCTCTTCCACCTCGTGTGCTTTCATTTGACTGGACGTCTGTGGTTCTTCTCTTGTGTGTTTGTTGAATCTCTCCCTCCATATCTGTTTGTTTGGGAAAGGGACCCTTTCTTTTGCCTCGAAATTTGCCCGCCTGGGATGAGGCTGAGGAGGAGGAGTTATTGGAAGGTGTATCCGAAAGATAGTCATTGGTCTGGTTTATATTATTCTGTTTGGGAAATCTGGAACTTTTTCTTATTTGTGAATTGGTATTCCACTTATATGCCCTGCCTTCGCCAAAAGCGTTTTTATCCCTCCAGTATTTTTTCTCCTTTTTTATGAGAATATTTTTGCTGAAGATTTCTAGGTGTTCCTTCAGTTTTTTCTCATATACTGTATATTGTTCGTGTTTTTTGAGGGCGGAAAGTCGGGTATAAAGTGTTTGGATTTCCATGTCCATACCTCTCAATTGCTGCTGGTATTCGTTTTGCAGCAGTAGCATGAGGTGTTTGGAACATTCATTTAGTTTTGTTTCCCAATTTGTTTTCAGTTCTTTGGTAATGTTATCCAGGGTGGGGAATATTTGTATTCGTAGACCTATAGGGTTTATGCCCTCCCTGATGTAGCGTCCTAAAGATTCTATATGCCAGTGTAGGGCAGATTTTTTCTCTAGTATTTTGGTTAAGCATGAAAAAAGTAAAGATAGGTCTGAGGTGACCTGTTCTTTGTCTTGATAGTCTTTTTGGATATTAGCCATAAGTTCCTCCCATTCTCCCCCCAATAGGTCCCCCATTGTATGTCGTTACTGCCTAGTGGAAATACACTCAACCCAAAAGCAGAAAAAAGAAAAAGAAAGATAAATGGTCATCGGGGGTTCTCCAATGACTGAGTTGGGCTGCTCCACTCCTAAAACAGGAAAATCCCTTATTATATAATAGGATGGGTGGAGCCTCGTATTAATTAGATTAAATATTTATTTTTGGTTCAAGGAGAGTCCACAACCAACTGTCTGAGTCAACGATAGATGAGGTGTGGGTGTATTTTCCACCCTAATAAATTGTTTACATAAATGTATGACTCAGAGGGTTGGCCGTGTCATTGCCAACATCCCTTGTAATTTTTAGAACTAGATGTGTACCTCAAAATGGGATTTTAAGGGGCAATGCAGAAATTGAGTTTTAGTTCAGGTAAACATGGACATGTCTTTAAAATTAATTTACAGGGGTTATTTTTAGCCCAAAAGTGCCTCAGTGTGAAAGGGGTCTAAGGCTCCAACTCTCACATCCTCACACACTGTCACCTCTCTCAATCTCTGGGTGACTGAGTCCCTCTCTGTGTCAATTAAACACGTTGTGAAATGACACGTGATGCAGAGTTCATTGGTTTCCCTAACTCCTAATCGGTGTACCTCACACTCCATCATAATGTGTAAGCCTCTCACTGTCTGTGAGACAGTGACTGAGACACACACACAGTAAAGCCTTGTACACACCGTACAAATGTTGGCCAACTGAGCGTCTGATCTTTATCAAAAGGGCGTGTGCCAGGATCTTGTCGTGCCACAAACATGAACGTAGTGACGTACTACGAGGAATTTCAGCTCTTGAGCGCCACCCTTTGGGCCACTTCTGCTAATTTTGTGTTTGGTGAGCATTGAGTCCGAGCATTGTTTGTACTTAAGACTTTTGTGTGACGGATTTGTGTACTGACCATCCGAAAACATGACGTGGAGCCGGTGTCCGCCGATAATTTAATAGCCTGCCATCCAACATATGTTGGCTGAAACTCTGACAATTGTCAAAAAGGAGCGTACTAATGGCACAATTTTAGGACAACAGTCTGTCAGACAATCCCCTGCCAACAATCGAACCGTGTGTATGAGGCTTTAGACACACTGCTACTCACTCTGTCATTTCACCTGTCACACTATGAGAGACAATAAAGCTTTGACAATAAAACATGGAAGTTGAGTGCAGAGCTAGACCAGAATCAAACACCCCATGGTGCATTTATAATCCTGTGATTTTGTTTTACTAACGTTTTTAGGAATACGTTATTTTTACTAGTAAAAGAATCCCTGATAACGCAAGCTGGGTATTTCCTCCACAAACTGCTACCTTATGCTATAATAAATGTTGAAAGTGATTACCCTATTTTCTAAATCTTTTGCCTTGCTTGCAAGGGGTTTTGGATGTAATCAAAGTTAAACCTGCTGTGGCTTCGAAGAGTGTTCAAACCCCTGTAGGCCGAGCTGAAGATTAGAATGAGTGGTGTGCAGCCCTCATGAACAAAGGACATAGGACTGAAGCCTGTACAGAATCAGTAAGGTCTAATACATTTCTTTTATTTTACAAACTATTTAAACAGAGAGAAACTGGACTGTATTATAAAAGCACAAACAATTGCCAACCGGTTCAGGAAAGAGCAAAATCCCCCCCCCCCGTATTTTAAATGGGAGGAAAAATTTCCCTTTCGCCCACCATATCTTCTAGGCGGTCAGACTTTTTTTTTTGTTGTCCCTGTAAGGCTGCAACATTTTTGAACAGGGTTAACAATGTCTTTGGCAGTTTGTGGAAATTTAAGTCTCAGATGAAAGTTTCTTGTCCTCTTAGTCATAAAAAAAAGCTCAGATGAAAGTCCATTCCAATTCAGCCACCATCAGGAAATCATCTGCATCTTCCTCAGGCTCTCTTCTGGTCTGCATCCTCACATCATGCTCCACCTCTTGATGCTCTGTACCTGAAAAGAGTAAGAGACAAAGCAGATTATATGTTCCTTTCAACTGTGCCAAAAAACAAAGCTCACTGTGAGCACATTTCTCTATCTGCCCATTTCTTACTGCAAAACTATTGTAGGGTGCCCACTGTTGCCTAGAAACACTTTCACGGAAAGGCATTGACTGCCAACGTAATGAATAAACTTGCATGTCTCTCTGTGCTGTCCTGGGAAGAACATAGGCCTGCTGTTGTCCAGTCTTCAAAGCATGGCACATTTTAACAGAAACACTTAATGTGACTGAATTTACCATTCTCAACCACTTGCTTCCACGTCTATGCTAGTGTAGTAATCCCATCTATTGCCTCTCTAGGGAGCCCCACCGTAAGTAAATCAATACACGTGTCTCCTGGAGATCATAGGCCTTGCCTTCCTTGTATCTGACTCAACTCGGCCATTTTAGCTGATCAAATTCTCAGCTTCCCGCTAATGGGAAGTAACAGTGGCACACGTCCTACTTCTGCTTACGAGCTTCAGACCGATGTCCTTTGTTAGGGCACCATTAGACTTGTTCATGAGGGCTGCACACTGCTCATTCAAATCTTCAGCTTGGCCTACAGGGATTTGAACATTTTTCAAAGCCACTGCAGGTTTAACTTTGATTACCCTACTTTCTAAATCTTTTGCCTTGCTTGCAATTTCTTCCAAACACTTGGATGCTACTGCAAACTGCTCCTTCAGTAAATCTTTCTAATTCTGCCTTTTCCCTCTCTTCAGATTCAATATGTAGAGCATGCAGGAAGTGCAAACCAAACACAGCAACTGCCCACAACATTAAGCTCTTTTTTGGAGGAAGAAAGGGCTTTAGGCATGAAGCCTTGGGACTTTGAAGGTGTCAGTATTCAAAAAAAACTTTTTGAACCATATTGAGATAAAAAAGACATTTTATTACAATTTGTTTAAAAAAGCCTATTTGGAGGCCATACATGACATAATAATTCTCAACATGTTTCACTCAGTGGAGCTTCTTCAGGAGATCGTGTGGTACCCTTAATAAAACTGGAATTTACATAAAGAAAGAAAGATAATAATCAATACAGAACAAAATGATTATTTAATCAAATATTCATAATGAAAAGAACTCTTGTAAGTCATACACCAATTTGAAAATGTTTTCTGAAAACTTTTTTTTTACAATATTACATGAAGCATATATGAATCCATATTAATATATTACAATTGTTCAAATTGAATTGGTGTTTGGTTAAAAAATAAATAAAAAATAAAAATAACAATAAATATAAAGCAAAATACTAAACCTTACCTAGAAAAAGAGTTTATAACAAAAGTTACATATTGAAGCTGAAGATCACCAGGAAATGAAAAGGTTAATCCATGAGACAGCCCTTTCTCATTGTAACCTAATACTTATATAGTCAAGATTAGTGGTATCCTAACTGAAAAAGACAGGACAGAAATAATTGAAAAAATATTTATTTGTATGTTTGAAAATCTGATTTGGTTGTTCTTAATCAGAAAATCATTGTAATAAAGATATTTAATTAATTTTACCTTGGAAATACTTTAAATAATAGAATCAATTATTTGCACAAGACATCCTGGGTGTTGAAATAGGACAGGAGCACCGTTGTAGGATGTGAAGAGAAAGAAGCTTCAATGTAGCAAAGAAATTGGGGAAGGTCTGGAGAGGGAGGAATCAGGATCAGCCTGAACCTAAAACCAGCACCTAAACCAACAAAAGTAGCCAAATGAATGAATAAAATAAAATTAAAATAAAGATTTAGCCAATAATGGCAGAGAGAGGGGATGTTAAATAAAAAGAAGTATCCATAGTTGCCATATATGAAACAGTCTACATTGCAGGGATGTTACAGGGATTGAGTAAACCGGGAAGGAGAGAGCCTTCCCTCCTTCCTCTGTAATGTCCAGCAGATAAATGACGGGGAGCGAGGCGAAATCTCCCCATTTAAGTATTGAACTCCGGAGCGGCCAGCGTCTGACGTCAGTGCCGCTCCGCGGACGTGTGTAAGGCATCAATGCGCATGCGCTCACATCAAGGCGGCAGACGTCCAGGGATCCCTGAACGTGAGATCACATCTTTTTTGGAGGGTCACTTAACTAGTTGATCACGGAGAGTGGGGGCTCTCCTATATATAAACCTTGGTCTTTTAGGTAATACATTTTGGAGAAGTCTATCTGATTTTAAAATATGCCAGCGTCGTGTTATTTTCTCAATTTTGTTTGTGTTTGATATTATAATCCAGTACTATACGTACTAAATCTTGTTGGCAAACAGATATCTTATCTTTAATTAAATCTCCCCTGTGCATATGTGTTACTTCCTCAATTTTCCCTTTTAATAAGTTCTTTGTCATATCCTTTCTGTACAAATCTTTCGCCAATCTTATTGGCCTGTAAGGAAATCCCCTACATATGTACAATTGTGTCTGAGTAGCATAATCTGTCCTTTTGGAATATTGAACAGCCAATTTTTATGACGACAACTTTTAATAGGTAGCTTTTACGATCAAAGTTTTTTAAAATGATTCTTGGGGACAAATTTGTCATTTTACACGTGATATTTCCAAATCCAGGAAAGGGATGGTGTCCTCTTCAATTTGCCATGATAGTTTAATATTCCTATCGTTGTTATTAAGGCAGTTGAAGAAATGGTGTAAATGATCACGGTCCCCTTTCCAAATCAAAACCACATCATCAATGTATCGTCTATAAAAAATAAGCTCTTCCGGTGGGTCAATAAAAATACTTTCTTCCTCCCATTTGGACATAAAGTTCTTCAACATTTGGGGCAAACTTTGCTCCCATGGCCACCCCTATTTTCTGTTAGTAATATTGCTGATGATACCAAAAATAACTATGTTTAAGACAAAAATACAGACCTTTGACAAGTAATTTTCTTTGCATACAGGGGAGTTTTGTAACTTTTCTAAGCTCCCATTTAGTGGCTTCACATGCCTGATAATGAACTATCATAGTATATAAAGATGAAACGTCTGCTGTCTCCATCAGCGGAGGTCCAGTGTCTGTTCTCTCTTCTAGGAGCTGTAGTATTTGTTTTGTGTCTTTTAAGATACGCTCTGGTCTTTTGTACTGCTGGTTGGAGATATTGATCTATATATTGGCCAATTGTGGCTGTTATAGATTCAATGCCATTTACAATTCAATGGTACATCCCATCTGAGACGCCTTGGAAGTACTATATTAGCCTTAATATATCTATCAAAAGTATTGACATCCCACCAAAGGCTAACCACCTTCTTCATATTGTGGCCAAGTTTTCTCATAAAATTTTCCAAATTGGCATTAGGTTTAGTGTCTTCGCTATTGAAGACTACATCTAAATTGACTTCTCTCTGTTCAATAAAAGTAAAAATGTCCATGACTGCAGCTGGAATAAAAGAGAGGATATAGAAAGATGTATAAATGGATGACTACCACACTGTCAGAAAATATAAGAATCTAAAGACCTAGGGGACACCGCAGCAAACACCTTATAAACTGATCCTTGACAGCAAAGAAGGGAAATGAATAAATAGTGATGTTGCGCTGTGTGAATATAAATAACAAAATGCACAAAGTGCGATGATTAATAAAGAGTAACATTAACAGTGTACTGATAATAAAGCTTATAGCATAAAACATCAAATTATCAAGTAAGCAAAACTAGGTCACAAAAGTCTATGTGCAAAGTCAAGCAAAACTTAATCAAAATGGTGAAGAATTAAACAATGTGATCCAGAAGGAGTCTGTGACGGTTTAAAAAAAAAATATTGCATGCAAAGTTAATCCCTCCACAGTAAAATGGCCAGTGCTGAACAAATCTTCTGTGATGACTCCTGTGTATATGCAAGCCTCTTGCCTTACTGCCGTAAGGTATACAGCATGAAACAATCAGTCTTCAGTGAGTTCCTCTTGATATAATAGCTGAATCCTTCTCAAGGTTCTTCTCCTAATTGGTTCCTTGCTCAGTCCAACTCAAAATGTCTCCAAAGTTATCCGGCAGCTGCGGCACCTGCTCAGTCATGATGATAATCTAAAATAAATGTTTAATTTTGGTAAACACGTTTCACATTCATAATTTGGTCTCTATAGAGCAGATGCACTCTGCATGTCTCCATCGCCCTTCCAAATAAATATTTCTTTCCCTGGTTTTTAGGAGTGGTCATCTGCGGGAACAAACTAGTTTAAAAAAACAAAATAAAAATTCGAAAACTTCCTTTTTAAACAACAACTTTTTTCACGAGGCACACTTATTGTGCAATTTAGATATATAAGCAGTTTCAGCTCCCAGTGGGTCCATGACAAACATGAGCTGCTCAGTTATGACAATAATCTAAAGTAAATGTTTAATTTGGTAAACACATTTCACATTCATAATTTGGTCTCTATAGCGCAGATGCACTCTGCAATGTCATAGGGTTAAAGTTGAATATCTGTATACATACATAAGGTTGACACCTGTCCAGGATTGATCAAGACATTTGTGGTTTAGAATTGTGTCCATTGTTATTATGAAGATGTAACCTAAGTTAGGTATTATGTAATTCAGATTTATACATTTTATGACTTTTGCTTAGTGTTCTGATTTTCCTTTTAAAGATAAAGTAACAACTTTATATACAGGAGAGAATGAAATAAGAGTCCAATAACATGAGTAAAGAAAGGTAAACCTTGTGAATTAATAAATACCACTAAAATCCAGTAATGTCCAACGTTTACTGGACACAACCATATCTCCTCGGGAAATAATATTCTGCGCAAACGGGTTTAAAGTGAGATAGTAATCAATTTGATAAATGTTTTAGCTTTATTATGATAAGTAACCCACCTTTTCCAAGTTTGTGTATTTGCCCATTAAACAACACACTGCCAACAACTGCACAAATTTGACAAACAGATTCCTGTGCAATATGAAATTAAAAATGATCACGCTGAACAAAAACAAAAAAATAAAAAAAATAAACCACAAGCACACAGTTCACATAATTAAAAACCTGCAGGCAAGTGTGAATTATGTGATGTAGGTATGTGTCATCTACCCGTATTTGAAACAAAACACATTCCCTATACTAACACAATTGATTTGGATACATTTTCACCAGTAGTCAAGTGTCTTACTTCATCTACCAGCCACTTTGTTGCATGCAGTGTTTGAAATAAAGAGACATACAGCTTATAAGGCCCTACAACAACTTCCACTGACTTGTCTTCTTTCAACAATAATATTTGAACTGGGGAGGGAAAGAAAACAAATTTGGCATGAATATCAAACCTTTAAGGACTGGATAAAATGCAATGCCAAAGGTTGGCAAGTTTTAAGCAAACCAGCCGGAATGGCCAAATGATAGCAAAGGCAATACCAACAGGGCAAAGACAAAAATGACCAACATGGTCAAAGTAGCAAAATAATGCTATAAAACTATGCCGAACAGTGGCAACTTACCCAAAATCTATAAAGGCCATACCAACAGGGTGAGGTCAAACTATCTAAAGCTACCTCTCTCTTCAATTGTTTGCACAATATTCTGTGAAGTATCTATTGAGGGCATATAATTCAAGATTAATGTTCAACTACATGTATAATAAACCATAAACTTTATATACTGCATGGAGGTTAAACAGAGTGACAAAATGTTAGAGAAACAAAAACATAAAATGATACTCAGATTTATATATAAATTATATATCCTATGCAGATACTGAGTTTGCTTGTACCTCAATAGTGACCACCATGTTATCTTCCTCTACCTTTGCAGCATAACATATGAGAGAAGGCCTCTGTTGAGTGGTATTAGTACTGCTGCTGTGTCCTTTTTAGGCGTCTCCATAGATTGCTTATCAGCTTCCTTCTTGCCCTAATTTTTTTGGCTTCGGGAAAGGCTTTATGTGGTCAACATTGTATTTGTTCTTTAGAAGAACTCCTTCAGAATTTAACAATGTGACCAGCTTCCCAGATATTGCCTGTATTGTGTAAGGGACATTGAAGTCTGGTTCTGTCCTTCCACCTTTCCTGCCTTGTTTCCTCATGTTGAACAGCAGTACCTCTTGCCCAACGGTATAAATTAAGTTTTTTTTATACTTTTTCTGTACTTTTTTTTTATCATAGGCTTCCTTTTGTCTGTTCTGAGACTTGGAGATAATTTCCTTTGTGGCTTTCACAATCTCCATTGCAGCTTTCTTCTACTCCATGAAGGAAACAGAACTAGTCTCATGTGGGAGAATGATCTGGGAAAGCTACAAAAAAAATATTTTAAGAGATTGAAATAAAAATGCAAATACATACAATAACCTGAAACTATTGAAAAAAATCTTAATGACAATTAACAAATGCAGGTGCACAACTTGACATAAAGCTGTATTGACTTCCTTATTGTAGGAAGTGGACAACCTATACATTTCTAGATAAGCCCTGCAGCCTTAAATCACTTCCACTGCAAGTGATAACTTTGCATATGTGAGCACAGAATTGCAGCACAGCTGTCGAGCAGAAACTAACCGGCATTTCAACAGGCACTTCGTTGGGGAAAACTGCCTCCCTTCCATACATCAATGCAAACGGCAAAAATTTTGTGGTGGTTTGCATTTTTGACCGCAAAGAAAATAATGTCGCTTCCAAATATATATATCCTAATTATACTACTTGTTAAGTAGCCAAGGGGAAAGAGAGACCCAATATACAATATATTCAAATGGCCCTGATGGAAACAAAACTTGTACATAGGACATCATTAATTCAAATGACAACACGACAATCAGATGAAGAAAACCTGAATATATTGTCCTGGGAACCCATAACAAATGGCCCCATAATTATTCTATGCGGTCACATACCATTACCTGAACAATTAACTCAACAAGACTAATGTCAGTCAGAAGGGGTATCGGAGAGAGAAGAGGGGGCTCCTCAGGGTCAAGACAAGAACAAAAAATATTATTCATTCCTTCTCGCATCCACCCGAAGAGAAACCCTCTAAAAAGGGTCTGAAACTCAGGTGTTCATTGAGTTTGGGGGGTGAGGTCGCCCCAAGGTCCGCAATCCAACAAGTTTCTCGTTGTAGGAGGACCTTGTTCCAATCCCTACCCCTCGGGTTTGGGTGAATCTTGTCCATATTTAAGAATTGGATCCTGGGGAATTTGCCCTGATTTTTATCAATAACATGTCTCCCAAGAGGGAGCTCCGGATTGGCCATTCTCATAGAGGTTATGTGTCTAGAATCTTGCTTATAAAATTTCAGTTTAGTATTACCAACACAAAAATTTCAGCACTGACATGTCAGGAGATAGCCCACCCCCTCAGTTTTACAATTGAAGAAATTATGAGGTTTGTACAACCGTCCATTGGGGAGTACTGTATCCTGCCTGGTGTTCATATATTGGCCACCCCCCACATGTAAATGTGCCCATTCTCTTGCAAGGGTCCTTGCAAAATTCACCCTCAAACTCACTCCTGGACCAAATGGTCCTTCAGTGAGGCTGCACATCGGTATGTGATCGCTGGACTTTGTAATAAATAGGGACTTAGTGCAAGATCTTTACATAAGAGATGCAAAACTTGCTGAAAATTTTCCTAACTGGTTGGTGTTGGTTACTATACGTAGTAATCATTCTGATGACCTGAAGGTCTTCAGTCTTTCTCTTATTACCAAATAATAACTCACGCCTCACATGTCCATCGGCCCTCTTAAAGGCCTTCTTTAAACAGGTGTGAGAGTAACCTCTCACCAAGAGCTTGATCCTCAGGGCACTGGCCTCCTGTAAAAAAGAATCCTGACTAGAGCACAATTCCGTTTGAGTCTGAGGTATTGACTATACGGGATTGCGCAGAGGAGGGGCTGATGTTGTAAACTGGAGGCATGTAAAATTGTATTCCCTGCCGGAATGTCCAAAAAGGTAATACTAGTTTCACTGTGAGTCACAGTGAACTTTAGGTTGAATGCATTCTCATTCATCACAGAGATACATTCCTCCAGCTCCACCACAGAGCCCTCCCAGAGTAACAGGATATCATCTATGTAGCGTAACCAAGCCGCTACATAATGAGTGTGAGACTTGGCAGATTCATCAGCCAAAAACAACTGCTCCCATTCCCCCAGGTACAGGTTAGCGTACGATGGGGCACATTATGTCCCCATCACCACCCCTTGCACCTGAAGTAAATGGGAGCCATCAAAGGAGAAGACATTATGGTAGAGTATATATTCTAACGCCATAATGATGAATTCATTCAGCTTTCTGTAATTTCTATGAGTTTGGGAGATCACATGTCTAATGGCAGCCAGTCCCAGATGGTGAGGGATAGAGCTATATAAAGCTTCTATATAAATGGCAACCAGTAGAGCATGTTGAGATATATGGAGACCTTCCAAACTCTGCAGGAGATGGATCGTGTCTCGCACATAAAATGGTAGGCTTACAACAAACGGTCTTAGGTATGTGTCCAGATACATACTTAAATGTTCCATAATTGCACCATTCCCAGATATTATTGGTCTCCCCGGTGGTGATAGTAGATCTTAATGGACCTTGGGGAGACAGTAGAAAGTGGGAATCCTTGGGTATTTAATACATAAAAATTCCCAAGTGTCTTGATCAACGATGCCATGAGCAAAGGCACCGCCGACCAAGGCATAGAACTGAACTTCAAATCGAGAAATACTCGCTCTCAAAATTGGTTTGTACCAATCTTGATTAGATAATATTTTATTGCACATTAGTTTGTATTGGTCATTAGACATTATTACAATGTTACCCCCTTTACCAGAAGGTTTGATTTGTAAGGGAGTAACATTTCTTTAGATTTTCTAGAGCGAGTTGTTCCAGTTGTGTCAGATTCCCTGAAGATTTATGTATTTTCAATTTTTTAATTTTGGCTGTTACCGAGGTAACAAAAGTCGCCAAGTTTGTCCGGAGTTGTGCCCGCCCCATGGACTGCTTTCATGCGTCGGTGGGTGATTTCTGCAGGATGCCTCTCCGTAATGCCTCTCCTTTTGGACTGGCCTTGTGGGGGGGCGCCCGTGCAGTTAAAATCCAGAGTCGTCCTCGTGGTTGCCGGCAGTTATCACACACCTTATGGCTGTCACATAACCTCTGGTCTCCAATATAAGGTCTTAGTATGCAGACTGGGTCTTTCTACTCTATACGTCTCGCCTCCTGTTTGAAGGCTCCATGTGTTTACTATTGAATTGTTGCTATGCAACTACGGACCACAGGTCTTCTGATGCAAATTTTCACACATGCGCTGTCAAACACGGAAGCCCATAGATGCCGGGTTGATGCTGTACGGAATGACGTGTGACGTAGCGACGGCATCGCGTCACACGCCACTCCCGGACCCACATATAAAGCAGCGTCAGATGCTATTGCTCTGCCACTGCACCGGATGGCGGAGATGAGTCTTGCTCAACCAAATCTTGGACTTGGAGGACACCACCTCTGCCTGACACTGTTTTCGGGAATTAGATTCTATTAAGGTATGCTGTGGCTCTATGAGCCTTTTAGTAAGTGACCCCTTCTTCCTTGCTCTTTTCTATACCATAGTTTGTGTCTGCTAATGGCTATAATCCTACTGACAGGAACTGTGCTGCTCTCTCTTTGGTTACTACTGGATGTCTTTTCTGTCCTGATACAGACCATATCCTAAGTGACCCAGGAGGAAGATTTGAAGCCAACACCGGTAGGCATTTATCTGGTCACCACTAGTACCCGTCTCACCCTTAAAATTGATCTTTTGGAAGTAGAATATGTTTGCACAGACATATTGTGAACTGTGTTTGTAATCTCTTACTGATCCATGTCTGTTGAAGAGAGGTTTCTTTCAGACTTGGTATACAACCCCTGGCAAAAATTATGGAATCACCAGTCCCTGAGGATGTTCCTTCAGTTGTTTATTGTTGTAGAAAAAAAGCAGATCACAGACATGGCCAAAAACTAAAGGCATTTCAAATGGCAACTTTCTGGCTTTAAGAAACACTAAAAGAAATCAAGAAAAATAATTGTGGTGGCCAGTAACAGTTAGATTTATAGAACAAGCACAGGGAATAAATTATGGAATCATGAAAAACAAACAAAATAACACTCCAAACACATCACTAGTACTTTGTTGCACCACCTCTGGCTTTTATAACTGCTTGCAGTCTCTGAGGCATTGACTTAATGAGTGATAAACAGAACTCTTCATCAATCTGGCTCCAGCCTTTTCTGATTGCTGTTGCCAAATCATCTTTGCAGGTTGGAGCCTTGTCATGGACCATTTTCTTTAACTTCCACCACAGATTTTCAATTGGATTGAGATCCGGACTGTTTGCAGGCCATGACATTGACCCTATGTGTCTTTCTTCAAGGAATTTTTTCACAGTTTTTGCTCTATGGCAAGATGCGTTATCATCTTGATAAATGATTTCATCATCCCCAAACATCCTTTCAATAGATGGGATAAGAAAAGTGTCCAAAATTTCAATGTAAACCAGTGCATTTATTGAAGATTTAATGACAGCCGTCTCCCCAGTGCCTTTACCTGACATGCAGCCCCATATCATAAATGACTGTGGAAATTTGCATGTTTTCTTCAGACAGTCGTCTGCATAAATCTCATTGGAACGGCACCAAACAAAAGTTCCAGCATCATCACCTTGCCCAATGCAGATTCGAGATTCATCACTGAATATGACTTTCATCCAATCATCCACAGTCCACGATTGCCTTTCCTTAGCCCATTGTAACCTTGTTTTTTTGTGTTTAGGTGTTAGAGATGGCTTTCTTTTAGCTTTTCTGTATGCAAATCCCATTTCCTTTAGGCGGTTTCTTACAGTTCGGTCACAGATGTTGACTCCAGTTTCCTCCTATTTGTTCCTCATTTGTTTTGTTGTACATTTTCTGTTTTCAAGGCATATTGCTTTAAGTTTTCTGTCTTGACGTTTTGATGTCTTCCTTGGTCTACCAGTATGCTTGCCTTTAACCACCTTCCCATGTTGTTTGTATTTGGTCCATGTTTTAGACACAGCCGACTGTGAACAACCAACAACTTGTGCAACATTGTGTGATGATTTACCCTCTTTACCTACATACTAACAAGCAGATTTAATCTGATGCAGGTGTTAGTGTTTGTAATGAAAATTTACAGCATGATTCCATAATTTTTTCCTCAGAATTGAGTGATTCCATAATGTATTCCCTGTGCTTGTTCTATAAATCTAACTGTTTCTGGCCACCACAATTATTTTTCTTGATTTCTTTTAGTGTTTCTTAAAGCCAGAAAGTTGCCATTTGAAATGCCTTTAGTTTTTGGCCATGTCTGTGATCTGCTTTTTTTTTCTACAACAATAAACAACTGAAGGAACATCCTCAGGGACTGGTGATTCCATCATTTTTGCCAGGGGTTGTAGAAAGATGCTTTAAAACCCTGTCCTCAGGACCCACTAACAGGCCAGGTTTGCAAGAGAACTGAAATACATCACAGGTGATATCATTTGCTGCTCAGTGATTGCAGTATTCTAGTCTGCATCAAGGTAATACATAAAACCTGGCCTGTTAGTGGGCCCTGAGGACAGGGTTGATGACCACTGCTTTAGAACATCTGCATTCTTTAGAAAATTATTCACACTTTCATATGATGGCACATAAGAAAACAAGACTCTTCACATTCACATCTACTGCTGGAGTGTTTTCTGTCTGGCCACTTCACAACTCACTCAGTTGCCTCCTGTAGCACATATATGCATCTTTTAGACTTATCCAATTTTGTTTTATTATTTTCACAAAAAAACATAAAAAAAAGCCAACAACCAAGTTGAATATATAAAGTTATATCCAATGAAACAAAATAAAGAAAACCGCTACCTTTACCACGCTCGGTGGCCATCACTGAGGCAGAGACTTGAAGGGGACTTCTATCACTCGGGATGCCCTTTGGGAACTATGTATATATGGAGAATGAAGCTATATAATTAGTGGGGGATCCCCTGATTAATCCAGACATTGCCCCATTAGTTGACCATCAGCACTTCCTATTTACAAGCCACTATCAATCGCTCTAAAGCTTTTTGTGTGAGGTGGTCTCACAGATTGATCTAGAAGCTATGTGAAGATACTTCTTCCCTCATCCCATCTGCACTGCGGAATTTATTCTCTGATTTTTCTCTTTTTGACTATAAAACTAACACGCCATGAGCTCCTGGAGAAATGTCCTTTGAATATGCGCAACATGTAGAGCTGAGCTGCATGAAGACATACCACCTCTTTCACTCATACACTAATTCACCAAGTATTGGAGAGTGACCTGTTTGGTCCCTCATTTTCAGTATATTACTGTATATGTTACGTAGGTGGTGTGTTGTTTGCTTCAAGGCATATTTGTGAATAGCCAATGAATTTTAATGGAATTGTCTTGTATGTTTTTGTAATAAATTGACTTTTAATTCATACCTGTGTTATGCCTATAAAGTCCATCATCTGCAAACTTATTCTTTTCAAAATCTAATTTATCGGGACGTGGCACTATATACCTGATTCTCGTATCCACAGCACCTCTCTGTGGTGATACCATCCCCAATCATCCAAAATAAAAGAAAAATCTAATCATGCCGTCATTCATTCACAGCACCCGCTGTCACAATTGTTTAAAAATGCGACTGTGCGGGGCTCCATTCACCCGGCCACATCATTCATTTACAGAGTTCAGTGAATGGGGAAAAAAATACAACTACCGTCATCCATTGCGGATGTTGCCTTGTTGTTCTCAATGAATTAACAGGGTGATAGTGAGCGCTCTAGTAGTTCATTGATCCTTCCTGTGATTGTCTGCCCATATGAGGTACGAGCAGACAGATACACTGACAGTCTGCAGGAACAGAGTATTGCACCCGTGATATTCTGATCGCAGGTGCATTGCTACAGGCTCCTAATTAAAAAAAAAAAAAGAATAAATGCACATTTGTTTTACCTACAAA
Source organism: Aquarana catesbeiana (assembly GCF_042186555.1). NCBI lineage: Eukaryota > Metazoa > Chordata > Amphibia > Anura > Ranidae > Aquarana > Aquarana catesbeiana. Next base: position 957,741,393 of record NC_133324.1, read on the forward strand.
AAGATGTGCTTTTATTTTTTTAGAATCTTTTTGGATCAGAACCTCAAAGGAGTCGGAGTGACAGGAGGCCACATTTCCAGGCAGAAGAGGAGAAGCACCTCTTATTAGACATCCACATCCCCTTCCATGTCTGGTCAATGATGTCATAGTACACGCCGGGCACACTGTCACTATGGAGGAGGGAGATACATCCAAGGACCAGACCAATGATGATAATGATGATCACATAATGATTAAAGGATAAGTTCACCTTTAAGAAAAAAAAAATAGTAAATACACTTTTTTTACTTGCAAAAATAGTGCATTTATAATTTTTTGTCTTAGGAGCCTGTACAACATTGCACTTAGGATCACCAGATCTCTGGTACAATGTCAGGCTCCTGCAGACTGTCAGTGTAGATGTCTCCCCCGTATCTCCAATACAGGCAGATATTTTATTCCAGGAAGAATCAATGAAGTACAAGGATACTCACCAGCGCCCCCCTCATATTTCATTGAGAACTATGAGCTGCCATCTGACAATGCTTTCCATACTTGTAGTCTCTTCATTCACAGAACTCTGACTGGGGCCGTGTATATGGGGGCGGGGGGGGGGGGGGGTTTATTAGATTAAGATTTTATAAATCATCCAAGAGAGAGAGAGAATTACATAAAAGGGTTACTCTGTGAAAGGGAGGAGCTATAGCTCAATATGAACAGCTAATGAGAGGTCATGTGATTAGTTAGTGGGAAGGGCTGAAGCACATTCATTGGTTGGTATTGGTCATGTGATGAGTGGGCGGGGTCAGTGCTGACTATATCTGGGTGGAGAGGAGAAGCAATCAGCCATTTGTGTGTTGGGAGAGGGAGGTGTGCTGTGTGGTGGAGGGGGGACATTGAAGCTTCTTGTAGGGAAAAATATTGATATATCCGCACAGAGTTAAAGAGAGACAGAGATGACTTAACTCAGTAGAGGGAGAGAACCAACTTGTATATCAGTACAGAGAGATTTCTATATCAGAGACCGAGCTCAGTCCAGGGAAATCATTCATAAATAGGACTTGTCTCTTTTATGAGCTTCTAGAAATAAGACGAGCCATCAAGTCCAGTGTTCTGTGTAGGGAGCCACTGATACAAAAGTTGTGTTTGGAAGGAGATCCTGAAAGAAATGTTCTGGTATGTGAATGTAACAATCACCCAGTGTGTGTGTATAGAGCTCTATGGGCTGTGCAAACTCTAATTTGGTTGAGGGTTCAGCCTCAAAAAGCAATCCACCTTGTATGAAGTTGGGGAATGAGGGATAGATTTTTTTTTTTTTTATTTCTCTGCCCCCTCTTGTATTTTTGCAATAACAGTGCAGCAATGCCTTCAGTATACAATTTACTTTACATTCTGGTCAGAGTAATTCTTAAAACTGTAAATCAGAAATGAAGTAAATTTTTTGGTCTCATTGGCCTTTTTCAAGCAGTAAATACAAAGCATCGTCAGAATACGCACTGCAGGCTCTTCCTATATAGTGATGGGTTTTGTCCTCAGCTGGGGGATGGGCTCATTAGCCCCCCTGTGTGTTCCTATTTGCCCCCCCCCCCCGACTATCAATGTACAGCCCAGGGGGTATGGAATATGCCCAGAACATACAGGACATGTCTGTGTTCAGTACAAACCAGGGCACAGAGTATATACAATGCAGAACAGTGGAAGGCAGACGTTCCATATTATATACTGTATATACCACCCAAAATTTCATCACGATCTGTAAAGCTCAACCTATTAAAAGAAAAAAATGCCTTACAGAAACAATGGTTATCCAACACCCAGAGCGGGTGAGGGGAAACCTTTAGGCTTGGTAGGTAGGAACCAATAAAAGTCTTCCCATCACAGATGTGGAATATATGCAATGTATCTCTTTCCATTGTGTGTCTTTAGAAATCAACCAGCATTCTGGCAAATTATCAAAGGAGCCTCAAATTCTCCAATACAGACCCAGGTAACAGCCACAAAACACGAACACTCTAATCTCCCACCAGATGTCCAGGATGCACCCCCATGGTAACCTAATACCTGGAGCAAGATCCTTGATTGGAGGTGAAAAGCTTATTATAGGGAATATAAAACCAACTGCCAAAGTTATTACAGCCTGCAATACCACTGGTCACAGATTCCGGTGAGGGCCTCTATCTGGCTGGACACGCACAGGAAGATATAAATCTTGCATACAATCTGAGGAATCTCAGTGTGTGGGATTTACTTGGCTGCTCCCACAGCCTTTAGAGTGTACCAAATTATTCTGTGAGATAGAATGCTTACATTATTACTTCTCTCACTGTCCACACCACACAGATCCCTGTCTGAGCATACAGACCCTGCCTGGTATCACACAACACTTGTACATTGATGGTGTGGTACTGCTTGTGATTATGAAAGTCAACGTCTCTTTACCTGGGGGCCCTAATTGCAGCATGGGTACAATCAGTGGCCCCCCAGCATCAGAGGACATTCAGCAGGCTGGTAGAAAGCCACCTTCACATCATTCCATTCATCTTCAGTTTGTGCAAAGTGGATAAACCTGTGGCACAAGGGCAAGAATGGAATTAATGACCTGCATACACACCCTGGACACAATTGATTAGCTGATCCCAAGTATAGTGCCAGTGGAAGTTTGGAAGCTGCCACACCACAAGTGTAAAGAGAAACCAGCAACTTCACCATCCCTGGTACTGTGTGGCTTCAGGTTGTAGATGGGGCACATTTCTCCTCATAGCCCATACACATACATAATTACTTCTCTCGGAATTTAGAATGGATATCAGAGTCCCACATGTTTTCCAAATAGGCTTGAGATGTGAAGTTGATGGAAGGCAACAGCAGCATAGGCTTCTTCCTCGAGTACTTCATCTGCAAAGGCTCCTGCTACTATAGTGACCCCTAGCACCATGACATCCTTATAAATCAGAGGATTCAGAGCCTCAACATCATTATGCTGCACCACTTCTATTCACAGGTTCTCATGAAGTTCACATATAGGAAGTGAAAATGTGCACTCGGGCAATAAGTACGGCCATGACACAGGTGTGCACATGTGTGCTGCAGACCATTGCTCTATAATTGGAGTAATATCAGGCTAAAAAAAAAAAAAAAAAAAGGTACATAGCAGACATTAGTGTCATTCTCAAATCTACAGGCTCATTCTCCTTAGATGTTTGTGTATGTGAACCCTTTGACAGCTGTTCTCACTCCCTTCTCTCCCAAAAATTAGCAAAATTTTCCCCTTTTCCTTGACTTAGTAAAGCCCCAGCTAAACTATAGACTGGATAAGGACCACAACGCCTGTCACTTTATTTCCATCTGTGTTCTTGTTAGTGAGATAGGTCAAAGGTGGTAGGTTGTGGGTCAATGCAAGGCATGGGCTGCTTTGTATCATTACATGTACTTATGTATTCACACATTATTAAAGTACTAGGCTATCAGCTTAGTTCGGGTGGCACATCCAACCTCGGTTATGTGACTTCTGGGGATCAGCAGCTGATGGAACTCTGGCTCCCTCTCCTGTCAGCTCCCAATAATTATTCCTCACAAGGCAGATGCTATGTAAGATGCAACATGATGATGCTGGCAGCTTCATCCTTGGGGAAGCAGAGAAACCATATCTTATGACCAAATATGGTCTCCACAATTTCTTAGCTTCTCTGCACGGCCTTTGTTGTACCTGAGCTACTGCTTGTCCTGGAGGTGCCCAATTGTAGCCATCAGCCCCGTCAGCTGTGGGTAACCTGCATCCCCTAGAAAATAAAACAAATCAGATACTGGTCATGATTTACTGGGACCTTAGTGTCCACCAAACAGGTTTGTGTCAGGTCTATTAACAAATCAACACTCACCAAACGTCTACTAACAGAAAATTATCAGAAGGTGCCCAAAGGGTGGCGCTAAATAGTTGAAAAACCACGTAGTATGTCAGTATGTTCATTTTTGTTGGCCGACAATTCCTTGCCATTTGTATGCAAAACAAGTTTGGGCCAACGCCCTTCAGACAAAAGTCTATGGTTTTGTTGGCCAACAATCCGATCGTGTGTACGAGGCTTTAGACCAGGGGTCTTCAAACTACGGCCCTCCAGTTGTTCAGGAACTACAATTCCCATCATGCCTAGTCATGTCTGTGAATGTCAGAGTTTTACAATGCCTCATGGGATGTGTAGTTCCGCAACAGCTGGAGGGCCACAGTTTGAGGATCCCTGCTTTAGACTGTGGCTTCTGTGTGCAGTGCAGAGGGAGGATGTCTACCGGGGGTCTGCAATGCCGGGTCTGAGTGTCCCGGGACTCCCAGGTCCCCTGGGTAGTCTCTGATGGTGTCTGCTCGCCTGAGATCACACCCCCTAAGGTGCTATGCAGTATGTGCCATGGCGTTTTTAATCTATATCGGCACACATTATTTTCACCCTGTTTACAGGGTGAAAAGGTGCATGTTATACGCCAATAAATACAGTAGGCTCTTCAGAATGTATTACACCTCATAAACCTCTGCAGGATTATCATAATGCTCATTAAATAATAAAGATTCGTTGATTGGTTAGATGAAAGTGACCTTACCTTTAATGTGGTGGGGATTCAGCTGTGATGAAGTCGGATTAGTTTCTCTGAGTATTCGGATCCACTGCCGATCACCACCGGACAACGTCACCAAATCTCTGGAAGTAGAGTCACTGATCAGAGGAGGGAGAGGCCCGCTTTATACAAGGGAGATGGGAGGGGAACGCAGAGACTGAAGGCTTTCCATTCCAACTAATGGAAATGTATAAATAACCCCGGATTGTTCTTGCTGATTTGCATATAAACAGGTTTTCTAGAGAATAGATGAGATTAAAAATGTGAAACCCAAATACCTTAACTGACTTTTAAAATTAAAATGGGTGTCCTTGGGAGACATTAGTCCCCTTCTTTTTTTGGATGTATTTGGGAGGAATTGTGCCACTTTTTGGATGTCCTTGGGAGATATTAGGCCTGTTTTTATAGGGGGAACTGTGCCGTGGAAGCAAATCTTGAACACCAAATGTCCACTCAATCACAATTCAGATTCTTGAATGCTCTGTGTTGTACCTGGATTTGGGCACAAGTGGTACAATATGAAATCGGTGTGAACAGCCAGGGTAGAGAAGGATATCCTAAATCACCGAACTACTAATTACTAAGAAGTTTTAAAGCCGCATGGAAATGACACACAAGGCATGGAGCTTAAAAGTAAAATAAATATATACAAAAAAACATGCATGCATATTCATGAGGTTCAGAGACATACAGTATATATGAGTATTTGACACTGACATTACTGATCGACTTAACAAGTAGACAGCTGCCATCAAATCTTCTCTTAAAATTTTCATAAAGCTGAGACTGGTGTAGTATATGGGCGTTGTGTACAGATCCAGGGAAACCGGTCACCACATCGCCGATCAACATTTGGGTGTCACACACCACGTAAATGTTTATGGAAATATATCCCTTTCTATTCCAATAGATGTGCTCCTTGTGACTGGGTGCCAATAGGGCTACAATCGATCCATTACATTTGGTATCAATGCCGTGGCATAAAATCCGCCTTAAATTTGTTCCCACTCCTGCCTTGATGAGAGCATGTAGATGTAGGTCAGTGCAATGGAACTAAAGCCCTGTAGCACACTTCCCAGCATTCCTGAAAAAGATGCCTGTAACATTCCGACCACATCACCGGCTACTATCTGGTAGGACACCTTTCCTAAAAAAAAAAGCTACAGTAAACAATTTAGTCCTGCCAGATATTGCATGACTCCACTGGTTGGTGGTCTCTGACACGACACACAGCCTTGACATACAGTAGGAGACTGAACTTTTGCAGAGCTTCAGCCTCAGTAAAGCCATCTACAAGTGTGTTCTGGAAAATGCCTTGGAGTCATGAAGACCACTCTTCTCCTCCTAACACGCCTTATTAGGAGGTTGAATTTCTGGAAATTAACACATTTTTCATTAAATACCACCGAATTGTGTTCTCTTTTTTTTTTTTTTTTTTCTTTTTTTTTTTTGTGAATTGGATTTTTTTTACTGCATGTGATTTATGCAAATGAGTCATGTGGCCTTATTATCACATGCAGTAACCCTTATCCCTTGACCCTTATATGATTCTTCGTGGCACTTGGCTGGTACTCGGCATATAGGCCTCCAGTGTAGGTATGTAGGTTTTCTGTAGCCATCATACCACAGCTGATTTGTTCCATTCTTGTAGATCTCAGTCATCATCTGCTCGCTAACAAAACCAAAGAAATATTTGCCCATGGGACACTTGAAATAGTGGTGCTCATTAATAGGTACAAGGTTATATAAAAGTACAAATTTTATTAGAATTTAACATGCCTGACCTTTTGAATATCCGGCATAACCCTATGCTGGGGGTTTCTCTGTGCGTTTTTTTATAATTGATATAGCCACAGGACACAGGCTTTGAGGGCAAATTGGTACAGGGTGTCTGCATTGGGGGATCTTTCATGTGTGCATAGAGACTGCAGCTTCGGCAATACAACAGTGTTTTATTAATTAGGCTGATATTCAGAATCTACTTTGAACAATTCAATTTTTTATTTTGCATTTTTTTTAATATGCAGATATATACTTGTTACTTTGTACCTATTTTTCTTAAATTCTAATAAAAGTTGTACTTTTTATATAACCTTGTTGTACCTATTAGTGAGCACCACTCTTTCGAAAGTCCCAAGGGCAAATGTTTCTTTGGTTTTGTTAGTTTTTGGGTCTGAGAGCTGCTCATGTCTGAATATATGGGGGCTTTCTCTTCATCATCTGCTCCCTCCCTTTGACATGCTGTAATCTCCAACCTTCCACAGAGTGTAGTTGGACAGGTAGAAGCATTGCCCAAATGTCACACAGGTACCACACTGGTTGAATTTGTTGCAGTTCTGGTCCTTCATCAGGTAATTGTTGCAAGTTTAATTGGGGATACCATGAATATATTCCATATTACCAGATCCCTCCACCCTTGCAAGACCTGGCCTCATGGCACTCGATTACATTCTGCACACACAGGTACACAGATGGCTTTGCCCCTTTCCTGATGTAATTGTGATCTGCATTGGTACTCCCACGTGCCCAACATGATCATCAGTACTGAGGGATGTTGATTTTGTGTAGCGCTAGTTGGAGCCATTTACATTACGCCAGTCCCAAGCCTTTGGCAGGCTATTTATAGAGAGGTATTTATGTGGCCTTGTGTATGTCCTAACTACAGTCTTGTAGCCATGCTGCCTGGGTTGTAGTATGGAAAATACTGTATATATAAAAAGTTATTAGAAATAGAAAGATCAAAAAATTGCTCAAATATGGAATCAGACTTACATTGGGTATAATTATAGAAAACAGGTCACCAACTGGTGTCACCTCCTGGGCAAACAAAGTGGTCTTGGGTCTTGAAGGCCATACCAGAACTCCCAATGATGTTGGGATGGGATGAAAGGTAGGAAGACATACTGACTTCTTCATCATAATTTTTTTTACTTGTTCTCTTTTACATAATCTTCAATGCCATCCTCTCATCTGTAAATAGGGTATGTTCAATATAGATTTATTACAACTTGTGTGGGAATATGTGTAACATAAAATGAATCAAAAACATCCTAAACGCAAAATATTGTGTCACACCTAACTGTTTCTGTGTCCTTCGATACCACTAACCTGTATCCTCCACCTCTGTTTCTTATGACAGGGGTAGGCAACCTTGGCACTCCAGCTGTTTTGAAACTACAAATCCCATCATGCCTCTGCCTGTCATGCCTGTGATTTTCAGGGTCCTTCAATGTCTCATGGAACTTGTAGTTTCAAAACTGCTGGAGGGCCGAGGTTGCCTACCCCTGCTTTATGAGGTGAAATTTCTCCTGTAAGTCTATCTTCTACAGGCGCTGTAATGATGAGGAGACAAGTCCATTCAGGAGGATCTCCACATAATGAGCCACAGAAGCCATTTTTGATCTGGATGAAGAGAGAACAATGTTTGGCTCCTATTAAAATAACTCCTATGCATATTTCCTTAATTTAATAGAACAAAACACACCATATAATAAAATACGTAATTTAATATTCAAATAGGGTTTGGTGGCTGGGTGGGGGGGGTAAAAAGAAAATCATGGTTTTACCACCCACCCAGATAGATGGGGCTGTACACATGCCATGGCATCTTTACCTCAGAGTGTAAGAATGATAGGTGTCATCGCCTGTCAAGCTTGCCCATTGAGTTTAATGGGGCCGCACTGCAACTGCAAGTCAAACGCTCAGCTCACAGTTGTCCAACTAAAAGAGCTTCCTCTCACTTCTTGTTGTATCTCCAGGAGCGAAGTGGAAGGGAAATCTCCCCAAAAGGACTGACAGGAGTTTTACCCTCTTAACTCCTCATACTGTAACTCTATCCAGAACTAAGAACTAATTTTCCCATATGTATACCTTAATGTATTTACATTTGGTATAATCAGAGAGCACAAATCACCAACAGGAGATAGTTATTGGGCAAACAGAAAGTTGTAAGTAGTTTTGCAGTATCCAATGATGTTGGGATGAGACGAAAGAATGAAATGCTGAACTCCCGGAAGAAAAGACTCCTGATTAGTTCTACTTCTATCCATGAACTTCAAAGCTATTCTTTAACTTGTGAAAAAAAAGAAAAGATAGCTGATAATTATGGTATGTTCACTTGCAAAACTCAATAATCTGCTGCTCCTGGATTATTAATGTATTATGTTTTATGTAAAACTAAACCTCAGCCCTACCAGCAATCAGCTGACACATTTCAGTACTGGAGAGGTTCCTGTACGGCTCCTACTCTGATTTCACTGCACACTGAGATTTTCACAATGTGCGTTAGAAGCTTCAGTAAGTAAGATAGAAACCAAATTCACTTTCTGTCTGGAGGACATCTAGCATTGTTGGCATTACATACTTCCCAGCCTGACTGCTCCTAGGTGGTTCCTTGTATTCATTGTATTTATTTTTATTTGATATTTTCTTATAGACTATATATGTATAGAGATGTAATAAATTCTGGTATTGGGCCATATTCTTTGCCTGCATATGCCTGATATTCTTCATTAAGAGGGTTGATGTAGAATACTATTGTATGTTCTTAATTTAGAGCAAGTCTACAATGGGTGAGCTCTTGTGAAAAAGTCCTATATCCTACAGATCAAATTTACATAGATATGCATAAATATTTGTAGAGAATATTGAAATGGTGGGTAGATTAATTCACTGAACTGTTTTCCCTTCATTTGCCAAGAATACTCTTCCAAATCCACCTTTTCCAAGTTCCTTCCCCATGATGAAGTACCTCTAAATAGAAGGTGATCATTCTATCCAGAAGAACTTCCACATAATGGTCAACAGAGGCTGGGAGCATGGATAAATCTCAGACTAGTAAAATGTCATCAATACTGGCCTTCCACTTGGGGGTGAGCGCTGGAGCACATTAAAGAGAGAGACTGAAAGTCAGCTATTTATTTTTTATTTTTTTTACCGACTTGATTACCACTTTATAATGTCCTCAAACCAGACAGCGGGTGTACAATATGTATTGTCTTGTCTCTCTGGCACATTGGAGAAAAGCTTTTCCTAACAAGCCAGAGGGTGGAGGAGAACATGTTTTCTCTGTGTCCCTCTGACATATTGGGGAAAAAACATTTTTCCCAGCAAGCTAAAGGGAGGCAGGCAAAATATTTTCTAGAATGGGCCGATGACAGGAAGACAACAAAATAGCCAAATCATTGGTGTTCTGCAAGCTTTAAAAAAAAACAAAAACCCTGACCAGAACACTGTTGATCTCTAGTATTTCTTTGTACATCTTGCAATGTACCTCTCAGGAAATGTTTTCCACTTTTCATTTAGTACTTTTCCCTAATCTCTGGATCCTGGTGGGATGTCTAATTTTCTTTTAAGGTTGCACAGACACATGCAGGTTCTTTTTTAGTTCTTGAGGTTTTTGCTTGGACGCTGGTTGTGTTGCTCACACCAACTTGTGTGACAAGTAGAGATGTGACAGGTGCCCGTTAACGTTGTCTCTCTATAACACTGATCTGCTGACTTATTTGTATGTAAAAGATATTTAGCAACCAAGCTACCTGTCAACATCAGAACACTCATAACATTGTCCACGCCTCACATACAGGACTGATGACTTAGCTTGTTACATGTGGTAGTCTGAACCTCTCATGATATCTCCTTAAGTCATTTTCTACACTGTAAATGTTCTGTCCCTATGATAAAAGGAAAGTTCTCTGTAGAGCCTTTTTTTAGCAAGATTGGCTTTGTTCACCCAAAATATACCTTGAACCACATTTCTTCTTTTTTTGTCAAAGTGAATGCTGCTACTTGGTTCATCGATATCTATCCAGCTTTGACCCTAATGATTGTACAAGGCACTGTGTGCTCGAAAGTTATATTTTGGTGGTCCACTTTCTCTTCCCACTCCTACACAGTCATATTCTTGACCGCCCCTGGTCCCTGCAGATGTTGAAGTACCAAAACAGCTTCCAGATAATATATAATGTCCAGCTTGACACTCAAATCCAATATCTGGTAGTTTTGGGCTTTACCAATAGCTTTATGAAAGGACTTCTTTGCTGCCTCCAGAAGCCTGTGGCATGTGGCGGGAGTTCTGGAGATGATCATCAAGGATTCAATCCTTTTACCGACAATAGTTGGATATGCTTTTCATTTTCTTTGGTATATCATTGGTGATTTGCATAGAAAACATACAGTATTGAAAAAGTTTTGCACATGTTTTAGGTATTTGCGTGTTGTTTGGCTCTTAAGGTAGCTTTTAATGGCATTAAAAATGGATTAGTCGGCTCTAAAAGTGAGGTTTGGAACCCGAGCATGCTTGGAACATTAAGGAGAAAAAAACAAGATCTGAATAAGACCAGAAAGGTGGACCAGAGCAGATATGAGCACCCTAAATAAGAATCCTCCTCTACTTCTGCAGGTACAGGTAATCCGCTTACCTTGGCCACCATTTCCTTCAGGTCGTGGGTTTGATCCTTCCGCACCACGAGCCCTGGCATACATTGCTCCTGATTCACATCAGAAAACTCGATCCACTCTTTGAGAGCGCAGCCTCCTTGCTTTCTCGGGTCTCCCTGTGAACTTCACAATGTACCAACGTGTCAGTCTGTGCTGAGTTTAATGCCTGTGACATGGAAGCATATAACTTCCAGGTGTCTAACCTGCAAACACCCCTAGGGGTGCAGGGTGAGGCCTTGATTCGTGGACCGGACATTATTTCCTAGTAGTTTTACATTTAAGGGACAGATGGGTACCATCAAAATTGCAAAAAAAAAAATGCCAGCAACTCGATTGCTTCTTCTTAAATCTTTATTGAGCACAAACAGCAGTGCAACATCAAAACTCTAATGCCGCGTACACACGGTCGGACTTTTCGTCTACAAAAGTCCGACGGACTAAAGCTGGCTGACAATCCGATCGTGTGTGGGCTTCCCCGGACTTCTAGCGGACTTTTCCAGCCGCAAATCTAACGGACTTTAGATTTGAAACATGCTTCAAATCTTTACGTTGTAACTACGCCGGACCCAGAAATCCGCTCGTCTGTGTGCTAGTCCGACGGGCAAAAACCCACGCTAGGGCAGCTACTGGCTATCAACTTCCTTATTTTAGTCCGGTGTACGTCATCACGTTTTGTAGCCGAAAAGTCCGACCGTGTGTACGCGTCATAACATGTTTCGGCAAAAGCCTTCCTCATAGCATACAGATTTACAATAAAATCAAGTTTATATAGGAAAAGGTGTCCATTACTCCAAAAAAAGGGGGCAGTACAATCCAGTTTGAAATCAATTAACAATTAAAATCATGTGAGGTTGGTAGAACCAGAGAAAAGGGGGGAGGGAAAGAATGGAAACACAGACTGAAAACTCCAGGGCAAACAATTATTAACCCCCTGTGGAATCAAATTATATTATTTTAAAAACAAGTTTGAGTATTCAATCTGTGTATCCACCACACCTCCCGCTGAAGTAGGGTATGGTGTGTAAACCCCCCTCTAACAGATCTTCTCACCTGTTCCAGACCACAAAACGAAGAAGACTTCAGATTACCACCATGAACTGTTTTAAAATGTTTAAATACATGTGAAATATTTTTTGCATTGCCATTTTAGAGTGTCATTTATAGTGTTCTGATATTCTAATACGTAGATTGCGGATAGTGCATCCCACATACTGTACTTTACAAGTACTGCAATCAATTAGGTAGACAATCATTTTTGAGTTACAATTTATAAAACTTTTAATTGGATATGTTCTACCTGTTGTAAAAGAAATAAGACTTGCTTTTTCTGCGTCTTTTACACTGTTTACAGGTGTTATGGATTGATGGGTACTGTCAATGTTGTTTTTTTTTTTTTTTTTTCCATTGACACCATGAATTTATTAAAGGTTTACACAAATAAATGGATTAATCTTTTCAATGTCCTTTAAGTTTACGTATAAATATTTATGGTCCATAAAATATAAAAACCAGCCCAGGTACTCAACCTCCTGATTATAGTTCCAAAATGTTAGGCTGCATTCACCCCTGAGCAGAGTGACTTTCATGCAATTTTTCTAGCATTTGTTTTTTCAGCATTTCAAAAATGTTTTTCTGTTTTATGTGCAGGCATTATGAGCTCAGTGTTCTGGCAATTGAAAAGCAGTTTATTTTTATTTTTTTTTAATTTTTTACATCAGAGTGATCCTTCTCTTCCTGGTTTTGCTGTGTGCTTGTTCTCTCAAGCTCTTCCGTGTGCCTTTCCCTGCGTTTCTCCAAGTCTGGTGAACACGTCTATCAAGGACAGTTCCTGGCATGTGCAGCAGCTGCATTACTAATGCTGGAGGAAGAAGAGAAAGCAAGCCCAGATACTGGGTCCATCCTGTTAATACAAATAGAGAACCGCTAGGCCAGTTCTGGGCAATGTATAATCTCAATACGCATGAGGAGAAATTCTATGATTATAGACGGATGTTCATCTCCTCATCAGCACAAAGCTTGTAATGTATTAACACCATCACAGAGCTCTCTGGTTGCTATAACCAAGTCCAGCATTTTTCTAGCAACTTCCTCCACCCCATTCACCTTTTGTTTGCTACAGCTGAAAGTAAACCACAAGGGTGGGCATGCTAGCTGACATTGTCCATGTGCATCAACATTTTTTGGAATATATCAGCCACCACCCCTATCCCCAGCTGCTAGATTAGTGAATTTCCCATCCAGAAGAAGAATGGGGCCACGGATAAAGATCTGTTGCTATGACACGGTTAGCCACACAGCGGACAGAGTTCTAACACGATGAACCGGCACAGAGGATAGAGTGTCCACAGAATTGACACTCCAGCCTCATTGCCACCTCAGTTCATACAGGAGATAAGTGTACTTGTTCCTGACAGCTACAGAAATCAATCATCCCCCTGAAAATTGTGCCATAGGATCAAGGGAATTTATTGTGCCTATGGAACTCTCAATAATCCATCAGATTGCTTATTTTATTACCTACCAACAACAAATATTCCCTACAGTTTTGATGAGTTGCTTTGGTTAATCTCTCAGCATTTACAGCTACATGACACTTTCCTTTGAAACAATATTCTATAGGTGGAAAGTTTACACTGAGGTAAGTTTTTTTTTTTTTTTTTTTTTTTTTTTTTTTTTTTTTATTATTATCTGAATATGGCTTTCTCATTTTTCTTTTCAAATATATACACCTCAACACCCTGCCTCCATACCCTTCCCCATAACCTCCTACCCTCCTGCATAAACACATTTTGCAGGAAGTGTACTTGCAGTGCACACACTATTTTTATTTTTTTGGTTTTTAATTTTTTTTTCTTTGAAAATAGCATACAAAAACATCCTCCAAGGAAACACTCAACCTGGCGAGTCTTTAGGTAGTAACATTAGAACATATCACACAGAGTATACAGATTTACCAATTCCTTTTAACAAGGCTTTGGCTTCCTGTAGGGCCTCATGCAGTGATAAGAAAATTAGCTGACGAGTTTCGGCAACAGCCTTAGTAGAAACATGTGAGGGGCCACTGTTTTAGCTCTACCCTGGAACTGGCTCACCTTGAATGAATGAATGATTTGTAAAGCGCTGCAATGCGAACTAAATGGCCTCAAGGCGCTGATGCGTTTTGTGTTGTCAGCTTCATTAGAAGAGGTAAGTCTTGAGTTTTTTCCTGAAGGCCTGATGGTTTTCTTCCATGCGGATGTGAGTCGGAAGAGAGTTCCATAGCCGAGGTCCCTGGACTGCGAATCTTTGTTCTCCCCTTGCTTTGTAGCGGTATTTGGGAACGAGGAGGAGGTTTTGGTTGGATGATCGCAGATTGCAATTTGGTGTGTAATGTTTTATTTTCTCTCGGAGGTATTGAGGGGCGTTACCTTGTATGCATTTGTGGGTGAGGCAGAGGGTCTTGCATGTGATCCGATTCTTTACTGTTAGCCAATGTAGGCTCCTCAGGGATGGGGAGATGGACTCCCAGGGTTTTTTTCCTGTTAGCAGTCTTGCCGCCACGTTTTGAATGGCCTGTAGGTGCGCAAGCTGATATTGGGGTAATCCTATGTAGAGTGAGTTTGCATAGTTGAGACGGGAATTGATGATTGTTCCAACTACTGCTGCTTTGTCCTCTTCTGGGATGAAGGGGATGAGTCTGCGTAACAGGCGGAGGAGATGGTGAGATCCGCTAACTACTGATCCTATTTGTGCATCCATTGTCATTTCTGAGTCAAAGATAACTCAGACTCTTGGCTTTGGTGCTCGGAGAGATGGTTTGTCCTAAGATGGCGGGAGGTGTCCATGAAGTCTTGGTTTTGGGATTTTGGTTAGCGTGTAGGTAGAGAAGTTCTGTTTTTGACCCGTTGAGTTTGAGGGAACTAATGGTCATCCAGTCATCTATCCAAGTGAGGCATTTCTCTAGTTGCTGATGGTGGTCTTTTTGTCCGGTGATCCGAAAGTAGATTTGGGTATCGTCTGCGTATGAGTGGAAGCAGAGGTCTGATTTTTTTGATGATTTTGAGGAGAGGGCGGATGCAGATGTTGAATAGCACTGGCGACAAGGGTGAACCCTGAGGGACTACACAGGAGATTGCCCAGGTTTCCGAGGTGAATGCTCCTAGTTTCACTGTCTGTGAGCGATTCTCTAAGAAGGATGCAAACCATTTTAGACTAGAATCTGTGGCTCCTGCTACTTCTGTGAGCCGGACAAGTAGAGTATTGTGGTCCACTGTGTCAAATGCTGCACTGAGGTCTAACAGTACCAGGAGACATGATTCTCCATCATCTGTTGCTTCGAGTGCATCGTCCCATATTTTTAGAAGTGCAGTTTCCGTGCCATGGCCTTGGCGGAAACCTGATTGTAGAGTGTCCAGAGTGACCTTCATCTTGGAAATAGTGTGGTTCCCATACGGCATCACATGACTGGTATTGGTGTTTTGCTTCACCAGTAAAAACTGTTATGCCGCGTACACACGAGCGGACTTTACGGCGGACTTTGCCCGGCGGACTTTTCGTCGGACTTTGTTTGCTCCTTGCGCCGGACTTAAAAACGAACGGACTTGGCCACACACGGTCACTGCAAAAGTCCGCTGGTTTTGAACGCGGTGACGTATAGCACGTACGACGGGACTAGAAAAAGGAAGTCCAAGCCCCACTCCGGCACCCTTTGGGCTCCTTCTGCTAATCTCGTGTTAGTAGAAGTTTGGTTAGAGACGATTCGCGCTTTTCACACTTCAGCTTATTTCGTTCGTTTTCTGCGGTTCAGTTTGTGCTTGTGAGGTTTGTATCTGCTTTTCAGTGCGTGTTGGTCAGTTCGTAACCTGCCTTGCAGGCCGTTCTGCTCCGCTCGTTCCTGATTTTCAGGTCGTTCTTCATAGGCCTTGCTGTTCTTCAGTGCGTTTGTTATAAGTTTGTTTGTTTGAGCAGCCGACCGTTTTGAAGCCATGTCGAGTGGACGTTCTCGTTCTCGAGTTCGTGCTTTGTGGGGACTTGGTGTTGGGGTTAATACTTTGACCCGAGTCCAGTCCATGAACAGGGCGAGGAGGAGTTCATGGACCAAGAATTGGTTGCGCCAGCGTGACCAGTTCTGTCATATGCCTTTGCTCCGTGAGCTCCGTGAGAACAATCCTGATGATTTCAGGAATTTTCTCAGGATGACGGACCCCATCTTTGAGCGTCTGCTGGCTATGCTGACCCCCTATATCAGCAGGCAGGATACCTGCATGAGGCAAGCCATCAGTGCGGAGCAGAGGCTAGTTGCCACGTTACGTTATTTGGCGACAGGGAGAAGTCTTCAGGACTTAAAGTTCTCGACAGGCATCTCCCCCCAGGCTCTGGGGATCATAATCCCAGAGACCTGTTCTGCTATTATTCAGGTCCTGCAGAAGGAATATATGAAGGTAAGTTTTATCCTTTAACATTACATGATATGTATTAAATGTTTTTTGATGTATTGTAGAACTGTCCTCTTTACCTAATTGCCATGCTTTCAATCTGCTGTGAATGTCCCCTTTATCTTTGTGAATGCCTATTTTAATAATTTATTGCCCTATGCATGCCTAATTTTTTTCATTAACCTCCCCACCATGCAATGCTGGGTGCATTTTTATCTCTAGACTATAGTCCATTGAACAATGTATATTGTCTGCTCCATTGTCTTGTTTGTCCCTCCCCCACCCCACTAATGTTTCAGCCAGTCAGGTGTGTTTGTTAACCTAATTAGAACCCCTCCCCCACCCCACCCCACTAATGTTTCAGCCAGTCAGGTGTGTTTGTTAACCTAATTAGAACCCCTCCCCCACCTCACTAATGTTTCAGCCAGTCAGGTGTGTTTGTTAACCTAATTAGAACCCCTCCCCCACCCCACTAATGTTTCAGCCAGTCAGGTGTGTTTGTTAACCTAATTAGAACCCCTCCCCCACCCCACTAATGTTTCAGCCAGTCAGGTGTGTTTGTTAACCTAATTAGAACCCCTCCCCCACCCCACTAATGTTTCAGCCAGTCAGGTGTGTTTGTTAACCTAATTAGAACCCCTCCCCCACCCCACTAATGTTTCAGCCAGTCAGGTGTGTTTGTTAACCTAATTAGAACCCCTCCCCCACCCCACTAATGTTTCAGCCAGTCAGGTGTGTTTGTTAACCTAATTAGAACCCCTCCCCCACCCCACTAATGTTTCAGCCAGTCAGGTGTGTTTGTTAACCTAATTAGAACCCCTCCCCCACATTCAAATGTATCAATGGGCCATCATAGGGGGTGATTAATCTTATAAGTGTGCCTTATGTTTTTCAACATTTCAATTACAAACACACATATTCATAATATTTGACTGCTGTTGTTTACTAATGTTTTGGTGTAATCTGAAATAAAATTTTTGTTATTAAAGTCCTTATCTTTTTTTTTTGCACTCCACAGTTTCCTACAAGTCCACAGGAATGGCAGACTGTGGCCTCCCAGTTCGCTGACCGTTGGGACTTTCCCAACTGTGTCGGGGCGATTGACGGGAAACATGTCCGGATTGTGCCACCACCGCATTCGGGGTCTTATTTCTTTAACTACAAGGGGTTCCATAGTGTAGTTTTGATGGCGGTGGTCTCGGCACATTTGGAGTTTATGTTTGTGGATGTGGGGAAGAACGGCCGGATGTCTGATGGAGGAGTCTTTGCACAGACCGAGCTGTGCCATCGTCTCCAGACCGGTGGCCTGGAATTGCCACCTGATGACGATAATGTGGATGGACTCCCCTCAGTTTTTATTGCTGATGAAGCATTTGCTCTCTGTGAGAACTTGATGAGGCCGTTCCCCCAAAGGACACTCACCCCTGAGAGGAGGGTATTTAATTATCGGCTGGCCAGAGCAAGAAGGGTTGTGGAGAATGCCTTTGGTATTCTGGCCAGCCGGTTCCGTATCTTCCTTACGGCTATTAATTTGGCGGACTATAAAATCAACCACGTCATCCTTGCTTGCTGCATCTTGCATAACTTTTTAAGGAGACATTCAGCTACATATCTATCCTCTGTTGGGCCTGAGGCCAGACTGGAAGAGTCTAGTAGCACTTTCACAGGCCTAGAAATTGGGCGTATTGGCTTGGCCCCC
This sequence comes from Aquarana catesbeiana, assembly GCF_042186555.1. Taxonomy (NCBI): domain Eukaryota; kingdom Metazoa; phylum Chordata; class Amphibia; order Anura; family Ranidae; genus Aquarana; species Aquarana catesbeiana. Next base: position 957,759,525 of record NC_133324.1, read on the forward strand.
CGAACCGCACGTCAAGTGCGTGACCGTTATGTCAATTATTTTAATGGTCGGGGGGCCATTGCTATTCAGCAACAGCTGTAAGTTTATATCAAAAATAAAAAAGAAAATTGGTTTATCTAAATATCTTGTTTTTATTGTTGTTTACCTTTAAGTTATGTCTGTCTCCTAGTGCACTTGTAGTAGTGTCAAGTGCGTTTCGCTTTAGTTAATCAGGCCCACAAAAACAACCCCGAAATTTTGACTTCAAGAAACAGCCACACACATTGTATAGTGTAAAAAATTTTACTTGGTGCACATTGAAAGGTGCATTTTTTACCATATTTTTTTTTTTTTCAAAAATATTTTACGTTGTGTAAAAAAATACTATTTTAGTAAATTATTCAAGCCATTTTTTCTCAAAAATATAGACCTTTATCTAACAAGATTTACATACACAACAGTGTTTTTAGAAACAAAAATTAGAATATAAATGAACTTACAAAGTTCAACAATATTTCGAGAACGGTGCATGTAATGTCACCCTTGGAAATTGTTCATTTATAAGATGCTCAAAATTGAGCTTTAAGAAAGGGTCAAGTCAACATGTGCTATCTCCTATCATGGGAGAGCAATGTACGTGTTTTGTGTGTGCAATCCCATTTTTGGTTCCTCTCACCACCAAAGAATTTTCAGGATGAAGGGTTTGCAAACACAAAACAAGTACATTGCTAACCCATGATGGAAGATAGCACATGATGACACACCGTGTGCATCACACATTTTAAATTTGGGTATACCCCCAAAATATTCCAAAAATTTTTGATAACAAAATAACTTCACAAGGAAATGAAGAACATGATTGATGTTTTTAGGCCAAACGTGATTATATTCGGCCCAAAACATCAATCATGTTCTTCATTTCCTGTTGCATGGAGTCCAGGCGAAGTTTCATGCTGTGAATTTGTTCACGCATTTGATCTATGTGGCCATTCCACAGCATAATCTGGCCAATTAATCTTTGTGCACTGTCTGTGGTGAAGTGCTCTGCCGCTTGGCCTTCCACAACCAGAAACTCACCTAAAACGAGTGAATAAAAACAAGGTTTACAATATGCACGCCAAAATACAGTAAAACTGAAGCTGGGGTGTCAGTCACTCACTTGGTGGGCTTGAAACCTCGCACACTTCCTCCACCTCTCCTTCCTCAAGGTCGTCGGGTGGGCGTGGTCTTGGGCTGGGGCTTGGGGTAGGTTCGGCCTCAGGCTGGTGACTTGGGGGGGTCCTGAGATCCTTGGACTGTTGTCTGAGTCTTTTCTCCCCTATGAGATTAGAAAAAAAGGTATAGTTAAAAAACAATGATCTTTTATGTTTTAATAAATAAAGTAGAACGTTGGTTAATATTTTTTGGAAATTTTCACAGATGCTGACACCTCAATGATCTCCTATGTGTATTACCCCTCAAAAATTTCGTTATGGTCACATAGTACACTAGAAAATGCATTTCCTTAGCAAAATGCGTGGGAATGCTGAATAGCTACATGGCTAAAATGACCGCCATCAAAACTGCCCCATCATATTCCTATATTATAAATCAGTACATGGTGTGTCTGTCCCCTCCCCCTGGGCTCTGTAATCAGAGCTGAGATGCTCCAGCCACCTCCCCCCTGTGTATAACAGAAGCTTGGGTAACCATGGCAACAAAACAAACACAGTACACTCTGATTAATGTCTAAAATGTCACGAAATGACCTCTAAACAAAAATCTTTTTCTCCAAAATTTAAAAAAATCTCAAACAGAAAGGATATAGCCAGATAGATGAATATTTAGTGAACATTGTAAAGTTTGTTTGGTGTCTCTAGGTGAAAGTATGAAGGACCGGAAACTTTTGGGAGCGGAAGAGGAATTTGAGGATTTCAAGCATGCTCCCATTGAATTCAATGTTGAAAAAAGTGAATAAAAAATTATTATTTAAGAAAGTATAAATGTTATTAACAAATTTTAAAATGACCACACATCAGCTAAAAGAGACGAACATTTTAATAGTTGAATGGTTTTAATAGCTGAAAGTATGCAGAAGTTACGCAGAGCCAAAAAACGTACGGAAGAAAAGTCTAAGTAAATTTAGACACAAATAAAATCGAAGAACAATAGTGGGACTGCTAAATCATTCCCACTAACTATAGTGCTCGTGAGTCCAGATGTGGAAACAGCTGCTGTGTCCTGTCCCTACATTACACTGAATCATTTTGGATGAAGCATTATATTTTCAAACACATCTACACCACATCAACTCATTGTGGGAATTCGCAAAATTATCAAGCCATAAATGTATATCCAACCCTGTACCATCGTATTTGGCGAAAAAATAACGTCACTTTCTAAAGTATCCGATCTATTCCAAAGAACGGTATTTACGAACGATGCAGAAAAACCGCCAAAAATAAGGATCAGCATGCAAGTTCTGTATCTCAATAGTAAAACACAAGTACTTACTTTTTTTCAAAAGCTTCTTTATTCGCCAATATTGCTCTGGCTCACGACTTTTTATGTCAGACCACCGCTTCCGCAATTGTTCTTTCGAACGTTTTGTCCCAAATTTCTCTTCCAGAGCAGTGACAACTGAGGACATTATTTTGTCCTTTCTCAGATTGGGTTGTGTGTACGGTCCTTTTTTGCCATCGTAGTCCTCCCTTCTTAATATGGACACCATCTCCACCATCTCTCCAAAAGCCATGTTGGTGGCCTTATATCTCCTCCGGGATGTGGATGTTTGGGGCTCCGGGCTTTCCTCCGCGCTACTTGCACTTAATCGCTCCGCCATCTTTTGCTATCTACTCCCACTGCGCAACGAAGAGTGAAGGGGCGGGGCCAAATCGTACTTACGAACGTCAGGGGCGGGCGACGCAGGCGGAGCATGACACATGCGCAGTGTATATAAAGCTAGTACGATGGCCTATGTATGTCCGTGCGGAAGTAGCGAGCGTCACAAACGAAGGTAAGATTAAAGTGTGTGTGTGTGTGTGTGTGTGTGTGTGTGTGTGTGTGTCCTAGATTACAACACAAACTAATCCTGAGATTTGGGACTGACATTTAAGTTTTGATCTCGTGTCTTGTCTTGCAGAAATAATGAATCCCTTTAAAGAGGAAGAGTTTTTGACACATTTCATTGATCTCTATGAGCAGAAGAAAAAACCTCTGGGAGGTCAAACACCCCCAATATTATAATCGTGATGTTAGGAAGGCAACACTGGGCACACTTTTAGAGTTTGTGAAGACTCGACTCCCCCAGGCAGACCTCAAGTTTGTGGACAGGAAAATAGGTATCTTGCGTAATATGTATAAGCGGGAACACAGAAAAATCCTGGAGTCGCTGAGATCCGGGGCAGCAGCTGACCAAGTTTATGTACCCAAGTTGTGGTATTACCACAAACTGCGATTCCTGGATGAGCAGACCGAAGCCAGGCAATCCCTTTCCACCCTTCCCTCCAGCCTTCCCTCCACCCTTCCCTCCACCCTTCCCTCCAGCCTTCCCTCCACCCTTCCCTCCAGCCTTCCCTCCAGCCTTCCCTCCACCTCCACCCCAGCTGAGGAGTCCCAGGATGAACTGGGCCTTTTCACCATAGATGAAGTGGATGCGCCCAGCTTCAGCCAGGTATACTTTTTTGGAACATTTTGGGATTGTGTAAATGTTATTAATGATGTTAAGGTGTTAATTTTGAAAGTGCTTCATCAAAAATCACTTCTGCACAAAGAGTAATATGTAGACATATCACTAGACGTAACTTCTGATCTTGTTGATCATCTGAAATAATGGTGTGGTGAAATAGATAGCCTTTACTATTTTGTGTAATTATCTTTGAAAGTTAGGAGCTGAAAATTGTGTGTGATTGCATAACCGAAAATTACAACTATGTCCCTTTTTTTTACACAGGATGACCTCAGCCAGGAGGAGGCCTTGCCCAGTGGGAGAGAGGAGGAGGCCTTGCCCAGTGGGAGAGAGGAGGAGGCTGTGGCTGGGCCAAGTAGAAGCCGCACAGAGTGTCAGGTGCCTCCCCTCCGCATTCTCCACCAAAGGCCCAGGAGGATGACTGCAACAGAGCAGGAATCCCTAGAGCTCATACGGGAAGCAAGCCGGATCCTGAGTAAACCTCCCAATGTAGAGGAGGCGTATGGCACCTATATAGCCGGCAGATTACAGGAGTTGGAAAAGGGCCAACGCCTCCTCTGTGAGGGTCTATTTTTCCAGGCTTACCAGAAGGGCTTGAGAGGGGAGCTTACTGCTAACACATATATAGCAGATGAAGCCACTCCTACTCCTCCTCCTCCTCCTGCCCCAAGTACACCACCAGAGGCACAACCTCCGAGGAAGGCTGCAGAGAAGCGTGGAGGGAAGGCTGCAGAGAAGCGTGGAGGGAAGGCTGCAGAGAAGCGTGGAGGGAAGGCTACACGGAAGAGTCGAAAGTGATTGCCTGGTTTCTGTCTGGTCTGACTGTGCTCCCTGTGCTCCCTATAGTCGCAAGATACCTATTTTCTTGTCCTGAAACTTGATGTGTGTCCTGGGGGACGAAAGGCTTCCCAGATTCTAAAAGTGTGTCCAGTGTTGCCTTCCTAATTTTTGTGTTTATTAAAAAAATACTTTTGGGTTTACCTTACATTCTTGCCTATGTCTTTGGATTAAAAGACGCCATTTTGTTTGGGAGTAGGCAGGTACAGGTCGAAAAGACTATGGGGTTGATTTTAGAAAAGCAAATATTCTGTGCACTTTGCAGAGGGCAGTTGCCCTCTGCAAGTGCAATTGCTCCAGAGCATCAGAAATTAGTTAAAAGCTTGACTTTGCAAAGAGTACCCAATCCTGTGCAAGTAAAACCAAAAAAATAACCTTTTTGCTTGCACATGATTGGATGATGGAAGTCAGCAGAGCTGCTTCACATTTAATAAAGCTTGGGAGCAACTGCTCTTGCAGAGGGCAAATGCAATTTCAAAAATGCACAGCCTTTTTACCTTTAGGAAAGCAACCCCTATGTGTGTTTTTGTCAAATAAAAAGAATTTATTTTGATTTTACATGATTTTAGGAATCAATCAGCAGAGCTTCCCCGAATTTAAGCTCTTGCCCTCAGTTTTTATGCGACTGCACTTCCAACAAGTGCACTTGGTGTGCAATTTCTCAAGTGAACGTTTCACTTGATATTCTTAAATGATTTAAGCCTTTTGTCAAAAACAAGCTCGGGGGAAGCTCTGCTGATTTTTTCAGAAAAACATGTCAAATAAAAATTAATTGTTTTGGTTTGGGCTTCCTTGCATGTGCCCCTCGGATCCACAGCGAACACACTTCAAAATGCTCTTTATGTGGAATTATATGTATAATTAGCAATTGGAGTGAAAAATGATTTTGCATTTGTTAAATACACCCCCCTATGTCTAATGAACAAGGGACAACAACCTCATTAAGGTTCTTTAAAACAACACAAAATATGAATGTTAATTGTGGTAACTTGAAAATACACACCAAAAATGTGGTTAGCATTTAACACACATTGTAAAATAGCTAAAGTGTTGAAATAAAAAAAAAAAAAAAATATTTTACAATTAAAAATTTATGGAGATCTGGCTGTTACAAAATATTATATTAGTCATGGCAGGAGGATAAATCACGAAGAAAGAAGTTTGTGAGAACTCTGTGTGAATATAAAGCAGAAAAACAACTTCATTCCTCTCGCATTATCAATCCTAAAAAAAGGCTGTATTAAAAGACGACAGAAGAGGAATGTGCTAGCTTCAAGACGAAGGCTAGTTTTACCAGACCGAGCGCTTCCGTCTTGTAATTGCTTCAGAGCATGCGTCAGTTTGAGTCCGTCGGACTAGCACACAGACGATCGGTTTGTCCGCTAGAAAGAAGAGTCCGTCGGATAAATTTTAAACAAGTTTCAAATCTAATTCCGTCCAACTTTTTAGAAAACAAAGTCCGCTGGAGCCCACAGACATCGAATTGTCCGACGAAATCCAGTCCGCCGTAAAGTCCGCTCGTGTGTACGCGGCATTAGTGTAAGTGTCTTATTGGATAGATCCTCCACTTCTTATGGGGCGTACACACGGTCGGACTTTGTCTACAAAAGTCCAACGGACGCCGACGGACTAAAGCTGGCTGGTAATCCGATCGTGTGTGGGCTTCTCCGGACTTTCAGCAGACTTTTTTCAGCCTCAAATCCGACGGACTTTAGATTTGAAACATGCTTCAAATCTTTACGTCGTAACTACGACGGACCCCAAAATCCGCTCGTCTGTGTGCTAGTCCGACGGACAAAAACCCACGCTAGGGCAGCTATTGGCTACTGGCTATGAACTTCCTTATTTTAGTCCGGTGTACGTCATCACGTACGAATCCGTCGGACTTTTGTGTGGTCGTGTGTAGGCAAGTCCGTTCGTTAGAAAGTCTGCTGCAAGTCCGCCGGAAGTCTGTCGGACAGGCTGTCGGACTTTTGTAGACGAAAAGTCCGACCGTGTGTACGCCCCATTAGTCCTCTATCCAGCTGATGCTGTAAAGATAGCAGAGGTTTGTGTCTTGCTTGTCACCATAATAACAGGTGTAAGAGGACTCGTTGGGGTTGGTGACTGTAGTGAAGTAAATGTCAATGTTGTTGGGTACGTGACTTATGAGGGAGTCCAATTCACAGGCCTCAAAGTATAGAACCAACTTTTTGTACTTATTGCCATACATGTACTGAATGGTCTTGTTCGGTTCCTTGAAGTGGAGGTCATCACTGGGAAAGGACAGCAGACCTGGAGCTCTGTAATTAGTGAAGTAAATAAAGATATGGTTCTTAGGTCTACTCTTAATCACCTTCCCAGATCCTTTTCCCTTCACCGCCTCTGCGTCACCAGAAAGTTGTCGGGAGTGAGGAACTTATTTGTGAAGTCCTTCTTCAGTTCTCTCGCATACACGCCTTTTCTGTACCAGTTTATAATGATTGCTTTGGCTGGATTCTCTTCATTATCTGGGATATCATCATACATCACTACGATCTGCTCTTCATGGATGCCTTTCTGCTTGACAATTTGATAAGCGTGGCACACTTCAGCCTGATGTCTATCGTTGTACCAGCCATTGGAGCTGGCCACCAGGACCATCTACTGCCTCCCCTCCATCTTCTGGGTCATTGATAGGCATGGATGTGGCCAGGACAGTGAGGCTGATGATTTGTGTTACTGGAAGCATCTTGGATGAAGTAAGTGGACCCTGCTCCCCTTCAGAGGTCTGCGGTCTAGGTTTTATCATGGTGAAGAGACCACAGATTGTGACTTCAACAAAATAAAAATGGAGATATGGATGGATGGGGGAGTTTGATTTGAATAAATACTTGGTATTCTTTAATATTGCATATCAGCGAGTAAATACAGTGGCTAACGTGTTTCGGTGAATAGTCTTGACCACAGCACACATAAAAATGAAAACAGAACATATACATATACGCATTTATCGATCAAAAGTCATTTAAGAAAAAGGTCCATATCATAACGATGATTTATACCTAGAGGCATTTTGGTTTGGAGGTTAAATATCCACCACACCTTCCGCTCAAGGAGTTTGTGGTGGAGATAATTTTAGCTCTTTCTAAACCCAGGACAACAAAAGATGCCATATTGCCACAATGGACATAGTTAAAATGTTAAGGAACATTAGACACATTTTTGTCATTACTATATGAGGCAGAGAAACTCTGCAAATTTAGATCTCCAAAACTCCCATTTCAACTCCTGTATCTAATAAACTGGATAATTCTTGTTTGAAAGTGGGAGTAGGGTTACCTTTCAGGACACGGTATGTGGAGGGATCTTGTAACTGACATAAGGCCTCATCCCTATAATCATCTGCTTTAAGAACACCAACCAAGCTGCCCTTGTCTGCCTCTCTTATCACTATGCTTTTGTACATATTCGCTATCACACCATGGATCAACAATTACCATCCAAAGGTTTCTTTTATTGGGAGAGATCACATCATAGAAATAAGTGCAAAGTTTCGGAGCTGCGCAGGGCTCCTTCGTCAGGCATGTTATGAGATTTGAGGCTGGTAATGACAGATTGACAGAATTGTCTTTTACCAAAATTTGGATCGATTGTCCTTTTCTCCTTAAGCTGTACAAGTTCCTTCTCCCCTAGGGTCTGAAAGTACTGCAGTACTTCTGGTTGTTCACTGGACAATACTATTTGTCACCTTTTTATATGTAATATCTTTGTCAATGCCAAAAACGCCCCCAGTGGTCTCCGACTGAAAGCCTCTGAAGAGTGGATCTTATTGTCTGATCCTGAAAGTTAAAGGTAACATTACTTATTTTCTGAGATTCATCTACATGGGAGACCTCAGACGGACCCCCCGGGGTAGAAAAGTGTTTAAGTACCACATTATGTACAAACCTATTTTATGTCTAGTAAAGTTTTAAATATGTCAAAATGCATACAGGGAGCAAAGGAAAGGCCCTTGGAAAGTAAAGGCATTTTAGCAGGTGACAAAGAAATGTAAGAGATAAATCACATCAGCCATAGAATCTAACATCAGTCACCTTTGTCAGTCCCTCTTGCTGAGGATATTGCATTTGGATAAATACTCTCTCCTCTTATCATTAAGGACATAGCTAGAACAGAAGTATGTTCAGCTTCTCTCACCATTCGGAACATAGCTAGAACAGAGGTATGTTCTACAGAAGAACTTATGAGGTATGAACGAAAGTGGGGGCACTCCTCAACCAAACACTCCTGTTCCAAGTATTTGCTGTAAGAATTACAAAGGTTGTTTGCATGCTGTGATATTGCTGATGGCTCAGTTTTTGAATGAATTAAAAAGTAATGTGGAGTTGCCTTTTTCCTTATGTTTGAGCATTGATGAGCACCTTCTGACCATCACCATTTTGGATCGGTTCAGCCGCTGATCGTTTTGGAACCTTCGTTTGGAACCATCACCCAACCTCGAGTGGATTGGAGTTCGCGGTCTGTATGATACCATCCAGCTTGGCATCACCTCACCACTGGGGATCCAGTACCTTAAGCCTATTAGACGCACTGCCGTACGGTATGTGCATTCACCTGATTCAGTAAGAGTACCCACCCTCTCATCTGAATGTCTTCTAATATTTTTCGGTGGAATCTCATAACATGCCTCAGTTGAAGATTGAAGAGAAAGTTCCCCATTCATTGGACACTTTACATGTGGGCATTTTGGTCATTGGATCATTACAGTTCATTGCTATCACTCCACAGCACTTTGGTGTATGTTTTAGATGTCACCTACATTTTTTCATTTCTTTGTTGTTCACAGGTTATTCTGGATTTATATATTTCCACCTTCTTTGTTTTGAGGTGGTCCAGTTGTTTTTTATTTTTTTTTTTATTTTCACTTAGTCACTATCCTCTAGCCCTACACATATTTTTTTAAATTAAAAAGTAATGAATTTAAAATTTCCAAAGAGAGTCACATGTGGTTTTTCTGCATCCAAGCTCAGCAACTAGGTTGTCACAAATTACATAAAAAAAATGTTTACCTGAAATTTTTCTCATGCTTCTTCTGCTTGTATTGCTGGAAGTTGCTGTACTTTTCCTTGATTCTATACCTTTCCTCCTGATCTCATTTTCCTTGACAGTTGATTTTTCAATTGCTTTAGCTTCCTAAGTTGTGAACATTTCTCTGGTGTCATTAAGAAACTGGATCTGTGACTCAAATAGCTCCAATACATCAGTGTCAATGCTTTTGAGTTTTTTGCTAACTGCACCAAATCTTTCTAGAATAGTACCTTACAAGCCACTCATAACTGTAATCTACAGATGTTGTTGTTTAACCACTTGCTTACAGGGCACTTAAGCCCCCCTCCTATCCAGACCAATTTTCAGCGCTGACGCACTTTGAACGACAATTGCGCGGTCATACAACACTGTACCCAAATTAAATTTTTATCATTTTTTCCCCACAAATAGAGCTTTCTTTTGGTGGTATTTGATCACCTCTGCGGTTTTTATTTTTTGTTAAAAAAAAAATTTAAATGACCGAATTAAAAATTTTTTTTTTTTTATATTTTGTTATAAAATTTTAGAAAGGGTAATTATTCTCCTTTCATTGATGTACGCTGATGAGGTGGCAGTGATGGGCACTGATGGGTGGCAGTGATGGGCACTGATGGGTGGCAGTGATGGGCACTGATGGGTGGCAATAATGGGCACTGATCTTGCACATTGATCTGCAACACTGCTAGGTGGCACTGATTGGCACCACTGGTGGGCATTGTTAGGTAGCAAAGGGTGGGCATTGATAGGTGGCAATGGTGGGCATTGATAGGTGGCACTCATGGGCATTAATACGTGGCACTGGTGGGCACTGTGGTGGCAATGTCAGGTGGCACTGGCAGGGGGTACTGGTGGCACAATTGAGGCATTATTGCCTCTTCCTCTTCGGGACCGATGTCCCTTGCTGGTGAGCCAGTGATCGGCTTTTTTTTCTCCTCGCGCTGTCAGCGCGAGGAGAAAAAAAACGATCACAGAGCTTTTGTTTTGATCATGTGATCAGCTGTCATTGGCTGACAGCTGATCACATGGTAAAGGGCCGGGACCGGCCCCTTACTTGGATTGGTGATCACAGCACGCTCCACGCGTGCCCTGCGGGGCGCGTGCACAGGGGAGGCCGTCATATGACGGCCTCCCGGGAATGCAGGTCCACGCTGTAGCCGTCATTCGGCTATAGCGTGGATATCAAGCGGTTAATAGCATGATGTAAATCACTCCCTTTGGCAATCCACAAAATGTTTGGCCTCATGTAATGCCCCATTAGTCCAAGTAAGAAACTCTTTTTAGTATCCATTCCCAATAATCAGAGAGTCCACATTTGTATGTTCCCTTTATAGGATGACTAAATATCCTGCAGTAATTAATGATATATGTATATATGAAATGTTAAACATTTTATAAGGTTACATATACTGGCTATGTAGGTGCTTTGTGTAAATTAGAAAATAGCCCTAGAAAGAAATCCTGGTTACTAAGACAACAAACAAAAAAATGGAGACTCAGATTAACCAAAAAACTTCCATCCTGTTCTAGATTTAAAAAAAAAAAAAAAAACTACGAGTTACTGCATGTTAAGAGCATGTCCAAACACCATCCTGCTACTACAATTTTAAGCTAGAAGACCTTTCATATCAACCTCCTTGATTCTAGTCTCACTTTAATACTCCTAACTGCAAGTCCCGCCACTCTGGGAACGGCTAACAAAATATATACCTCCCAACTTTGAGATGAAAGGGAAGGACACATACTGTAGCACAAAGTATGTAGACATAGAATGTGGCCATGTCATGCTTTCAATAGGTTTGAGGTTGGATGAAAGGTTTAGTGTGTTACAACATTCTTGGCATTTTAATAATACATTTATATAGAGATCTGCCCATCAGAAGAGGACAGAGGGATTTAGTTCCAAAAAAAGAGGGCAATCTCTCTATATGCTTTGGTTGGACATTGTCATGCCTTTAGCAAGAAAGCAAAATCAGAGGTGGATATGGCAGGACAAAGAGTAATGACTACACACTTGGTGCAGAACTGCTAGTGTGACATGGCCTGAATGGGTTTTAACTGTGGAGTTGACTACAGCAAAATGCATTTATAATCTCATGAGCCATTTATTTCCTCAGAACAGCCACATACCTGAGAAAAATGACCATATGTGATGTTTCAGATGTGCCATCACCCACCAATTCTTGGTTACCCAATGTCTACCTCTGCATCAATATATATAAGGACAATTCATCATCAAACATGATCAATGCGTCTTCTGGGTTGTTCTTCTGTGTTTCTGGAGACATCTCATACTGAGATCCAGAAGTGTTTGTAGTCAAAGGGGGAAGAAGACATGGAGCTGAGAGTTGATTGTGATGGAAACACTGTTCTGTGAGGTGTTCAGGTGGGAAGCCAATATTCCTCAGATTGTGCAGATGAAGTCCTTTTCTAAATGTTATCTTCATAATCTTCTCGTGTAGCTGAATCTGGCGTTTCTTCTTTCCAGTTTTCATGTATGTTTCATGTATTTGAGGACTTCGGTACTGTTTTGACTAATTTCTGATTGGGACTCTAAAACAAAGTTAATACTGCAGCTGCCGGAACAGATTCACGGGACTCAGTCACTGTGTTTTAAAATGTCCGATCAGTGTCAAAATTTATTACATGTTATTTTATACATAGATAACAAAGGGGTGGTGTGAGATGTTGTTAAAAACTAACAAATAGAAATATATTATTAAAAGCTAGCGAATAGAACAATTGCAAAGTAAAACCTTTGAGAAGGGAGGGGGGAGTAGAGAGTGTTTAGTAGAAGATGTGACTGTGTGTTAGGTTACTGAACATATTTCAACAGTGAGAACAAAATGGAGTCTCTTGTGCTTAAATGAACAGTACAGTGAATGCCCATGCCAGTACATTGACTTATTTCAGTGTAATCAATTGCCAAAGGACTACTAAACATCATTTGTATCCCAGTGGGAACCTTTCTCCATGACTCAGGATGACTATCCATCTGGAAATTGTTTTGCCATTCAACAAAATGTGTATATCCATCATCAAGGATGGCCACCCACCATGGAAACACTCCTGTGAGTAGGCAGAAGGTGATTACACCAAACGCCCACACATCGAGGCTGCCAACTACAATCAATCCACCTGAAATGGTCACGTCACAAATTTCTGGGGCCATGTAGGACTTTCTGCCACACCTGGATCTTTTCACTGTTGCTTTGACCTTAAAGAAGGCCAAAGTCTGTGTGATGCAATGGCTATCCTTGTCAAATACCAAAACATTTTCTGGCTTCAGATCCATGTGTACAAATCCTTCCTCTGCTTTGAATTTGAGGGCATTGAAGATCTGAACAGCACATCTCTTTATCGCATATTCTGGATATCCCACCAAAGAAAAAAAAAAATCTAATCAAAATGCAATATATGTTAAAAATAGTAGGGTAGAATATAAGGAGAAATGCAGAATACTTATCCAGGAACAGGTAAAGTGTATGTATAGCCATAACTTATTTAGTTTTAGACTAGAGTTGAACTCTGTCACATGTGAATGTATTTGCCATATATGCACTCTCTCTCTTTAATTGTGCTCCTGACCACCATCATTGAGACATAGTGATGGAAAATCCAAAATGTTTAAGTTGTCAGAACAAAAGGTAAGTGTAGTGCCCCGTACACGCGGTCGGATTTTCCGATGGAAAATGTCCGATCGGAGCGTGTTGTCGGAAATTCGGACCGTGTGTGGGCTCCATCGGACATTTTCCATCGGATTTTCCGACACACAAAGTTGGACAGCAGGAGATAAAATTCTCCGACAACAAAATCCGTTGTTGGAAATTCCGATCGTGTGTACACAAATCCGGCGGGCAAAGTGCCACGCATGCTCAGAATAAATAAAGAGATGAAAGCTATTGGCCACTGCCCCGTTTATAGTCCCGACGTACGTGTTTTACGTCACCGCGTTTAGAACGATCGGATTTTCCGACAACTTTGTGTGACCATGTGTATGTAAGACAAGTTTGAGCCAACATCAGTCAGAAAAAATCCTAGGATTTTGTTGTCGGAATGTCCGAACAAAGTCCGACCGTGTGTACGCCCTATAACTCTTCCAACATGGACACTTCTACTAATGTCAACTAAAAGAGCTTACTCTCACTTCCTGTTGCATCTCCGGGAGCAAAAGTGGAGGGAAATCTCCTCAAACAGACTGACAGGAGTTTTACCCTTTTAACTCCTCATACTGTAACTCTATCCAGAACTAAGAGAATCTAATTCAGTCATATGCATACCTTAATTTTATTTACATTTGGTATAATCAGAGAGCACAGATCACTAACAGGAGCCAGTTATTGGGCAAACGCAAAGTAGTAAGTGGTCTTGAAGATAATAATGCAGCATCCAATGATGTTGGGATGAGACAAAAGAATGAAATGCATAACTCCCGGAGGAAAGACTCCTGACTGGTTCTACTTCTATCCATGAACTTCAAAGCTATTCTTTAACCTGTGAAAAAAAGAAGAATTTAACTTAAATCAAGAATTGGAAAATTTTAGTTGATAATTATTGTATGTTCTCTTGCAAATCTCAAGAATTTTAATAAGATCTGCTGCTCCTGGATTGATGTATTCTGTTTCATTTAACCTCCCTGGCAGTATGATTATGTCAGGAATTTTGTACCAAAAGCGGTACAATTTTATGCATGGAAATTTAGTGTTATGTATTGTAGGCCTGCAATTCTTAGTAATCACTTACGTAAACCTGACCAAACAAGACTCTAGTAGACATCCCAGATGTGATAAAGTTTGAAACACAAAATCACAAATTATAATTTAATAAATAATATAATTTTATCCAATAATGTAATACAAAATAATGAAGTTTGTCAAACAAAGAAAATTGAATAAACATTCTGAGTGTGATAAATTTTGAAACAAGGTACAGCACAAAGTCCAACGTCACAATCAGGACAGTGGAACCTGCTTTCTTTTCAAACTTTCTTTCTTTCCATTGCCATCTCTCTTTAAACAGCAAACCACGCATATCCTGGTAGGTGCTGCCTTTTTTGCGGTTGGCGGCATGTAGTCAATAAAGTGGTGACCAGTCAGGCGTTTTGGGTTGTCAACGTCAACAGCACGTTGTCCAGGTCTGTTCACAGCTACTGATGGCGTCTGGTGGTTGACAAAAATCTGCTCGGCCACCTTCCAGATAAAATCAGAATGAACAAGAGGCTTGTCACTCTTTGCTCTGTACAGGATATATGCATTCCAAAGGCATTGTTCCAGAAGATGCCTGAAAATCTTCTTATAATATTTTTTTTGCTGTTTGCACATAGCCGGATAAAATGTCATTGCCTGATCGGCTCTGTCGACACCTCCCATGGTGGTGTTATAGTCTATCACGACTTGCGGCTTCAGCACATCTTTCCCACCTTTTGTGTGGACCGTGGCAGTGGAGGTATTGTGCACAGTACTCATGAGACACACGTCCTTCTTGTCTCGCCATCGCATTGCCATCATCTTACCCTTCTGCCAGGCAACCATTTCTCCGGTTTTTAGTTTTTTTTCTTGGCAAACATAGATGACACGTCACGTCGGTTAGGCCTAATGGTACCATACGCATCAGTCTTGTTTTGTAGCAAAGCCTCATACAGTTCCGGAGACGTGTAGAAATTGTCTATGGTCACACAATATCCCTGGTTCAGCAATGGCTCCAGGAGTGTAAGGATGTGTGATGTAGCCATCCAATAGCCGCTGTACCTGGGGTTGAACTTCGTGCCTTTACCGGTGTAAATGACCGAATTCCAGATTTACCCAGTGGATGACTTGCAGAGCATGTAGGATTTCATGCTAAACCACGCTCTTTTGGATGCAATAAACTGTATCCAGCTTAGGCGGTCCCTTGTAGGCCATCAAACTTTCATCCACGTTGACGTCCCTTTCTGGCACGTAGGTCCGCTGAAAATTGGTCACAATAATTTGGCATACCTCCCAAATTTTTTTTTCGTTTGGGTGCAGGATGCGTGGCCTCATCAATTTCTTCATTGTTCGTGAAGTGGAAATACTTCATGATGAGGGAAAACTGGTATTCTGACATCCCGGTGCCAAAAAACGGAGTGGCCAGTAACTTATTGGTGGTCCAGTACCATTTCTGGAGCCGTTTCCCCACCACCCCCTGAAGAATGATGAGTCCCAGAAACTGCCGGATGTCCTCTTTGGTCACCGGTTCCCACTTTCTGCTTCTGGAAAACCTGGCATGCAGCGTAGTGGATTGCTGCTCTTGGTAGCGATTTTGTCTCTGTGACAATTTTTTCAATTACCTCCTCAGTGAAGAATAATTGCAGGTATGCCAGAGGGTTGTCACGCTCAACATCTACCTTCATCCCAGGTGATCCAGTGAAGGGAAATCTTGGGGGCGCTACCTGGTCCGTATCGCAGTCAACAGGGCACCAAGTGCGCACATCGCTGAGGTCAGGTGCAGGATCATCACCCCTGTCACTCGCCAGATCAGTGTCAGAAGACAAATCTCCCCACGACTCACTATCGCTCAGTTCTGCGAGCAACTCCGTGTCGCTGTCACTCAACTGGTCCAAAAGCGCTTTTGTAGTAAAGTGGCGCTTTTTTGATGCCATGTTATACATATTTTATGGGCACAAATGACAGTAAAATGGCAGGCAAGGGGCACTGTACAGTGATCAAGTGTCAGATCTGGGATGATACAGTGTAATCCTCTCAGATAACAATGTATCACCTCTTTTATGTGTGTGTCACAGTTCTGCTCTCATGCACCGCTGCTGCTCGCAGGGAACAGAACCAGGAAGTCAGATGCCGGTCGGCACTCTCGCCGGTGATCTTGCCGGCAATCACAGCGGAGGACGTCGCTGGATCGCCAGGAGGAGGTAAGGGGACTCCGCTGACAGCTCTGCAACGTTACCCTGAGCGTGACTCGCCTCACTTTCTGGCTGGAGGACATCAAGCATTGTTGGCTTTACATTCTTCTCAGCCTGACTGCTCCTAGGTGTTTCCTTGTATTCATTGGATTTTTTATTTTTGATATTTTCTTATAGACTATGTATAGAATTGTAATACATTCTGGTATTGGGCCATATTCTTTGGCTGCATATACCTGCTATTCTTCATTAAGAGTGTTGATCTAAGATTCAATTTTATGTTCTTTTTAATTTAGCGTAAGTCTACAATTAGCTCTTGTGAAAAAGTCCTATATCATACAGATCAAATTTATGCAGATATACATAAATATTTGTAGAGAATATTGAAATGATGGTTGGATAAATTCATTGGCCTGTTTTCACTTCATTTGCCAAGAATACTCTTCCAAATCCACCTTTTCCAAGTTCCTTCCCCATGATGAAGTACCTCTGTATGTCTACCTGCTGTAGTTCTTGTGAATAGAAGGCGAATATTCTATCCAGAAGAACTTCCACATCATGGTCAACAGAGGCTGGGAGCATGGATACATCTTGCATACTAGTAAAATGTCAGTGATACTGGCCGTCCACTTTTTGGGTGAGCGCAGAGACACATTAGATATAGACTGAAAGTCAGCTATTGAATTTTTTTTTATCGACTTGAGTACCACTTTATAATAGGCCCCAAATCAGACAGCGGGTGTACAATATGTATTGTCTTGTCTCTCTGGCACATTGGAGAAAATCTTTTCCTAACAGGCCAGAGGGTGGGGGGTGGGGGGGGACATGTTTTCTTTGTGTCCCTCTGACATATTAGGAAAAAACATTTTCCCTAACTAGCTAGAGGGAGGCAGGCAAAATATTTTCTAGGATGGGCCGGTGACAGGAAGACAACAAATAGCCAAAACATTGGTCTTCTGCGAGCTTTAAAAAAAAAAAAAAAAGCCCTGACCGGAACACTGGTGACCCCAAGTATTTCTTTGTACATCTTGCAATGTAGCTCTCAGGAAATGTGTTTAACTTTTCATTTAGTACTTTTCCCTAATCTCTGGATCCTGGTGGGATTTCTAATTTTCTTTAAGGTTGCATGGAGACACATGCAGGTTCTTTTTTTAGTTCCTGAGGTTTTTGCTTGGACACTGGTTGTATTGCTCACACCAACTTGTGTGCCAAGTAGAGATGTGTGACAGGTGCCTATTACCGTGATCTCTCTAACACTGATCTGCTGACTTATTTGTGTGTAAAACATATTTAGCAACCAAGCACCTGTCAACATCAGAACACTCATAACATTGTCCACGCCTCACATGCAAGACTGATGACTTGGCTTGTTACATGTGGTAGTCTGAACCTGTCATGATATCTCCTTAAGTCATTTTCTACATTGTAAATGTTCTGTCCCGATGATGATACAAGGAATGCGTTCTCTGCAGAGTCTTTTCCAGCAAGGTTGGCTTTGTTCACCCAAAATATACCTTGAACTTAATTTCTTCTTTTTCAGTCAAAGCGAATGCTGCTACTTGGTTCATAGATATCTATCCAGCTGGACTCTAATGATTGCAAAAGGCAATGTGTGCTCCGAAGTGACATTGGTGGTCCACTTTTTTTTCCCACTCCTACACAGTCATATTCTTGACCACCCCTGGTTCCTGCAGATGTTGAAGTACCAAAACAGCTTCCAGATAATGAATAATTTCGAACTTCATACTCAAATCCAATATTTGGTCATTTTTGGGCTTTACCAATAGTTTTAGGGACTCCTTTGCCTCCAGAAGCCTGTGGCATGTAGCTGGAGTTCTGGAGATGATCTTCAAGGATTCAAACCTTTTACCGACAATGTCCATGGGATATGCTTTTCATTTCTTTGGTATATGATTGGTGATTTGCATAGAAAACATACCGTATTGAAAATGTTTTGCACGTGCTTTAAGTATTAACTTGTCGTCTGGCTCTCAAGGACACAATTTATGGCATTAAAAATTGCCACAAGATGGCCTTTGGTCACTCCATGATAATCCAGGAAGTAGGATACTGGTATTTACTTTTGTTTATAAAGATTATAGCACTTCCTGTACCACTGACCACTTCTGGTTGCGGCGGAAACTGGAAGTGAAGCCAATTTTAATACTGCGCCATCAGCGAGAGTAGTGGGAGTTATTGGGTGTAGTAGGAGGTACTTAAGGTGTATAAGACAGCCAATCACAGACTCCACAAGCTTCTGATGACGCCCAGTGGGAGGGGCAAATCATGTCAAGCTGAGGATTATCTGTGAAGACTGTTTGGATGCCAAGGCGGCAATTTTTGCACATTTTAAAGACTTTGATGTAAGTGTAATGATTTTAAACCTTTTAAATAAACCTTGCAGTATTACACTATATCCTCTCTTTCTTCACTTGTCCGAACTTTACCTCTTCAATCACCTATGACTGAGTAAAGTATGCTGGACCCATAACAAGTGGTGGAGAGGAGAAGATTGCATTCTCTGAGGTACAACCAACTTGTATATCCGCTGGACAGAAGACACCATCTTTATACACACAGGCGTATTTTTCATCTCTATTTGGTGAGTGGGGACCCAGGAGGGGAACACAGGAAGTCACCAAGGTTACACCAATGTGTCACCAATCCCCTACTTCACAATAGATGAACTTTATTGATTGCACCTTACTTTAATTACATTGTATGAATTTATTTGGCACTATAACACTTTGATGTAGGTAGAATGTAATTTTATGTTTTAGAGAGGCAGCGTTGAGAATTCATTTCTTTTGGTCATTTTTTGGGGGGGTATTTACCTCACACTATAGCTGCAGCCTCATTGTGTATATATACATTGTATGTATGTGTGTGCGTGTGTGTGCAAACATATACACACACATACATACATTTTGGATTCACAAAAAAAAAAAAAAAAATATATATATATTTATATATATTTATATATATATATTTATATATATATATATTTTTTTTTCATTTTGCTTGATTTTTTATTTCTACACATTTTTATTTGTAATTTTTCACTTAGTAATACTTCACAGCGTGGGTTTATTCTTACTATTTTCATTAAAAATTGATTAACATTTTTTGATGTCCTTTTAAAGTTTACATATAAATATTTAGGGTCCATAAAATATAAAAAAAAAAAAACAGACCAGGTCCTCAACTTCCTGATTTCTAGTTCCAAAATTTTAGGCTGCATTCACACCTGAGAAGAGTGACTTTAATGTGATTTTTTTTCTAGCATTTTTTTAAACATTTCTCAAGTGTTTTTCTGTGCAGGCAATAGTGATCCTTCTCTTCCTTGTTTTGCTGTGTGCTTGTTCTCCCAAGATATTCCATGTGCCTTTCCCTGTATTTCTCCAAGTCTGGTGAACACGTCTGCCAAGGACAGTTTCCTGGAATGTGCAGCATCTGCATTACTGATGCTGGAGGCATCCTGCTTATGCAAATAGAGAACAGCTAGGCCAGTTCTGGGCAGCGTATAATCTCAATACGCATGAGGAGAAATTCTTTGAACATAGACGGATGTTAGTTAAAAGGTGAGCTCATCTCCTTATCGGCACAAAGCTTGTAATATATTTATTCGTCATCACAGAGCTCTCTGGTTTCTATAACCAAGTCTAGCATTTTTTCTAGCAACCTCCTCCACCCCATTCGCCGTTTGGCTGTGACAGCTGAAAGTAAACCACAGGGTGGGCATGCTCGCTGACTTCATTGTCCATGGACATTTTTTGGACCATATCAGCCAACACCCCTATCCCCAGCTGCTAGCTTAGTGAATATTCCATCCAGAAGATGAATGGGGCAACGGATTAAAATCTATTGCTGTGACATGGTTAGCTGCACATTGTTCTAGCAAGATGAACCGGCACAGAGGATAGTGTCAATTCTGTGGACAGCCTCATTGCCACCTCAGTTCATGCATGGAATTTGTGTACTTGTTCCTGACGGATACAGAAATCTTTCATCCCCCTGAAAATTGTGCATAAGATCAAGGGAATTCATTGGCAGTGTCTATGGAACAACAACAAATATTTCCTAGAGTTTTGATGAGTTGCTTTGGTTAGTCTCTCAGCATTTGCAGCGACATAACAAATTCCTTCGGAACAGTATTCCGGGGTGGAATGGCTCAGAAGTTTTTTTTTTTTTTTTTTTTAAATATATATTATTAAATGGGGCTTTCACATTTTTTTTTCAAATGTATCCACACCCCCCACACACAAATTTTGCAGGAAGTGTACTTGCAGTGCACACTTATTTATTTTTATTTTATTTTTTCTTTGAAAACAGCATTAAAAAAATGCTCTCCAAGGAAACACCCAACCTGGAGAGACTTTAAATGGTAACATATCACACTGAGTATACAGAATTACCAATTCCTTTTATCAAGGCTTTGGCTTCTTGTAGGACCTTTATCCTGGTCAGTACATCCTGGGCCTCAACAGCATCATTGGTAGCCAGGACCTTCCTCTTTAGGATGGCCAAGGAAACATTTGGGCTGGGGATCAGGTCCATAGTGTGTACCGGCTCCAGGGTCAATGTAAGGGGCCACTGTTTTTTTAGCTCTACCCTGGAACTGGCTCACCTTCATCATGGAAATAGACCGGTTTCCATACTGCATCACATGACTGGTATTGGTGTGTTGCTTCACCAGTAAAAACTGTGTAGTGTCTCCTTGGACAGATCCTCCACATCTGAGTCCTCTATCCAGCTGATGCTGTAGAGATAGCAGGGGTATGTGTCTTGCTTCTCGCCATAACAGGCATAAGAGGACTTGTGAGGATTGGCGACTATGGTGGGGTAAACGTCAATGTTGGGTAGGTGATTCATTGGGGAGCCTGATTCACAGGCCTCAATGTAAAGGACTATCTTCTTGTACTTCTTGAATATGTGTATTGGCTGCGAATAGGACAGTGAATAGGTATGCTGCCCCTAAATGGAGCACCCCTATGGGTCTCCAAAAGTACACAGACAGAGATAGATAATGGGGTGATGGCGCTCCCTATTTATAGTTAGTTGTATTGGGCGTGAACAGGTATATTTGGGGGAAAGAACAGATGGAAAGCCATCGTGCTGAACCAACAGTGGGGAAACCCCACCTTATTGCAGTTAATATCTACTACACATACAATCCCCCTTCAATAGTGATTGTCAATAGTGCAATGACCTGTGTATAAAAAGTGTGTGAGTAATAAATTCCCAAATTACTTAGGCTGTGTCAGTGTTAGATTGTGACATAGGTGATATACACATAGGATATGCCATAAAGCATCTCTCAAAAGTGCTATAATCAAAATGGCAAAATTAACTAAGGTCATGCCTCTAGTGGTAAGCTAAAGGTATACGCAATAAGCCGTTGGTACCACACTCAGCGACCAACTCAAAGTCCATAGGCATTATAGGCAAACAAACAATTTTATAGTGTTCATATAATAGTCCGTAAATTGTGCTTTAGGTCTTCAAAAATTGTGAGAAGAATAATTTTCAAAAGAAGTGATTGAGTGCTCTCAATATCCTTGGTGACTTAGTGCTCCCCCTCAGGGTCCCCACTCACCAGATCCAGTCACCCCAAAGGGGCAATATGCATGTAGATATAGCCTCTGCGATCTTCTTACCATTGTGATCGGTGGTGCTGCAAGGGTGGTCCTCAGCTTTCATGAAATAGTTTAAGCCTGGTCATGGTAATTCCCTCATATGAAAAAAAAAAGGGAATGGTAGGCTCCCATAGTGTAGTATTGTTAATTTTATTAAAACGTATAAAACTGACAGATAAAAAAATTATTAAAGATAAAACAAGTCCAGCATCAAGATAACTGAAAAAATATACTCGAATCCTAGGTGTGGCTAGAAGAATTAAGCTACACCCGAAGATCGAGCATGAAAGGCAACCAGCAATTTGTGACGCTAGATGAAGACAGTAAGATGTCTGCATTCCACTAGCCCGTGATCCGGAAATGACGTAGCGTGCGTGGCACCGTCGTACGCGTTTCGTCAGACGTCCTCAGCGACCATATCTTTTTGTACTTCTTGTTGTCATTCATGTATTGAATGGTCTTGTTCAGGTCCTTGATAGTGGAGGACATCACTGGGAAAGGCCAGCAGACCTGGAGCCCAATGATTAGTGAAGTACATAAAGATATGGTTCTTAAGTCTACTCTTAATCACCTCCCCAGATCCTTTTCCCTTCTCCGCCTCTGTGTCACCTCTCAGACCCGGCGTTAGGAAGTTGTCAGGAGTGAGGAACTTATTTGTGTAGTCCTTCAGCACTCCCGCATACACGTCTTTTCTGCTGGTATGGTTTATAATGATTTCTTTGGTTGGATTCTCATTATCTGCAATATTGTCATACATCACCACCACAATCTGCTCTTTAGGGATGCCTTTCTTCTTGACAATTTGATAAGTGTGGCACACTTCAGCCTGATGTCTGTAGTTGTTCCAGTCATTGGAGCTGGCCACCAGGACCACCTAGTGCTTCCTCTTATCTTTTGGGTCATTGATGGGCATGTATGTGGCCAGGACAGCGAGGCTGAAGATCAGTGTCGCTGGAAACATCTTGGATTAACTAATAGGACCCTGCTCCCCTCCGGTGGTCTGCGGTCTAGGTTTTATCATGGTGATGAGATCACAGGTTGTGACTTCTCAACAAAATAAAAATGAAGACATGGATGGATGGGGCAGTTGGCTTTGTTTATTTAGTCAGCACTACTATTTACTTTACCTCATATTGTAAATACTTTTATATACCAATGTAATGACTAGTGTGTTCAGCTTGTGTGGGGGGGTAAAGCCTTTACATCTTGGTGTACACCATGAATGTGTCTGGCTATAGAAAACCTCTCTAATTTTCCTGGGATGAGCTGACAGGCTGGGTACACAC
Source organism: Aquarana catesbeiana (assembly GCF_042186555.1). NCBI lineage: Eukaryota > Metazoa > Chordata > Amphibia > Anura > Ranidae > Aquarana > Aquarana catesbeiana. The sequence goes on from NC_133324.1 coordinate 957,782,853, forward strand.
AAGTGGATTAAGATCTAGGCTTGTGTCCAACCAAGGTGGACATTGATTCTAAATCTGTTTCTCCCTGTAGAGCCACAAAATAATCCAACCATGTATGTAACCTTTCAGTTTATGTTCTGGCAAAAAAAAATGCTGCACCAATAAGCAACCCGGGTGGCATTTGGCCACCTTCAAACTTCCAGAAGAGGCCAGTCTGCTTGAGGATGTAGGCATCATGGCACAACCCTGGGAAAGCCACCTGAACACTCATGATCTGCTGTTTGGCATCACACACAACTTAAACATTGAGGGAGTGGTGCTGCTTGGGGTTCTAAAAGCCAGCTTCACTTACCCTGGGGGCCCTGATTGCCATGCGTGTACGATCAATGGCCCACAGGATTCGTGGCATTTGCACAAGGCGGTAGAAAGCCACCTTCACTTCATTCCACTGGTCTTCATTTTGTGGCCAGTGGATAAATTGTGGTACGAGGTCAAGAATGGCATCTATGATCTGCTTAAATACCTTGGACACCGTGGGTTGGCTGACACCCATAATACTTCCAGAGGTGGCTTGGAAGCTGCAAAAGAGAAAAAACGACTCCTGCGCACAGGTGGATCACCACAAATAATACATAAACACAGGCCTTGCTGCCCTCAAGGATGGGGATCCTAGTAGAAACCGAAATAAAAAAGAGACAGGGGCGCACCAGCCTTGTGCATTATCTTTTAAAACATTGAATAAAAATAGTAAAAAGAAACAACTCACATGCAATTGGTGGAGGAGGCACAACATAAAATCGCACCGACAGACAGCCTGCGGGCTAGGATGAGCGAAACCTTCCAAGGATCGTGAAGGAATGCACAGGCATCACAATCAGCTAACGCGTTTCGAAGGGAGGATCCCTTCTTCATCAGAGCTATGCAGTGCACTCTCCCTCAGCAATCCCCACTTATAAGTGCTTGAGTGTCAGTTTAACAAGGATGGGATACAGGGCTCCTCCCCCTTAGAAGATCCCTCCCTTCTCTGCCCTCTAATCATACGGGCAAAAATCCCAATTGGTGTACAAAAAAAAAAATATAATATAGGTAGTGGGTGGATCGTGGCGTGTTGTGCACACAGAATGCAGAGGCAACAAATAGCATGAGGTGTATCAAACATACCAGATATAGATCACAGTGAACATTACCAACCATGGTGAGTGGGAATCTCCCACTTAAAACATCACTCATCGCATCAAAAGATGTACCAAGGTGAGAGGCTATGAAGATGGATAGAGACATACATGTACCTACAGTGTTCTCACGGGGGTCAGTGCCTGTGGAGCGCCTCCGCATCGAATGCGCGGCGGGCTGGTAGCTGCAGCGTGTCTGTATCTAGATGGAACGCACGCCGATGTGTTTGCGTTCCAAACTCGGGGAGGAAGGCGGGATCAACATCGCCCCTTCCGCATGATGCACATTCCACTGGCAGCAAGAGCGGCGTGAGTCAGCCCAATGACGTGCAGCTGGGGGCGGGACCAACATGTCGAAAGCCGTCCGCCCACCAGAGCCATTCCGATGTCAATCAGAGCAAGCAGCTGCCACACAGACGACGGCCCATACAGATACAAACACCACATAGCCTCAATACACTACTAGTGTGTATACTAAATGGTAAAATGATAATGATGATGAAAATGATGATATAAATACCATTTAAATAATGAAATTAATAAAAATGTATCTAGATGAAATGAATAACTAAATATTGTTAAATATATATTGATGATGAATTTAAATGATGAAGTCGCTACTAATAGTAATGTGTGTATTATAGTAGTATAAATATGATACTATTAAAAATAATCATAATACTAATAATGATGAATTATAATATGGTAAATTATCAATCGTCCAACCGCCAGCGCGACCCATGCGCTATACATACAGCTCTGCACACGCATATGAGTGCCCACAGACTGGCACGCCACGATTCAACTACAGATCAGTACTTATAAAAACAGTGTAAACATTAACCAACCCAGTTAAACCAGCCCAATTGGAATAGCAATAAAATAAAGTAAAGATCACGCTGAGGGGGGATATGCACCTGCAGCAACATACTGCGACTGGAGAAGCAATATCTAAAAGCTGGTGATTGGTGAATTACTGAACATACATAAATCCCATTATAATTAATAAAAAACAACTAATGGTTCTTAGTAAAAATAAAGATAAAAAATGAATGATACATATAATATATATATCTATATATCTCTCTCTATCTCTCTCTTTTTTTTTTTTTTTTTTTTTGGCTTGGAAGCTGCCCTGACTCAAGATGTACAAAGTCCCAAGCAATCTGACCATGCCTGGCACAACATGACTACAGCCTTTGGATGGTGAGATTTTATTCTGTATGAGCTAAAGGAGATTCATAATTGCGTCTCACCCTAAGCAAAACCTGCTATGGATATCCGAGCCCTGTGTGTTTTACAAATATGTCAGTGGGGCAAAAATCCGTGGCTGACGAAGGCGAACCACAGGTGCATCCTGCTCTGCTGCCACCTGCTCAGCTGCCTCTTGCTGTGCTGCCTCGCAAAAGGCAGCAATGAATACCGCCACCGTCAACATAAGCTGATCCTCCACTTGTTGCAATTTGTGATCGGAGGGGCTCACTGGCGCACATAAATATGCTTATAAAAATAATACTAAAAAAAAAAACACTCTAAATAGCAGAGTCCCTTTAGAATATTGCAGCAGCGCTCTTGTCATATATTTAAAATGGCAAGCTTCAATATACTGTTCATATATGGAATATTGCGATGCGGTTCAGTAGTGCCATGTAGTAATTTTGATCGTGAAGACAAACACTTTCCACCAAAACACTTTACCACGTGAGATGATCTCCCCTTTAGGGATGCACTCACCACATATGCAGAAATAATGCGCCTTAGATCTTATCACTGACCGTCGACCGCTCTGCGAGAACTCCCACCAGGCTTCTAGCCATATCATGCAAGGATTCATGTGAAAAAAACAGATTGGCCACATAGCGTTATACTGTTGATAAGCATTTTAATGAACCCCAATCCTCCCCTTACATAATATACGTAATAAAAATCCAATATACTCAAGCAATGTAAAGTGCCTGTGCGAACATTAGCCGGTAGTGGTAAGGAGAACACCTGTGTAGACAGCAGTGCAATCCTAGTTCCTGGTACCTTGGCTGCCCATGACATGCATGCGTCACTTCCGGTAAAACCATGAAGATCACGTCGCTAACGCGTTTCGTCACTTCCTTACTTTGTCTGAGGGCGTGATCTTGTGGTAAAGACGCCTTTTTTTATATGGAACATATGACTCCGCCCTTTGCCGTGTAAAGTCATGTGACGTACATTGTACCTGCCCACATAATGCTCAGCTAATACAGCGGCATGTAAACGGACAATAAGGAGATCATCACGGTCACAGGCTAGTCAAATTATCACACCAATCGGTAACGATAACTTGGCACATATGTAATGCATTAAAATTCATAAACATGGTTGCAATGTAAAATGAAAATACAAATAAAACCTTAAAACATCAAAAGCATTTAAACCAATGAACCAGAGCGGCTAACCTCTGCGAAAATTAAATACTTCCATATGGCCACAAACGTGGATCCTTGCATGGAAGTATGTGACCTATAATTAAATAACCACTCCACCCATATCTCATCAACCACAACTAGTTGGCTAGGGTGGAGTAAACAAATGGTAGGACATATACATCTGGAACTGCAAATAAAATAAATGAATATTTGCAATGGTACACGATAAAAGACAGCAAATTTTTACAAAACGACAAATTATTAAAAACATATTAAATATCAAATAAGGTTCTCAAATTGATATAAAAATAGAGGATACTTCAAAATGCATAAATATCATATTAAGAAAGTCTAAAATACAATAGAGATCTTCATAAGCAACCCAGTGATGCAGCCTAAATCAGCTGGTTGAGCATTTTATATGATAGCATATTACCATGCAAATCAACAACTCAATCCATCAGAATTGTTTGTAATTATTAAAATATGAGATCATATCGTGTATCACTAATAAAACAGTTAATGTCTATAGAGTTCAATGTTCAAACCTTTTGGGGAAAGCACATCTGTTAAATATATCCACTGAGTTTCTCGTTTTAATAGCTCACGCACAAGATTAGAGCCCCTCCAATGTGGCTGTAAATGCTCAACACCCCAAAATTCTAGACCTGTTGAATCCTGGTTGTGTTTCAGTTTAAAATGAAGGGACACATTGTGGTCCTTGAACCCTATCTTAATAACAATATTAACATCCTCTTAGTACGCCCTATATATAAGAGACCACATGGACATTTTAAAGCATAGACAACATGTATACTGTTACAAGTTATGAATTGTTTGATGTCAAAACTCCTATTATTAGCAGAAGAACTAAACATTTTTAATCCTCTATATGATCTTGAGACCTCTCTTCGGGCATCTTCTGCAAGAAAAGAAGCCATTTTGGTCCCAAAAAGATTGGGGTCGCCTCGGTGGACCTAAAACCTTTTTTACCACGTGATCTCCGAAACTGGGCATCTTTCTATATATAAATTGTGGTGCAGATGGTAATGCAGTACTCAATTTCTTGTCCAAAAGGAGGAGATGCCAATGTTGCTTGAAGATTGACTCAACCTCTTTATATTGGGCATGGAACCCCAAAATGAATCCCAACTCTTTATTCATATTCGGTTCAACGGTGGGATGTGAATCCCTTTCTTGCAAACATACATCCCTAGACATAGAGCCCACATCTTCAACCACTTTTTTCAATTGCTGTGGATCGTAGCCCGTGGCTTCAAACCTCCGTCAATATTTTAGATTGAAGAAAGAAATTGGTGTCCTCGGAGCAATTTCTCCTAACCCTCGTAATCTGCCCCTTAGGGATGTTTTTAAGCCAAAGGGGGTGGTGGCCACTTGAAGTAGGAATAAAGCTATTTCTGTCTGTTGCTTTAAAATAGACTTTTGTTTCCAATCTGTCATTCCGACGATAAACACTTACGTCTAGGAAGTTAATTTCTTCAGTATGCCACTGGCAGGTTAACTTTTGTTATTGTTATTATTTAATAATTGTAAAAATTGTAGTAAAGATTCAGTGGGCCCTGCCCAGATATAAAAAAGAGATCATCAATAACACGTCTATAAAAAAAATCAATTCCTCCCGCTTGTCTTTAAAAATAACCTTGTCTTCCCATTCAGCCATAAATAAATTCACTATGCTGGGCGCAAATTTTGCGCCCATAGCAACTCCTGTTTGTTGCGAATAAAATCTGTTGCTGTACCAAAAATAGCTATGGGAAAGAAAATAATCCAAACCATGTCCAAGGAATATTTTTCCATTATGTGGAAGATCATCTCTTTGAGAGCCCAATTTAAACCCAGAAGGACATCATCATGCTGGATGACAGAGTCCAAAGATGCCACATCTGCTGTTACAAGAATAACATGCGGTTTTCCCACCAAGTTAACAGTCTGTAGACAATTTAGAAAATTCTTTGTGTCTCTCAGGATCGAGTTTTAGTCACACTTTTTTGTAAAAATGTGTCCAAATATTGGCCCATTCTTCAGGATGCATAATCTATACTGTTCACTATAGATCTAGCTGGAGGATTAATTGGATCCTTATGGATCTTGGGCAGAGTATGGTCAGAATACGACTGCTTGAAGGCACCAAGAACCTCTTCTCTTTGAGCGATAGTACTCCTGTCCGGAATCCCATATCCACCAAGACCTTTAATTGGTCATTATAGGACTGGGTCGGGTCCTTATCCAATAGCCAATTACCACATAAGTAACCAACTGATATATCCAGGGCGCTGAGCGGTGCTTTTTTAGGTGGGCCATACTAAGCATTTTTTTATATGCACATAAATATGCGATTGCAAACGAGCGTGCATGCTCAAATACGCTATATATAGACCACATTGCACCTTGGGCCAATGTGGGTGTGCAGAGGAGTGTTGTGAAGTTGACCCTCTTTGCTATATTTGGTAAGCCATTTCTAAGAGATTGTACTTGCATATAGTTTTGAATAACGCACTGTTATTGGTTGGTGTAAACTAGCAACTTTGGACTCTTGCGTATTTCAAAAAGCTTTTCAGTACTTTAGCCCGGGGTTGACACTGGTATGACACGACACTTGTACGACAGTGGATCTGACTTTTTGTTGTTTTGAGGTTTGTTGTGATGTGAATAGGTTTGTAGGCGAAAGGCGTTTGAGGGGGTAGTCGAAGTTAGTGTGGAAGTGATTACTGAGGGCTTGTCTAGCTGTTTGCAGTTCAGAGGTGAGCAGAGGGGATGGTTGGGGTTTATTAGCTTGTTCGAGAGTACGTATTTGATCTAAGAGTTTATTTGTGATGGAATTATATTGTTTCTTCTCGTGGGTGCCTATCTTGATTAGGAGGCCTCTAATGTATGCCTTTTGGGCATTCCATAGTATGGTGGGGTTATTCACTGATCCTTCATTAGTGGTGAATAAGTGTTGTAACGCGGATAGAATCTGTTTTTGGTATAGCTGGCGTGCAATAATAGAGGTGTTAAGCTTTCAGATGGTATTATTTTTGTTTGGGAGTGCTGGAAACAGCTTCATTGAAATGGGCGCGTGGTCGGACCACGTGATGAGTCCAATTTTAGTATCCTGGACCATTTGCAGAGTATGCTTGTCAGTCAAAAAGAGATCTATCCGATAATATGTTTGCTGCGTGTGGGAGAAAAAGGTATAATCTCTTTCGGTGCCATGCTGGCACCTCCAGGGAGCAGGGAGGCGAGGGAAGTGGAGCGTTTGCGAGAAGGGTTAGAGGTGTCTAGTGAGGCATCAACAATTTGGTTGAAGTCTGCGCAGATGATCAGGGGTCCTTGTTTGAAGGGTTCCAGCTTTTTCAATAGTGATTTGTAAAAGCGTTGTTGATTTGTATTGGGGGAGAAGATGTTAACAATGGTGATGGTGTGGTTATTGATAGTGGCATTCAAGATTATGAATCTGCCATCCGGGTCTATGTCTGTGTGGATTGGTTGGAATGAGTCTGTGGAGCGTACGGCAAGCATAACACCTGCTTTTTTCTTTGTGACGTTGGCAAAATAGCAGTGAGGGTATTTGTGGGAACAGGAAGGAGGCTTGATGGATGCAAAATGGGTTTCCTGTACACATAATATGTCAGAGGTGTGTGCTAAAGCTTCTTTCCATAATAAACTTCTTTTGTAGGGGGAGTTTAGGCCCTTCGTGTTAATGGATATGAAGGTGATTGACATATCGGGCGGTGTATATCCAGCGGGGGTAAGGGAAGGTGTGGGTTGCACCCTGTTGGGTATGTATGGGGGAGTTTGAGGGGGTAAACCTGTAATAGAGAGTTACACTAGGCAAACTGAGTTTATACTTTAACGGTAGTCAAATATACCTATGATGCAGCAGATAAAACCTGTAAAAAAACTATGGTAAGTTATGAACTTAGCGCGGTACACAAAAAGAGAAAAAAGTGTCTTTCAAGTGCTCTGCACTTTTCTTTCTCTGGGGGAAAAGAGTACGGAGTGTACATATTGGTACGCTCATCAGGGACAGTAATGAGGTGAAGTATTGCAGGAGCAATGTCACAAAAATTTTTCCAGGGGGCACTTGCTGGAGTAAAGTAGGTAGTCTTCACCTGCGGGCGGAGGCAGGGGTATGGCGCCTGGGGCCTGAATTAGATGATGACGGTGGTGGTGGTCGCTGAGGCGGTGGTTCAGGTGGTGGGGTGGTGATTAGGCCCCAGTTGAGCATGCGCTTGATGCCAACTTTCGGAGTGAAAATGGTGGTGTTCTGGTGCGTGACTACCAGCTTGGTAGGAAAGCCCCATTTGTATGGGATGTTTTTTCCTGAGGGTTGTGGTGGTCTGCGAGAACGCTCTTCTTTTTTGAGCAGTGGCAGCCGAGATGGCAGTGTACAGGGACACAGAGGAGTAAGGATCAGGAAGTGGGGAGGTGGTTCTGGCAGCTGCCATGATCTTTTCTTTCACTTGGAAAAAATGGATGTGTGCCAGGACATCCCTAGGCACAGAAGCAGGGAGGTGGTTAGGTTTGACAAGTCGATGTGCGCGGTCAATGATCATGTCACTTTGGCGTAGTTGAGGTATAAGGGTGAGGAATAGTTGTATGTAGGGCATTAGTTCTGGGGGTTTAAGCGACTCTGGTACCCCTCTAAATTTAATGTTGTTCCTCCTCGAACGATCTTCTAAATCTGCGACTTTGGCTTGCAGATATTGAATTTCCTCAGCGTGGTGATAATGGATATCCGCCATTTCGTTATAGGCCGCAGTATGCTCAGTGAGCTGCTTTTCAATAACATCCATGCGTCTTCTACGTGATCAATTCTAGAGTGAAGTGTGGAGATCGATGATCTTAATTTGTTACGGATGTAATGTTGTAATGATAACAGCATGAGCTTGAGTGTATTCTCAGAGGCTGGCTGGTCAGATGCAGGGAGAGCAGCTAGTGAGTCAGGGTGTGGCAGATCAGGGCCTGCAGTGGCTGGGTTGTCCCAATGCTGCTTCTTAAACAGAGGAGCTTTGGTGGGTGAGGGGGCTGGAGATTATGCAGCTCTCTTACCTCTGTCAGTGGGTGAGGGATGAGAGGATTCATCTGCTGGGGATGAGCTGTCCATCTCGGCGGTGCTGTGGTCTGGAGAGCTCCCTGTCTCAGTCAGTGAGCTGTGTGGCATCGCGCCAGCGCCATGTTGGATCATCAGCATGTCAGCTCTTTTGAAGTAGTCCGTGAGGCGGCGGGGTTGATGGAGGCCGGTTTGTCTGTTCCTGGACATACCGATCGCGTGTCCGATGGTTCTGCTCCTCTCCAGTGGAGCAGAGAGGGGGGAAGAGCCAATATTTTGTGCTGGGTGTTGCTTTCTGTCCTTCGGCTGAGCGGAGCTGAGGGATCAAGCGGCCATCTCAGTCCGTGGCTAGCCACGCCCCCCCGGGGAATAATTTTTCTGCTGAAAGTTGTTCGTGCAGGAACAACGTATCGTGAAGCAAGGGCATGCATGAGCTGTTTAAACGGCTCCCTTTCAATCATGCAAAAAGAGGCTCCTCCAACAGCAATGAATTGGCCAATGAGGCGGGTGATCTTGTTGTCCTGCTGTTTTGACATGCCCACGAAACTAAAGCCAACAAAACTATCTAGGGTAGGCTGATGATGTCCTTGTGAGAATGAGGAGCCTGATTGGGTCTGCAGTGGAACTACTGAACGTGGACGGTTTGTCTTAATTGAACCCTCTCTATTGCCTGTGCTCTGAGTAAGTGGTGTGGTTGAGGAGGTACCACCAGTACAGTCAGAGTCTGTTATGCTGCTTTCTGCGCTACCATCTTCTTTTTCTGCCTCTGCCCGCAGTAGAGTGGTGGTAATTTTTAAGGTGTAGGTTCTTACCAGCATTGCTTAAATGACCTAACTTTTTACCCCTACTCACTTGCTTCCCACACAATTGACACTTTGCAAAGAACCCGCCTTCCAATGTTTGAAAGTATTTCCAAACGTTGCTGCGGCGGGATCTCTATTTAGGGCTGATATAGCTGCAGCAGGGTAGCACACCAGTGGTGGAAGCTGTTGCCACTACAGTTACACTTGGTGAACTAGAACTAGTGCTGCTAATGGCAGGGGTGCTGGGGGACTGTGAGGTCGGTGATATCATCACAGGATTCTTCCTCCATAATAACAGAGGGAGAAGGGGAGTTAGCAACAGATGAAAAAAGTGAACTGCTACCTGTCCTACGATGGAAAATGTCCGATCGGAGCGTGTTGTCGGAAATTCCGACCGTGTGTGGGCTCCATCGGAAATTTTCCATCGGATTTTCCGACACACAAAGTTTGAGAGCAGGATATAAAATTTTCCGACAACAAAATCCGTTGTCGGAAATTCCGATCGTGTGTACACAAATCCGATGGACAAAGTGCCACGCATGCTCAGAATAAGTAAAGAGATGAAAGCTATTGGCCACTGCCCCATTTATAGTCCCGACGTATGTGTTTTACGTCGCCGCGTTCAGAATGATCGGATTTTCTGACAACTTTGTGTGACCGTGTGTATGCAAGACAAGTTTGAGCCAACATCTGTTGGAAAAAATCCTAGGATTTTGTTGTCGGAATGTTCGAACAAAGTCCGACCGTGTGTACGGGGCATAAGTCTTGTGGGGTAAGAGTGTATAAAATGTCTGCAGTGTTTGGGGAAAGAGGAGCATCACATTCAAAATCATTCTCTTCTTGGGCCAATGAAAAAAAAGTCTCACACTCTGTCTCTGCCGCTGTCTCCCTCAATTGCTTCTTTGGGGAGCTGGGCAGTGGCACTGGCAGTGTGATTGGTGGTGGTGAGTGTAAAGGCAACTCCACTTTACTAGGTTTCTTGCCTATTCAATAAAAATAAGAAGCCATGACACCTGTAGAAGTAGGAGGCGCTGCAATGGCAGTGGAAGCGGTAGCAGATTTTGGTGGTCTGGCAGGAAAACTAAAAGTAGAACTGATGGTGGTGGAACTAGCTTTGCTGGTGACACTGGTGGTGACCCTCACTGTTGTGGACAGCATGTTTGTGGTGGCAGAAGTGTCAGAGGCAATAGTAACAGAGACCTTGCCACTTTTTTTTTAGCAAGGCGTCCACGATCAATACCTCTACCTGCCTTCACTTTTCCGTTCGAACGGTACATTGCTGACTTGCTGTTGCTGTATAGTTCGGAAAATGGACTGGTGATAGTGATGATCACTGATCAGACAGTTAACAAGATAGGGTATATAGAATCTCAATCTATAATATAGAATCTATAATAATAACCCCCCCCCCCCCCCCCCATAACATGGGCAGGCTATCACAACACTAGCAGCAACACTAGTATCACTAGTATCTATCTATCAAGTTCACAACACTAACACAATAGCAGCAGATTAATGTGAAAAAGTTAAGTTGAACTGTAGCTTGCTTCACTATTGTTCTGTTGCTGTGCTTATGCTTAATTGCTAAATAATTCAGGTTCTCTGACAAACGGACCAGCTAAGATTGACTGTCTTCTGAAATTATTCAGCGTGTGTGTCTCTTTCTGCTAGCAAATCGTAAGTGAAAGTTACTTGTCTGTACGTGTGTGGTTCTAGCTATTTTACTGCCCCTCCTCTTTGGTTACAATCGTCCAATAACAATCATTCATCATCGTCCATCATCCATCATCCTTCTTCCCCCACCCAATTCCAGCAGCGATCTTTTCTCTCTATGTCGAATCTTTTAGAATAATCTTGGACTATGGAGTGGACTATAGAGTTAAGGTTAGGCACATTCAACCACAGGTTCGATAGACACAGATTGTTATTGTCAGCATCATGTCGAATCTCCTATCTATATCGAACTGTTGTCACAACTAAAATGAAAATAAAGGAATTTTTTATGTCAGATCTTTCGGTGTTCGGACTCTGCGCTTTCGTTATCGTTTGTTAAAACGATAATGAAAATACCTGAAATTCGGACGAAAATGCATTTGGACGAAAACAAATGCACATGTCTATTGAAAACTGGAAAGAAGAAACTCCAGATTCAGCTACACGTGAAGAGTATGAAGATCACATTTAACTAATATATTTGAGGACTTCGGTACATTGACTTATTTTGGTGTAATCAATTGCCAAAGGACCACTAAACATTACAAAAAAGTAACTAATCAAAAATATTACAAAAAGAACACCAAAGATTCCACGCAGATTCATAACATGCCCATGTAGAGGGAGCCAATGAATTTCAAATAGCAACCTTCACAGGCATCAAAATGGCTTCCATGTGGAGGACACAACAGTCCGATCTTGTCTGCATCTGGAACTAATTCCCGAAATATGCCCATCTGTTGATGAGACAACAAGTCTGCAATGAGATGGAATAATAGATATTCCCGCGCTACTATGGAAAATGAATGAAAATCAATCTAGGTGCAGCAGACACCATGAAGGTCAAACACTACCCACAGTACAAAGTATTTAAAAATCAATAGATGGTGTCACGCTCCAAAATAAATAAATGGATAAAGTGCTAATCAAAGATAAAAATAACTTAAAAAATGCACATGCTACGAGACATTCAGGTAATAACAAATAAAATTACACAATGCATCAACGTGTGAACACATAAAAAGGATAGTGGTCAAATAAGGTGCTAATAAAGTGACTAAAGTGAATAAAGTATATAACCTTCAAGTATTAATGTGTAAAAGTACACAATGCATAAACAATTCAATGATCGTCCATGTAATAAATAAAGGTGCAAATAGTGCTGATGAATCGCAGTCGTGAAGAGCTGAATTCCTCTGAACTCAAAAAGTGCAAAGCAAAAAGTGCTGCTATATAGCATCTAGTAAAAGAAAAAGGGGGGTTGGGACCAAAGCAGTCCCAGGACTGCAATCAATGGGAGAGTCACAAAGGAATTGATTAATGAAAAATACAGCTTTATTGATAATTGCTCAAGACTATAAAAATTAATCTCACTGATGTGGCACCAGAGGTGTATGAGTGAGATGGGTTCCTTCACAAAAAACACCAACACTGACATGTATTGCACACTGAAGAAAAAAGAATAATAATAAACAATGTTGTATTTTCTATCTATGGTTTTCATGTTCATCATGTTCTGTTTGCTGAGATGTTTCTGATAATATTGTTTCAAGCATTTTATGAAATGGTGAAGAATCTCTTATGGTGCATTCTTTCTGTATGTCTTCTGCACTTGCAAAGTCAGATTTGGTCTCTTCAATGTTTACATGACATAGTTGTATCCTTTGTATTTTTTTATTGATTGTGTGATCAGTTCATTTCCTGGCAAGTATTTGTTTCAAATTTAATCATCAGCACATCATCAGAGTAGCCTCATAAGATGCACCTTTAGCTCCTTTTTTTATTTTTTTTTTGCATTTTGTAGAAGAGCAAATGAATAAATAAGTCTTTGGTTTGCTTCCTGGCTTGTATTTTACTTGCTTTAACTGTAACCAACTTTATCATGTGAGCTGCACAAATATGTATTACAGTCCATCGTGCTAACATGTTCTCCTTCACAGATGCGAAAACATCGCTTGATATAATAAACAACGTTAATCTGATTGGATGCCTGAATTTAACATTGCCCAGCTGAAGTCCACCTCCTACTGTTTTGCGGGGTTAAAGAATGGTTGCATAATTTAAAGAAGTCTCTGCAGAAACAATATAACCAATGTAGAATTGTTGGTGTGCTTTGATCAGATGTTACCATTTTGGCTACTGGCACTGTATACCGCTTAGGTGAGGTCATTTGCCAACACAAAGCATAATACAAAATCCTGTGAGAAGTTTTCTTTTGGTTTTGCTACCACAGAGCCAGTTGCACCTAAATATAGATATGAGTGTCCCAAAGACTGGAGATCCTTCAGTATATACAATTGAACATCAGAGTACACATGAACCACAAAAGGGCTCCTACTAATATATATTGAATAAATGCGTGCTTGCTCTGAAAAGAATTATGTTCCTTTTTGTCCTGTTTTTTGCTGTATGTCTAGACACTCCAAAAAAACATTTTTTGTTAAATCTGTTGGAAAGATTATTTTCGCTGGAAATTTTTTGAAGTACATGGATTGTACTGTATTTAAATTGCCCGCTATTGGTCAGGGTCTGCTTCTGTAATGCCCTGTACACATGACTGGTTTTGCCGTCGGAATAGACTCCGAAGGTTTCTCCAACGGAACTCCGGAATTCCCCTCAAGCGGTCTTGCCTACACACGGGGTCACACCAAAGTCCGACTGTCCAGAACGCGGTGACGTGCAACAAGTACGACGGGACTAGAAAAAAGAAGTTCAGTAGCCAGTAGCTTCCGTCTCGTACTTGCTTCAGAGCATGCGTAGTTTTTGGTCCGTCGGAACAGCATACAGGCGATTTTTTCCCGATAGGAATTGGTTCCGTTGGAAATATTTAGAACATGATCCATTTCTAGGTCCGTCAGAATTTTCGAAAAAAAAAAAGTCAGATGAGGCCTACACATGATCGGAATAGACGATGAAAAGCTTCCGTCTGACATTTTCTGTCGGGCATTCCCCTCGTGTGTACGCAGCATTAGAGACTATATGCAAGTGAGTGGGACGTAACTGTCCGTTGCAACTTAAGCTTATTCCTCTCTTCACCTCTTGTATTCCTTTTTAATGATTAGTGTGCTGGATGTCTTATGTATATCTTATGCCGCGTACAAACGATCAGGATTTTGATCGGAAAAAGGTATGATGGGTTTTCCGATTCCGCTCAAGCTTGCCTTGCATACACACGGTCACACAAAAGTTCGCTGAACTTTCGACCGCCAAGAACGCGGTGACGCACAACACTCAGACGAGCCGAGAAAATGAAGTCCAATGCTTCCGAGTATGCGTCAAATTGTTTCCGGGTAAATTTGACAGATATAATAGTGAGTCCGCGCAACGGAAATAAATGGAAATAAAATGACCAAATGGTGAATAAGGACTGCTGCCTCCACAGAAGCAATCCCCACGAAGTGGAGAAAACCAAAGGTGAATAAAGAGTTAATATGTGGGTGTGGCGCTGTCCTGATAAACATATACAAAATGTGAATAAATGAAATTCAATCCTCTGGTGTATGTGCTTTCCTGTGATGAAACACCAGTTACACATCACAAACATGAAATAATACCATAACCGAATAAATAATGCAGAATTTGTCATAAAATATTATGGTGATCCACTCTATATAGGTAAAAAGCGTGAGAAGAGGGGGAGGGGAGAAGGGAAGGATAAACACGGAAATTATATAATGCAATAAAAAACGTTATTAGATTTGTGAAGTGCATATATTAAAGTGGCTTGTGCTCCGTGCGACAATAGGATATCAAGCAGTCCTGGCAAATATGGCTAGCTTATTAAAGTAAATGATGACTTGTGCTCAGTGCAACAATGATGATTTTAAACAGTCCTTATGAATTTCCTGACGTTTGGAGTAAGCAAGTGTGCCCAAAACACATCTGCTCCTTTTAATTTCTGTGGTGCACGGGTGGTTGTGTCACGTACTGTGATCATGCAGACACTCACCAGTTTTCTTAACCCCTGCAGGGGTGACACGCAGTCACAGTATAAGCCACTGTGCGGCAATCCTTAGCGCTTTCAGGATCGGGTGGCATTTAGATATAGAAGAGAGAGGGAATGTCCATAGTGTAAAACCATAAACATTTTATTGAAACAGATGACAGAGCGGTACTCACATACTGATAATTTGTATAAGGCAGCAAAATGTCATCAGTAGAACCGTCAGATTCAAATCCTGTGTTTCCTGTGGGAGATGATGCAAGACGTAAGATTAGGCCATGCCCTACGCGTTTCGTCAGAGGAAGTCTACGGGAGCGTGACCCTTGCTACACCTCTCCTCCTTATATGCTGTGCGGTGTTCGTTTCACGCTTGCGCTCAAAGGACTTCGGCGGCCATTTTGCCTAGGTTTATGTAGACCGAAGCCCGCTCGTGGCCATATTGCCTGTGTCTTTTGCAGACCGAAGCCCATGTATCCGCCGTGGATTTGTGAAAGAAGGCCTGTATGGTGACTCCACACGAACAAGTGTGGTGCATGCATTTGTGTCACCATTACTCTGGTGGTTGATATATAAATAAGTGTTATATAAATAAATGCCAGCCTGATCCTGAAAGCGCTAAGGATTGCCGCACAGTGGCTTATACTGTGACTGCGTGTCACCCCTGCAGGGGTTAAGAAAACTGGTGAGTGTCTGCATGATCACAGTACGTGACACAACCACCCGGGCACCACAGAAATTAAAGGAGCAGATGTGTTTTGGGCACACTTGCTTACTCCAAACATCAGGAAATTCATAAGGACTGATTAAAATCATCATTGTTGCACTGAGCACAATTTACTTTAATAAGCTAGCCATATTTGCCAGGACTGCTTGATATCCTATTGTCGCACGGAGCACAAGCCACTTTAATATATGCACTTCACGAATCTAATAACGTTTTTTATTGCATTATATAATTTCCGTGTTTATCCTTCCCTTCTCCCCTCCCCCTCTTCTCACGCTTTTTACCTATATAGAGTGGATCACCATAATATTTTATGACAAATTCTGCATTATTTATTCGGTTATGGTATTATTTCATGTTTGTGATGTGTAACTGGTGTTTCAGTGGTTCATCACAGGAAAGCACATACACCAGAGGATTGAATTTAATCTATTCACATTTTGTATATGTTTATCAGGACAGCGCCACACCCACATATTAACTCTTTATTCAAATTGTTTCCGAGCATGCGTAGGAATCGCTACAGATGATCACATTTTCGGATAATAACTTTTTCCGACCGAAAAATTGAGAACATGTTCTCAGTCTTTTGCTGGCTGGAATTCAGCTAGCAAAAGTCCGATGGAGCGTACACACGGTCGCATTTTCCATCCAAAAGCTCTCAGTGGTCTTTTGCTGTTCGAATTTCCGATCGTGTGTACGCAGCATTACTGTGCTAGTGACCTGTACTTTAATCTTTATCTTGTTGTCTGTCTTCCCTGGTTTATTTTCCAATGCCCTGTACACACGAGCAGACTTTTCTTCCGGACTGGTCCGACGGACAGAATCCGGCAGACAATCCGACCGTGTGTTGGCTTCAGTGGACCTTCAGTGGACGGTTTCTGACAAAAATCTGACGGACTTTGGATTTGGAACATGTTTCAAATCTTTACATCGGAACTCCGCCGGACCCAGTTCCTATCGAAAAATCTGCTCGTCTGTATGCTAGTCCGACGGATGAAAACTGACACTAGGGCAGCTATTGGCTACTGGCTATGAACTTCCTTATTTTAGTCTGGTGTACGTCATTACGTACGAATCAGTTGGACTTTGGTGTGATTGTGTGTAGGCAAGTCCGTTCATTCGAAAGTCCGTCGGAAAGACTGTCGGACCTTTGTTGCCGAAAAGTCCACCCGTGTGTACAGGGCATAAGACAAAATGATATTTAGTGCATCCTGTAAATTTACATTTACCTTTCCCACGCCAGAAGGCAGTATTTTTTCTTGCGTGATTCATGACACCTCACTCTGTTGTAGTTGAAAGCAATAACACAATATTTAGTTATCTTATTAACCTTCTTACTTATGGTGTCAGACCAGCAATTCTTCAGGACACAATAGCCATTCCTTTGCTTTTGGTTTTATCTTTTTCACTCCTCTCTACTTAATGTTATTGTAAACTGTGAAGGAATATCCTGCTCAAAAAAGCTCCTTTTTAAATCTTTATCTGTTAACAACATTTTTTCTCAGTGTTATTTCTTGAAAATGAGTTGCCTCAGAGTTGACATTGGTTACCTGATGGTAAATTGAGCCCGTTTTGTTTTCTAATGTATTGTCTTCTATTTTTCTTTCTGTTTCAACTTCTAATATATCACAATCTTAAATCATCTGTTACATTTGTTGGAACAATAGGAATCAACTCTTCGGAGGATGGAAGGGATAAAAACAGTTTTGTTTTGTTTTTAAATTTCACTTTTACTGGTACATTTAGATTTTTTTCGTCAGCTTTTTTCTTTAAGCTACAGTTGGGGCAAAACCATGGAGAGATTGGTTTTATGTCTTAAATACTTTTATAGCCAACACATGTTTGATGAAACCAATCTTTGCAGAGATGACATTGAGCATAGGGTTGATTTGGATCATTCCTCTGCTTACATACACAATATGTCTGTTCTTCTAACATGAATGTTTCTGATGATGGAGACGGGGATATCTCCATATTTTCCATGGCTGGTAGAATTTTTATCCTCACTGAATGGCAGTTTTTATAAAGAAACAAAAAAGGCGCCTCTAAGTGCAGAAGATTGACAATTTTAATGCCCCAAAAAGGGTTAAAAACACTTACAAAATGGAAGTGGTGATCAGGCACATCATAAATAAAGCTGCATTGGAAGGGATGGCGGTCAGAGGAAGCCTTCAGATGGAATGGATGTGAGCACTGAACACAGCGGTGTGGGACACAGGAAGCCGCTGTGAGACCGGCGTCATCAGCTGGAAGGGAGACGAACCCGGAAGTGATGTCATCCACAGGGCGGCTCGATAACCAGCCTGAACCGCAAACAAACAGCCTGGACGAGGATGTGATGTCATCAGAAAGGGACGCGTTTCGGAACCTTCAATCGTTCCTTTTTCAACCTATGGCCATACTGATGACTAAGGATGAGCTCCGGCGTGTTCGCATGCTGCACGTGCCGATCCCGCCAGGAAGTCGGCGCAGCGCTAATCACAGGCAGTGAGACATTTCCCGAGCTCTGCAGCCACACATCGGGAAATGTCTCACTGCCTGTGATTAGCGCTGCGCCGTGCCGACTTCCTGGCGGGATCGGCACGTGCAGCATGCGAACACGCCGGAGCTCATCCTTACTGATGACTTGAGAGGAATATATACACACCCACTAACAGTGGATTGGCCAGTGGGCGGGGGCAGCAAGGGAACATTTATTGAGTTGTAATCAGTTCGTTTTGTGCATATAAATGAAAGAAAACAAAAGGATACCTGCTACAGCATTCTAAAAACCATTATAAAAGACATTAAAAACATTAAAAAACTTTAAAAAACGGGATAAAAAGAAGAGGAAAAAATGTGATATAATGGTGCAATATATAAAACAATAACCGATCATAGAGCCCGCAAGACACATGACAGAATGGGGATGGTGTGAGCAGGCAGGATGATGTCGATGTTAAGCTACAGGCCTAGAAGGAAACATACTACTATCAATAATTGATCATTAATTGATCGTTAAAATGAGGATAATAAGGGGGGGGGGTTATTGGAAGAACCTAAAATACTATCTACAGAAGGGAAGTATCATGTTAAAGTATGGCGCTAACTTCAAAATCTTCATTTAACCCTCCGGGGGCTAGAACGTTAAGTAAAAATATCCAGTACATTTCTCTATGGCATAGGCGTCGGTAACGTTCAGCAGCAGGGAGGTCTTTTGGCATTGCCTCAATAATCCATACTTTAAGACCATTCGTGGATTTGTTATGGGTGTGGAGGTAGTGTCTGGGGACACTGTGATTATCTAGTTCACCTTCAATTAAACGGCGATGTTCGCCAAACCGTTTCCGTAGTGGTCGAATAGTGCGCCCTACATAAAATAGACCACAGGGGCATGTGAGACAGTAAATGACATGGTCAGAAGAACATGTGTGAAAACCCTTTATTGGGTATGTTTTGCCTTTGACATGAAACTCTTTCTGGCCATGTGTCACAAAGCTGCAAGTCTTGCAGAGGGGCTTACGGCACTGATACATCCCAGAAATAGCCAGAAACGTGGGCATATGATGGCCCGGAGGCAAAGGTTTGGCCCTAAGTTTGCTGGTTGCTACCTTGCTTTTGATGTTAGGTGCCTTTCTATACGCAAACTGAGGTCTATTTGGCAGGGTAGGGAGTAGATGTTCATCTTGTAATAGCAAAGACCAATGTTTTCTAATAATTTTTTCCATATGTTTATGATGGGTGTGAAACTGGGTGATGAATCTTAGATTATCTTTCTGGGTATTGGAACGTGAATGAGAGTTCTTAGTAGGCAATGTGGTCTTATATTGTTGATAAGCTGAATCAACAAGATCTACAGGGAAACCTTTTTCAAGAAACTTGGCTTTCAGAATTTCACCTTCAGTGTCGTAGTCACTCTTCAGGGTACAGTTCTTTTTGAGTCTACAGAACTGACTCTTGGGTACATTATTTAGCCACAGAGGGTGATGGCAACTTTTATAATGGAGGAATGAATTTCCAGCTGTGGGCTTGGTGAAATTTTTTGCATGGATCTCTTTGCCTGTCCAAAAGAGTTCAAGATCGAGAAAGGCTAACTTATTTTGGTCGATGACTGAGGTGAAAGTGAGGCCCATGTTATTGGTGTTGCAATATGACACAAAATCCGTAAATGTTGGTACATTGCCATCCCAGATGATGATCACGTCATCTATATAGCGGCCATAAAAAACAATGTGAGGAAGAAATGGGTTGTTGTTCCATATATATAAATGCTCCCAATACCCCATGGTAAGATTCGCGTACGAGGGTGCAAAGTGCGCCCCCATAGCTGTCCCTTGTAATTGCAAATAAAAATTATCCTCAAATTTAAAATAGTTATGAGTGAGACAGAAGGAAGTGGCTTCAACGATAAAGGAAGCCTGTCTAGGGTTCAACATCGGGTCCTGACAAAGAAAAAACTGTAGGGCGTTGAGGCCTACTTCATGAGGTATGGATGTGTATAAGGATTGGACATCTAAAGATGCCCAATGATAGTTGTTATCCCAAGAGTATGGGGTTAAGGTTTCCAGTAAATGAACACCATCTCTTATGTGGGACTGGAGGGATTGGGCCAATGGCTGAAGGAATTGATCTATGTATTGCGACAGTCCGCTGCTGATGCTATCCATAGATGCCACAATCGGTCGCCCTGGTGGTGTTTTGGGGTCTTTATGCACCTTCGGTAAGTGGTAGAAATAAGGAGTAAAATGTATTTCACTAGAAAAGAGGCCTCTTGCTGTGAAATGATGTTATCATTTAATGCCCTTTTCACTAGAGAGGAGGCTTCAATGGTGAATAAAGGTAAAGGATCTTTGTGAAGTCTAATATATGTGTTCGTGTCAGATAATAATCGGATAGCTTCAGAAACATAGTCAGCTCTGTTTTGTATCACTATACCTCCCCCTTTGTCAGCACTTTTTATAACCAGATCGAGATTATTGGTGAGTGTATCAAGGGCTCTTAGTTCATGGTGAGTAAGATTGGAGGTGGATTTTTTATTGTTTTTGCACAGTGCCTGTATTTCTGCATGAACGATGTGATAGAAAGCATCAATGCATGAACCTTTGGACTGGGTGGGATAGAAAACCGAAGAGGGTTTGAAGGTGGTGTTTTGGATGGGTGGAGAGGTCATAAGGTGTTGTGTGTACAACACAAAGTCATTATCATAATCTATTGGAGGGGATGATGAGATAGGGGGATAACTGTATAGATCTTCTAGAATGGAAAGAGGGTCACTATCTGTATGAGCATCAGTGGTACTATGGGACACATCAGGTGTGTTGGGATCATTGTGTAATCGGCGTTTGTTGGATTGGATATTGAAGAATCTCTTCAAGGTGAGAAGGCGGACAAATTTATTCAGGTCCTTGAAGAGAAGGAAGGGGTTGGGTGCAGCTGATGGAGCAAAATTCAGACCTCGGTTTAATAAGGAAATTTCGTCTTCAGTTAAGACATGGGTGGAGAGGTTAAAGATTTTAACAGTACTCTCTTTTTGCTCGGGTCTGGGGTGGAGCTTGTTGCCTCTGCCTCTACATCCTCTTCTGCGTGTTTTCTTTTTTGTGGTTTTGTCCGAAGAGGGTCGAACACTAAAAAAGGAACCGCAGCTGGCTCTGAAGATGGAGTAGTGGCCAAAGGTGTCATAAGTGAGGAGTTGGGGCCGAAGGACACCAGAGGACCAGAAGATGTCCTGGATGGAATACATGTATTGTTAACAATGATATTCTGTTGACTATCTGCAATGGTGGTTGGACATGGAGAGGGGTCGGAGGTGTTGGGTGCGATATGAATGGGGGTATGGGGTGTTGTCTGTGTGGGCTGGGCAAGACCCGAATTATCAATGGTAAATGGCGGCATGGGTGCCAAAACTGCAGTGCTGTCTCCCTGGTTCTGTATACGAGACTGAGAATTAGCTGTTGAGTTGGAAGTGGATATTTTATATTGAGGAATAATTTTACGAGGGACAATGGGGGCAAAAGGGTTGATGTCCATAAGGGATGGAAGATCGTGAGCGGGTTTACGTTTCCAAGAAAAAATATTATTGCTGCTATAATCTTTTAAATCTCTACTAAATTTCCCCAATTTATGTTTAATCAGGATGTCTTCCTTCTTATGGGTTAATTTGGTAAGGATGGACAGCCATAGTGATGGTAAATGAGTGGTGAGGTCTGCAATTTGGGAAAATACTGTTTTTATTTGGTGAATACATTGTTCATATTTAGTATGTCTCTGTGCAGAGATAATTTTAATCCATTTATTCGTGCAGAATTCAGATATAGAGGACCATTCTCTTTGAGACTCTGGGTCTAGGAAGGAGCATGTTTTTAGAATTCTGAGGCCTCTAGGGGTAATATGAGCAGACAAATATTTAAGAAGGAAAAATTCATCCCACCACTGCTGGTTGGCGGAGATGACTAACTTCTCTAGTTTGCGAAATAGTGAGCAGAGAGATTTGTACTCTACATGAGAAAAATGAGGTATGGATATAAAAAAACCTTTGGGTATAATGGCTAAAAGGTCATTAATTTTGGAATACTTCAGGGAGTCTATTTCAGACAAAAAATCCATGACCAATAAAAGAGATAAGAAGTGAGCAATAATGAGCAATGCTACTGAGAAAAATGGTAAAAATAAAAATAAAAAATAAAAAATAAAAATAAGAATAAGAATGCTATGCTGGTAGCTGATTTAAGTACTAATAAAATTCATCATCAAAATATGCATGTACATATAAAATTGGATATAAAAGAATAACAAAAGAGACCAACAATGTAATACATGAAAACATGGAGTCCGTGCGTCAACCTAAATGTAGCTTCATGTAGAGTCAAATGGAAAATAAAAAAGGGGTATATAGGGAGCACAGGACTAACATGATCCAGAAAAAATCTCTACTAAATTTAGGCAGTCCAAAATGACAAGAGAGATGTTGGTAAGTATAATGGGGTGGTGGAATGATCTTCAGCAGAAGGGCTGCGACTTTAAAAGACTGAAGCAGGCTCTATAATAATACAAAGAAACAAAAAAGGCGCCTCTAAGTGCAGAAGATTGACAATTTTAATGCCCCAAAAAGGGTTAAAAACACTTACAAAATGGAAGTGGTGATCAGGCACATCATAAATAAAGCTGCATTGGAAGGGATGGCGGTCAGAGGAAGCCTTCAGATGGAATGGATGTGATCACTGAACACAGCGGTGTGGGACACAGGAAGCCGCTGTGAGACCGGCGTCATTTACGGATTTTGTGTCATATTGCAACACCAATAACATGGGCCTCACTTTCACCTCAGTCATCGACCAAAATAAGTTAGCCTTTCTCGATCCTGAACTCTTTTGGACAGGCAAAGAGATCCATGCAAAAAATTTCACCAAGCCCACAGCTGGAAATTCATTCCTCCATTATAAAAGTTGCCATCACCCTCTGTGGCTAAATAATGTACCCAAGAGTCAGTTCTGTAGACTCAAAAAGAACTGTACCCTGAAGAGTGACTACGACACTGAAGGTGAAATTCTGAAAGCCAAGTTTCTTGAAAAAGGTTTCCCTGTAGATCTTGTTGATTCAGCTTATCAACAATATAAGACCACATTGCCTACTAAGAACTCTCATTCACGTTCCAATACCCAGAAAGATAATCTAAGATTCATCACCCAGTTTCACACCCATCATAAACATATGGAAAAAATTATTAGAAAACATTGGTCTTTGCTATTACAAGATGAACATCTACTTCCTACCCTGCCAAATAGACCTCAGTTTGCGTATAGAAAGGCACCTAACATCAAAAGCAAGGTAGCAACCAGCAAACTTAGGGCCAAACCTTTGCCTCCGGGCCATCATATGCCCACGTTTCTGGCTATTTCTGGGATGTATCAGTGCCGTATGCCCCTCTGCAAGACTTGCAGCTTTGTGACACATGGCCAGAAAGAGTTTCATGTCAAAGGCAAAACATACCCAATAAAGGGTTTTCACACATGTTCTTCTGACCATGTCATTTACTGTCTCACATGCCCCTGTGGTCTATTTTATGTAGGGCGCACTATTCGACCACTACGGAAACGGTTTGGCGAACATCGCCGTTTAATTGAAGGTGGACTAGATAATCAGTGTCCCCAGACACTACCTCCACACCCATAACAAATCCACGAATGGTCTTAAAGTATGGATTATTGAGGCAATGCCAAAAGACGCCTATGCCATAGAGAAATGTACTGGATATTTTTACTTAACGTTCTAGCCCCCGGAGGGTTAAATGAAGATTTTGAAGTTAGCGCCATACTTTAACATGATACTTCCCTTCTGTAGATAGTATTTTAGGTTCTTCCAATAACCCCCCCCCCCTTATTATCCTCATTTTAACGATCAATTATTGATAGTAGTATGTTTCCTTCTAGGCCTGTAGCTTAACATCGACATCATCCTGCCTGCTCACACCATCCCCATTCTGTCATGTGTCTTGCGGGCTCTATGATCGGTTATTGTTTTATATATTGCACCATTATATCACATTTTTTCCTCTTCTTTTTATCCCATTTTTTAAAGTTTTTTAATGTTTTTAATGTCTTTTATAATGGTTTTTAGAATGCTGTAGCAGGTATCCTTTTGTTTTCTTTCATTTATATGCACAAAACGAACTGATTACAACTCAATAAATGTTCCCTTGCTGCCCCCGCCCACTGGCCAATCCACTGTTAGTGGGTGTGTATATATTCCTCTCAAGTCATCAGTATGGCCATAGGTTGAAAAAGGAACGATTGAAGGTTCCGAAACGCGTCCCTTTCTGATGACATCACATCCTCGTCCAGGCTGTTTGTTTGCGGTTCAGGCTGGTTATCGAGCCGCCCCGTGGACGACATCACTTCCGGGTTCGTCTCCCTTCCAGCTGATGACGCCGGTCTCACAGCGGCTTCCTGTGTCCCACACCGCTGTGTTCAGTGATCACATCCATTCCATCTGAAGGCTTCCTCTGACCGCCATCCCTTCCAATGCAGCTTTATTTATGATGTGCCTGATCACCACTTCCATTTTGTAAGTGTTTTTAACCCTTTTTGGGGCATTAAAATTGTCAATCTTCTGCACTTAGAGGCGCCTTTTTTGTTTCTTTGTATTATTATAGAGCCTGCTTCAGTCTTTTAAAGTCGCAGCCCTTCTGCTGAAGATCATTCCACCACCCCATTATACTTACCAACATCTCTCTTGTCATTTTGGACTGCCTAAATTTAGTAGAGACTTTTTCTGGATCATGTTAGTCCTGTGCTCCCTATATACCCCTTTTTTATTTTCCAAATGGCAGTTTTTATAACTGATCCTTTTGGAAAAGTAAAGTTTTGGACTGAATTTTCCTCCTGTCTTTTCTCATGATAAAGCCACAATCTTGTGGAAAGTTTATGACCTAAGGTCCATGCAATTTACCCCAAACTGAGTCAGGTTTACGATAACCTAAATTAAAAAAAATATATATATATTTTCAGCAAAAAGTTTGATGATCATGGTTTCAGCTGGTTGATCTGGGACCAGTTTCCTGAACATTGTAAATAAATACAATAGATTTTTAAATGTTTCAAACATTAACTTGTTCATCAAGGTAAATAATATATTTTTGGAATTAAAACCGCTCCTATTTAGAAACATTTTTTTGTCAAACTCAGTATTATATGGGTCCAAGTCATTTAATCAAATGCAGTCCACCAGGAGATGATGCTTGAAATTGTCCTAAAAATCTCAGTCTTATTATATTTCTTCAGTAACTCACCAACTGTGGATATTCTGGATAGATTTTTTTTTTTTATAGAGTTGAGAGTTTACCAATAACTCTTTGTACAAGAATGTTAAGTAAAATAGCAGAAATTTCTGGTAGCTGCAGTTCTGGTGTCTAAATTAAAATGCAAACCGATAATAAATAAACTATTACTATTGTAAAAAATCATGTAATTAGGCTGTAAATATGATTTTTTTTTTTTTAAATATGTTGCCAGACATGAAACATGTTTGCTTCAGCTGATATGTGTCACAGTAAAAAATAGTCAGGAGAAAGATAAGATGTTTAGAATAGTTGTAAGACTTTTTGGCTCCATACACACTGGGATTAAAAAAAAAATGACAAATGATTGTCTGTTTTTTTTTGTGAATAGGTTACTAAAGTATGAAATTTCTTGTATGACAGAGAAAATTTGGGAGTGATATGATGTATTAGTATTGTATTGTATTTTTGGACTAAAACTTGACTAAAGGAAAATTGTGACCTGGTATTGTACCCCAAAAAAAACCTCTTGTTTGTCCCTTCGGAATATTTTGGAACAAAGCTGTGTACTAATGATCGTATTGTACAGTCGTGTCGAAAGAAGAATTTTTCTTCTGGTTTTCTCATTGTGTATACAGGGCATAAAGACAATTTTTTTTTTTTTTAAATCTTTTTTGCATTCTACCCCCCTAAATACTTTAGATGCATCTCGATCCAGTATTGTGCACATGTGCCTCAGCTCTCTGGGACTCTCCATCCTGATTGGCTGAGACACAGCAGTAGCACCATTGGCTCCTGCTTCTGTCAGTCAAAGTCAGTTAGCCAATCGGGAGAGGGAGGAGGCTGGGCCGAGTCTCAGGTCCGTGACTGAATGGACACACAGAGCTGGCTCAGGTGCCCCCCACAGCAAGCTGCTTGCTGTGGGGGCACTCAGAAGGAAGGAGGGGCCAGGAGATCCAGCGAGAGACCCAAGAAGAAGAGGATCTGGGTTGCTCTGTGTAAAACCACTGCACAGAGCATATAAGTATGACATGTTTGTTATTTTTAAAGAAAAGCATAATGACCCGAAGCAAGTGGAGGGGGAGCGCGGCCACAGATGCAGACACTGAGGGAAGGAACCAGCCGAGCACTGCTTCCAGAGGTATGCAACCCCCCGACAAAAGAGCAGACAAAGGGAAGGAGGAACACGCTTCACATAAGAGTGGAACACAGAGTGAAGTAGGAGAGATGGACACCAAGGGGTGGGAAAATGCACACAGCAATGGCTCAAAGCGGGCAACAATTGGGGACAAAGCCTCTCAGTGTCCTGGGCAGCCGTATGACCACAAATAGGCCCAACACCCCCAGAAGAGAGGCCCACAAGGGCCGCGGTGGCAAGAACCCAAACCTTAGAGGTGGGCCTGATGACCACTAATCGGTACCCTTCTAGTTGAAGAGAGCAAATATGGCAAATGAGTGCAAAATGTTTCTAAGGTTACATTTAATTACATATTTTTTTAACAACAAGATTTTTATTAAAGAAAAGATGGCTTACAAAGTTCAAGGTGTACATAAGCACAGCAAATCAGTACAATGAGCATAAACAATCATGAACTTTCAAGACAAGAACAGGAGACAAAATAATAAAAACTTAGCCATATATGATAAAAAGGTAGTTAATCTCTTATGAGGCCCTGGCCTTAGGTCACATCAAAACATGCGATCTGACACTTTAATTTTGTTGGTTTATCTGAGCCCAGGGCCGGTACGATGAGCTACACATAAAGCGGAGGGGGGGGTGGGAAAAAGTAAGGGTCCATGATAAAAGGTCCATGGGGAGAGATGGATTTTTCAATAGAGCGGGTATGAAAGTCATTAGTGCCTATAAAAGTAACAGTGATATCAATCTTATACAGTAGTGAGCGTTCAATCAGTGTTCCAACCTACTAGTGGTGTTAAAGAGTAGTGATCCAAGCTGGAGTGATGTTTTCAACCAGTATCAAGATGTATATATTGGTCAGAGTACCGGAACACTACCCAGGGAGACCATAGCTTGTTGAATTTTTCAAAGGATTCCCTAGGAATCGCTACAGTCTCTTCCATGTGGTATATATCACCTACGGAGTGGAGCCATTCGGGGATGGAAGGAATATCCTGGGAATCAGGATTTTTGCTGCATTTAGCAGGTGTCTTGTCAAAGACTTTTTGTATAACGTCTTTGTAACGTCTCATGGAGTACTCCGCAATATGCAATATACACATGGGTGTGAGAGGGATTTTTGTGTCTGTGATGAGTTTAATCAGTTTACATACCTTATTCCAAAAGGGCCGCAGTAGGGGACAGTCCCACCAGATGTGCAGTAATGTACCCTGTGCTTGCTCACATCTCCAACAGGAGTCCAAAGACAGTGGGTACCATTTTTTAACCTTAACCGGTGTGGCACACCAATGTGTTAGTAGCTTATAAGATATTTCTTATGGAACATTTGTGTGCAACAATTGGGGCTTGTCGCCATTGTTTATCAGTAAAGTTTGCTTCAAGAGCTTTTTCCCACCGTGCTCATGCTCCATGGGTCTCCCTATCTCTGTCCCCCCCGGAGCCAAGAATACATTAGGGAGGTAGATTTGGCTATCGGGGTTCCAAAGAGGCAGACATATTCAAAGGGGTTGGTGTGTCTGGTTAGCTGTTGTTTAGCCAGAGATGTGTGAATAAAGTTGTGTACTTGGTGATAAGTCCAGTATGAGAAACAGTTTGGGGAGCTCAAATCTTGCTTAAGGGAGGCAAAGGATTTTAACTTGCCAGCGTCAACACAGTGTGTTATTAAAAGGGGCACTTGTTGGTCTGGATTGTGGGTGATGGGTGTAATAGGACGTAGACAGTTTCAAGCATCTTGTCATCGCGTGAAACATTTTCAATGTCGCTCCTATAAGTGGGTGATGTTGCAATTTGTACGGCACTTTCTTCCAAGAAATCCAGGGGAGCAATCTCAGGTGCAGTGTAGACGATGCCTCCTCCAAGGTGACCCAGTCTTTCTGCTCCCTGTGACAATTACAATCCAGGATTCTGGAAGTCCTATACCCCCTCTTTTGATAGGTATGTAGTAGGTGTGTCATGTTTTATGCGTAGTTTTTTTTCCCCGTCCAGATAAAGGTGCGCATGATAGCCTGGAGTCGTTTGAAGAATCGGCAGGGAATTGTTATGGGCAGGGTATGGAAATTGGTATAAAATTCTAGGCAGTATTACCATCTTAAGAATGGCAGCCCTGCTAAACCAAGAAAAGGGTTTAGATGTCCAACTTTTAAGGTCCGTTTGTAATTTGTTTAGTAATGGAAGAAAATTAACGCTATAGCTATCTACTAAGTTGCCCATAAGTTTTATGCCCAAGTATGTGATGGATGACTGTATCCATTAAACGAGCAAGAAGTATGTGCTCTAACAAGTAAGTCATGTGGTAGCGTAAGATTGAGGGCTTCTGACTTGGTGTAGTTTATTTTCATATTGGATATGTATCCAAAAAGTTTAAAGGCTTTGATCAAATTCGGGATTGAAATGTGTGGCTGTGATAGAAAGAATAGGAGGTCGTCTGAGTATGCAGCTACTTTATAGGTGCGATCACTTATCTGGAAGCCTCTTATGTCTGTGTTTGCATTAATTAAGCGAATAAAGGGTTCTAGAGACAAAATAAACAAAAGAGGGGATAGGGGGCAGCCCTGCCTAGTGCCATTGTTGATATCTACAGCCTCTGCGAAGGTACCATTTATTTTAAGCCTTGCCTGTGGTTTGTGGTACAAAGCCGCTATCCATGCCATCGCGTGCGATCCTACACCAATGTGTCTGCAGGTGGTAAATAGGTAATCCCAGGCCACACGATTGAAGGCCTTCTCCGCGTCAGTCGACAGGAGAAGGCCCTCGATGTTCTGTGTGTGTGCGCAATGGATCGGGTTAAGAGCCTTTATGACATTGTCACATGCTTCCCTCCCCGGCATAAATCCCACCTATTCTGGCCCAATAAGATTGGGAAGAAGGGATGTCGGGCTAGTGGCCAGAATTTTGGCCAGAAGTTTTAGGTCCAGGTTCAATAGCGAAATTGGCTTATAAATTGAGAAGTCTCAAGGGTCTTTAGCAGGCTTGGGAAGCAGCGTAACGTGTCGACGTGAAGGTAGTGGATGTGGTTGGTGAGGTCTTGAGGTGGTTGAGGGCGCGGAGGAGAGGAGCCTTTAAAATGCCAGTAAAAGTTATATAATAATGGGCCATAAACCCGTCAGGGCCTGGGCTCTTACCCATCTCGAGAGCCTTAATAGCCTTGTCCTCTGTGATAGGTGATTCTAGAGATTCACAGTCAGACATGTTGTGGAAGGTCTCCAATGCACCAGTCTGGCAAAAGTATGTCCTTCATTATTTGTGGATCAATAACGATTGCAGATAGTGCATCATAAGCTTGGCTGTTTCTATACTAACCATGCCACATGTTATTCATCAATGCCTATTTCATGTTTACACTTGTATTTTGCTTCTCCTAGTTTACAACTGTGCTCATTAATGACATGGTGCATTATTGACTCCCATCTGATTTTAAATACATGTTTGTCCCCTTTGCACATTGGGCTGCACCAATAAAAATGGTTTAGAATTGAACCAATCCATGGTGTCAGTGGGCCAGTATGCTTTTTTTTTTTTTTTGTAATGGACAGTTGTAATAGTTTTCGCTTTAGATTTTTGACATATGCCATATGTCAAATTGGTGATTTACACTTTCATATTCTGGACTGCCAACAGTTTTCTAATTCCTGTATGGCGATCTATGCCAATAATATGCACTTCCAATTTTGCATCACAAATTCTGTCTAAGCATTTTTCGAAGACAAATTTCTCCATGGCCTCAGAGGAAGTGCTCTGAGTCACCTGCACAACTTCCATGTCCACTTTTTTTTTTTTCTTTTTTCGAAATTCACTCCATGAATGTGTATGTTCAATATTTTGCAGAAAAACCTGAGCTGTCACATTGTCCATGTCAGAAACCATGAACCAGACCAAGACAGAAGTACAGTAAAATCACACTTGTTTATTAATAAAAATAAAAAGGTAAGTAAGCTTAGTCAAAGCATAGTCAGAGTCCAGTAACCGGATCGGGTAGTCAGCCAAGCCAGATCGGGTAATCAGCCAGGCCAGAAGTCAGGGATCCAAGTAGAGGAACCACAAGCAGGACAAGGAGCCAGAAGGGATGTCAGCAAAGCCAGTCTTTAAACAGGAATGCAGGATATGGTTTCTTGTGATGTGACCAGGGTGAAGGCAGGAATGAAGTGAGCTGGGGATCTTTAAGTAGGTGGGACTGATGAGCAGATCCACAACAGCTGGTTAACTGTGGAGAGAGATGAGAGCTGGCAATTAGCAACAGCTGAGCGGCCAGCTCAGAGAAGGAAGGGCTGAGCCAGCCCTGACAGTCCATCACCCACAACGAATAAGGGTTTGGCGTCTAACATTTTTCTGACCTCCTTGCTGGTCTTTTCTCCAGTGTAGGTCGATTGCTGGGAAAATAATACGTTGTTGTGACAAGTGGAAAGAGGATATTCCAAACATTGCAATTCCCATCAGGTCACATAACTCTAACTAGATCCAGAGAGAACTACTTAACCCACAATTAAAATGTTTGCAGCAGCAACATGTTTTATCTTTGGTTGGCTTTGCCACAGCTTACAGCAATGTTTTCCTATGCATGTGGAAAACACCACTACCATTCCTCCAACCAATTGCTTTTCTAACTTCTTAATTAACAAACAGCATTCTTTTTCTGGACACTCATTTTAAATAATAATGTATGGAGGCAGCTTTCAAACACAATATACTTTTTTTTTTAAGGATGTTCCCATGTAATTCTTCAATTTTGTTCAATTGCATTGTCCTTTTTAAATTAATTTCAAATTTATCAGGAGTTTCACAGTCAGAGGGCTGAAAACTTGAATCATCCTCATATCGGAGTTTGCATTTTCTTCCTGGTAGCACACTTTCAGAGGTAGAATTGATTGTTGAATGTTTTTCACCATGGACAGGAATTGGTGCATTTCTAAGGTTTAGCGAAGGAGAAGGTCTTAAATATTCACTTTCCTCAGGAGGCTGAATAGTTCTCCTGAAACTTGATCCTGATTGTATGCTGCGAGGAGTGGACTCATGTTGTGGTGTTAGATTTTCCTGGGAATACGAATGATCAAGGTGTATTCTACGCTCACTTGCAACTGTAAAATAACTATCTTCGGATTCCAATGATGGAAAATCAAAGTCACCTATTTGCGTACTTGTGTCACAGTGTGTTTTTGTGGGAGCCATGGAGTGATGCCAAGCGCATCTACACTCGCCGTTCTTGACTGATGGGGACTTTATGCTGCACCACTCATGAGCTCTAAGCTAGCCTTCTTGGAAATTATTTTTTTCCCATGTATCCTCTGACACTTGGATTCCAGTTGTTTGGGGAAAAAATGATTGGCACAGCATTAGGGCTTATAATTTTTTTGAAACCTGTAAGAAAAAAGTGGTTTGGTTCGAAATGCACAGAACATATTCTGAATCTGTCTCCTCTTTTTTTTGTCTTCCATTATCAAAGGTGTACATTCTGCAACCATTGGGCTGTCCATTCCAGCATTTTATATTTAGGAACTGGATGACGAGAGATCAAAATTCGGTACCGCATTACATTTAAACAGCAAAATGGAGGAAGAGGGGGCAGGCGGGACTTTTAAGGTACCAAGGGATAGAATATAAGCAATCAATTTAGAGAAATATACATTTTATTTAAAAAAATTCTTTAAAATTGTAATACACATTTACAGGAATCACGTATAAGTTCTTTTGACATGTAACACCACTTCTTACTCGACATGTTTCGCTCAAAGGAGCTTCTTCAGTCGTCTTTCACATGAAGTAAAATATACTTTAGGAAAAACAACAATTTTAAATGATTATACTTGAAAATTGCCATGAATAAAATCGCATGGCATGTCAATAGGACATGCTTATGTATATTTAAAGAAAAATATTCATACATTATACAAAATACATTTTATACAAAATAATGATGAACTGAAGATGAATGCCTACCAGATGCTTGTGTTCAATAAGTATTATTTTTTTTCATTCTTAAACTGAAGCCAGGATTTACAAAATAAGACCTGTGGTAACCAGAGAGAGAGGATAAAATATCAACATATTGGATATGGATCAAAATAATAATACTAAAAAGTATACAGTAGTGAGTAGGGCACAAACATTTACCTCAATTCTAGATAATGAAAGAAATAGAACCAATGTGATCGTCCATCCTTAAAATGAGGGGATGATCTGATGATTTGGACAGTAAACAGGAGGACCAAGAATGGTAAATGCCGCCCCTTATTTTTACAGCGCCCAGAAACGCACCCGTGGCATGCTTGTTGTTGGGTTGTACTGTTTAGTGAAATAGCCTGTATTATCCTGTAGGTAAGAAAAAAAAATGGAATTAATTTAATATATTGTTGGTAATTCCTATATAGATGTAGTGTTTCTAATCGTTGTGGGCGATTAACCAAAGGGGTCATTTTGAAAGACGGGACAGTAAAGGCAGAGCCCACGAAGATCAGATGGCATTTCAAATCCTTCAAGGCTCTGCAAAACACTCTCCTTGAGCTGCATAAGCAGATCACTGAACACCAAGGAAATTCAGTCCCCACAATGAGAGGCTAAACACAAACATAGGTTCCAAAGAATACTTACTAGTGTAGAGGAGGACACAAAAAGAATGGCTGAAGGAGGGAGAAGGGGGAGACAGCGAAGCAGTGTCTCTTTCTCTTTCATGTAATGTTCCCTTATCAGCGTCTGGCATAGCTGGTGAGGCGTGGATGCATTTGCGGCGCCATTGTGCATGTCCATTCAAGCATTTGTTAACCACTCTTGAATTTGATCTGGATTTTTGGAAATGAATGTAATTTAATATTTTCTGGGGTTTTGGTAAAGCAGTTAGGCATATCTAAAAAAGATATATATATAATTGTAAAGAGTCACACATTATAAAAAAAAAATAAATAAATAAAAACACTATCCATATTTACATAGATATGTCTATATTAAATCTATGATAAAAATACATTTTTGTCATAAGTTTAAAAAAATAAAAATAACATCTAATACGATTAGGTATTATATATTTTTATTAAAATTCTCTTTTGTCATGCTATTAGTAACTGTACACTTTTTTTATCCAACTTTATATATATATATATATTTATATTTCACTGGTTGTCCCCACACACATCTGTCATAAAAGAAAAACAAATTACCCAGGTGCATAGAAAAGACTGTAATGCATTTACACCAAAAAAGGTAGCTCCACTCACATTGCATGTCATGCATTTACCTAGAATGGCAAATGAGTGCCAAAAAATATATATATATGTATATATATATGTATATGTATGTGTGTGTGTATCTCGTCTACCTGCAAATGGCGTAGACCAAGTAAAGATGAATTAGGTAGAGGGCGAGTGGGAAAGATAGGGGTATAGAGAGATAAAATCTATCTGCCCCATCACGCTACCTCACATCGCCCCCAGCACAATGGATCATATTGCCCACATCGCCACCATCACATCACACTGCCACCATTCTCATAACATTGCCCCAACACTGCGCCCATCACATTGCTCTTTTCTTCAATAATTGCACATGCTGTGGTGTCCCCCTGGATCGGCAAACATGCTTACCACTCCCAAATAGTTGCTTGCCTTCTTATCCGCCACACAAATCGACCATATCCACCGCTGCCAATCTCGCTGGAATAGTGGAAGCTAGGGTAATAGTGGCAACAAAAGCCTGGTTACCCTTATTTAAAATGGTGCTGGCCGCCGCTTTATATCATGTCATTTCCGGATTTGAAATAATGTGATGCTACAGCCCAGCGATGCCTATTGCCTCCTGGGATTGATGACAAACATCTCCCAGGAGGCATTGCAGACCGGAAATGAATTGCTCGGCCGTGGTCGAAAGGTGGAAATGAAGATTTCAATCAGAAATATAACAGTGAGTTAAAAAAAAATATAAAGCCTCAACCTCTAAGGCCACAATCCCTCTGGAACTGTGATGCCATCAAGGGTTGTGAGACACCAATCCCTCTACATGGGGCCTCAGGAAATCATCAATAAGTTCACTGGCTGGCTGTCCATTTCCTGAGACTATGGGATGCCCTGGTGGATTGATGGCATTTTTGTGGATTTTGGGGAGGGCATATAGAGTTGGAGTTTTGGGAGCTGGAACGTTGAGAAATTCCCACGTCTTCTTATTTATTAGTCCCTGATAGTAAGCTGAACTGAGGAGTTGTCTATAGCGAGTCACTGTGTAGTTAACATGACTTTCTGGTATTTTTCTGTACCACTCACGATTCTGCAGAAGCCTCATAACCATTGACTCATATTGAGAATTTTCCATTACAACCAAGTTGCCCCCTTTATCAGATGGCTTTATAATTAGGCGCATCTCTTGTTTGTAAAGAGATTAGTGCCTCTTTTTGGGCTGGCGTTAAATTGGATTGGGTCAATCCCTTCCATTTGGTTTTGGATATCTCGTTAGTTACAAGCCCACACACGGGGATTGCCCTGCAAAGTTGGAAAAGTATGTGATTTCAGTTTATAGTCTTTGGGTAAGGACATTATTGGGGAAGGAACTAGTTTAGGAGAGGCAGCAGCCTGACCAGATTGAAGGTCAGCTTCTATATATTCAGTTTCATCTGTGTGTCCTTCATCCCATAATTCCATTAAATCTTCCAGAGCTTTAATGTCATTAATATTCATTTCTTTCCATAGAGTACTGCCTGGTTGCTGGATCTGAGTCAATGGCTGTGGTTAATCATACAGAATTCGGAGCATTAATTTACCTGAAAATAAATTTAAGGTCTTTAATGTTGTATGTATAGCCCAAAAACTTACATTATGAGTGTTTTAACACATCTTAGTTTTCAAAATTAGACCATGAATCTGCATCACCAAAATAATTACATTTAATTTTAATGACATGTCTTTCTTTTTAAGTCTACAAGTATGATGGGAATTGGAGCTGGGGGCTCAGAAACCCATTGAGTTTTAGTTCAGATAAACATGGAGATGTCTTTAAAATTAATTTACAGGAGTTATTTTTAGCCCAAAAGCGCCTCAGTGTGAAAGGGGTCTAAGGCTCCAACTCTCACATCTTCACATACCTCTGGGTGACAGAGACTGAGTCCCTCTCTGTGTCAATTAAACACGTTGTGAAATGACACTGTGCATGATGCAGAGTTCATTGGTTTCCCTAACTCCTATTCGGTGTACCTCACACTCCATCATAATGTGTAAGCCTCTCACTGTCTGTGAGACAGTGACTGAGAAACACACTCCTTTGGAGTAATCACACCCACACAGTAAAGCCTTGTACACACCGTACAAATGTTGGCCAACCGAGCGTCTGATCTTTATCAAAAGGGCGTGTGCCAGGATCTTGTCTTGCATACGAAAGTTACACAATTGTCGTGCCACAAACGTGAACGTAGTGATGTATTACGAGGAATTTCAGCTCTTGAATGCCACCCTTCGGACAGCAATTGTCAAAAAGGAGCGTACCAAGGGCACAATTTTAGGACAACAGTCTGTCAGACAATCCCCTGCCAACAATCGAACCGTGTGTATGAGGCTTTAGACACACTGTCTGCTACTCACTCTGTCATTTCACCTGTCACACTATGAGAGACAATAAAGCTTTGACAATAAAACATGAAAGATAATTGCCTTCTATGCAGAGCTAGACTGGAATCAAACACCCCATGGTGCATTTATAATCCTGTGATTTTTGTTATTTTACTAACATTTTTAGGACTATGTTATTTTTACTAGTAAAAGAATCCCTGATAATGCAAGCTGGGTATTTCCTCCACAAACTGCTACCTTATGCTATAATAAATGTTGAAATTGATTACCCTATTTTCTAAATCTTTAGCCTTGCTTGCAAGGGGTTTTGGATGTAATCAAAGTTAAACCTGCAGTGGCTTCGAAGAGTGTTCAAACCCCTGTAGGCCGAGCTGAAGATTTGAATGAGCGGTGTGCAGCCCTCATGAACATGTCTAATGATACCCTAACAAAGGACATAGGACTGAAGCCTGTACAGAATCAGTAAGGTCAAAGAAATTTCTTTTATTTTACAAACTATTTAAACAAACAGAAAATGGACTTTATTATAAAAGCACAAACAATTGCCAACCTGTCCAGGAAAGGGCAAAATCCCCCCCCCCCCCCCCCCCCGTAATATTTTAAATGGGAGGAAAAAATTCCCTTTCGACCACCATATCTTCTAGGCTGGCCAGACTTTTGTTTTGTTGTCCCTGGAAGGCTGCAACATTTTTGAACAGGGTTAACAATGTCTTTGACGGTTTGTGGAAATTAAGTCCCAGATGAAAGTTTCTTGTCCTGTTAGTCATAAAAAAAAGCTCAGATGAAAGTCCATTCCAATTCAGCCACCATCAGGAAATCATCTGCATCTTCCTCAGGCTCTCTTCTGGTCTGCATCCTCCCATCATGCTCCACCTCTCGATGCTCAGTACCTGAAAAGAGTAAGAGACCAAGCAGATTATATGTTCCTTTCAACTGTGCCAAAAAACAAAGCTTACTGTGAGCACATTTCTCTATCTGCCCATTTCTAACTGCAAAACTATTGTAGGGTGCCCACTGTTGCCTAGAAAGACTTTCACGGAAAGGCATTGACTGCCAACGTAATGAATAAACTTGCACGTCTCTCCGTGCTGTCCTGGGAAGAACACAGGCCTGCTGTTGTCCAGTCTTCAAAGCATGGCACATTTTTGCAAAGTGCCCCATTTTTGGGCAACAGAAATACTTAATGTGCCTGAATTTACCTTTCCCAATCACTTGCTTCCACTTCTATGCTGGTGTAGTAATCCCATCTATTTCCTCTCTAGGGAGCCCCACCGTAAGTAAATCAATACACGTGTCTCCTGGAGATCATAGGCCTTGCCTTCCTTGTATCTGACTCCACTCGGCCATTTTAGCTGATCAAATCCTCAGCTTCCCGCTAATGGGAAGTAACAGTGGCACACGTCCTACTTCTGCTTACAAGCTTCAGACCTATGTCCTTTATTAGGGCATCATTAGACTTGTTCATGAGGGCTGCACACTGCTCATTCAAATCTTCAGCTCGGCCTACAGGGATTTGAACATTTTTCGAAGCCACTGCAGGTTTAACTTTGATTACCCTACTTTTAATAATGTGACCAGCTTCCCAGATATTGCCTGTATTGTGTAAGGGACATTGAAGTCTGGTTCTATCCTTCCACCTTCCCTGCCTTGTTTCCTCATGTTGAACAGCAGTACCTCTTGCCCCACAGTATAAATTAAGTTTTTTTTTTTTTTTTTTTTTTTTACTTTTGTTGTACTTTTTTTTTTAATCATAGGCTTCCTTTTGTCTGTTCTGAGACTTGAAAATATTTTCCTTCGTGGCTTTCACAATCTCCATTGTAGCTTTCTTCTCCTCCATGACGGAAACAGAACTAGTCTCATGTGGGAGAATGATCTGGGAAAGCTACAAAAAAAAAAAAAAAAAAAAAATATATATATATATATATATATATATATATATATATATATATATATATATATATATATATATATATATATATATATAAATATATATATATATAAATATTTTAAGAGATTGAAATAAAAATGAAAATATATACAATAACCTGAAACTATTGAAAAAAAATCTTAATGACAATTAACAAATGCAGGTGCACAACCTGACATAAAGCTGTATTGACTTCCTTATTGTAGGAAGTGAACAGCCTATACATTTATACATTTCTAGATAAGCCATGCAGCCTTAAATCACTTCCATGCAAGTGATAACTTTGCATATGTGAGCACAGAATTGCAGCACAGCTGTCGTACAGAAACTAACCGGCATTTCAACAGGAACTTCGGCGGGGAAAACTGCCTCCCTTCCATACATCAATGCAAACGGCAAAAATTTTGTGGTGGTTTGCATTTTTGACCGCAAAGAAAATAATGTTGCTTCCAAATATATATCCCAATTATCCTACTTGTTAAGTAGCCAAGGTGAAAGAGACCCAATATACAATATATTCAAATGGCCCTGATGGAAACAAAACTTGTACATAGGACATCATTAATTCAAATGACAACACGACAATCAGATGGAGAAAACCTGAATAAATTGTCCTGGGAACCCACAACAAATGGCCCCATAATTATTCTATGCGGTCACATACCATTACCTGAACAATTAACTCAAAAAGACTAATGTCAGTCAGAAGGGGTGTCGGAGGGAGAAGAGGAGGCTCCTCAAGATGAGAGCAAGAAATAATCTTCATTCCTTCTCGCATCCACCCGAGAAACCCTCTAAAAAGAGTCTGAAACTCAGGTGTTCATTGAGTCCGGGGGGTGAGGTCGCTCCAAGGTCCGCAATCCAATGAGTTTCTCGTTGTAGGAGGACCTTGTTCTCCAACCCTCGAGAAAGGGCCTATAGGAAATTGACCCATTTAAACCTGGTGGCGAGGTGGCGTTTAGACGTAAAATCCACCTCTGCTCTCGTTGGAGCAGGGTTTTGTTCCAATCACCACCTCGCATCCCGGGATGGACACGATCCAGGATCACAAAAGAGACCTTAGGACAGATACCATCATGGACATTTGTGACGTGTCGTCCCAGGGGAAGGCTGGGATTACACGTCCGCATGGATGCAAGATGACGATAGGCACTTCTCCAGAATTCTTGGGCGGTTTTGCCAACATAAAAGCAGGCACACTCACATAAAAGAAGATAAACCACACCGGGGGTACTGCAATTTGCAAAATGTCTAGGTGAGTATTTTTCACCATTAGGCAGTAGTAAGTTTTTCGAGGTGTTCATAAAACGACACTAACCACAACCCCCACATGTAAAGGAGCCAAAAAGTTTACAAGGATCCTTGCGGCCCCCTTCTTTAAACTCACTAGCCACCAATTGATCCCGGAGTGATCTTGCCCTTCTGAAGGTAAACGAGGGCACATTTGGGACAAACGGGCCTACATTCGGGTCCATTGTTAGGACATGCCAATATTTGTTTACAATTGCTTTGATTTTTTTATGCTGATTAGAGAATCCTGTTATGATTGATATTGGATTCGCTTTTTGAGTTTTCGATGATGGATTATACAGTAAGTCTTGCCGGGTCTTTTTACAAGCCCTGTTGTATGCTTTTTTCAAGCATGACTTAGAATAACCTCGATTTTGAAGTCTCATCCTTAGTGCATCAGCTTCTTTCTTGAATGTAATGCTGTCCGAACAGTTCCTTCTGATCCTTAAGTATTGGCTGTAGGTGATGGAATTTGTGAGTGCCCGAGGGTGAAAACTGCTTGCATGTAGGATTGAGTTACCCGCTGTCGGCTTTCTATAGAGACTACTACTTAGAAAGCCGTTCGCATCTTTATGTATGGTCACATCAAGGAAGGTGATACTCGAGGTGTCATGGGTCATGGTAAACTTAAGGTTAAACTCGTTATGGTTGAGTTCCACCAGGAATTTGTCTAGTAGCTCGACGGATGTGTCCCATATCAGGAACACATCGTCGATATAGCGCATCCACAGCACTATATGCTCCATAAAGG
Source organism: Aquarana catesbeiana (assembly GCF_042186555.1). NCBI lineage: Eukaryota > Metazoa > Chordata > Amphibia > Anura > Ranidae > Aquarana > Aquarana catesbeiana. Next base: position 957,823,038 of record NC_133324.1, read on the forward strand.
GGGCAAGATTGTCGTCTTGATTCAACGCCAGCTCCCACTCCCCCAGGTACAGATTGGCGTACGATGGGGCGCATGAAGTCCCCATCGCAACACCCTGCACCTGGAGGTAGTGGGAGCCATTAAAGACAAAGTGATTATGATGAAGAATAGTGCTCCCAGGACAAAGTCTTTAGTGGGTTGATTGCATTATCCCGCGACAAGATGTGTCGGATACAAAAGGAGCCCTTTATCGTGTGGGATACTGCTATATAGTGCTTCCACATCGATTGCTACTAGAGATGATGATGGAGATATGCACATGCCATCGATGTTTTGAAGTAATTTCAAGGTGTCTTGTATGAAGCTAGGAAGTTCAGCCACATTCGGACGGAGTTATCCATCTACGTATTCACTCAATTTTTCAAAAATTGAACCGTTGCCCGATATGATTGGTCTACCGCACGGTTTCTGTAGGCTCTTGTGTAATTTAGGTAGGCAATAAAAAGTTGGTATGCGTGGGTTCTTCGTTATATATTCCCATTCATTTTTACTGAGTATATTCGAAGCCATGGCCTTATCTACTAGGTCGTAGAATTTTTGGTTAAACTTTGTGATTTTACTATCTGATATCTTCTGGTACCACGTTTTGTTGTTAAGGATTTTGTTGCACATGTCAACATAAAAGGCATTGTCCATGATCACTACATTTCCACCTTTATCGGATGGTTTAATGGTAATGGATGTATTGCTAGATAGTGATTTTAGTGCATCTCTTTCTATTTTGGATAAGTTATCCTGATCGGAGTATGAGGCCTTGATCTTACATATTGCACTATACGTCAATTTGATGAAAGCTAAAACATTTGCATTGGTGCTTAGTGGTGGAAATTTATTAGACTTCTTTTTCAATAAGGGCCTCAGGGTTGTAGTAGGTTCAGTTTGGTCGTGTCGTCCAGTTGTTCAAGGTTAATTTGCTCAATCAGATCTGGGGGGTCGCTTTCTTCGAGAAGGTTTATGAGATCATCCAGGGCTTTCAATTCCTTGGGTTCGAATTCCGGTTTTGTGGGTTTTTCTTTTGAGTACAGTTTTAAGATAAGTTTCCTGGCAAACAGCTGTAGGTCTTTAAGGACCTCAAATTTATCTAGGTTTTGGTTCGGGCAGAAACTCAGTCCACGTGCGAGAACCTGAATTTGAATAGGGTCAAGGGTATAGGAAGATAAATTGATTACATTCAAGTCATTCTGGGTAAGGTCTGAGGATGGATTGTGATGATTTTCTGCCCTAGCCTGAATTCATTGTGATTCTGTTTTATCGGTCTGTTTGACTAGGCCGTTATAGGTTGATTTACTGTTGCTGGATTGCATCACAGGGGTCGCTATGCCTGTATCGATATTAATTATATCATTTTAACCCTTTCACCCGTTATCTGGAAAATCCCACCAGATATGCGCAAAGGTTCCCAAACCTTCACATCCCCTCCAACAAGTTGGGGAATTCTCTAGTGAGTACCCTTGCGCCCTCTGGGGGGGTCACGTACCATGTTGTCGTTAACTTATATCCCATTTCGTATGTCTGCATATCTCTTGCCGCCACAACACCCTTTTCAGTATCCTCGCCCTGTGTTATGCATCACTCAGACACCCTATTTCTCTTTCCCACTTCTCTAAATAAGGTGGGAACCCATTTCCCAATTCTCCCCTGAGTATTTTATATATTTTTGAGATACTCCTGACTATACAAACTGTGGAACTTAATAAATTTTTGATCGCTCTCAATTGGCCTTTACCTCTCAATGGCTGTGGTAGTGATTGAACAAAGTGTTGTAGCAGGGCATACCTCCATTTATCCAAAGGTTTATTACCCCATTCCTGCGTGATTTCTGTGTACGTGCAACACCTACTCCCCCTCATTATGTCTTGTAATTGCATCACTTCTTTTTTTAGCCCACCTTGTACAGTATAAGTGCTCTTCTTTCCCTGGTTTGAAATAATTAGTGCCTATTAGTGAAATTAATGGTGAATTATAAACCCAGTGAAACTTCCTACTTAGTCTATCCCAAATCATAAATGTGTTCCTTGTTAAAGGATTAATATTATATCCTCTCACGAAATTGTGACGGAATCCATATCATCTTTTCAATATCAACACTACTTTGTGCAATTTCTATATTAACCCAACTTTTCCCTTCTTTATTATACAGCCAATCTGGAGATGGAGGTCGTTTGATAATATATCATAAAATCTGGTGCTGCCAATCACCCTTGCTTTTGCCTTAGTCAGAATATTGTGCGCAATCCTGGAGCATTTACATGCCCAAATATACTTTACAACCATAGATTGCAATTTTATAAAGAAGTCAGGGGGGAGTACAATTGGAAATATCTGAACAGTATAAATTAACATTGGCAGGATAAACATTTTGACAGCGTTTATCCTGCCAACCCATGATAAAGCCTTACATCTCATTTTATTAAAGCGGGAGTCCCGCGAACCATGTTTTCTTTTTAAAAGTCAGCAGCTGCAAATACTGCTGCTGCTGACTTTTAAAATAAGGACACTCACCTGTCCCGGGGTCCAGCGATGTCGGCACCCGAGACCGAACCGTCCCTCGGGTGCTGCCGCCACCATTCTGAGTGAGGGAATCAGGAAGTGAAGCATTGCGGCTTCACTTCCCGGTTCCCTACTGCGCGTTCTCAATGGTCCCCGCTATCTCCTGGGACCCGTGTGTTTCCCGGGGGAGTGCAGGAGGGGGCATGACTCTTGTGGGAGTCTATTCCCGGAAGTGGGTGCAGATACCTGTATTATACAGGTATCTGCACCCCCCTCCCCCTGAAAGGTGCCAACTGTGGCAGCGGAGGGGGGGAAGGAATCCGATGAGCGGAAGTTCCACTTATGGGGGGAACCCCGCTTTAAGTTGGTCCTTGATCTTATTGAGTAGGGGGATATAATTCGCTTTAAACAAATCACTTGGGGCTGATGTCAACTTTATGCCCAAATACTCCAACTCCCCCCTTACACCACATCAAGAGCAATCTAGGTTGGATTGCCTTCTGCTCTTTCATAGAGAGTGTTCTATTTAAGAGCTCTGATTTTAGCCTCATTTATTTTACAATTTGATAATTCACCATAGCGTTTGAATTCCTTCAGTACCATGGGAATTGTTATTCTGGGATTGGAAATATAGCAGAACAGATCATCCACAAATGCCGCTACTTCATACTCCCTTTCTCTGACCCGGATTCCCCCTATGTCTGGGTTCTTTCGAATTGCTGTCAATAAAGGCTCTAGTATCAGAATAAACAGGATTGGGGATCAGGGGCAACCCTGTCTTGTCCCGTTGAATAATTCAAGGGGAGAAGACAGGGTTTCATTAACTCTAATTTTAGCCTTAGGATGGTAATATAGGGAGGAAATCCACCTCATCATCCTCCCCCCGACCTCCGGGTACCTCAGTGTTTCAAATATGAACCCACAGTCAACTCTATCAAAAGCCTTTTCGGCATCGATTGACATGAGGACCGCCGGGGTGCCCCTCCTAATTACTTCCTGGATCAAAAAGATGGACTTCAGGGAATTATATCACCCCTCCCTCCCAGGCACAAACCCCACCTGATCATTATGTACCCACTTGGGTAACCAAGCTTTCAACCTATCAGCCAATATTTTGGCAAAAATTTTTATATCTGTGTTTAATAACAAGATTGGCCTATAGCTTCCAGGCACTGCTGGATCTTTCCCTTCTTTCAATATAAGAGTGATATGGGCCAACAATGATTCCTCTCGGGGCATCTCTTGTACTCCTAAGGCATTAAAATAGTTACACAATTTAGGTACTAAAAATTAGGAGAATTTTTTTATAATATAATATAATATAGCGTATCCATCGGGGCCCGGGCTCTTTCCAAGGGCAGTATTACTTATCGCTCTTTCCACGTCCTCCTGCGAAATAGGAGCCTCCAAGGACTCTACCTCCTCCTCCTCTGCCCTGGGAAGGTCTAGGCCCTGCAGATAGTCCTTCATCCGTTCCCTCCTCCTCTCCCCCTCTTTGTTATCCACCTTATATAGAGAACTATAATAGGAATGGAATATTTTGGCAATGTTGGGGGAGGAAAATTTAAATCTACCCCCTTCATTTCCAATCTTGGGTATAAAAGCTCTATTTTTTTTTTTTCTATTACTCTTACTCGCCATCCATTTCCCTGATTTATTGCCACCCATGTATTTTTCCCTATTTATAGAATGGAAAGCACATTTCCTTCCTTGTTCCAACAGCTTATCGAATTCTCTTCTTTCTCCTATCATGTCTCGCCTCTCAGGGATCCCTCTAGGTCCAGTACCTTGCTTGAGTTCCTGAATTTCCCCATAGAGCGATGTCATCCTTTTCCCCCTCTCTCTCTCTTTTTTCCCGCTCCTATCCCAATCAAGATCCCCCTTATATAAGCCTTGTGTGATTCCCAGAAGGTAGCCCTAGAAATTTTCGTTGTATCATTGATCATTTTCAATTCTATTTTACTAATTGTATCAGGATCCTGAATGAGAGAGTCATTCAGTTTTTAATTCCTCGCCTTTGGAACTGTCCCAGCTATCTCTAGTCTGATTTTAACCGGGGCGTGATCGGACAAGGTGATGGCTTTAATTTCAGTGGCCTGCAAACCTGAGGCTAACTTGTGTTCTATCAGGATATAATCAATCCTTGAACATGACTTATGAGCAGGAGAATAATAGGTATAATCCCGCTTCTTTGGGTGGCTGATCCTCCATGCATCCAGCAGCTGTAAATTCATAAGCCATTTTTTAAATGCCTCATACCTGTGAGCCGTAAATCTAGGGGTACCTCCTGAGGAATCTATACGTGGATCTATGCTCCAATTTAAATCCCCCACCATCATCAGTTTGCCTTCTTTGAAGGCTTCAAGTTTTTTCAATACTTTGTTCAAAAAATTTTCAGGGTTTCTGTTTGGGGCATAGATATTTGCTTTTGTACACATCGTATTAAACAATTTCCCCTTTATAAAGAGATACCTTCCCTCCGGATCAGCCAGACGCCCACCTTCTACAAACATCATTGTTTTGACAGCTAAACCCCCCTGACACATGCGTAACATAAGTCTCCTGGAGGCACGCCACATTTGCTCCCAAGAACTGCAATTCCTTATTTAATGTATACCTTTTTTTCACTGTATTGTAACCTAGTTCACAACCCCCATACCTCACCCTGGTAAGAGCGTCTGATCGATCCAAGAAGCCACCTCCCTTGGGGAGACACCAAGACGCCTGCAGGGGTAGGAGAGAGAGAGCAGGGGAAAAAAAAAACCCGACCCCCCCCCATACCCTCCAAAATCCCCAACCCTTGAACCCCCCCCTCCACTGTCCTCCTGTTGAAGTCTCTGAGTCTGCCAATTAACTTTACAAATACCTAAGAGTAACCAAAGGTAACTTTGCATTACACCCACTGTGCCCCACCATATACAGAGGGATGTCTGCTATCTCTGGCCCTGGAGGTTACACACATAGGGCTGAACTTCTCTGGATAGATACACAGCCCCGTGTACATGTTGGGGAAAATACCAAGAAGATACACAACGGTATATCAAAGGATTGGCCCAAAATCGTCATTGACAACAGCTTCTCTCCTAAAGCTGTCTCTTCACCAACCCTAACAGAATCAGTAGCATTGCCACATCAGTTTTCTGCATTACAGGATCCATAATGACAAAGATGGCATTTTCAGAGCACAGAGAGCGCTGTGTTGTTTTGGAGCCGACTAAACAACTACACAATGAGTTTGCAGAGATGCATTGTGGGAAATTGGGAGGTATAAAAATAGCAGAAAGCATTTTTTAGCAAAAAAAACAAACCTAATGTGGCAATGCTACTGGCATTTTTATAACGTCCTGTATGTATGAGGCTTTATAGGCATTCCAATTTTTTTTTTTTTTTTTTTTTTTGGATGAATGATCCAGCCATTCATTTTTTTTTCTTGGACAAATTAGAATGCTAAAGCCTGAGCACCCGCTGATCTTCGGGTTTATGTTCCTTGTATCTCCTCTTGGCATTTTCATCTCCAGATATCATTTCTGTGTTTCTAATGAACAGCTGTGTAATGATCGGCTTTATTGTTCCCCTCAGACCACCACGGACTATTGCTGGAGCTTCCACCACCAGCCAACTTTCCCAGGCTCTGCTATCACAGGTAGACATAGTTTTGGAACAACTCCTAAACGTTTTGTCATATGAAATATCAACATTGAGTGTCATCCCATCACTGGAGGTTTTTGTTAATACAGATTCTCCAAATCTCATCTCTGCAAACTGAATCCGTTCATCATGACTGAGAGATGAGAAGTCCCATACTAGAATGCATCTTCAATTTGTACAAATTCTAAATGACAATAAAATATATAAAGCAAAGTTCTATCTAAGAAGTACTATGGACTTTACACTTGGGGTGGTAAAAGGGACACTGTGGCTTCAGATGCCCACACTGGAGATGGCTGTGCAGAAACAAAGTAAGAAAACAATGCTGTACAGATAGAAAACTCGGCATAGTTTACAGCATACCTTTGTTACATTGCACGAGGCATGAGTATTCTAAGGGTATTTTTTATCTTAAAAGTCATATTTTGGCTGGAATTCCACTTTAACATGAAGAAAACCTTGAATTACCATTCCAGGCTGAGGGAACTCTTGCTGAGAACTGTGTATAACTAGAGCTCATAGTATATTAATGTGATGGTCACTAAGAAGAATGCCCCTTACATTTGTGGTCATTGGCAAGAATACCTCTATACAGATAGCTAAAATTGGTGTCAGTGGTTACTCATCTGAGAGATGGAAGTTGCTAATTACGCAAGGAACCCATAGCAACCACTGGAGGAATCCTAGGGGTTCCTCTGACCCCTGGTTGAGAGATGCTGGTTTAGAGATAGGATGAAAGGTTTAGTGGGTTACAATATCCAAGGTAGTTAATTAGTACATTTTTTATAGAGATCTAAACATCTGAAGAGAGGCAACTGATAAGACCAGAGGGACTTGGTTCCAAAAACGAGTAGTCCCTTTAAATGAGGACAGTTGGGAGCTGTGCTCTGGATGTAGATGTCATGCCAATAAAACTGGTGGTGAATATGTTGGTGCAAAGAGTAATGACTACACACTTTTTTTTTCTCCCCACACTGGAATCGGATCGCATGGCTGTTCTCACCCATGCAATATGATTTCTTGTTTGATTCTACGGTTCACACTGCGATCTGTGGAACGATCTGGGGGTGTCATTAACATTGTAGTAACACTCGCAGTGGATCACAGAAGGCAGTGGGAACTGCCTGTGGTAGAGATGCGATGCGGGAACCGGCGCTGGTTCTCGCATCGCTACAGTGTGAACTCAGACTGATGGAAATTCACAAGCTCAGAAAGCATGTCCCAGTTACTGTCATTGTTCAAGCTGCTTCTTCAAGTGTACTGTATGTGTCCATGGGCAATAATAATTAGGAGTTGGTAATGGTGCTGGATGGTATGTGGATAGAGCAGGGGGATAAGTATTTTGTTAATTTGGAAAATGTGTGTGTGTGTGTGTGTGTGGGGGGGGAGTTGCTGATGATACATGTGTGTATGTGGATGGAGCAGGGTAGTAAGTAAAGGACTAAATGAAAGTCATGACCCCGGTTCTCCTCTCCACCTGCCGAGACCCTGGCACTTTGTTCACAAGCCCATCTAGGATATGAGCAAATAAACCTGCCTTGCCATTGTCAATTTTTCAGCTGAAGTCTAACATAAGGGGCTGATTTACTAAAGGCAAATCCACTCTGCACTACAAGTGCACTGAAAGTGCAGTCACTGTAGATCTGAGGGGAAGCTCTGCTGATTTTTATCATCCAATCATGTGCAAGCAAAAATGCTGTTTTGTTATTTTCTTTGCATGTCCCCCTCAGATCTACAGGGACTGCACTTCCAAGTGCACTTGTAGTAAAAAGTGGATTTGCATTTAGTAAATAACCCCCAAGGTCTACTAGTTTTTCATAGCTCTGTGCTTGACATCTGCCCTTGATACCCTTCTCCTATGTTGCACTTGCATTGTTGCTACTGGAGAAGTGATTTCTCTTGATTCTGGGACAGGTCAAGAGCATGAGAGCTGTTGTCCGTTGGTGGTTCCTCCTGGCTGTCATGTAACTCGAGTAAAGGTTCAAATTTTGCATCCTCCTCTTCCCCTGGTTCCCAGGAGCTTTGGGTTGTAAAATTAGAAAGATGCTTTAGAACAGTGGTCATCAACCCTGTCCTCAGGACCCACTAACAGGCCAGGTTTTCAAGATAACTGAAATACATCACAGGTGATATAATTTGCTGCTCAGTGATTGCAGTATTCTAGTCTGCATCTCCCCCAAGGTAATACATAAAACCTGGCCTGTTAGTGGGTCCTGAGGACAGGGTTGATGACCACTGCTTTAGAACATCTGCATTCTTTAGAAAATTATTCACACTTTCATATGATGGCACATAAGAAATCAAGGCTCTTCTCATTCACATCTGCTGCTGGAGTATTTGTTCTCTGGCCACTTCACAACTCTCTCAGTTGCCTCCTGTAGCACATATATGCATCTTTTAGACTTTTCCAATTTTGTTTTATCACTTTCACAAAAAAAACATAAAAAAAAAGCCAACAACCAAGTTCAATATATAAAGTTATATCCAATGAAACAAAATAAAGAACACCGCTACCTTTACCACGCTCGGTGGCCATCACTGAGGCAGAGACTTGAAGGGGACTTCTATCACTCGGGATGTCCTTTGGGAACTATGTATACATGGAGAATGAAGCTATATAATTAGTGGGGGATCCCCTGATTAATCCAGACATTGCCACATTAGTTGACCATCAGCACTTCCTATTTACAAACAACTATCAATCGCTCTAAAGCTTTTTGTGTGAGGTGGTCTCAAAGATTGATCTAGAAGCTACATGAAGATACTTCTCCCCTCATCCCCAGCTTTGCTGCGGAATTTATTCTCTGCTTTTTTCTCTTTTTGACTATAAAACGAACACGCCATAAGCTCCTGAAGGAGCGTCTTTTGAATACTCGCAACATGTAGAGCTGAGCTGCATGAAGACATTCCGTCTCTTTTCACTCATACGCTAATTCACCAAGTATTGGAGAGTGATCTGTTTGGTCCCTCATTTTCAGTATATTACTATATATGTTACGTAGGTGGTGTGATGTTTGCTTCAAGGCATATTTGTGAATAGCCAATGAATTTTAATGGAATTGTCTTGTATGGTTTTGTAATAAATTGACTTTTAATTCATACGTGTTATGCCTATAAAGTCCATCATCTGCAAATGTATTCTTTTCAAAATCTAATTTATCGGGATGTGGCACTATATACTTAATTCTCGTATCCACAGCACCTCTCTGTGGTGATACCATCCCCAATCCTCCAAAATAAAGAAAAATCTAATCAGGCCATCATTCATTCACAGCACCCACTGTCACAATTTTTAAAAAAATGCGGCTGAGCGGGGCTCCACCCACCCGGCCACATCATTCATTTATAGAGTTCAGTGAATGGGGAAAAAAAAATACAACTACCGTCATCCATTGCGGATGTTGCCTTGTAGTTCTCAATGAACTACCAGGGTGATAGTGAGCGCTCTAGTAGTTCATTGATCCTTCCTGTGATTGCCTGCCCGTATGAGGTACAAGCAGGCAGATACACTGACAGTCGGCAGGAGCATAGTATTGCACCTGTGATATTCTGATCAAAAGGTGCAATGCTACAGGCTCCTAATTATAAAAAAAAAAAAAAAAAAAGAATAAATGCACATTTGTTTTACATACAAAAAGATGTGCATTTATTTATTTTTTTAGACACTTTTTGGATCAGTAACTCAAAGGAGCCAGAGTGACAGCAGGCCACATTTCCAGGCAGAAGAGGAGCAGCACCTCTTATTATACACCCAACACACCCTTCCATGTCTGGTCAGTGATGTCATAATACACGCCGGGCACACTGTCACTATGGTGAGGGAAGAGACATCCAAGAACCAGACCAACAATGATAATTATTTTCTTTCACACTGGGGCAGTTTTCAGACATTTTAATGCTAGGAAAAGCCTCTAAATAGTGCTTGCAAACTGCCTCCCATTAATTTCAGTGTGACTTTTCACACTGGGGCGGTGCACTTGGGAAAAGTCCTGCAAGCAGCATCTTTGGGGCGGTTTGGGAGCGCTGTATTTAGTGCTCCCAAAACGACCCTGCACATTGAAATGAATGGGTAGCGCTTCGGCTGCGCCTGAAAAGAGCTTTGAAAGTGCTGCAAAATTGGACTTTTTATTTATTTTTTTTCTTGGAAGGTAAAAAAAGAGCCCCACTAGTGGCCAAAAAGTGCTACAAAAATGAGCGGCATTTTAGCACTAACGTTCGGGCGCTGCAGTGTGAAAGTACCCTTAATGATCAAGGATTAATATTGTGTTGCTTGGGTTAACAGACCCTGTGTGTGTGTGTGTGTGTGTGTGTGTGTGTATATATATATATATGTATGAAAAATGTAGTTATCAGATTTTGCATGCTCAAGTTTTAGTAAATCCCTCTGCAGAGAGAGATGGGGGGTCTCTGCAGGGTCACTGGCGGGCATCTCACACCCCATACACCGGGTCTGACCTGGAAGGGATTTACAATTCTGGAAACTCTTCTGTCCCTTTCACTAAAATGCTGTAAATTCCTCTCCATGTTTTATTTCTCTGAGATGTAGAAGATCACCAGAGGTGCCGACACACCTGAGGAAGGTCTGTCTGATTAATGAATGTGGATCACCCCACCCGTACCAGATGAGACATAAGACCCTTCCCCCACACAGGATCACAGAATAGAACACCAAGGATAATTCAGGAGTCCAACCAGCCAACTTAAAATGTCTAGATCTGCTGTCTTCATGTATTCGATCAGCAGGAAGTTTTGCTCGTCAGAAGAATATGAATTTGGGTTCTGAATTGGCACACAAAATGTTGCACAGAAGTAATGTAATAACAGAAAAAAGCCTTCTAAGATACTTGCAGGGAAAGTCACATCATTACAGGATAAGTTCACCTTTAAAAAAAAAAAAAAAATAGTAAATACACTTTTTTACTTGCAAAAAAAGTGCATTTATTTTTTTTTTTTCTTAGGATCATCAGATCTCTGGTACAATGTCAGGCTCCTGCAGACTGTCAGTGTAGATGTCTCCCCCGTACCTCCAATACAGGCAATTACTTCATTCCAGGAAGAATCAATGAACTACAAGGATGCTCACCAGCGTCCCCCTCATATTTCATTGGGAACTACAAGCCATCATCTGAAATGGCTTTCCATACTTGTAGTCTATTCATTTACAGAACTCTGAACGGCTGCGCCGTGTATATGAGGGGGGGAGTTTTATTAGATTAAGATTTTATAAATCATCCAAGAGAGAGAATGACATAAAAGGGTTAAGCTGTGAAAGGGAGGAGCTATAGCTCAGTATGAATGGCTAATGAGAGAGGTCATGTGATTAGTGAGCGGGAAGGGCTGGAGCACATTCATTGGTTGGTATTGGTCATGTGATGAGCGGGCGGGGTCAGTGCTGACTATATTTGGGTGGAGAGGAGAAGCAGTCAGTCATTTGTGTGTTGGGAGAGGGAGGTGTGCTGTGTGGTGGAGGGGGGGGTTTATACTGAAATACAATGACACTGAAGCTTCTTGTAGGGAAAAATCTTGATTGATATATCAGCACAGAGATAGATGACTTTTATATCAGTACAGGGAGATTTCTATATCAGAGACAGAGCTCAGTCCAGGGAAATCATTTATAAATAGGACTTAGTTGTCTCTTATGAGCTTCTAGAAATAAGAGAAGATCCATAAAGTCCAGTGTGCTGTGTAGGGAGCCACTGATACAAAAGTTGTGTTTGGAAGGAGATCCTGAAAGAAATGTTCTGGTATGTGAATGTAACAATCACCCAGCGTGTGTGTGTATAGAGCTCTATGGGCTGTGCAAACTCCAATTTGGTTGAGGGTCCAGCCTCAAAAGCAATCCACCTTGTATGAAGTTGGGGATTGAGGGATAGATTTTTTTTGTTTTGTTTGCCCCCTCTTGTATTTTTGCAATAACAGTGCAGAATTGCCTTAAGTATAAATTTCCTTTACATTCTGGTCAGAGTAATTCTTAAAACTGTAAACAAGAAATGAATGAAGTAAATTTTTTGGTCTCATTGGCCTTTTCAAGCAGTAAATACAAAGCAACGTCATCAGAATACACACTGCAGGCTCTTCCCTTATAGTGATGGGTTTTATCTTCAGCTGGGTGATGGGCTCATTACCCCCTGTGTGCTCCTAATTGGTCCCCCACCCCACTGCTTCTCATTGATCCCTGCCCCCTCTACTTCTCACCATCATATCATTATATTGTGTCCAGCAGCTCCAATAATGTGGAATACACTTGGTGACATCACCTCTTTGGTAACCACCATTGGTTCCTTTTATAATTAAATAATTGTATGGGATAGAAAAATTAGATCCCTTATTAGTATTGGTGTCAGGAATTGCTCCATCACTGATCACCAATGGAGTGAAATGACATGATAGACACTGGAAGTTTAGTCTCCCCGGTCTTAGGATGTCTCATGGCCATGTCTAATGGCCCTACCCAATAATATATTAATGTTTAATACTTTGTACCATCAGACCCTCCACACCTTGGGGCACATGTCCAGGTTCTGATATATTAAAGGTACAGAGGATTTTATTATAACTATTATGGACCTTCATCATACTACACACACCCAAATATCTTCATCTAACAGAGTAGTAGTTTGCCCCGCTTATGTGAGAGTCCTTACCTAGGACAATATTCCTCCAGTCTCCAAAACTGATATAGTAAAGTAAATGGTAAGGAATGCAGAATTGTATTCACCATTCCTTTTTTTTTTTTTCCCATGACTATCAATATACAGCCCAGGGGGTATGAAATTATACATAGGACATACAGGACAAGTCTGTTCAGTACAAACCAGGGCGCAGAATATACACAATGCAGAACAGTGGAAGGCAGACTTTCCCATTCATATACTGGTATATATCACCCAAAAAGTTCATCACAATCTATAAAGCTCAAAATATTAAAAAAAAAAATCCCCTTCAGAAACAATGGTTATCCAACATCCAGAGCGGGTGAGGGGGCAACCTTTAGGCTTGGTAGGTAGGAACCAATAAAAGTCTTCCCATCACAGATGTGGAATATATGCAATGTATCTCTTTCCATTGTGTGTCTTTAGAAATCAACTAGCATTCTGGCAAATTATCAAAGGAGCCTCAAATCCTCCAATACAGACCCAGGTAACAACCACAAAACACGCACACAAATCTCCCACCAGATGTCAAGGATGCACACCCATGGTAACCTAATACCTGGAGCAAGATCCTTGATTGGAGGTGAAAAGTTTATTATAGGGAATATAAAACCAACTGCCAAAGTTATTACAGCCTGCAATACCACTGGCCACAGATAGAGGCCCTCACCCGAATCTATCTGGCTGGACACACACAGGAAGATATAAATCTTGCATACAGTCTAAGGCAGTGGTTCTCAACTCCTGTCCTCAGGACCCACTAACAGGCCAGGTTTGCAAGATAACGGAAATACATCACAGGTGATATCATTTGCTGCTCAGTGATTGCAGTATTCTAGTCTGCATCTCCCCCAAGGTAATACATAAAACCTGGCCTGTTGGTGGGTCCTGAGGACCGGAGTTGAGAACCACTGGTCTAAGGAATCTCAGAAATGTGTGGGATTTACTTGGCTGCTCCCACAGCCCTTAGAGTGTACTAAACTATTCTGTGATATAGAATGCTTACATTATTACTTCTCTCACTGTCCACACAACACAGATCCCTGTCTGATCATACAGACACTGCCTGGTATCACACAACACTTCTACATTGAGGAAGTGGTACTGCTTGTGAATATGAAAGTCAACTTCTCTTTACCTGGGGGCCCTAATTGCAGCATGTATACAATCAGTGGCCCCCCAGGATCAGAGGACATTCAGCAGGCTGGTAGAAAGCCTCCTTCACATCATTCCACTCATCTTCAGTTTGTGCAAAGTGGATAAACCTGTGACACAAGGGCAAGAATGGAATCAATGACCTGCATACACACCCTGGACACAGTTGATTAGCTGATCCCAAGTATAGTGCCAGTGGTAGTTTGGAAGCTGCTACACCCCAAGATGTAAAGAGAAACCAGCAACTTCACCATCCCTGGTACTGTGTGGCTTCAGGCTGTAGATGGGGCACACTTCTCCTCTGAGCCCATATACATACATAATTACTACTCTCTTCAAGCGGAATTTAGAATGGATATCGGAGTCCTGCATGTTTTCCAAATAGGCTTGAGATGTGAAGTGACGTGGTTGATGGAAGGCAACAGCAGCATAGGCTTCTTGCAGTACTTCATATACAAAGGCTCCTGCTACTATAGTGACCCCTAGCACCATGACATCCTTATAAATCAGAGGATTCAGAGGCTCAACATCATTATACTGCACCACTTCAATTCACAGGTTTTCATGAAGTTCACAGATAGGAAGTGATAATGTGCACTCGGGCAATAAGTACGGCCATGACACGAGTGTGCACATGTGTACTGCAGACCATTGCTCTATAAGTGGAGTAATATCAGCCTAAAAGTAAAAAAAAAATTGGGTACATAGTGTTTTGGAAATGTTTACCTCACTTAAATGAGTAACGATACAAATATAAGTGATTAAACCTTTGTCTATATAAGGAAAAAATACTAACGATAACAGGGCAAAAAGATTAGAATTGATCATGTATCTCCAGTGATGCCACAAGTACAGTGTTGCTTTAGGCTGCAAAGATAATCTAGGCCGAACTCAGAAATGGTTACAATGGACATACACAGGATATACAATATCATAAGACAACTTCTAGGATACCAAAAAGTTAGGAAGAAACAGAAAGAGATACAAGTATAAATTACACGGACAGCATGTCGCCTCGATGGTCTGGGGCTGGACACAGAGGGCAAACAGCTTGTTCTCTCCCTATTTTATATACATTCTCCACCAATCAACTGATGCCACACATTCATTGGTTCAGAATTGCCCCAAAGTCTGGCTACATTTGAAGCTTACTTGCTCATTGGTTTACAGTTGCCTCAAATTCTGATTGGCCACATTTGAAGCTTTCCAAAAGCTCATGTGCCATTCTGTCTGAGAACCTGAGTACTTGTTTAATTCTTGATTTCCAACAGTCAGCCCTCTATCACATAACATCAATTAGCATTTCAAGGACTTGAGAGACACAATGTCTGCCCTGGCTCTCTCTACAAACAATAGGGTAACTTAGTTACTATGCGTGCAGCAGACCAACACAAAGGTGTGTTTGAGATACCAAAAACAGTGAATAGGCCCACCTTCTAGTACACATGTTCCTATAAAAAATACACCTATACACACCCATAAATTTATATATATCCATACATATGAAATGGGGCATGGTAATCTAATTAGAAAGTCCTCACGATGGTTCCCTTGGTATAAATATGGAATTCAATATCTCCATCACATTCCCCCCTGAAGTTCATTCTTGAACTTATGTCCTCCTCCAATGATCTTGCACCCGCCCAGAAGCCCCGACCCTTTCCCACCACCACTGCGGCCTCCTCTTCCTTTCTTGAACAGGCCGGAACTCCTCAAGGTAGGCTTAAGACGGCAAAGAAATCCTGGTGCCTTTGAGACTTCTCATCTAAACCATGAGTGTCTGTACTGCAATGTTTCATTGCCCCTCTGCCTTGGAAGAGAGGAACTCTAACATTGATGGCGGGATCCTGGCATATCTAGTCCTGTAACTTGGTAAGACCGTGTAATGTTTGCACCGATTGGATCAGACCGCGAGACAGCACTTATCAGCATGGTGAAGGAAAGTTCAGGAGAGTCTTATTCGTGGCACAGTTGTCTCACAGTTGTCGTTGCTTCTTTAGGTGGTGGTCGGGCGGACCTCCATACAGTCGTGCATGAATACAAAAAAAAGAATGTCAGTGTACAGATATTGGAGGAATGCTGGACAGAGCAGAGTGTTGGCCATTAAGACTAAATACTTTATAAGGGGTGTAATGTGGACGAGTAGAGTGGGATCCCCACAGAGTCTGAGCAACAGGCAGTATCATCCATGGCCCTTGATGGTAGGGATAGTCAAAACTGCCTGTTATTGCCAGGTCCCTGGGTTCACCACACCTGCTCATGGGGCTCAGGTTAAAGCAGTAGGCAGACTAGGGGAGGTAGAATTACTTTAAGGCTAGGTTCACACTGCTGCGAATTTTATTGCGAATTTGAGCCGCTGCGATCGCTCAAATTCGCAAGTCATTTTAATAACATTGTTTTCCATGAGTGCCGTTCACATCAATGCGTTGCGAATCTAACCTGTGTAAAAAAAGGGTCCTGTCCGAGTTTGATCCGTGTGCGATGCGAATTCAGCTCCATAGATTGCAAAATTTGCAGTAGAATCGCAAGAACACACAAAGAATTCGCAATGCAAATTCGCAACGCAATCGGATCAAAATCGCGCTAAATTCGCACTGCAGCAGTGTGAACCTAGCCTAAGACACAAAAACAGAGTCAGGCAGAAACAGTAAAGCCTTACAATTCACAGCTCATCTCTGATATTCAAACAAAAGTTCCAGAAGACTAATACATTTACTTTAAAAGATATAGTAGTTAGAACATCATCAGCTAATGGACTGGTACCATCACTTAAAGTAATTAAAGATAAGAATATGAAACAAAAAGTAGGAATAAGAGACTAGAAAAAAAAAAAAAATAAGCAAAAAACAAACATAGGTTTAATGCTACTTCAACCCAGTACTTTGTCAAAAAGCATTCAAACTGTATTAAAAAAAACGACTACGTTGGTTGAAAAAAAAAATATTAAAAAAACAAATGTAGTTCTTTTTTTTAAAAAAACTCCTCTCCCATACTTGTAATTAGCAGTATTTTTGAAGGTCAGGTACACAGATATTAGCAACAAAAGGGAGAAAATAAAAATAAATAATAAAAAAAGATTAAAAGTTTTAGAATTGAGGTAAACCTGACTGCACTTTATTACTAAAAATTGAAGAGGCTTATCCCTAGAACAACAAAAAACAAGAAAAATATAGCTCTAGGGTCCTCTCCTAAATGAACAACTTTTTGTTCTGGTCTGGATTGGATCTGGCTTCCTCAGTTAGTGGCCTTTCTGTTCCTTGAGAGAAGATACCTAGTTGAGGTACACATTCTCATAGCTTTGGCGTTCATTCTCCTGATAGTAATGCACATTATTACCTGCATCAGGAAAAGTAATAAGGCTGCACAGATTAGGACAACAGGGTGGAGCAAAATGTTTTAGGAAAGCTGTAGCGTTAGGACTAAATCTTAGCATCTGCATCTAAAGCGTGGGATACTTGGATAAATCTATTTGATCATGGGTTAGTCGTATGGTGGCTTGTTTCTCAGCATCTCTTAGCACATTTAATATTTCATCCTGTTGTCCGAAATCCATCAGCCAAGCTTTTAACTCTGCCCCAAATCCCAGAGGAAGTTTCTGTAAATGTATGGGGGTATCAGGTTTGATATCAAGCCTTTTCTCTGGGGTAATAGGGGTCCGCCCTTGTGTCCCTGCTATATCTATTCCAGGGACAGGGGAAGATGTGCAGTAGACTCCCTGAGGTAGCGTACCACGTTGAGTACAGTTCAACCTGCATGTAGAATATAGGGCGTCACTGTGCATTTGATACCAGCACCAGTACCCTGGTCTCAGGTCTCAAGTATTTTTAACTTTATTTAGGACCAGTTGGGACATTACCTCGGCATCTATTAGACATGACCCCCCTCTGTGCCAGCATTGTTGCCTTTTCCCATAGCACAACACTTTCCTGTCTCCAGCACTCATCTGTACCAGTCATCTGAGGCTGTCCAGACTCAAACCATCAGAACAAGATGGACTCCAGGGTGTAACCCAGTAGAGTCTGATAGGATAGTACCCAGATCGACCATGATATCTGCACAATGTTCCATCCCTGCCATTAGGGATGAGAACAGTGCAAGTTAGATTTTTGACGATCCTGGAACTGAGTCATCCACCAATCTATTACGACTCACAGGCAACCTGGATACTACCCCCACCTGCCTGTCCTTGCAAAGTGATGCTGGACAGAGCAAGTTGGCTTTCCTAACCCCTTCCCTGATATGTAGCACAAGACCCCCAATGTGAACCTGAGTATCTCCAGCTCCATGGTGTTTTAAGGTACCCAGTGCCCCACCTCTAGCTCCAAAGACAGTCTCCATTAAGCCTCTCTTTCCTAAGGATGGGAAATAGTCAGAATACCTGGATTGAAAACCACTTGCCACCAGGTACACTTGTTTCTTTATAGAGGCTGCACATCTTATGGGGCACTGGTCTTCCTGTCATGCAGGACACAGAACACTAGTTAAGGTATGCAAGGAGTCTAGGATAGGCATGCCCACACCACTCCATCCCTGTGCTTGGATTTCAGAGACCACGCCCAAGGTATACAATGCACCTCTACCTATGGTTAGGTCCAAGGAACCCTCTAGTTCCATGACTAACATTACATCAGTATTCTTTAGGACACACAAACAAACTTGTCTATGTCCCAAATAATACCTAGGTGTTTCCTTCCCAGCAATGACCTTTCCATTCAGAACACAGAGTGCAATATCTTCCCAACATTTTTCGCTCACCACCATGTATTGACTTGGCCTACAAAGGACATCATGGTCATGCTTCCAACAGAGGAAAGTATCAACCTGCTTCCATCTTCTCAGATCCCATGTGGGTAATTTAGCCTCAAATGCAACAAGATAGAATCCTCAGTCAGTAAGCCCATTGATTGTCACCAAATATACAGACCGAGTCTGCACTTCTGTATATGGGATCATACAGCATAACACCTTTCACAATCCAAACTAGTACAGCCCATCCAGGCATTCGACCACCACTTTGGATTAGTGTAAGCAACGTGTTTTGGCAAAGTCTTACTGAGCGGTGTTGCTAACTCATCAGGCCACTGCCTCTCATACAGAGTCTGTACAATCAGCTTAACTTTAAAACAGTGTCACTGGGAAGGAAGCAGGTTTCAAATACACTTGGGGACACACAGATTGCTAGGGACATTAACATACCCTAGCCTAAGGCAAAGAGCCACTCTTGAAAAGAAAGCACTGGCTGGGTGTTCAACTAATTACAATAACCACAGGGGGGTTAAGCAGTCTTAAACAAATCTACACAAAAGTCAGCATAGCCACTGATTTTCTAGAATTGGATCAGAACATACAACACACACTTAGGTAGTCAAAAACACAGCCGAATGGGCTGACAAATAGAAGCATCAACTAGATAATGGTGCTGAAACCAGAAAAAATAAAAAAAAATGGTCTATGGCGGCTGTGATATTCTTTGTTCTGAAAGCCATGAAACCCAATTATCGAATCTGAGGGATAAAACGCCAATGGAATTTAGTAATAAACATTCCATTTTTCGCCTAGAAACAACGAATCAATGGTAACAAGACATTAGCCTATGACACCCAAATATTCATTATATTACATTACATAAACAGTGCATTTTTTATTTTTTTTTTTTTATACCAAAAAATTGAGCTCAACTTATCATTAATATGTATTACTTAGTACATATTAATACCACGTGGATTTTTTGTTTTATGGTATACCAATAATTCCTCAAAAAAAATGTATTCACCATGGTGGAAAAAAAACTTAGCAATTCGTAATAAACCTTTTTAGCAGTACCATTTATCAACAGATCATTAATACCTCACCACAAAGAACCTCTCCAGTACTGTTTTACTGGAAAACAAACCCATTATAGTAAATGTATCTTTCAATCCACTAGTACAGATAATTATCTTGGCTCAGGCCATTTGCATGTCAATACAGTTTGCTGTACATTTTCACAGACCTGGTGAGAAAGAAGGGGGGTTCACTTGGGTGGGCTGTTAGTAGCTGAGAACAGACGTGACACAACATATATTGCATGACACACACACACACACACACACACACACACACACACACACACACACACACACACACACACACACACACACACACACACACACACACACACACACACACACACACACACACTTAGCTAGGTCAAAGCTGACCTCTAGACATCACACACATATCAGCATGTTTTCTATAATAACCTGTACTTCTTCTTAAACCCATAACATCTGTTTGGTAAGGTTGAAATTCTTTCTGAGATCCATCCCATTTCCTTAGCCCCTTCTCAGCCTGTATGGATGCCTTCTCAGGAGTTTGGAATGGGACCCCTGACCCAGGTGGTCCATACTTCCTACACCTAGGCCATGTGGCGAAGCGTGCAGAGTACACTTCAAAATCACGTCTTGTGGTCCTATATGGATTGTTTACCGACTTTTTGACTGGAACTGGATAGACCGAATCTCGCGATGTGGCCAAATAAACCACATAAGTGACATTTTATCTTATTTAAAGTGGTAAAACATCTCTTAACAAAAGGCTTGGGGGATGGCCTTTTCTGGATTAGTAGTTTTTACCAGCGGCTTACAAAATATAGGGGCAATTTTTAAAGAGCTCTTACCTTCCAGGGATTCATTCTTGGTACATACCTTAGGTGTGGAGGACGTCCCTCTGAATTCAGACCTACCCAAATCAGTTACCCTGTTATTTTCTCTATCTAAAAACTGAGCCAACGGCTCCTGGCAGCTGACAGATAACGGTTTCACTCCTCTTTCTGCATCCTCTAGTCTTAATCCCAACAGATGAATGTCTTCTTGTAATCTTTGGTTTTCTAGTACTAATTGCTGGTGGATAGCCTCAGAATTTAACATAGAAGCTTCTAAAGTACGGATGGTACCTTTGGTTATTTCTAGCGCTTCTTTTAGGGATGTGTTTTGCACTTTCAAATGTTCATACTGTTTCGCTAACCACCTGGCCGCAAAGATTAGCGGCGGTTTTCCCGTGCACTTACTACAGCTTCTTTCAGTGAAATTTCATTTCACATCCTCTCCTGTCAGCGGGACAGAAAAAAGTGTCCCTTCTGCCTGGAGACTTTCCTCCCTTAATGCCAGCATGGCCATTTCCTCTCCATGTCCTGTTACTCTGCCTTCCTCTTCCTGTACCTCCCAATCCCCCTGTAATCCACATTTTACTGGGGTATCAGACTTGTGTTGTGGCTCTCCCTTTTTTGCCCACCACTGAAAGGTGACAATTCATGTCAGCCCCTGAGCACTTTGCTGACAAGGACTGGGCAACTGCATAAGGCCCAAGTCCTGCCAACTGCTCCTTGTCTCCCTGAAAATCACTGATACCACTTGTTGGGGGTTGTGAGGGTTTCCACTTGTCCCTACGTTCAAGCATTGTTTGGAATGATTTCTCCTTAATCCCATAGTAATAACATTAATTTCCTCTGTTTTATTCGCTGACGCCAGCATCCATATAAATAAAGTATCTTTCTCATATGGCCGTGTCATCTTTCTGTGGTGAGCATGGTACAAATCTTCCCAAGTTTTTGGCTTAAAAGTACTTCTTTTAGAATACTTTTTCCCAGTCCAGCGATCCCAATCTTGAATATATTTTACAACCCAAGGTCCATATTTATCAATCATCTCTTCCCTTGGGGTCATCTGATAGGGTTTACCCCATTCAGACCCCCTCTTTGAAGCGATTTGAATATATATATATATATATATATATATATATATATATATATATATATATATATATATATATATATATATATATATATATATATATATATATATATATATATTGTTAGATTGACCCATTTTATTGTCTTTTGCCAAAAATACTTTTTCAAATCCACCTTTTGCAAGTTCCTTCATAATGAGGAAGTACTCCTGTAAGTCTATCTTCTGTAGTCCTTGTTAATAGAAGGAGACCATTCTATCCAGAAGATGGTGCACATCATGAGCAATAGAGGCCATAGTGTTCCGAAGAGCAAAAAATATATAAATTTTGTTAAATCCGTGTCTCACATCAGGTAGACATGAAGTCCATGAGTTGTAGCTCGGGTCTCACTCCGGAATATGAGTGATGGCCACTCGTCCTGATTCAGCTCCAAGCCAGTGTCTCGGCGTTCCTCAATAAAGATGGATGCCGCAGTACTCGTGGAACTCAAGGAGCATGTGCAAAGTAACATCAGAGGTGACATCTCAACATCACTCACATGGTGTCGGGACAGCCAACATGCTTCACCCAATCAGCATGAGCTTCTTCAGGGAAGATCATTTTACTGACCTGTTTTATTGTCATTTGCCAAGAATACTTTTCCAAGTTCCTTCACGATGAGGAAGTACTCCTGTAAGTCTATCGTCTGCAGTCCTTGTGAATAGGAGACCATTCTATCCAGAAGCTTTTACACATCATGAGCAATAGAGGCCATAGTGTCCTGGAGAGCAAAACAAAAAAAAAAATTTGTTAAATTAGTCAGAAAACAAATCTTTTAAGAGAAACTATAGAGATTTGTCAAATATTATTACTATTGCCCTCAATTATTTACATATAACAATTATAAGCTCACTAGAACTATAACAAAAAGATTTCGCGCTTCAAATCTATCACATGTTAAATAGATGAACTAACATAAGTGAGCATATATGTGAAGCTATGATAGCTGTGGAAAAATTAATGTGGATATAAAAAACAATCTCAACAAAATAGTCCAAGTGTACTAGTTAATACATTCTCATCATGTAGTGAAAGAGTTCATGATACATGTGTCACATCGGCTGGGATCAGATGTGGGGGAAGATAATGATGGTAATCTTTCTATGGAGGGATCCGGTTTAACCGGGCTCTCAGAACTCTCACCTTAAGGGAAGCAGATACAGGCATCAAAAGGTTTCTTTAATAAATGCTGTATGTTGTAGCTTATTGGTTGTCCAGGTTGGGCATCTCTGATAGCTGAGTTATCCTCTCGGTATATAGATACCTATCAAATAAAGGGGAGGTTGCCCACCTGGGCTCCACCGGTCCAGTGGAATAAAAAGGGGAAGGGAGAGAGGCCTCCAATGGTGTAGTATTTTAAATGAAAATTGATTTATTAAGTATTACAAATGGTCTCTTACATTTAAAATTCTTAAAAACAGCATAAAGACTCAGGAGCGGCGTCTGAGGCGCCTCCTTACTGACTTCCGGTTACGTCTGCTCTCTGCCACGCCCTACACGTTACGTCACCGCTCATGACTACTTCTAGGGAACCGGATTGGCCCGAGAGGGATGTCATTTATATTGTATTACTGGAAATGTCATAGCGGCCATTTTTATTGTGGTCAATGTGTTTATGTTATTGCGGCCATCTTGTAGGTGGCAATTTATGCGAGGCGGCGGCCATATTTTGAAGGATAAAGCTAGATAAGGCACGCTAGTGTATACGATCTTAAACTTTGCTCTCATTTGTTAAAAATATAAATCAATCAAGTTTAATATAAAAAAAGCATTGATAAAATTTGGGACTACTCAGTACACTTGGACTATTTTGTTGAGATTCTTTTTTATATCCACATTTTATATCCACATTTTTATATTCACATTATTTTTCCACAGCTATCATAGCTTCACATATATGCTCACGTATATGTTCATTTATTTAACATGTGATAGATTTGAAGCGCAAAATCTTTTTATTGTTATAGTTCTGTTTGAGTGTAATGTGAACACTTTTTGATTTTGCTGCAGTCCACAGAGACATCATCACCATTTACTCACGTTGGCACTATTCATAATATTGAAGTTTGGTTGTCATCACACTCCTTGTATTCATAACAGCGCGAGGGATAACATCACATTTATAAGCTCAATAGACCCCCACATCTATATGTATATGTCTCAGGAATAAGGTTTGGCCACTAAATATAGAACTTGAACACAACAGAAATTAATTACATTTTAAAGGACCCTAAATGGAAACCCAGCAATCTATTTTTAACCACTTGACCACTGGGCACTTAAACCCCCTTCCTAACCAGACCAATTTTCAGCTTTTGGTGCTCTCACATTTTGAATGACAATTACTCAGTCATACAACACTGTACCCATATAAAATTTTTGTCCTTTCTTTCACACAAATAGAGCTTTCTTTTGGTGGTATTTAACCACTTCCCGCCCGCCCTATAGCGGATTGACGTCCGGGAAGTGGTTGTGTTATCCTGACTGGGCGTCATATGACGTCCAGCAGGATAACATGCCGCAGCGCGCCCCCGGGGGCACGCATCACGGCGATCGGTGGAGCGGTGTGTCAGTCTGACACACCGCTACACTGATCTTGGTAAAAAGCCTCCGGCGGAGGCTCTTTACCACGTGATCAGCCGTGTCCAATCACGGCTGATCACGCTGTCAATAGGAAGAGCCGTTGATCGGCTCTTCCTCACTCGCGTCTGACAGACGCAAGTAGAGGAGAGCCGATCGGCGGCTCTCCTGGCAGGGGGGGTCTGCGCTGATTGTTTATCAGCGCAGCCCCCCCGCAGATCACCCCACTGGACTACCAGGGATGCCACTAGGACCACCAGGGAAGGGGCAACGTGGATGGCCAGGTATGTACCCCATGGCCATCCACGTGCCCAATCTGTGCCCACAAATGGGCACTGATTGGCACTATTATGCCAAAGATCTGCCCAGCAATGCCCAGATCTGCCCAGCAATGCTATATCAGTGCCACCTGTCATTGCCCATCTGTGCCACCTGTCATTGCCCACCTATCAGTGGCCATCAGTGCCACACATCAGTGCCACCCATATATGCCAATCAATGCCACCTACGAGTGCCCATCAGTGCCGCCTATGTGTGCCCATCGGTGCCACCTATGAGTGCCGCATACCAGTGCCACCTATGAGTGCCCGTTAGTGCCACCTCATTGGTGCCACCTCATCGGTGCCCATGAGTGCAGCTATATCAGTGCCCATTATTGAAGGAGAAAGCGTACTTATTTACAAAAAAATTTAACAGAAACAAAGAAAAACTTGTTTTTTTTCAAAATTTTCGGTCTTTTTTTATTGCGCAAAAAATAAAAACCGCAGAGGTGATCAAATACCACCAAAAGAAAGCTCTATTTGTGGGAACAAAATGATAAAAAAATTGTTTGGGTACAGTGTAGCATGACCGCGCAATTGTCATTCAAATTGCAACAGCGCTGAAAGGTGAAAATTGGGCTGGGCGGGAAGGTGTCTAAGTGCCTGGTATTGAAGTGGTTAATCACCGTTGGGTTTTTTATTTTTTGCGCTATAAAAGAAAAAAGACTCAAAATTTGGTAAAAAAAATGAATTTTTCTTTGTTTCGGTTATAAAATTTAGCAACATAGTAATTTTTCTTCGTAAAATTTTGGCCAAAATTTATACTGCTACATATCTTTGGTAAAAATAAGTACAAATTGGTGTATATTATTTGGTCTTTGTGAATGTTAGAGAGTCCAAAAGCTATGGTGCCAATATCTGAAAATTGATCACACCTGAAGTACTGACGGCCTATCTAATTTCTTGAGACCCTAACATGCCAGAAACGTACAAATACCCCCCAAATGACCCCCTTTTGGAAATAAGACATTCCAAGGTATTTGAAAAGATGCATGGTGAGTTTTTTTTAAATTGTCATCTTTTCCCACAATTATTTGCAAAATCAAGATTTTTTTTTTTTTTTTTTTCACAAAATTGTCATATTTTTTTTTTTTAGCAAAGATCCTAGAGAATACAATGGCGGTTGTTGCAACTTTTTATCTCGCACGGTATTTGCGCAGCAATTTTTCTAACGCGTTTTTTTGGGAAAAGTTTTGTGCTTAAAAAAAAAAACAAAACCGTAAAGTTAGCCCAATGTTTTTGCATAATGTGAAAGATGAAGTTACGCTGAGTAAATAGGTACCTAACATGTCACCCTTCAAAATGGCACACGCTCGTGGAATGGTGCCAAACTTCGCTACTTAAAAATCTCCATAGGTGACGCTTTAAAAATTTTTACTGGTTACATGTTTTGAGTTACAGAGGAGGTCTAGGGCCAAAATTATTTCTCTCGCTCTACCGATCGCAGCGATACCTCACATGTGTGGTTTGAACAGCGTTTTCATATGTGGGCGGGACTTACGTATGTTTTCGCTTCTGCATGCGAGCACACGGACAGGGGCGCTTTAAAATTTTTATATTTTTTTATTGTTTATTATTTTACTTTATTTTATTTTAGTTTGACACTTTTTTCCCCCAAAAAAATTTTTTTGATCACTTTTATTTCTATTACAAGGAATGTAAACATCCTTGTAATAAGAATATGGCATGAAAGGTCCTCTTTACAGTGAGATATGGGGTCAATAAGACCCCACATCTCACCTCTAGGCTGGGAAGCCTGAAATATAAAACAAAAACAAACTATCCTGGCTTCGATCGTAGCGGTGAGTCGGTAGAAGCACCGGAGGGTGGTGGGAAGGGGGGGCGTCCCCTCTCGCCTCCCATAAGAAGGATCAAGCAGTGGAACAGCCGCTATGATCATTCTTATGGTGTAGGAAATCGCCGGCTGAAAAAGCTGATATCTGAATGATACCTGTAGCTGCAGGCATCATTCAGATATCCCCGCTCAAAGTCAAGGACGTCATATGACGGCGGGCGGGAACTTGTTAAAAATTGCCAAGTGTATTGCCGGGTGTATTGCAGAGTATTGCCGGGTGTATTGCAGAAGAACGACGACAAGGGCGCCACTCTAAGTGCAATATTTAAAAACCAATTTAAAGCAGGTACTCACAAGGGTACATGTAAACAGGCATGTGTATAAAATGCAGGTAGTGCCAGGTGTCCCAGGGATATAGTCCAGTCACATCTTAGGTATTGTTCCGCTTCATAAGACAGGCTGCGCTGATGAATTGTCAGCAGGTCCGGCCGCTGGAACGCACTGTGTGTGTTCTGAGGGAGCAAAAGCCTTTTGCTCAGGGAATATTGCAGAGTAGTGCAGGGCGTAGTGCGGGGTATATTGCAGGGCATATTGCAGGGATGGCTGAGCATGGAGGGATGGATGGATGTGACTGCAATTGTCACTGAGCACCATTGTGTGCACTACACATGCAGCCCACAGCGGTGCTGCCATCCGATCCCTCCCCCTGCACTGTACCGATCGGTACAGAGAGGGGAGGGAGGAACCGGCGTCATGACATGACGCCGGTTTGTTGGAATGTGATTGCTCCGTCATTTGACGACCATTTACCGTTTACCGTGATGCGCCGGGTCCTCTGTACCCGGCGGTCACGGAAGTTCTCAGGTGCGCGCGAGAGCAGGATTCTGGGATGACGTCCACTCAGAACTAGCCGACCGCGCTCCTGCCGTCTTTCGGCTTTGGCCCGGTCGGCAAGTGGTTAAACAAGAAAATTAAGAAATGGTATAACTTGGTCAATTACAAAAATGAATATAAAAGCCAAGACCTATATCCTGCCACTTATTTATGTATTGCTATATCTAGTAGTTACCAGTTCAGTTGTGTGTGGGGACCCTCTTTTGTAACTTGGAGTCAAAAGACTAATTTCGTGCTCAGGAGTTCTTTAGGAAGGGAATGTAATAACCTTTGACCAGCATTGATGGAAAGGTGTATCTGCTGCCAAAATGATATTTCTGGCAGATACTGTCATGATAACAGTAAACATTTGGGGGAAAGGAAAATATATTGGAACACACACCTCCCCTATATATAAAAAAAAAAATAAAAATGAATGGTGTGTATACAACATGTCAAAAAGAAATATACCGCAAAAGAAGTTGGCTACTTCTATGCAATATGTAACCACTTCTTCAGGGCTTGCTTGCTTTGTAACTGACTCAGTATCTGTGCTCAGACAGAACATAAACATACATATCAATAATTCTATACATTATAGACACAGCTGGAGGATTAACCTCCTGGAAATAATTTTGCCAGTCAACATTATGTTTGTATCCTTCATCATCAAGCATGGCCACCCGCCAAGGAAACTTTTCTGTGAGTAGGCAGTAGATAACACCAAATACCCACATGTCAAGGCTGCCATCTAGAGCCAGTCCATCTGAAACGGTCAGGTTACACATCTCTGGGGCCATGTAGGATTTTCTTCCACACCTTCCTCTAATAAGTCCCTGTGGCTTTAGTGAGGTCAAAGTCCATGATCTTAACACAATGTCAGTCTTGGTCAAACACCAGAACATTTTCTGGCTTGAGATCCACGTGTACAAGTCCTTTCTCCAATATGACTTCCAGAGCACAGAGCTCTGCACAGCACACACCTTTACTGCGTCTTCTGGATTTCCCACCTAGAAAAAAATGTAAAGACATAATAGATGGTAAATACAGAATGGGGAAATCTACCCCCAGTGGGGTTTTTCCGCAGCAAAGTTACAGTCATTAGAAAAGTAGTATTAAAAAATGATTTTTATTGAAAAATTGACAACAATGCTTATACACATAATTCTTAAAAATATTTTGTTGGTTTCGTTGTTTGCCCTTTGAGCGCGGCTCCTTGTTAGTCACATAGAGGTGGAGTATTCTCCCTGGGAGCCTGTGCTACACAAAAGGTACGGCATCATCTGATAGACTTTTAGAGGCATTCTGATCTGGAGAGTGTCTACATACATCCTTTGTTGGTAACTATACCTCAGATATTCTATGTTTCCTTGTGAATACAAGGGACTTTTATTTGTTCATGTTTTGTGTGCTAATATGTTTAAATAATGTTACAGATAAACATGTGGTCGGTTCTGAAAGGACTACTTCTCTCTTTTTTCTGCAGGATGTTAATTTATTCTCTGCAGGGTATTCAGTTATTCTGTAATGGTAATATATGAAATGCTAATAAATTATATTAGGTTACTAACACTAATAAAGCAATAAAAGGGATAGAGATCTACACCAACTGAAAAAGTAATCCTCCTTCAATTGATTCACTACTATAGATTGGTAAAAAAAAAAAAATAAAAAAAAAACAGTTCCTATCAGTTGCTGCACTAAACATATAATAATTAGACTGGGCAACTTCCTAATAAGATGGATCTGTCAATTAGCATTTTACTATTAAATATTATAAGAGGTATAGTCCTACTATTACCATTGTTCACTAGAAGGCCATTTTATATCTGCCTCTTTAATTCCGATTTCACTTTAATACTTGTAATTACAAGTCTTAACCCCACCAATCTGAGAGTTGCTAACAAGAGTTCCATTATCGGCATACCTCCCAACTTTATGAAATGAAAGGGAAGGACACAAAGTATGTTGGTATAGAACACACCCCTGCCATGATTGCAACAACTTAGAGATTGGATGAAAGTTAAGTTAATTAATTAGTACATTTTTGATAGAGAAATTTAACATCTGAAGAGAGAACTGAGCCGGACAGAAAGATTTGGTTCCAAAAAAGGGGTAATCCCTTTAAATGCAAAAAGTTGGGAGCTGTGCTGTGAATTGAGATGCCATGCCTTTAGTAAAAAATAAAATCAGTGGTGGTTATGGTAGTGCAAGAGTAATGACAACACACTACTACAAAATACATATAGAATGTTATGACCCCTTTATTTTCACCAAAAAGCTGCATACCTGAGAAGGCTGACCATATGTGATGTTCTTTCAGGTGCTCCATCACCTATCAGATCTCATTAATCCAATATCTACTTCTGCATCAGCATGTGACATGATGGAATCACTGCTCTGTGAGGAGTTCAGGTGGGAAGTCTCACACAAGGGTTGATCAGATTGCACACCAGAATAACTTTTTATATAATCCTTACCCTCTTGTTTTGTCTGGGCATTCTACTTTCCAGCTTTCCCTCATGTATTTCAGCACTTGCATAGTTTGACTTCTTTAAAGTAAATTGTCCAAAAAAAAAATCACTGAACATCCTTTGCATCCCAGAGGGTACTTTGGTCAATGCTTCAGGAGGATTATCCATCTGGAAGTTGTTTTGCCAGTCAACAAAATGTTTACATTTTTCATAGTCCAGAATGGCATCCTCCCATGGAAGCTTCCCTGTAAGTAGGCAATAGATGACTACTCCAAACACCCACACATCAAGGCTGCCTTCCACAACCAGGCCATCTGAAATGTCAACTTTGCGCCTTTCTGGAGCCATGTAGAACATGGTGCCACACTCTAATCACTGTCATTTGGACCTTAGCAAGGCCAAAGTCTGTGAGATTGATGGAATGGCAGTCCAGGTCAAAAAGCCGTCTTTGAAGCCGTCATCAAGTGGATTGAGCAGAACCCAAATGATCGTAGGCAATACATCACCACCCTACTGCCTAAGGTTTGAGTGGCCTTGATACACAGCAGGTATTTGACGAACAACGCGATGACGAACATCCACATACAGCACAACCGTAATGTACCTAATGATGAGCCCGGAATGCAGAAGGAGACCTCTCTTGCGTCCCTGACTCGCGGCTCCTGACAGTGGGAACAGGAGGCACGGGAATCTAAGGTAGCACGAGTGCCTGGCAGGATCAACAGCCGGTGGATGGATCAGAAAGTCTTCAAGGAGCTGTAACTGGATCAGCAGATCTTGGCAGCAGAAGACAGGAGCCAGCAGGAACCAGGGATCACACAGGAACAGGTGAGTTGCACTGAAGAAAGTGCACAGGAAGGTCGGGTAGGCCGGGTCAAACCAGACGATCAGTACAGGAACAAGTGCAGAAGACAGGAACGGAGTCACAGAGCAGGCCGGGTCGGTAACAGGCGGGCATGGATGGACCAGAGGATGAGGCAGATGCAGAGTCGTAGACAAGCCGAAGGTCAGAGGCAGGCAGGGAAGGTCACAGGTCAAGCCAGGTAAACACGAGATCAGATCAGGTCAACAGATGAGGCTCAGAAACACTGTAGATCAGGCAGCAAGGTCTGAGGGGAGAGCTGTGTTTAAATAGCCCGCCTGGCGCCGGTAACCGTGCGCGCGCACACACGCATGCGTGCATGCGCCTAGACGCAGTAGATGATGACACCAAACACCCACACGTCAAGGCTGCCATCTCCAACCAGTCCATCTGAAATGGTCAGGTTAAACTCTGGGACCATGTAGGATTTGCTTCCACACCTTGCTCTAATCACTGTCCCTGTGACCTTAGTGAGGCCAAAGTCCGTGATCTTAATACAATAGCAGTCCTGGTCAAACACCAGAGCTTTTTATCTCTTGAGGTCCATGTGTACAAGTCCTTTCTCCGATATGAATTCCAGAGCACAGAAGATCTGCACAGCACACACCTTTACTGCGTCTTCTGGAATTCCCACATAGAACAAGTTCAAAAACATAATAGATGTTAAATACAATAGGGGAGAATATAAGGATAACTAATGATTCAGTTGAAGCATATATGTATGGCCATAAAGTATTGTATTTATTTATTTTAGGCTGGGGATAGATTTTATTGTTGAAGGTGTGTCTCCCCCCCCCCCCCAGGGAAATTTGCTTTGTCTTAATGACATTGCTTACCTAGACATTTTAAGAAAGTGATGGAAAATATTCGTTTTAACTCCATTTAATCCTTTAAAAAATAAAAAGAAATAAAAAAAAAGAAATGGCCATACCTAAAACTTAATGTACTTACATTTGTAAAAATCATGGAGAACCGATCTCCAACAGGTGCCAGTTCCTGGGGAAAGACAAAGTAGTCAATGGTGGAGAAGAAGCCAAAACATCGGATGATATTTTGGTGAGGAGACAGTATGAAATACTGAATTTATGGAGAAAAGACCACTGACTGGTTCTGTCCTTATCCATGACTTTTATTGCCATTCTTTGACCTGTGAAAAAAATGAAATAACTTTGATCAAGAACTAGAAATGTTCAATTGGTAATTTCTGTATGTTTTTAACTTGACAATATCCAACATTTTTATAAGATATGCTCCTCCCAGATTGTGAATGTATCATGGACATTTAAAGCTAAACTTCAGCCTTACCAGCACTCACCTGTACAGTAACCTCTCCAGACAGAGCCCATGTCATTTCCTGACTAGAGGACATCCAGCATCATTGGCAATGGTATCATCCCCAGGCTGACTGTTCCTATCCCCTTCCTTTTATTCATTGGACTCAACATTACATGTAATCAATATTTCATAACTCCTAAGAAACAGCCCAATGCTTAGGTCTCTAAATCATTTTTCCAACATGAATATTTGAAACAACATTTTATATTCATAAAGATGTAATAAATGTATGTATTGGGCCATATTTGCTCAATACATTTACCTGCTATTCTTTATTACGAGTGTTGCACAGTGATTCTACTATAATGCTCCTTTTATTTTAGACTAAGTCTATAATTAGTGACCTCTTGGAAAAAGCCTTTATCTTGCATATCGAATTTACATCCATACATATACATATTCATAGAGGATACTGAAATGGCGGCTAGATTAATTCACTCCCCTGTTTCCTTGTCCTTCACCAAGAATACATTTCCATATCCACCTTTTCCAAGCTCCTCCTCAATGAGGAAGTACTCTTCAAAGTCTATCTGCTGTAGTCCTTGTGCATAGAAGGAGACCATTGTATCCAGAAGACCTTCCACATTATGGTCAACAGAGGCCATAGTGTCCTGGAGAGCAAAACATTAAAACTTGTTACATTAATAAGCAAAAAAAAGTAAAAAACCTTTGAAAAGAAACTTTAGAAATGTGTCAAATATTAATACTGTTACCTGCAGTTCTAAAACTATAAAAAACAAAATGCCTAATAGACTTCCATATCTACATGTATAAGATTTGAGAATACATGTTGGACACTAAATAGAGATTGAACACGACAGAAATGTATTTAGTACAGTGAAAGGACCTTAAGCAAGTACCAAAAACAAGACATATATTACATAAATAGCAGGATATATCCAATAGCTTCCAGTTCAGTTGTGTGTGTGTGTGTGTGTGTGTGTGTGTGTGTGTGTGTGTGTGTGTGTGTGTGTGTGTGTGTGTGGAGGGGGCTCTCCAGAACTGGGTCAAAAGACTAATTTTATCTTTGTTACGTTCCTTTCCCGAAGGACACTTCAACATGTGGTGTATCTGCTGCCAGAAGCAGCTTGGTGACCTTCATATTTCTGGCAGACACTGCGGACACTTCTAGCTACCTAGAATTACATTTGGGACCCTTGTTAGATAAACAGAGGGAAAAATCCCTTAGCTGGTGCAAGCTCCCCCTGTCGGTGGTAGGGAGAGTGAACTTAATAAAAATGATCTGGGCCCCACAATTGCTGTATATCTCTCAGAACTCCCCTATGTGTATCTCTAACAAATGGTTTAAAAGAGTGGATACCCAGATGCAGGATCTCATCTGGAAGCGGAAAGGAGCTAGAATCAGTTTAAATACCCTACAATATAGTAAGGATAGAGGGGGCCTGGCGGTACCACATGCCAAACTATATTTTCTGGCCTCCCAAATGCAGCAAATCATGGGATGGGGAAGAGATGATGCCTTAGATGATCCTATTGTACGATTTGAAACCCGGCTCTCATTTGGAAATGGATCTTGCCAGCCTGCCACCGACCACTCCAACGGCGGGTCTCCTTAGAAAAGTGTGGGAGGCGGCCCGAGAGGCACTGAGGTTAGAGGGCCCCCTGGGATTCACCCCTCTGTGGAACAATCCAAGATACCCAAAACTTAATAAACTGGAGTGATCCGCCCTATGGAAACGCAAGGGGATATGTTTTATTTTCCACAGATATATGCAGGGAATGTATTGAAATCTTTTGCACAACTTTGCTCAGAATTTACACTCCCCACTAGATGTTTTTATCAATATCTCCAACTCTGACATGCTTTGCAGGCTCAGGGACAGATAACCTCCCTTGACTGCGACTTCACCCCCGCACCTAATGGAGCTAATTCAAGCAAAAGCCAGGAAGGGGCAGATTTAAAAAATGTACTCAGTACTGTTGTCTTCCGCCCATGACCATGCCTCGTTGAAATGTAGAGCTAAATGGGTCAAGGACATTGGTGAGATTGATGGTGATCAATGAGACATGGCATTGGAATCAATCCCTATGATTTCTATTTCGGCCTCCCATAGGCTATTGCAACTGTTTATTCTGCATAGAACCGGACGCCAATGACACTATATACATGGGGCCTGAGGGATTCACCCCTATTTCCAAAATGTAAAACACAGCAAGGTGATTTCATTCATATGCTGGGGCGATGTCCAAATCTCAACGGGTATTGAGCTGAGGTCACACAGAATATCTCCCGGCTGGTGCAGGTACTGGTGCCCTCCACCCCTCTGGTATGTCTATTGGGAGCGATTTGATGAGATTTATCAGAGGTAAATGTACATTATGATTACTAGACTACTATACCTAGCTAGAAAGCTTATAGCTAGACATTGGATGGCACCTACTGTACCTACAGGGAAACAATGGATTGTATATAAACTCACTCCTGATTAGGGAACAACTGGCCTATCATCATAGGAATGCCGTGACCAAATTTGAAACTGGCAGCCATGGCTGGCTGATCCAGCTCTCACCCCCCCCCCCCCCAGCTAGTAATGGATAGACTATTGCAACTCTAAAATTGCGAAAAGTAAATGGAGAGAAGGGGTTGGGGGAGAAGGCGAGAACAGTTAAATGTTTCAGTTTTTTTATGTTAAATACTTGGTTTAGCAAAAAGAAAGAAAGACTTTCTCCAGATTTTCAGGTTGTTCAACCAAGGGCTAAAAGTTTCCTTTTAACAGTTATGTAATGGTGCATTGCAACATATATGGTCACATTTGAAGATATGTATAGTATGTTTTTGACAGATTGTTACTGTATTTGGCCCTGTCGATGTTTGCTATATACCTGTATGATTATTTGCTGCACCAACAAATAAAGTTTTGGTTAAAAAAAAGAATGTTTGAAAGAACTGCTTTCGATGGGATCCTCATCCTTTTCTGGGGTTTCTTCTTTACAGATTTCACCCATGTATTTTAGGACTTCCGCACTCTGACTTCTTTTAGAAGAGTCAATGGCCAACAGATCAATAAACATCCTTCGTATCCCAGTGGGAACTTCTCTCCATGTTTCAGGAGGATTATCCACCTCAAAATTCTTCTGCCAGACAACAAAACTTTTACATTCTTCATCATCAGGGAGTGTGTCCTGCCATGGAAACTCCCCCGTGAGCAGAACGTAGATGGCGACACCAAACGCCCACACATCAAGGCTGCCATCTACAGCCAGTCCATCTGGAGGGGCAATTTCATACATCTCTGGATCTCTGTAGGGTTTGCTGCCACACTTGGATCTAATCACTGTCCCTGTGACCTTAGCCAGGCCAAAGTCTGTGAGCTTAATGGAATGGCACCTCTGTCTGGCTTCACATTGAGGTGTACTAGTCCTTTCTCCACTATGAATTCCAGAGCATTGAAGATCTGAACAGCACATCTCTTTACCACATCTTCTGGAATTCCCACCTAATAGAGAAAATAAAATAAAATAACTAAGACATCTGTTAACAAAAAATACTTTAGATGTTAAATACAATAGAGAGAATATAAGAAGAAATTCAGAATATATATCCAGAAACAGTTAAGGTATATGTATAACCATACTTTTTCTTAAGTTTTAGACTAGAGATGTATTGTCATATGTACAGTATTTATATACCTGCCCCATATCCACTTTCATCAACTGTCCCGGGGACCATCATCATTCAGACAAAGTGATGAAGTTGTCAGAACAAAAGGTAAGTGTAAGTCCTCCAATATGGACACCTGTACTAATGTCAACCAAGAGAGCTTCCTCTCACTTCCTGTTGCAATCTTTGGCTCAGAAATTGAAGGGAAAGTTCTCCAAAAGGACTGGAAGGAGGTTTAACTGTTAACTCCTCATACTTTATGGCCAAATATGTTTTTCCAAGTTTTGTATAGTTTTATATCTTAACATACTTACATATAGCACAATCAGAGAGAACAAATCACCAAGAGGTGCCAGTTCCCGGGTAAAGACGAAGCAGTTGAAGGTGGGGAAGATGATCTCACAGCATCCGATGATGTTGGGATGAGAAGAAAGTAGGAGTGAAATGCTGAACTCCCGTAGGAAAGACTCCCGGCTGGTTCTACTTTTTATCCATGACTTTAAAAACCATTCTTTGACCTGTGAAAAAAAGAATAAAGAGAATTTTAGCTGGCAATTTTTTATGTTCATTTGAAAATCTCAAACATTGTAATAAGATTTGCTGCTTCCAGGTTGAGAATGTATTATGCTGCATTTTTAAAGCTAAACTTCAGCTTTACCAGCAATCAGCAGACAGTTGTACAGGAACCTCTGCTGTACTGAAATTCCTTACTACATTTTCACACACACCGCAATTCTCACAATGTGTATTAGAAGCTTCAGCAAGCCAGACAGAGCCAACCTCATTTCCTGGCTGGAAGACGTTTAGCATCATTAGCATCATATCCTCTCCAGCCTGACTGCTCCTAACTCATTCCTTTTTATTCATTGGATTTCTGTTTGCTTTAGGCCAAGTTCACACTGATGCGACAATCGCTCCGACTTTGGATAACTTGTCACATTGGACCCCATTATGTGCAATGGAACTGTTGTAATTGATGCAACTTGAGTTTCTCCGTCTTAGAAAAAGGATCCTGCACTACTTTTGCTCTGACTTTGGTATGACTTGCATTGACTTCTGTTAAAGAAGTCGCAATGAAAGTCGCGCTGGTGTCCGACTTGGAAGTTGTGGGCAGTGTGAACCCGGGCTAAATCATTAGAATCAGCACCACATGTGATCTTGGACAGTCTGCATACAAATACAGCCCGTCTAGGTATTCACGTTCCTCCAGACAGATATGTACCCATCAAGACAATTTGATATTT
This sequence comes from Aquarana catesbeiana, assembly GCF_042186555.1. Lineage (NCBI taxonomy): Eukaryota > Metazoa > Chordata > Amphibia > Anura > Ranidae > Aquarana > Aquarana catesbeiana. The sequence continues at coordinate 957,859,898 of NC_133324.1, forward strand.
GCATAACTGATCCCAGGAGTCAGCCCAATGCTTAGTTCCCTAAATAATTTTACCAACATGAATTCATATTTCAAGCTTTCTTAAATATTTGTAGAAGGTGTTGAAATTGTGATTATATTAGTTCACTGACCTGTTTTCCTGTGGTTTACCAGGAATACTTTTCCAAAGCTTCCTCCAAGTTCCTTCACAATGATGAAGTGCTCCCGTATGTCCACCTGATGTAGTCTTTGTGAATGGAAGGAGACCATTCTGTCCAAAACACGTATCACATCATGGGCATTGGAGGCCATTGTGTCCTGGAGAGGGGGGGGGGGAAGAGACGTGGGAGATGGGAAGGGGGTATAGTAGAGATAGGGTAGAGGTGTAGGAGGGAGGAGGGGGGTGAAAAGAGATAGGTAGAGGTGTAGGAGGGAGGAGGGGGGTGAAAAGAGATAGGTAGAGGTGTAGGAGGGAGGAGGGGGGTGAAAAGAGATATGGCTCCGCCATATACACAGTTTGGTGTGACTCTTTGTTAAAAAGAACTTGTCTGAACCTGGCATCATGAACAAATACCTGTAAACCTTGACGAGTTGAGTCCTACCGGGAGACGTGGGTTACAGTCCCTTTTAAAGTTGCTTTCCTGAGGGACCCTAACATAATGTATTTAGGCATGTCCCAATATCACTTTTTCAAGACCAAGTAGAAGTACTTGGTTAAGTACTTCTACTTGCCAATGCCAATTACCGATATTTTTTGTTAAAATAAAAAAATAAAAATAGACTACTTATTTTTGCACAATTTATTTAATATTATGCGCGTGTAGGGCGGCTCTGGCAGCGGCGAGTGGAGGCAGGTGGACGGGTCTTGCAGTGGTGTGTGGAGGCCGGTGTGCGGCTCTGGAAGCGGCGAGCGTGAGGCGGGGAGGAGGTGCGGCTCGTGTGAAGCCGTGAACAGGACCAACTAATCAAAAGCCGATTAATCGATGATTGAAAACGGTGGCAAATTTTTCATGTGGATTATGTTTGACTTTAGCGATTTAGTTGTTGCAGACCCAATAACATGAACATTTAAGCTATTCATATTAGCAGAGGATAATTGTAAATCTATTGACTGCAGTGTATTGGGAATGTGTACTGTATATATGTACTTCAAATGGGGTACACTGCAGCAATAGATTTAAAAGTATCCCCTGCTAACATGAATAGATAAATTGATCCATAGTACAAATACATGTTAGTTACTATGTATCATTTACTATTCATGTTAGCCGGGATAATTAGCAATCTATTGATACAGTGTATTGGGAGTGTGTACTCCCATCTCAATTACTGATGGCTGTTAGATTGAGATGCCTCACGATTTTCCTCACACGGTCTTAGTCTGTGGTAGGCCGGAGAGCAGCGTTGCGTCACTGCGGTTCTGGTTGGAGTCGCTCCAGGTGGGGTCCGATTGTAGGTGGCCAGCGACTGCCTAGAGGACCCCAACATGTATGGTACGGAAGGTAAAGAACCAAAAAAAAAAAAAAAACGTAGTTCATGTATTGACGCTATGTATCATTTTCACAATTACAAGTACTTGTTAAAATGCCCTGTATCGGTCCCGATACAAGTATCAATACGGGACATCACTAACTATCTATAGATATAGATATATACACACACGCACATATGGTTATATTAAAATGCATTTTTTTTTTACTCATTAATGCTTATACCAAAACAAATGTTTGAAAAAATAAGCCTGTCACAAAACACAACATTGCATAGTTTTTAAATATAAAAAAAAAACAATATATTGAAACTTGCTTTAGTATGTTCCAGAGGGGTTATCCATATGATCTTCATCCATACTACATCTGTGTATATAGCCAGAAATTTCTCCAAAAAAACACTGGCTTGGTCCCCCAAAAATCAAATAAAATATTAACCTAGCATTACAGAAAAAAATGCTTTTTTTTTTTTTTTTTTTGTTTGTGCCTAAAAATCAAAGATAACAGTTTTCCTACTGTAAAAATAAACACTTTTTATAGGCGTTTGGGAAAAACTTTGAATGTAGCACAGTAATCATTTCTACGAGCATACAGTTCTTATAGCCCTCTAGATAATTTAGTTGTAATATTTCAATTTGTCTTTCAAGTCCATTGTTTGTGTGGATTGTAATTAGCATTTCTGACGTTTGATAGAGATGTGCCTATTTCTGGTTTTTGAAAATAAAATAAATGTAAAAACATTAAAAAAAAAAAAAAAAAAATATATATATATATATATATATATATATATATATATATATATATATATATATATATTGCATAATATTTTTTATATATATTATGCATAATATTTTTTTTTTTACTTTTTTTTTTTTTTTTTTTTTTATAAACGGTCAATGACCTTGAATATTATTATATATATATATATATATATATATATATATATATATATATTTCTTTTTTATGTAAATTTAATTAAAAGCATTTGTTACCTGTATCTGAGGCATCCATTTGTGGGAAAACCATTTCTATAACGTGCTTGTGTTTTTTTTCCAAATATTTGAATCAGTTAAAGTTTGCAATGCCATGTTGTAATCTTCATCAGATGATGCAAATACAATTTTACGTAACATGGTCAGCACAGTTTTGTGACTCTCATATACCCCATGATCTCGTTTATTCACCCATTCAGTCCATGCTTTTTCACGGTGGAAGTCGCAAAGCAGTATTTTTGCATCTGGTTAGAAACGAAAAAAAAAAAAAAAAACATTGGTAACCCATCTCATAATAAAATAATAGTGTTCCGTGCAATGTATGTGTGTATATATAATAGTGGTCAGTCACCATAAATTTGATTACTTTGTTGGACCAGAAGGACATACATTCTAGAAAACTAAGATTTATAGTTGTAAAACAAATATTTGACAAATTGGAAAGTTTAATATAAACCACTACCTTGAAATGTTCTGGAGATGGCATTTATTTCCTCAAGGCAAAAATCTACCAGGAAGCAATTTGGATTCCATGCCTTGTTCCACAATTTAAATATTTCCAGTGCCTCCTGTATGTTTGCTGATGTTTCATTTTCAGTGACAAAAGTACCAGCAACATCATGGCACACATTTGTCTGTACACATAGGAAAAACAGTGGTAGTGCATATCTTGTGGTTCTATACGTTGCATCCAAAAAAAGTAATTTGTTTTCCTTATATTTTTAAGATTTTTTTTTTCTGCCATGCGGTCTGGTAAGCAGATAAAAAAGTTTTTGGATTGCTGAGATCATCTGGCATTGTACTCAACCTGCAAACTGGTGTCTCTACCTTCCATACATTAAGCTGATCCAATAATTGTTCCTGATCTAACACTGAATTACGCCCTTCTTGTCTGGATCTACTCAATAAATGGGAAATATCTTTTCGGGTGGGATAAAACCTTCTCCGGCTCTCCTCTGGAAGTTCAGATGATGGGAAAAGGTTCTTTTACAAAGGTATTTGTGTGCCTAAGAATTTCATTTACTGTCCTAACACCACTCCTGTACAAATGAATGATTTTGTCTTGCACTCTCGGATCCACCTTTTCCCTTTAGGTTTGCCAACTGTAAAATAGAAATAGCAAACGTGTACAGGTTCTAGTATATTGAGACTGGTCAGGAAAAGGTGGGTGGCATGCAGGTGCTAGATGGATTGTGGATTTTAGCATCCAAGTAAAGAGTTTATTGTTGGTATAATCCTTAATGTCATGTCTAAATTTTCCTAGTTTTATATATATGAGATCTCCTTCTAGTTTTTTTGGTATTCTTTTTTAGGATGTCTAACCAAGGTGAAGGGACCTTGTGTCCCATGTCTAATATTTGTACAGCCCTTCACACGGCTTCACAGGAAGAGACTCTAGGGGCTGCCAGCCAGAACGGAGATTGGCGTTTTCACTGGACTTCACCATCCCTCTATAAAGAAACTTATATGCGAGTCTTTTAATGCACTTTGTTCATTAAATTTATAAAGTTTTACTTAAGTGGCGCCTGTTTCTCTGTTAACTCTTTTCACATAACGGAGGTGGATGTATGTAAACGGTTTTCAACATCCCTGAAAGTTTTTAATAGTGTAACGGTTGGTGAGATTGTGGGGCAACCCTGAATTGGGGATACAGTTGGCAATTTCCATAGAGCAGGTCTTGCAGTTAGATTTGGGCATGTTGAATTATCTACTATAACTAATGGATTATATTTTTTTTTTTTTTTTTTTTTTTGAGTCTCGGAGTTGTGAAATATTTTTTTTTCATATTTTCTTCTCGTGAGATTGTTGTATTTTGTTGGACAAAGTTGTTTAATTGATAAGATCACACTGTATCCCAATGCTTTTTGGTTTAATGTTGGCCAGCACCGACTTATGAATCAAACCAAAAGATTTATCAAATTGAGTATGCTTATGCTTTTGTGTTGGATAGTATTCAGTTTTATTCCAATTGTTTTTCGACTCCTTGCCTTGTATTTTCTTCTTATTTTGTGAACTGTTTTGGCCATTTGCCATGTAGTTCTCCCCCCATTAATTTGTTCAGATCTTCTTGCAAGGTTTCCACATCCTGCGGAGAAGTTATTGCCCTGCTTAGCTTAGTAGCATCCGCAAATACAGAGATTGAACTATTTACCCCATCCTCCAGGTCGTTTATGAATAAATTAAATAGGATTGGTCCCAGCACAGAACCCTGGGGGGCCCCACTTTCCACCCCTGACCATTCTGAGTACTCCCCATTTATCACCACCCTCTGAACTTGCCCTTGTAGCCAGTTTACAATCCAGGTACTCACCCTATGGTCCAGTACAACGGACCTTATTTTGTACAGTAAACGTTTATGGGGAACTGTGGTAAATGCTTTTGCAAAATCCAGATACACCACGTCTACGGGCCTTCCTTTATCTAGATGGCAGCTCACCTCCTCATAGAAGGTTTATAGATTGGTTTGGCAAGAATGATTCTTCATGAATCCATGCTGATTACTGCTAATGATACCATTCTCGTTACTAAAATATTGTATATAGTCCCTTACCATCCCTTCCAAGAGCTTGCATACTATTGGTGTTAGGCTAACTGGTCTTTAATTTCCAGGGATGTATCTTGGCCCTTTTTTAAATATTGGTGCTACATTAGCTTTACTCCAATCAGCTGGTACCATTCCAGTCAGTAGACTTACGCTGTTATGTTTTTTAAGTCTATTTCTAATTCTGTCCTCTGTTAGCCATGGAGGTGCTTCCTGTGTTGTGTCATGAGGACAAACACTGCAGTTTTGGTTACGGAAGCTCCCCGATTCCCTCGTGAAGATAGAGGAGAAGAATACATTCAATACCTCTGCCATCTCTCCATCCCTAGACAAAAAAAGAACCCTCTCCAGATGTCTGAGCCTAGATATCTCCTCCCTTTTCAGGTGTGGGTGCCGGCTCTGTATGCAAACCATATGCAGAGGAAAAAAAGAGATCTGGACGGCCGCACTCAAATGAAATATATTTATTAGTGTCAGTCCATACAGCAGAGAATAAAAGATTGTTGATGCGTTTCACACCGTGGTTACAGGTGCTTACTCATAGCTTGATCTTGAAACAGATAATGACATATATGTACATACGGAAACGGGCTTAATTGAAAAAAAAAAACTGTGCACACCCACTTCAATTGGTAGATTCGTTCTAATTAATACTGAGATGAAACAGCTGAATTCTTCCTCTTCACAGATATCATCATAACCCCTTGTGGGTTGAGCAATCAGACATAATTGAAAACCAAATCCTTACGATAGTTTATGCATTTCATGATACTAGAATTCTTATTTTATTATATCTTCTTTTAAACCAACCTATGAAAAAAAGACAAAAATGAATCAATATACACCAACATGAGAAAACCCGATATAAGAAACCTATATTAACCCATTGCACAGGGAAACAGAAAAGTACATTAACTGAATACACTAGGGGGGTGCTTATAGACAACCTGTCAGCATGCAAAATGAACACAGCCATTAATGCTGCAAGATCCATCTCATTCCATTTTAACATTGCTTCACAACTGAGCAAGCCACATGCTTAAAATAACAAGCTTATGTTCATTATACATCCCACCGACTCACTGATCTGCAGGAGGATTCCTTAAACCTCAAATGTGTTTTGTTTTTTGTTTTTTAATAAAATCAAGGACAGAGATCATAACTTAAGATTTATTTAATTTTTGGTACAAACTCACATTTGTACTCTGAGTCTCTTGTAGCCCGTATAGGAAAGGTAAGGGGGGGAATAGGAAAATGACCTGGAGTGCGCCGTAGTCATGTGGTCAGGGGGGCATGCCCAAGTATGCAATAAATGAGAATTAATAGATAAAAGAAAAGGGTGGGTGGGACACACGAGAACATCAACGGGACCTGAGGACTAGAGGGCAGGCTTTATGCAGCCCGATTCCTCCTACAAATCCCAGGCTGACCTGCAGGCAACTTTGCCATTTGTATTTGAAGTCTCTTGTAGACCATGTAGGAAAGGTAAGGTGGGGGGGAAGTGACCTGGGGCGTGCCGTGGTCACTATGCCTAAAGGGGGCAAAAATAAAGACAGTAGGATGAGCTAGCAAAACATTTATTGAAAACAACTGTATGCAACATTAACCAACCAAATGCTCGTGACATATCGATGTGTGGATCCAGGACCAGAATATATGTGGAGAGGCATAACAAATTCCACCTACCTAACTTCTTAATCACATGAACAGGGACCCCTTGGCGAGAAGCAGCGGAAGCCGCCCCTATCCTGAAAAATGTTCTGGGATCCAAACCTAGATTTGACAGTGTGTTTTTGTGAGTTTTTTGTGAACTGTGTTGTGGAGAGGGGAGCACTAGGGAATGGTCATAGTGTATACCTGGGTTTATCCGCAATAATCACCATGAGTTGGTCTAAGACTGTGGCCGGGCACCAGTCTCAATCTAACGTCAGTACCTGCTCCTGTCTGCTGCATCTTGCAAGCATCATCTAGATGCAACCGGAAATGGTCGGGCTACCTGATTAACAGGTTAATCAAGAGTACATGGGATCTTGCCCCGGCACAAGTGAATTCATCTGGCCTTAGGAAACCATAAAAAGCCAGATACATGGCCGCCTTGAGGACCAAGCTAGGTAGCAGCCCGAAAGAAGACCTGGTAAGTATATCAGACATGCTCCGGAATATGAGCCCTGTGACAGGGAGTCTGCTGACCATGGTAGGAGGGCTATTCTTCTGAATCTCCTTTTTAGAATAGCCTTGATGGGATGTGTTGTAAAAATGGACAGCCTATTGGGGTCCTGCAAGAACAGGAAATGTTGGATTCCTGCTAGATATGTCTTGATAGTGCTGTGGGACAGTTTAAGCTGTGAGTGGCAGAAGGCAAAAGGCAACAAAAGCAAGTATATAATGAATGTTGTAGCAATCGATCCTAGGATACTGAGACTGGAAAGTATTCCAGGTAGTGTCATAAGCCTTCCTGGTGTTAACTGACAATGACTTGTGGATCAAAGCTGCTGCATCGGTCCATCGTTAGTAGCCAGAAATGTGGGGATGGTGTGGTACGACCGTCTGCGACCTACTGGAAAATTAGCAGGTAGTTAAAACAGGACAGAGCATTCGCTGCTGTATTCTCTACACCACAGATGAACATACGGTGTATATGAAAATGGAACTGGAGGGACAGCCAAATAGGCCTACTTACAAAAGGCGCGATGTATAAAGACATGGTTCTGCCCTTGTTAACAATTTCTGAGGTAGCCTGATTGTCTGTGGAGAACACAACCATTTTACCTGTCCAACAGTGGCCCCACACCTGCACTGCCGACGCTACGGGGTAAATTTCAAACAAAGCTGATGTTTCTGCAAACTTTGGAATGGCCAAAATCTCATCCGGCCATGGCTCAGCTAGCCTAAAATGTGAGGAAAGGATAAGTGACATTTCATCATGACAATCACTTCTCAGTGCAGGCTAGCTTGAGTTTTAGTTTCAGTCTTTTGCAGATCAGGAGTGAGGTTATCAATTTTTGGCCTATGACATTTTTTTTACAAAGGCAGAGGTATTTGTACCTATTTGCCTTCTATGTATGAAGGTACAAAACATTCTCTGGCCAGCAGCCCCCACAGCCACTCGAATATTTACCTGAGCCCCATCATGATCGACTAATGGGCACAAGAGCCTTGGCTGTATTGTGTACTCTTCCTACTGATTTGCTGAGACAGCAGTGGCTGCTTTTGGCTAAAACTGTATAGAGGGAGACAGGGGCAGAGCTTTTACTGTGTATAGAGGGGGAGATGGGGGGGGCAGGCAGGGGCAGAGCTTTCACTGTGTATGTTGACAGGCATGCACAGTAGTGGCTCATGGGCAAGACTTGGGTGCTCCCAGAACAAGATGCGTGCTCGGAGGGCACTTGACTGGGGGGTAGGGGCCACAAACTCCAGCATAATCACCCATGAAAAGAATGGTTGTGTCTGTTCTGTTGCTAACCACTGCAGTGAGCATGTAAGTTAAAGTGATTGTAAAGCAAAAAATATTTAGAAAAAAAAAAAACATATCATACTTGCCTCCATTGTGCAGCTGGTTTGGCATAGAGTGGCCCCGAACATCCTCCTTCTGGGGTCCTCCGGCGGCTCTCATGACTCCTCCTCCACACATCTGATAACTGCCTCGGAGAAGCACTTTCCTGAGGGGGTTACCTTGCAGGCGCGCTCCCGAGTCCAGCATTCATCCATAGAGGCTGAATGCAGGACTCGGCCCCGCCCCCTGGCGCTCACGTCATTGGATTTGTTTGACAGCAGCGGGAGACAATGGCTGCGCTGCTATCAATCTATCCAATCGAGCTGAGAACTCTGGGAAGAGAGAGAGAGAGAGAGCGTCGCTGCCGGGTCAAGTTCCTGGGCTCAGGTAAGTAAAACGGGGCTGGGGGGCCGGTCACTGACAGGTGTTTTTTCACCATAATGCAAAAAAACACGAACCTTCACAACCCCTTTAAAGAGGTCTCTATTTTAGCAACTACAAAAACATATAAGATAAGATTGAAAAACACACCTGTGAGGCCAGACAGTCCATCAAACCAGACTTCCTAGGGTACATGCCATGATGTTAATTGGCTGAAAAAAACATAACACATTTAGATACCTAGCTGAGGTTATTGTTCCTTCTAAATATTAGACATGTGCACTGACAAAAGTGTTTTTATCGTTTATTTGTTTCATTATTTTTTTTTTTTTTTTTTTTTCTTTTTTCTGAAATTTTGGAAATTTCAAATTTCGGAATATTCGAATTTAGAATTTTCGGATTTCTGAATTTTCAAATTTCGGATTTCTGAATTTTCAAATTTCGGATTTCTGAATTTTCAAATTTCGGATTTCTGAATTTTCAAATTTCGGATTTCTGAATTTTCAAATTTCGGATTTCTGAATTTTCAAATTTCGGATTTCTGAATTTTCAAATTTCGGATTTCTGAATTTTCAAATTTCGGATTTCTGAATTTTCACATTTCGGATTTCTGAATTTTCAAATTTCGGATTTCTGAATTTTCACATTTCGGATTTCTGAATTTTCACATTTCGGATTTCTGAATTTTCACATTTCGGATTTCCGAATTTTCAAATTTCGGATTTCCGAATTTTCAAATTTCGGATTTCCGAATTTTCAAATTTCGGATTTCCGAATTTTCAAATTTCGGATTTCCGAATTTTCAAATTTCGGATTTCCGAATTTTCAAATTTCGGATTTCCGAATTTTCAAATTTCGGATTTCCGAATTTTCAAATTTCGGATTTCCGAATTTTCAAATTTCGGATTTCTGAATTTTCAAATTTCGGATTTCTGAATTTTCAAATTTCGGATTTCCGAATTTAGAATTTCCGGATTTTCGGATTTCTGAATTTAGAATTTTCAGAAATTCAAAAATTTGATAATCTGAAAAAAGAAAATCAGTAACATTTGAAATAGTAACTATTAAATTATAGGTATTGGAATTTCCTTACAAATTTGGCTGTTCAGCATTCGATATTTCAGATAATTTGTAACTTTGGATAAATTCGTACTTGTTACGTTCACAGCCAAATTTGAAAGGAAATTCCAATACCTATAATTTAATAGTTATTATTTCAGATTTTCAGGCTTTCAAATTTTCAGACTTTAATTCTTTTGAAAATCCAAGAAGAAGAATGAAATCTGAAAATTCAAAATTTCAAATTTTCTAATTTTTAAATTTATGATACTTAGAATATTCGAATTTCAGAATTTCCAAATTTCAGTAAATTCGGAAATATTGAAAATAACAAATTTGTCAAAATTTGTTAAACAAATTTGTAACTAAACGAATTGCACATGTCTATATACATGTGGCACAGACACAAGCAAACACCTGCCAAGTGTTCTACTCCCTCTCCACTCTCTTTGAAATTGCCACACAGTTCATAATCGAGTTTAGTGTTAGTGGTAAAGTAAATTGTTTGTCATGTTGACTACACACTGGATAGAGGGTCAACCACAACTGTCAGATGTTTCTTAGCATCTGTGTCCCTGTGAAGGATACCCTGCAAAGTGGGAATTTTTTTTACACATTCTCTATCTCTAGCTATGTTGTAATATGTATATGTAAAGTAACCGGCAATCAGCAGATTCCGGGTGGCAACCCCAGCATTAGTGTTGCTGTGTCTGTGGACCGACCATCTGGCGGACCTCTGGCTCCCTCTCCTCATTAAGCTCCCAGGAATCATCCCTCGCAACACACATGTTGTGCAAGACACAACAGGCAAGGATGATCCTGGAACACTTTGGAGGAGAGTATAGTAGCCCCCCCCACCTGGCTAAACCTAAAAACTGGGACTTCAGCAGGCCAATAGTGAGCTTGACAATGCCCCGGCTTTTACGTAACGTACTGCTATAGCGCTGTTGTGGCTGCCCGGACAGATGCCTGATTGGAGCCATCAGCCACCTCAGCTGTGGATAACCGGCATCACCTAGAAAAAAAAAACAAAAAAAAAAAAAAAACATAAATTAGTCCTTCCCATCCCTTTATGTGACCGTAGATGCCTGTAAAAAAATGCATGTTCTGCATCAAAAACAATACTGTACCAATAAGCCACCCGGACGGCATTTGTCCACCCTCAAATTTCTGGAAAAGGCCGGTCTGCTTCAAGATTATAGGCATCATGGCACGACCCTGGGAAAACCGCCTGAACACTCATTATGCGCTGTCTGGCATCGCACACAACTTGGACGTTGATGGAGTGGTACTGCTTGTGATTCCGATAGCCTGCTTCACTTATCCTGGGGGCCCTGATTGCCACGTGTGTACAATCGATGGCCCCCAGGATTTGTGGCATTTGTGCACGGTGGTAGAATGCCGCCTTCATGTCATTCCACTCATCTTCATTCTGTGGCCAGTGAATAAATTGTTGTACAAGGTCAAGAATGGCATCTATGACCTGCATAAACATACGGACACCGTGGGTTGGCTTAGACCCATAATACTTCCAGAAGTGGCTTGGAAGTTGCACCGACCCAAGATGTACAGAGTGCAAGCAACCTGAGCATGACTGTGGTCTGTAGATGGTGAAATTTTATGCTGTATGAGCTGATAGAGGTGCATAATTGCTTCTCGCCCTAACCGAAACTTGCTACGGATATCAGAGTTCCGCATGCTTTCAAAATATGCCCGTGGGGCAAAAAGCCGTGGCTGGTGAAGGTGAGCCACAGGTGCATCAACTTCCTGCTCAGCTTCCTCGCAAAAGGCACCAACCAGTACTGCCATTGCCAACATAACTTGATCCTCCACCTCTGCCATTTTGTGATCAGAGGGTCTCACTGTAGGGTTGCCACCTCATCCCTTTAAACCCAAACACATCTTAATTACACAGGTTCTGAGGCTGATTAAGGTGGTAATTAAACTCAGTTGTTGCCTTTTCTGCATTAAATTAGCCTTCAGAACCTGTGTAATTCATATGTGTTCGGGTTTAAAGGGATGAGGTGGCAACTCTATCTCACTGGCGAACATGCGCACATAAATAAGTGATTGCAAATTAGCATACGCACGATGATATGCTATATATAGACCACATTGCACTGTGGCTGTGTGGAGTTGTGAAGTGAAGTTGTGAAGTACACAATGCATAAACAATTCAGATAGTCCATGTAATAAATAAAGGTGCAAATAGTGTTGATGAATCGCAGTCGGGAATAGCTGAATTCCTCCAAACTCAAAAAGTGCAAAGCAAAAAGTGCTATATAGCAATAACAGGTGGCGCTGTGACTTCAGTGGTTATGGATCTTCAGTGTGAATGACACCCGTGGGTGTACTAACTACTTACCTTACTGCTATAAGGTAAGCAGCATTCTGAGAAACAAAGGGGGATGATCACTCAGAGGAGGTCTTCTGCACGTTCCTTCCTGGGGTTCTTAGTATGTGCAGAGCCTAATAGGTGCTACCTCTGTATTCCTTTCACTCAAGGTTAGATCAGTGGCAAAGGACCGCTCAAATGCATCAAACTGGACATATATAAGGAAATTCGGGAAAGACAAGAGCCTCTATGGTGTATGCTTTAAGATGGTCGTTTATAATATAACAAAAGTATTGAGGTACTCGCATTAAATGTTAGAATCATGCACAGTGTAAAAACGAGCATCAAGCTCGCGGCCTGGACGTCACTTCCGGTGTCCATATGTCCTACGCGTTACGTCACTGTCACGTGACTTCATCGGGGATAGAATATGGGCAGCGGAAGTGTCCTTAAATAGGTTGTATACAATGTAATTGGCGGTCGGCCATTTTCTCGAAGCCTTCATATTGACGCATTGGAGCGGACATTTTCTAGAGGATTTCTTATGGAGGCTACAATAACGTCCATTTTGTTGTGGCTTAACGAAGACACCATAGTATAAATTTGTGGTGAGCAATGCCGCGACTGATGTGTTTAGAAAAAAGTAAATAAACAAAAATTGATGGTGAATAACGAAAGGTAATAAAGCAGTGTAAGCATATTAGGTTACCTAATCCATTGCAAACACATGTGGTAGCACCTCAATGGGGTACAAATAAATTGAAAAGGGGAATGTATATATAAATGTATTAATATATGTAACGAGCCCCTTGCTCGCTCAGTTCCACTCTCCTGAAAACTCCTCTGCTGCTATTTTTTATAAGGTTCAATGCCCCAAAACTTAACATGTGTGGGGTTTTGGTTATGATGTGTGGCAAAGTGTTTGGAGACGCTGTGTTTGTCAAACACCTTAATATTTTGTACGTGTTCTTTTATACACACTTTCAGGGGTCTCTTTGTGCATCCAATGTACTGTAAGCCACAGGTACATTCAAGGGCATACACTGTCTTTCATGTTATAAACTGTAAACCTTTCCTCCTCTGCAAGCCACTCAACACCCTGCAGAACTGGTTTCAGCAATTGCTCTCTCTGTTCAAAATTTCTGATAAGCCTGCAAATCACTGCCAAATCGGCTCGGTTCCAAATTGACATACCAGATCCAAAAAGTCCTGAGATGGACCCAGGTATGCTGTCCAAACCCTTTTTACTTTCTTGATCTAAAAATGCCCCTTTGGGGAGGGAGGTTTGGTTCTGCAAATGGGTCCTGAATTTGGCCTGCATGGGAGGCAAGGAAGAGTAAAACGGAGACACATTTGTCCGGGCACATGAGCCAAATTCAGCCATGTTCCACAAATTAAGTACAACAGGTACATGAATGAACTTAACATTATTTAACAATATTCCAGGGATTGATGTTGCCATTAGGCCACTAGGTGGTCCCTCTTGCATAAATCCCTGGTGTCTGTCCAAACAATGAAAACATTGTCAATGTAAAAAATTCAGCATAGGATGTGGTGGTAAAATTGGATAAGAGATCATTATCAAACAAATTGCGCTTCCACCCCCCAGATAAAGATTGACTGAGGCTGACGACGTGCAACAAGTGCCCATGGCCACACCCTGTATGTGGAGTTAATGGGAGGCCTTGAAACTGAACCAAATGTGGGTAAGTATGAACCAAAGGAGTTTCAAAATGAATTCATTGCATTTCCAATGGTGATGATCTTCTTCATAAAGGAAGGTACGAATCATCCCGACCACCCCCTGCTCGTGCGGGATGCTGGAGTAGAGTGCCTCCACATCCAAAGTCACGAGCAGGGCGTGGGAGATCCAATGTGTCTTTTGTATGCGACAAGGGGTTCTTATGCACTTTGGGTAGTGCATTGAATGTTGCCTATTTATATTTATGATTTTAGTTTCTGCTTTGTCTTTTTGAACTGGGCAATGTCTTTCATGTTATAAACTGTAAACCTTTCCTCCTCTGCAAGCCTCTCAACACCCTGCAGAACTGGTTTCAGCAATTGCTCTCTCTGTTCAAAATTTCCAATATGCCTGCCAATCACTGCCAAATCGGCTCGGTTCCAAATTGACATGCCAGATCCAAAAAGTCCTGGGATGGACCCAAGTATGCTATCCAAACTCTTTTTACTTTCTTGATCTGAAAACTCAAGAGGTTTGGTTCTGCAAATGTTCCCTGAGTTTGGCTTGCATGGGAGGCAATCAAATCTACCAGCAAGGAAGAATAAAACAGAGACACATTTGTCCGGGCACATGAGCCATGTTCAGCCATGTTCCACAAATTAAGTACCACAGGTACATGAATGAACTTAACATTATTATACAATATTCTAGGGATTGATGTTGCCATTAGGCCACTAGGTAGTCCCTCTTGCAGTGATGGGCATTACAAGGATGTTGGTTGGTAATAGGGGACTGCAGCTGTATTCTTGGTCAAAGTTGTAGGAGCAGGTTGACCCCACAGGTTGACAGAATAGAACGCCAAGGATATTTGGTGCTCAGTAATCCCGGGTCCAACCAGCCAACTTACCTTCTAGATTTGCACTTAGTGTATTTGTCCCAATCTACAAACCATTACCCGGATCATGGTGGAAAGCAGCATGTTTCTTTGTGGATGGTGAAAAGTTGTGCATGATTCTCATTAGTTAGTTGAAAATAAGGGATCAGATGTAGCACGTTTTGCTTGCCTGAAGAAAGAGTTTGGCCTGGTTTCCATAAATGAGTGCACACAATTTTGCACAGAAGTAATGTAATAACAGGATAATTCACATAATGATTAAAAGAGAATCTCACCTTAAAAAAAATTATTGCACATTTTTTGCAGGTAAGAAATGTGCACTTAG
The DNA here is from genome assembly GCF_042186555.1 of Aquarana catesbeiana. Lineage (NCBI taxonomy): Eukaryota > Metazoa > Chordata > Amphibia > Anura > Ranidae > Aquarana > Aquarana catesbeiana. Next base: position 957,875,069 of record NC_133324.1, read on the forward strand.
TATTTTTTTTTTCTTAAAAGCCTATAAAGCATTGCACTTGCGATCAGCAGATCCTCTGGTACAATGTCAGGCTCCTGCAGACTTCAGTGTAGCTGTCTGCCTGTACCTTCAATACAGGCCGGCAGGTACTATATGAACTATATGAACTATGAGTATGCTCACCAGCGCCCCCTCATATATTTAGTTGAGAACCACAAACCGTTATCTGAAAATGCTGTCCATACTTGTAAGTCTATTCATTCAGAACTTTGCGATTTGAAGGACTGGGTCATGTATATGGAAGTCAGTTTTCTTTGATCAAGTTTTTTTTTTAATCACTCGAGATATTGACAGAAAATTATTAATTTGAAGGGAGGGCTATAGCTCAGTATGACTAGCTAGTGAGAGAGGCCCGGTGATTAGTGAGTGGGAAGGGCTGGGGCTCGGGGCACTGACTATATGGATGATGGCCCAGCTTCTGGCACAAATTGCACTGAATCTGGGTGCAATCTTTGACTAAACCCTGGCACAGTGAGCACTTCTTGATGGTGCAGGCTGATGCAAAGTGGCCTTTCTCTCCACACTTATTGCAAACCTTAGTCTGATCCTGATAGAAAATGGTCAGCCTATCCCTTCCAAGAAATGCTGAGCAGGGCAGGTGCTGAACCACATTGCCCAGCACCCTCAATTGCAGTGCCACTTTCTAGGCCCCTGTTCATATCCCACGCTCATCAGGGACCTCGCCATGTCAACGTATCCACACTACCAAATTTGCCTCTAGTGATCATTCCAAACCAGGGATTGTCACCAATTTTATCAAAGGCTGCCTTGAAACCACCTGTGGCGCCAAACCACTCCACTGCCGAAGAGCCTTACACCTCCTATATCTCTCCCAAAAAAAAAAGATCCAGACCTTCAGGTTTCGCAAATGATAAATCATATTCATAGCTGCCCACTGGGCAAATTTAAAGCAAAAACATCTTAGGCTTTAAAACCTCATCTCCAAAATCAGCTCAGCTACCCTCCCCTTTACTGGTGGGGTTCCCTCCCCCCTCCCACCTCAGCTGTACAACATTCATCCTCTTTCCATCAACCAGCCCCAAATCTCCCCCCCCAAACCTCCCTGAATTGTGACCATTAGAATTTATAAAATTTCCTCCACCCTTCTTGGTGTAACTCCCCAAATCAGCATAGCTTCCAGCAGAGGATCCATTTGTGTGTTTGGAAGCATCTGATACAACTTTAGCAGATATTGATTGTACAGATACAAGATTGGTCTGCACAACCGATAAATTCTTCCTCTGCTGAGCAGGGGCAAAAATGTCATTCTTTTGTCAGCAACATTAACCTTCTCCTCACCACCACCAGCACATCCATTGCTCTATCATTAATGCCATTGTCATTATTTGCTGACATATTCTTAGCTCCTGCTGTCTTCACAACAGTGTCCATACTCGCTGCTGCACTGATAGAAGTTTCACCTCCAGCTGGCCTTTTCTCCACCAGGACAGGGCTTCCAGCTGAGGAAAGTGAAGGCTGTGTTCTGACACAGCAACAGGTGGATCATTACCGACATGGCTGTAAGGTTGTCACTTTTTCTTTGTGGCAGATAACCGGTGGCATTGTTTATGTGCAAATAGTGCATGCCTGCTACCTGTAACCAGGTATGCACTATTGTACATAAAAGGTGTCCCCATAAAAGATGCTACCAGTCAAATGCAACACCTCAGGTTTCCCCCTCCTGTTTGACCCATGCACCTTATGTCAAGATGTTTTATTACACAATTTAATCCACAATGATGGTGGGTCCCATAATTACACTCATTATACATAATACTGAACCTCAGACAATTAATTACCTTTTGAATTTTAGTTTGAAACTTGCTTCAAGCTTACTGTTAATCACCTGATTCACTTTTGTTCCCTGGAGCATAGCAGTGGATCAGTTGGCTGATTGGACAGGCTATTCCTACTATCCACTGCATGTCAGAACTTTTAAGCTGCAAAGCTCTGGCGCACAACAGAAGTTTGCAGGGATGGTTAACCCTGCCCATAAGCACCCGGTTTCACAGTACACAGGTTCTTGGGCATGCAGGAGTGGCCCCAATATTGCTTGTGATGGCAGCGGGGCCCCCATTAAACTTGTCAGGGCCCCCCAGGTGATGGAACACCAGGGCCCGCTCACTGCAACCCTGATAGTTCCCCCCACTGCCCGGCAGCCTAATTTAGTGGGTTAGGGGGCACGGAATAACCTAGGGAGTAAATTGCCACCTGTAACAACACCACTGCAAATGGGCAATCTTTAGGTCCACAGACAGCATCCAATCCCCTGCACAACCTGGAAGATGGTCTGAAGGGACTCAATCTTCAAACTTAACAGCTGAATGTGACCGTTGAGATTTAAATCTATTAGAAGATTTTTGACTAGATAGTCCTCGATATAATACAGCACCTCATCCCAGTAAATTTGGTAACAATAGTAGGAGGAGAGTAAGGGGATTATAACGGTGCCCAGAAAAATTATTAGAGTACTGTGTACTGACACAAAACTATAAAAAAAATAATATTTTATTAATAGACAGATTAAAAGGAGTATACAATAAATATATTCGACAAGGGTGTGGACAAACACTAAGGGGAAAAATACAAAACCATCATATACAGCAATATAGCAAAAACCAGCCAGTAGCGTAGTGACTGGTCTTGTTAACAGGTATTAGAATCCTACATGTTTCGTCAACATTGGCTTCCTCAGGGATAGTTTATTATACCTGTGTTAATTTGCTGAACTCTAGATAGAGAAACATAGTCAGAGAAACTATAACAATATATATTTTAGACAGGAACTAATGAAATAAGGTGGAATAAAATAAACACATATTGCATACATATTAAGAGGCTGCCGGACATGGCCAAAAATTTCCCCACACAAAGAACCGCCGAGGCAGGCGACCACCCCAATTGACACCCACCAAGGGCACACCTCCCCACCCAGCAAGTAACCCCAGAGACCTCAGTCCCGATGATGGAAAGTTACCTACCAGTAGGTCACAAAGGGTGAACATATACAATCCCCCGGGGTGAAATCAGCACTCCATGTCACAAATAGGTGGCTGCAGGGGGCAAAAAAAAGGGGCCTGGCAGGATAGAGGAAAGTTATATAAATAACATAATTTTGGTGAGCGTCCAGAAATCTGAGTGTTCAACCGAAATAACTTTGGGCTTGCAAAGCCTCTAAAATACTCACATTATATGTCTTAATAAAAACAACAAGAGACTGGTAAGGGCGCCCGGTATGCTGACATTAATGTTGAAAAAAATCAGACGAATGGTGGCTAAAGAGAAGAAAAGGAGGAAAAATAAGGGCATATAAGGAGATGAAGTTGATTGCCATTAGCAAAAAAAATATATATCAAGGATAAGAAGTGGGGTCATGAGCATTATCCAGCTAGGCATGGTAAACCTACATAATTCGATAGTTAAAAAGAATAAACTCACCAATAGGTCCAGTGTGATTAATAAGAAGTAACCTGGGGCTATAAAAATGCAGTCAGTGTAGGTAGTATGTAAGGCACGGTGAAGCTACACTGTAAAAGGAGAAAGGCATCGAGTCACACTAAGCGGCAAAGACCTAAGCAGCAAAGATAACTTCAGCCTAAAGTACAAGGATAAAGCACAAGCTTACCAAGTTGAGCAGGACAGCAGGTATGGGCACCCTAAACCGCCAGCGACGCCGGCCTTTAATGCCCCCCACACACACGAACGGCATCTGACGTCACCGAGCGTGTGAGCGGACACGAGGAGCCATTGCGCATGTGCCCGTCGACAGCTCTGTGGGCCTACAAGACCCAGAGGGCTATGCGGGATCATCTGACGCGTCATGTGGTCTTAAAAGACGCGCAGGACTTGATATACTGAAAAGCCAGCCAAACCGGTGGCGCTGCAGTACATCAGAGGATGTTATAATGATCAATGTAGATCATATAAGCGCCAATGGCTGGAGACGGGTGGACACTGGTGGAAAGCAGTGCTGCCCTTGGATGTCCATACAGCCAAGGCGGCATAGGGAGCAGCAACCCACCTAGAAGGGGAACTGGCCAGGCACACCCCTGTGACACATTTCTAGGCAGGAAAGGAAGGGAGTAGAGGGAAAGGGGGGATCCCGAGGGCAGCAGAGGGAAGGCCGAGGAGGGGGAGGAGAGGGGCCATCGCCAGCGCACAGCAATTGGGGAAAAAATGAGCGGGACAGGAGCGGGGACAAATGTGGCCATGGGTCGCCCCCACACCGATTGGGAAACACAGGGCCAGGTCTCCGCAGAGGTCCCGCAATAGGCCCTATCTAGCAGCCAAAAGAAATATAAAGTAAATGTAGATATGAGAGTTATGACAAAGCTTGAATTGATACAGAATAGTGTATGAAATTATTGGTAAAAACAATTGACAATGAGATATTAACAATTGTAGTAAGTAATTGCATTCAAATGTGTTCTGTAATGAATAAAAATAACTTGATCCATGGATACATGGTATGACTTAAAAGTGGGAGGGGAGATGGGAGGAGGAGATGAGAGAATTGCAATGTACGAACCAAGAATGTCAAAAAGATTGAGCCACAAATAAAGAAAAGATTTGAAACTAATGTATTCGTTCAACCCTGGAAATTTGGTGGCTTCCAGGGTGTGTATCCACCTAGTCTCGAGTTGAAGTAGCTTTTGATCAATGCCACCGCCCCTGGCATGTAAAGGAACATGCTCCAGGGTGGTGAGCCCAATGACATGAGGGTTGAAATTATGTTGTAAGGCAATATGTCTATTGATTGCAGTGGTTGTGATGCATTTGTACAATGGTTTTATGTGATCTCTAATGCGTATATAGAACGGGCATTTAGTCTTGCCGACACAATAGCATCCACAACAGCAAGTAGCTAGGTAGACTATTACCACAGTTTGACAGGTAATTGTGTGTTTTGTACTGTGAATGGAACCATTAGGAAGCGGTATTTCACAGGAGTCGTAAATGAATTCACATACATCACATTTTCCGCAAGGAAAAGTTCCCGGGACAGTTAGAGAAGGCGCCTGCATAGGGGAATGATGGCTGGTTATCAAACAATCTCTTAATGAGGGAGATTGTCGGTAGGTTATGTCTGGATAAGGTTTAATGTATTTTTTAATAACTATCTGCCATCAGTAGTGGCCAAAATTTGTTGAGAATGTCTCTCACTTGATTGTGATGCTGAGAAAATTGTGTGATGAGATGGACAGGCTGGGAAGTTTTGTGATTCTTGGTGGAGAAAATAAGTGTATTCCTATCCAGGTTTTTAACCTTATTAAAGGCTCGCTTCAAGAGTGTATGGCTATATCCTCTATTCCTTAGCCTGTGATAGAGATCATATGAGGCTTTAAGGAAATCCATTTCATGTGAACAATTTCGTTTGATACGAAGGTATTGAATGAAAGGGATACTCCTTAGTAATAGTTTTGGATGTGCACTACCTGCGTGAAAAATGGTATTACCGGACGATGGCTTCCGGTATAGTGCCGAATAAAGATTTCCGTTGGAATCCAGATGGATTTCTAAATCTAGGAATGTAATTTTTGTTTGGCTGCACTCCATAGTGAATTTCAAGTTGTAGGTGTTAATGGCCAGTAAGTCCATGAATTGGGACAATTCCCGGGTGCCAGACCAGAAGAAAAGCACATCGTCTATGTATCTGTGCCAGGAGACCACATGGCACAGAAACTGGGCTAGATCAGGGTTGGCGAAGAGTTCCCTCTCCCACCCCCCCAGGTACAGGTTGGCATAAGAGGGGGCACACTTGGTCCCCATAGCCACCCCCTGTACCTGGAGGAAGTGGGAAGAGCCAAACATAAAATGATTTTGTGTGAGGATGAATTGCAGGAGTTTTGGTCCTCTTTCTTGTAGTAGTTTAGTGACAACCTCGATACCCTTATTGTGAGGAATGGCGTTTATAAAGGATCTCTACATCAAGAGCAACTAGCCATACATTATGGGGCAGATGCAAGTCTTCAAGGATGCGAAGAAGGTGTATCGTGTCTTTGACATAAAACGGTAGTGATGTGACGTGCGGGCTGAGGTATTTGTCAACAAGTGCGCTTGCGTTTTCTGTGAGGCATTGACACAATAGGGCGGCCAGGCGGAGATTTTAAAGATTTATGCAATTTTGGTAAGGCATAAAAGGTTGGTATTTTGTGATCTTTAACATTCAGAAATTTCCAGGTATTGCTATCAATAGTACCATGTTGATAAGCAGAAAAATCAATTCATAATATTCTGTGGCAACGTTGTCGATGAGCAACCTAGAGATGGGTCGATACCATTCCTTGTTGTCAAGGATGTTGCGGCACATAGTCTCATACGCAGCAGCATTCATGACAGCAACATTTCCGCCCTTGTCGGCTGGTTTAATAACCAGTCCTGGGTGGTTTTGTAATGACTTCAAAGCTTTTCTATGAGCAAGAGACAAATTAGAAGAATAAGGATTGGGAGGATCTAAGCATTTGATAGCATTAGTCATTTGTTCGACAAAGGCCCAAATATTCGGATTGGTGGAAAGCCTAGGAAATGATTGAGATTTTGGTTTGAATAAAGTGGGAGGAGAGATGGGCCGTCGTCCTCTGTGCCACCCTCTAACAGTGCCATCAGTTCCTCAATGGCCTTGATTTCAGCCAATGTGGGGACAGCATTGCATGATGAAGAATCTACATGTAGTTTGGGAGGGCTTATCATAGATCACTTTATACATAAGTTTCCTGGCAAACAAGTGAATATCTTTTAATAAATTGAAATCTATTGAAGTCCGCAGAGGGACAAAACGTCAGGCCTAGCTGAAGCACCTTAATTTGATCTTTAAGTGGGAAAGATGAAAGCTTTTTTTCGCCCCCTGCAGCCACCTATTTGCGACATGGAGCGCTGATTTCACCTCGGGAGATTGTATATGTTCACCCTACCCTACTGGTAGGTAACTTACCATCATTGGGACTGAGGTCTCTGGGGTTACTTGGTGGGTGTCCATTGGGGCGGTTCTTTGTGTGGGGAAATTTTTGGCCATGTCCGGCAACCTCTTAATATGTATGCAATATGTTTATATTTCATTCCACCTTATTCCACCTTATTTCATTAGTTCCTGTCTGAAATATATATTGTTATAGTTTCTCTGACTATTTGTTTCTCTATCTAGAATTCAACAAATTAACACAGGTATAATCAACTATCCCTGAGGAAGCCAATATTGGCGAAACATGTAGGATTCTAATACCTGTTAACAAGACCCGCCGCTACGCTACTGGCTGGTTTTTGCTATATTGCTATATTGCTGTATATGATGGTTTTGTATTTTTCCCCTTAGTGTGTGTCCACACCCTTGTCGAATATATTTATTGTATACTCCTTTTAATCTGTCTATTAATAAAATATTATATTTTTTTTATAGTTTTGTGTCAGTACACAGTACTCTAAAAAAATTTTTGGGCACCATTATAATCCCCTTACTCTCCTCCTACTATTTAAATCTATTACTGACCTCCATCCTCCCATTTTTTCTTGGGCACCAGAAAGTGGGTGAAATAGAAACCTGTATATCTGTTGGAAGGTGGACGTTAAACTACTGCCTGTTGAGTATGAAGCAAGAGAAGGAACTGCTGAAGCACCCTTGCTTTTTGAGGGGAAAGTCCAGAAGAGTCCAAAATGGACTGTTGAGACTACCCAGGCATTCCTGCACTGACCTATTCACACTTTGGTGAAATGCTTCAACCTGGTGCCTACTGGGATCACCTAGGCAGGCCTCACATCAAAAGGACTTTGTGGAGTTCTGAGCAATAGGGAGAGCATTTTGTTTGTGAGCTTTTAGGAACATTGCTTGCGTGCTTCTCCAGACTCTGGTTGGGTCTCTGTTCTATTGGAATTGTCTGAAATATCTTCCCCCTTGATTGCCTAAACCTGTCTGAGACCGCCTTGGTATGCCTTTATTCTTCTGTCCTGCAGAAGTAGGCCTGATTTTCCTCAACTTACACATGAAATTATCTTTTCAAGCTTTTCTCCAAACTGTGCCTTCAACCAAAATGCTCTTCTAGACATTACTGTGTACTGTGTATTGCTCTGGAAGAACATCTGTTCATATCGATAGCTGCTTCCCCTACTCATCACACAGAAGGTGGTAGCAGCTAAACACCAAAACCACTCTAGAATTGACATAACTGCAAATCAGGATTTGATGAGAGCAGCAGCAAAGCTGAATAGTAGCTGCTGAAAATATTTTTCCTAACCATAAAGGATCATCTGAGACGCAAATGGAGGTAATACATGAAAGTACCAGCTGTAATTAGTGTATGTAAACAATATATTTTTCTTATTTGCTCCCTTCTAGTAGCAATTTCCATTTTCTATACCGTATTCAACTGCCAGTACTGCATGGGTAATGTTCCCTGGACAGCAGTTAGGGTCATTGTGCAAATCATATACAAATGGTGTGTACTAAGCTAAAAAGCATATATAGCCACAGCCTTCTTTTCCTTGGTATGGGTATGAGGATTCCAGTGCAAGTCCATGATCAATGATGTATTCAAAAGCATTATGCGTCCATCCATTGTTTCCATAGATCTTGCTGCAATCCACAAGCTCCTGTTTACTCAGTGATTAGCTTTCCTGTCCTCTGCTTTATCTGGCATTCCAGAGAGCTAGTTGCACTGAAAGCATAGCATGATCCACAGTTTCCTATGTAATGGAGATAAAAGTGCACGGTCCAGAGGGACTGGACCGTGCTCAGCCGGTCCAGAGGGACTGGACCGTGCTCGGCCGGTCCAGTCCCGCTGATCCCGCTCTGGTGGATGCACAAAGGATCTCCTGGCAGTGCTGGTGGCTCCCAGCTCTTCCTAGAAGGTTTTCCATTATTATTATTGGTTGGGTATCCAAACCCGCAGTACTGCATGGGTAATGTTCCCTGGACAGCAGTTATTAGGTTCATAGTACACACCATTTGTATATGATTTAAACAAAGCTAAAACGCATCTATAGCCACAGACACGGGTCCCACAGCTTTGTCGAAGTGAAAGTTCATCCCCAGATTAGAATTTATTATAATCCCGGCATGTAGCAGATTTAGGAGCAGAGATGCAGCTGCCTTCCTTTTCCTTGGTATGGGTATGAGGATTCCAGTGCAAGTCCATGATCAATGATGTATTCAAAAGCATTATGCGTCCCTCCTCTATTCCATCCATTGTTTCCATAGCTCTTCCTGCAATCCACAAGATCCTGTTTGTTCAGTGACAGTAGCTTTCCTGTCTTCTGCTTTATCTGGCATTCCAGAGAACTTGTTGCACTGAAAGCAAGAATCAGTTTCCTATGTAATGGAGATAAAAGTGCTCATCTAGTCATGTTACGCCGCTGCAAAAAGCCAGTCCAGTCCCGCTGATCCCACTCTGGTGGATGCCCAAAGGAGCTCCTGGCAGTGCTGGTGGCTCCCAACTCTTCCTAGTAGCTTTTCCATTTATTATTGGTTTGTGTTGCACTTTTTTTTTCTCAAGATTTTTAGAACCTATTCTTTAAATGTTTTGGATCTGAAACACCACAAAGCCGGAGTGACAGGAGGCCATATTTCCAGGCAGAAGTGGAGAAGCACCTCTTCTTATTAGACAGCCACACACCCTTCTAGGTCTGGTCAGTATTGTCATAGTACAGGCCGGGCACACTGTCACTATAAAGAAGGAAGATGCATCCAAGGATGACACAAATGATGATATTTATTTTATTTAACCAAACCACCAAGGATTATTATGAGGGTGTTGCTCGGATTAACAGACATGGACAATATGCAGGAGAAAGGCTCCCCCCCCCACATTCTATATAGTGCAGAGAGACCCGGGGGTATCCGTGGGGTCACTGGCGGGTACCTCACACCCCATACACCGGGTCTGACCTGGAAGGAATTTGCAATAGTTTACATTTCTGAAAAAAAAACAAAAAACTCTTCTGTCCCTGTCAGGAACCGATGGGACCAGAAATGTGTGGACTGCCACACAGTATACAAAGCACAGATAAGTGTGAATAATATAATTTAGTAAAAGATACGAGGATAACACAAAGAAAATGCACCTCCAGAGAATGGGATAGGATAACCATGTCGGAATCTGAACAGAGCCAGGGTCATACACGTGAGATCAAGCAGAGGGAGATGGAATGAGCGGGTAGGAAGGGATCAGGCAGCAGGGTCAGGATCTGGGTCCAGGAACAGGAGACAATATGCTGGCTTCAGGAACACAGATCAGGGGCACATGGAGAAAATACCAAGGCAATAAGTAACAGCATGCACCAGGTTTAAATACACTTAAGCAAGCAAACAAGCAAGTTTATTTACATAGAAAATGTTTGCTATTAATCATATGTAACAAAATATGAATTGGCTGGTAAAACTTGTAAAAGCAGTGATTTTACAATGAGAATACAAAGTGTTGCCAGTGGACAGATAATTACAGAAAAAGGAAGCTACAGATAAAATAATGAGATACGTAACAGACAACCTTATGTTCCTTTTTTTTTTTTTTTCTTTTGTTATATACTTTTGCAAAAGACAGCCCCTATACCCACCAACCCAGTTACACAACAGAAAAGCACTCACAAGGAGTGTAGCTCCTCTAATGAGACTTTTGAAAAGGGTCACTCACAGTAAGCATACAAAGGTAAAGAAAATTATTAAAATATATAATGTATTTATTAGAAAAGTTAAAAAAAGTTACCATGACCATTATGCAAAAATAAAATTGGATGCACACAGATGAGGAAAATTGTAAACATAGGACAATGACCGATTCTATTCAGAAAATTGATTTGCAACAATAGATATATAACCCGACGTTTCGAGGTAAAATAGGTGGACCTCGTCTTCAGGGGTGCCTGAAGTTAAAGCTACACCTTTCAATAGATTTTAGTAATCTTAAGATTTTGCCATTTTCAGTCAACGGATGGCGCTCTTAGTTAGGCTATGACAAAATCTCAAGATACTTGGTCAGCTGAGAGTCAAATTGTCATAAAAGACAGTCCCAGCTGCCCCCCCCCCCCCACACACACCTCAATTGAGCCCTTTGGAGTGACATTCCACTTAGTCCCTAACTTATTCTACCAAATGGCCAGAGAAGAGACTTTTGTCAGACAGCTCCTCTAGATTCCAGAGCTGGTTTATGGTGTCCTTTTTCTCAGAATGTCCAGGCAGTGTTCTGAAACTTTTTAAGCCAAACTGTATGTCAAAAGTTCACTGCCACATTATTAATAATGACAATCAGTAATGTAATCTGAAGGTAAAAATCATTGTAGGCATAAAATATCTATTACAAAGGCAGGTAGTGTTGTGGTTGGGATTCAAACCAACTTAGATGGACTTGGCTGTGTAAGTGAAGGCTGGGGTTTGTACTGAAGATTTGTGATGATGAATAAACAGACTTAGAGTAGAGATTAGGTTTGAGGCAGCAGCTTCAGAGAGGGATAATTATCACTCATGCCCCCTTCTACTGGAAGACTTTGTGTCGCCAGCTGTGTCAGTGCAGATGTTGGCAGACATTAATCATAGCATGTGATGCTCTCTAGTGAGTATCCAGATTCACAGAGTGTACAACTGTCTCATGATATATGCATACAGGCAGTTGTGCCAGTTAAAGCACTGGTTCTTGAAGTGCTCGGCTGCTGCGGGATAACTCGATCGATCATCATTTTAAGTCTGATCGGTGAGAATCTCTTCTGACAACTCATCAGATTCTGTCACCACAGGAACAAGCTTCTTCACCAATTCCTTGAGCAAGGCTGTGGCCTCCTTGTGAGGCCTTGATCCTGGTCTGTACATCCCGGGCCTTAATAATTGTATACTGGCTCCAGGGTCATGTGAGGGGCCACTGTTTTTAGTGCTACCCTGGAACTGGCTCACCTTCATCTTGGAAATAGTTCAGTTTACATACTGCATCACATAACTGGTATCGATGTATTGCTTGACCAGTATAAACTTTGTAGTGTCTCCTTGAACAGTTGTTCCCTCTCTGAGTCCTCCATCCAGCTGATGCTGTAAAGATCACTAAAGTATGTCTCGCTCCTTGCCATAACAGGTATAAGCTGACTCTGTAGATTTGGCATAAACGTCAATGTTGTTGAGGAGGCGATTCATCATGGAGCCTGTTCACAGGCCTCAATGTATAGAACCATCTTTTATTACTTATTGTCATAAATGTACTGGATTGTCTTGTTCAGTTCTTTCAGGGTTCTTCTTGACAATTTGATAAGCGTGGCGCATGTCAGCCTGATGTCTGTCATTGTAACAGCCATTGGAGCCGGCCACCAGGACCACCCAGTGCTTCCCCCATCTTCTGGGTCATGATGGGCATGGATGTAGTCAAGACAGTGAGGCTGAGGATTTGTGTCACTGGAAGCAGGCCATGAAGTTGAGGGTCATTAATGGGACCCAATGACCCATCTTCTGATCCATTGATGGGCACCTCTACAAACCTGATTTCCTTGCAGGACTTTTCTCAACGCTCCACCAGTGCAACGCCTCAGTGTGAAAGCATCCGTTGAGATGCATGGAGAGCGCTTTTAAAGCACTTTTCAGGCGCTTTTTTTAGCACTAAAACGCATAAAAAATGCCTGTGTGAAAGGGGTCTTATATTTTTCATAGTCCAGAAAAATATACTTCCCATGGAAGCTCCAAACGCCCACACATCAAGGCTGCCATCTACAGCCAGCTTCGCACATTTCTGGAGCAATGTAGGACACGGTGCCACACCTAATCACTGTCCCTTTTTCACCTTAGCAAGGCCAAAGTCTCTGAGCTTGATGGGATGGCAGTTCATGTCAAACACTGAAACAATATCTTGCTTCAAATCCATTTGCACCAGTCCTTTGGCAATGATGTAATAAATTCCATTATTAGGCCATATTTGCTCTAAGTATATATCCGCTATTATGCTTATTAAGAGTGTTGATCAGAGATTCTACTTTACTGCTCTTATTTCAGAGTAAGTCTACATTTAGTGACCTCTTGGAAAAAGTCTAAAATCTTGCAGAACAAATTTTTATCTCTCTCTATATCCAAAAATACTTTACCAAATCCACCTTTTCCAAGTTCCTTCACAATGAGGAAAAGTACTCCTGTAAGTCTATCTTCTGTAGTCCTTGTTAAGAGAAGGAGACCATTCTATCCAGCATTCTATCCAGAAGATGGTACACATCATGAGCAATAGAGGCCATAGTGTCCTGAAGAGCAAAAAAAAAATAGAAAAATTAGTGTCTCACATCAGGTAGACATGAAGTCCATGAGTTGTAGCTCGGGTCACACTCAGGAATATGAGTGATGGCCACTCGTCCTGATTCAGCTTCAAGCCAGTGTCTCGGCGTGCCTCAATAAAGATGGATGCCGCGGTACTCGTGGAACTCAAGGAGCATGTGCAAAGTAACATCAGAGGTGACGTCTCAATGTCACTTACGTGGTGTTGGAACAGCCAACATGCTTCACCCAATCAGCATGAGCTTCTTCAGGGAAGAACATTTTACTGACCTGTTTTATTGTCGTTTGCCAAGAATACTTTTCCAAAATATCTTTTCCAAGTTCCTTCACGATGAGGAAGTACTCCTGTAAGTCTATCGTCTGCAGTCCTTGTGAATAGGAGACCATTCTATCCAGAAGATGTTACACATCATGAGCAATAGAGGCCATAGTGTCCTGGAGAGCAAAAAAGAAAATTTGGTAAATTAGTCAGAAAACAAATCTTTGAGGAGAAACTATAGAAATGTGTCAAATATGATTACTATTAACCTCAATTATTTACATATAACGATTACATGCTCAATAGACCCCCACATCTATATGTATGTCTCAGGAATAAGGTTTGGCCACTAAATATAGAACTTGAACACAACAGAACTTAATTACATTTTAAAGGACCCTAAATGGAAACCCAGCAATCTATTTGTAAACAATAAAATCATCATGCAATGGTATAACTTGATCAATTACAAAAATGAATATAAAAGCCAAGACCATATAGCAATACATAAATAAGTGTCAGGATATATCCAGTAGTTACCAGTTCAGTTGTGTGTGGGGACCCTCTTTTTAACTTGGGGTCAAAAGACTAATTTTGTGCTCAGGAGTTCTTTAGGAAGGGAATGTAATAACCTTTGACCAGCATTGATGGAAAGGTTTATCTGCTGCCAAAAGCATATTATTTCTGGCAGATACTGTCATAACACTAAACATTTGGGGGGAAAGGAAAATACATTGGAACACACACACCTATCTCTCTATCTTTCTCTCTCTCTCTCATATATATATATATATATATATATTGTGTATACAACATGTCAAAAGGAGATATACCGCAAAACAAGTTGGCTTTTTCTATGCAATATGTATCTGCTTCTTCAGGGCTTGTTTGCTTTGTAACTGACTCAATATCTGTGGACAGACAGAACATAAACATACATATCAATAATTCTATACATTTTAGACACAGCTGGAGGATTAACCTTCTGGAAATAATTTTGCCAGTCAATATTTTGTTTGTATCCTTCATCATCAAGCATGGCCACCCGCCAAGGAAACTCTTCTGTGAGTAGGCAGTAGATGACAACACCAAATGCCCACATGTGAAGGCTGCCATCTACAGCCAGTCCATCTGAAATGGTCACGTTACACTTCTCTGGGGCCATGTAGGATTTTCTTCCACACCTTGCTCTAATAAGTGTCCCTGTGACTTTAGTGAGGCCAAAGTCCGTGATCTTAACACAATGTTAGTCTTGGTCAAACACCAGAACATTTTCTGGCTTGAGATCCATGTGCACAAGTCCTTTCTCCAATATGAATTCCAGAGCACAGAGGTCTGCACAGCACACCTCTTTACTGCGTCTTTTGGATTTCCCACCTAGAAAAAAATGCAAAGACATAATAATAGATGGTAAATACAGAATGGGGAAATCTCCCCCCAGTGGAGTTTTTCCACAGCAAAGTTAGTCATTAGAAGAGTAGTATTAAAAAATTATTTTTATTGAAAAATTGACAACAATGCTTATACACATAAATGTTTCAAATATTTTGTTGGTTTCGTTTGTTGCCCTTTGAGCGCGGCTCCTTGTTGGTCACATAGGGGTGAAGTATTCTCCCTGGGAGCCTGTGCTACACAAAAGGTACGGGATCGGCCTGCCGCGGAGAGGAATGGACGCTTGAGTACAGAGCTCCGTTCCACAGGCACTGATCCGCAGCAACATACAGCGACAATCCGACCCCGCTCCGGTCACACGGAAGGGGCAAGGATCCGTGACCGTCCCGGGCATGTCCAGACGGCGGAATAAACCGCCAGCTCCACGCCGCCTCACAGATTACTACGCCAGCGCGGCCATGAACAAGGCCCAAGATGGCGCCGGCTCCGGGAACAACGCCTCAGGCACAGCCTGCACAGCAACTGATGAGGAGCGCCGTTCGGCCCTCTCACAGGAAGACTTCCCAGCGCTATCATGTGGAGACAATATGATCAGGGAAGAGATGGATACCATACCCGCACCAGATGCTGCGGTATCCCACACCAGCATGGACAGAGGTAAGAGGCTGGCTTCTTCTCCGGCCCTCTCCCCCAGCAAAGAGACCCAGCTCAAGAAGCATCAGTGGGCAGACAGGGACACTGATACCACACACATCCCTGCCCTAGCAGCAGTCCCTGCATCAGATAATCCTGTCACTGAATCCATGCTAAAATCAATGCTCCTCACACTGCAGAAAGATCTCCACAGAGAACTACAATTATCTGTCTCCCAAATACATGACAGGGTAGACTGCCTAGAAGGAAGAGCTCATCTGCTTGAAGACAGCATGCATGACCATGTCAGAGCTCATAATGAATTACTGGATGCGCATGAACACCATGCCTCAGAAATACACCACATGAAATTAAAATTGGCAGATTTGGAAGACCGTTCCAGAAGGAACAACATAAAATTTAGAGGCATTCCCGAATCTGTCAAATCAAATGAAATTACTCCTTATCTACAGCAACTATTCTCACGTCTATTGCCTCGTTTAAATGCACGGGATATCACCATTGACCGGGCGCATAGGATCGGCAAACCTACGCACCTATCCCCGGACATCCCGCGGGATGTTCTAGCAAGAGTGCACTACTTTCACGTTAAGGAGCAGATTTTACAAGCAGCTAAAAATACCAAACCGCTTCCAGCACCGTATGCAAATGTTCTCCTATTCAATGACCTCTCCAAAGCCACCATGGAGATGAGAAGAGCATTCACCCCTGTCACCTCCATTCTACAAGAAAAGAAAATCACTTACAAATGGGGCTTCCCTACCAAACTTCTGGTGACCTATCAACAGCAAATAATCCCTATTCACGCCCCCAAAGAAGGGTACAAAAAATTGACCAACTGGGGTTTTCTCCCACTACCTCCTGCCACGAGTGACCGCACGGGCTCCCATCCACATTCCGCTCCATTCCGGAATCAGATCCCTGGTAGAGGCGACAACCCTCACATTCCAAAGGCCTTAGGTCGCGACCATTCCTAGGATCCTCTGTGGACACTGCTTTAGTGTTACCTCACTCCCTCAGGTTATAGTGTGCCACGCACACTGATATTCTTGTTATTAGTGTTCATTTTGCCTTTTTTTTTTCTCTCTTTTTGGTGTTTGATTACTCTCTTTTTGAGTACTTTACGTATTGCTTGACTAGTAACATAGTGGTAAATCACCTGTGATATATTCAGAAAGGTACAATACTCTATATCTAGTGTCATAACAAAGTTGCTTACTTTTTTAAATTTTTTGACTGTCTTAGAGTCACTCTACGCTCCTTGCTTCCATTACAGGACCTAAAGTTGCTTAATCTTTTAAGTGTGGTCTCGCTCCCCGTGTCCGCATCCCAGGTCACCTCCTACTAAAATGGCCATTAAACTCACTTCACTGAATGCCAAAGGTCTGAATTCCCCCTTTAAGCGTAATCTCCTCTGGAGAGAAGCACTGACTCAGAAAGCAGACATATTCTGCGTACAAGAAACACATTTCCTCAAAGACAAAGCACCAAACTGCACACACAAACGTTACCCACACTGCTTCTTTGCCAATGCCACTGCCAAAAAGAGAGGTGTGATGATTGCAATTAGTTCATCCATTTCGTTCCAGTTACACCACTGTGAAACTGATGAAGATGGTAGATATTTGATCCTCTCCGCAACATTTGAAAACCAACGCTTAACGTTAGTAAATCTCTACGCACCCAACACAGGCCAAAATTTTTTTTACAACAAACTACTTTCCAAATTGGCACCTTACAGATCCGACCCAGTAGTACTGTGTGGGGACTTTAATGAAATCATTGATAATTCTCTAGACACATCTAATCCAAGCAAACGTAGGCCTTCTACACTTTCCTCTCTTTTACAAAATGAAGATCTTTATGACCCCTGGAGATGCACACACGATACGGAGCGAGACTACACTTTCTACTCCAACTCTCAGCACTCTTACTCTCGGATCGATATGTTCCTTACAGATAAATTCCTACTACAAACAATCACAGAGGCGCGAATTGGTACAATTACCTGGTCTGACCACGCACCGATATCGATCACATTATTTAACAGCAACAAAAATACACGACATACTATTTGGAGAATGAACACGTCCCTGCTCACCAACCCAACACTGGAAAAAGAACTTAGATCCGAGATTAAGAGCTACTTTGACAACAACCAATTCTCTATTACCGATCAATCTATGATTTGGCATGCGCACAAAGCTTACTTACGTGGCCTTTTCATAAAATTCGGAGCACAGGCAAAAAAGCAACACGTAGCCACCACTGAAAAATTATTAACACAAATCCGTGCGTTAGAAATTGTCAACAAAAACAAAACATCCATTACCATTTCCGATGATCTAAAAAATTTAAGACACCAACTTAGTGAGCACCTACATAAAAAATTTGAATATTATATTAAACGCCTTAAACTCCAGCACTACTCCTCAGCCATCAAATCAGGAAAATTCATGGCCAGACAAGTGAAAAAACACAATGCTAATACGAAAATACAGACCCTAATTAATTCCCAAGGTAAACGAGTACACAACCCATTAGATATTGCAAACGAATTTAGTGCATTTTACGCTAAATTATATAATCTTAAAGACTCTGATCACGAAGCCCATCCTACATTGGAGGACATTGACAAATTCCTCTCCTCCATTCATCTTCCCTCTATTTCCACTGCATAGCTAGAAAGCATTTCTACAGCTTTCTCTCCCACCGAAATCCTCAAAACAATAAAAACACTGCCACTACACAAAGCCCCTGGCCCCGACGGATTCCCAAACGAATATTACAAATACTTCTCTGACTTACTCACCCCACAACTATGTAACACCTTTAATTACTACACTACTACAGGAAAAATTCCCAAAGAATCTTTAGAGGCCCTGATTGTTACCATACCCAAACCGGGCAAATCCCCTGACACACCAGCAAACTACCGTCCAATCTCACTGTTAAACACAGACACCAAAATTTACGCAAAATTGCTAGCTCAGTGGCTCTCCACAATTATTCCACAAATAATACACCCTGACCAGGTCGGATTTGTACCTGGCAGACAAGCTTCGGACGGCACTAGACGCCTCATCGACCTAATCCAGTGGGTGGAGCACAACCAAAGGCCTTCTCTCTTCCTCTCACTGGACGCAGAGAAGGCGTTTGATAGAGTTCACTGGACATACATGGAAAAAGTACTATGCAAATTTGGCCTGTCGGGACCTATTCTCACAGCGATATTGAATTTATATTCCTCCCCCAGTGCCCGAATCTGGACATCAGGGATAACGTCCACTCCATTCAACATCACTAATGGCACAAGGCAGGGGTGCCCACTTTCACCCCTGATTTTTGCCATGGTGATGGAGCCCCTGGCACAAGCCATCAGATCCGCAACAGCAATCTCAGGTATTAAAATAGGAGACGTTGAACACAAAATAGGACTGTATGCAGACGATGTCATTATCACTCTAACAAAACCCGAAATCTCCCTTTCAAATGTTTTGGAAATTCTGGAAATGTTCAGCCTAATATCTCTTTACAAAGTCAATAATAGTAAATCCACTATGTTGAACGTAGGGATAGACCAACAGACCAAACAGACCATAACGAAAACCACACCTTTCACATGGTCCAAAAACTCCTCACTTCAATACTTGGGGATTCACCTTACCTCCCCGAGCAAGACACTACTAAAAGTAAACTATGCCATACTACAGGAAAAGCTTTTGCGCATTGCCAAAGACATGAGTAACGCATATGTATCATGGGCTGGTAGGATAGCCCTGGTCAAAATGTACCTGCTCCCGCACATTCTGTATATGTTCCGCACAATCCCTATACCAATGCTCTCCACGCAACTGAATCAACTACAAGGATTGATCAATAAGTTTATCTGGCAACAAAAAAAACCCCAGACTTAAACAAAATATTCTTCTGTCACCAGTCCAACACGGTGGAATGGGAGCCCCCAACATTCATGCTTACTACAAAGCAGTAATATTGGACCAATTAAAAGAATGGTGGTCACCCACCTCCAGGAAAACGTGGCACCAAATTGAGTCTGCAGCTATCACGCCAAACTTGAAACACGTTTTGTCAGCTACCCTACTTAACTTAAAACCACAGCGACATTTTCTACAATCTACAACATCGGCTCTACGGGTCTGGACAGCTCTTACACAACAAGCAAGGGGAATACCCAATTCAATCCTTTCCAAACTCCCCATTCAAGCAATAGAAATGATATCGCCTGACCTGTCCGTCCACCTATGGACACAGAAAGGTCTCGTCAACATTGGACAACTGATGTCCACATCCGGGATCCACTCATTTGTACAACTACAACAATTATTCGGTATTCCCACATCAACCTTTTTCCTATACCTACGGATCCGCTCTATCATATCCCCAATCACTATACTCACTGACAATGCTCCAATGGCTGATATATTAAAATTCTATGAAATCCCAGCTCCAGCACAGAAAGGAATCTCAGTAATGTACAAAATACTAATGACATCGTCTGCAAATCAATCATCTCCCTCTATTGACTTCTGGTCATCCCTCACCACCACTCCACCACCACCCGCAAATTGGTACAAAGCCTTAACTCTCCCACTTCGAGTATCACGTTGCACCTCCCATTGGGAATCAACTCAAAAACTGTTCCACAAATGGTACTATACCCCAACCAGACTCGCAAAAATATACCCAACCACCTCATCTCAATGCTGGCGGAATTGCACCGAGGCAGGCACTCTGCGACACATCTGGTGGGAATGCCCTGTAATTCACAGATTCTGGCTAGATGTTGCAAATCTCCTATCAACGATTTGCAAAGTCCCCCCTCCATCATCCCCCCTAGATCTTCTCTTGGGTCTTGATGTCCCGACATGGCCGAAACATATCAGAGTAGTGGCGACTCATATCCTTATTGCAGCCCGCTTAGCTCTAGCGAGAAAATGGAAATCACCACAACCTCCCCTTCTATCAGATCTCATTGTTCTTTTAAATTACCACTTCCACATGGAATTCGCCTTCGCTAAAGCCAACCTATATACCGCCTTGTTCCTCCAAAAATGGGAACCTTGGATATCCGATTCGAGAAGCACAGCTCTTTCATAGATTCTACCTGATGATTCTCGCTTGAACCCCTATTTACAGTAACCTATTTTCACTAAGTAGGACTTACAATTCTTTGTCATGACTAGCTTAAAGTTCCGCATTCTTGGGCCTACTTTAATTGCTTTTGTTGATTGCAGTATATTTCACAACTGGTGGTTGAAGGGCTGCCTCACCCCCCGTGGCACAGTGAGTGCCCAATTTGGGGTGCCAGGGTGGAGAGACAGTGCTGACACCATCCAACCGATGTGTAAGTTAAACGTATAGTGTTAAATCTTCATAATCCACGTCCTATTTACATGACTAATACCTTACTCATGATTAATGTATATTGTATTACACAATATGGAATGTTGATATAATGCTTTTTTTTACATGCTTTGTACGGATTCTCATGAAAAATTCAATAAAACTTAAAATATAAAAAAAAAAAAAAAAAGGTACGGGATCATCTGGTAGACATTTAGAGGAATTCTGATCTGGAGAGTGTCTACATGCATCCTTTGTTGGTAACTATACTTCAGATATTCTATGTTTCCTTGTGAATACAAGAGACTTTAAACATATTAGCACACAAAACATGTACACATAAACAATGTTACAGATAAACACGTGGTCGGTTCTGAAAGGACTACTTCTCTCTTTACTGCAGGATATTCATTTATTCTCTGCAGGGTATTCAGTTATTCTGTAATGTTAATAAATTATATTAGGTTTCAGACACTTGCTAGATAGTTTGTGTAATTTGGAAAATAGCCATAGAATCGACTATTCTTGGTCAATAAAGCAATAAAAGGGATAGAGATCTACACCAACTGAAAAAGTAATCCTCCTTCAATTGATTCACTACTATAGATTGGTAAAAAAATGAAAATAAAAAACAGTTCCTATGAGTTGCTCCACTAAAAATATAATAATTAGACTGGGCTACTTCCTAATAAAATGGATCTGTCAATTAGCACTTTGCTATTAAATATTTTAAGAGGTATAGTCCTGCTACTACCATTGTTCACTAGCAGGCCATTTTATATCCACCTCTTTAATTCCGATTTCACTTTAATACTTGTAACTACAAGGCTTAACCCCACCAATCTGAGAGTTGCTAACAAGAGTTCCATCATTGGCATACCTCTCAACTTTCTGAAATGAAAGGGAAGGACACATAGCACAAAGTATGTCGGCATAGAACACACTCCTGCCATGCTTGCAACAACTTAGAGATTGGACGAAAGTTAGTGTGTAACAAATTCAAGGTAATTAGTACATTTTTTATTTTATAGAGAAATGTAACATCTAAAGAGAGACAACTGAGCAGAACAGAAGGATTTGGTTCCAAAAATGGGTTAATCCCTTTAAATGCGAAAAAGTTGGGAGCTGTGCTGTGGATTGAGATGCCATGGCTTTAGTAAAAAAATCAGTGGTGGTTATGGTGGTGCAAAGAGTAATGACTGCACACTACAACAAAATACATATAAGATCTTTATGACCCCTTTATTTTCACCAAGAAGCTGCATACCTGAGAAGGTTGACCATATGTGATGTTCTTTCAGGTGCTCCATCACCTACCACATCTCATTAATCCAATATCTACTTCTGCATCAGCATGTAAAGAAAATTCATCATCAAACATGATTATACCCTCTACCATGTTGTCCTTTTGTGGCCCTGGAGTCATCTCAGACTGGGATATAGAGATATCTATGGTCAAACGGCCAGGCACGGAGCTGCAAGCTGACATGATGGAATCACTGCTCTGCGAGGAGTTCAGGTGGGAAGCCTCACACAAGGGTTCATCAGATTGCACACCAGAATAACTTTTTATAGGATCCTTACCCTTTTGTTTTGTCTGGACATTCTACTTTCCAGCTTCCCCGCATGTATTTCAGGACTTGCATAGTTTGACTTCTTTTAATTAAAGTAAATTGTCCAAAAAAATCACTGAAAATCCTTTGCATCCCAGAGGGCACTTTGGTCAATGCTTCAGGAGGATTATCCATCTGGAAGTTGTTTTGCCAGTCAACAAAATATTTACATCTTTCATAGTCTAGAATGGAATCCTCCCATGGAAGCTCCCCTGTAAGTAGGCAATAGATGACAACTCCAAACACCCACACATCAAGGCTGCCTTCCACAACCAGGCCATCTGAAATGTCAACTTTGCGCCTTTCTGGAGCCATGTAGAACATGGTTGACAAAGAAATTGGGGAAATTGGCGCTGCCCTGTTTAAATGATGTTTACTGGATAAGCAGAGTCTATCACATCCGCAAGATTAGTTAATTGCCAAAAATTATAAATTATGCAATGATTAGGTTGAAAATGCAAATCCTCTGTAGTGTATAAAGGTAAGTCCCGTGTGGACAACACGTGAATTATTAGGTAAACATTTCCCTACATGCATAAAGAATTAGGTGACAGTGTAATTTGGTTCCAAAAATGGGTTAATCCCTCTAAATGAGAAAAGTTGGGAGCTGTGCTGTGGATTAAGATGCCATGGCTTTAGTAAAAATAAAATCAGTGGTGGTTATGGTGGTGCAAAGAGTAATGACTGCACACGACAAAATACATATAGACTCTTATGACCCCTTTATTTTCACCAAGAAGCTGCATACCTGAGAAGGTTGACCATATGTGATGTTCTTTCAGGTGCTCCATCACCTACCACATCTCATTAATCCAATATCTACTTCTGCATCAGCATGTAAAGAAAATTCATCATCAAACATGATTATACCCTCTACCATGTTGTCCTTCTGTGGCCCTGGAGGAGTCTCAGACTGGGATATAGAGACATCTATGGTCAAACGGCCAGGCACGGAGCTGCAAGTTGACATGACGGAATCACTGCTCTGAGAGGAGTTCAGGTGGGAAGCCTCACACAAGGGTTCATCAGATTGCACACCAGAATAACTTTTTATAGGATCTTTACCCTCTTGTTTTGTCTGGGCATTCTACTTTCCAGCTTTCCCTCATGTATTTCAACACTTGCGTAGTTTGACTTCTTTAATTATAGTAAATTGACCAACAAAAATCACTGAACATCCTTTGTATCCCAGAGGCAACCTTGGTCAATGCTTCAGGAGGATAATCCATCTGGAAGTTGTTTTGCCAGTCAACAAAATATTTACATTTTTCATAGTCCAGAATGGCATTCTCCCATGGAAGCTCCCCTGTAAGTAGACAATAGATGACTACTCCAAACACCCACACATCAAGGCTGCCTTCCACAACCAAGCCATCTGAAGTGTAAATGTTGCACCTCTCTGGAGCCATGTAGAATAAGGTGCCACACTTGCCTCTAATCACTGTCCTGTGGACCTTAGCAAGGCCAAAGTCTGTGAGCTCGATGGAATGGCAGTCCAGGTCAAAAACTGAAACATTATCTGGCTTCAGATCCATGTATATCAGTCCTTTGGTCATAATGTAATAAATTACATTATTGGTCCATAATTGTTCAAAGCATATATATACCTTATTTTCTTCTTAAGAGTTTTGCACAAGGATTCTACTTTACTGTTCTTTTTATTTCAGCATAAGTCTACAATTAGTGACCTCTTGGAAAAAGTCTATCTTGCAGAAAAAACCTTTTTATGGATATACATAAATATTTGTAGATGTTGAAATGATGGTTAGTTTTACTGACCTGTTTTCTTGCCGTTTTGCCAATAATACATTTCCAAATCCACATTGTTCAAGTTCTTTCACAATGAGGAAGTACTCTTGGAAGTCTATTTTCTGTAGTCCTTGTGAACAGGAGACCATTCTATCCAGAAGATGTTCCACATTATGAGCAATGGAGGCCATAGTTTCCGAGAGAGCAAAATTAATAAAATGTATTAAATTTATTAGACAGAAAACAAATCTTTTGAAGAGATGTTAAATATGAATACTGTTACCCTCAGTTATTTACATATAAATATGAAATGCTCAATAGACCTCCACATCTATATGTATATGTCTTGCGAATAAGGTTTGGCCACTAAATAAAGAGCTTGAACAACACAAAAATGTATTAAGTACATTTTAAAGGATCTGAATCTGGAAATCCAGCAATTTTATAAGCAAGAAAGTTATTATTATGCAATGGTATAACTTGATCAATTACAAAAGCTAATGGAAAATTCTAGATATATTTATGTATTGCTATAAGTACCAGGATATATACAATAGTTACCAGTTCTGTTGTGTGTTTGTAGGGGCCCTCTTAGTAAGTGGGGGTCAAAAGACTAATATTTTGTTTCAGAGTCCTTCAGAAAGGAGATATAAAACTTTTGACAGCCTTGATGGAAAGGTGTATCTGCTGCCAGAAGCATCTTGGTAACCCCAATATTTCTGGCAGATACTTCCATGAAAAGACCAAACATTCCATAAGGATGAACTACAAGAGATACTCTCTGCTTTCTTGTTGCCAACCAGTACGAGCTGTTCCGTCTTGGAATTTCTTCTGAGCATGAGTGGCACTTTGTGTGTCGGAACAGGCCACACACGGTCAGAATTGACACGATCGGATTTTGTTGTCGGAAAATTTTATCTCCTGCTCTCCAACTTTGTGTGTCGGAAAATCCGATGGAAAATGTCCGATGGAGCCCACACACGGTCGGAATTTCCGACAACACGCTCCGATCGGACATTGTCCATCGGAAAATCCGACCGTGTGTACGGGGCATTAGAGATACTCTCTGCTTTCTTATTGCCAACCAGTTATGTCCACTTTCCAGTTTTCGTTACGTAAAGACAGGAGGATGAACACAGAGCTCCACTAGGTAATAAGTCATTTTAATCAGTACTATCATGTAAAATATATAAAATAGTTGCCTCACCTTTTTGTACCCAGTACAAGACATCAGGGTCCATGCTAAAGGCCATCAGAAGATATTCGTGTCTCATCACTAAAACATTCTGTTCCACAATAACCAAGAGTGATGTCATAACATCCAAACATTCAATTCTCACATCACTTTTCAGGAACCTTAAACTAAAATCCAAAGGCATTTTATGCCTAATGTCCTCTTTATGTTCTCAGTAAGGCCTCATAGCATCAGACTGACAGACTTCATGAAATTAATTGAAGTGAGATCATTATGTAAAATGTTGTACTCCTGTTTTTGGTCAGAGGGAGTCTTCCATAGCAAAGAATTCAACACTATTCAGTCATTTCTTTAGCTACAGATTGGAATAATTTTGTAATAGAAGATTAAAAAAATATATATATACATTACTTGGCCTCCCAAACAAATATGTTTCCCTCTGTATTACTGAACCTTCGCTCATTGCCCCCTTTTTGTCAGTTTTTCTTTTCTAGGTTTTTATAAATTTATTACATAGACCCTATAAACCTCTGCAGGATTATCAGAATGTTCATTAAATAATAAAGATCCATAGATTGGTTAGATGAAAGTGACATTACCTTAATGTGGGGGGGATTCAGCTGTGATGAAGTCGGATTAGTTTCTCTGAATATTCGGTTCCACTGCAGATCAACACCGGACAACATCACCAAATCTCCAGCTAGGCTGTAATAGATGAGTATACCGGAATCTCTGGAAGTAGAGTCACTGATCAGAGGAGGGAGAGACCCGCTTTATACAAGGGAGATGGGTGGGGAAGGCAGAGAATGAAGACTTTCTATTGGCTGAATTTAATGTAAATGCTGTTTATATGCAAACCAGCAAGAACAATGCAGAGTAATTTAAACGTTTTCTAGAGAACAGGTGATGAGATTAAACATGCTGAAACCCAAATACGTTAAAACTTTACTGAGTTTTAAAATTAAAATGGGTGACCTTGGAAGACATTAGGCTCCTTTTATTTTGGGTGTCCTTGGGGAGACATTAGGCCCATTTTTTTAGATGGGAACTAGGGAGGAATTGTGCAGCGGAAATAACTCACTAGAACACTGTATGTGCCCTCAATCGCAATCTGGGTTCTTGAATGTGCTGTGTTGTACCTGGATTCAGCACGAGTGGTACAGTATGAAATTGAGAAAGGATTGCTGTGCCCTGGGGTGGCAAACAAACCCCCGAATATACATGTGCCAAATCCTAAACATCTGAATGAATAGATAAGGAAAAATGGATTTTAACGGCAAAAACACATATTTTAGACATAGAAAAAAAAACATTGATTGACCCATGGGGAAATACCACTTGTATACTTCCTGTGGGGCTATACTATTTGTATCGAAAAGGCCCACACTTAGATACAGCATTGACTGTTGGGTTTTCAAAGATCCTTAGTAATTTAAAATTTGCTCAACATGTTTTGCGACTATAGTTGTCGCTTCTTCAAGAATTTTAGTTTTTCTGTTTAGAAAAATAAACTTCAATTAGGTTCAATAGTTCAGAAGTGTGCCACATGATTAGGAAAGTAGAATATAATATCGTTAATAGGTACCATCATCCTTTACGTGAATAGAGCAAAATGGGGTTGAAAGAGAAAAGAAAGCAAGGACCTCTCCAATTGGGTCCTACCTCTTTCAGAGATATTAGGACTATTGCGGTACCGAAGGGATGTAAACAAGACTTATATAAAAAAAATTTGTTTTATTTAAGGATAACATTTAAAAAGTCCTACAAAGGACACAAGATATAAACCATAACAAATTAACACAATCATAGATTAATTGTTACAGCAATGTTGACACTCAAATTTGTAAAGGTAGTGCCCACACAAACGCATGGAGGCAGGTTATATAGTACTTGCAGACGTGACCTCTACAGTTTCGCGGTCACAGCCGCTTCTTCCGGAGGCGTCTATTAGTACATATTCTACAAAATGAAAAAATACAATATCAACATTACAATCAAAAGAATACATGTAACATAGGAAGTACACAGTTAATATTGGAGAGTGTAATTCAAATTAAAAGTTGCACTCACCAACCTGTACCCACAAGGGGTTTGGAGCGATACTGTGAGACGCCCTCAAGAGGCGTTCCCCCGGGGGCAAACCAGGGAGGCAATTTAGGATGATACTATTGTAAAAAGATTAAGGTATAAAAATGTATAATTTGTAAACTGCATTTTATATGCATAGAGATGTAATACATTCTGGCATTGGGCCATATTCTTTGACTGCACATACCTGCTATTCTTTATTAAGAGTGTTGATCTGGGATTATACTTTACTGCTCCTTTTTTATTTTACAGTAAGTCTACAATTATTGACCTCATGGAAAGTCTATCTTACAGATTACATATCCATAAATATTTTTGTAGAGGATATTGAAATGGTGATTAGATTAATTCACTGTAAAAGAAATGTGTAAGTTCTGTATATAATTGTATTCTATTTTTTATATATATATATATATATATATATATATATATATATATATATAGCACACTGCCCTCACTGTGCACACGGCACTAATAATGTTTTCATTACATGTTTGCATTCTTTTGAGTCCTGATTAGAATTAGTCTGCCTATGTTACGCCCCTTGTTACCATAAAAGTACAATTGGAATATTATTGTGATATCTAATCATGTGTATAAAAACCTTCAATTGCGTCATAATAAAGCAGGACAGTTATTTGGAAAGTGATGGAGTGTATATTTTATGTCTGTTCCCTACTGCAGTAGTTATTAATTTGGAGCCACTAATTAATATGAGGATAGGAGTTGCCTATCTATAATTTTATAAGTCATTCACTGACCTGTTTTATTGTTTGCCAAGAATACTCTTCCATATGCACCTTTTCCACGTTTCTTCACCATGAGGAAGGGCTTCTGTACCTGCTGTAGTCCTTGTGAATAGGAGACCATTCTATCCAGAAGAACTTCCACATCGTGGTCAATGGAGGCTGGAAGCATGGCTAAAATCTCAGACTGATAAAATTCTCAGCGATACCGGCCTTCCACTTGGGGTGAGCACATGGGCACATTTTAAAGAGAGAGACTGAAAGTAAGCTATTCGATTTTTTTTTTTTTTTTTTTCTAACAACTTGAGTACCACTTTATAATGGGCCCAAATCAGACAGCGGGTGTACAACATGTATCATCATGTCTCTCTGGCACATTGGAGAAAATTTTTTCCCAACAAGTCAGGATGGAGGACAACTTGGTTTGTCTGTGTCCCTCTGACAAATTAGGAAAAATATTTTTCCCAACAAGGTAGAGGTAGGAAGGCAAACTAATTTTCTAGAATGGGCCGGAGACAGGAAGACAACTAACAGCCAAATCATTGATCTTGTGCAAGCTTTAACCACCTATTATTTTTTTCAGACACCCTAGAGAATAAAATGGTGGTTGTTGTAATACTTTGTCACACCGTATTTGCGCAGCGGCCTTACAAGCACAATTTTTGTGGAAAAAATACACAATTTTTGCACTTAAAAAAAGAGGCCTGTATAGTTAGCCCAATATTTTTTTTTAGATTGTGAAAGATAAGGTTAAGCCGAGTAAATTGATACCCAACATGTCAT
Organism: Aquarana catesbeiana; assembly: GCF_042186555.1. Classification (NCBI taxonomy): domain Eukaryota; kingdom Metazoa; phylum Chordata; class Amphibia; order Anura; family Ranidae; genus Aquarana; species Aquarana catesbeiana. The sequence goes on from NC_133324.1 coordinate 957,904,173, forward strand.
GATTCAAAACTGCGCACACTCGTGGAATGGTGACAAAATTTTACCCTTTAAAAATTTCTACAGGATAGCAGTTTTGCATTACAGAGGAGATCTAGGGCTAGAATTAATGCTCCCGCTTTAACGATCGCGCCGATACCTCACATGTGTGGTTTAAACATCATTTTCATATGCGGGCGCGTGTGCGTTTTCTTATTCTTTATATTTTACACTGTCCTTTAAAAAAAAAAAAAAAAAATGTGGGTTACTTTTATTCCTATTACAATGAATATAAACATCCCTTGTAATAGAAAAAAGCATGACAGGTCCTCTAAATGTGAGATCTGGGATCAAAGACCTCAAATCTCATAATTACACTAAAATGCAATATAATACAAATAAAAAAGTAGTATTTTTGAAATACTGAAAAAAGAAAATTCCCCTTTTTAAGAGCATTTGACGTCATATCCGCCCTCCAATGCTGTAGATCTGAGCGGGGGCCATCTTTCCCTCACTCCGCCATGCAGGCTGTGAGGGGAGAAGACGCGATCGTCTCTGCCGCTACTGACAGCTCCGAAAAGCTGCAGAGATGACCCGAGTGCGGCAGGAGGTGGGGGCTCTCACGCCCCCGATAAATGATCTTGCGGTGAATCCATTTTAAAATTCTAATTTTAAAAATACCAGGGTGATGGTAGCTAGCTGCTGCCATAACAATGGTAAGTAGCGACATGACGACAGTGGGCGGTCCTTTAAGTAGTTTAAAAAAAAAAAGCCCTGAGCAGAACACTGGTGATCCCAAGTATTTCTTTGTATATCTTGAAATGTAGCTCTCAGGAAATGTGTTCCACTTTTCACATAGTACTTTTTTCAAATCTCTGGATCCTGGTGGGATGTCTACGTTTTCTTTAAGGTTGAATGGAGACACATGCAGGTTTTTGCTTGGACGCTGGTTGTATTGCTCGCAGCAACGTGTGTGACCAGGAGAGAAGGTGACAGGTCCCAGTTATCGCCTTCTCTCTATAACACTGATCTGCTGTCATATTTGTGTGTGAAAGATAACTTGCAAACATGGACTTCTCAACATCCTCTTACATTGTCCATGTCTCACATACAGGACTGATGAGCTGGTTTCTTCATGTGGTAGTCTGAACCTCTCATGATATTTCTATAAGTCATTTTCCACATTGTAAATGTTCTGTCCCAATGGTGATAAAAGAGAATGTGTTCTCTGCAGAGTTTTTTTTTTTTTTTTTTTTTTTCAACAAGGTTGGTCTTACTTGTTCACAATATATCTTGAACCTAATTTCTTCTTTTTCTGTTAACTTGGTACTTGGTTCATCAATGTCTATGCAGCTGGACCCCAATGATTGTACAAGACACTGTGTGCTCAGAAAGTGACATATTGGTGGTCCACTCTCTTATTCCACCTCTACACAGTCATATTCTTACCCACCCCTGGTCTCTGCAGATGTTTAAGTACCAGAACAGCTTCCAGATAATATACAATATCCAACCTGACACTCAAATCTGATATTTGGTGCTTTACCGATTAGCTTTAAGAAAGGAGTCATTTGTTGCCCCCAGAAGCCTGTGACATGTGGTGGGAGTTTTGGAAACACTTAACATTGACTGAAACCGTTTACTGACATTGTGATGAAATAAGCTTTTCATTCTCTTCTGTATATCATTGGTGACTTGCATAGAAAGCATACATTTTTGCACGTGCTTTACGTAATGACTCGTTTTCTTGCTTTTTAGGAAGCATTTTATGGCATTAAATGCTTGGATAACTTTTTTGATGTCCTTTAAAGTTTACATTTAAAATTTTTAGGGCCCATAAAATATAAAAACCCGGCCACGTCCACAACCATCTGTTTTTATAGCTCCAACATGTTAGACTGCAGAATTAGAATTTGGCAGCAGCAAAAGCAAGCTTCATCATCTGGCAGATCTCTTTGAATCTCAACTGTCCTGTGCTCACAAACTGTCCTGTGCTCACAGACTTTACTTTGGACAGCTTCCCCTAGAATTCACCAACTGGCAAATTTTTGTAGTTTGGCACCAGTCCCTCAAGGTTAGTTGAGACATGATCCAGGACTTCCAAGTGGAGCTGTTCTGTCATCTGCCTCGATCACATTTGGAAATCTTTCTGCCAAAATAAAAATCTGCTCTGGATTCATCTCATCTTGGTTCTCCATATTGACCACTAATATATTCTTCAAAATTTGGTCCTGCATTAAGAACTTCTCCAAAATTTTTGTAAAAGCGAATGGCATAGAATGGCATAGAATGCTCTGACATCTTAAAAGAATTGCTTTGTCTTGTTAGGGGACATCTCTTGTCCTTCCTCACTTAGCAACTGCCTCCTTGCCAGGTACCCGATAAAAAGCTCTTCATCTGGAGGTGAATTTCATTGTTGCTTACATCTATTTCTTGAATGTTTTTTTTTTCTCTCAATACCCTTTGGCTTTATAAATCTGCTTGCCATTGCATGCAGGAGCTCATGTACACTCGGATTCAACTTAAAGAGGATAGGTGCCTTGTTTTGAAAAATCCAATTGAATTTGTCAAAGCATTGTGTAATGTTATGGAGAAAGCATGCATGAGTTTCTTTTTGGGGGATCTTTCAACCTTTATTGAATATGAGCTGATTTCTGATTCTTAATGTTTGACTCAAAATATGAAAGAAAAGCTGGCCATTGGTGGAGCAGATGGTCCAAACCTTTCCCTAAAGAAAACCAGCGTGTAGGACAATGCTTTTAGACTCTCTGCTGGGCAACATTGCAGAACTCTTGAAACTCTCTTAGGTCTTCTCTTCATTTAGAACTTTTCTCAAAGTGGTAGCAGATGTCAATGAGCAGTTCTTCAGGTGACACTGAGAGCTCCTTAGCACTGTAAATACGAGGGGACTGTGCTTTCACTCTTGACAATACGGAGTTGTTTTTGCCAATCATCACATTGCAGTTGTCACTGCTAAATCCTACACAATTAGACCATTCAAGGCCTTTGTCAAGCATGGATGATGCAATGCAGTTGAATATGTTTTCAGCTTTGGCATCATTGCACATTGGCATGTCGACAAATCCAACATTATAGTACCTGGCTAAAATGGCACATTCCTTCTCACTCACGCATTGCTTTTGTCAACCATAATACTGTACGGCCTGTTTTCTGTCCAGATGAACTTTGTACAGATTCTCTGAACTTTCCGGTTTCAGTGCCAGGTTCTCAATAGCTGCTGTCTTGGGTGATGAGCAGGCATACTTTATTTGCTTTATCTGAATCTGGAAACATTTTCCTGAATAGCTTGAAGGTCAGCTTCTATATATTCAGTTTCATCTGTGTGTTCTTCATCCCATAATTCCATTAAATCTTCCAGAGCTTTAATGTCATTAATATTCATTTCTTTCCATAGAGTACTGCCTGGTTGCTGGATCTGAGTCAATGGTTGTGGTTAATCATACAGAATTCGGAACATAAATTTACGTGTAAATAAATTTAAGGTCTTTAATGTTGTATGTATAGCCCAAAAACTTACATTATGAGTGTTTAACACATCTTAGTTTTTAAAATTAGACCATGAATCTGCATCACCAAAATAATTATATTTAATTTTAATGACATGTCTTTCTTTTTAAGTCTACAAGTATGATGGGAATTGGAGCTGGGGGCTCAGAAACCCATTGAGTTTTAGTTCAGGTAAACATGGATATGTCTTTAAAATTTATTTACAGCGGTTATTTTTAGCCCAAAAGCGCCTCAGTGTGAAAGGGGTCTAAGGCTCGAACTCTCACATCTTCACATACCTCTGGGTGACAGAGACTGAGTCCCTCTCTGTGTCAATTAAACACGTTGTGAAATGACACTGTGCGTGATGCAGAGTTCATTGGTTTCCCTAACTTCTAATCGGTGTACCTCACACTCCATCATAATGTGTAAGCCTCTCGCTGTCTCTGAGACAGTGACTGAGAAACACACTCCTTTGGAGTAATCACACCCACACAGTAAAGCCTTGTACACACCGTACAAATGTTGGCCAACCGAGTGTCTGATCTTTATCAAAAGGGCGTGTGCCAGGATCTTGTCTTGCATACGAACGTTACACAATTGTCGTGCCACAAACGTGAACGTAGTGATGTATTACAAGGAATTTCAGCTCTTGAACGCCACCCTTCGGACAATTGTCAAAAAGGAGCGTACCAAGGGCACAATTTTAGGACAACAGTCTGTCAGACAATCCCCTGCCAACAATCGAACCGTGTGTATGAGGCTTTAGACACACTGTCTGCTACTCACTCTGTCATTTCACCTGTCACACTATGAGAGACAATAAAGCTTTGACAATAAAACATGGAAGATAATTGCCTTCTATGCAGAGCTAGACCGGAATCAAACACCCCATGGTGCATTTATAATCCTGTGATTTTGTTATTTTACTAACATTTTTAGGAATATATTAATTTTACTAGTAAAAGAATCCCTGATAATGCAAGCTGGGTATTTCCTCCACAAACTGATACCTTATGCTATAATAAATGTTGAAAGTGATTACCCTATTTTCTAAATCTTTTGCCTTGCTTGCAAGGGGTTTTGGATGTAATCAAAGTTAAACCTGCTGTGGCTTCAAAGAGTGTTCAAACCCCTGTAGGCCGAGCTGAAGATTTGAATGAGCGGTGTGCAGCCCTCATGAACAAGTCTAATGATGCCCTAACAAAGGACATAGGACTGAAGCCTGTACAGAATCAGTAAGGTCAAAGAAATTTCTTTTATTTTACAAAATATTTAAACAAACAGAAAATGGACTTTATTATAAAAGCACAAACAATTGCCAACCTGTCCAGGAAAGGGCAAAATCCTTGAAATGGGAGGAAAAAAATATTTTTCCTTTCGACCACCATATCTTCTAGGCGGTCAGACTTTTGTTTTGTTGTCCCTGGAAGGCTGCAACATTTTTGAACAGGGTTAACAATGTCTTTGGCGGTTTGTGGAAATTAAGTCCCAGATGAAAGTTTCTTGTCCTGTTAGTCATAAAAAAAAGCTCAGATGAAAGTCCATTCCAATTCAGCCACCATCAGGAAATCATCTGCATCTTCCTCAGGCTCTCTTCTGGTCTGCATCCTCCCATCATGCTCCACCTCTCGATGCTCAGTACCTGAAAAGAGTAAGAGACCAAGCAGATTATATGTTCCTTTCAACTGTGCCAAAAAACAAAGCTTACTGTGAGCACATTTCTCTATCTGCCCATTTCTAATGGCAAAACTATTGTAGGGTGCCCACTGTTGCCTAGAAACACTTTCACGGAAAGGAATTGACTGCCAACATAATGAATAAACTTGCACGTCTCTCCGTGCTGTTGTCCAGTCTTCAAAGCATGGCACATTTTAGCAAAGTGCCCCATTTTTGGGCAACAGAAACACTTAATGTGCCTGAATTTACCATTCCCAATCACTTGCTTCCACTTCTATGCTGGTGTAGTAATCCCATCTATTTCCTCTCTAGGGAGCCCCACCGTAAGTAAATCAATACACGTGTCTCCTGGAGATCATAGGCCTTGCCTTCCTTGTATCTGACTCAACTCGGCCATTTTAGCTGATCAAATCCTCAGCTTCCCGCTAATGGGAAGTAACAGTGGCACACGTCCTACTTCTGCTTACAGGCTTCAGACCTCTGTCCTTTGTTAGGGCATCATTAGACTTGTTCATGAGGGCTGCACACTGCTCAGCTCATTCAAATCTTCAGCTCGGCCTACAGGGATTTGAACATTTTTCGAAGCCACTGCAGGTTTAACTTTGATTACCCTACTTTTAATAATGTGACCAGCTTCCCAGATATTGCCTGTATTGTGTAAGGGACATTGAAGTCTGGTTCTATCCTTCCACCTTTCCTGCCTTGTTTCCTCATGTTGAACAGCAGTACCTCTTGCCCCACAGTATAAATTAAGTTTTTTTTTTTTTTTTTTTTTAATACTTTTTCTGTACTTTTTTTTTTTTTTATATCATAGGCTTCCTTTTGTCTGTTCTGAGACTTGGGAATATTTTCCTTCGTGGCTTTCACAATCTCCATTGCAGCTTTTTTCTCCTCCATGATGGAAACAGAACTAGTCTCATGTGGGAGAATGATCTAGGTAAGCTACAAAAAAAATAAATATATATATATATATATATATATATATATATATATATATATATATATATATATATATATATATATATATATATATATATATATATATATATATATATATATATATTTATATATTTATGTTATTTTAAGAGATTGAAATAAAAATGCAAATCTATACAATAACCTGAAACTATTGAAAAAAATCTTAATGACAACCTGACATAAAGCTGTAAGGACTTCCTTATTGTAGGAAGTGAACAGCCTATACATTTATACATTTCTAGATAAGCCCTGCAGCATTAAATCACTTCCACTGCAAGTGATAACTTTGCATATGTGAGCACAGAATTGCAGCACAGCTGTCGTACAGAAACTAACCGGCATTTCAACAGGAACTTTGGCGGGGAAAACTGCCTCCCTTCCATACATCAATGCAAATGGCAAAAAATTTTGTGGTGGTTTGCATATTTGACCGCTAAGAAAATAATGTTGCTTCCAAATATATATCCCAATTATCCTACTTGTTAAGTAGCCAAGGGGAAAGAGACCCAATATACAATATATTCAAATGGCCCTGATGGAAACAAAACTTGTACATAGGACATCATTAATTCAAATGACAACACGACAATCAGATGGAGAAAACCTGAATAAATTGTCCTGGGAACCCATAACAAATGGTCCCATAATTATTCTATGCGGTCACATACCATTACCTGAACAATTAACTCAATAAGACTAATGTCAGTCAGAAGGGGTGTCGGGGGGAGAAGAGGAGGCTCCTCAGGGTCAAGACGAGAGCAAGAAATAATCTTCATTCCTTCTCGCATCCACCCGAGAAACCCTCTAAAAAGAGTCTGAAACTCAGGTGTTCATTGAGTCCGGGGGGTGAGGTCGCCCCAAGGTCCGCAATCCAATGAGTTTCTCATTGTAGGAGGACCTTGTTCTCCAACCCTCGAGAAAGGGCCTATAGGAAATTGACCCATTTAAACCTGGTGGCGAGGTGGCGTTTAGACGTAAAATCCACCTCTGCTCTCGTTGGAGCAGGGTTTTGTTCCAATCACCACCTCGCATCCCGGGATGGACACGATCCAGGATCACAAAAGAGACCTAAGGACAGATACCATCATGGACATTTGTGACGTGTCGTCCCAGGGGAAGGCTGGGATTACACGTTCGCATGGATGCAAGATGACGATAGGCACGTCTCCAGAATTCTTGGGCGGTTTTGCCAACATAAAAGCAGGCGCACTCACATAAAAGAAGATAAACCACACCGGGCGTACTGCAATTTGCAAAATGTCTAGGTGAGTATTTTTCACCATTAGGCAGTAGTAAGTTTTTCGAGGTGTTCATAAAACGACACTAACCACAACCCCCACATGTAAAGGAGCCAAAAAGTTTACAAGGATCCTTGCGGACCCCTTCTTTAAACTCACTAGCCACCAATTGGTCCCGGAGTGATCTTGCCCTTCTGAAGGTAAACAAGGGCATATTTGGGACAAACGGGCCTACATTCGGGTCCATTGTTAGGACATGCCAATATTTGTTTACAATTGCTTTGATTTTTTTATGCTGATTAGAGAATCCTGTGATGATTGATATTGGATTCGCTTTTTGAGTTTTCGATGATGGATTATACAGTAAGTCTTGCCGGGTCTTTTTACAAGCCCTGTTGTATGCTTTTTTCAAGCATGACTTAGAATAACCTCGATTTTGAAGTCTCATCCTTAGTGCATCAGCTTCTTTCTTGAATGTAATGCTGTCTGAACAGTTCCTTCTGATCCTTAAGTATTGGCTGTAGGGGATGGAATTTGTGAGTGCCCGAGGGTGAAAACTGCTTGCATGTAGGATTGTTACCCGCTGTCGGCTTTCTATAGAGACTACTACTTAGAAAGCCGTTCGCATCTTTATGTATGGTCACATCAAGGAAGGTGATACTCGAGGTGTCATGGGTCATGGTAAACTTAAGGTTAAACTCGTTATGGTTGAGTTCCACCAGGAATTTGTCTAGTAGCTCGACGGATGTGTCCCATATCAGGAACACATTGTCAATATAGCGCATCCACAGCACTATATGCTCCATAAAGGGGGCAAGATTGTCGTCTTGATTCAACGCCAGCTCCCACTCCCCCAGGTACAGATTGGCATACGATGGGGCGCATGAAGTCCCCATCGAAACACCCTGCAATTGGAGGTAGTGGGAGCCATTAAAGACAAAGTGATTATGATGAAGAATATATTCTAGTGCTCCCAGGACAAAGTCCTTAGTGGGTTTATTGACTGCATTATCTCGCAACAAGATGTGTCGGATACAAAGGAGCCCTTTATCGTGTGGGATACTGCTATATAGTGCTTCCACATCGATTGCTACTAGAGATGATGATGGAGATATGCACATGCCATCGATGTTTTGAAGTAATTTCAAGGTGTCTTGTATGAAGCTAGGAAGTTCAGCCACATACGGACGGAGATATCCATCTACATATTCACTCAATTTTTCAGAAATTGAACCGTTGCCCGATATGATTGGTCTACCGGACAGTTTCTGTAGGCTCTTGTGTAATTTAGGTAGGCAATAAAAAGTTGGTATGCGTGGGTTCTTCGTTCTAATATATTCCCATTCATTTTTACTGAGTATCTTCGAAGCCATGGCCTTATCTACTAGGTCGTAGAATTTTTGGTTAAACTTTGATTTTACTATCTGATATCTTCTGGTACCACGTTTTGTTGTTAGGGATTTTGTTGCACATGTCAACACAAAAGGCATTGTCTATGATCACTATATTTCCACCTTTATCGGATGGTTTAATGGTAATGGATGTATTGCTAGATAGTGATTTTAGTGCATCTCTTTCTATTTTGGATAAGTTATCCTGATCGGAGTATGAGGTCTTGATCTTACATATTGCACTATACGTCAATTTGATGAAAGATTAAAACATTTGCATTGGTGCTTAGTGGTGGAAATTTATTAAACTTCTTTTTCAATAAGGGCCTCAGGGTTGCAGTAGGTTCAGTTTGGTCATGTTGTTCAAGGTTAATTTGATCAATCAGATCTGGGGGGTCGTTTTCTTCGAGAAGGTCTATGAGATCACCCAGGGCTTTCAATTCCTTGGGTTCGAATTCCGGTTTTGTGGGTTTTTCTTTTGAGTGCAGTCGTTTTAAGATAAGTTTCCTGGCAAACAGCTGTGGGTCTTTAAGGACCTCAAATTTATCTAGGTTTTGGTTCGGGCAGAAACTCAGTCCACGTGCGAGAACCTGAATTTGAATAGGGTCAAGGGTATAGGAAGATAAATTGATTACATTCAAGTCATTCTGGGTAGGGTCTGAGGATGGCTTGTGGTGATTTTCTGCCCTAGCCTGAATTCATTGTGATTCTGTTTTATCGGTCTGTTTGACTAGGCGGTTATAGGTTGATTTACTGTTGCTGGACAGGGGTCGCTATGCCTGTATCGATATTAATTATATTATTTTAACCCTTTCACCCGTTATCTGGAAAATCCCACCAAATATGCGCAAAGGTTCCCAAACCTCCACATCCCCTCCAACAAGTTGGGGAATTCTCTAGTGAGTACCCTTGCGCCCTCTGGGGGGGTCACGTACCATCTTGTCATTAACTTATATCCCATTTCGTACATCTGCATATCTCTTGCCGCCACGACACCCTTTTCAGTATCCTCGCCCTGTGTTACGCATCACTCAGACACCCTATTTCTCTTTCCCACTTCTCTAAATAAGGTGGGAACCCAATTCTCCCCTGAGTATTTTATATATTTTTGAGATACTCCTGACTATACAAACTGGGGAACTTAATCCTTTTTTGATCGCTCTCAATTGTGGTATAGTGGTATCGTGGGTATGATAATTAATTAGTAAATACTCTTCCGCAGCAACCCAATTCTTCCAGAGAAATGCACTTTATTGACTTCCAACACAGAACAAAGTCCACAGATGACAAAAAAATCCGACAGAGTACCGTATATACTCGAGTATAAGTCGTTCCGAATATAAGTCGAGGCCCTAATTTACCACAAAAAAATGGGAAAAACTTATTGACCCGAGTATAAGACGAGGGTGAGAAATGCACAGCTACTGTAAGTGGAAAAGAGGGTCAACAATGCCCATTTGCAGCATCACTGTGCCCATTTGCATGCCTCACTGTGCCCATTTGCAGCCATAGGTCCCCTGAACTTCAAACTCGGTAGTTAAGGATTCCTAGATGCCCCCTAGCTGCAGCCAAAATTTGGGGTCTCTGAACCCAAAGGGTCCCAAAATGACATTGCTGCAGATAGACACAGTTTACCGAATTTGGGGCCCCGTATCTCAGGGCCACTTAGTACTAAGAACCCCAGCTTTGGATATGTTATGGTACCAGTTCCACTGGGTTTACACACCAAATTTGGGGTTTCTAGCACCAAGTGGCCCTGCGATACGGGGCCCCGAAGTCGGTTCGGAAAATGAAATTTTTTGCTGCAGAAAAGTGCTTGACTCGAGTATAAGTCGAGGGGGGCACTTTCAGCACAAAAAAAATGTGCTGAAAAATTCGACTTATACTCGAGTATATACGGTATATAATTCAGAGGCCCATCTCTTAGATCTGTGTGTTCCCAGCCATACACAGACAAGCCTCACTTAAACTATAGACTGAATGCCTTGTTATATTCCCTAGATATTGAATGGCTGAGCAATTTGATTGGCCGTCTCCATTCAGGTCTTTTATATACTTTAGTCTTTCAGATAGACAACAACTCCCAGCCGTGAACAGCTGCAGTCATAAACCGCCCCAATTTGCACTCCCGCATATCAACATCAACAAGTCCCCTTAGATATGTGTAATTAGATTAACAGATACCACCTGAACACCCTTTGAGATATTCAAATAGACTTGCATAAGATTAACACATCAAAGGGTCTTCAGCTGTCCCCTTGCTATGTTAAAATTCAGTTGACTTGGACAATTCAACTGAATTTCTGCTCAACATGGCACTCCAATACAATATTATACATAAATTGGCGAACATATTACAACACCCCCCACTGTCCTCCTGTTGAAGTCTCTGAGTCTGCCAATTAATTTTACAAATATCTAAGGGTGTCCTGGCCCTAACCCTCTCTCTCCCAAAGATCTGTTAAGAGAAATAAAATCTCTTTGCAGCCAAGAAGTGTCTGGCGCCCAATAAATCTACTTTGCATTACACCCACTATGCCCCACCATATACAGAGGGATGTCAGCCATCTCTGGCCCTGGAGGTTACATGCATAAAGCTGAACTTCTCTGGATAGATACACAGCCCCGTGTACATGTTGGGGAGAATATCAAGAAGATACACAACGGTATATCAAAGGATTGGTCCAAAATCGTCATTGACAATGGCTTCTCTCCTCCAGCTGTCTCAGTCTCTTCACCAACCCTAACAGAATCAGTAGCATTGCCACATCAATATTCTGCATTACAGGATCCATAATGACAAAGATGGCATTTTCAGAGCACAGAGAGCGCCGTGTTGTTTTGGAGCCGACTAAACAACTACACAATGACTTTGCAGAGATGCATTGTGGGAAATTGGGAGGTATAAAAATAGCAGAAAGCATTTTTTAGCAAAAAAAACAAACCTAATGTGGCAATGCTACTGGCATTTTTATAACGTCCTGTATGTATGAGGCTTTATAGGTATTCCATTTTTTTTTTTTTTTTTTTTTTGGATGAATGATCCAGCCATTCATTTTTTTTACTTGGACAAATTAGAATGCTAAAGCCTGAGCACCCGCTGATCTTCAGCTTTATGTTCCTTGTATCTCCTCTTGGCATTTTCATCTCCAGATATCATTTCTTTGTTTCTAATGAACAGCAGTGTAATGATCGGCTTTATTGTTCCCCTCAGACCACTTGGACTATTGCTGGAGCTTCCACCACCAGCCAACTTTCCCAGGCTCTGCTATCACAGGTAGACATAGTTTTGGAACAACTCCTAAACGTTTTGTCATGTGAAATATCAACATTGAGTGTCATCCCATCACTGGAGGTTTTTATTAATACAGATTTTCCAAATCTCATCTCTGCAAACTGAATCTGTTCACCATGACTGAGAGATGAGAAGTCCCATACTAGAATGCATCTTTCCTCCACTTGTACAAATTCTAAATGACAATAAAATATATAAAGCAAAGTTCTATCTAAGAAGTACTATGGACTTCACACTTGGGGTGGTAAAAAGGACACTGTGGCTTCAGATGCCCACACTACGGGGATGGCTGTGCAGAAACTTCACAAAGTAAGAAAACTCGGCATAGTTTACAGCATATCTTTGTTACATTGCACGAGGCATGAGTATTCTAGGGATATTTCTATCTTAAAAGTCATATTTTGGCTGGAACGCTGCTTTCACATGAAGAAAACCTTGAATTAACATTCCAGGCTGAGGAAACTCCTGCTGATAATTGTGTATAACTACAGCTCATAGTATTTTAATGTGATGGGGTCACTAGGAAGGATGCCCCTTACATTTGTGGTCATTGGCAAGAATCCCTCTATACAGATAGCTAAAATTGGTGTCAGTGGTTACTCATCTGAGAGACGGAAGTTGCTAATTACACAAGGAACCCATAGCAACCACTGGAGGAATCCTAGGGGTTCCTCTGACCCCTGGTTGAGAGCTGCTGGTTTAGAGATAGGATGAAAGGTTTAGTGGGTTACAACATTCAAGGTAGGTAGTTAGTACATTTTTTATAGAGATCTAAACATCCGAAGAGAGGCAACTGATAAGACCAGAGGGACTTGGTTCCAAAAACGAGTAGTCCCTTTAAATGAGGAAAGTTGGGAGCTGTGCTCTGGATGTAGATGTCATGGCTTCAGTAAGAATAAAATTGGTGGTGAATATGTTTTTGCAAACAGTAATGACTATACACACTTTTTTCTCCCCTCACTGGAATCAGATCACATGGCTGTTCTCACTCATACAATCTGAATTCTTGTCCGATTCCACAGTTCACACTGCGATCTGTGGACCGATCTGGGGGTGTCATTAACATTGTAGTAACACTCGCAGTGTGAACTACCTGCGGTAGAGATGAGATGGTTCTCACATCGCTACAGTGTAAACTCAGACCCGGGAAAACTCAGACTGATGGAAATTCACAAGTTCAGAAAGCATCTCCCAGTTGCTGTCATTGTTTAAGCTGCTTCTTTAAGTGTTTGAGTTTTTACTCTGACTGTAAACTCTCCTCCATGTTAGCCTACTGTATGTGTCCATGGGCACATGTAATTTGGAGTTGGTAACGGTGCTGGCCGGTATGTGGATGGAGCAGGGGGGTGATAAATATTTTGTTCATTTGGAAAATGGGGGGGCTGCTGATAATACATGGAGCAGGGTAGCAAGTAAAGGACTAAATTGAACCCCAGTTCTCCTCTCCCGAGACCCTGGGACTTTAAACACAAGCCCCTCTAAGATATGAGCATATAAACATGCCTTGCCATTGTCAATTTTTCAGCTGAAGTCTAACATAAGGGGCTGATTTACTAAAGGCAAGTGTACTGAAAGTGCAATTGCTGTAGATCTGAGGGGAAGCTCTGCTGATTTTATCATCCAATCATGTGCAAGCAAAAATGTTGTTTTGTTATTTTCTTTGCATGTCCCCTTCGGATCTACAGCTACTGCACTTCCAAGTGGATTTGCCTTTTGGTAAATAACCCCCAAGGTCTACTAGTTTTTCATAGCTCTGTGCTTGAGATCTGCCCTTGATACCACTCTGTTGCACTTGCAGGGTTGCTACTGGAGAAGTGATTTCTCTTGATTCTGGGACAGGTAAAGAGCATGAGAGCTGTTGACCGTTGATGGAACGGTTGGTGGTTCCTCCTGGCTGTCATGTAACACGAGCAAAGGTTCAAATTCTGCATCCTCCTCTTCCTCCTCCACTGGTTCCCAGGAGCTTTGGGTTGTAAAATTAGAAAGATGCTTTAGAACATCTGCATTCTTTAGAAAATTATTCACACTTTCATATGATGGCACATAAGAAATCAAGACTCTTCACATTCACATCTGCTGCTGGAGTGTTTGATGTCTGGCCACTTCACAACTCCCTCAGTTGCCTCCTGTAGCATGTATATGCATCTTTTAGACTTTTCTAATTTTGTTTTATTACTTTGAGATAAAATAAAAAAAAAGCAAACAGCCAAGTTCAATATATAAAGTTATATCCAATGAAACAAAATAAAGAAAACTGCTACCTTTACCACACTCGGTGGCCATCACTGAGGCAGAGACTTGAAGGAGACTTCTATCACACGGGATGCCCTTTGGGAACTATCTAAACATGGAGAATGAAGCTGTATAATTAGTGGGGGATCCCCTGATTAATCCAGACATCGCCACATTAGTTGCCCATCAGCACTTCACTATCAATTGCTCTAAAGCTTTTTGTGTGAAGTGGTCTCACAGATTGATCTAGAAGCTACGTGAAGATACTTCTCCCCTCATCCCCAGCTGTGCTGCGGAATTTATTCTCAGTTTTATAGTCAAAAAGAGAAAAAAGAAAATGCGCTGCATGAGGACATACCACCTCTTTCACTCATACGCTAATTCACTAAGTATTAGAGAGTGACCTGTTTGGTCCCTCATTTTCAGTATGAATTTTAATGTAATTGTCTTGTATGTTTTTGTAATTAACTTTTAATTCATACCTGTGTTATGCCTATACAGTCCATCATCTGCAAATGTATTCTTTAAAATTCAATTTATCGGGACGTGGCACTATATACTTAATTCTCGTATCCACAGCACCTCTCTGTGGTGATACGATCCCCAATCATCCAAAAGAAAAGAACAATCTCATCAGGCCATCATTCATTCACAGCACCCGCTGTCACAATTTTTAAAAAAATGCGACTGTGCGGGGCTCCACCCACCCGGACACGTCATTCATTTACAGAGTGCAGTGAATGGGGGAAAAAAATACAACTACCGTCATCCATTGCGGATGTTGCCTTGTAGTTCTCAATGAACTAACAGGGTGATAGTGAGCGCTCTAGTAGTTCATTGATCGTTTCCTGTGATTGCCTGCCCATATGAGTTACAAGCAGACAGATACACTGACAGTCTGCAGGAGCATAGTATTGCACCTTTGATATTCTGATCGCAGGTGAAATGCTACAGGCTCCTATTATTTTTTTTTTTTTTTAAAGAATAAATGCACATTTGTTTTAACTACAAAAAGATGTGCTTTTTTTTTAATAAACTTTTTCGATCAGAAACTCAAAGGAACCAGAGTGACAGGAGGCCACATTTCCAGGCAGAAGAGGAGCAGCACCTCTTATTAGACACCCAACACACCCTTCCATGTCTGGTCAGTGATGTCATAGTACACGCCGGGCACATTGTCACCAGGGGAGTTGCTATGTGGCAAAAAGACCAGAGGCTAAAGCCCAAAGTCCAAGGCTGACGTGGGGTGTCACCTGCCTGACAAACTAACCTACCTGAAATACATACACTGACCTACCTACCACGCACACACTGACCTATATGACCAGGAGACTTCATGTGTCCTGCAGCAGCAGCTCAACCATGCTGTGCGGTGCACGCCCATCATCACAACAGGCAGGGAGAGGACTCAGGAGAGCTGACCGGGGATCTTACAGTGGTGTGGTGGCCGCATTGTAATTCCCACCTTCTGGAGCCTGCAGGGACTATGACGGACGTCACACATCTCGCAGTCTCACCATTGGACCAGTGGGACGTCCATCAGTGCTGCAGGCTCCAGAAGGTGGGACCTGCTATGTGACTCGGCGGCACCATTTGGCGACCCACTCAGAGCTTCAGCCACGGTGAGCCCCCTGCGAACACCACTGCCTGTCACTATGGTGAAGTAAGATACATCCAAGAACCAGACCAACGATGATTTTCTTTCTCACACGGGCGGTTTTCAGACGTTTTAGTGCTAGAAAAGGCCTGAAAACTGCCTCCCATTCATTGCATTGTGTCTTTTCACACCGGGGCGGTGCACTTGCATGACATTTAGGAAAAGTCCTGCAAGCAGCATCTTTGGGGTGGTTTGGGAGCAATGTATTTAGTGCTCTCAAAACGCCCCTGCCCATTGAAATGAATGGGCAGCGGTTCCAATGCGCCTAAAAAGAGCTTTGAAAGTTCCACAAAACTGGACTTTTTACCTTTTTTCTTTTAAGGTAAAAATAGCCCCCACTAGTGGCCGAAAAGTGCCACAAAAATGTGCGGCACTTTAGCGCTAACGTTTGGGCACTGCAGTGAGAAAGTACTCTTAATGATCAAGGATTAATATTGTGTTGCTTGGGTTAACAGACCCTGTATATATATGGGAACGATTTACCGTATATACTCGAGTATAAGTCGAATTTTTCAGCACATTTTTTTGCGCTGAAAGTGCCCCCCTCGACTTATACTCGAGTCAAGCACTTTTCTGCAGCAAAAAATTTCATTTTCCGAACCGAATTTGGTGCCCCGTATCTCAGGGCCAATTGGTGCTAGAAACCCCAAATTTGGTATGCAAACCCAGTGGACCTGGTACCACAACATATCCAAAGCTGAAGTTCCTAGCACTAAGGGGCCCCAAAATCGGTTTGGAAAATGTCATTCTCTGCTGCCGAAAAGTGCTTGACATTTTCTGAACCGAATTTGGGGCCCCATATCTCAGGGCCACTTGGTGCTAGGAACCCCAAATTTGGTGTGCAAACCCAGTGGAACTGGTATAACATATCCAAAGCTGAGGTTCCTAGCACCAAGTGGCCCTGTGATGCAGGGCCCCAAATCTGGTTGGGAAAATGTCATTCTCTGCTGCAAAAAAGTGCTTGACATTTTCTGAACCGATTTTTGGGGCCCTGTATCTCGGGGCCACTTGGTGCTAGAAACCCCAGCTTTGGAAATGTTATGGTGCTAGTTCCACTGGGTTTGCACACCAAATTTGGGGTTCTTAGCACTAAGTGGCCTCAAGGTACGGGGCCCCAAATTCGGTCAACTGTGTCTATCTGCAGCAATGTCATTTCAGGACCCTTTGGGTTCAGAGACCCCAAATTTTGGCTGCAGCTAGGGGGCATCTAGGAACCCTTAACTACCGACTTTGAAGTTCAGGGGACCTATGGATGCAAATGGGCATTGTTGACCCTCTTTTCCACTTACAGTAGCTGTGCATTTCTCACCCTCGTCTTATACTCGGGTCAATAAGTTTTTCCCATTTTTTTTTTTTTGTGGTAAATTAGGGCCTCGACTTATACTCGGAACGACTTATACTCGAGTGTGTGTGTGTATATATATATATATATATATATATATATATATATATATATACACACACACACTCTGTGTTTATTTACTAAAACTGAAGAGTACAAAATCTGGAGCAGCTGTGCATGGTAGCCAATCAGCTTCTAATTTCAGCTTCTTCAATTAAAGCTTTAACCAAAAAAAAATAACCTGGAAGGCAATTGGTCTCTATGCAAAGCTTCACCAGATTTAGCATGCTCCAGTTTTAGTAAATCCCCCCCGTGTCTACAAAGAGAGAGATGGGGGGTTCTCTGCGTTGTCACTGGCGGGCATCTCACACCCCATACACCGGGTCTGACCTGGAAGGGATTTACAATAGTTTACAATTCTGAAAACTCTTTTGTGCCTTTCACTAAAATGCGGTAAATTCCTCTCCATGTTTTATTTCTCTGAGATGTAGAAGATCACCAGAGGGGCCGACACACCTGAGGAAGGTCTATGTGATTAATGAATGTGGATCACCCCACCCGTACCAGGTGTGACATAAGGCCCTTCCCCCACACAGGATCACAGAATAGAACACCGAGGATAATCCAGGAGTCCAACCAGCCAACTTAGTCTAAACTTCTAGATTTGCCGTCTTCATGTATTTGTCCCGATCTACAACCCATTACCCCGATCATACTGGAAGTATTGGTGGGAAGCGGCATGTTTCTTGTGGAAAGTTGTCCATGATTCTCATGAATTGGTTGAAAATAAAAAGAGATCAGCGGGAAGTTTTGCTCATCAGAAGAACATAAATTTGGGTTCTGAATTGGCACACAAAATGTTGCACAGAAGTCATGTAATAACAGAAAAAGCCTTCTAAGATACTTGAAGGGAAAGTCACATAATGATTAAAGGATAAGTTCACCTTTTAAGAAAAAAATAAGTAAAATAGTACACTTTTTTTACTTGCAAAAAGTGCATTTGTTTTTCTTAGGATCATCAGATCTCTGGTACAATGTCAAGCTCCTGCAGACTGTCAGTGTAGAAACTGCCTGTATTGGAGGTACGGGGAGACATTTCATTCCAGGAAGAATCAATGAACTACGATTCTCACCAGCGCCCCCCTCATATTTCATTGGGAACTACAAGCCGTCATCTGAAAAGGGGGGGGCAGTTTCTTAGATTAAGATTTTATAAATCATCCAAGAGAGAGAATGACATAAAAGGGTTAATCTGTGAAAGGGAGGAGCTGTAGCTCAGTATGATGAGAGGTCATGTGATTAGTGAGTGGGAAGGGCTGGAACACATTCATTGGTTGGTATTGGTCATGTGATGAGTGGGCGGGGTCAGTGCTGACTTTATCTGGGTGGAGAGGAGAAGCAGTCAGTCATTTGTGTGTTGGGAGAGGGAGGTGTGCTGCGTGGTGGAGAGGGGATTATACTGAAATAATACAATGACGTTTGACGCTTCTTGTAGGGAAAAATCTTGATTGATATATCAGCACAGAGATGACCTTTATCTTAGTATAGGGAGGGAATCAACTTGTATATCAGAGACAGAGCTCAGTCCAGGGAAATCATTCATAAATTGGACTTAGTTGTCTCTTCTGATCTTCTAGAAATAAGAGAAGATCCATAAAGTCCAGTGTTCTGTGTAGGGAGCCACTGTTACAAAAGTTGTGTTTGGAAGGAGATCCTGAAAGAAATGTTCTGGTATGTGAATGTAACAATCACCCAGCATGTGTGTATAGAGCTCTATGGGCTGTGCAAACTCTAATTTGGTTGAGGGTCCAGCCTCAAAAAGCAATCCACCTTGTATGAAGTAGGGGATTGAGGAATAGATTTTTTTTTTCTCTGCCCCCTCTTGTATTTTTGCAG
Source organism: Aquarana catesbeiana (assembly GCF_042186555.1). Taxonomy (NCBI): domain Eukaryota; kingdom Metazoa; phylum Chordata; class Amphibia; order Anura; family Ranidae; genus Aquarana; species Aquarana catesbeiana. Next base: position 957,923,365 of record NC_133324.1, read on the forward strand.
TAACAGTGCAGCAATGCCTTCAGTATACAATTTCCTTTACATTCTGGTCAGAGTAATTCTTAACTGGAAACCAGAAATGAATGAAGTCAATTTTTTGGTCTCATTGGCCTTTTCAAGCAGTAAATCCAAAGCAATGTCATCAGAATACGCACTGCAGACTCTTCCCATATAATGATTGGTTTTATCCTCAGCTGGGTGATGGGCTCATTACCCCCCTGTGTGTTCCTAATTCCCCCCCCTTCTACTTCTCACCATCATATCATTATATTGTGTCCAGGAGCTCCAATAATGTGGCATACACTTGGTGACATCACCTCTTTGGTAACAGACATTGCTTCCTTATAATTTAATAATTGTATGGGGTAGAAAAATTAGATCCCTTATTAGTGTTGGTGTCAGATATAATAAATTGGTGTCAGGAATTGCTCCGTCACTGATCACCAATGGAGTGAAATGACATGATAGACACTGGAAGTTTAGTCTCCCCGGTCTTACTCAAGATGTCTCACCACCATGTCTAATGACCCCGGCCAATAATATATTAATGTTTAATACTTTGTACCATCAGACACTCCACACTTCGACATGTCCAGGTTCTGATCTATTGAAGGTACACAGGATTTTATTATAATTATTATGGACCTTCATCATACTAAATACACCCAAATATCTTCATCTAAATAAAATAGTAGGTTGCCCCGTTGATGTGAAGGAGCCCTTACCTAGGACAATATTACTCTAATACTGATATAGGAAAGTAAATGGTAAGGAATGCAGCATTGTATATACCATTCTCTCTCTTTTTTTTTTCCTGACAATGTACAGCCCAGGGGGTATGGAATATGCCTAGAACATACAGGACACGTCTGTGTTCAGTACAAACCAGGGCACAGAGTATACACAATGCAGAACAGTGGAAGGCAGACGTTCCATATCATATACTGTGTATACCACCCAAAAACTTCATCAAGATCTGTAAAGCTCAACCTATTAAAAAAAAAAAAAAAAAAATACCATACAGAAATAATGGTTATCCAACACCCAGAGCGGGTGAGGGGGAAACCTTTTAGGCTTGGTAGGTAGGAACCAATAAGTCTACCCAGTGCAGATGTGGAATATATGCAATGTATCTCTTTCCATTGTGTGTCTTTGGAAATCAACCAGCATTCTGGCAAATTATCAAAGGAGCCTCAAATTCTCCAATACAGACTCAGGTAACAACCACAAAACACGCACATTCTAATCTCCCAGATGTCAAGGATGCACCCCTATGGTAACCTAATACCTGGAGCAAGATCCTTGATTGGAGGTGAAAAGTTTATTATAGGGAATATAAAACCAACTGCCAAAGTTATTACAGCCTGCAATACCACTGGCCACAGATAGAGGCCCTCACCCGAATCTATCTGGCTGGACACGCACAGGAAGATATAAATCTTGCATACAATCTGAGGAATCTCAGTGTGTGGGATTTACTTGGCTGCTCCCACAGCCCTTACAGTGTACCAAACTATTCTGTGAGATAGAATGCTTACATTATTACTTCTCTCTCTGTCCACACACAGATCCCTGTCTGAGCATACAGACCCTGCCTGGTATCACACACCACTTGTACATTCAGGGAGTGGTACTGGTTGTGATTATGAAAGTCAACTTCTCTTTACCTGGAGGCCAGCATGTATACAATCAGTGGCCCCCCAGGATCAGAGAACATTCAGCAGGCTGGTAGCCTCCTTCACATCATTCCACTCATCTTCAGTTTGTGCAAAGTGGATAAACCTGTGACACAAGGGCAGGAATGGAATCAATGACCTGCATACACACCCTGGACACCGTTGGTTAGCTGATCCCAAGTATAGTGCCAGTGGTAGTTTGGAAGCTGCCACACCCCAAGATGTAAAGAGAAACCAGCAACTTCACCATCCCTGGTACTGTGTGGCTTCAGGCTGTAGATGTGGCACATTTCTCCTCGGAGCCCATACGTGTACATAATTACTACTCTCTTCAAGCGGAATTTAGAATGGATATCAGAGTCCCGCATGTTTTCCAAATAGGCTTGAGATGTTAAGTGACGTGGTTGATGGAAGGCAACAGCAGCGTAGGCTTCTTCCTCCAGTACTTCATCTGCAAAGGCTCCTGTTAATATAGTGACCCCTAGCACCATGACATCCTTATAAATCAGAGGATTCAGAGGCTCAACATCGTTATGCTGCACCACTTCAATTCACAGGTTCTCATGAAGTTCACAGATAGGAAGTGATAATGTGCACTCGGGCAATAAGTACGGCCACGGCAGAGGTGTGCACATGTGTGCTGCAGACAATTGCTCTATAAGTGGAGTAATAGGCTAAAAGTAAAAAAAAATAAATAAAAAATAGGTACATTGCAGACATTAGTGTCATTCTCAAATCTACAGGCTCATTCTCCTAGGGTACACAAACATCTGACCGCTGTTCTCTTCCCCCTTCTCTCCCAAAAATTAGCAACATTTTCCCCTTTTCCTTGACTTAGTGAAGCCCCAACTAAACTATAGACTGGATAAGGACCACAACACTTGTCAGTTCTTTATTTCCATCTGTATTCTTGTTAATGAGAGAGGTCAAAGGTGGTAGATTGTGGGCAATGCAAGGCATGGGCTGCTTTGTATCATTACTAATGTGTGAATACATAAGTACATGTAAAGTACTGGGCTATCACCTTAGTTCAGGTGACACATCCAACCTCAGTTATGTGACTTCTGGGGATCAGCAGCTGATGGACCTCTGGCTCCCTCTCCTGTCAGCTCCCAAGAATTATTTCTCGCAAGGCAGATGCTTTGTAAGGTGCAACATGATGATCCTGGCAGCTTCACCCCTGGGAAGCAGATAAACCATATCTTATGACCAAATATGGTCTCCACAATTTCTTAGCTTCTCTGCACGGCCTTTGTTGTACCTGAGCTACTGCTTGTCCTGGAGGTGCCCAATTGCAGCCATCAACCACATCATCTGTTTTGTGTCAGGTCTATTCACAAATCAACACTCTCCAACCTTCTACTAACACAAAATTATCAGAAGGTGCCCAAAGGGTGGTGCTAAATAGCTGAAAAACCACATAGTATGTCAGTATGTTCATTTTTGTTGGCCGACAATTCCTTGCCATTTGTATGCAAGACAAGTTTGGGCCAACGCCCTTCAGACAAAAGTCTATGGTTTTGTTGGCCAACAATCCGATCGTGTGTACGAGGCTTTAGACTGTGGCTTCTGTGTGCAGTGCAGCAGGAGGATGTCTACCGGGGGTCTGAGTGTCCCGGGACTCCCAGGTCCCCTGGGCTGTCTCTGATGGTGTCTGCTCGCCTGAGATCACACCCCCTAAGGTGCTATGCAGTATGTACCATGGCATTTTTAATCTATATCAGCACACATTATTTTCACTCTGTTTACAGGGTGAAAAGGTGCATGTTATAAGCCAATAAATACAGAAGGCTCTTCAAAATGTATTACACCTCATAAGCCTCTGCAGGATTATTATCAGAATGTTCATTAAATAATAGATTGATTGGTTAAAGTGACCTTACCTTTAATGTGGTGGGGATTCAGCTGTGATGAAGTTGGATTAGTTTCTCTGAGTATTCGGATCCACTGCCGATCACCACCGGACAACGTCACCAAATCTCCAGCTATGCTGTGGTAGATGAGTATACCGGAATCTCTGGAAGTAGAGTCACTGATCAGAGGAGGGAGAGGCCAGCTCTATACAAGGGAGATGGGCGGGGAAGGCAGAGAATGAAGGCTTTCCATTCCAACTAATGGAAATGTTGTATAAATAACCCCGGATTGTTCTTGCTGATTTGCATATAAACAGTTTTTCTAGAGAACAGGTGATGAGATTAAACATGCTAAAACCCAAATACTTTAAAACTTTACTGACCTTAAAATTGGGTGTCCTTGGAAGACATTAGTCCCCTTTTTTTTTTGGATGTATTTGGGGGGAATTGACATTTTTTGGGTGTCCTTGGGAGACATTAGGCCTGTTTTTTTAAGGGGAACTGTGCCGTGGAAGCAAATCTTGAACACCAAATGTCCACTAAATCACAATTCAGATTCTTGAATGCTCTGTGTTGTACCTGGATTTGGGCACAAGTGGTACGGTATGAAATCGGTGTGAACAGCCAGGGTAGAGAAGGATATCCTGAATCACCAAACTACTACTTTACTACTAATTACTAATAAGTTTTAAGGCCACATGGAAATGACACACAAGACATGGAGCTTAAAAGTAAAGTTAAATATATACCAAAAAAAAAAAAGCATGCATATTCATGAGGTTCAGAGACATACTGTATATATGAGTATTTGACACTGACATTACTGATCGACTTACCAAGTAGACAGCTGCCATCAAATGTTCTCTTCTCAAAATTTTCATTAAACTGTGACTGGCGTAGTATGTGGGCGTTGTGTACAGATCCAGGGAAACCTGTCACCACATCGCCAATCAACATTGGGGTGTCACACACCACCTAAATGTTCATGGAAAGATATCCCTTTCTATTCCAATAGATGTGCTCCTTGTGACTGGGTGCCAATAGGGGTACAATCGATCCATTACATTTGGGAGAGCATGTAGATGTAGATCAGTGCAATGGAACTAAAGCCCTATAGCACCCTTCCCAGCATTCTTGAAAAAGATGTCTGCAACATTCCGACCACATCACCGGCTACTATCCGGTAGGAGACCTTTCCCAGAAAAAGTACAGTAAGCAATTTAGTCCTGCCAGATTTTGCCTGACTCCACTGGATGGTGGTCTCTGACATGACACGCAGACTCGATGTACAGTAAGAGACTGAACTTTTGCAGAGCTTCAGCCTCCATAAAGCCATCTAGAAGTGTGTGTTCTGGAAAATGCCTTGGAGCCATGAAGACCACTCTTCTCCTCCTAACACGTCTTATTAGGAGGTTGAATTGCTGGAAATTGTATTCAGACAACTCCATGGCTGATTTTTGCACTAAATCCAATCACCCCCAGAGGATCAGGAAATACTGCATGTGATACCGCCAGCAAAACCCTGGTGATAAATATTGTGGGTTTTTTTTTTTCCGTATGTGAATTTGACTTAACAGCTTACCACATGATTTATTCCAATATTTACTAACACATTTTTCATTAAATACAACATTATTGTGTTGTGTGGTTCTTTTTTTTTTTTTTTTTTTTTTTGTACTGCATGTGATCTATGCAAATGAGTCACGTGACCTCATCACATGCAGTAACCTTTTAGTGAATTGACCCTTATATAATTCTTTGTGTCACTTGGCTGTTACTCGGCATATAGGCCTCCAGTGTAGGTATGTAGGCTTTTTGTAGCCATTGTACCACAGCTGATTGTTCCGTTTTTGTAGATCAGTCATTATCTGCTTGCTAACAAAACCAAAGAAACATTTGCCCGTGGTACTTGTACAAGAGTGGTGCTCATTAATGGATACAACAAGGGTCTATAAAATTGCAATTTTTTATTTTTTTTTTTTTAGAATTTAACAACATACCTGACCTTTTGAATATCTGGCATACCCCCTGGGGGTTTCTCTGTCTTCTTTTTTTATAATTGATGTATCCACATTGGCATTGAGGACAAATTGGTACAGGGTGTCTGCAGTGGGGGATCTTTCATGTGTACCTCACCACTCGGCTGCCCACCCACCCTCAGCTCCCGATGGGGGGGGGGGGGGGGGGGGGCTTTTGTTATGCTGGATTCCAGCCTCAGGACCCAGATGAAATTGTTTCACATAGCCTTTGATTCACTATTTTTCTGGCTTTGGGTCTGCAGTTTTGGCAGATTTTACCTGTGATTTCATTGCTATATGTACACTTATACCAAGGTGAGCTGTCTCCTGATGAAGTGGGCTCTGTCCTGCAAAAGAGACTGCAGCTTCAGCAATACAACAGTGTTTTTTATTAATTAGGCTGATATTCAGAATCTACTTTTGGTGAACAATTTGATTTTATTCTGCTTTTTTATATGCAGATATATACATGTTACTATTTTTCTATGTTAAATTCTAATACAATTTTTGTACCTTTTTTATATAACTTTGTTGTACCTATTAGTGAGCACCACTCTTTCAAAAGTCCCACGGGCAAATGTTTCTTTGGTTTTGTTAGACAGTTTTTGGGTCTGAGAGCTGCTCATGTCTGAATATATGGAGGCTTTCTCTTCATCATCTGCTCCCTCCCCTTGACATACTGTAATCTCGCCCCTTCCACAGAGTGTAGTTGGACAGGTAGAAGCATTGCCCAAATGTCACACAGGTACCACACTGGTTGAATTTGTTGCAGTTCTGGTCCTTCCCCAGGTATTGTTGCAAGTTTCATCGGGTATACCATGGATATTTCCATATTGTCAAATTCCTCTACCCTTGCAAGACCCGGCCTCACGGTAGTCAATTACATTCTGTACAAACAGGTATGCAGATGGCTATGCCCCTTTCCTCTTGATGTTATTGTGATCAGTATTGGTACTCCCATGTGCCCAACATGATCATCAGTACTGAGGGATGTATTGGTTTCGCGTAGCGCTAGTTGGAGCCATTTACATTACGCCAGTCCCAAGCCTTTGGCAGGCTGTTTATAGAGAGGTATTTATGTGGCCCTGGGTATGTCCTAACTACAGTCTTGTAGCCATGCTGCCTGGGTTGTAGTATGGCACATCTCCTGGAAAATACTGTATATATAAAAAAAAGTTATTAGAAATGTATCCAAAAATTGCTCAAATTTGGAATCCGACTTAGATTGGGTATAATTATAGAAAACGGGTCTGCAACTGGTGTCACCTCCTGAGCAAACATGAAGTGGTCTTGGGTCTTGAAGGCCATGTCAGAACTCCCAATGATGTTGGGATGGCATGAAAGGTAGGAAGACATACTGACTTCTTCATCATAAATTTCTTTTTACTTGTTCTTTTGCGTAATCTTCAATGCCATCCTCTTATCTGTAAATAGGGAATGTTCAATATAGATTTATTACAACTTGTGTGTGAATACGTGTAACATAAAATGAATCAAATAAAAACATCCTAAACACAAAATATTTTGTCACACCTGTTCCTGTGTCCTTCAATATCACTAACCTGTATCCTCCACCTCTGTTTTTTTTTATGACGGGTAGGAAACCTCGGCACTCCAGCTGTGGTGAAACTACAAATCCCATCATGCCTCTGCCTGTCATGCCTGTGATTGTCGGGGTCCTTCAATGTCAAATGGAACTTGTAGTTTCAAAACAGCTGGCGGGCTGAGGTTGCCTACCCCTGCTTTATGAGGTGAAATTTCTCCTGTAAGTCTATCTTCTACAGGCTCTGTAATGATGAGGAGACAAGTCCATTCAGGAGGATCTCCACATCATGAGCAGCAGAAGACATTTTGATCTGGATGAAGAGAGAACAATGTTTGGCTCCTATTAAAATAACTCCTATGCATATTTCCTTAATTTAATAGAACAAAACACACCATATAATAAAACACATACTTCAATATTCAAATAGGGTTTGATGGTTGGGGGTGGGGTAAAAAGAAAATCATGGTATTACCACCCAGCTTGATGGGTCTGTACACATGCAATGGCCTGGGCATCTTTACCTCAGAAGTGCAAGAATGATAGGTGTCATCGCCTGTCAAGCTTGCCGATTGAGTTTTAACGGGGCCGCACTGCAACTGCAAGTCAAACGCTCAGCTCACAGTTGTCCAACTAAAAGAGCTTCCTCTCACTTCTTCTTGCATCTCCAGGAGCGAAGTGGAAGGGAAATCCCCCCCCCCCCCCCCCTCAAAGGACTGACAGGAGTTTTACCCCCAACTCCTCATACTGTAACTCTATCCAGAACTAAGAGAACTAATTTGGCCATATGTATACCTTTAATGTATTTACATTTGGTATAATCAGAGAGCACAGATCACCAACAGGAGCCAGTTATTGGGCAAACACAAAGTAGTAAGTGGTTTTAAAGATAATATTGCAGCATCCAATGATGTTGGGATGAGACAAAAGAAAGAAATGCTGAACTCTCGGAGGAAAGACTCCTGACTGGTTCTACTTTTATCCATGAACCTCAGCTATTCTTTAACCTGTGAAAAAAAAAAAAAAACTTAAATCAAGAATTGGAAAATTTTAGCTGAAAATTATGGTATATTCACTTGCAAATCTCAAGAACTTTAATAAGATCTGCTGCTCCTGGATTGATGTATTATGTAAAGCTAAACCTCAGCCTTACCAGCAATCGGCTGGCACATTTCAGTACTGGAGAGGTGCCTGTAGAGCTCCTACTCTGATTTCACTGCACACTGAGATTTTCACAATGTTAGAAGCTTCAGTAAGTAAGATGGAAACTCGCCTCTTTCTGTCTGGAGGACATCAAGCATTGTTAGCATCACATCCTTCCCAGCCTGACTGCTCCTAGGTGGTTCCTTGTATTCATTGAATTTTTTATTTTATATTTTTTATAGACTATGTATAGAGATGTAATAAATTCTGGCATTGGGCCATATTCTTTGATTGCATATACCTGCTATTCTAAATTAAGTTTGTTGATCCGGGATTCTATTTAATGTTCTTTTTAATTTAGAGTAAGTCTACAATTGGCTCTTGCGAAAAAAGTCTATATTGTACCAGTCAAATTTACATTGATATACATAAATTTTTGTAGAGGATATATATATTTTTTTTTTTTTCCAATTGAAAATATGTTTATTGAGATTTTCAACAATATGCAGAGAAATGAGGAAAACATAAGATATAAAACAAAAATAAGGAACAAAAAGAAGCACATAACCAGAGTAAATGTACTTATACATCCAGAATTATGAGAAACTTGAAATGGTGATTAGATTAATTCACTGACCTGTTTTCCCTTCATTTGCCAAGAATACTCTTCCAAACCCACGTTTTCCAAGTTCCTTCCCCATGATGAAGTACCTCATGTATGTCTGCCTGTTGTAGTTCTTGTGAATAGAAGGTGAACATTCTATCCAGAAGAACTTCCACATCATGGTCAACAGAGGCTGGGAGCATGGATAAATCTCAGACTAGTAAAATGTCAGAGATACTGGCCTTCCACTTGGGGGTGAGCGCTGGAGCACATTAAAGAGAGAGACTAAAAGTCAACTATTGGATTTTTTTTTTTTTTTTTTTTTACCGACTTGAGTACCACTTTATAATGGGCCCAAATCAGACAGCGGGTGTATAATATGTATTGTCTTGTCTCTCTGGCACATTGGAGAAAATCTTTTTCCCAACAAACCAGAGGGTGGAGGAGAACATGTTTCTCTGTGTCCCTCTGACATATTAGGAAAAACAATTTTCCCAGCATGCTAAAGGGAGGCAGGCAGGCAAAATATTTACTAGAATGGGCCGGTGACAGGAAGACAACAAATAGCCAAATCATTTGTCTTCTGCAAGCTTTAAAAAAACAAAAGCCCTGACCAGAACACTGGTGACCCCAAATATTTCTTTGTACATCTTGCAATGTAGCTCTCAGGAAATGTTTTCCACTTTTCATTCAGTACTTTTCCCTAATATCTCTGGATCCTTGTGGGATGTCTAATTTTCTTTTAAGGTTGCATGGAGACACATGCAGGTTCTTTTTTAGATCTTGAGGTTTTTGCTTGGATGCTGGTTGTATTGCTCACACCGACTTGTGTGACAAGTGGAGATGTGACAGGTGCCTATTACCGTGATCTCTCTATAACACTGATCTGCTGACTTATTTGAGTGTAAAAGATATTTAGCAACCAAGCACCTGCCAACATCAGAACACTCGTAACATTGTCCACACCTCACATACAGGACTGATGACTTGTCTTGTTACATGTGGTAGTCTGAACCTCTTATGATATCTCCTTAAGTCATTTTTCACACTGTAAATGTTCTGTCCCAATGATAAAAGGAAAGTGTTCTCTGTAGAGTCTTTTCCAGCAAGATTGGCTTTGTTCACCCAAAATATACCTTGAACCTCATTTCTTTTTTCTGTCAAGGCGAATGCTGCTACTTGGTACATCAATATCTATCCAACTTGACCCTAATGATTGTACAAGGCACTGTGTGCTCGAAAGTGATATATTGGTGGTCCACTTTCTCTTCCCACTCCTACACAGTCATATTCTTGACCACCCCTGGTCCCTGCAGATGTTGAAGTACCAAAACAGCTTCCAGATAATATTTAATGTCCAGCTTGACCCTCAAATCCAATATTTGGTAATTTTGGGCTTAACCAATAGCTTTATGAAAGGGCTTCTTTGCTGCCTCCAGAAGCCTGTGGCGGGAGTTCTGGAGATGATCATTGAGGATTCAAACCTTTTACCGACAATAGTTGGATATGCTTCTCATTTTCTTTGGTACAGTGAAACCTTGGTTTGCAAGCATAATTTGTTCCAGAAACATGCTTGTAATCCAAAGAACTTTTATATCTGTAGCGCCCACCTACTTAGGTGTGTGCTAAAAGGTTAGAGAGGTTTAGAGATGACTGTAAATTTCAAGCGTTACCCTGTTTGGTATAGGCCTGGCTGGGTTTGATTTATTGGGGAGGAATGATAGTGTAGGATGGGGAGGGTGTGACCACCTGCATTCTGCTAAAGTGATACCTAGTCTGACCAGTGAGAGGTGCTGGAGGACAGGTTGATTTGATACAGGATGTAGTTAGTGGTATACGTCACCCTTAGCCTATCATTAATTTGCATGGGCATGGGCTAACAGGCCTATATAACTGTGGGTCACATGCTTCCTGGGGCTTCATGCTTGCTGATGGGAAGAGGACAGCGAAGGGTACAGAATGTAGCCGCTGATATAGTTAAAGAACTCTCCCCTTTGGGGAGAGGAACCTGCCTTAACAGGAGGAGGGATGGAGGAAACAACTGCGGGAACCTGCAACATCTAAAAGGAGAGGCTACTACCCCCAACAGAAAAAAGGAATTGGGAGAGGACCTTCTTTTGGCAAACATGGGTGGTCGCTCAAATGTACACGTGAGTGCATACCCATAGAAGCAGTTATCTTCATAGGCTGAGGGAACTCTATTCAGAGTATTGTTGTTGGGATTTAAATTGAAGATTCTGTGTCGGTTGGGAAGTAGTGGTGAACAGGAGGGAGAAGATGTGCAGTCCATTACAGGAACCAAGTGAATAAGGCAGCTCATATTTCTAAAAGTATTTGTTTTACATTCTTTCTGCAACGTGATATGGGAAAGAATAAAGTTATTGTTCTTTTTGTTCAAGACTGTTTGCTGTGTGATCAATGCAGGGGAGTGGGGGGGGGGGGGGGTAATGGAACCAACTGGGAGAAAGGAATGAACTACCCAGCAGCAACTACCCTCTATTCTTTTTTTATACTCCCAGTTTTGACATGACGCTACTCCTTTATATCAAGACATCGCTTGTATATCAATTAAGGGAATAAAGGGACAGATTGACACCATGGATTTATTAAAGGTTTACACAAAAAAAAAATGGATTAATCTTTTCGATGTCCTTAAAATTTACGTATAAATATTTATGGTCCATAAAATATAAAAACCAGCCCAGGTACTCAACCTCCTGATTATAGTTGCAAAATGTTAGGCTGCATTCACCTCTGAGCACAGTGACTTTCATGCAGTTTTTCTAGCATTTGTTTTTTCAGCATTTCAAAAATGTTTTTCTGTTTTTATGTGCAGATGTTAGGAGCTCAGTATTCTGACAATTGGCAATTGAAAAGCAGTTTATTTTTTTTTCATCATCAGAGTGATCCTTCTCTTCCTGGTTCTGCTGTGTGCTTGTTCTCTCAAGCTCTTCCGTGTGCCTTTCCCTGCGTTTCTCCAAGTCTGGTGAACACGTCTATCAAGGACGGTACCTGGCATGTGCAGCAGCTGCATTACTAATGCTGGAGGAAGAAGAGAAAGAGAAAGCAAGCCCAGATATTGGGTCCATCCTGTTAATGCAAATAGAGAACCGCTAGGCCAGTTCTGGGCAATGTATAATGATCTCAATACGCATGAGGAGAAATTCTTTGATTATAGATGGATGTTCATCTCATTAGCACAAAGCTTGTACTGTATTAACACCATCACAGAGCTCTCTGGTTGCTATAACAAGTCCAGCATTTTTCTAGGAACCTCCTCTACCCCATTCACCTTTTGTTTGCAACAGCTGAAAGTAAACCACAAGGGTGGGCATGCTAGCTGACATTGTCCATGTGCGTCAACATTTTTTGGACTATCAGCCACCACCCCTATCCCCAGATGCTAGATTAGTGAATATCCCATCCAGAAGAAGAATGGGGCCATGGATAAAGATCTGTTGCTATGACATGGTTGGCCACACACCGGACAGAGTTCTAGCAAGATGAACCGGCACAGAGGATAGAGTGTCCACAGAATTGACACTCCAGCCTCATTGCCACCTCAGTTCATACAGAAGATAAGTGTACTTGTTCCTGACAGCTACAGAAATCAATCATCCCCCTGAAAATTGTGAATAGGATCTAGGGAAATCATAGGTTGTGCTTGGAACTCTCAATAATCCATCAGATTGCTTATTCTATTACCTACCAACAACAAATATTTCCTACAGTTTTGATGAGTTGCTTTGGTTAATCTCTCAGCATTTGCAGCTACATGACACTTTCCTTTGAAACAATATTCTATAGGTGGAAAGATTACACGGAGTTAAGTTTTTTTGTTTTTTTTTTTAATTTTTTATTTATTTTTTTTATTTTCTATTTGAGGCTTTCTCATTTTTCTTTTCAAATGTATATACCTCAACACCCTGCCTCCATACCCTTCCCCATAACCTCCAACCACCCCCCGCATAAACACATTTTGCAGGAAGCGTACTTGCAGTGCACACTTTTTTTTTTGGTTCAGTTTTTTTTCTATGAAAATAGCATACAAAACACCCTCCAAGGAAATATCCAACCTGGCGAGCCTTTAAATAGTAACATTAGAACATATCACACAGAGTATACAGGTTTACTAATTCCTTTTTATCAAGACTCTGGCTTCCTGTAGGGCCTTTATCCTGGTCAGTACATCCCGGGCCTCATGAAGTGATGAGCAAATTAGCTGACGAGTTTCGGCAACAGCCTTAGTGGTAGCATGTGAGGGGCCACTGTTTTAGCTCTACCCTGGAACTGGCTCACCTTCATCTTGGAAAAAGTGTGGTTTCCATACTGCATCACATGACTGGAATTGGTGTGTTGCTTCACCAGTAAAAACTGTTTTTGTGTAAGTCTTATTGGGTAGATCCTCCACTATTTAGTCCTCTGTCCAGCTGATGATGTAAAGGTAGCAGAGGTTTGTGTGTTGCTTTTCACCATAATAACAGGTGTAAGAGGACTCGTGGGGGTTGGTGACTGTGGTGGAGTAATTGTCAATGTTGTTGGGTAAGTTTCTTATGAGGGAGTCCAATTCACAGGCCTCGATGTATAGAAACATCTTTTTGTACTTCTTGTCATACATGTACTGAATGGTCTTGTTCAGTTCCTTGAAGTGGAGGTCATCACTGGGAAAGGCCAGCAGACCTGGAGCTCTGTAATTAGTGAAGTACATAAAGATATGGTTCTTAGGTCTACTCTTAATCACCTTCACAGATCCTTTTCCCTTCACCACTTCTGCATCACCTCTCAGAACCAGAAAGTTGTCGAGAGTGAGGAACTTATTTGTGTAGTCCTTCAGCACTCCCGCATACAGACCTTTTTTGTTCTGGTTTATAATGATTCCTTTGGTTGGATTATCTTCATTATCTGGGATATTGTCATACATCACCACTACGATCTGCTCTTTAGGGATGCCTTTCTGCTTAACAATTTGATAAGTGTGGCACACTTCAGCCTGATGTCTATAGTTGTACCAGCCGTTGGAGCTGGCCACCAGGACCACCTACTGCTTCCCCCCTATCTTCTGGGTCATTGATGGGCATTGGGTGTGGCCAGGACAGCGAGGCTGAGGATTAGTGTCCCTGGAAGCATCTTGAATGAAGTAACTGGACCCTGCTCTCCTTCAGAGGTCTGCGGTCCAGGTTTTATCATGGTGATGAGACCACAGGTTGTGACTTGAACAAAATAAAAATGGAGACATGGATGGATGGGGGAGTTTTGCTTTGAATAAATACTTGGTATTCTATAATATTGCATATCACCGAGTAAATACAGTGGCTACTCCTGCGTTCTTGAGACTCTCCGGTCTCTCCCAATCGTATATAGAGTTGGGGGGGGGGGGGGTTAGAGGGGGAGAGAGAATGGAAGAAAGAGAAAAAGGATTAAAAAATAATAAATAAATATATATATTTAGTATTTTTTTCTCCCCCTCTCTCCCCCTGTCTTCTCTTTGTGTTGGAGAATATAATTATACATGTATTGATTAGGCATATTGCAAATTAAAAAATGATAAAGTAAAAAGAATATTATAAAAGAGTACTGGACCTTGATATTATCAGTTGTTTTTTTTTTTTGTTTTTTTTTTAAATAGTGAGGTTGATTTAGAGTGTTTTACAAGGAATGTACAGAGAAAATTTAAATATGTCAAAAGTTCATGAAGGTTGGTCGACTGGAGATAATATCTACTAGCTGTGGAACAATACGACCATCAAATAAATATTTTTTCTTTAATTGTGAAACAATTTATTATATCAGTTTCCATACTGCATTGTTAAAAAAAATATCCAAAAATAAATACATTTTCACTTAAGAAAATTACATAATGTTCTATTATGCATCACATAGCACATTATGTGACACATACCTGAAGAAAATTTTCAATTACTTTTATTTTTGTAAAAATGTATTAATAATATTGATGTTAAACAATTATGTTTTAAGGTTTTCTTTAATATAGTTATGATCTATATTACATTTTTAAAAATGTCATTCTTCAGAAATTAATGATATATAAATCAATTGATTTATTATATTACAAATTTAATTATACACTTTTTGTTTAAAAAAATTAAAGATACTATTAACAAGATAGGTTAAACATCATTCTCGTTTAAAATAAAATTGCAACTGGAAAGTATGACGCATTTCTTCCACGCTGGCAACGTTGGATAAATTGGTACGACAATTATCGTAAATGAATGGAATCACACCTGATATCACTAGGGTGAATTAACTCATGAATCTCTTTTTTTTTTTTTTTTTTTTTTTTTTAAGATCCATGTCCTTCCTTTTCCATATGGCTTCTGAATTGATCCTGTATTATATATACTTTAGTTACTTTTACTAGTTACAACTATACGCTCTTGTTATAAGAACGCTAACAGGTATAAACTGGTTAATACTGCTGTTGAGACAGAGGCGTATGGAGGCTGTGCTTCAATTGAGCCACAGTTCCCAAATGGGGTGGTTGGCGGAAGCATACAGCCTCTCCTGCCTTGCTCTACTCCTCACATTTCAGGGAATTGTATTAAGACTGTAAAGTTTATATGAAACTGTTAGCATCTATGGTTTATATTTCAGTTTACGATATCTACTGTTATATGTAAGCATGGTGTATATCTTTGTAAACTGACAAAACTTGAATAAAAACTACCGTATTTATCGGCGTATAACATGCACTTTTTTCCCCTTAAAATCAGGGGAAAGTCGTGGGTGCGTGTTATACGCCGATCCCGCTATCGCTATGTGAATGTCGGCGATTGCCGACGACATTTACATAGCGAGTAGTTTCAAATATGGCGCCGCGGACTTCGGAGGGACTCGGCGGTGCTGAACGAGCGCCGCCGAAATCACAGAGCCGAGATACACATAGTCGGGTGTATTCGGCTCTTTCCGGCGCCGCTCACTGTCACGCCCAGTCCCGCCATTGGACCTGTGTTATGTCCATCATAGGGCGGGACTGTGAGCGGCGCCGGAAAGAGCCGAGAACCCTCGGCTATGTGTATCTCGGCGGCGTTCGTTCACTTCCGCCGGCGCCGAGTCTCTCCGAACTCCGCGGCGCCATATTTAAAACTACTACCATGTGTATGGCGACAGCGGCAGGAGGCATGGACACTGGGGACAAGGCTGCATTGACAAGGCTGCACTGGGGACAAGGCTGCACTGACAAGGCTGCATTGACAAGGCTGCAATGACACTAACAAGGCTGCAGATGAACACTGATGAGGCTGCATTGATGGGCATTTTAATGTAAGTTTCTTTTCCTTAAACTTCCCTCCTAAAAGTTTTTTTTTCCTTAAAATTCTCTCCTAAACTTGGGGTGCGTGTTATACGCCGGCACGTGTTATACGCCGGCACGTGTTATACGCCGATAAATACGGTATTTAAAAAAATTAAATTGCCACAAAAACGGTGAATGAACTTTCACAGGGAGCAATAAGCTACCTGTGCTATATAGATTATGAAGAGCAAAAGTTGTATTGGAGGGTTTACAACCACTTTAATAGCTGGATGCAAAATTTACTCCGCCACAACATTATTGGTAGTGAAATAGTACATTTCTTTAGAGATCTGTACAGCAGAAGGGGGACAACTGAGGAGGACAGAGGGATTTATTTCCAAAAAAGAAGTAATCTCGCTATATGATTTGGATGAACATTCCATGCCTTCAGTAACACAGGAATATTAGTGGAGGATATAGATAAGAGTAATGACCACACACCTATTGAAAAACTGCTAGTGTGACTACAAAATACATATAGAATATTATGATCAAATTTTTTCCCTAAGAAAGTCACATATCAAAAGTTGATCATACGAGATGATGATTCAGACGCGCCATCACTCACCAATTCTTGGTTACCCAATATCTACCTTAGCACCAATATGTAAGGAAAATTTGTCATCAGACATAATTGGTGCCTCTGACATGTTGTCCTTCTGTGGCTCTGGAATCATCTCAGACTGAGATCCAGAGGGGTTTGTGGTCAGAAGGTAAGACAAGGTGCTGATAGTTGATGAGATGGATACACTGCTCTGTGACGTGTTCAGGTGGAAAGCCAATGTCAGCTCAGACTGGACTGAAGAAATCCTTTCAATGGAACCCCCCTCCTCTTGTATTAAAGTCAACTCTGGAGTTTTTTCTTTCCAGCTTTCACTCAGGTATTTCAAGACTTCCGAAGTTATACTTCTTTTTGTGTGATCAATTGCCAAAAGATCAATAAACATTATTTGTATGGCAGCAGGTACCTTTTCCCATGCTTCTGGAGGATTAACCTCCTGGAGATCATTTTGCCAGTCAACATACTGTTTATATGATTCATCATCAATCATGGCCACCCGCCATGGAAACTCTCCTGTGACTAGGCAGTAAATGACAACACCAAATGCCCACACATCAAGGCTGCCATCTACAGCCAGTCCATCTGAAATGGTCAGGTTAAACATCTCTGGGGCCATGTAAGATTTGCTTCCACATCTTGCTCTAATAACTGTCTCTGTGACCTTAGTGAGTCCAAAGTCCGTGATCTTAACACAATGGCAGTCCTGGTCAAACACAAACATTTTCTGGTTTGAGGTCCATGTGTACAAAACCTCTCTCAGATATAAATTCCAGAGCACTGGAAATCTGCACAGCACACCTTTACTGCAACTTCTGGAATTCCCACCTAGAAAAAATTCAAAAACATAATAGATGTTAAGTACAGTAGTATTAATGAAATTGCAGGATATTTGTGAAAAGACGAGACCCTAGAGGTTTCTTCTGTCATAAATCTTTCTTCCTGCATGTCAGCCATCATATACACTGACAAATGGGGATGGTGCTGCGCTAATCCGGAAATAAGCTGCAATATCTTGGTGTAGTAGGATGTCCTGGGTCGGGGAGCTTGCTTCCTGTCTACACTGGGGCATAGGATGGTGATCTAGATCATAATGAGGAGTATAACACTATGCGAATGTGCAAGCAATATGTGCATAGAAAACAATAACAAAATAATAAAAAGTACTAAACGGTGGAGCCCACCAAAAACAGTGTACATATATATCTCAGTTTAGATAAAACATAAAATCATAGTGAAGTCTCCAATTAAACAATAAAATTGAAAATTCTTGCAATAAAATAGTAATTTTTTTCCCTATACATCATGTACACTGATCCACGCATGCACAGCTCAATGTACATTTACAGCCCCCGATCTGTGTCACTGTGATGGGACTACCAACCACGTGCTCAGGAGTGACATCACCGCGGCCCGACCATTCAAGCGGGTGATGGGACGAAACATGAAAGTAAGAGAGGGCGAAGATTGGAAGCCCCTGGAACCTGCCAGATTAACCACTTCAGCCCCAGAAGATTTGACCCCCTTCCTGACCAGAGCACTTTTTACAATTTGGCACTGCGTCACTTTAACTGACAATTGCGCGGTCATGCAATGCTGTAGCCAAACAAAATTTGTGTCCCTTTTTTTTCCCCCACAAATAGAGCTTTCTTTTTGGTGGTATTTGATCACCTCTGCGGTTTTTGTTTGTTGCGCTATAAACAAAAAATTTTTGAAAAAAAAATATATATTTTTCTTTAATAAATATCCCCCAAAAATGTTGTAAACACATTTCTTCATCAGTTTAGATAGAGATATAGATATATAGATATCTATATCTCTATATATAGATATCTATATATATATCTCTATATATCTATATTACACTGTGTGTGTCACCGGCGCAAAAACCCCTAATTTCTCAAAAAATAATAATATTTAAATATTTCAACCTTATGTGTCAGGGTTGCTGCACTCAAATAAAACCCTTCACTAAGATGGGTAAAAAATGCTAATTAGTGTGTGTGAATGCGCTACTCCCATAATTAACCACCACTTGCAATGTTCATTTTCTATTACTCCAAATAATCACTTGTAAATATTCTCATATGCATATACTTAGAGCTTTAAATCAAAAAAACATATAACCATATATTATTCAATACATGCAAAAAGTCCTTCAAACGTGTTGCAGAATCTTGTAACCATTAATGTGACTGGCGTGCTCCTAAGTTCCTTCAATATTCATATGTGACTGAGTGAAACACCTCCACCATTTAGATTGGCCACTCACCAGATGCTTAATTAAAGATGCGCCTTTGGTTCATTCAAGGGATAACCACTCCACCTAAGCAACACTCCTCACCGGCTAAAAACTTGGACTCTAGTATTCCTCATAGGAAAGCATAGGGACAAAAAGCGATCATAGCGCAATATGTTTGAACTATTTATTTTAAAATTCAAAGTAAGAATAACCACTCACATTTAAAAGTGCCCTCGAGCCGGCACGAAGCTTATCCAGCAGTTACGGACGGGTGTATGGCTGTTTGCATGGTCCGCTTAATAGTAATGTGCGGTCTCCACGCTCGGCTTGCGCTCCAAGCCTCGTTCACGTCCGGTCACCTGATGCAAGAAAACTCCCAGCAGCCTCATGAGGAAAGTTGGGAGCTGTGCTCTGGATGTAGATGTCATGCCTTTAGTAAAAATAACATTGGTGGCGGATATGTTGGTGCAAAGAGTAATGACTACACACTTTTTTTTTTTTTTTTTTCACTACACTAAAATCGGATTACATGGCTGTTCTCACCCATGCATTCTGATTTATTGTCCGATTCAGTACAGTTCACACTGCGATCTGTGGACCGATCTGGGGGTGTCATTAACATTGTAGTAACACTCTCAGTGGATCACAGAAGGCGGTGTGAACTGCCTGTGGTAGAGATGTAATGTGGGAACCGGCGCTG
Source organism: Aquarana catesbeiana (assembly GCF_042186555.1). NCBI lineage: Eukaryota > Metazoa > Chordata > Amphibia > Anura > Ranidae > Aquarana > Aquarana catesbeiana. Next base: position 957,943,015 of record NC_133324.1, read on the forward strand.
GTTCTCGCATGGCTACAGTTTGAACCCAGACCCGGGAAAACTCAGACTGATGGATATTCACAAGCTCAGAAAGAATGTCCCAGTTACTGTCATTGTTCAAGCTGCTTTGTCAAGTGTTTGAGTTTTTACTGTAAACGCTCCTCCATGTTAGCCTACTGTATGTGTCCATGGGCACATGTAAGTTGGAGTTGGTAATGGTGCTGGCTGGTATGTGGATGGAGCAGGGGAATAAGTATTTGACCCCAGTTCTCCTCTCCACCTGCCGAGACCCTGGGACTTTAAACACAAGCCCATCTAGGATATGAGGAAAAAAACCTGCCTTGCCAATGTCAATTTTCCGGCTGAAGTCTAACATAAGAGGTTGATTTACTAAAGGCAAATCCACTCTGCACTACAAGTGCACTTGGAAGTGCAGTCGCTGTAGATCTGAGGGGAAGCTCTGCTGATTTTATCATCCAATCATGTGCAAGCAAAAATGTTGTGTTTTTTTTTTTTTTTTTTTTTAAATTTCTCTTGCATGTCCCCCTCAGATCTACAGCAACTGCACTTCCAAGTGGATTTGCCTTTGGTAAAGAACCCCCCAAGGTCTACTAGTTTTTCATAACTCTGTGCTTGAGATCTGCCCTTGATACCATTCTCCTATGTTGCACTTGCAGGGTTGCTACTGGAGGAGTGATTTTTCTTGATTCTGGGACAGGTTGAGAGCTGTTGACCATTGATGGAATGGTTGGTGGTTGCTCCTGGCTGTCATGTAACACGAGCAAAGGTTCAAATTTTGCATCCTCCTCTTCCTCCTCCACTGGTTCCCAGAAGCTTTGGGTTGTAAAATTTAGAAAGATGCTTTAGAACCTCTGAATTCTTTAGAACATTATTCACACTTTCATATGATGGCACATAAGAAATCAAGGCTCTTTGCATGCACATCTGCTGCTGGGGTGTTTGCTGCCTGGCCACCTCACAACTCCCTCAGTTGCCTCCTGTAGCACATATATGCATCTTTTAAACTTTTCCAATTTTGTTTTATTATTTTCACAAAAAATAAATAAAAAAAAAAAAACAACAATTAAGTTCATTATATAGATTTATATCCAATGAAACAAAATAAAGAAACCAGCTACCTTTACCACGCTCGGTGGCCATCACTGAGGCAGAGACTTGAGGGGGACTTCTATCACTCGGGATGCACTTTGGGAACTATGTATACATGGAGAATGAAGCTATATAATTAGTGGGGGATCCCCTGATTAATCCAGACATTGCCACATTCGTTTCCCATCAGCGCTTCCTATTTACAAGTCACTATCAATCGCTCTAAAGCTTTTTGTATGAGGTGGTCTCACAGATTAATCTAGAAGCTACGTGAAGATACTAAGGCTGGCCATACACCTATAGATTATCTGCAGATTTTCTATGGTTAGATGGAAAAAGTGGGAGATTCCTCCATTCACACAGTTTAGCGAACATGGAGATCTGTTGCACATTTTCTATCTAACCATAGAAAATCTGCAGATAATCTATAGGTGTATGGCCAGCTTTAGACTTATCCCCTCATCCCCAGCTGTGCTGCGGAATTTATTCTCTGCTTTTTTCTCTTTTTGACTATAAAACGAACACGCCATGAGCTCCTGAAGAAGCGTCTTTTGAATACTCGCAACATGTAGTGCTGAGCTGCATTAAGACATTCCGTCTCTTTTCACTCATACGCTAATTCACCAAGTATTGGAGAGTGATCTGTTTGGTCCCTCATTTTCAGTATATTACTGTATATGTTATGTAGGTGGTGTGTTGTTTGCTTCAAGGCATATTTGTGAATAGCCAATGAATTTTAATGTAATTGTCTTGTATGTTTTTGTAATAAATTGACTTTTAATTCATAACTGTGTTATGCCTATAAAGTCCATCATCTGCAAACTTATGAAGTTGACCCTGGTGGTGTGGATGTGTCATTGCTATCATCCCATATCATTAATGAAAAAGCTACATAAACCTCTAAGGGGATTCTTAAGGCAATGAAGACTAAAGATTATAAAAGTAAATGTTTATTGTAAATTTATATTAAAATATATATGTTGTATAATATCAAAGGTAAATAGAGTAATTAAAGATAACACATAGTAAGATATTATAAGTGCATTCATGAAGGTAGAAATTGGCGGAAGTGATTCATAACACTACCCGATACAATCACCACAGACGAGAAACCGTGGTGTTGAGTAGTGAAATGCCAACACGTTTCAACGTGCTCAATTCAGAGAAAATGTCTTCTTCAGGGAAATGTATCACAATCGAAATAAAATAAAAAAATGTCAATATAAGCTGTATAGATTATGTATCTCGCATATTGCGGCTTACAATCTACTCACATCCTCCCAATGCAATTCAAGGGTTAATGAAATCTCCCATGTTAGGGTGAGGGGTCCCGGTTCTCCAGGAGTAAGCAGTGTCCAAAATCCACTACAGGACAAGTGGATATATAAATTGCAATCCAAATACAGGCGTGCCAGCATCAAATAGATGTCTGTATATAACAAGGTAAAAGGTAAGGATAAAAATCTGGTTAGGAAGCAGGGGGGGGGTTTGTAAAAAGGCCCCCTTCCTCTAGGCTAGTATTAGGGTGTTTAATAAATAACTTACTTGAAACGAGATATATAAGTCTGTTGCGTCCGTAACGGTCCACATAGCCCGATGTCCCTCGGTGATGCCAAGGGAAGGAGTGACGCAGTGTGCCATCCTTGGCGTCCTTTTATGTGGTGTGGGCGGGGATGGGCCAACGCTCCATCCAATGGCGCGGCACACCGCTGACAGGAGAATCCAACGTTGTCACGCCGTGCGTTCCCATGGCAGCGTACGCCGCCACGGGCGCATGTGCACCGCGGCGGTGTGCGTCACATGGACGCACAGCAGACTAAATGGACCAGCTGCCATGATGGAAAGGGGCCGTGCCCATAGTTGGAAAGCCTGCAGTGAGGAATCAGCGAGCCCAAAATTGACCGGTTCGGCCTCCACACTGCAGGAGGAGGAAATCCCCCCCACCCCATTGATGGAAAATGTGGGAGCCGCCAACTGGGATGGTGAATCCCCGTTGGCGGGTGACATGGAGGGGTGGATGTTGGAATGCCGGGATTTCTACCAAGGACCTGTAACACCTATGGGGCCAACTCCCCGATCCACCCCAGTTTTTTTTGGGGGGGGGGGAGAAGGGCCAGGACTAGTAACCACCGACACAGGGGACCCAGCTCGAAGTGAATTTTGAGTATTGGAGTAAAATTGCAGCGGTGAAAATGGAGTCACCGCGGCCCCCCTGTGCTGGGTAGGGACAAGACAAAGAGGGTATTACCCTTCCCTATGGGAAAACCCCGGGGACAGGACACCTCACCCCCACATCGGGCAACCCAAACATGCATGAGGGATGAGGTGATGAGGTAGATACAAGATTAAAATTACTGCTAGATGGCCCTGATTAACATCAAGAGATATAATACAGCAGTAGGTTAAGCATTATACATAAAAAAAAAAAAAAAAAAAAAAAAAAAAACACAATCAAAAACAGTAATAGGTCTCATAACACCATCCCAGGTTGGCACAAAAGCCAAATCAAATGGCGACGAGACAACAAAAACCACATTAATTTGTAAATATAACACATATCTGAGTACATATGAAAATATGAATATAGATATTTGGATGATAAATCTCATATCTTGGTGTTCCAATGGCTGAACCAAGGGTTCACATGGGATACCTCATGAGGAGAAAGGTCAGAGCCATGGAGAAAAGACAAGGGTGACAAAATGTGATGACCCTAGTCAGTTTTGCCCGAACTAAAGCTCTCCAAGAAGGGCCTGAAACTGTTCCATTTAAACCGGGGGGGGGGGGGGGGGGTGGTGGCCCTAAGACATCTGATCAGTGCATTTCTTGCTGGAGCAGGATCTTGTTCCAGTCACCCCCCCTAATTGGTATGTGGAGTCTATCCAGTACTGTGAAATTGACTTTGGGCATCATATAGTTGTGTTGTCTAGCTACATGTCTTCCTAACAGAAGATAGAGCTTGCCAATGCCCATACTGTGCATGTGTTTTTCAACTCTTTTGCCAAATTCTTGTCGGGTTTTCCCGACATAGAAGGCCCCACATTGGCATTGCATCAGGTACATGACTGCCTGTGTTCTACAATTGGCGAAATGGCGTAATTGAAAGTTACTTCCATTCAGTAACGATATCATGGTCCTCCCAATGACTCCACACTGTGAACAAGACCCACATGGGTATGTACCCCAGGTTTTACAAGGGTCTCTTCTTGCATTACCTTTGTATTCACTTTGTATGAGCATGTTGCCAATGGAACCTGCTTTTTTGTATGTGATTTGGGGTCTAGAGGGCACCAGCCTACCCATGATCGGGTCCTCCATGAGAACTGACCAATACTTGGAGATGATCTTCCTTATTTGGTTGTGTTCATTGGAGAATCTCATGATGATTCTAGTCGTGGTATCTTCTTTTTTTGATCTTAAAGATTAAACTTTGTCCGTGTTATTAACTCGATTAAGCACCTTTTTGAGGGCCCATTTAGTGTACCCTCTATCCATTAATCTAATGGTTAATTCATCAGATTCTCGTTGAAAGTCTTCCTGTGTGCTGTAATTCCTTTTCAGCCTCAGAAACTGGCTGAATGAGATGGACTTCTTCAGTGGCTCTGGGTAGAAGCTGTCTGCGTGTAGCAGTGTGTTACCAGCCGTTTCTTTCCTATATAGCCTGCTTAAGAGTCTTCCAATGTGATCTTTTGAGATAGTGGTATCCAGAAAGGTAACCTCTCTGGAATCATATGTCATGGTGAAAAAAAGATTGAGACTATTTTGGTTCATGCAGCTCAGACAATCTCTGAGTTCACTCTCTGGGCCGTCCCAGATGATGAATATGCCATCAATATATCTCTGCCACGTACAGATGTAGCAAGAGTACATAGACAATTTTTCTCCAAGTAGAAAGTCCTTCTCCCACTCCCCCATGTACAGGTTAGCATATGAGGGTGCACAGCAAGTCCCCATAGCCACCCCCTTACCTGGAGGTAGTGGGAGCCCATAAATAAAAAGGTGTTATGTTTCAAGATGAATTCCAACATCCGAAGCACGAAGGCGTTAAATTTCCAATCTGTCGTGGCCCGTTGCCTCAGGACCCGCTCAACGGCAGCGATTCCTGCATCGTGCGGGAATGCTATTGTAGAGTGATTTTACATCGATGGTGACCAGTAGAGCAGAATCAGGGATGACCAGGTTGTCAAGAATTTTTGTAATAGATGGATCTACCTTCTTACACTAGAGACACGATACATCACGTGGGGTCTGAGATGATGATCTATGATTTGACTGATGCCTTCCGTAATGGAGCCATTGCCAGAGATGATTGGCTGTCACGTACCTGATGGCGAGCCTGACGTGTAGAGGAAGGCCTCCCGTACAACTCCGGCTCAAGGGCCGCTGATAGTGGAACAGCTGGCGCTGGAGCACGGTGAGGTAAGAGTGCCTATGGAAGTCCCGAAGTCTGAGCAGGAAGTTGCCGGAACACACAGGTGGACGCTGGACTTGACTGAAAGCAGACAGGAGAGTCGCTGGATCACTGGCAGGTCTCGGCAGCAGAGAGACAGATCAGATGACTTGGCTGGCAGGAACGTGGTCAGGTCACAGGCAGATTCGGCAACAGGTAGGCAGATCAGGTACAAACAGCAGGCAGGAGAGAGGTCAGGTCACAGGCAGGTTCGGCAGCAGGTAGGCAGATCAGGTACAAACAGCAGGCAGGAGAGAGGTCAGGTCACAGGCAGGTTCGGCAGCAGGTAGGCAGATCAGGTACAAACAGCAGGCAGGAGAGAGGTCAGGTCGCAGGCAGGTTCGATAATCGGAAGTCAACACAGGTAGCAAGAATTCAGGTACACGCTGTAGACCAAGCAGCAACCAGCCAGTACTAAGTCCGTGTTTAAATAGGCCGTCTGGCGCCAGTTCTGATGACAGGCGTGCGCGGACGCGCGCACGCGCGCGCACTCGCGAACGCGCGATCGCGCATGCGCGATCGCGTATTCGCCGATGCGCCCGTAGTTGTTCTGAGAATCCCTTGCTGGCGCCTGCGCACAGGCGTATGCTTGCAAGCATTAGCTGTATTCTGCGGATGACTTCCCTGACATTGGCCTGCCTGGTGGGTCATCCAATTTTTTGTGCACCTTTTGGCAAGGCATAAAATGTAGGTAAGTGGGGATGCCGTGATTGTATGAATTCCCATATGTCCCTATTGATGGCGCCCTCGTTGAGGGATTCATCAACCAGGTATAGGAATTCCTGATTGAATCTTGCCACTACTGATTTTCTTGAGAAATCTCTAGAGATTTTCTTGTAACATTTGGTATTATTGAGTATCTTGAGGCACATCTTTTCATAATTAACATTATCCATCAGGACAATGTTTCCCCCTTTGTTGGATGCCTTAATCGTAATATCCGTATCATTTTTAAGGGTTTTCAGTGCATGTCAGAGTTCCGGGCTGAGATTATTTCCGGTCGTTATTCTATCTAATTTCTCAATTTCTCTGGTGGTCTGTTTCACAAATAAAGCTATCGCAGGGTTGAGGTTAAGAGGTGGAAACTTGTGTGATTTCTTTTTCAATATTTTGTCTGGGAATCTAATCGATTTATCACCCTCTTCTGCTATCTCCTCCTCATCACTTTCTTCATTTCCTAATTCTTCCTCCCAAAAGTCCTCCAAGACATAATTTTCTTGTAGTAGTAAATTTAAGTCTCTTAGGGCTTTGAAGTCAGCTGCTTTTAGATTGGATGCTAATTTTGGTTCAGTGATTGTTTGTTTGGTGTAGAGACTTTTAAGCAACAGCTTCCTAGCGAATAGGTGAATATCCTTGATGGTCTCAAAACTATCCATGCCCCGATTTGGGGCAGAAGGATAGACCCAAGGATAATACCCCTCGTTCGGCCGTTGCTAAAGAATGTGAGGAAAGATTAATGACATTCAGTCTTCCTTTCGGATTGGGGGTATCGTGGGGATCATCGTCAGTTGTGTAAGAGACAGCGGATTGGGTGATGGACTGTTGTTCTTGTCTAAAAAACTGTCGAGTTGTGTTTGCTGGGTCTTCGGATAGGCACCCTGATCTCTCCTATTCCCTTCACCTTGGTTAGAGGGTGGGCCTCTTGAATTGCCGTGAGATAAGCTTTTAGCCGTGCTAGGTCCACCACCTTTTACCTTGTTATATACAGACATCTATTATTTGATGCTGGCGTGCCTGTATTTTGATTGCAATTTATATATCCAGCCGTCCTGTAGTGGATTTTGGACACTGCTTACTCCTGGAGAGCCGGGACCCCTCACCCTAACACGGGAGATTTCATTAACCCTTGAATTGCATTGGGAGGATGTGAGTAGACTGAGCCGCAATATGCAAGATATATACATAATCTATACAGCTTATACTATTGCCATTTTTTGATTTTATTTAGATTGTGATACATTTCCCTGAAGAAGACATTTTCTCTGAATTGAGCACGTTGAAAAGCGTTGGCATTTCACTACTCGACACCACGGTTTCTCATCTGTGGTGATTGTATCGGGTAGTGTTATGTATCACTTCCGCCAATGCACTTTTATACTATCTTACTATGTGTTATCTTTAATTACTCTATTTACCTTTTTGATATTATACAACATATATATTTTAATATAAATTTACAATAAACATTTACTTTTATAATCTTTAGTCTTCATTGCCTTAAAAATCCCTTTAGAGGTTTATGTAGCTTTTTCATCTGCAAACTTATTCTTCTTAATCTAATTTATCGTGACATGGCACTATATACTTAATTCTCGTATCCACAGCACCTCTCTGTGGTGATACAATCCACAATCATCAAAAATAAAGAAAAATCTAATCATGCCATCATTCATTCACAGCACCCGCTGTCACAATTTTTTAAAAAATGCGGCTGAGCGGGGCTCCACCCACCCGGCCACGTCATCCATTCACAGAGTTCAGTGAATGGGGAAAAAAAATACAACTACCGTCATCCATTGCAGATGTTGCCTTGTAGTTCTTAATGAATTACCAGGGTGATTGTAAACGCTCTAGTAGTTCATTGATCCTTCCTGTGATTCTGTACTTGCCTGCCCATATGAGATACAAGCAGACAGATACACTGACAGTCTGCAGGAGCCTTGTATTGCTGTTAACCTTTGAGCTCGATTGAAGCTCTTAACCTTATCTGCTGCTGTCTCTAATTGGAAAGTGTGGATATGCATGCAGATAAAAGTAACTCTCTGAGACATGCTCACAGCAGGATTACTTCTTACACTTCTGATTTATTCAAGGCGGTGCTAATGTTTTATACACAAAAATACGTCATTGCTATGTTAGTCTAATAGGTACGACTCATTGGTTAAGATAGAAAAGAAGATGGAGAATCTTCATAACGAGGTTTGGCTGTCCTTGGTTTTATCTTCAGTTCCGCGTTCTTCTGATGTGTGGGATGTAGGGGGTACTCGCCATCTTGAGAAAATATAGGAACAGAGCAAACCTGTAATACTTATATAATGAGTAAGGAGAAAAATATGTATGCACATAAGAAAATAGACATTTTCAGATAATAATCTACTTCACATTCCTTCACATTGCACCCGTAATATGATCGAAAGGTGCAATGCTACAGGCTCCTAAATAAAAAAAAAAAAAAAAAAAAGAATGCATATTTGTTTTACCTACAAAAAGATGTGCATTTATTTTTTATAAACTTTTTCGATCAGAAACTCAAAGGAGACGGAGAGACAGGAGGCCACATTTCCAGGCAGAAGAGGAGCAGCACCTCTTATTAGACATCCACACATCCTTCCATGTCTAGTCAGTGATGTCATAGTACACGCCGGGCACACTGTCACCAGTGGAGTTGCTAGGTGGCAAAAAGACCAGGGGCTTCAACCCAAAGTCTAAGGCTGGCGTGGGGTTTTTTGGCTGGGCAGTGGGGTGTCACCTGCCTGACAGGCATTGACCTACCTGACCAGGAGACTTCATGTGTCCTGCAGCAGCAGCTCAGCCATGGTGTATGGTGCGCGCCCATCATCACAACAGGCAGGGAGTGGACTCAGAGGAGAGCTGAGCAGGGATCTCACAGTGGCGTGGCGGCCGCATTGTAATTCCTGCCTTCTGGAGCCTGCAGCGCCTATGACGGACGTCACACGTCCCGCAGTCTCACCATTGGACCAGTGGGACGTCCATCAGTGCTGCAGGCTCCAGAAGACGGGACCTGCTATGTGACTCGGCGGCGCTTGGGATAAGATCGGTCCCCGCTCAGCGGCGCTATTATTAGAACTGTGCCCACTCGAGACCCGGGGCTTTTTGGGGACCCACTCGGGGCTTCAGCCATGGTGAGCCCACTGCCTGTCACTATGGTGAAGGAAGATAACCAAGAACCAGACCAATGATTATTTTCTTTCACACTGGGGTGGTTTTCAGACATTTTAGTGCTAGAAAAGGCCTCTAAAAGTAGTGCCTGAAAACTGCCTCCCATTCATTACTGTGTGTCTTTTCACACCGGGGTGGTGCACTTGTGGGACGTTAGGAAAAGTCCTGCAAGCAGCATCTTTGGGGTGGTTTGGGAGCGCTGTATTTAGTGCTCCCAAAACGCCCCGCCCATTGAAATGAATGGGCAGCAGTTTCAATGCGCCTAAAAAGAGCTTTGAAAGTGCCATAAAACTGGACTTTTACTTTTTTTCTTTTAAGGTAAAAATAGCCCCCACTAGTGGCCGAAAAGTGCCACAAAAATCAGCGGCACTTTAGCGCTAACGTTCTGGCGCTGCAGTGTGAAAGTACTCTTAATGATCAAGGATTGATATTGTGTTGTTTGGGTTAACAGACCCTGTATATATGGGAATGAGAGATATAGAGATAGAGAAATATATATATACACTCTGATTTACTAAAACTGAAGAGTACAAAATCTGGAGAAGCTGTGCATGGTAGCCAATCGGCTTCCAATTTCAGCTTCTTCAATTAAAGCTTTAACAAAAAAAAAAACTGGAAGCCAATTGGTCTCTATGCAGAGCTTCACCAGGTTTTGCATGCTCCAGTTTTAGTAAATCCCCCTGTGTCTGCAAAGAGAGAGATGGGGGTCTCTGCAGGGTCATTGGCGGGCATCTCACACCCCATACACCGGGTCTGACCTTACAATAGTTTACAATTCTGAAAACTCTTCTGTGCCTGTCACTAAAATGCTGTAAAATCCTCTCCATGTTTTATTTCTCTGAGATGTAGAAGATCACCAGAGGTGCCGACACACCCGAGGAAGGTCTAGCTGATTAATGAATGTGGATCACCCCGCCCGTACCAGGTGAGACCTAAGACCCTTCCCCCACACAGGATCACAGAATAGAACACCGAGGATAATCCAGGAGTCCAACCAGCCAACTTACTCTAAACTTCTAGATTTGCCGTCTTCATGTATTTGTTCCGATCTACAACCCATTACCCCGATCTGCAACCCATCACCCCGATCTGCAACCCATTACCCCGATCATACTGGAAGTAATGGTGGGACGCGGCATGTTTCTTGTGGAAAGTTGTCCATGAATTGGTTGAAAATTTAAAAAGCGATCAGCAGGAGGTTTTGCTCACCAGAAGAACATGAATTTGGGTTCTGAATTGGCACACAATGTTGCACAGAAGTAATGTAATAACAGAAAAAAGCCTTCTAAGATACTTGCAGGGAAAGTCAAATAATGATTAAAGGATAAGTTCACCTTTTTAAGAAAAAAAAAAAAACAGTAAATACACTTTTTTTTACTTGCAAAAAAAGTGCATTTAATTTTTTTTTTTTTTGTTTTTTTGTTTTTAGGATCATCAGATCTCTGGTACAATGTCAGGCTCCTGCAGACTGTCAGTGTAGAAACTGTCTGTATTGGAGATATGGGGAGACATTTCATTCCAGGAAGAATCAATGAATTACAAGGATGTTCACCAGCTCCCCCCTCATATTGCATTGGGAACTACAAGCCGTCATCTGAAAAGGCTTTCCATACTTGTAGTCTCTTCATTCACAGTACTCTGAAGGGCTGGGCCGTGTATATGGGGGGGGGGGGGGCAGTTTTCTTAGATCAAGATTTTATAAATCATCCAAGAGAGAATGACATAAAAGGGTTAATCTGTGAAAGGGAGGAGTTGGCTAATAGGAGAAGTCATGTGATTAGTGAGTGGGAAGGGCTGGAACACATTCATTGGTTGGTATTGGTCATGTGATGAGTGGGCGGGGTCAGTGCTGACTATATCTGGGTGGAGAGGAGAAGCAGTCAGCCATTTGTGTGTTGAGAGAGAGGTGTGCTGTGTGGTGGAGAGGGGATTATACTGAAATACAATAACATTTGAAGCTTCTTGTAGGGAAAAATCTTGATTGATATATCAGCACAGAGATGATCTTAATCTCAGTACAGGGAGAGAACCAACTTGTATATCAGTACAGGGAGATTTCTATATCAGAGACAGAGCTCAGTGCAGGGAAATCATTCATAAATAGGACTTGGTTGTCTCTTATGAGCTTCTAATAAGAGAAGATCCATAAAGTCCAGTGTTCTGTGTAGGGAGCCACTGATACAAAAGTTGTATTTGGAAGGAGATCCTGATAGAAATGTTCTTGTATGTGAATGTAACAATCACCCAGCGTGTGTATAGAGCTCTATGGGCTGTGCAAACTCTAATTTGGTTGAGGGTTCAGTCTCAAAAAGCAATCCACCTTGTATGAAGTTGGGGAATGAGGGATAGATTTTTTTTTTTTTTCTCTGTCCCCTCTTGTATTTTTGCAATAACAGTGCAGCAATGCCTTCAGTATACAATTTCCTTTACATTCTGGTCAGAGTAATTCTTAACTGGAAACCAGAAATGAAGTAAATACAAAGCAACGTCAGAATACGCACTGCAGGCTCTTCCCATATAGTGATTGGTTTTATCCTTAGCTGGGTGATGGGCTCATTGTGTTCCAAATTGCTCCCCCCCCCCCCCCCGCCGCTCATTGATCCCTGCCCCCTCTACTTCTCACCATCATATCATTATATTGTGTCCAGGAGCTCCAATAATGTGGAATACACTTGGTGACATCACCTCTTTGGTAACAGACATTGCTTCCTTTTAATAATTGTATGGGGTAGAAACATTAGATCCCTTATTAGTGTTGGTGTCAGGAATTGCTCCGTCACTGATCACCAATGGAGTGAAATGACATGATACAGACACTGGAAGTTTAGTCTACCCGGTCTTACTCAAGATGTCTCACCACCATGTCTAATGACCCCGCCCAAGAATATATTCATGTTTAATACTTTGTACCATCAGACACTCCAGCATGTCCAGGTTCTGATCTATTGAAGGTACACAGGATTTTATTATAATTATTATGGATCTTCATCATACTACACACACCCAAATATCTTCATCTAAATAAAATAGTAGGTTGCCCCGTTCATGTGAAGAAGCCCTTACCTAGGACAATATTACTCTAATCTCTAATACTGATATAGGAAAGTAAATGGTAAGGAATGCAGCATTGTAAGGAATATTCACCATCCTTTTTTTTTTTTTTTTTTTTTATTTTCCCTGACTATCAATGTACAGCCCAGGGGGTATAGAATATACCTAGTACATGCAGGACAAGTCTGTGTTCAGTACAACCAGGGCACAGAGTATATACAATGCAGAACAGTGGAAGGCAAACGTTCCATATCATATACTGTGTATACCAAAAAGTTCAGCACGATCTGTAAAGCTCAACCTATTAAAAAAAAAAAAAAATGCCTTACAGAAACAATGGTTATCCAACACCCAGAGTGGGTGAGGGGAAACCTTTTATGCTTGTTAGGTAGGAACCAATAAGTCTACCCAGCGCAGCTGTCGAATATATGCAATGTATCTCTTTCCATTGTGTGTCTTTGGAAATCAACCAGCATTCTGGCAAATTATCAAAGGAGCTTCAAAGTCTCAAATACAGACCCAGGTAATAACCATAAAACACGCACACTCATCTCCCACCAGATGTCAAGGATGCACACCCATGGTAACCTAATACCTGGAGCAAGATCCTTGATTGGAGGTGAAAAGCTTATTATAAGGAATATAAAACCAACTGCCAAAGTTACTACAGCCTGCAATACCACTGGCCACAGATGGAGGCCCTCACCGGAATCTATCTGGTTGAACACACACAGGAAGATATAATTCTTGCATACAATCTGAGGAATCGCAAATGCGTGGGATTTACCTGGCTGCTCCCACAGCCCTTAGAGTGCATCAAACTATTCTGTGAGATAGAATGCTTACATTATTACTTCTCTCACTGTCCAAACACACAGATCCCTGTCTGATCATACAGGCCCTGCCTGGTATCACACACCACTTGCACATTCAGGGAGTGGTACTGCTTGTGATTATGAAAGTCAACTTCTCTTTACCTGGGGGCCAGCATGTATACAGTCAGTGGCCCCCCAGGACCATTGGTAGCCTCCTTCACATCATTCCACCCATCTTCAGTTTTGTGCAAAGTGGATAAACCTGTGACACAAGGGCAAGAATGGAATTAATGACCTTCATACACACCCTGGACACAGTTAGCTGATCCCAAGTATAGTGCCAGTGGTAGTTTGGAAGCTGCCACACCCCAAGATGTAAAGAGAAACCAGCAACTTCACTATCCCTGGTACTGTGTGGCTTCAGGCTGTAGATGGGGCACATTTCTCCTCAGAGCCCATACACATACATAATTACTTCTCTCTGCAAGCGGAATCTAGAATGGATGTCAGAGTTCCGCATGTTTTCCAAATAGGCTTGAGACGTGAAGTGACGTGGTTGATGGAAGACAACAGCAGCGTAGGCTTCTTCCTCCAGTGCTTCATCTGCAAAGGCTCCAGCTACTATAGTGACCCCTAGCACCATGACATCCTTATAAATTAGAGGATTCAGAGCCTCAACATCATTATGCTGCACCACTTCTATTCACAGGTTCTTGTGAAGTTGACAGATAGGAAGTGAAAATGTGCACTCGGGCAATAAGTACGGCCATGACACGGGTGTGCACATGTGTGCTGCAGACCATTGCTCTACAAGTGGAGTAATATCAGGCTAAAAGTAAAAAAAAAAAAAAAAAAAAAAAATTTAGGTACTTAGCAGACATTAGTGTCATTCTCAAATCTACAGGCTCATTCTCCTTAACCTCCCTGGCGGTATGATTATTTCGGATTTTAGGTGCTGAAAGCGGTACCATTATTTTGCATGTAAATTTGGCGTTTTATATTGTAGGTCTGTAAATCTTAACAATAACACACTTAAATCTGTCCAAACAAGAGTCTAGTAGATATCCCGGGTATGATAAAGTTTGAAACACAAAAACATAAATTATAATATAATAAATAAAAATAAATAATTAAAATAAATTTCCCCACAATTCACTATCGCTCAATTCTGCAAGTGTTCTAATTTATTATCGCTGTTTTCTAGATGGTCTAAAGCCACTTTTGACGTAAAGGGACACTTTTTGGTTGCTATGGACAATCTCCAGTTTCCAGGCAGAAAGAACAGTGTATATCATGTAAAACTGCATGCAGGGCATGGGCCAGAGCACTGGGGACAAAAGGGATGTGAAATCATTTCATACAGTACTGTAATCTGTAAGATTACAGTACTGTATGTGTTATGATTTTGACAGTTTTTTGAATTTGCCGCCAGGCTCCGCCCCGTGCGTCGCGCCGCTCGCAGGGAACGGAGCCTGGCACAGAGAGGCTTCGGAGGAGGACGGAGCCCTCGGACACTGCGGGGGACATCGCAGGATCCCGGGGACAAGGTAAGTAACGCCGCCCCAGGATCCTGCAATGCGATCCCGAGTGTGGCTCGGGGTTACCGCTAATGGGACTGAATTTTAACCCCGAGCCACACTCGGGAAAACCGCCAGGGAGGTTAAAGGGTTCACATACACAAACATCTGACCGCTGTTCTCTTCCCCCTTCTCTCCTAAAAATGAGCAACATTTTCTCCTTTTCCTTGACTTAGTAAAGCCCCAACTAAACTATATAGACTGGATAAGGACTACATGCCTGTCAGTTCTTTATTTCCATCTGTGCTCTTGTTAATGAGAGAGGTCAAAGGTGGCAGGTTGTGGGCAATGCAAGGCATGATCTGCTTTGTATCATTACTAATGTGTGAATACATAAGTACATGTAAAGTACTGGGCTATCAGCTTAGTTCGGGTGGCACATCCAACCTCGGTTATGTGACTTCTGGGGATCAGCAGCTGATGGAACTCTGGCTCCCTCTCCTGTCAGCTCCCAAGAATCATTACTCAAGGCAGATGCTATGTGGGATGCAACATGATGATCCTGGCAGCTTCATCCTTGGGGAAGCAGATAAACCATATCTTATGACTAAATATGGTCTCCACAATTTCTTAGCTTCTCTGCATGGCCTTTGTTGTACCTGAGCTAATGCTTGTCCTGGAGGTGCCCAGTTGCAGCCATCAGCCACGTCCTCTGTGGGTAACCTGCATCCCCTAGAAAAGAAAACAAAACAGATACTGGTCTTGATTTACGGGGACCTTAGTGCCCACCAAACAGTTTTATGTGTCAGGTCTATTCACAAATCAACACTCTCCAAACTTCTACTAACACAAAATTATCAGAAGGTGCCCAAAGGGTGGCGCTAAATAGCTGAAAAACCAGGTAGTACGTCAGTACGTTCATTTTTGTTGGCCGACAATTCCTTGCCATTTGTATGCAAGACAAGTTTAGGCCAACGCCCTTCAGTCAAAAGTCTATGGTTTTGTTGGCCAACAATCCGATCGTGTGTACGAGGCTTTAGACTGTGGCTTCTGTGTGCAGTAGGAGGATGTCTGCCGGAGGTCTGCAATGCTGGGTCTAAGTGTCCCGGGACTCCCAGGTCCCCTGGGCTGTCTCTGATGGTGTCTGCTCACCTGAGATCGCACCCCCTAAGGCACTATGCAGTATGTACCATGGTGTTTTTAATCTATATCGGCACACATCTGTTTACAGGGTGAAAAGGTGCGTGTTATACGCCAATAAATACAGTAGGCTCTTCAAAATGTATTACACCTCATAAATCTCTGCAGGATTATTATCAGAATGTTAATTAAATAATAAAGATTCATTGATTGGTTAAAGTGACCTTACCTTAATGTGGTGGGGATTCAGCTGTGAAGAAGTCAGATTAGTTTCTCTGAGTATTCGGATCCACCGCCGATCACCACCGCACAACGTCACCAAATCTCCAGCTATGCTGTAGTAGATGAGTATACCGGAATCTCTGGAAGTAGAGTCACTGATCAGAGGAGGGAGAGGCCCGCTTTATACAAGGGAGATGGGAGGGGAAGGCAGAGAATGAAGGCTTTCCATTCCAACCAATGGAAATGTATAAATAACCCCGGATTGTTCTTGCTGATTTGCATATAAACAGTTTTTTTAGAGAACAGGTGATGAGATTAAACATGCTGAAACCCAAATACCTTAAAACTTTACTGACTTTTAAAATTGGGTGTCCTTGGGAGACATTAGTCCCCTTTTTTTTTTTTTTTTTTTTTGGGTGGAATTGTGACACTTTTTGGGTGTCCTTAGGGGATATTAGGCCTGTTTTTTTTAGGGGTAATTGTGCCGTGGAAGCAAATCTTGAACACCAAATGTCCACTCGATCACAATTCAGATTCTTGAATGCTCTGTGTTGTACCTGGATTTGGGCACAAGTGGTACAGTATGAAATCGGTGTGAACAGCCAGGGTAGAGAAGAATATCCTGAATCACCAAACTACTACTTTACTACTGATTACTTAGAAGTTTTAAGGCCACATGGAAATGACACACAAGACATGGAGCTTAAAAGTAAAGATATATAGATATATATAAAATATATATATATATATATATAGATATAGATATATAGATATATCTATATCTATATATCTATATCTATAGATATAGATATATCTATAGATATAGATATATAGATATAGATATATCTATATATATTAAAAAAAAAAACATGCATGCATATTCATGAGGTTCAGAGACATACGGATATATGAGTGTTTGACACTGAGATTACTGATCAACTTACCAAGTAGACAGCTGCCATCAAATGTTCTCTTAAAATTTTCATAAAACTAAGACTGTCATAGTTTATGGGCATTGTGTACAGATCCAGGGAAACCGGTCACCACATCGCCGATCAACGTTCGGGTGTGTCACACCACCTAAATGTTCATGGAAAGATATCCCTTTCTATTCCAATAGATGTGCTCCTTGTGACTGGGTGCCAATAGGGGTACAATCGATCCATTACATTTGGGAGGGCATGTAGATGTAGTTCAGTGCAATGGAACTAAAGCCCTGTAGCACCCTTCCCAGCTTTCTTGAAAAATATGCCTGCAACATTCCGACCACATCACCGGCTACTATCCAGTAGGAGACCTTTCCCAGAAAAAGTACAGTAAGCAATTTAGCCATGCTGGATATTGCATGACTCCACTGGATGGTGGTCTCTGACACGACACACAGCCTCGATGTACAGTAGGAGACTGAACTTTTGCAGAGCTTCAGCCTCAGTAAAGCCATCTATAAGTGTGTTCTGGAAAATGCCTTGGAGCCATGAAGACCACTCTTCTCCACCTAACACGTCTTATTAGGAGGTTGAATTGCTGGAAATTGTATTCAGACAACTCCATGGCTGATTTTTTCCCATAAATACAATCACCCTCAGAGCATCAGGAAATACCGCTTGTGAAACCACAGAATTGTGTGTTTTCTTTTTTTTTTTTTTTTTTTTACTGCATGTGATAATCTATGCAAATGAGTCACGTGACCTTATTATCACATGCAGTAACCTTTTAGTGAATTGACCCTTATATGATTCTTCGTGGTACTCGGCATATAGGCCTCCAGTGTAGGTATGTAAGTTTTTTTGTAGCCATTGTACCACAGCTGATTGTTCCGTTTTTTTTAGAACTCAGTCATCATCTGCTTGCTAACAAAACCAAAGAAACATTTGCCCGTGGGACTTGTACAAGAGTGGTGCTCATTAATGGATACAACAAGGTTCTATAAAAGTGCAAATTTTATTAGAATTTAACAACATACCTGACCTTTTGAATATCTGGCATACCCCTATGCTGGGGGTTTGTGCTTTTTTTTTTTTTTTTTTTTTTTTTTATAATTGATGTATCCACATTGGCATTAAGGACACATTAGTACAACAACAACTCGGCTGCCCACCCACCCTCAGCTCTCGACGGGGGGGGGGGGGACTTTTGTTATGCTGGATTTCAGCCTCAGGATCCAGTTGAAATTGTTCCACATAGCCTTTGATCAACTTTTTTTCTGGCTTTGGGTCTGCAGTTAGGCAGATTTTACCTGTGATTTCATCGCTATATGTACACTTATACCAACGTGGGCTCTGTCCTGCAAAATGCATGGAGACTGCAGCTTCAGCAATACAACAGTGTTTATTAATTAGTCTGATATTCAGAATGTACTTTTGGTGAACAATTTGATTTTATTCTGCTTTTTTTTATATGCAGATATATACATATTACTGTAAATCAAAAAGAAAAATCAAGAAATGTGTTAAGTGAAAAACTAAAAAGAAAAAACTAAGGTGCTGCTGCAGCCTGAAATGTGAGACAACCCCCACCTCAATAACTATACAAAACAAAAAGCTGCGCTGCTAATACATGAACGTGATCATAATGATAACAACCAACGCTGAAAAAAACATGCAAAAACAATAAACAAATGAATTGGCGATAAAAATAGCTGGGAAACTAGAATCTCACAAATAAAATGATGTAATAAATGATGGTGACTAAGGATTCAATATCCAGAAAGATTATAAGTCCATATAATCAGAAAAAAAGGAGTCCTTATGGGTACAGAAATTCTGCTGGTAAAGGGAGAAAAGAACACCTTTCTTCAAGTGGTGTGAGGCATGCAAAGATGGTCTCCCTAGGGAGAGTGATGTTACAGGGAGATCCTCCACCTCAAATAAATCAGCCCCTTACCGAATCCATAGATCTCCTGTCACAGAGATCATGCACGCAGGTGGCTGTGTCCCCCAGCCACTGGGTCTCTGCTGGGATGTAATTCACAGGTCACCGCTCCAGGAGATCAACTTAATGTGTTACCGCTCCCAATCCACAGATAAACATGAAAAGGAAATGCTCCATAGCGTAATACAGTTAAAACACGTTTATTAAAAAAATTAGAAATGCACTTACAGTGTGTGCAGGTATAAGATCGTGAATAAAATCAATGTGCGCTGGCTGGCTCTCAGCTGCTACCCGTCCACTTCCGGGATCAGCGTGGTATGTTGGTGACGTCAGCACGCCGCTCCTCCCTACGCCGTTTCGACAAATCTGTCTTCTTCCTGGGGTACATATTACTATTTTTCTATGTTAAATTCTAATACAATTTGTATTTTTTATATAACTTTGTTGTACCTATTAGTGAGCACCACTCTTTCAAAAGTCCCACGGGCAAATGTTTCTTTGGTTTTGTTAGACAGTTTTTGGGTCTGAGAGCTGCTCATGTCTGAATATATGGAGGCTTTCTCTTCATCATCTGCTCCCTCCCTTTGACATGCTGTAATCTCCAACCTTCCACAGAGTGTAGTTGGACAGGTAGAAGGATTGCCCAAATGTCATACATATGTTGCAGTTCTGATCCTTTGCCAGGTATTGCAAGTTTCATCGGGGATACCATGGATATTTCCATATTGTCAAATTCCTCCACCCTCGCAAGACCGGGCCTCACGGTAGTCAATTACATTCTGTACAAACAGGTATGCAGATGGCTATGCCCCTTTCCTCTTGATGTTATGATCTGCATTGGTACTCCCATGTGCCCAACATGATCATCAGTACTGAGGGATGTTGATTTTGCGTAGCGCTAGTTGGAGCCATTTACATTACGCCAGTCCCAAGCCTTTGGCAGGCTATTTATAGAGAGGTATTTATGTGGCCCTGGGTATGTCCTAACTACAGTCTTGTAGCCACGTTGCCTGGGTTGTAGTATGGCACATCTCTTGGAAAATACTGTATATATAAAAAAGTTATTAGAAATAGAAAAATCCATAAATTGCTCAAATATGAAATCAGTCTTAGATTGGGTATAATTATAGAAAACAGGTCACCAACTGGTGTCACCTCCTGGGCAAACATGAAGTGGTTTTGGGTCTTGAAGGCCATACCAGAACTCCCAATGATGTTGGAATGGGATGAAATGTAGGAAGACATACTGACTTCTTCATCATAAATGTCTTTTTACTTGTTCTTTTGCATAATCTTCAATGCCATCCTCTTATCTGTAAATAGGGAATGTTCAGTATAGATTTATTACAACTTTTGTGTGAATAATGTGTAACATAAAATGAATCAAATAAAAACATCTTAAACACAAAATATTTTGTCACACCTAACTGTTTCTGTGTCCTTCAATATCACTAATCTGTATCCTCCACCACTGTTTTTTTTTTTTATGACGGGTAGGCAACCTTGGCACTCCAGCTGTGGTGAAACTACAAATCCCATCATTCCTCTGCCTCTAGGAGTCATGCCTGTGATTGTCAGGGTCTTGCAATGTCTCATGGGACTTGTAGTTTCAAAACAGCTGGCGGGCCGAGGTTGCCTACCCCTGCTTTATGAGGTGAAATTTCTCCCCTAAGTCTATCTTCTACAGGCTCTGTGATGATGAGGAGACAAGTCCATTCAGGAGGATCTCCACATCATGAGCATCGGAAGCCTTTTTGATCTGGATAAAGAGAAGACAATGTTTGGCTCCTATTAAAATAACTCCTATGCATATTTCCTTAATAGAACAAAACACACCATATAATAAAACACATAATTCAATATTAAAATAGGGTTTCATGGCTGGGGTGGGGGTAAAAAGAAAATCATGGTGTTACCACCCAGCCAGATGGGGCTGTACACATGCCATGGCCTGGGCATCTTTACCTCAGAAGTACAAGAATGATAGGTGTCATCGCCTGTCAAGCTTGCCCATTGAGTTTAATGGGGCCGCACTGCAACTGCAAGTCAGACACTCAGCTCACAGTTGTCCAACTAAAAGAGCTTCCTCTCACTTCTTGTATCTCCAGGGGCGAAGTTGAAGATAAATTCCCCCAAAAGGACTGACAGGAGTTTTACCCTCTTAACAACTCATACTGTAACTATATCCAGAACTAAGAACTAATTTGGCCATATGTATACCTTAATGTTTTTACATTTGGTATAATCAGAGAGCACAGATCACCAACAGGAGCCAGTTTTTGGGCAAACACAAAGTAGTAAGTGGTCTTGAAGATAATATTGCAGCATCTGATGATGTTGGGATGAGACAAAAGAAAGAAATGCTGAACTCTCAGAGGAAACACTCCTGACTGGTTCTATTTTTATCCATGAACTTCAAAGCTATTCTTTAACCTGTGAAAAAAAAAAAAACTTAAATCAAGAATTGGAAAATTTTAGCTGATAATTTTTGTATGTTCACTTGCAAATCATAAGAATTTTAATAAGATCTGCTGCTCCTGGATTGATGTATTATATAAAGCTAAACCTCAGCCTTACCAGCAATCAGCTGGCACATTTCAGTACTGGAGAGGTGCCTGTAGAGCTCCTACTCTTTCACTGCACACTGTGAGATTTTCACAATGTGCGTTAGAAGCTTCAGTAAGTAAGATAGAAACCCGCCTCACTTTCTGTCTGGAGGACATCTAGCATTGTTAGCATTACATCCTTCCCAGCCTGACTGCTCCTAGGTGGTTCCTTGTATTTTTTATTTTTGATATTTTTATAGAACTATATATGTATAGAGATGTAATAAATTCTGGCATTGGGCCATATTCTTTGATTGCATATACCTGCTATTCTAAATTAAGATTGTTGATCTTGGATTCTATTTTATGTTCTTTTTAATTTAGAGTAAGTCTACAATTAGCTCTTGCAAAAAAAAGTCTAATATTGCACATACATTTTTGTAGAGAATACTTTTTTTTTTTTTTTTTTTTTTATCCATTGAAAATATGTTTATTGAGATTTTCAACAATATGCAGAGAAATGAGGAACACATAAGATATAAAACAAAAATAAGGAACAAAAAGAAGCACATAACCAGAGTAAATGTACTTCTACATCCAGAATTGTGAGAAACTTAAAATGGTTAGATTAATTCACTGGCCTGTTTTCTCTGTTCATTTGCCAAGAATACTCTTCCAAACCCATGTTTTCCAAGTTCCTTCCCCATGATGAAGTACCTCCTGTATGTCCTGGCTGTTGTAGTTCTTGTAATTTAGAAGGTGAACATTCTATCCAGAAGAACTTCCACATAATGGTCAACAGAGGCTGGGAGCATGGATAAATCACAGACTAGTAAAATGTCATCAATACTGGCCTTCCACTTGGGGGTGAGCGCTGGAGCACGTTAAAGAAAGAGAGACTAAAAGTCAGCTATTGGATTTTTTTTTTTTTTTACCGACTTGAGTACCACTTTATAATAGGTCCCAAATCAGACAGCAGGTGTATAATATGTATTGTCTTGTCTCTCTGGCACATTGGAGAAAATCTTTTTTTCCCAACAAACCAGAGGGTGGAGGAGAACATGTTTGTGTCTGTGTCCCTCTGACATATTAGGAAAAACGTTTTTCCCAGCAAGCTAAAGGGAGGCAGGCAAAATATTTTCTAGAATCACCAGTGACAGGAAGACAACAAAATAGCCAAATCCTTGGTCTTCTGCAAGCTTTAAAAAACAAACAAAACAAAAGCCCTGACCAGAACACTGGTGACCCCAAGTATTTCTTTGTACATCTTGCAATGCAGCTCTCAGGAAATGTGTTCCACTTTTCATTTAGTACTTTTCCCAAATCTCTGGATCCTTGTGGGATGTCTAATTTTCTTTTAAGGTTGCATGGAGACACATGCAGGTTCTTTTTTAGATCTTGAGGTTTTTGCTTGGATGCTGGTTGTATTGCTCACACCGACTTGTGTGACAAGTAGAGATGTGACAGGTGCCTATTACCGTGATCTCTCTAACACTGATCTGCTGTCTTATTTGAGTGTAAAAGATATTTAGCAACCAAGCACCTGTCAACATCAGAACACTCGTAACATTGTCCGCACCTTACATACAGGACTGATGACTTGGCTTGTTACATGTGGTAGTCTGAACCTCTTATGATATCTCCTTAAGTCATTTTTCACACTGTAAATGTTCTGTCCCGATGATAAAAGGAAAGTGTTCTCTGTAGAGTGTTTTCCAGCAAGATTGGCTTTGTTCACCCAATATATACCTTGAACCTCATTTCTTTCTTTTTCTGTCAAAGCGAATGCTGCTACTTGTTTCATCGATATCTATCCAACTTGACCCTAATAATTGTACAAGGTACTGTGTGCTCGAAAGTGATATATATTGGTGGTCCACTTTCTCTTCCCACTCCTACACAGTCATATTCTTGACCACCCCTGGTCCCTGCAGATGTTGAAGTACCAAAACAGCTTCTACATTATATATAATGTCCAGCTTGACCCTCAAATCCAATATTTGGTAATTTTGGGCTTTACCAATAGCTTTATGAAAGGGCTTCTTTGCTGCCTCCAGAAGCCTGTGGCATGTGGCAGGAGTTCTGGAGATGATCATTGAGGATTCAAACCTTTTACCGACAATTGTTGGATATGCTTCTCATTTTCTTTGGTACAGTGAAACCTTGGTTTGCAAGCATAATTTGTTCCAGAAACATGCTTGTAATCCAAAGAACTTTTTATATCTGTAGCGCCCACCTACTTAGGTGTGTGCTAAAAGGTTAGAGAGGTTTAGAGATGAGTGTAAATTTCAAGCGTTACCCTGTTTGGTATAGGCCTGGCTGGGTTTGATTTATTGGGGAGGAATGATAGTGTAGGATGAGGGGGGGGTGTGACCACCTGCATTCTGCTAAGGTGACACCTAGTCTGACCAGTGAGAGGTGCTGGAGGACAGGTTGATTTGATACAGGATGTAGTTGGTGGTATAGGTCACCCTTAGCCTAACAGGCCTATATAACTGGGTCACATGCTTCCTGGAGCTTCGTGCTTGCTGATGGGAAGAGGACAGCAAAGGAGTACAGAATGTAGCCGCTGATAAGGTTAAAGAACTCTCCCCTTTTGGGGAGAGGAACCTGCCTTAACAGGAGGAGGGATGGAGGAAACAACTGCGGGAACCTGCAACATCTAAAAGGAGAGGCTGCTACCCCCAACAGAAAAAAGGAATTGGGAGAGGACCTTCTTTTGGCAAACATGGGTGGTCGCTCAAATGTACACGTGAGTGCATACCCATAGAAGCAGTTATCTTCATAGGCTGAGGGTGCCGGTCCGGGAACTCTATTCAGAGTATTGTTCTTGGGATTTAAATTGAAGATTCTGTGTCGGTTGGGAAGTAGTGGTGAACAGGAGGGAGAAGATGTGCAGTCCATTACAGGAACCAAGTGAATAAGGCAGCTCATATTTCTAAAAGTATTTGTTTTACATTCTTTCTGCAACGTGATATGGGAAAGAATAAAGTTATTGTTCTTTTTGTTCAAGACTGTTTGCTGTGTGATAAATGCAGGGGAGTGGGGGGGGGGGGTAATGGAACCAACTGGGAGAAAGGAATGAACTACCCAGCAGCTGCTACGGGGGTAGTGCGCTTCATATCAAAGCATTTTTTTTTTTTACAGGGTATAAAAGAGAAGAGAGGCACCTCCTAAGTGTAGCAATAAGTTGCTAAACGTTGTACCTTCATTAAATGTATTCTTACACTTAGAGGCTCCTCTATGCTTTTTTTATACTCCAGTTTTGACATGACGCTACTCTTATATCAAGACATCGCTTGAATATCAATTAAGGGACAGATGGGTACTAACAACGTTGTTTTTTTTTTTTTCCATTGACACCGTGGATTTATTAAAGGTTTACACAAAAAAAAATGGATTCATCTTTTCGATGTCCTTAAAGTTTACGTATAAATATTTATGGTCCATAAAATATAAAAACCAGCCCAGGCACTCAACCTCCTGATTATAGTTTAAAAATGTTAGGCTGCATTCACCTCTGAGCAGAGTGACTTTCATGCAGATTTTCTAGCGTTTTGTTTTTTCAGCATTTCAAAAATGTTTTTCTGTTATGTGCAGGCGTTATGAGCTCAGTGTTCTGACAAGTGGCAATTGAAAAGCAGTTTTTTTTTGATCCTTCTCTTCCTGGTTTTGCTGTGTGCTTGTTCTCTCAAGCTCTTCCGTGTGCCTTTCCCTGCATTTCTCCAAGTCTGGTGAACACGTCTATCAAGGATGGTTTCCTGCCATGAGCAGCAGCTGCATTACTAATGCTGGAGGAAGAAGAGAAAGAAAGCCCAGATACTGGGTCCATCCTGTTAATGGAAATAGAGAACCGCTAGGCTAGTTCTGGGCAATGTATAATCTCAATACGCATGAGGAGAAATTCTATGATTATAGACGGATGTTCATCTCCTCATCAGCACAAAGCTTGTAATGTATTAACACCGTCACAGAGCTCTCTGGTTGCTATAACCAAGTCCAGCATTTTTCTAGCAACCTCCTCCACCCCATTCACCTTTTGTTTGCGACAGCTGAAAGTAAACTACAAGGGTGGGCATGCTAGCTGACATTGTCCATGTGCATCAACATTTTTTGGAATATATCAGCCACCACCCCTATCCCCAGCTGCTAGACTAGTGAATATCCCATCCAGAAGAAGAATGGGGCCATGGATAAAGATCTTTTGCTATGACACGGTTAGCCGCACAGCAGACAGAGTTCTAACAAGATGAACCGGCACAGAGGATAGAGTGTCCACAGAATTGCCACTCCAGCCTCATTGCCACCTCAGTTCATACAGGAGAGAAGTGTACTTGTTCCTGACAGCTACAGAAATCAATCATCCAGATGAAAATTGTGCCATAGGATCAAGGGAATTCATTGGTAGTGTCTGGAACTCTCAATAATCCATCAGATTGCTTATTCTATTACCTACCAAAAACAAATATTCCCTACAGTTTTGATGAGTTGCTTTGGTTAATCTCTCAGCATTTGCAGCGACATGACACTTTTTCCTTTGAAACAATATTCTATAGGTGGAAAGAATACACTGAGTTAAGGTGTTTTTTTATTTTTATTTTTTTTTAAATTTTTTTTTTGTTATTTTCTATTTGAATGAGGCTTTCTCATTTTTCTTTTCAAATGTATACACCTCAACACCCTGCCTCCATACCCTTCCCCATAACCTCCTACCACCCCCCGCATAAACACACACCTTGCAGGAATTGTACTTGCAGTGCACCCATTTATTTTTTTGGTTTAATTTTTTTTTTTTTGAAAATAGTATACAAAACACCCTCCAAGGAAATACCCAACCTGGTGAGCCTTTAAATAGTAACATTAGAACATATCACACAGAGTATACAGGTTTACTAATTCCTTTTTATCAAGGCTTTGGCTTCCTGTAAGACCTTTATCCTGGTCCGTACATCCCGGGCCTCATGAAGTGATAAGCAAATTAGCTGACGAGTTTCGGCAACAGCCTTAGTTGTAGCATGTGAGGGCCCACTGTTTTAGCTCTACCCTGGAACTGGCTCACCTTCAGCTTGGAAATAGTGTGGTTCCCATACAGCATCACATGACTGGTATTGGTGTGTTGCTTCACCAGTAAAAACTGTTTGTGTAAGTGTCTTATTGGATAGATCCTCCACTTCTTAGTCCTCTGTCCAGCTGAGGCTGTAAAGATAGCAGAGGTTTGTGTCTCGCTTCTTGCCATAATAACAGGTGTAAGAGGACTTGTAGGGGTTGGTGACTGTGGTAGAGTAAATGTCAATGTTGTTGGGTACGTGACTTATGATGCATAGAACCATCTTTTTGTACTTCTTGTCATACATGTACTGAATGGTCTTGTTCAGTTCCTTTGAAGTGGAGGTCATCACTGGGAAAGGCCAGCAGACCTGGAGCTCTGTAATTAGTGAAGTACATAAAGATATGGTTCTTAGATCTACCCTTAATCACCTTCCCAGATCCTTTTCCCTTCACCGCCTCTGCGTCACCTCTCAGAACCAGAAAGTTGTCAGGAGTGAGGAACTTATTTGTGTAGTCCTTCAGCACTTCTGCATGCACGCCTTTTCTGTTCCAGTTTATAATGATTCCTTTGGCTGTATTCTCTTCTGTATCTGGGGTATCGTCATACACTACCACCACGATCTGCTCTTCATGGATGCCTTTCTGCTTGACAATTTGATAAGCGTGGCACACTTCAGCCTGATGTCGTCTATAGTTGTACCGGCCATTGGAACTGGCCACCAGGACCACCTACTGCTTCCCCCTATCTTCTGGGTCATTGATGGGCATGGATGTGGCCAGGACAGCGAGGCTGATTTGTTTCGCTGGAAGCATCTTGGATGAAGTAACAGGACCCTGCTCCCCTCCGGAGGTATGCGGTCCAGGTTTTATCATGGTGATGAGACCACAGATTGTGACTTCAACAAAATAAAAATGGAGACATGGATGGATGGGGGAGTTTGCTTTGAATACATACTTGGTATTCCTAATATTGCTTATCAGCGAGTAAATACAGTGGCTAACGTGTTTCGGTGAATAGTCTTGACCACAGCACACACATAAATGAAAACAGAATGTGTGTGTGTGTGTGTATATATATATATATATATATATATATATATATATATATATATATATATATATATATATATATATATATATATATGCACTTATCTATCAAAAGTCATTTAAGAAAAAGGTCCACATCATAACGATATATACCTAGAGGCATTTTGGTTTGGAGGTTAAGTAGCCACCACACCTCCAGCTCAAGGAGCTTGTGGTGGAGATAATTTTAGCTCTTTCTAAACCCAGGACAACAAAAGATGCCATATTGCCACAATGGACGTATTTAAAGTGTTTAGGAACATTAGACACATTTTTGTTATTACTATATGAGGCACCATGGAAATGTTTGCTAATCCTCGTTCTAAGAGGTCTCCAAAGTGCATCCCACATATTGTTTATTACACAGTGTACAATCCACAGCATTGACAAGGCTACTAGTGCCACCATTACTAAAGTCGTGAATCAAGAATTATTTTCCAGTGGCACAAGAAACTTTTCTATGCTGTTTAGAATGTTTGTTATAAAAAGGGCAAGTGTTATCACAAATATATGAACTTGTGTTATGTAACTGACAAGTTGACTCAAAAAATGAAGATCTCATATTTAACCACCTCAATACTGGGAACTTACACCCCTTTCCTGCCCAGACCATTTTTAAGCTTTCAGTGCTGTCACACTTTCAATGACAATTGTGCGGTCATGCTACACTGTATCAATGTGAAATTTTTTTATCATTTTCTTCACACAAATAGAGCTTTCTTTTGGTGGTAATCACTTCTGGGTTTTTTGTTTTTATTTTTTTGTTTTTTTCAAAAAAAAGATTGACAATTTTGAAGAAAAAAAAGTTTTTCTTCGGAGAAATGTTGGCTAAGACCCCATACACAATATTAGTTTTTCTGCAGATTTTTTTCTTCAGATTTACTAAAACCATATATTGTGAGGGTCAAACCTTAAGAGTTTCAATTTTTATGCAATTAGGCAGGCCGTTGAACAAAAAACAGAAAAAAAAGGGGCACACCAGCCTTGTGCATTATCCTTTGATATATTTATTAAGAAGAAAACATAATTTAAAGCTACTCAAAGGTAGAGAGAAAATCACACTTGTAACAGTCTTTGGCTTGTGACAATCCATGTACTGATGGCAGTCTCCAGATCCTAAAGAGAGGACGTACAAACCGCTACTGGCTGACACGTTTCGAAGGTTAACCTTCTTCCTCTAGGCCGTTGAACTTCATGGTTTTGGTAAATCTGAAGACAGAAATCTGCAGAAAATCTAATAGTGTGTATGGGGCTTAAGAGACATGTGGTCTGGGAAATTCCAAATGTCATTGTTGACACTTATTTAGGTTTTTGTAATCAGCTATTTTGATCGAATGTTTGTATAGGTGTGACCATAAGTGTTTAAAATTAAGACTTGGCTAAGAAAGAAGCGATAAGATGCTGACGGTTGATATCAAGAAGATGGTTAAAGGTCAGTTAGGAAAATCCCATCTCCCTTGATTTGTGTCCAATAGTTTAGAGAGACAAAATTATGTGTATAAAAAAAATGAATGTTTTAGTCTTGTTTCATCACATTGCATTAGGCTGTGGTCCGATGATATTGTTCTAAATAAACCATATACAGATTACAAAAGCTGATTTGGCGTTGATGTCCGTCCTTGAAAGACTAACTTAACATAACCATGTCCTTTTATAGCATCGGGACTGAAACAGGCTAGGAGACAAAATGCCACCCAATGTGTCAGCACAGCGGCTAGCAAATCTGCAGCCCACTGACACAATAGGAGCCAAATCCTTGTCAATAGATATTTTGTTATGTTTTTAACAGCCAAACTCCTATGAGTAGGCAGTCACAAGTTATGGACTGTTAATCACTGGATGTGAAAGAACATTTGTTTCTACTTCTCTTCTGATGGCTGTGAGCAGCACCAACCAAAAGAGCAGCCCTGTCTTTGCCAGAGGCCAGACGAAATACCCTATCAATGTTCCACATGTCATATTGACATTCTTTTAATCCGGAAGCAATGATATTGAATTCATTGTCAAATCCTTTCTCAGTAGAACAGTTTCGTCTGGCTCTGACAAATTCTCCTATTAGTATGGATCACACAATGTGTGCCAGGTGGAAGCTGGAAGCCAATAAAAATGGGGAATTACCGGCACACTCCTTTGCAATAAGTGTGGGTATGGATGCTGTTTGACACACTGTCCCCCCACCAGGGTTGCCACATCTTCCCTTTAATCCAGGACACACATTAATTACACAGGTTCTGTGGCTGATTAAGGTGGTAATTAAACTAACTGGTTGCCTTATCTGCATTAAATCAGCCTCAGAACCTGTGTAATTCATACAGTGGGGTAAAAAAGTATTTAGTGAGCGACCAATTGTGCAAGTTCTCCCACTTAAAAAGATGAGAGAGGCCTGTAATTGTCATCATAGGTATACCTCAACTATGAGAGACAAAAAAATGTGGAAACAAATCCAGACAATCACATTGTCTGTCTGATTTTTGAAAGAATTTATTTGCAAATTATGGTGGAAAATAAGTATTTTGTGAATATCAAAAGTTCATCTCAATACTTTGACCTCTGTCATTGCCAACAAAGGATATATAACAAACGTTTTCTGTAAGTCTTCACAAGGTTGTCACACACTGTTGCTGGTATGTTGGCCCATTCCTCCATGCAGATCTCCTCTAGAGCAGTGATTATAGATCATCTCTATACCGCAAAAACCTTTTTATGCAATTCTGGCAAATGGTGAAAAACAGATGTCGCCCAGTAGTCTACCAAGAGAAACTCGGCAAATTTAGAACTCCAAAAACTCCCATTTCAACTCCTGTATCTAAACTGGATAATTGTTGTTTGAAAGTGGCAGTAGGGTTACCTTTCAGGACACGGTATGTGGAGGGATCTTGTAACTGGCAAAAGGCCTCATCCCTATAATCATCTGCTTTAAGAACACCAACCGAGCTGCCCTCGTCTGCCTCTCTTATCACTATGCAAGTGTACATATTTGCCAGCACACCATGGATCAACAATCACTGTCCAAAGGTTTCTTTTATTGGGAGAGATCACATCACAGAAATAAGTGCAACGTTTTGGAGCTGTGCAGGGTTCCTTCGTCAGGCATGTTATGAGATTTGAGGCTGGTAATGGCAGATCTTTCTGCCTTAGGTAAATTGTCTATAAAAAAAATTTGGATTGGTTGTCCTGTTCTCCTTAAACTGTACAGGTTCCTTCTCCACTAGGGTCTGAAAGTACTGCAGTACTTCTGGTGTTCACTGGACAGTACTTTTTGTCACCCTTATATGTAATATCTTTGTCAATGCCAAAAACGCCCCAGTGGTCTCTGACTGAAAGCCTCTCGAGTGAATCTTATGGTCTGATCCTAAAAGTTAAAGGTAAGATAACTTATTTTCTCAGATTCATCTACATGGGAGACCTCAGACAGACCCCCCCGGGGTAGAAAAGTGTTTAAGTACCACATTAGAATCATGAGGTCAAAGGAACTGCCTGAAGAGCTCAGAGACAGAATTGTGGCAAGGCACAAATCTGGCCAAGGTTACAAAAAAAATTTCTGCTGCACTTAAGGTTCCTAAGAGAACAGTGGCCTCCATAATCCTTAAATGGAAGATGTTTGGGATGACCAGAACCCTTCCTAGAGCTGGCTGTCCGGCCAGACTGAGCTACTGGGGGAGAAGAGCCTTGGTGAGAGAGGTAAAGAAGAACCCAAAGATCACTGTGGCTGAGCTCCAGAAATGCAGTCAGGAGATGGGAGAGAGTTGTAGAAAGTCAGCCATCACTGCAGCCCTCCACCAGTCAGGGCTTTATGGCAGAGTGGCCCGAGGGAAGCCTCTCAGTGCAAGACACATGGAAGCCTGCATGGAGTTTGCTAAAAAAAACACCTGAAGTACTCCAAGGTGGTGAGATATAAGATTTTTTGATCTAAATAGACCAAGATAGAAATTTTTGGCCTTAATTCTAAGCTGTATGTGTGGAGAAAACCAGGCACTGTTCATCACCTATCCAATACAGTCCCAACAGTGAAGCATGGTGGTGGCAGCATCATGCTGTGGGGTGTTTTTCATCTGCAGGGACAGGATGACTGGTTGCAATCGAGGGAAAGATGAATGCGGCCAAGTACAGGGATATCCTGGATGATAATCTTCTCCTGAGTGCTCAGGACCTCAGACTGGGCCAAAGGTTTACCTTTTAACAAGACAATGACCCTAAGCACACAGCTAAAATAACGAAGGAGTGGCTTCACAGCAACTCAGTGACTGCTCTTGAATGGCCCAGCCAGAGCCCTGACTTAAAGGGGAAGTAAACCCATCCATAAAACCGTTTCATTTCCGGCACGTGTCGGAAATGTAACACTCCCATTGGTTGTGCTCTCAACCAAACTGTCAAACCATCCAATGGCTGGTGTCAGAACTAATCACATGTGCAGCATCATGGCAGTTGACGAATAAACAGGCAAAGATGGCAGCTTCCTTGGCTTAAAACGATAGGGAGGTTTACTTACACTTTAAACCCAACTGAGCAACTCTGGAGAGACCTAAAAAATGGCTGTCCACCAACGTTTACCATCCAACCTGATGGAACTGGAGAGGATCTGCAAGGAGGAATGGCAGAGGATCCCCAAATCCAGGTGTGAAAAACTTGTTGCATCTTTTCCCAAAAAGACTCATGGCTGTATTAGATCAAAAGGGTGCTTCTAATAAATACTGAGCAAAGGGTCTGAATACTTAGGACCATGTGATATTTCAGTTTTTCTTTTTTAATAAATCTGCAAAAATGTCAACAATTCTGTGTTTTTCTGTTAATATGGGGTGCTGTGTGTACATTAATGAGGGGGAAAAAAAATGAACTTAAATGATTTTAGCAAATGGCTGCAATATAACAGAGTGAAAAAGTTAAGGGGGTCTGAATACTTTCCATAGTTACATAATAGGTGAGGATGAAAAAAGACACATCCATCAAGTCCAACCTATGTGTGATTGTGTCAGTATTACATTATATATCCCTGTATGTTGCGGTCATTCAGGTGCTTGTCTAATAGTTTCTTGAAGCTATCAATGCTCCCCGCTGAGACCACCGCCTGTGGAAGGGAATTCCACATCCTTGCCGCTCTTATGCCCCGTACACACGGTCGGATTTTCCGATGGACAATGTCCGATCGGAGCGTGTTGTCGGAAATTCCGACCGTGTGTGGGCGCCATCGGACATTTTCCATCGGATTTTCCGACACACAAAGTTGGACAGCAGGAGATAAAATTTTCCGACAACAAATTCCGATCGCGTCAATTCCGACCGTGTGTGGCCTGTTCCGACGCACAAAGTGCCACGCATGCTCAGAAGAAATTCCAACACGGGACAGCTTGTTCTGGTAAACTTAGCGTTCGCAATGGATACAGCACTTTGGTCACGCTGCAATGTTAAAAATGGTTTAATACAGCGCACTCTGTTCTTCTTTATAATGTGACAAGAATTAAGTCGTTTTGCTGCTCATATTCACACACACTTCTCACAAACTTTTATTTGTGTTTTTTTAGTGGGATTCCCTGAATATATTGTTATTAGTTGTCACATCTGACAGTTTGATATTTTTTAATTTTTTTATATTTTGGATTTTAAGCCTTTTTTTTATTTAATGTTTGTATTTTTTTCCAAGGCTGATCTTTGTTCAATGTTGTTTTTATTTTTACTCCAGAATATTTTTGGGTGTAGGACCTGCAGGAGGAGGAGGACGACCATCCCAAAGCTGTGTGTGAGGTGTAATTTGGCCCCTCATACCTTTCGCCAGAGCCTCCGATATGAGGGCCTCACACATGGCTTTTTGGCCCTCCTCCATCCTCTGCATTTTATAGGCTATGAATGCAGCAATGTTCTCCTGCCTGGTGTGTGGTGCTCCCAGGACCTCTGTAGCCCTCCAAAAGAATCTGATAGCCGCCTCCTCTAGGCCACTCGTCATACTGCCACTTTCTGTTTTCAGGTGTAGGGGAGGGACCTTGATATCAGCCAGCCGGCTCGGCCCGGCCACCTCCTGGCTGAGACTTCCCTGTGTATGAAAAAGGGACATAGTTGTAATGTTTTGCATCATCAATCACAATCCTTAATTAGTACTCCCAACTAACATCTAGTTCACATCATTGATTGGACAAGCAGAAATATTTAGAGGAATGCAATACCTGGCTCAATCTGGGCTCCTCCACATGCAGCCTGTCGTAGTACAACATCCTGGGGACATAGATGTCACCTGCTGCTCCGGATCTCTGTGAATCCAGGACTTTATTGCGCTCCCTCAGATATGTGCTCCTCAGGCCACCAATGAAAATCTTTAAATAAGTGATTTCTGCCGTGGGGATCACCTGCTTCACAATTTCACACAATTGCTCCAGTGCTGCCTTCCTCTTTGCTTGGTTCTTGTAATGGGGGTGTTTAATCTCCCACAGACAGGGCAGCTCCCTTAGCATCTCTATGAATACTGAAATGAAGTCCTTATCTTTGAGTACCATATCCATGTTCACTGCAAGACACAACACAAGACAAAGCCTAATGTCACACTAAACTCTCCTAATCTTGTTACAATATAGGCCTCAATCTAGAAGCAGTATAGGCACAAGTTTGTCTCTTAACTTCGTTCTTACGATCGGCGCGTCCAATGCTCCTTCCTCCGCTCACAGATCAAACGTAATACGCACGCGTGTAACTCCGCCCGCCCCTGACGTTCTTTCTAGTGTATTCCCCGCCCCTTTTCGTTCGGCGCAGTGGGGGAAGAGCATGATGGCGGACATACAGCAGGTGCGGGCTAATTGTAGCAACGAGTAGGAGGAGGAGGAAAGGGCGGATCCAGGCACGTCCCGATCCAGAAGGAGACGTTTTAAGGCCACAAATATGTC
This sequence comes from Aquarana catesbeiana, assembly GCF_042186555.1. Taxonomy (NCBI): domain Eukaryota; kingdom Metazoa; phylum Chordata; class Amphibia; order Anura; family Ranidae; genus Aquarana; species Aquarana catesbeiana. Next base: position 957,977,617 of record NC_133324.1, read on the forward strand.
GTTTGGGGAGATGTTGGAGATGGTCGACATCATGAGGAAGTCCGACTATGACGGAAAATATGGGCCTTACCCCAACCCGAACATCCGAAAGGCCAAGATCATGGCGAAAGTGGTCAGGAGTCTAGAGCGGAATTTCGGGGTACGAAGGTCTAAAGATCAGCTCAGGAAGCGGTGGTCGGACCTGAAGTTGAGAGAGCCAGAGCAGTACCGAAAGATCCGGAGAGTGCTGCAAAAAAAGTAAGTAGTTGTGCTGTGTTCCTATTCTTTCTGTCTTTATTACGTTCGTTCTGCTCCATATGCTTTTATTAGTTGTAACGTTTCAAAAGGTCAACTTTAATGTTCATGGGCACATTATTCGTTCGTATCAAACATTTTTCTTTCGGCCTCTAGAACACCATTGTTTAGGCCATATGCATTTTCACACATTTTTGGGGGCCTACTTGGATGCCAAATATTTGTTTGTGTAGATGGGTTTGTTACTAGAATGAAATGCAAACTAGATTGTGTGTAAGGAGAGGACACTGAGCAGCTGTTTTCACATCTGGACACTGGAGCACTAGTGTGGGACCCCAGAACACCATTTTTATTAGGGGGCCACACAGGTGCTTCAGTGTATACTATAGGGGGGGCTACATCTGTGAAGCTTGTACCAAACAGGTAAAGTATTGCAGCTTGACAAAGGGCAATAAAAAATATACATCTTGGAACTCTGCTAAAATAGACAATTGTACCCCACTTCTGAGCAATGTTTCCTATTTCTAGTTCTGCCATCAAATATCTCTGTGCTAAGTATACCATTTTTGTTTTATATAGGGGAGAAAAGACTCGGACACCCCTCATCCCAGGAGACCAGAGCCCCCCCCCCCCTCTGGAAGAAGGGGAAATACCAACACAAGAAGAAGAGCAGGAGGAAGAAGAAGACGACGTGGTGGAGATTGGCACCACAGGCTCAGGTAAAAGAGATGGATGGTGGCAGATTTTTGAGACCTTTTTTTTTTGTTCTTTATCTCTTTTTAGGTGATCGTGATCCAGAACGCTTTACATCTGAAAGTGCCCAGATACTGATCGGGGAGATCATGGGGTGTAATCTCCAATTGCAAAACATCCAGCAACAAATCAGTGATGTTAAAAAAAATAATAACATCATTGATGTTTTGGGGCGAATTTAAACCCCACAAAATCACCTGTTTTATCGTACCAAAATTTTTTCAATGTTTAGAAAAGCCAAATTTGGAGGATGCACACAGTGTGCCAACATGTGCTATCTGCCATCACGGGAGATCAATGGACGCGTTTTGGGGGTGCAACCCCTTCCTCAATTATAAAGTAGCGTTGAGGAAGGGCTTGCTCCCCCAAAACACGTCCCTTGATCCCCCCTGATGGCAGATAGCACATGTTGACATTCGTAAATTGGTGTGCATCTTCCAAATTTGGCTTTTCCAGGGGTGATTTACCCCCATCTGAACGCTATATCAAACACAGTTCCTAAATACTCATGTCTGATATAGCCTTCAGGTTTTACCATATGTGAACTTTGTAAGTTCAAGTTTTTTGGCTTTCTTGTTGGTTTTACACAGGCCTGTTTTATCTGAAATGGATATTTCGATTTTTGATAATGCTACTGCAAACATTGTTATACAACAAACATGTTGGTTTGTTTTAAAAACCTTTGGGAAATGCACATGTGATTGTGCAGGTATAAAAAAGTGCCTTACTCAAGAATGTGTGGATTATTGTCTCAACACTACAACACTTTTGGGGTGATGTAATTGCTGTTTTATGCAAAAATGGGGGTTATTTCCTAAGGGCAAATCCTCTTTGCACTACAAGTGCAGTTTCAGTGCAGTTGCAAGTGCACTTGTAGTGAAATGTGTTTTTGCATTTAGGAAGTACCAGCCAACACTGTTTTTTATAAGGTTACCCAATCACGACATTTTCTGCACTCAACACATTTCTGTCAGGGTCAGCTAAAACAAACACAAGCAGTAAATGTCCACAAAGAATTTCTTTTGGTTGTTTTTTATTTGAAAAAGGTGTCACAGATTGTCTGGCATATTGATAGCCCCCCTACCCACAAAGAACTCCAGGTAGCGTAACCGGACATCACGGGCATTCAGGGAGGGCAAGCCAGGACGGCCACTTTCAAGCGCCGTCAGTGTTGATGGATTAGGGATTCCGGCCTCAGGCCCAACTGAGCCAACATAGTTGGCTGAATGTTTTCTTAAAAAATTATGGAGAACACAGCAGGCAAGTATTATATGGTTCAGTTTATACTCCGCCATATGGATGGGTTTCAGAAATAATCGGAACCGGCTGGCCAGGATTCCAAATGTGTTCTCCACCACTCTTCGGGCTCTAGCCAGCCGGTAATTAAAAACCCTCTGTTCCGGGGTGAGGGTCCTCATCGGGAATGGCTGCATCAGGTGGTCCCCCAGCGCAAATGCTTCATCAGCAACAAACACAAATGGGAGACCTTCAACATTGTCCTCTGGAGGTGGCAAGTCCAAGCTGCCATTCTGGAGACGCCTGTAGAACTCCGTCTGGGCGATCACTCCACCATCAGACATCCGGCCATTCTTCCCCACGTCCACATACAAGAACTCGTAATTAGCCGACACCACCGCCAACATCACTATACTATTAAACCCCTTGTAATTATAATAGTACGACCCCGAGTTGGGTGGTGGGACGATGTGGACGTGTTTCCCATCAATTGCCCCTCCGCAGTTAGGAAAGTCCCACCGCTGGGCAAAGTGGGAAGCCACAGTCTGCCATTCCTGTGGCGTTGAAGGAAACTGTTGAGGAAAAAAAAATAAACATTACTATTTTTTCACAGAAACATGGCAAGCAGATTATACACAAACATTATGGGGCAACCTCCAGATAGCATTTACTAAGGGGAATTTAACAACAACAAAGTATAATGTACACCTATCATATTCCCCCTCCCCCCCTCTCATGGGCCATTTCTAACATTATAGGGGGGGAACTCTTGGACAGGTAACCCTCTTCACTTCATTGAGAGATGAATGCCTAAATACAGGGTATTACTTGGAACAGCCCCTCCTTAGTTACACTATTGGCAGACCACTGGACAGGTAAGAAGTGTCATAATACAAAGCTATAAATACACACTGTACACATTTGAGGACATTTGAACATTCTGCTATTACCTATCAAGATAATAATAGGATACAAAAACTTTAAACAGTACCATTGGAAAGTATACAGGCAGGCCCTTGCACTACATGCTTTGGGGAATTCATCCATAAATCTGACCAGTAAAGAGATGGGTATAGTGTGTATGGGTTTGGCAAAGTCAGCAGATAGATGATTGAGGATAGAGAATTGGGATCAGCTGACTTAGCAGTTGGGGGGGGAGGGTTAAAAAAAATTTGGGGACACCACAAAAAAAAGCCTCTGGCACTCTGCCTGAATTTAAATCAAAAATAACATTTCCAAACATTTTAGGGGGTGTTTGGGGTAAAGCACTACTATGGAGCTGATAAAATACATTAAGTGACTACATGAGGTGAATATAGGGCAGGAGACACCATGCTGGGGAGGTTATTGAAGGGCAAATATGTATGAAGGACATAAAATAATAGTTACCTAAAAATCCAGCATGCATGAGAACAAAGGGGACATTCACAGCATATTACAATCATGGTAATTAGGGAATGAGGGAAGAAATACAATATATTATCAAACATTCAATACAATAAAATGTGATATAAAAGGATAAAAATCTTACCTTCATATACTCCTTCTGCAGGACCTGGATGATGGCAGAACAGGTCTCTGGGATAATGATCCCCAGAGCCTGGGGGGAGATGCCAGTCGAGAACTTCAAGTCCTGCAGACTTCTCCCTGTGGCCAAATACCGCAAGGTAGCGACCAACCTCTGCTCCGGAGTGATGGCTTGCCTCATGCAGGTATCCTGCCTGCTAATATAGGGGGTCAGCGAAGCCAACAAACGGTGAAACACGGGGTCCGTCATCCTGAGAAAGTTCCTGAAATCATCAGGATTATTCTCACGGATCTCACGGAGCAAAGGCATATGACAGAACTGGTCACACTGAAGCAACCAATTCTTGGTCCATGAACTCCTCCCCACCCTGTTCATGGACTGGACTTGTGTCAAGGTCAGGACCCCAACACCAAGCCCCCGCACAGCACGAACTCTACGAGGAGTACGCATACGAAACATGGCTAGAAAACGGTCGGCTGCTCAGAACGAAGTAACAGAACGCACTGAAGAACAGCAAGGCCTGTGAAGAGCGACCTGAAAAACAGCAACGAGCGGGCAAGATCGCACAGAAAACTCCGATACGAACTGACTGCACGCACTGAAGAGCAGATACAAACCCACAAGCACAAACTGAACGTCAGAAAACGATCTGAAAGCCACGAGTCTGAAAAAGCGCGAATCGTCTCTCACCAAACTTTTACTAACACGAGATTAGCAAAAGAAGCCCAAAGGGTGCCGCGCTTGGTTCTGAACCGGCCTTTTCTAGTCTCGTCGTACGTGGTGTACGTCACCGCGTTCTTGGCGATCGGAAATTCCGACAACTTTGTGCGACCGTGTGTACGCAAAACAAGTTTGAGCCAACATCCGTTGGAAAAAATCCTAGGATTTTGTTGTCGGAATGTCCGAACAAAGTCCGACCGTGTGTACGGGGCATTACAGTAAAGAACCCTCTACGTAGTTTAAGGTTAAACCTCTTTTCTTCTAATTTTAATGAGTGGCTGCGAGTCTTGTTAAACTCTCTTCTGCGAAAAAGTTTTATTTCTATTGTAGGGTCACCAGTACGGTATTTGTATATCAAAATCATATCCCCTCTCAAGCGTCTCTTCTCCAGAGAGAATAAGTTCAGTGCTCGCAACCTTTCCTCATAACTAAGATCCTCCAGAACCTTTATTAGCTTTGTTGCCCTTCTTTGTACTCGCTCCATTTCCAGTACATCCTTCCTGAGGACTGGTGCCCAGAACTGGACAGCATACTCCAGGTGTGGACGGACCAGAGTCTTGTAGAGCGGGAGAATTATCGTTTCATCTCTGGAGTTTATCCCCTTTTTAATGCATGCCAATATTCTGTTTGCTTTGTTAGGTGCAGCTTGGCATTGCATGCCATTGCTGAGCCTATCATCTACTAGGACCCCCAGGTTTTTTTCCATCCTAGATTCCACCAGAGGTTCTCCCCCCCAGTGTATAGATTGCATTCATATTTTTGCCACCCAAATGCATTATTTTACATTTTTCTACATTGAACCTCATTTACCATGTAGTTGCCTACCCCATTAATTTGTTCAGATCTTTTTGCAAGGTTTCGACATCCTGCGGAGAAGTTATTTCCCTGATTAGCTTAGTATCCTCTGCAAATACAGAGATTGAACTGTTTATCCCATCCTCCAGGTCGTTTATGAACAAATTAAATAGGATTGGTCCCAGCACAGAACCCTGGGGAACCCCACTACCCACCCCTGACCATTCTGAGTACTCCCCATTTATCACCACCCTCTGAACACGCCCTTGTAGCCAGTTTTCAATCCATGTACTCACCCTATGGTCCATGCCAACGGACCTTATTTTGTGCAGTAAACGTTTATGGAGAACTGTGTCAAATGCTTTTGCAAAATCCAGATACACCACATCTACGGGCCTTCCTTTATCTAGATGGCAACTCACCTCCTCATAGAAGGTTAGTAGATTGGTTTGGCAAGAACGATTTTTCATGAATCCATGCTGATTACTGCTAATGATATCGTTCGTATTACTAAAATCTTGTATATAGTCCCTTATCATCCCCTCCAAGAGTATACATACTATTGATAGGCTAACTGGTCTGTAATTCCCAGGGATGTATTTTGGGCCCTTTTTAAATATTGGTGCTACATTTGGCTTTTCTCCAATCAGCTGGTACCATTCCAGTCAGTAGACTGTCTGTAAAAATTAGGAACAACGGTCTGGCAATCACTTGACTGAGTTCCCTAAGTACCCTTGGATGCAAGCCACCTGGTCCCGGTGATTTATTAATGTTAAGTTTCTCAAGTCTAATTTTAATTCTGTCCTCTGTTAACCACGGAGGTGCTTCCTGTGTTGTGTCATGAGGATAAACACTGCAGTTTTGGTTACTGAAGCCCCCCGATTCACTCGTGAAGACTGAGGAGAAGAATAAATTCAATACCTTCGCCATCTCCCCATCCTTTGTAACCAGATGTCCTTCCTCATTCTTTATGGGGCCAATATGGTCTGTCCTCCTTTTTTACGGTTTACATACTTAAAGAATTTCTTGGGATTTTTTTTGCTCTCCTCCGCTATGTGTCTTTCATGTTCTATCTTAGCCGTCCTAATTGCACCCTTACATTTCTTATTGCATTCTTTATAAAGTCTGAATGCTGTGGATGATCCCTCATCCTTGTATTTTTTGAAGGCCTTCTCCTTTGCCTTTATATGCATTTTTAAATTGGAGTTAAGCCATCCAGGGCTTTTGTTCGCTCTTTTAAATTTATTACCCAATGGGATACATTGGCTAATGCCCTTATTTAATATGCTCTTAAAACAAACCCATCTCTCCTCCGTGTTCTTTGTTCCTAATATTTTATCCCAATTTATGCCTTTTAGCAAGGTTTGTAGTTTAGGGAAGTTGGCTCTTTTGAAATTCAGTGTCTTTGTATTCCCTTTTATGTTTTCCTATTTGTGTGATTTATACTGAAATTAAATGACCTGTGATCGCTGTTACCTAAATTGCCCCGTATTTCCACATCCGTGATCAGGTCTGTATTGTTGGTAATCAGTAGATCCAGTAATGTTTTATTTCTAGTTGGTGCGTATACCATCTGACCCATAAAATTGTCCTGCAAGACATTTAGGAACTGGCGAGCCTTAAATGAATGCGCGGTTCCCTCCGCCCAGTCTATGTCTGGATAATTAAAATCCCCCATTATGATAACACTTCCCATCTTTGCTGCTAATCCAAATTGTGATAGGAGATCTGTCTCCACTTCCTAAGGTTAGGGGGCCTATAGCTTACTCCCAGTATTATTTTCCCCTTAGCTTCATCCCTTTGGAGCTCTACCCATAAGGATTCCACCTCCTCCCTAGCTCCCTCAGTGATGTCATCTCTCACATTCACTTTCCGTCCCCACTGTAGCTAGAACAGAGGTATGTTCTACAGAAGAACTTATGAGGTATGAACGAAAGTGGAGGCATTTCTCAACCAAACACTCCTGTTCCAAGTATTTGCTCTAGGAATTACAAAGGTTGTTTACATGCTGTGATATTGCTGATGGCTCAGTTTTTGAATGAATTAAAAAGTAATGTGGCGTTCCCTTTTTCCTTATGTTTGAGCATTGATGACCACCTTCTGACCATCACCATTTTGGATCGGTTCAGCCGCTGATAGTTTTGGAGCCTTTGTTTGGAACCATCACCCAACCTCAAGTGGATTGGAGTTTGCGGTCTGTATGATACCATTTAGCTTGGCATCACCTCACCACTGGGGATCCAGTACCTTTAAGCCTATTAGACGCACTGCCGTACGGTATGTGCATCCACCTGATTCGGTAAGAGTACCCACCCTCTCATCTGAATGTCTTCTAATGTTTTTCGGTGCATTTTCTGCTTCAGTTGAAGATTGAAGAGAAAGTTCTCCATTCATTGGACACTTTACATGTGGACATTTGGTCATTCAATCATTGCAGTTCATTGCTATCACTCCACAGCACTTTGTATGTTTAGATGTCACCTACATTTTTTAATTTCTTTGTTATTCACAGGTTATTCTGGATTTATATATTTCCACCTTCTTTGTTTTGAGGTGGTCCAGTTGTTTTTTATTTTTTATTTTCACTTAGTCACTATCATCTAGCGCTACACTTATTTTTTTAATTAAAAAGTAATGAATTTAAAAATTCCAAAGACAGTCGCATGTGTTTTTTCTGCATCCAAGCTCAGCAACTAGGTTGTCACAAATTACATAAAAATGTTTACCTGAAATTTTTCTCATGCTTCTTCTGCTGGTCTTGCTGGAAAAAAAAAAAAAAGAAAAAAGGGGCACCCGGTTCTAAGTGGCCGGGTAAGGGGTTACTTTAGCAACCAAGTTTTTTAATCATGTCAAAAATACTGACAATATTATCAAAAAATGTAAATCTATTTATTAGGTAATAATAGTACAAAACATCAAAAATTGGTACAACAACCTATCAATTAAAACACAATATTTAAAATGATTAATTAGGTCCGGTAGAACCTAGTACCTGAGTACTTAGTGATTAGATGAACTGGACAAGACAAAAAACATTACAGAACACAAAAACAAACAACGTATGACAACGTCTGGACGCTGTGGATCTTGCGAGCTGTCTGTTGGTAACAAAATATTTATATATTGTTATTTATTTATAGGGTATTAGTATCCCATATTGGCCAAAAGAAACCAAATGACAGCTGGAAAGATCCAGTGGAGGTAAATGGGGGTGGGTGGAGGGGGAGAGGAGAAAGGAGATAGGAGATGCGGGCTGCTATTTGGTGAGTGGACCCTTGTACTGTAGCTGGAATGATGTTGGAGACCTAGCTAAATAGCATGAAGATGGTAAATATCCAGAAGGTAACAGTCAGACCTATAGAGTGATGAAAATTGACTCGGAATGGCAGTCAGTATAGATGGTATAGCAAGGTTTACTGGCAGTAGGAATCAAAGAAATACAAGAAACCACCATTATTACGTGTGGTTGACTTTACCGTTTTGTAGTTCTGGATCATTAGATGATTGTCCGGTGGGCTGAATCACATGAAGTGTACACAACGATGCTGCATTACATGAAAGGGAAGCTGTGCTGTAAATACGGGTTCCTCTGCTCAATGATAAGTCGGCTCTGTGAATGGCTGAAGGGGTGGCTGGAGATACAAAGCTCCGATGTCTTCACCTCCTTCCCGATCGGGTGCCAAGACACCGACCGGCTGTGTGAGTATCCCGATTGCAAGTGCGTCCCCGGGAAGCTACAAGTCCACAAGAAAGGGTAGAGGTATTGGATCCTCTGGAGAGTCAGGTCCGGCAGATCAGTCAGGCTGTTTCAGGTCTTCCATGCCTTTACTCGTGGCTGACTCCTCATAACCCCTCTCACCCAAACTCCGGTGTCCGTGACGGGTCTGCGTTGATGACATCAACGCCTTTTGCTAATGCCTATAGCGTAGCTTCATCTTGGACGATACTTGGGCTGTGGTGACGCTCCTTTATATCATGACGGTTGCATTCTGTCATCGCCCAAATGTGTTTTAGTTTTTAAAGTGTATAGTTCTCCAACAGGACAATCATGTTTGATTATCCAATTAAGTACGATCAGTTCACAATTTTTGGATGATTTTTAACACTCATGTGGTACATAGAGAGGAAAAAACTCACACTTAGGAGATCGTATTACCCACCACCTCAATAAAAAAAAATTATATATATATATATATTTCATTATAGGGAGTACGCCCTGCTAGATTCATGGGTAACACTTGGGCTCACATCTTTTTTACCTTTTCTCCGTCTTCCTTTCTGCTCTTACTCTCCTTCTCATGCTCTGCTGGACACCCTGCACCTTCCATACTCAAGCATATTACTGCAAATCCCTTTGGATATGGTTACTGCCATTATCTTAGATACATATATATATTTTTGTTATATTTATTTTTATTACAGTGAGTACGCTCTGTAACCATCATGGGTGACAGTCGGGTCCATCTTTCTTCTCTCCATTCATTTGCCATGCCTGCCCTGAGCCTGATCCTGGACCTCCACTTTGTGGTCTCCTCCACCTCAGCTCTCGGGGGAGATGTATTCCCGCTACCCCCTGCCTGGGGACGCCCCCTTTGGGGTCAAGTGCCTGACAAGTAGTTATTGGATTACTAGCTCTGGCTTCATGTTGTCCAATTACAACCTATACTCCAATACATTTTTTACTTGATATTACAGACATCAGATATACACATCAGCCCCTGATGAAGCGAGGAGAGCTCGTGAAACGCGTTGGGTTAGAGATGTATCATGTATATCTGTACTTTTTATATTTTGATATGTCATGGTTATGTTTTTAGGACCATTTTATCATGTTGCTGTTCCTATGTATTTGTCACCTATGTTTATGACTTGTACTGTATGATATTTATTTCAATAAATTTTGTTATTTCTATACTCTTCCTATTTATATGTGATCACCATGGACACCTAATTTAAAGTCCCACGGGTGAATTTTCTGTTCTTTTGTGCATTATAGGAATGGAGGTGTCTCATGTTAGGGAGCAGCTCCCAGACTTTTTTTTTTTTTTTTTATAAACTTTTTCGATCAGAAACTCAAAGGAGTCGGAGTGACAGGAGGCCACATTTCCAGGCAGAAGAGGAGCAGCACCTCTTATTAGACATCCACACATTCTTCCATGTCTAGTCAGTGATGTCATAGTACACGCCGGGCACACTGTCACCAGGGGAGTTGCTAGGTGGCAAAAAGACCAGGGGCTTCAACCCAAAGTCTAAGGCTGGCGTGGGGTTTTTTGGCTGGGCAGTGGGGTGTCACCTGCCTGACAGGCATTGACCTACCTGACCAGGAGACTTCATGTGTCCTGCAGCAGCAGCTCAGCCATGGTGTGCGGTGCACGCCCATCATCACAACAGGCAGGGAGTGGACTCAGAGGAGAGCTGAGCAGGGATCTCACAGTGGCGTGGCGGCTGCATTGTAATTCCTGCCCTCTGGAGCCTGCAGCGCCTATAACGGACGTCACACATCTCGCAGTCTCACCATTGGACCAGTGGGACGTCCATCAGTGCTGCAGGCTCCAGAAGACGGGACCTGCTATGTGACTCGGCGGCGCTTGGGATAAGATCGGTCCCCGCTCAGTGGCGCTATTAATAGAACTGTGCCCACTCGAGACCCGGGGCTTTTTGGGGACCCACTTGGGGCTTCAGCCATGGTGAGCCCCCTGCCGACGCCACTGCCTGTCACTATGGTGAAGGAAGATAACCAAGAACCAGACCAATTATTATTTTCTTTCACACTGGGGTGGTTTTCAGACATTTTAGTGCTAAAAAAGGCCTCTAAAAGTAGTACCTGAAAACTGCCTCCCATTTATTGCAGTGTGTCTTTTCAGACTGGGGCGGTGCACTTGTGGGACGTTAGGAAAAGTCCTGCAAGCAGCATCTTTGGGGTGGTTTGGGAGCGCTGTATTTAGTGCTCCCAAAACGCCCCGCCCATTGAAATGAATGGGCAGCAGTTTCAATGCGCCTAAAAAGAGCTTTGAAAGTGCCATAAAACTGGACTTTTTTACCTTTTTTTCTTTTAAGGTAAAAATAGCCCCCACTATTGGCCGAAAAGTGCCACAAAAATGAGCGGCACTTTAGCGCTAACGTTCCGGCGCTGCCGTGTGAAAGTACTCTTAATGATCAAGGATTGCTATTGTGTTGCTTGGGTTAACAGACCCTGTATATATGGGAATGATAATACAAATATATATATATATATATATATATATATATATATATATATATATATATATATATATATACACACACACACTCTGTTTTACTACAACTGAAGAGTACAAAATCTGGAGCAGCTGTGCATGGTAGCCAATCGGCTTCTAATTTCAGCTTTTTCAATTAAAGCTTTAACAAAAAAAAAAACTGGAAGCCAATTGGTCTCTATGCAAAGCTTCACCAGGTTTTGCATGCTCCAGGTTTAGTAAATCCCCCGTGTCTGCAAAGAGAGAGATGGGGGTCTCTGCAGGGTCATTGGCGGGCATCTCACACCCCATACACCGGGTCTGACCTTACAATAGTTTACAATTCTGAAAACTCTTCTGTGCCTGTCACTAAAATGCTGTAAAATCCTCTCCATGTTTTATTTCTCTGAGATGTAGAAGATCACCAGAGGTGCCGACACATCTGAGGAAGGTCTATCTGATTAATGAATGTGGATCACCCCACCCGTACCAGGTGTGACATAAGACCCTTCCCCCACACAGGATCACAGAATAGAACACCGAGGATAATCCAGGAGTCCAACCAGCCAACTTACTCTAAACTTCTTCTAGATTTGCCGTCTTCATGTATTTGTCCCGATCTACAACCCATTGTCCCGATCTACAACCCATTGTCCCGATCTACAACCCATTGTCCCGATCTACAACCCATTGTCCCGATCTACAACCCATTGTCCCGATCTACAACCCATTGTCCCGATCTACAACCCATTGTCCCGATCTACAACCCATTGTCCCGATCTACAACCCATTGTCCCGATCTACAACCCATTGTCCCGATCTACAACCCATTGTCCCGATCTACAACCCATTGTCCCGATCTACAACCCATTGTCCCGATCTACAACCCATTGTCCCGATCTACAACCCATTGTCCCGATCTACAACCCATTGTCCCGATCTACAACCCATTGTCCCGATCTACAACCCATTGTCCCGATCATACTGGAAGTAATGGTGGGAAGAGGCATGTTTCTTGTGGATGGTGGAAAGTTGTCCATGATTCTCATGAATTGGTTGAAAATAAAAAGTGATCAGCAGGAAGTTTTGCTCAACAGAAGAACATGAATTTGGGTTCTGAATTGGCACACAAAATGTTGCACAGAAGTAATGTAATAACAGAACAAGCCTTCTAAGATACTTGCAGGGAAAGTCACATAATGATTAAAGGATAAGTTCACCATTTAAGAAAAAAAAAAAAAAACAGTAAATACTTTTTTTTTACTTGCAAAAAAAGTGCATTTATAATTTTTTTTTTTTTTTTCTTAGGATCATCAGATCTCTGGTACAATGTCAGGCTCCTGCAGACAGTCAGTGTAGAAACTGCTTGTATTGGAGGTACGGGGAGACATTTCATTCCAGGAAGCATCAATGAATTACAAGGATGCCCACCAGCGCCCCCCCTCATATTGCATTGGGAACTACAAGCCGTCATCTGAAAAGGCTTTCCATACTTGTAGTCTCTTCATTCACAGTACTCTGAATGGCTGGGCCGTGTATATGGGAGGGAGGGGGGGGGCAGTTTTCTTAGATCAAGATTTTATAAATCATCCAAGAGAGAATGACATAAAAGGGTTAATCTGTGAAAGGGAGGAGTTAGCTAATAGGAGAGGTCATGTGATTAGTGAGTGGGAAGGGCTGGAACACATTCATTGGTTGGTATTGGTCATGTGATGAGTGGGCGGGGACAGTACTGACTATATCTGGGTGGAGAGGAGAAGCAGTCAGCCATTTGTGTGTTGGGAGAGGGAGATGTGCTGTGTGGTGGAGGAGGGATTATACTGAAATACAATGACATTGAAGCTTCTTGTAGGGAAAAATCTTGATTGATATATCAGCAGAGAGATGACCTTTATCTCAGTATAGGGAGAGAACCAACTTGTATTTCAGTACAGGGAGATTTCTATATCAGAGACAGCTCAGTCCAGGGAAATCATTTATAAATAGGGTTTAGTCGTCTCTTCTGATCTTCTAGAAATAAGAGAAGCCATGAAGTCCAGTGTTCTGTGTAGGGAGCCGCTGATACAAAAGTTGTATTTGGAAGGAGATCCTGAAAGAAATGTTCTGTTATGTGAATATAACAATCACCCAGTGTGTGTGTATAGAGGTCTGTGCAAACTCTAATTTGGTTGAGGGTCCAGCCCCAAAAAGCAATCCACCTTGTATGAAGTTGGGGATTGAGGAATAGATTTTTTTTTTTTTCTCTGCCCCCTCTTGTATTTTTGCAGTAACAGTGCAGCAATGCCTTCAGTATACAATTTCCTTTACATTCTGATCACAGTAATTCTTAACTGGAAACCAAAAATTGAGTAAATATTTTGGTCTCATTGGCCTTTTCAAGCAGTAAATACAAAGCAATGTCATCAGAATACGAACTGCAGGCTATTCCCATATAGTGATTGGTTTTATCCTCAGCTGAGTGATGGGCTTATTACCCCCCTGTGTGTTCCTAATTGCCCCCCCCTGCTTATCATTGATCCCTGCCCCCTCTACTTCTCACCATCATATCATTATATTGTGTCCAGGAGCTCCAATAATGTGGAATACACTTGGCGACATCACCTCTTTGGTAACAGACATTGCTTCCTTTTAGTTTAATTGTATGGGGTAGAAAAATTAGATCCCTTATTAGTGTTGGTGTCAGATATAATACATTGGTGATCAGTGACGGAGCAATTCCTGACACCAATGGAGTGAAATGACATGATACAGACACTGGAAGTTTAGTCTCCCCGGTCTTACTCAAGATGTCTCACCACCATGTCTAATGACCCCGGCCAATAATATATTCATGTTTAATACTTTTGTACCATCAGACACTGCACACTTCGGCATGTCCAGGTTCTGATCTATTGAAGGTACACAGGATTTTATTAGGATCTTCATCATACTAAACACACCCAAATATGTTCATCTAAGTAAAATAGTTTGCCCCGTTCATGTGAAGGAGCCCTTACCTAGGCCAATATTACTCTAATCTCTAATACTGATATAGGAAAGTAAATGGTAAGGAATGCAGCATTGTATTCACCATTCTTTTTTTTGTTTTTTTCCTATCAATGTACAGTCCAAGGGGTATGGAATATGCCTAGAACATACAGGACACGTCTGTGGTGTTCAGTACAAACCAGGGCACAGAGTATATACAATGCAGACGTTCCATATTATACACTGTATATACCACCCAAAAAGTTCATCACGATCTGTAAAGCTCAACCTATTAAAAAAAAGTCTTACAGAAACAATGGTTATCCAACACACAGAGCGGGTGAGGGGAAACCTTTTAGGCTTGGTAGGTAGGAACCAATAAGTCTTCCCATCCCAGATGTGGAATATATGCAATGTATCTCTTTCCACTGTGTGTTTTTAGAAATCGACCAGCATTCTGGCAAATTATCAAAGGAGCCTCAAATTCTCCAATACAGACCCAGGTAACAACCACAAAACACGCACACTCTAATCTCCCACCAGATGTCAAGGATTTACCCCCATGGTAACCTAATACCTGGAGCAAGATCCTTGATTTGGAGGTGAAAAGCTTATTATAGGGAATATAAAACCAACTGCCAAAGTTATTACAGCCTGCAATACCACTGGCCACAGATTCCGGTGAGGGCCTCTATCTGGTTGGACACGCACAGGAAGATATAAATCTTGCAAACAATCTGAGGAATCTCAGAAGTGTGTGGGATTTACTTGGCTGCTCCCACAGCCCTTAGAGTATATCAAACTATTCTGTGATATAGAATGCTTACATTATTACTTCTCTCACTGTCCACATAATACAGATCCCTGTCTGAGCATACAGACACTGCCTGGTGTCACACACCACTTGCACATTCAGGGAGTGGTACTGCTTGAGATTATGAAAGTCAACTTCTCTTTACCTGGGGGCCCTAATTGCAGCATGCATACAATCAGTGGCCCCCCAGGATCAGAGGACATTCAGCAGGCTGGTAGCCTCCTTCACATCATTCCACTCATCTTCAGTTTGTGCAAAGTGGATAAACCTGTGACACAAGGGCAGGAATGGAATTAATGACCTGCATACACACCCTGGACACAATTGAATAGCTGATCCCAAGTATAGTGCCAGTGGTAGTTTGGAAGCTGCCACACCCCAAGATGTAAAGAGAAACCAGCAACTTCACTATCCCTGGTACTGTGTGGCATCAGGCTGTAGATGGGGCACATTTTTCCTCAGAGCCCATACACATACATAATTACTTCTCTCTTCAAGCAGAATCTAGACTGGATATCAGAGTCCCGCATGTTTTCCAAATAGGCTTGAGATGTGAAGTGACGTGGTTGATGGAAGGCAACAGCAGCATAGGCTTCTTCCTCCAGTACTTCATCTGCAAAGGCTTCTGCTACTATAGTGATCCCTAGCACCATGACATCCTTATAAATCAGAGGATTCAGAGCCTCAACATCATTATGCTGCACCACTTCAATTCACAGATAGGAAGTGATAATGTGCACTCGGGCAATAAGTACTGCCATGACACGGGTGTGCACATGTGTGCTGCAGACCATTGCTCTATAAGTGGAGTAATATCAGGCTAAAAGTAAACAAAAAAAATAGGTACATAGCAGACATTAGTGTCATTCTCAAATCTACAGGCTTAGTCTCCTTTAAAGGGTTCACATACACAAACATCTGACAGCTGTTCTCTTCCCCCTTCTCTCCCAAAAATTAGCAAAATGTTCCCCTTTTCCTTGACATAGTAAAGCCCCAACTAAACTATAGACTGGATAAGGATCACAACGCCTGTCAGTTCTTTATTTCCATCTGTGTTCTTGTTAATGAGAGAGGTCAAAGGTGGCAGGTTGTGGGCAATGCAAGGCATGAGCTACTTTGTATCATTACTAATGTGTGAATACATAAGCACATGTAAAGTACTGGGCTATCAGCTTAGTTCGGGTGGCACGTCCAACCTCAGTTATGTGACTTCTGGGGATCAGCAGTTGATGGACCTCTGGCTCCCTCTCCTGTCAGCTCACAAGAATTATTCCTCGCAAGGCAGATGCTATGTGAGATGCAACATGATCCTGGCAGCTTCACCCCTGGGGAAGCAGAGAAACCATATCTTATGACCAAATATGGTCTCCACAATTTCTTAGCTTCTCTGCACGGCCTTTGTTGTACCTGAGCTACTGCTTGCCTTGGAGGTGCCCAGTTGCAGCCGTCATCCACGTCATCTGTGGGTAACCTGCATTCCCTAGAAAAGAAAACAAAACAGATACTGGTCATGATTTACTGGGACCTTAGTGTCCACCAAACAGTTTTATGTGTCAGGTCTATTCACAAATCAACACTCACCAAACTTCTACTAACACAAAATTATCAGAAGGTGCCCAAAGGGTGGCGCTAAATAGCTGAAAAACCACGTAGTACGTCAGTATGTTCATTTTTGTTGGCCGACAATTCCTTGCTGTTTGTATGCAAGACAAGTTTGGGCCAACGCCCTTCAGACAAGTGTGTGGTTTTGTTGGCCAACAATCCGATCGTGTGTACGAGGCTTTAGACTGGCTTCTGTGTGCAGTGCAGCAGGAGGATGTCTGCCGGAGGTCTGCAATGCCGGGTCTCAGTGTCCCGGGACTCCCAGGTCCCCTGGGCTGTCTCTGGTGTCTGCTCACCTGAGATCACACCCCTAAGGCACTATGCACCATGGCATTTTTAATCTATATCGGCACACATTATTTTCACTCTGTTTACAGGGTGAAAAGGTACATGTTATACGCCAATAAATACAGAAGGCTCTTCAAAATATATTACATACACCTCATAAACCTCTGCAGAATTATCATAATGCTCATTAAATAATAAAGATTCTTTGGTTAGATGAAAGTGACCTTGCCTTAATGTGGTGGGGATTCAGCTGTGATGAAGTCGGATTCCTTTCTCTGAGTATTCGGATCCACTGCCGATCACCACGGACGTCGTCACCAAATCTCCAGCGATGCTGTAGTAGATGAGTATACCGGAATCTCCGGAAGTAGAGTCACTGATCAGAGGAGGGAGAGGCCAGCTCTATACAAGGGAGATGGGCAGGGAAGGCAGAGACTGAAGGCTTTCCATTCAAACTAATGGAAATGTATAAATAACCCCGGATTGTTCTTGCTGATTTGCATAGAGAACAGGTGATGAGATTAAAAATGTGAAACCCAAATACCTTAACTGACTTTTAAAATTAAAATGGGTGTCCTTGGGAGACATTAGTTCTCTTTTTTTGGATGTATTTGGGAGGAATGGTTCCACTTTTTGGGTGTCCTTGGGAGACATTAGGCCTGTTTTTTTAGGGGGAACTGTGTCGTGGAAGCAAATCTTGAACACCAAATGTCCACTCAATCACAATTCAGATTCTTGAATGCTCTGTGTTGTACCTGGATTTGGACACAAGTGGTACAGTATGAAATTGGTGTGATCAGCCAGGGTAGAGAAGGATATCCTGAATCACCGAACTACTACTTTACTAATTACGAAGAAGTTTTAAGGCCACATGGAAATGACACACAAGGCATGGAGCTTAAAAGTACAGTAAATATATACAAAAAAAAACATGCATGCATATTCATGAGGTTCAGAAACATATGGTATATATGAGTATTTGACACTGACATTACTGAACGACTTAACAAGTAGACAGCTGCCATCAAATGTTCTCTTAAAATTTTCATAAAGCTGAGATTGGCGTAGTATATATGGGCATTGTGTACAGATCCAGGGAAACCGGTCACCACATCGCCGATCAACATTCGGGTGTGACACACCACCTAAATGTTCATGGAAAGATATCCCTTTCTATTCCAATAGATGTGCTCCTTGTGACTTGGTGCCAATAGGGGTACAATCAATCCATTACATTTGGGATCAATGCCATGGCATAAAATCTGCCTTTAATTTTGTTCCCACTCCTGCCTTGATGAGAGCATGTAGATGTAGGTCAGTGCAATGGAACTAAAGCCCTGTAGCACCCTTCCCAGCATTCTTGAAAAAGATGCCTGAAACATTCCGACCACATCACCGGCTACTATCTGGTAGGAGACCTTTCCCAGAAAAAGAAGTACAGTAAGCAATTTAGTCCTGCCAGATATTGCCTGACTCCACTGGATGGTGGTCTCTGACACGACACGCAGCCTCGACATACAGTAAGAGCCTGAACTTTTGCAGATCTTCAGCCTCCGTAAAGCCATCTAGAAGTGTGCGTTCTGGAAAATGCCTCGGAGCCATGAAGACCACTCTTCTCCTCCTAACACGTCTTATTAGGAGGTTGATTTGCTGGAAATTATATTCAAACAACTCCATGGCTGATTTTTGCACTAAATCCAATCACCCTCAGAGGATCAGAAAATACCGCCAGAAAAACCCTGGTGATAAATATTGTGTTTTTTTTTTTTTTTTTTTTCATATGTGAATTGAACTTAACAGCTTACCGCATGATTTCTTGCAATATTTACAACACATTTTTCATTAAATACCACAGAATTGTGTTTATTTTTTTATTTATTTTTTTTTTGTGATTTGGATTTTTTTTTTACTGCATGTGATAATTCATGCCAAGTAGTCACTTGACCTTATTACATGCAGTAACCTTTTTTAGTGAATTGGCCCTTATATGATTCTTTGTGGCACTTGGCTGGTACTCGGCATATAGGCCTCCAGTGTAGGTATATAGGATTTCTGTAGCCATCACACCACAGCTGGCTGATCCATTCTTTGTAGATCTCAGTCATCATCTGCTCGCTAACAAAACCAAAGAAACATTTGCCCATGGGACTTTTGAAAGAGCGGTGTTCATTAACATCAAGGTTATATAAAAGTATACATTTTATTAGAATTTAACATGCCTGACCTTTTGAATATCCGGCATACCCCTATGCTGGGGGTTTCTGTGTGTTTTTTATAATTGATGTATCCACATTGGCTTTGAGGACAGATTAGTACAGGGTGTCTGCAGTGGGGGATCTTTCATGTGTACCTTACCACTTGGCTGCCCACACACCCTCAGCTCCTGGGGGGGGGGGGGGGGGGCTTTTATTATGCTGGATTCCAGCATCAAGATCCAGATGAAATTGTTTCACATAGCCTTTGATTTACTATTTTTCTGCCTTTGGGTCTGCAGTTTTGGCAGATTTTACCTGTGATTTCATCGCTATATATTTATACTTATACCAACGTGAGCTGTCTCCTTAAGAAGTGGGCTCTGTCCTGCAAAATGCATGGAGACTGCAGCTTCAGCAATACAAAAGTGTTTTTTAATTAGGCTGATATTCAGAATGTACTTTGGTGAACAATTCAATGTTCTGCTTTTTTTATATGCAGATATATACTTTTACTTGTACCTATTTTTCTTGAATTCTAATACAATTTGTACTATTATATAACCTTATTGTACCTATTAGTGAGCACCATTCCTCTTTCAAAAGTCCCAAGGGCAAATGTTTCTTTGGTTTTGTTAGACAGTTTTTGGGTCTGAGAGCTGCTCATGTCTTAATATATGGAGGCTTTCTCTTCATTATCTGCTCCCTCCCCTTGACATGCTGTAATCTCACCCCTTCCACAGAGTGTAGTTGGACAGGTAGAAGCATTTCCCAAATGTCACACAGGTACCACACTGGTTGAATTTGTTGCAGTTCTGGTCCTTCGCCTGGTAATTGTAACAAGTTTCATCGGGGATACCATGGATATTTCTATATTGCACGATCTCTCCACCCTTGCAAGACCCGGCCTCATGGCAGTCGATCACATTCTGTACACACAGGTATGCAGATGGCTTTGCCCCTTTCCTCTTGATGCTATTGTGATCTACATTGGTACTCCCATGTGCCCAACATGATCATCCAGTACTGAGGGATGTATTGGTTTTGCGTAGCGCTAGTTGGAACCTTTCACGTTACGCCAGTTCCAAGCCTTTGGCAGGCTATTTATAGAGAGGTATTTATGTGGCCCTGGGTATGTCCTAACTACAGTCTTGTAGCCTTGTAGCCATGCTGCCTGGGTTGTAGTATGGCACATCTCTCGGAAAATACTATATAAAAAAGTTATTAGTCTGAAATCCAAAAATTGCTCAAATTTGAAATCAGACTTAGATTGGGTATAATTATAGAAAACAGGTCACCTCCTGGGCAAACATGAAGTGGTCTTGGGTCTTGAAGGCCATGTCAGAACTCCCAATGATGATGGGATGGGATGAAAGGTAGGAAGACGTACTGAACTTCATCATAAATTACTTTTTACTTGTTCTCTTTTGCATAATCTTCAATGCCATCCTCTGATCTGTAAATAGGGAATGTTCAATATAGATTTATTACAACTTGTGTGTGAATATGTGTAACATACAATTAATCAAATAAAAACATTCTAAACACAAAATATTTTGTCACACCTGTTTCTGTCCTTCAATATCACTAACCTGTATCCTCCACCTCTGTTTTTTTATGACAGGGGTAGGCAACCTTGGCACTCCAGCTGTGGTGAAACGACAAATCCCGTCATGCCTGTGATTTGTCAGGGTCCTTCAATGTCTCACGGGACTTTCAAAACAGCTGGCAGGCCGAGGTTGCCTACCCCTGCTTTATGAGGTGAAATTTCTCCTGTAAGTCTATCTTCTACAGGCGCTGTGATGATGAGGAGACAAGTCCATTCAGGAGGATGTCCACATCATGAGCAGCAGAAGACATTTTGATCTGGATGAAGAGAGAACAATGTTTGGCTCCTATTAAAATAACACCTATGCATATTTCCTTAATTTAATATAATAAAATACGTACTTAAATATTCAAATAGGGTTTGGTGGCTGGGGGGGAGAGTAAAATCATGGTTTTACCACCCACCCAGCCAGATAGGACTGTACACATGCCATGGCCTGGGCATTTTTACATCAGAAGTACAAGAATGATAGGTGTCATCGCCTGTGAAGCTTGCCCATTGAGTTTAACAGGGCCGCACTGCAACTGCAAGTCAAACGCTCAGCTCACAGTTGTCCAACTAAAAGAGCTTCCTCTTCTTGTTGCATCTCCAGGAGCGAAGTTGAAGGGGAATCTCCCACAAAAGGACAGACCGAAGTTTTACCCTCCTTAACTCATATTGTAGCTCTATCCAGAACTAAGAACTAATTTGGCCATATGTATACCTTAATGTATGGTATAATCAGAGAGCACAGATCACCAACAGGAGCCAGTTATTGGGCAAACATGAAGTTGTGCATGGTTTTGAAGATAATGTCACAGCATCCAATGATTTTGAGATGAGACGAAAGAATGAAATGCTGAACTCCCGGAGGAAAGACTCCCGACTGGTTCTACTTCTATCCATGAACTTCAAAGCTATTCTTTAACCTGTGAAAAAAAGAATTTAACTTAAATCAAGAATTGGAAAATGTTAGCTGATAATTATTGTATGTTCACTTGAAAATCTCAAGAATTTTAATAAGATCTGTTGCTCCTGGATTGATGTATTCTGTTTCATTTAAACCTAAACCTCGGCCTTGCCTTACCAGCAATCAGATAACACATTTCATTACTGGAGAGGTGCCTGTACGACTCCTACTCCGATTTCACTGCACACTGAGATTTTCACAATGTGCGTTAGAAGCTTCAGTAAGTAAAATAGAAACCCGCCTCACTTTGTGTCTGGAGGACATCAAGCATTGTTAGCATTACATCCTTCCCAACCTGACTGCTCCTAGGTGGTTCCTTGTATTCATTGAATTTTTTATTTTTATTTGATATTTTCTTAGACTATGTATAGAGATGTAATAAATTCTCGCATTGTGCCATATTCTTTGTTTGCATATACCTGCTATTCTTCATTAAGAGTGTTGATCCGGGATTCTATTTTGTGTTCTTTTTAATTTAGAGTAAGTCTACAATCAGTAGAGCTCTTGCGAAAAAGTCTATATCCTACAGATTAAATTTACATAGATATACATATTTGTAGAGAATATTGAAATGGTGAGATTAATTCGCTGACCTGTTTTCACTTCATTTGTCAAGAAAACTCTCTTCTAAATCCACGTTCTCCAAGTTCCTTCCCCATGATGAAGTACCTCTGTATGTCTGCTTGCTGTAGTTCTTGTGAATAGAAGGCAGACATTCTATCCAGAAGAACTTCAACATCATGGTCCACAGAGGCTGGGAGCATGGAGAAATGTCAGAGATACTGGCCTTCCACTTGGGGGTGAGCGCTGGAGCACATTATAGAGAGAAAGTCAGCTATTAGATTTTTTTTTTTTTTTTTTTACCGACTTGAGTACCACTTTATAATGGGCCCAAATCAGACAGCGGGTGTATAATATGTATTGTCTTGTCTCTCTGGCACATTGGAGAAAATCTTTTTCCCAACAAGCCAGAGGGTGGAGGAGAACATGTTTTCTCTGTGTCCCTCTGACATATTAGGAAAAACATTTTTCCCAGCAGGCTAAAGGGAAGCAGGCAAAATATTTTCTAGAATGGGCCGGTGACAGGAAGACAACAAATAGCCAAATCATTTGGTCTTCTGCAAGCTTTAAAAAAAAAACAAAAAAAAACAAAAGCCCTGACCAGAACACTGGTGATCCCAAGTATTTCTTTGTACATCTTGCAATGTAGCTCTCAGGAAATGTGTTCCACTTTTCATTTAGTACTTTTCCCTAATCTCTGGATCCTGGTGGGATGTCTAATTTTCTTTAAGGTTGCATTGAGACACATGCAGGTTCTTTTTTTAGTTCTTGAGGTTTTTGCTTGGACGCTGGTTGTATTGCTCAAACCAACTTGTGTGACCAGTGCCTATTACTGTGATCTCTCTATAACACTGATCTGCAGTCTTATTTGAGTGTAAAAGATATTTAGCAACCAAGCACCTGTCAACATCAGAACACTCATAACATTGTCCACGCTTCACATACAAGACTGACTTGGCTTGTTACATGTGGTAGTCTGAACCTCTTATGATATCTCCTTAAGTCATTTTCCACATTGTAAATGTTCTGTCCCGATGATTCTACAAGGAATGTGTTCTCTGCAGAGTCTTTTCCAGCAAGGTTGGCTTTGTTCACCCAAAATATACCTTGATCCTCATTTCTTCTTTTTCTGTCAAAGCTAATGCTGCTACTTGGTTCATCAATATCTATCCAGCTGAACCCTAATAATTGCACAAGGGACTGTGTGCTCCGAAGTGACATTGGTGGTCCACTTTCTTTTCCCACTCCTACACAGTCATATTATTGACCACCCCTGGTCCCTGCAGATGTTGAAGTACCAAAACAGCTTCCAGATAATGAATAATTTCCAATTTCATACTCAAATCCAATATTTGGTCGTTTTGGACTTTACCAATAGCTTTAAGAAAGGTCTTCTTTGCTGCCTCCAGAAGCCTTGTGGCATGTAGCGGGAGTTGTGGAGATGATCTTCAAGGATTCAAATCTTTTACCAACAATGTAGATGGGATATGCTTTTCATTTTCTAAGGGTATATAATTGGTGATTTGCATAGAAAACATACCGTATTGAAAAAGTTTTGCATGTGCTTTTAAGTGTTAATTTGTCGTCTGGCTCTCAAGGTCACAATTTAAGGCATTAAAAATTGATTAACATTTTTGATGTCCTTTTTTAAAGTTTACATATAAATATTTAGGGTCCATAAAATATAAACAGCCCAGGTCCTCAACCTCCTGATTTTATAGTTTAAATTTTTTAGGTTGAATTCACACCTGAGTATAGCGACTTTAATTTGATTTTCTAGCATTTTTTTCTAAAGCATTTCTCAAGTGTTTTTCTGTGCAGGCAATAGGAGCTCAGTGTTCTGACAAGTGGCAATTGAAAATGTTTTTACATCAGAGTGATCCTTCTCTTCCTGGTTTTGCTGTGTGCTTGTTCTCCCAAGATATTCCATGTGCCTTTCCCTGCGTTTCTCCAAGCCTGGTGAACACGTCTGCCAAGGACAGTTTCCTGGAATGTGCAGCAGCTGCATTACTGATGCTGGAGGCATCCTGTTTATGCAAATAGAGAACAGCTAGGCCAGTTCTGGGCAACGTATAATCTCAATACGCATGAGGAGAAATTCTTTGAACATAGACGGATGTTAAGGAGTTGAGCTCACCTTTTCACTATCGGCACAAAGCTTGTAATGTATTTATTCATCATCACAGAGCTCTCTGGTTTCTATAACCAAGTCCAGCATTTTTTTCTAGCAACCTCCTCCACCCCATTCAGTTTGGCTGTGACAGCTGAAAGTAAACCACAGGGTGGGCATGCTCGCTGACTTCATTGTCCATGTGCAGGGACATTTTTTGGACCATATCAGCCACCACCCCTATCCCCAGCTGCTAGCTTAGTGAATATCCCATCCGGAAGATGAATGGGGCCACGGATGAGATCTGTTGTTATGACACGGTTAGCCACACAGCGGACATTGTTCTAGCAAGATGAACCAGCACAGAGGATAGAGCGTCCACAGAATTGACACTCCAGCCTCATCGCCACCTCAGTTCGTGCATGAGAATTGTGTACTTGTTCCTGACAGATACAGAAATCAATCATCCCTTTTGAAAATTGTGCATAAAATCAAGGGAATTCATTGGCAGGGTCTATGGAACAACAACAAATATTTCCTAGAGTTTTGATGAGTTGGTTAATATCTCAGCATTTGCAGCGACATGACACTGGCTCTGAATTACACAGAGGTAAGTGTTGTTTTTTTTTTTTTTTGCATCTTATATTTAAATATTTTTATTCAATTTTTGAGTAGAAAGTATTTTACACTCACGTAAAAGCAAACCATGAAACCATAAGCTACAGTGGAATACCAAGTCACATACATCGTGGGAAGGTACTGTGAGGGTAATATTACTTGTTTTTTGATCATTATACTAACACCCTAATTAGAACTGCATATCTATACTTCTAGAACAGTTATACAGAAACGATGTTATGGCTAAGAATAGAGAGCTTGTTCTTGTTCTGTAGCCCGAGCCACTCCGATAGAGCATCCCTACCCTGCATCCCTATCACCTGAGGTAGACCAACCGGGTCGCCACACACACCCCACCCCAATGGGAACTTTCTGTAGAAGTGCGCGTGGGACCCCCTGAGTCCAATCCCCAGATCCTAGAATCAGATGTATGGAAACTTGCGGGGGGGCAATACAGGAGGGGCCCTTATATACACAAAACCTTCCGTAGTAGGAAGTAAGAGCAACATTTTCAATAATGAGTAAAGACCCTCCGGTGGGCGAGTGAGGTCCACCGGGGAATTCCTTTAGTCTAGGAATTCAAGGTCCTGCATGTAAACAGAGTTAGGGACAAGAGAGTCCTAAAGAGGGGTTAAAATAAACGTGGGAAAAGGGGAAGATGGATTAAAGTGAGTTAAGTCCAGAAGAGAGGGTGTGAAGAGATCCTTCTCCTGTCATACCTGGTATGAGTTTAATGTTCTGAAATGTAGCCCGCGGTTCCCAGGTGGACATAAACCTCCCCACTTTGTCAAGTTTAGCCACGAGATGCCCTCTGAGTCATAATCCATGATAATTTATTAGTACAGCTCCTGAAGGATACCATTGTTTTTTTCCAACTTTTAGCTAAGGTGATTTTAGCTCCTAATAAATTAAAAAAATGAGAGGCTTTGAGCTTGTTTTGACAACCCCGGTATATGTTGATTGAGAAGAGCAAAATGAACATTGGGGTGCACCGGTAATTTAAATAAGGTTCTAATCATGTTGAAAATTTTCCTCCAAAAGGATCTAATTTGGGGACAAGTCCACCAGATATGTATCATTGAACCCTCCAGCTCACATCCCCTGAAACATAAGGGGGATAATCCCTGGAACATCACCGCCAGTCTGGAGGGAACATATAATACCACCTAGATATGACCTTTATGCTGGCTTCTGAGAGATATATTGTATATACCTTTTTTTAAAGGAGCGAATCCAATATTTATACCAATCTAACGATGTCCTCGTCTGGCCGGTATCCTTCTCCCAGGACTTAGTGTAGACTGGTTTGTCCAATTTTGTCATTAGTGCAGAATAGATCAAGGAGATGCCCCCTTTTTGGTCCTGGATATTAGCACACCAGTGTTCGTAAGGAGTAATGGATGAAGAATTTAAATTGTTGCGCCAGATTGTGTGAAGGAAATGTGAGATTTGTGTAAACCTGAATTTCTCGGAATCCGGCATATCGAGAGTGTTCTGGCAGTAATTCAAGGTAATTGGACCTGTTGGAGTGAAAAAGTGTCCTATGCGATAGAGTCCTTTATCCGTCCACCATTTGAATGCTTTTATATTTACTCCCGGAGGGAATGCAGAATTATGGAAAATGTGTGCAAGGGGTTTCATTGGTGAAGCCAGAGAAGACTGCCTGAGTAATCTTGTGCTGAGAGAAATGGAATGAGATAGAGTGGGGGACATGATTGCTGGTCTGACTTTGGGGGTCGCACCACAAGAGATAGTCTAGGTGTGAAGAGGCGTCGCTCTTCTCTCGATAGCGAGCCAGTCTGGTTTTGGACCCTGGGAAAATAACATGAACAATTGAGCCATTTGTGCTGCTTGATAATATGCCCAAAGATCTGGTAACCCCAATCCACCCTGGGATTTTAGACGTAATAGTATACTGGACGGGCATCTATATCCTCTCCTACCCCAGACAAAGCTTATTATTTCCGACTGTAATTTTCGTAGGAAGTTTTTCTTGATTGGGATGGGAAGGCAGCGGAACAGGTACAGGAGTCGCGGGAGAAGTGTCATTTTAACCGCGTGGACCCTTCCCAGCCAGGATAGACCACACTTTGCCCATTTATCTAGATCACCCCTGCATTTACTGAACATGGGTATAAAATTCGTTTTGAACAGATCACCGATGTCCGCTGTGAGGTTGACTCTCAAATATCGAATGGATTTCGGGGCCCAAGGGAAGTCAAAGGTGCTCGCGAGTTGAGAGAGAATACTGGCCGGAACCGAAATGTTCAGCGCCGTGGATTTGCCCATATTGACCTTTTTAAGCCTAATACCGCACTAAATGCATTGAGGGTTTTGTATATTTCCGGAACGGAAATGGGTGGGGAAGTGACATATATCATGAGGTCGTCTGCATAAAGGGCACATTTGTGTTCCTGTTCTCTGCACTGTACCCCCTTAATGTCTGGGTTTGACCTAATAGCTATGGCTAGGGTTTCAATTGCTATTGCAAAAAGGAGAGGGGATAAGGGACACCCTTGTCTGGTGCCCCTGCCTATGGGGAACGAGGTGGAGTACCTGCCCATCAAGCGAACCTGTGTCGTCGGGTGTGAATACAGGGAGCGAATCAGATTCAGACAATTTGGTCCAAAGCCCCATTTATGTAGAGTATCAAATAGATATTTCCAGTCTATGGAATCAAAAGCCTTATGTAGGTCAATTGATAAAAGAAAACCGGATTGGGGTGGACTTCCATCCCAGTGTGACTTTAACAGTGAGATAATGTCTATTGTCCGTCTGATCTGATCCGTCCCCTGTCGGCTAGGGATAAACCCCACCTGATCCCTATGAATGTATGAGGAGATAAAGCTTGATAACCTGTTTGCCATAATTTTTATTAGAATCTTAATGTCATTATTGATTAATGATATTGGGCGATAATTACCCACCTCACTGGGGTCTTTCTCTGGTTAGGGATCATTGAAATATAGGCTGTATTTAGATCTGAACCTAATGGGGTACCCTTTCCAAGGGCATTAAAAAATTTTGAAAGGTGTGGGGTTAGAGTAGGGGCAAATTTTTTATAGTATCCCATGGAAAAACCATCCGGTCCTGGGGCGGAGCCTAGTTTCAAAGATTTGATTGTAAGACTTCTGTCTGGGAGAAGGGGCTCTCCATAATATCGCTATGCTCTTTCGAGATGGAGGGTAATCCTATGGAATTCAGGAATTCCTGTTGCGTTTTAGTTATGTGGTGGGTGAGGCTTATATAATTCCGCATAGTATTGGAGGAAGGCCTCCATTATTTTAACGGGGTTCTGAGATAGATCCCCGGACTGTATTTTTATTTTTGGGAATGCTAGAGATCTGGGTTTGGGGCTAAGCTTAATTGCAAGTTTGGAGCCTATTTTGTCTTTTTGGGAGTATAATTTGGCCCCCGACCATCTAAGTTGTTTCTCTGCTGATGTAGTGAGATTCATGTTCAACTGTACTCGGGCCTTATCTAGTTTGTCTAACAATTCAGGGGACAGATTTAGTTAGTGAGCTCTTGAGAGGGCCTGGAATTCTGCTGTGAGTTTCCACATGTCCGCTTTATGTTCTGACTGCAACTGGGATGTAATTTGAATTATTTTCCCCCTTATCACTGTTTTGTGCGCCGCCCAGACAGTCTCGGAGACCTCGTTTTGTGGCATTTATGTCAAAATATTCCTTAATGGCTCCCTCTATGATGGTACATTGTATGGGGTCACTTAAGATGGATTCCTGTAATCTCCATCTCAGGGAGTTAGAACGTTCCGAGGCTCTTTGAGTGATTAGGGTGACCAATGAGTGGTCCGACAGGGGAGTGTCCACGATCTTGGATTTTAAGACCAGCGGGATCATGTGTGGGCTGGTAAATATGTGGTCTATCCTGGCATAGGAACTATGGGGGGCTGAATAATGAGTGTAGTCTTTTAGAATGTGGATTCATTTCCCTCCAGATGTCTATTAAGCCCTTATGCAGGAGTTTTGCAATTTTAGAACTTTGCTTGGATGGGCGTTTGGATCTAGGCATACCGGAGCTTGACTTGTCCAATGCGAAGTCGAAAGCTGTGTTGGAGTCCCCACCAATAAAAATTGTGCCCTTCAAATGTGGTTGTAGCTTATGCAGCAGGGAGTCAAAAAAGGCTTTCTGGCCCTTGTTAGGGGCATAATATGAGACAAAGGTGTATAACACCCCATCTATTGTCCCTGAGACTAAAATGTAACGACCCAGGGGGTCCAACAGAACTTCCGAGTCAGCTAAGTTAATGTGTTTTGCAAAACAGATTGCAACTCCCTTCGTTTTTGTTTTTGGCGGAAGCGAGGAAAAATTGTGGGAATTGATGATGAATGAAAGAGGGTTGGTAAGAGGAAGGGAAGTGAGTCTCTTGTAGGAGGAGGACATCTGTGTGCATGGTCTTGTAGAGCTGAAAAAGCTTTCTACGTTTTTATGGGGGAGTTGAGTCCCTGTATGTTGTGGGAAATGATCTTAAGGGAATTCAACCCTAAGGTAGAGTTAGCCATCCAGTGGGGTCATGTGGTGTATGCTATAGATATAGGTCTTACCGGACTGGCGAGTGAACGGGGCATCCATGTAATTAAGCGAGCGAAAGACTGTCTTGTTAAGTCCTGGGAGAAGCAACCGAGACCGGACACTGCATCTGTGAATGTGGGGGAACAGGAAGAGGGAATGGAGGAGAAAAGAAATGAGTAAGAGTAGGAGAGAAAATGCAAGCGTTAGTTTAACCTTCAAATTGCTAAGTAATTGAGAACACAATAAACATTGTTTACAACTTGGGGGGGATCTGGGCACCCCCCTTATCCCAGGGTAGGACAGGAGACTCCCCGCTACCCCTAAAACCTGAGAGGACCGGAGAACCATTCCTGGATCTACCGGTAAGAGTACCGATGGCAAAAATTTGCCTTTTGGTTCCTAGGGGAGGTGCAATGTTGCCACCTCTACCCCGCCACCTTGAAAACCAAACTATATTAGAGGAGGAAATAAAATGGGAGTCCTCCTCGTTATAACTGTTAGAGCAAACCAATGAAAAGAAAAATAAAAGGGAAAAAAAAGAAGGTAAAAACAAATACTCTTCGAATCTTAACCTCGAGGGGGATGAGAAAAGGTCCCCTGTAACAAAAGCTAAAACCAAATTATTCACATACTCATTGGACCTCCATCCTGTGAACCATACCCCTCCCCCATAACCCCAATGAGGGGCAACATCCCAAATAAGCAGCCACCCCGAGTCCCAGAGTGCAAGGGGATTGGGCCCCTCTCACCCTGTGAACCGGGGCAAACGTTTCCCTCCCCAGACTAACAATAAAAATGAGACTAAGGAAAAAAGTCCCAAGTTGACCGTGATGTCCTAGGCTGATTCTGAGGACCAGAGTTCCGCTATGATATGGGGATCCTGGGGTCACCCGCAGTTCCGAAGGGCAGAATTTCAAGATCAAAGTCGGGAGGTGTATCCTCAAGGAGAGGGAAAAGTATCAGAGTTCCTGTTTTAGTAAGGGCCCCAAGAATCAGGACCCGTGAGGGGAGAAGAAATAAGTAGTGTCTATGAGTTTGAACTGGGCCGATGTAGACAAAAGAGAGAAACCGGATCAGATCCCTGAACCTGTGACTGTTGTGACATCAAGTTGGGAAGTTTTCTTTGGATCGTTTGGAACCTTGCTTCAGCCAGGAAGGTTGTAGTGGGCTTGCTGGTGGTGGACGTTTCGTGGAAGCGGGTGTGCTTCTGCTTTGCATTTGGGATGACGGATTGTGAGAGATTAGACTCAAGTGTAGGAACAGACCTTCTCCTTCAGTGAGGGTAGAGAAGCCAAAGCTTTTATTTTTATATGCAAAGTTGAGGCGCAGGGGAAAGGACCAACGGTAAGAAATTTTTCTCAATTAAGCACTGTATCAACGGTTTGAGAGAGCGCCTTTTCTGAACCGTATATGGAGATAAGTCCACAAAAATTTGAATCCTGTGGCCTAGCAACTTGAGGTCAGCTGAGCCCCTGGATTTCCTCATGACCTCCTCTTTGACTGAGTAAAAATGAGGCTTCACGATTATATCGCGAGGTAGACCATCTGTACGTGGGGGCTGTAGGGCTCTGTGCTCTGTCAATCTCCAGTCGATGATCTGAGATGTCAGGGATAAGGTCTCTTAGCAGGCTTTTGACAGCAGCATGAGTGTCCTTTTCGGTCTCTGGGAGACCTCTAATACGGAAATTGTACCGTCTCGATCTATTTTCAAGATTGTCGATTTTAGAGAAGGCGGTTTCAAGTTGGTGCTGCAGGTCCTGTATTCTGGCTGTGTTTTGGTTGATGCGAGAGGCTGCCTGGTCAGCTTTTTGCTCAATGTCAATCCTCTGCCCCAATTACTGCAAGTCAGCATGTATAGAGGAAGTTATCTGAACAGCGTTCTGGGCCAGGCTTTTAGAGAGTAAATGTGTGAAAGCCTCCATCATGGAGGGGAAGTCTGTGGGGGCAGGGATGTTTGCAGATGCTTCTGTCACTGTTAACAGCATCCCTGTATGTGGGTCCGTCATAGGGGTAGAGGGATAACCGGCACCCATCCGTCCCAGCAAAGATTCTGAGGCAGTGGGGGGAAGTCCATACCTGGAGAGTGTTGTAATATGTTGGCCAATTTATGTATAATATTGTATTGGAGTGCCATGCTGACCAGAAATTCAGTTGCATTGTCCAACTGAATTTTAACATAGCAAGGGGACAGCTGAAAACCCTTTGATGTGTAGTCTCATGCAAGTCTACCTAGGGGTGTGAGGTATGGGCTGTTAACCTAATTGAACATTTCAAAGGGTACATTGTTTAAAGGACCATAGAAGAAATATTTATGGATGGTAATTAGACTTGAGGGGGTAACAATGGGATCAAGGAGTGTTTTGGGTTGGCCTAGCGGAGGCTCCCTCCTGTGGGGCTAATTTATCAGGGGGGCTTGTTGATATGCAGGAATGTAGGTATTCCAAGGGCTCAAAAGGGTGTTCTGTTTATCTAATTAATATATCTAAAGGGGACTTGTTGATGTTGATATGCGGGAGTGCAAATTGGGGTGGTTCACGGCTGGGAGTTGTTGTCTGTTTGATAGACTAAAGCTAATCAAAGTCCTAAATTGAAACAGCCAATCAAATTGCTCAGCCATTCAATATTTAGTGAATATAACACGGCATTCAGTCTATAGGTGAGGGAGGCTCGTCTGTGTACGAGAGAGGCTTGTCTGTGTATGCACACTCGGACCTAAGACATGGGGTTCTGAATTATATCTACTCTGTCGGATCTTTTTGACATCTGTGGACTTTGGACTTTGTTCTGTGTTGGAATTCAATAAAGTGCATCTCTCTGGAAGAATTGGGTTGCTGCGGAAGAGTACTTACATCATCATCATTATAATAATACTTACTAATTAATTATCATACCCACTCTACATCATATCAACCCGATACATATACTCGATCACTACAGAGAGGAGGGGGTCTGATTGTCCTGATCCGCTATGGATTCCTCCTGTCCTCCTGTGTTGATGAGAGAGCCTCGTGGGACTGCCACCATCTTGGCATAGCTGATCGGAGCTGCCGCCGCCGTCATCTGGTCCGTGAGGTTCCTCCGGGCTAGCGCCGTTTTGATATTTATGCTCCCGGGGAATTCCCCCACCTGATTATCCCTGTTATGGACCTGGAGGTTCGCTCTGGTTGCTGTGGTGGCGATCGAGGGGTAGCGGTGGAGCGGAGCTCTAGCAGCCGGTGGCCATCTTAGCCGCAGCCGCGCATGCGCCTCCGTGTTTTTTTTTTTTTTTTTCTAAATATATTAAATGAATGGGGCTTTCACATTTTTAGTTTCAAACACGCACACAAATTTTGCAGGAAGTGTACATGCAGTGCACACTTAGTCAGGTCCATAAATATTGGGACATTGACACAATTCTAATCTTTTTGGCTCTATACACCACCACAATGGATTTGAAATGAAACAAACAAGATGTGCTTTAACTGCAGACTTTCAGCTTTAATTTGAGGGTATTTACATCCAAATCAGGTGAACAGTGTAGGAATTACAACAGTTTGTATATGTGCCTCCCACTTTTTTTTAAGGGACCAAAAGTAATGGGACATATTAACAATCATCCATCAAACTTTCACTTTTTAATACTTGGTTGAAAATCCTTTGCAGTCAATTACAGCCTGAAGTCACTGCTCCACCTGTCAGTGTCTCTGCCTCTGTCCCTGCTTCGTCGATCCTCCATCAATCGGTCCTCTCCCCTGCCCCCTTGCAGGGCACCAGTGCCCCCCCGTTCTCCCGTGACTTGCATCTACAGCTCCTCACAGCGCCTTTCTCGGCGTATAGCGTGCTCCGTCTTTCTCGGTGTGCTTTATGGCAGAAAGTTTTTGTCGGATGGAGTATGTCCATGTTCTTGCTCTTGTGCTGTTTACAGTGCTAAGTGAAAAGTTGCCAACAATTGCACATCCATAAAGGATAACCTAGTCATAGATGTTTATTTGTTGGGGTACATCATTCACTGCAGTTATCTTCCACTCCAGGTGCTTTTCCTGCTACCGTGTAGATGCAGTCAATGATTTTCATTAGTCCTAAACCAGCTGTCTTTGCAGTTTCTTTACTGTAAACAAAATTAAAAATGAGCAATTTCTCATGCATGTCTCCTACAGCGATAATCCAGTGATGATTATTATACAGCATTTATATAGCGCCAACAGTTTGTGCAGCACTTTTATTTCTAGAACCTACAACGTCTGTGTTGAAAAGGAATGGGAATGACCTCCATAACTAAATATTCTGCTTCTTGCAATGAATTGTAACACTGAGCAAAATGCATTGTTAGCAGCTAACTGGTAAATATATGTTGATACACACATCACGCTGGGGGTTCTTTTTGAAATGGGGATACATGTAAGTAAAGCTTGGTCAACGATCACATCATCTAACCAAACTCCAGGAGAAAGGCTTTTGTATGTTTCTGGAATTGTTGACCACTCTCTGGAATACATCAGGAGACAGCCATGGAGGAACTTTACATTTATGTTGGCACACACGTCACTCTGGCGGTTCTTTTTGAAATGAGGATGAATGTAAGAAAAGCTTGGTCAACGATCACATCTTCTAACCAAACTCCAGGAGAAAGGCTTTTGTATGTTTCTGGAATTGTTGACCACTCTGGAATACATCAGGAGACAGCCAAGGAGGAACTTTACATTTATGTTGGCACACACGTCACTCTGGCAGTTCTTTTTGAAATGAGGATGAATGTAAGAAAAGCTTGGTCAACGATCACATCTTCTAACCAAACTCCAGGAGAAAGGCTTTTGTATGTTTCTGGAATTGTTGACCACTCTGGAATACATCCGAAGACAGCCAAGGAGGAACTTTATTTCACATATTATAGTACCAATATATGACAGAAAATCTGTGCTTTGTGCCACTTCATTATCACATTCACTGGTTGGATTAGAAGATGTAAGTGTAAAATCTTGAGGGTTACCCCAAAGTTTCAGTTAAAGACTACAAGGCAAGCATTCGGGGGGGGGGGGGGGGGAGGTGACACAATAATCATCCTTGGCTCTTGGCTTTTTTTCTTCCAGATTTCCTCTGTTCCTCTAGCCCAGGGATCCTCAAACTACGGCCCTCCAGCTGTTGCAGAACTACACTTCCCATGAGGCATTGTAAAACTCTGACATTCACAGACATGACTAGGCATGATGGGAATTGTAGTTCCTGAACACCTGGAGGGCCGCAGTTTGAAGACCCCTTCTTTAGCCGTTTTCCTCACCTGTGAAGGGCTGTATGTTGGGAAGAGGTATATTTCCCATCTCAACTGCTAGAATATGGTAACCTTTTTCTGTGCTAGGACAACAACAACACCAGCTCCTTGGATGTGTATTTTTACACATTTTCATTGATCACACTTCTGAAAAAAAATGAGTTGTAGCCGATTTTTCCGGATGATGGCATCAGAATATATACATTTTTATTTTTGAAATTTGATTCTACCACAGAAAAAGAAGGAACACAGATATTTTCAGCTGTAACCTTCATAGCAGTGGATAATACAATCGAAGAAGATGATTGTACAAGCATACTTTAATTGTCTTGAGGACTAGTTATAGACCTAATGTTCAATGAAAATAAAGATGGAATGGGATATTGGGTATCTGGTGTAGACTGGTGCTGCCCCATTGTAACTGGTTGATCATATTTCATATATGAGTGATCTAGATCAACAATCTTTTTTTCTCTTCAATTCTTTTTATTAAATTTGAACAAAAAAAAAAAAAAAAGCATTGCACAGTATAATAGACAATATTAATATAACTTATTACCAAATAATACACCTGTGGGTATCTGTTGTTTGGAGGGTCTGCGCGTCCTACTACACCATGTGGATGCCACAAACCCTTGGAGAGGTTATGCACAGGTGAGTTTTGTATAGTGTTATCAAAAGGATAGAAACATATTACTTGTTTGTTGTAGGCAAGCCACTATATACCGAACAGTGAAAAAGGTATAGAGTAAAAAAAAAAAAAAAAACAAATACCAGAACATGAGGATTGTTCATTAATTGTTTAAGGCTTCCATTAATAACGTTAACCACATGCCGACCGCCGCACACCAATTTACATGGGCAGAATGGCACGGGCAGGCAAAAGGGCGTACCCATATGTCACTTTGAAATCCCCGCCTAGTGGGCGCGTGTCCAGCAAACTCGATGTTCGCCGGCGGCCCGCAATTGCGGTGAGGAGAGGCTGAACGGGGAGATGTCTATGTAAACAAGGCATTTCCCTGTTCTGCCTAGCAACATGAGAGGGATCTACTGCTCCCAGTGATCTGTCATATTGTAGTGAGCCCCCCCCCCCCCAACAGTTGAAATCACTCCCTAGGACATACTTAACCCCTTGATCGCCCCCTAGTGTTTAACTCCTTCCCTGCCAGTGACAGTTATACATTAATCGGTGGCTATCTTTAGCTCTGATCGCTGTATAAATGTCTATGGTCCCAAAATAGTGTCAAGTGTCTGATGCGTCCGCCGCAATCATTAAACAAATTGCAGATTGCTGCCATTACTAGTAAAAATTATAAAAATGCCATAAATCTATTCCCTATTTTGTAGACGCTATAATTTTTTTGTGCAAATCAATCAATCAATATACGCTTATTCATAGTACATAGAAGAACGAATATCTGCGCTTTGGTTAGAAGATAGAACAAACATAAGAATGACCACGGCAGCCAGCACAAAAGGTTATGATCGTAGAACCACTAAAAGCAGAGAAAAAAAATATATATATATAATGTGTGTGTGTATGTATGTGTATGTGTGTGTGTATATATATATATATATATATATATATATATATATATATATATATATATATATTATTACAAGGGGTGAGTTGCACGTCAGTCACAGTTGGTTGTGCTTAGCAATCAAGCCTTACCACAGGCTTCAATATAGAAAAAAATACAAATGGGATTGCGGCACGAACAGTTTTTTTTTTTTTCAAATCAGGCATACATGATATAAACGTTTTCGGGCTATTATAGATCGCGCCCTTCCTCAGAAAATCATGCCTATCGAATGATCATACATATAATGGTATATATGGTCCACTAATTAGAGAAAACCAACAATTCATCTGGAATCAATTAAGCCATCATTGAAATCTATCTATCAAGTACAAATTTTCTGTGGTCAAAAAAGGCACAAACGAGACCGGAAGAAAAGAACCCACACCTTGTAGAGTACATTATCAGGCATCCTAAAAGCAAATTAAATGAAAATAAATGTGAATGAAAAAAAAAAATGGATATTTAAAAAAATGTGACAATATAACAGTGTAACCGTAATAATACCATTCAACCATCGTTAGCCGAAAATATGTAATACTCGGCGTATGTCAGCATACCAATGCAACTCCACATACAGTCTGTGTAGGATCGTAGACACGATGAACATAACAATAATAAAAAAAAAAGGAGCAATTCATCAGCTAACTTAACACTATTCACAGGAACAAATATAAGTCAAAATCGGAGTTTAACCCCTTTGGCTGGAGTGCATCCAGTCGATGGATCCAACTTCTCTCTTTCTAAGAGCCATTTCCCTGTCACCTCCACGTCTATTGATAGTGATGCCGTCAATCACCAGAAATCTCAGTTGTGAAACAAACTGTATAAATACAGTTTTTGCAGCAATCCCATTTGAATTTTTTCTATATTGAAGCCTGTGGGAAGACTTGATTGCTAAGCACAACCAACCATGACTGACGTGCACCTCACCCCTTGGATTGCTTCTACATACTCCTGTGAGTGAGCACCGGTCAGTATCCTGGAATCTTTGGAATCATGGCCACAGGTGGGTCATTTTCGTATACCGATGAGGACACAGCCCGCAAATACACAGCGACCACAGGATCCAGGGACTTTTTGACAGAAAGTTCATCTCCACAGCTCACACGTAAGCTTGAAAAGTCGTTACAGCAGCTTACTTCTATGGCGCTGCATGAGATCACACTTGCGGAGTACCACAGATCCCAGCTTATACCACGTGGATTAAGAGTACGTATGGCACCTACATCGTTTGCTCAAAATTATGATTATATGGATCCCTTTCGGGGTGCAGAGGGAGTAGGGATTGGAAACGGTCAGATAATAAGTGAAGATGTGTAATGTTCAATTTTGGTCACCTCATCTTGTGCTCCATATAGTGTTGGACTCTGTTTATTCTTGTAACTTTGACTATTTTCAAATAAATACTTTTAAAATAAAAAAAAAAATAAATAAAAAAAAAGACTATAAAAGACAGTTTACACAGATCATCAACAAGTGTTCTTTTGATTTGATCGATCTCACTGAGGAATTTTTGCAAATGGAACGTCTGACGATTTCTAATGACATAATTCCCCTGGAGACATTTCGTAGAGCAGGGACATACTGTGTCACAACTGAGATTTATGGTGATTGACGGCATCACTATCAATAGACGTGGAGGTGATAGGGAAATGGCTCCTAGAAAGAACTGAACTGAAAAGCACAAAATGAAAAGCGCGAATCGGCACTCACTAAACTTCTACGAACATTAGCAGAATGAGCCCAAAGGGTGGCGCTAAAGAGCTGAAAAACTACGTAGTACGTTCATTTTTGTTGGCTGACAATTCCTTGTCGTTTGTATGCAAGACAAGTTTGGGCCAACACCCTTCAGACAAAAGTCCACGGTTTTGTTGGCCAACAATCCGATCGTGTGTACGAGGCTTTAGACTGTGGCTTCTGTGTGCAGTGCAGCAGGAGGATGTCTACCGGAGATCTGCAATGCCGGGTCTGAGTGTCCCGGGACTCCCAGGTCCTCTGGGTTGTCTCTGATATTGTCTGCTCGCCTGAGATCGCACCCCCTAAGGTGCTACGCAGTATGTACCATGGCATTTTTAATCTATATCGCACACATTATTTTCAGGGTGAAAAAGTGTGTCTTATATGCCAATAAATACAGTAGGCTCTTTAAAATGTATTACATACACCTCTGCAGGATTATTATCAGAATGCTCATTAAATAATAAAGCTTCATTGGTTAGATGAAAGTGACCTTACCTTAATGTGGTGGGGATTCAGCTGTGAAGAAGTCGGATTAGTTTCTCTGAGTACTCGGATCCACTGCTGATCACCGCCGGACAACGTCACCAAATCTCCAGCTATGCTGTAGTAGATGAGTATACCGGAATCTCTGGAAGTAGAGTCCCTGATCAGAGGAGGGAGAGGCCCGCTTTATACAAGGAAGATGGGCGGGGAAGGCAGAGAATGAAGGCATTCCATTCCAACTAATGGAAATGTTGTATAAATAACCCCGGATTGTTCTTGCCGATTTGCATATAAACAGGTTTTCTAGAGAACAGGTGATGAGATTAAACATGCTGAAACCCAAATACCTTAAAACTTTACTGACTTTTAAAATTAAAATGGGTGTCCTTGGGAGACATTAGGCCTGTTTTTATAGGGGGAATTGTGCCGTGGAAGCAAATCTTGAACACCAAATGTCCACTCAATCACAATTCAGATTCTTGAATGCTCTGTGTTGTACCTGGATTTGGGCACAAGTGGTACAGTATGAAATCGGTGTGAACAGCCAGGGTAGAGAAGGATATCCTGAATCACCAAACTACTACTTTACTACTAATTACTAAGAAGTTTTAAGGCCGCATGGAAATGACACACAAGACATGGAGCTTAAAAGTAAATAAATTTATTAAAAAAAAAAAATAAAAAAAAAACATGCATGCATATTCATGAGGTTTGGAGACATACGGTATAAATGAGTATTTAACACTGACATTGCACAATTACTGATCGACTTGCCAAGTAGACAGCTGCCATCAAATGTTCTCTTCTCAAAATTTTCAGAAAACTGAGACTGTCATAGTTTATGGGCGTTTTGTACAGATCCAGGGAAACCGGTTACCACATCGCCGATCATCATTTGGGTGTCACACACCAGATAAATGTTCATGGAAAGATATCCCTTTTCTATTCTGATAGATGTGCTCCTTGTGACTGGGTGCCAATAGGGGTACAATCGATCCATTACATTTGGGATCCATGCCATGACATAAAATCCGCCTTTAATTTGTTCCCACTCCTGCCTTGATGAGGGCATGTAGATGTAGGTCAGTGCAATGGAACTAAAGCCCTGTAGCACCCTTCGCAGCATTCTTGAAAAAGATATGCCCGCAACATTCCGGCTACTATCTGGTAGGAGACCTTTCCCAGAAAAAGTACAGTAAGCAATTTAGTCCTGCCAGATATTGCATGACTCCACTGGATGGTGGTCTCTGACACGACACGCAGCCTCGATGTACAGTAGGAGACTGAACTTTTGCAGAGCTTCAGCCTCCGTAAAGCCATCTAGAAATGTGTTCTGGAAAATGCCTTGGAGCCATGAAGACCACTCTTCTCCTCCTAACACGTCTTATTAGGAGGTTGAATTGCTGGAAATTGTATTCAGACAGCTCCATGGCTGATTTTTGCACTAAATCCAATCACCCCCAGAGGATCAGGAAATACCGCATGTTATACCGCCAGCAAAACCCTGGTGGTAAATATTGTGGGTTTTTTTTCCGTATGTGAATTGAACTTAACAGCTTACCGCATGAATTCTTGCAATATTTACTAACACATTTTTCATTAAATGGCACAGAATTGTGGGGTTTTTTTTTTTTTTTTTTGCAAATTTTTGTGATAATTCAGGCAAATGAGTCACGTGACCTTATCACATGCAGTAACCTTTTTAGTGAATTGACCCTTATATGATTCTTCGTGGCACTTGGCTGGTACTCGGCATATAGGCCTCCAGTGTAGGTATGTAGGATTTCTGTAGCCATCATACCACAGCTGATTGTTCTATTCTTTTGTAGATCTTTCATCTGCTCGCTAACAAAACCAAAGAGACATTTTCCCATGGGACTTCAGCAATACAACAGTGTTTTTTTATTAATTAGGCTGATATTCAGAATGTACTTTTGGTGAACAAATTGCATTTTATTCTGCTTTTTTTTTTTTTTTTTTTTTTTTTTTTTTTTTTTATATGCAGATATATACTTTGTTACTTGTACCTATTTTTCTTTGTTAAATTCTAATACAATTTGCACTATTATATAACCATGTTGTTCCTATTAGTAAGCACCGCTCAAAAGTCCCACGGGCA
This sequence comes from Aquarana catesbeiana, assembly GCF_042186555.1. Taxonomy (NCBI): domain Eukaryota; kingdom Metazoa; phylum Chordata; class Amphibia; order Anura; family Ranidae; genus Aquarana; species Aquarana catesbeiana. The sequence continues at coordinate 958,018,514 of NC_133324.1, forward strand.
AATGTTTGTTTGGTTTTGTTAGACAGTTTTTGGGTCTGAGTGCTGCTCATGTCTGAATATATGGAGGCTTTCTCTTCATCATCTGCTCCCTCCCCTTGACATACTGTAATCTCACCCCTTCCACAGAGTGTAGTTGGACAGGTAGAAGCATTGCCCAAATGTCACACAGGTACCACACTGGTTGAATTTGTTGCAGTTCTGGTCCTTCGCCTGGTAATTGTAACAAGTTTCATCGGGGATACCATGGATATTTCCATATTGCCAGATCCCTCTACCCTTGCAAGACCCGGCCTCATGGTAGTAGATCACATTCTGCAGACACAGGTATGCAGATGGCTTTGCCCCTTTCCTCTTGATGTTATTGTGATCTACATTGGTACTCCCATGTGCCCAACATGATCATCAGTACTGAGGGATGAATTGGTTTTGCGTAGCGCTAGTTGGAACCATTGACCTTACGCCAGTCCCAAGCCTTCGACAGGCTAGCTATAGAGAGGTATTTATGTGGCCTTGGGTATGTCCTAACTACAGTCTTGTAGCCATGCTGCCTGGGTTGTAGTATGGCACATCTCTTGGAAAATACTATATATTTAAAAAAGTTATTAGTCTGAAATAGATCCAAAAATTGCTCAAATTTGGAATCAGACTTGCATTGGGTATAATTATCGAAAACAGGTCACCAACTGGTGTCACCTCCTGGGCAAACATGAAGTGGTTTTTGGTGGTCTTGAAGGCCATGTCAGAACTCCCAATGATGTTGAGATGGGATGAAAGGTAGGGAGACGTACTGAACTTCATCATAAATTTTATTTTTACTTGTTCTCTTTTGCATAATCTTCCATGCCATCCTCTGATCTGTAATTAGGGAATGTTCAATATAGATTTATTACAACTTGTGTGTGAATATGTGTATCATAAAATGAATCAAAAACATTATAAACACAAAATATTTTTTCACACTTACCTGTTTCTGTGTCCTTCAATATCACTAACCTATATCCTTCACCTCCTTTTTTTTTTTTTTTTTTTTTTCCTTTCTTTCTCCTGTAAGTCGTCTTCTACAGGCGCTGTGATGATGAGGAGACAAGTCAATTAAGGAGGATCTCCACATCATCCACATCACAGCAGCAGAAGCCATTTTGATCTGGATGAAGAGAAAACAATGTTTGGCTCTTATTAAAATAACACCTATGCATATTTCCTTAATTTAATAGAATAAAATACATACTTCAATATTTAAATAGGGTTTGGTGGCTGGGGGGGGATAAAAAGAAAATCATGGTTTTACCACCCACCCCACCCATCAAGCCAGATGGGGCTGTACACATGCCATGGCCTGGGCATCTTTACCTCAGAAGTGCAAGAATGATAGGTGTCATTGCCTGTCAAGCTTGCCCATTGAGTTTAATGGGGCCGCACTGCAACTGCAAGTCAAACGCTCAGCTCACAGTTGTCCAACTAAAAGAGCTTCCTCTCACTTCTTGCATCTCCAGGAGCGAAGTTGAAGGGAAAAGCCTCCATGGATGTAGAGCTTTGCAGGAACACTTCATCGTCATCTTTGGAACTGCCTTCTTCTGGGGGTGACCACTCAAACAGGCGCTCAACAGACCCATACCTGTCCAGCATCTCTGGCGATCCCCAGTCTATGGCCCGGCTCTTATCTCCCCTGTCCAGCTCACCTGAGATATCTCCATCTCCTTCACATGACTCCCTCTGGACAGGTTCAACAAGGGGATTACTTTGTAATGGTTGGCATTTCAATGGAACATCTGGGGGCCTGCTCAATTACTCTAGCAACCCCTGGAGCCCCGACTAAACCACATGCCTCCCCATCAGGTCCTACTTGAACCTCCGGCACCTCCGATTCCTTGGAACCAGGCTGGAACTCCTCTGCTGCTGCTGATACAGATGATCCTCGGCCCTCTCCGGCCCCTCCGGTCATCTGTACTTGCGGTCGACAAAGTCCGGTTTTGGAACTGGCATAGTAGTACCGGACCTCTTGCTGCTCTGGTCCCAGGTGTGAGCTGTGATCCGCAGTGTCCACAGCGGGCCCAGGCACTGACTCCCACTGTAGGCTTCTGACATGCAGGGCACAGCATGCAGAGCTTCTCCACGCCCTCAACCACTCCAGGCACCAGTCCTCCAGTGAGCTCCAGGCGGATGCCGGTGTCCACGAGGACTTGGTCCTGCTGATCAGTTTGCTGCATGGCAAGCGTACTCTGAACACGATTCGCCATCTTCCTCCGCCATGTGTATGGCACGTGGCACGCTGAATACTGACACCCTCTCCTCTAGTGCGTGGCTCCGCCCCTCAGCTTGTTGGCTCAGTGTGCGACGAACTGTAACTCAACATTTGTTGGCCGCACCACAGCAACACCCGGTGGCAGGCTTTGTAGAACTGCAGGTTACAGCAGCAAACTGACTTTTACACAGTGGAAATGTTCCTTGCGATGCCCCAATCTGTAAGAGAAATAGTCTCTGTATTGTCTCCAGTACCACACCACCCCCTGTGTCCATGTTTCCAAGGGCAACAGCTGCACCCACAACTCCATCACATTCCCGACTGTGTAGCAGGCAAATTATAGCAAACAGTGGCGATGCTGGCGCTGTACCCACGCCAGGCATCTCTGTATATGTCTAGAGCCGCCTGCAATAATCCCGTTGGGACTATCCGGGATACAGTCACTGTAATGCTGGGACTGTGAATGAATGAAGGATTTGTAGAGCGCTGCAAATGCGAACTGAATCGCCTCAAGGCGCTAGAAATGCGTTCTCTGTTGCCAGCTCTTTAGAAAAGGAAGGTCTTTAGTTTTTTCCTGAAGGCCTGATGGTTTTCTTCCATGCGGATGTGGGTCGGAAGAGCGTTCCATAGTCGAGGTCCTTGGACTGCGAATCTTCGATCTCCCTTTGCTTTGTAGCGATACTTGGGCATGATGAGGAGGTTTTGGTTAGCTGATCGAAGGCTGCGATTGGGTGTACAGTGTTTTATTTTCTCCTGAAGATATAGCGGAGCGTTTCCTTGTATGCATTTGTGGGTGAGGCAGAGGGTCTTGAATTTGATCCGATTCTTTACGATTAGCCAGTGTAGGCGCTTTAGGGATGGTTAAATAGATTCCCAGGGTTTTTTTCCTGTTAACAGTCTTGCCGCCGTGTTTTGAATGAGTTGTAAGCGCGCAAGCTGATATTGGGGTAGTCCTAAGTATAGCGAATTCGCGTAGTCGTGTCGAGAATTGATGATTGTTCCCACAACTGCCGCTTTGTCTTCTTCTGGGATGAAAGGGATGAGTCTGCGTAGGAGGCGGAGGAGATGGTGGGAACCGCTCACCACTGATCCTATTTGTGCATCCATTGTCTGTCATTCCTGAGTCAAAGATGACTCCGAGACTCTTGGCTTTGAGGCTTGGAGCGATGGTCTGTCCTAGGATGGTGGGAGGTGTCCACGGGGTCTTAATTTTGGAATTTTTGTTGGCATGTAGGAGAAGAAGTTCTGTTTTTGCGCCGTTAAGTTTGAGGGAGCTTAAGGTCATCCAGTCATCAATTGAACTGAGGCATTCTTCTAATTGTTGATGATGGTTTTTTTGTCCGGTGATGCGAAAGTAGAGTTGGGTGTCGTCAGCGTATGAGTGGAAGCAGAGATCGGTTTTCCTGATGATATTGAGAAGTGGGCGGATGTATATGTTGAATAGTACTGGTGACAGGGGTGAGCCCTGAGGAACTCCGCAGGAGATTGCCCGGGTTTCCGAGGTGAATGTTTCTAGCTTCACTATCTGAGAGCGATTCTCTAGGAAGGATGCAAACCATTTTAGAGCCGGACCTGTGGCTCCTGCCACTTCTGAGAGGCGGACAAGTAAAGTATTGTGGTCCACTGTATCTGCGAGGTTGCTGGGGGTAACGGACTTACAGGAAAGTAAAATCTCCATGAAGCGCCCTACTCCCGTGGGAGCGGCTAAAAGTTCATTCTTCCCTGAAGTGTCTTCCATTACCCCCTTTCCCTCACAGATATAACACGCAGTCAATGAACAGTTAAACTTTAAACATCTTTATTCTGCTTCTGGTGTTTAATGCTGCATTGCATTGAAAAGCCACTCTGAATAACTTCCAATGTTTAGGCAATGAGGAATACAACATTCTTCCCAGAATATATGAAGCCTTTGTGAATAAAACTTCCATCTTGTACCGGTTCCCATTTGTGTAATGCATCTTTTCTTCCTCCTGGTAGTCACTATTTTCTGACTGCACAGCACTTCTAATTTATTCAGAGTATCGTTCACAGAGTTAGTCCAAGAGATGACTTTTGGATTCCTCCAGGGTATTAGTTCTCTAAGGCCCAGCCCTGTCCTCCTGAACCCGCACACTAATCCCTTCTAAAGTCTTCTAGAAGCGCTGTTGCCCCCTGTGTTTCACTCACGTGTGTTACTGAGCAATCATCCATGAAGCACATAGAGGATCCTCTCCCAGTCCTTGTGTCTGTCAGTAGTAGCGACATTCAGGTACAATCCCCTGCAGTCTCTTCTCCACCTGCATCTTTCCTCCATCTGCATCTCTCCCTCGCAGGGGAGAAGCACCAAAGCTGTACATCCTCCTGGATCTCCAAACTCCCACAGATCAGACTCCCAGGAAGCACGTCCCTCTCCCCCGAAGGGGAGAGCACCCACACAAATCCTCCTGAATCCTACATCTTCCAAAATCTAACTCCCTGGAATCATGTGACCAAGCCTTTTAAAGAAGTCCTGCCTCTCCCCAAACAAATTAATGATTGGTCCAGAGGGGTCTTCCAAAACTGCCTGTCACTCTGTACTTGTATTCCTCCCATCCTCCAAGTCAAAACATAGAAAATAGAGGAAACTATCACAAGCAGAGTGCAGGGGGTCACATCCTCCTCCTACTCTAATAAACCTCCCATGCCAATCAAACCCACCAGCTTACACCACAGGGTAAAGCACTGGCTATTTAGGCTTATTTCTACACCTAACTCTCTCTAATCTAGCACTCCCATAAGTAGGTGGGCGCTACACTTAGTTATTGCAACTTGAGCATGTATAGAGAAAAACGCCCTCTGCTGTGTGCTGCCAATCAAAAAGCCGACCTGATGGGGAATTAGTCTCCCAGTTTCCCATCAAGCTCTGCTGCATTGCAATATATGGGTGAGTACACCTATATACATAGTTACATATAGTTTTTGGTAGAAAATAGACACAAGTCCATCTAGTTCAACCAATAAAAGGGGGAAAATAATATCCTACAATCTTATATGCACAATCTTATACCCACATTTGACCCAGAGGAAGGCAAAAAACCCCAACAAAGCATGATCCAATTTGCTCCAGCGCGGGGAAAAAATTGCTTCCGGATCCCCTGAAAGGCAATTGGATATTCCCTGGACTAGGTTTACCTATAAATGTTAATTACAGAAAAACAGGAAATGGTAGGTGTATAGCAAAGAGACCTGGTCTGTCCAATCCAATATTGAACGACGGAAACAAGAACCTAGTGCTCAGGGCACGGTAAACCCCTTGTGGATCTTTAATAGGCAGACCAGGTAAATAAGTAAAATTTTAGTAAATTTTATTCCATTTAAACATCAGTGAAACATAAGAACAATATATGACATTGTGTAAAAACAGATATCGCAACTGTTTGTTGAACAGGCTGCCCATGGAGAACAGACGGGCTAGCAATGTTGCATACTGGCGTAGACACCTTACATGTTTCGGCCCAAATATAGTCCTTGAGAAGTTTGTCACATGGGTAGTCACTCTGTACAATATATAGATACATTTTATATCAGTATTATAGTAACAATATATTAAAAATCAGAACATACACACATATATCTCAGTGTATATAATTGCTAATAGTTAAACAGCTGTACTTACAAAAATGTATATACAAATGCCGCAAGTATCCAAACTACAGAACGGTTGTTGGTCCCACAGATCAGAAAGTGTGACACAGGTAGACCACAGGGTAGAAATGGGGAAAACGTCTGGCATCCATCACTGGGTCCTTCGGCATAGTGACGTGCGGCGTGAGCCCGCCTACGGGACGCAGTTGCATCCCGCCACCAACACGCGTGCGGCCTTCCGTCCGTGCTTTAAATGGAGTGCAAGCAGGAAGGGAACCAGCGGTAGAGACTGCGGGTCCCAAAGCCAAACTTTGTCCAGAGTGGCCCCCTACGTATAGGGGGTTGACAGTGGACCCAAGCACGTCAGGCAGCAAAACAAAGTCACCAACAACCCCATGTGTCCCCAGTTGGGTTCATAGTAACACTTCTGGTGCATGGGCACCCAAAACCATTGCACAGTTGTTGCTGGTTGTTGAAAAGCTGAGGGATAACACCTAGTGGTAACACCATGGAATTAGACAAGGCACCCAGATAAATACAATACATGATTGATGAGCTATGCATAGTACCAAGAGAAAATGATCCACTACTATTTGATAACCAAATAGCAAGCATCAACATATGAAAAGGAGACCCCATTTTCAAATGAAATAGAATACAGAAGAAAAATCAAATAGTATAGGCAATTACAGTATGGTACTTATGGATCTAATTAACATACACTTGATTAGAATCCTGATGGGTAAGGTATGAAATTGAAAGCCTCACTGAGGTATGGTGGATTTTAGCTGGAAAGTTTGTTACCTATAACTGTTAGTACCCAGTTATATTATGTACATGCAAATGTACAACCCATGCAAATTAATCAATGAGTGGATACAAAACCAGCAGTGACTCTCCTGGATAACATAAACACAGTGTACAACAATTGGAAAACATAAAATCGCGCTATAAATGAGTGATTGGTGAATGGTATGCTCATACAATGACCAATCTAATGGACGACCAATACCAATATTTAGCAAAAGTGTACAGAAGTGTGCAAATTAAAAATACTTGAATGTTAGGTATCACACTAACATAACAATGACAATATAATCAACACAAAGTTCATAGTAATTGACCGCAAAGGAATGATAACCAGAGAGGCCAAAACACTATCTCCCATAAACAAGTCCAATGATAAATGGTGTCTATTTAAATGTTGAATAAACTTGTGAAGGGAATCCACCACCAGTGAGTAAGGGGTAACTGCTTACCAGAAGACCACGACCCCCCACTACAGAGGGTCAAGGGAAGCCTGTGTAAAAAGAATCCTTGCAGGGCACATCAGATGGATCAGCTATAGACCTGGATTAAGGATGATACAGGGGTCTCCAAAGCTCCTCAGGGGCTCTCAATGTTCAAAACTCTCCTCATACCATATTGGAATCAAAGGTGGATGTACATGGCAGAAAAAGATAGAAGATTTTACACTATGGAGCTTCTATTTAATAAAGGTAAAAAAGTAATGCTCAGCATAGAAACTCACTGAAAACTGAGCATGTGCAGAGTTGCCACCACAGCTGCAAAATCCCTAGCTGAATTGGGGACATGAACAGACGTTGATCAAATAAGTGAATTCCATCATGCTGTAGAGGCCACACTGATCAAAATTTGGCCAGACTCTGCTGGACTTTATGCATTTTTGATAAGTGTATGGCCAGATTTACGGTTCCAGCTGGAGTACTCCGATCACTTCAGGTGGCTCACTTATTCAGTAAACACCTTGCATTCTTTTCATTGACTGCGCAGCACTGTGATTGGAGGTGTTTATCCTCTATAAACACAGAGCGCCATGCGTTTTATGAAGAAAAAAAAAAAAGCAAGATGTCTACTGAATGGTGAAGCTGAAGTGCGAGCAAATCCCGCAGTAATCTGACTACTCCAGCTGGGACTGTAACTCTCAGCACCCGACCTGCACTGTACAGGGGTGAGTGAAAGTCAAAGGGATACACGCCATTGCAGCCTAGACACATGGGACACCCTTCATTTGTCAAATTGTTTGTGGTTGGAGCCATGACGAGTGCCATCTTACCCCCCCTAGTATAGCTACACACTGCAGATCAGGATTACTTCAACCTTACAGGCAAAGGGCCCACCAGTGTCTCCATAGAAAGAGTATTGTCTGTTTTCCTGCCCCAACCCACTAGATAGTATTTCTCTTTAATAATTGGCATCTGAACTCCTGTTTGGTATAGCTTCTGCCAGCAGACAAAAGGTGTTACTCTGGTGATGAGGACCAGGGACATGCGTGCTTTGGGGTGTATTTCCAGAGACCACAAAGAGTGCAGAATTGTGCTGGAGAAGAAAAGCTGATTTGGTGGTCTTGTTCCTTTCTGATGCATTATGGGTACACAGAGAAGAAGCAGCGGGGGGAGGAGAGGGAACACAGATAACGGCTCCAGCACAACAAATTGCTCTGCATTAAAGTGAATCTGGCCTGGTCTAAAACAAGGTGACACGGGGGTTATTTACTAAAGGCAAATGCAGTCACTGTATATCTGAGGGGACATGCAAGCAAAATAAACAGCATTTTTGCTTGCACATGATTGGATAAATTCTTCAGAGATTTCCCCCTCATTTTCGAGATTCTCCCCCTCATTTTCGAGATTCTCCCCCTCATTTCCGAGATTCTCCCCCTCATTTCCGAGATTCTCCCCCTCATTTCCGAGATTCTCCCCCTCATTTCCGAGATTCTCCCCCTCATTTCCGAGATTCTCCCCCTCATTTCCGAGATTCTCCCCCTCATTTCCGAGATTCTCCCCCTCATTTCCGAGATTCTCCCCCTCATTTCCGAGATTCTCCCCCTCATTTCCGAGATTCTCCCCCTCATTTCCGAGATTCTCCCCCTCATTTGCGAGATTCTCCCCCTCATTTCCGAGATTCTCCCCCTCATTTCCGAGATTCTCCCCCTCATTTCCGAGATTCTCCCCCTCATTTCCGAGATTCTCCCCCTCATTTCCGAGATTCTCCCCCTCATTTCCAGATTGCCCTTTCAAGTGCACTTGCAGTGCAGAGTGGATTTGCCTTTAGTAAATCAATCCCAATGTATTGAAGTGTCCCTCTGTCGTTCTTGGTATTGAATGTCTGGGAGCCCCTTGGATCCTACACCCAGTCAATTTTTCTAAAATGGACTTTCTTATGAAGTGCATATTAGACACCCTTCTCTTTCCTTCATTTGTCAAATCCCGGACATTCATTGGGCAGTAGAGGCTCTGGCGTAGTAACATTAAGGCTGGGTTCACACCACTGCGAATTGGATAGGGATTTCCCCGCATCCAATTTGCATGTTCAGGAGCCTGTGCCTGGCTCTCAATGGAGCTGGTTTACACATCTCGAGCGGTTCCGGTGCAAATTGCATATTAATGTATGTCAGTGCACATTAAAACACAACAAAAATGGATGGTAAAGGGACATGCATTTTCCATACATTATAGCGCAAGTTGATGTGAATTGGCCCTTATTGATACCTATGCGGTGCGATTTGAGCCCTTACAAAATGAATAGGCTCAAATCGCACTGCAAAGAATCACATGTGATTTGAACAGGAATGTGGTGTGATTACTATCCCAATCACATGCAGGTTCCTGCACCTCTCCTATGTGAACCGAGGCTGAAGTAACTGACAGCCCTGGGTTCACACAGTAGCAGTGGGGCAAACTGCATGTGATTTGAATAGGAATTGCACCACATTCCTGTTCATATCACATGCGATTCTTTCCAGTGCGGTTTGAGCCCATTCATTTTGTATGGGCTCAAATCGGACCACAAAGGTATTGGTTTTGCGTATCGGAGCATTTGCATGAGGACAAGTACTTGTGCAAATGTTTAGTATCGGCACTGATGCTGGTATCTATGCAACCCTAACATTTATACTACTTGGACTTGTCAATCCCCTATCCTCTGAGCCGTTGTATGTTAACAGTATCATATGAAAGATTGCTGAGGAGTCTAACAAGCACTGTCTTCTACTTTGGAGAATTTCATTGTATTTTTAGAATGTTGAATTTGGAAATTAAAATGATCGTGCACTTTTAAGGAGCACCCATGAGATGTTTGCTCTTGGCCCAACAAGGTCTTCAAACATGGATGGAGCCTTACTCTCTCTAGGCTTTCCAGGACCAGACATTTAGCAGCCTCTGAAATAGAACATACCTGGGAACATGCATCAAGCCTAGAGCAAAGATGGCAATGATCCTCTAGGCCTGTCTCGGCTGTCCTGTAGCCTGGAGGTCATTTTTACTTTGCAAAAATGGATGTTTGTAAATGTTGCTTAACACTCTGTTATTTGATTTGCACAATTTACACAGACCTTCTATTTGTATTTAGAACTAAGACTTGGCAAGAAGATCAATGAGGTCAAAACTGAAGGATGTGTATGAGCTGCCCGATCACCCAGGATGTGTTCTCATGCAGTCCAAGGATCAGATCACGGCAGGGAATGCTGCCAGGAAGGATCACATGGAGGGCAAAGCCTCCATCTCCAACAAGACCACCAGCTGTGTCTTCAAACTGCTTCAAGAGGCCGCTAAGGATTATCACATGCTGTATGTTTGCTGTCTTCCTTTAGTAGCCTTCATTACATTATTTATTGATAATAGTATTGAGTTATGCCGCGTACACGTGGTCGGACTTTTTGGCTACAAAAGTCCGACGGACGCCGACAGACTAAGTCCGGCGGACAATCCGATCGTGTGTGGGCTTACCCGGACTTTCAGCTGACTTTTCCAGCCGCAAATCTGACAGACTTTAGATTTGGAACATGCTTCAAATCTTGACGTCATAACTCAGCCGGACCCCGAAATCCGCTCGTCTGTATGCTAGTTTGACGGACAAAAAAAATGACGCTTGCTCAGAAGCAAAAACTCAACGGAAGCACTCGGTCTAGTAAAACTAGTGTTCGTATTGTAGGTAGCACATTCCTCACGCTGCAAATTCTGTGATCGTTGAATGCAGCGCATTTAATGTCTTCTTTAAAATAATGCTATAATAACGAAGATGTTTTGCTGTTCCTATTCACACAGAGTTCTCCCAAACTGATTTCTGGATTCTTTTTCTCTTTTGATCTCATGAATGATATAGTATTTTTTTTGAAAAGCCATATCTCCATACTAATACTAATTTTTACACTTTTTATTTTTGGGGGAGTCATCATTTATTGTAGATTTTATCCTGTTTTTTTATGATTATTGTCGAAATTATTTTATCTGTATCTAAATTTTTTTTTTTCGTGTGTTTGTACAGTTACCACAAAGAACCATTTTTATTTTGATTTTTGTAGTTCTTAAATTGAACACAAATACATTTTGTGTGGATGACACTGGGCCCGGCCTCCTCCTGGATGACACTGGGCCCGGCCTCCTCCTGGATGACACTGGGCCCGGCCTCCTCCTGGATGACACTGGGCCCGGCCTCCTCCTGGATGACACTGGGCCCGGCCTCCTCCTGGATGACACTGGGCCCGGCCTCCTCCCTGGATGACACTGGGCCCGGCCTCCTCCCTGGATGACACTGGGCCCGGCCTCCTCCCTGGATGACACTGGGCCCGGCCTCCTCCCTGGATGACACTGGGCCCGGCCTCCTCCCGGGCTGTCCCTGGGCCCGGCCTCCTCCCGGGCTGTCCCTGGGCCCGGCCTCCTCCCGGGCTGTCCCTGGGCCCGGCCTCCTCCCGGGCTGTCCCTGGGCCCGGCCTCCTCCCGGGCTGTCCCTGGGCCCGGCCTCCTCCCGGGCTGTCCCTGGGCCCGGCCTCCTCCCGGGCTGTCCCTGGGCCCGGCCTCCTCCCGGGCTGTCCCTGGGCCCGGCCTCCTCCCGGGCTGTCCCTGGGCCCGGCCTCCTCCCGGGCTGTCCCTGGGCCCGGCCTCCTCCCGGGCTGTCCCTGGGCCCGGCCTCCTCCCGGGCTGTCCCTGGGCCCGGCCTCCTCCCGGGCTGTCCCTGGGCCCGGCCTCCTCCCGGGCTGTCCTTATCCTGTGTATAAAAAAAGAGGACAGTTTTAGTTTGTTTTTGGTTCATCAATGACACACAATTTGCTTCTCATGACTTGAAAATTCAATGTTAAGACATCTATTACTAAAAGAGTCTAGAAATCAGACAGCATAATTTTTTGAAGCAGGTGAAAAACATATTTGGCCACTACTGCCAATTGATATGTATACATCATTTTTAGGATATTTATTTGTAATCAATTTTAACATCTAGTTAACATCATTAATATTAGGACAGTAAATATTTTTTAAATTGATTTACCTGACTCCAGATGGTCACATCCGGTTCTTCCAGGATGGAAGACCCAGCTTGGTCCTCATCAGCCTCTGCTGGGGTGGAGGGAAGGGTGCATGGAAGGGTGCATGGGAGGGTGGAGGGAAGGGTTGAAAGTGATGATGCCCTGGCCTCAGTCTGGTCATCAAGAAAACGTAGTTTATTGTAGTACCACAGCCTGGGTACGTATACATCATCTGCTGATGCTCCTGATCTCAGGGAATTCTGGATTTTGTTATGCTCCCTCTTATACATGTTCCTCAAGATCCCAATTTTCGATAACATCTCCATAGTTGAGAGATATCGAGATCTAGATGGAGAGAGATATCGAGATCTAGATGGAGAGAGATATCGAGATCTAGATGGAGAGAGATATCGAGATCTAGATGGAGAGAGATATCGAGATCTAGATGGAGAGAGATATCGAGATCTAGATGGAGAGAGATATCGAGATCTAGATGGAGAGAGATATCGAGATCTAGATGGAGAGAGATATCGAGATCTAGATGGAGAGAGATATCGAGATCTAGATGGAGAGAGATATCGAGATCTACGTAGATATGTCTTTAGAAATTGGAAAAATGTATTAAACTAAGGAACTCTACACAAAAACAGACAATTTGTACACCACTTCACTACAATGTTTTAAGATTACTATGTACTAAAATATCTGTGTGATATATATATATATATATATATATATATATATATATATATATATATATATATATATATATATATATATATATATATATATATATATATATATATATATATATATATATGGGCGGCACAGTGGTGCAGTGGTTAGCACTCTCGCCTAGCAGTAAAAAGGGTCGCTGGTTCGAATCCCAACCACGACACTACCTGCCTGGAGTTTGCATGTTCTCCCTGTGCCTGCGTGGGTTTCCTCCGGGTACTCCGGTTTCCTCCCACACTCCAAAGACATGCTGGTAGGTTAATTGGCTTCTGTCCAAAATTGGCCCTAGTATATGAATGGGGACCTTTGATTGAGGGTAGGGACTGATGTGAGTGTGCGATGTACAGGGTTAGGAACAAGGGTCAGGGTTGTAGACACACACTCACTCAGGTTGAACTGGATGGACTGGTGTCTTTATTCAACCTTACTAACTATGTAACTATGTAAATATATATATATATATATATATATATATAGATATATATATATATATATATATATATTATAATTTTTTTTTTTTTTTTTTTTTCTTTCACATAGGGGAGAAAAGACAAGATGAACCCAGTCCCCCCCAATCGCAACACCATAATTGGGAAATCAGCCCAAGCCCCACTGAGGATATGGAGGAAGGAGAGGTGGCCGACATGGGCACCCCACCAGGTGAGTGTCTGACACACCAGCTTATGGTAATCTATGTATGGCTGCATATTTTGTAAATAACATTTTCTACTCTATTTTAGGTGATCTGGTTGTGCTTGACTCAAGCAACAGCGCCACCCCCGAGGATGTTTCGGAAGTATGCGACATGAGCACCCCACCAGGTCAGTGTCTGAGACACCAGCTTATGGTAAGGTAATCTATGTATGTCTATACATATTATATGTATATTTCTAAACACATCTTTTTTTCATTCAATTTTAGGTCTGGGTGAACATTTTAGCACAGACAGTGCACAATGACTAATTGGTCAGATAATGGCCTGGAATGGGGGGATTGATTTGATTGATGCGGAATCGGCTGGATCGTATGCAGCAGGAAATGAAGTAGATGTTTTGGGGAGAATCTAAATGCCCTTTTTCAACCAAAAAAAACATCGATCATGTTCTTTATTTCCTTGTTTGCTGACCCCATTCTGGGCCTTCTCTTTTCTCTTGTAAAAATTATATGCCTGTTTCCCCCCCCAAAAAAAAGCAAAAAAAAAAAAAGGCCTGTTTTTTTATAAAATAAAAAAACAAAAAAGAGGCCTGTTTTTATAAAATAAAAAAACAAAAAGAAAAATAGAGGCCTGTTTTAAAAAAAAAAAAATAAAAAAAAAAAAAAAAAAAAAGAGGCCTGTTTGTTAAAACAAAGAAAATTAAATATTGTAAAAAAAAAAAAAAAGAACCTAATTCTTTTGTTTAAAAATTTCTAAATATAGATATATATTTGACTATCAACCTTTTTAACAAACGCAAGTGAATGTACACCGAATATTAAAAAATCTGTTTAGTAATTGACAAAATGTGTGGTTTCTTCTTTCAATGCTCAATATCAGTTTGTTTAAAGTTAAAATAGTTGCTTACAGTGACAATGGTGCTTATTTAATAAATGAAAATACACTTGGCACTACAAGTGCTCTACGATAACCTAGGAGAAAGCCAAAAAGAAAGGCAAGCAATAAATATAATTCAAGATTTGATCAAAAAAACATTTTTTTGACAAATTAAATATTCTGGGGCATTGTAATGGCCCCCCTACCCATAAAATCTACATATTGATCAGGCACTTTGGGGGGCCAAGCCAGTTTGGACAGGCCCGTCAGATTGTCACTACTAAGTCCGGCCTCAGGCCCAACTGGCAAAATATAATTTGGGGAATGTTTTGTTCAAAAAGTTGTGCAGGATGCAGCACACTAAAATTATGTAATTAAGTTTGTATTCTGCAAGGTTTATCGATGTCTGAAACAGGCGGAACCGGCTGGCCAGAATCCCAAAAGCATTCTCAACAACTCTTCTAGCTCTGGCCAGCCGGAAATTAAAAACCCTCCTCTCCGGGGTGAGGGTCCTTTGGGGGAATGGCCTCATGAGGTGCTTGCTCAGAGCGAAGGCTACATCTGCTATGAAGACAAAGGGGAGTCCTTCCACGTTATCCGCATCAGGTGGCAATCCCAGGCCACCACTCTGGAGACGCTGGCAGAACTCTGCCTGGGCAAATACTCCTCCACCCGACATCCAGCCATTCTTCCCCACGTCCACATACAGAAAGTCATATTGTGCCAACACCACTGCCATTAAGACAATACTATGAAAACCCCTTATAAAT